>NC_065538.1:44375217-45869592 GCF_932294415.1 Quercus robur
AGATTTCAAGCGTATCACCTTGTGGTTTCAAATAACCCCTCGTAAATTCGAGATTTACTATTAAAAACTAATAATTTAGTTTCTGTTTCATCAAAAAAAAATATTATGTGTGCTTTATTCAAACTTTCGCAACATCAGTAAGAGTCTCTAACTCTTCTTTAACAAATATATTTGCACACCCATTAACATATTCCATAATAATATAGATTATTAAAAGATTAAAAGATCCAAGTTTTAACCCATATATCTTGGTTGTAAGGGACTTGTTCCCACTTACCAGCAAAAGAGAAAAAGGCGTACGCTCTGTTAAAATGAAAAACTATTCCATCCTGGCCTTCCAAACCAATGAGTACAATATAAGTGAATCATTATAGTGAATTACTTGAAATTTAGAATTGATTAGAAATAGTTTTTTTTTTTTTTTTATATTATTGGTTACGAAAACGACTTCCATCCCTTTATACATCACTGCTCTTACACGTAGAAGAAAAAATAATGCGTTTTCATAAGGACCCACAATGTGAAAACAGAATCCCCAGGTCTGTTTGTTGAGTTGGAGATTTTTTCTTGGTTTTACATTCACTTTTTTATATTATTTGATACTTTAATTTAGTATATTGTCACAATTATTTTAGATTATAAATGCAACACGCTTTTTGTCCTTGGATTTTGACTTTTTTTAATTTTTTGATGGGATCCTTGGATTTTGACTTGTATTTTATTTGATGTAATTAATTGATAGTGGAAATATCTTGACCCTGTAGACCCTTTGATTAGCTGGCACCGCACACAGTGACCCCGACGTAACACTGCCTTGGCCAAACCGACTACTATTTATTGGCTGTTGACCTGTGGCAGGATATTCAAAATTTTGGGGTAGCGTAAGTAATAAACTATTTAAATAATTATTATATTAAATTAATTAAATTCGTTATATATGATGATAATTAAGTATTTTCTCATTTATATGGCTTCCTTTTTTTTTTTGAAAAGTCATTTGTATCGCTTCTTAAAATAGATTATCAAACATTCATTTTTTGTTTAAGGCTGCGTTTGGTTTGCGTAAAAGCATTTCCGGAAAATATTTCATTTTCCGGAAATGCTATTTTCCGGAAAGGAAAATGTATTCAAAGTGTTTGGCTGCGTCGGAATTCGTTTTACGGAAAATCAATTCCGGTGTTTGGTTCGTATAAACATTTTACGAAAAATGACTTTCTTTTACAGCACCAACATTATCAAGTTCACAACACCAACATTTCCCAACATTATTCTTCAACATCACAACAAAATTCTACACAGAACAGTGGTTCCATCACAGCAAAATCACAATACCAAGTTCTACACATTGATCCCCTTAAACATCCATGAACACAGTTTAAATAAAAAATGGATAATTAAAAAAAAAAATATATATATATATATATATATATATAATGCACATCGGATCCGATGTGCATGTGGATCGGACTTGTGTGTTTTACGGAGGTGGGGGTTCGGTGACAGTGCATCGGCGGTGAGGTGATGTATGGATCGGAGCTCGAATCGGTCAAAGGTGGAAGGAAAAGTCATCGTGGGTCTTCCTAAAGCTCGGTGATCGGACTACCGTGAAGGATCGGCGGTGAGGTGAGCTCAACATGACCGGAATGGGACGAAATCGGCGTTTGCTTCGCAGTGGTGGATCGGCGTTTGCTTCGTGACGAAATCGGCGTTTGGTTCGGCGCTGATCGGCGTTTGGGACGCTCGCTGATAGCCGTTTGGTTCGCTGATCGGCGTTTGGTTCGCTTTGTGATCGGCGTTGATCGTTCTTTCTCTGGCTCGCTCTCTCTTTTGTTCGCTGAGTTCTTTCTTTCTGTGGCTCTCTCTCTCTTTTGCGCGTGTGAGGAAAATGTTTGAAGGTAAAATGATTCTGTAAAATGATTTCCGGGTCAAATGAGGCAAATTTTGGTCAAACGGAAATTATTTTCTGGAAATTCTATTTTCCTAAGCTGCCAAACGCGTGGGTTTTATGAAAAATGATTTCCAGAAATGGTTTTCAGCCAATTCAAACACAGCCTAAGTTAGTAGTCACCTCCCCTCAAATTACTTTTTGAAACAAAAAATTAAAAATATATGCTAAGTCTTAATTACTGTCTAAATATGATTATCTAGCCACAGAAGTCACATTATTTGTTTGCCTAAGCTTTTTTTTATTTTATCAAATAGAACTTTTTAAGATACCATTAATATACGTGCTTTTAGGGGTGACAAAGTAAACCCAAACCTATTTGCCCACCCAAACTCACCCACTCTAATTGAACCCCAACCCACCTAATTATTAGTTGGGTGTTGAGGGTCATTTGTGAGAATCCAAGTAGGAAGAAGAAAGCCCAATGACAAGGGTAGCAAAGAATTGGCAAACAGATGGCAAAACCATTAGGCCTAAGCGGTAGGAATAATAGATCACAGGCCCATGAAATAAACAAATGGGCCTTGAAGAGGCAAGTGGGCTTAAAGAAGCCTGGAAAGAGAGAAATAGCATACCCATGGGCAGTGTATGATGTAAAAAAGTGAGAAAGGACCACCGCAGGTCCAAAGTAATACAAACAAAGAAAGTAAGGGATTAATGGCAGGCTCATGAATCTCAAATATGAGAATAAGGTAATTGGGCTAAGGAAGCCCAATGAAGTTAGTAAAAGCCCATGAGAATGCAAAGTTAGTAAAAGGGCCAAGGAAGCCCAAAGAAAGCAAGTGGGCCAAGGATGCCCAAAGGGACACAGGAGCCCATAAGTAGGAAAACCAATGGTCATACCAAGCCACTGTGGGAAAGAGTAAATGGCTGGCCTAAAGAGGTTCAGCAGGATTGAGTCATTACAGCAAGAGTGATAGAGTAATATGGCAAGAAATGAGAGTAATCAAGAAATGGGCCGAAAGAAATGTAAAACTCAGTATTAAATAAAGCCAAGCTCCTCAAGGGAGCGGGAAATCGAAAAGCAACTCACATAAAAAGTCAAAAGGAACGAACGACAGACTATGTAGGCAAGCCTCTAGGCCACGGCAAACGAATGACCAGAAGGCAAATTTTGGACACACATGGAAGGGAGGCACGCGCAAGGCCCAAGCACCACCAGCCTGTACCTAGCCAATACAGGGCATGGTGAGGTCGTGGGTCAGAAATTCAGAAGGCATGGTTTGGTAGTGGGGAGAGGGGAAAAATCTATTTTTGAAGTTTCGGCTCAGGTTCTTTCGAGGAAGTGTCCTGCTGGGATGACTTACTACCCAAAAGAAGTAAGCTGAGTTGGAACCACTAGGTGCATGCCATGAGGGATAGGGAGAGAGAAAGAACCCAGACCGTAGCAAGAAAGGGTGTCACGGCAAACAAACAAACAAAATACCCTTCTTTGTCTGGTGATGAGGGGGCGGCACACAGATGAACCAATAGTGGTCAGCCAGTACACCCAGACCAGACAAAAAAGGTTAAGGGCTAAAACAGTAAAATACAATTATGGCAAGCACTATAAAAAGAGAATCTTGCCGTGAACAAAAAATAGAGTAATAACGGGAACCATAACTAAGAAATAGGAATTCGAAAAGAGATCCCAAAAAATATAAAAGAAACGAGTGGGAGGGAAGAAAACAACCAGAAAGAAAATAGAGAGAAATAGAACGGCAGGCATGCACCGGTAGATTGATTCCCTCTCTCCCTCACGAAATCCTGCTCTCTGTCAAAAACCAAAAGGAGCCTTTGTATATTAACCATTCAGGTCCGTTTCCCTCAGGGTAGTTAATCTCCACGGTAGGATTTTCTTGGGTGATTAATTGCGTTGAGAAGGAACGTTCTTTCCTCTCTGGTTTTGCTCCTGTGAACCAGATTTAAGTTAATTTCTTCATCTTCTGATTAACCCATACATATTACTATTTGCTCCCTTTTATTCTTTCTTTTTTGTAAAAGTTATTTTTATTGCTGTGGTTGTGTTTGGGGATCATTTGGTCATTTCTTACTAAGAAACTAGATATTTTATCTTTTCTTTTTTTTTTT
Source organism: Quercus robur (assembly GCF_932294415.1). Lineage (NCBI taxonomy): Eukaryota > Viridiplantae > Streptophyta > Magnoliopsida > Fagales > Fagaceae > Quercus > Quercus robur. The sequence goes on from NC_065538.1 coordinate 44,379,233, forward strand.
TTTTTGCTATTATATCTGTCTGCCACAATTTATCTGAAACAACTCTGCCTAGCGCAAGCCTGTTTCTGGCAAACCAGGCATATTTTGCGCACAAGCCGGACTAAATTGAGTTGCAGTGGAACCGGTCCCAACTCCCTTATCTAGAAAACTTGGGCTTAGTGCAGTAGGAAGCAGCCCAACACTATTAACATAGCCCACCACTTTACAATTGGCGACTTCACTAGGGAGTTGGAAAATAGATAGGGGTGAAAACACAGAATCCCTCGCAAACAATGCCACCAAAGTCCAGAACAACACAAAATATGAGTGTCGTGCCCTCGCAAGTAGAGTCCAAGCCAACGACGCCTCACCTACAGCAACCTAACCAAACGGAAGGTGACAACAAAACGGGGGTTGATCCTCAGCCACAGCCAGGAATTCCCACAGACAATGTCAATACTTTTATTGAAGTATTACAATCATTGCAGCACTCACAACAACAAATGATGGAAGAAATCCATCAACTAAAAGCAAACAAGATGAAAGAGAAAGGAAGTCAGCATGACCCAGAGCATGCGGCAAACAAAGAAGAGACACTAGCAGGAGGTGTCCCATGGAATGCAGAACAATGTTTCATTACTATGGCTGAACTAGCGGCTCTCCTGGAACAAGAGAGAGCTAGAACACCTAAGGAGAGGTTTTACACACGAAGGCCTCCTTACCCATTAAAGGTACTCAGTAAACCATACCCCGAGAGGTATGAGCCGAAGGCCTTTGCACAATACGATGGCAGGAAGGGAAGTGCAGTTTAACACATAAGCAAGTTTATTGATACCCTTGGCCCTTACACCGCAGACGAAGACTTATGTCTTCGAGAATTTTCGAAGTCATTATGTGACCGGGCATACACCTAGTACATCGGCTTAAAACTAGGATCGATTCCAACTTGGGATGACATGGTGGATGTATTTTGCACTAAGTACTTCCATGGAGAGGAAACAGTAACGCTTGCAACCCTTCAAGCGACCAAGTAAAGGAATGGTGAAGATTTGATGGAATACATCAAGAGATTCAGGGACATAGCACTTGACTGCTATAACCATTGTGAAGAAAGAACCTTAATAGAAATGTGTATGACTAACATGATTTGGGAATTCAGAGCAATCCTGGAAAATCTAGAAATTTCCTAGTTTGCACAGCTGTTGCAAAAAGCCAAGAAGACGACCCAATCTGTAAAAGACACCTTTAGGAGGATCCGGAACCTGAATGGCCTGCTCCAGAACCGAAATTACCTCCTCAAACCGCCCTAAACTCGAATAGATCGCTGCTAAAACGTGAAGGCTCATCGCCAAGTCTAGACTCAGCTCGCCATCATCTCCACCGAAGCACCGCTCGAACACGTACTTTTTGACTTGATAGTTTTCACGTTATATCTCAAACACCATTACTGGGTTTGAATTTTTTTTTTTTTTTTAATTTGGGTAATTTAAGAATGGAGTAATTGATAAGGATGTGTTCATTTTTCTCTTTTTTTGGTTCAGAAGAATTTCTATTTGTTTCAAGGACAGTTGCTTTTGAAATTCTAGGAAATTTTTGAGCATGAAATGACATTTCTTTGTATTTGTTGCACTGTTTGGTTGCCAAGAAAGTGAGAGAAAATAGAAATGAAAAGAAAATTTTTTTTTATTTGGATTTTTAATATAATTGCTGATGTGGATGGGCTTATGTGGAATTTTTTAATCCCAAGAATGGAGACTAAAGAGAGTGGAAAAGGGAATCCAAGAAAGTGTTGAGGTTTTCACTTTAATGGCATTTTCATAATTTTGATAATTGGGTAATTGGGTGAGTTGGGGTTTACCCATAATAATTGGATGGGTAAATGAGTTTTATATACCCAACCCAATTATGCCCACCCCAAACTCAACTATTTGACACCCCTAGTGCTTTTATAATATATATATATATATATATATATATATATAGAGAGAGAGAGAGAGAGAGAGAGAGAGAGAGAGAGAGAGAGAGAGAGTTACACCTAGTGTAACTCTTTAGAGTTACACTTTTTTAAACCGTTGGATTTAAGTAAATCCAATGGTTGAAAAAAGACACTCATTATTACAAATATTCTTATTAAGATCTCATTAATTACTTTCTAAACCTATCTCTAAACCCAAAAACGTTTGACATTTCTCTCTCTCTCTCTCTCTCTCTCTCTCTCTCTCTCTCTCCATTTATCTCTCTCTCTCTCCTCCACCATTGTTCCACTTCTACAGGTTGCCAGAAGAAGAAAAAAAAAAAAAAAAAAAACCAAGCCAACACTAAAAATACGCCATATATATAGATGAACATTAGTGGTGGAAATGATGTATAAAGATTTTCAGTCTTCCTAAACTCGTGGAAATTAAGGTTCACAACAATGACCTTGAGAGGTTTGAATTGGAAGAATTAAATCGTCATTATCTATGTTAACAGAGAAGCATATATCCGAGCTCAACTTGCTTCCTTTAAAAAATCTGAAAAAGCTAAATCTAGATATGCCAAACTTAACAGAAAAGTGGCTTCATGACCATCTTTCTAGACTTCCAGTCCTTGAGACCTTACGCTCTGTTTGTTTCAGTAACGACGTTTTCTAGAAAACGAGTCATTTTTCAAGAAGTATTTTTTATAAAACTATTTCATTTTCCAATGTTTGGTAGCAACTTTAAATGAGTTGAAAAACAACCTCCTAACTTCCCTTATTTAGCTTGCTATGAGATATAGTTGTTTTCCAAAAAAATTTAATGGAAAACAATCTCTAAAAATAAGCCTTACTTTTTATGTTGACCAAAGATAGTTTTTTTTTTAACTCATATTTTTTTATGCTACCAAACACTGGAAAACATGGAAAACTATCTTTACACAAAATTTTCCATTAAAACAAACAGAACGTTAGAGATAACTTCTTGTTATATGCTGAAAGGAATAAAGATTTCAAGTTGTCATCATCATCTTAAATCATTGGGATTGTCGTCATGTGACAATATGGTAGAAGTCATGGTTGATTCTCCTATATTATGTGGACTCTCATATTATGGCAATACTAGCAATATATCTATTTCCTTGAATGCTTCAAATCTGTTAGAAGTTAAGTACTTATGTGGTTCCGGCTATCGTTCCTGGAATGCTGAAAGGATTAAATTCCTCTCAAAGATGGGAAATTTAAAAGTATTCGAATTGAGTAGTTTTTCATTTAAGGGATTTCCTTATTTGATTATATATCTTATTCCTAAAGTATTCGGCTTGGTTTTTTTTTTTTTTCTTTCTGCTGACAACCTGTAGAGGTGGAACAATGGTGAAGGAGCAATGGTGGAGGAGACAGAGAGAGAGAAACAGAGAGAAACGTTTTTGGGTTTAGAGATAGGTTTAGAATGTAATAAATGAGGGTAATTAATGAGATCCTAATAAGAATATTTGTAATAATGAGAGTCTTTTTTTAACCATTGGATCTACTTAAATCCAATGGTTTAAAAAATGTGTAACTTTAAAGAGTTACATCAGGTGTAACTTGAACCTATCTCATATATATATATATATATATATAAAACCGAAGCTTTTGAAGCTCCCAAAAATTTCCACGTCAGCATAATATTTATTAAAAAAAAAACATAAACACAAAAAGAAAAACTTTTCTTAAACCCAAAAAAAAAAAAAAAAAAGCCTAAACGCAAAAAAAAAACTTTTCCAAAAACAAATAAATGCGAAACCCAAAAAAAAAAAAAAAAACATAAACGCACAAAAAATCTTTTCCAAAACCCGATAAATGCAACCAACCTTCTTCTTCCTCCAAAACGTAGACCCATGCTTTGCAGTTCCTCTTTCTTCTCTATTTCTCTACCCTCTCCTTCCCCAAAACCCAACACTAAAAATAAATCTCGCCCAGAAGCCATACCCACAGTGCCAGGTCCGAAATTGAAAGAAGGCATCACCGATCTTTCCATGGTGCTACTCACAAGGACCGATCTCCACCTTTGAGCGCTGACGACAGCCATCAAAACCTGCCCCTTATACTCCGGCTTATTCAGCCCATTGTATATTTCAATTATGTCAGTCGGCAAAGGTAACCAAAATTGATTAGGAATTCATAACCCTATATTATATTTTGATTATAATCCATAACCCTAACCAAATTTGATTAGGAATCCATAACCCTATATTATATTATAAATAATATTTTTTTTGGGATAATTTGTTACAATGCAACTCACAGCTGAAAATTTGTATTTTACATTCTCTCTTCTGAAAATTTTTTGCTCGCTTTATAATTCTGAATTTTTATTGCTCTCTTTATAATTCTGATTTTCTATTCAGTTTTTTTGGATTTAATTTTTTGAATTTTTATTTGGGTTCATGTGGCTACCGCTTAAAAACTTGATTTTAGTGTATAGTTTGTGGATTTAAATTCAAAATTCATAAGGAATTTTAAATTCTAATTCTTTGAGATTGTGTATTTGAAATTTTTTTATGATTCATATGTTAGATTTGGGTCTGGAAAAATTATATCTCCATGTTATGACCATGATGCACCTAGCTAGCTAAGTTATTTCATTTTAGCTGAGCACTAGACAATGCAAAATAAATTCATATTTCTCATGCCTGTTTCAATTCTTATGGCCCATGAATGCAATAATTGTTATGGAATACCAATAACAGTATACCATTATGTTGGGGCCTCTTATGTGTGAAATGAAAGTAACACTATAAAAGGCCTTTCCAGTACTCACACCCTGAGATGAATAGTCTCCCATGGAAAACAACGCTCTGGTAGAACTTGGAAGTCTTCTTGAAGACAAAACTGCAATTCATATCACCAAAAATTTATGATTCATATGTTAGATATTGGGATTGGTATTGATGGTGAGATAGGTTTATATAGTAGAAAACAACATTTAGATAGTTTTGGTAATAGTTGATAGTATTGTACAAATGTTTTTTTTTTTTTGCTGCACTATTGTAACAATGATTTACCATATTGATTATTAGTCTCTGGACTGGTGTCACTTTGGAGCTTTAGGGGCCTCTGTTGGGCTGCTATTGTTGTGGACTAGAAGAGTAGTAGAGAAATTTGATGGGGCTGTGGGAAATTATTCAGTTTATGTAAGTTTAGATCAATACAAGTCGGTGTTTCAAGTCGTGCCTATGGTCCCAATTCTGAGCATGACAAATATGTGGGTTTGGTGGAGTCTTGGAAGAGATTTTGATATGATTCCGTTTGAGAAGTAGGTTTGATTTTTTTAATGATTTATTTCATGGTGTGTTTGTGCATTAAGATTAGAGTTTTTTACCCTTAATAACTTCAAAGGAATCAAAACTTTTATAAAGTTTTATTATTTTACTTAAAAAGATGATTCCCTCTTAAATTTGATGGAAGCCATGCGATCAAGTTAATAAAACTCTCTTAATTTTGATCAAGAGTGTATGTCAATTGTTTATGAAGTGAAACGACTACTATTGATAATGGTTTCAATAGATTAATATATTTTTCATAGTTTGTCAACAGATTAATATTCATAGATTTTATATTGCCATGGAGATCTGCTGGCAAAATCACATGGTAACATACTTACATAAAAATTAAATGAATAAAAAAGTCAATATGTAAATCTTCTGCAAAACAATTGAAGATTTCTTAAATGAACATGTATAATTATGTGTGAAAATGCTCCACATGCGAGGCTGTACTAACACTAGCATATATATAGTTTGAATGGGGCTCTCTTGATTTTCCTTATCTTATTGAGGTAACTGAAATATTTAACTTTCTCATCATCAATGCAAAATTTCATAGTAAATTTCTTCTCTTTGGTTATATTAGTCCTACCTTTGTATTGCTTTGTTCTATTTATTTTTTTATTATTTTTTTAAATCATTTATTTGTTTCTTTTGTTACAATTTATATTGTGCTGAGGTTAAGGTGTACATGACCATATCTGCATTACAACTAATTTCACATCATGTTTTCCTAGCTTATAGAGGGTTGAGACCTAGAAAATTGCTAAATTCCCAATACTAGGCTGCATCAGGAATAGCAAAGTTGGGGTCAAAGATACAACCTTTTCATCAAGGTAAACATATTACACATGTTTTTATTATTATTATTATGAACAAAAAAAATTAAGAACTTATTATTGTCACTATCCAGAATAATTTGTGCATCATGTATCTTAAAGAGCTTAATTGTGATCATAAATAAAGCTGTCTTTTTAATATATATTGGAAGACTCTTGGGTATCATGGTCATAATTTCAAACCCATTGCTAAGGACAGCTTAGTGGTTCAACAGCGCCTAGTGGTTTGTCAGCTAATTGATGCAATGAGTTTCATAAAAATCTGCACTACACTACACTGCACTGCACTGTTGAATTTCTCTTCTATTAATGTTTCTTGAATGTTAGTTGAAAATCAGATTCTTATTGTTTTGCTAGTAGGGATCTGGCATTTTGTTATTTAGGTTATTTGGTAATACAACTACAAGACAAGGACAATCAAGTATTTACCAATCTCTCCTTTATTCTGTATTGTTTCTTGCATATTTATTGGTAATATGTTTCTAGAAATAATTTGAAATTGGAATGTGATTGCATATTTAAGTTTCTTAGTTATCTCAAACTTGGTTTATGTTTGGTTTTATTGTTTCATTTCAAGATTGCCATTGTTTTTACTACCTCTATATACAATTTGTGTTCTATCAAAGAATCATGTTTTTTTAATTTCTATATTGCATATTTTTATTCTAAAGTTAGTATGTGGATGCTATATCGTGTATTTGCCAAAACCTTTTTTTAGTCATGGGTATTTTGATAAAACAACAAAAGTACGTATTCTTTAATATAGCAAAATTACAAATTTGATTTTTAACTTTTATATGTTGTAATACATTTCTCAACCTGTTCTATTGCTAGGCTTACATTGGTGATACTTCAAATGAATATAACAGCAACTTATCAAGTGAACAAGATAGTGATTCTACAAAGTTTCAAAAAGTTGATGTTCAAAGCAATGAGCAACTCACACCAACTTATCCCAAAAGGACATATTCAGTGACTACTACGAAGTAACAAAGGAAGAAGATACAAAAAAACACATTAAAGTTGTCTTTCAATTTATTTGAAATATTGATTAAGTAGTTCTTTAAATTTGGGTTTCATTCATTTAATGGATAATTAAAGATGCAAAGGAGTTGATTTTTCATTTTAATTTAAACTTAAGTTTGATTTCTATTTTTCATTACGTTATTTATTGTCTCATATCAAGGATGGGAAACTATGAAATTGGAATCCGAATGTGCAATAAATGAGGAAGAGAAAAAGAATAGTTTACATCTTTATACACAATAGTTTTCCCATTCATCGCATGGGTTAGCGACTAGTTTATTTAAAAAATTAACACAATAAAAGTAATTTATTCAAGCACACTCTAAAGAGATGATTGAATGATAACACATTGTTTTGGAATTGGTTTATAGATATGATAAAGATTTGCATTTTGATAATTAAGGGCCTATTTGGAATCCGCTTATTTTGCTAAAACTGTAAACTTTTTGCTGAAAGTACAGTACATAAGGGTAAAAATTAGTTGAAATAGTACAGCGAGACTCATGAATAGTACCAAAAAGTATAGTGAGGCTCATAAATAATTGCAAAAATAAGTTGAATAGTAAAATAAGCTTGCTTTTTAAACGGGTGCCAAATGCGTACTAAATTTGACAGTGTGAAGAAGAGAGTAGTTGAAATTTTGATTAACCACTAATTTACTCTAAAACACGGCTAAATGCCCCTAGAATGAATCTGTTGCTTTTTGCCTTCTTTTGAAGTAATCTCTCCGCGTACGAATTACATATTCATTGAGTTGAAAAGTTACTTAAAGTCACATCTCTTTGTCTATGTAACTTGTAATAAATTATTGGATATCTGACTGATGACTTCAAACTTTTTTTTTCTTTTTTTGGTGAGAGTAGAGACCATTAAACAAACTTCTTCGAATGTGTAAGTCAAACTTTGTCAAAAGTTTTGTGGAGAAAAAAAAATACAAAGATGCATACTCTTTTTTTTAGTAAACAATTCTTTGTACTTATTAGTTGGTGCATTTTTAATATATTTTATTTTAACTTGATATTTACAACAATAAGTTCAGAAGTATTTGAGTCATTTTTCTCATAATAAAAGAGAGTAGACTATATCGTACATTAGCCTTTTCCATTGTAGACCATTGTTATTGCTTACAAACTTTTGGTCACTTCTTTTTTGTGGGTGTATTGGGGCACGGCTGCACATTCTATTCCCAATTACTCCTTCTTTTTTAATAATTATTACAAGTGGATTTCAAATTCTAGTTCTCATAAAGAAAATCAAACAATGACACTATACTACAAAATTCTTGACATCCTTATTGTCATTCAGTGATAAGATTTAATATGATCCATAAAATTCTTGACATCCTTATTGTCATTCAGTGATAAGATTTAATATGATCCATAAAGATCAATATAATTTCATCTTGAACTTGGTATTATTTTGGATTTTAAATTTAATACACTGGTAAATGCATCTAATTACAAGGCACGTGGTATGCATGGACATCTAAAAGCGGAAGGTTATTGAAATCAAACAAACCAAATATTGTCTTTTATATATAGAGGTAAAGTTAAGAGAAAGCTCAATTAGAATTTAAAATTAAAATCCAATTTTACACTATGTATCTAAATTTAGGTAGAAACTACACCATAATTATTCACTTAAATTTGTGTCATGTATCCACTAAAGTTTTTTTAATTCTTGTGTCAAGTGAATTAATGAGTACAAAAATATTAATAATCTAATATTAACTATATAATTTATAAATAAATAAATTATCACATATGCTCAATAAAAATCACCACGCAAGAAAGATTACCACACGTGCTATCTTATTAAAAATTAGAAGAAAAAAAATTATTATAAGTAATACTAAATTTAGGTAAAAATTTTAATATGTAGCTAATTATATTTATTTTTTCAAAAAAATAATATGACTAATTATTTATATTTTTATAATAAAAATTATATTTAATTTTAAGTGTATCCATTTGTATACATGTATTACATGCTATTTTTTTTAAGGAAGAATTATTTATATATTTATAATAAAAATTGTATTTAATTTTAAATGCATCTATGTGTTTGCATAAGTTACATACTAGTTTTAATAATATTCAACCAATACTATAATATGAGACCAGACTGCAACTTATAATTTCATAAGCTATTCAGCAAAAACAAATACACCCAGAAAAATACATTCATTCGGCCATTTTTTAATTGAAGTGATACCTCAAAATCATTTTCATTCTAAGAAATGTAACTAATAAGGCTCCTAAGCCAAAAAGAGAAACAATAAAAGCATAAAATGAAAGAGAGGGTAGTTCTAAGCAAGAAACAATAAGCAAAACAAGCAACGACTACAAATTATAGGCCAATTACAAACTTAAAATCATGCAGAGAGAATGAACTTGATAAATATAGGCCAATTACAATTGCTATAACAATTTTGAATTGGGTAGAATTTGATAAGTTAGAACAGACAACGGGGAAGATGACAAGAAACCTAATAGATTAATACAAACTGTTCTTAAAGTAGAGATACTATTCAATTTACCTAAGAGGGAATAATTACAATTTTCTCCTCAAAAGCTAAGTTACAATAGTGGCAGCACACATAATCTGAGCAACAATATGCATTCTCTCCTGCAACCTCAGCTACTCAAATCTTCAGTACATATCATAGTTCTTGAGACAATATTGCGGAGTTCCCTGCAAAATAATATCAACTTTATCAGCCATAGAGGCATGAAATTACCTAGACTTTCAATTAATCAGGATTCAGGATAAAGAAACTTATGCCTGGAAAAATAAAGGCAAGTCCAAAATCATCTACTTGTCTACTTGATAATAAGAATAGTAGCATGGATTATTATGGATCATTTGTTCTGACCCAGAAATTAAACCAAGTATCCTATATGCACAATCGCATAAGACTTACTTCAAATCAGATAGTAAGATTACCACCATGACATTTTAGCATGAGCCACCCCTAGATCTGCCTTTTTTTGGTGAGCCTTACACCATAACAACATGTGTCATATGCCACTCAAGATGAGCAAAAAAACTCACTTCAGGATGCTTACTGCCTAACACCCCCCAAAACATAATATCATCAATAAATGAAAATGACCAGTTGGCACTTATTGCCATGGATCATCTCCAAAAAGAATCAACCTCACCATCCTTATAAACTACTTTCCATCATTTCCCTAAACAACTGAGAAACCCTTCAGATCAATTTCAGCTCCAACCCATAATCAGATAATCACACCACCAGTCAAGCTTAGTAGACCAATTTCCCATTTACATCACTCCACTGCTTGCAAAGATGCAATTCCTACCTTACATGTTACAACAGTAGAACACAATGCAATATCAAAAGGTATATCTTCTACAGCATAAGAGGTTGCTTACTTTGGTAGAATTGCTTCCAATAGCCTGTGTCATCAACAGAGGCTTTGGATGGAACTGTTCCCCAACATGTTGGCAAATAAGAAGCACCAGGATTCAATGACAAGGAAACTGGAGTGGGGTTGTCCTCTGTATTTGCAGCATCTTTTTCCTCCGTCAGTGAAAACCCAAAGAGTCTGCAGCTACTTTTACATGAGGAAACTAGATCTTCACTGCCCCCAAATGTGGATCGGTTTGCAAAAGGAGGAAGTGAAATACCCAGTTGATTATGCTCGAAACCAGAAGAATTCATGCCTCCCTGATCTTTCTTACAGAAGCTGTGACCAGAGTGTGAGGATGGTGTGAGCTTACCACCAATTGTTTCAGAAACAAGCAAATTTCGGTTACTAATTCTCTGCTCCTCCATATTATTGAAATTATACACTGCACTTAAGTTTGAAATGGGATTAATTGCCTGCTGGAACATTAACACAGAAGATGGAGATGAAACTTGCATAGATGGGGCAGATGGGTGCATATAGGCATTATTGCCCTGCATCATGGCAGACCATCCCTTCCGTGAGTTCGGCACTTTAACACCATCAAAGATTCCTAGGCTACCATTGTCATGAGCCTCATTTGTGGCTGGAGCTCTTCCATATGGAGAGCTTGGAAAAATTTCTTGACCTTGCAAGACCTTACGGAATTGGAAAGATTCACCAAAGCCTGTGCCTTTATAGGAGAGATCAGAATTCACAACTGGGTTTCTAACACCATCTCCCATTCCAGCAATCACAGAACCATTTGAACCAGGAAAACACCTCCTTGTTTCAGATGGACGATGGTTCTGAGTATCAATACCATCATAATGGGAAAAACCCAAAATTTCTTGACCTTGCAAGACCTTCTGGAACCTTGAAGATTCCCCAAAGTCTGATGCTCCAATCCCATCTGTTAGAAACATCAAGACCATTCAATCATGTTACATGGAAAAGGAAAAGAAAAATGGTTATGAATAAACTCATAATGCAAAAGAACCTACTAGGAACTGGAAATTCCAGTTTTGCTGAAGGCAAACCGATCCTGGTCCTCTTTGAACCAGATGCCATCAAGCTACTGGAACTGGAAAGAGAACCAGATGGCTCAATTTCCCATGGAGAGACCCTGTTATGCCTGGTCTCTATATCATCCCACCGTACCTGCAAAAAGAAGCCAACATTGTTTGCTACCTTCAAATCTAACAATTTCTTCAGGAACATCTCATATTAAAAGTAAGAATGGTTACAACACAGACAACTCAGATGCAAGAGCATCCAAACAAACATATGAAGTGCTCCAAACGTTGACAAACTTAAAGAATAGCATAAATTCTGATGCATGGGCTAGTGATTATTAGGCATAAAATTTTAATACAACTTAGAAGTAATCCAATAATGATCAAAGTCAATATCAATCAGAAACCCACAAACTATCCCATGGGACACTACAGAGAAATTCTTCGCCATAGATTTAGAGCTGCCAGTCTATAGCATGTTAGGAGGGGAAGAAGGGAAGAAGAGCTTTAAGGACCTCCTAAAGCACAAAACATCTTTAAGTTAAAGCTGGAATTTCAAGCTTTAGCATTAAAGCTCTTAGTGCATTGCTCTAGCTTTTAACATAAATAATGAATTCACAAAAAATGCCCATGCTTATGTCTTAAAATGACTCTGAATGCCCCACCAATTTTGAGAGAGAGAGAGCAAATAATTATTATTATTATTATTAATCAAATAAACATTGGCCGTTAATTGAATTAATTGATTTCAAGTATGAAAATACAAGCACTTTTATCATGTGATGCAGCAGGAAGCAGAAGGAAATATTGATTTTAATTTAGTTTTTCAAAAAAGAAAAAAAAAATTGGAGTCAATTGTATTCTATTTTAGGAATTAGTAGTTACAGTAATTAGGTTTATTAGTACCATCTTAAGAGTCATTGGTATTTTGTAATTCAATAATTGGGATTTCACATATCGTTTAGAAATTAGGTTTCCTAAGTCAATTAGAATTAGGTTATTAGTTTATATAAGCCTAATATTGTACTCCTCTAGAGACGGATTATTTTAAAGGTGAATAAGATTTCTCTTGAAATTCTCCCAATGGTCTGGTGCTGAATGTTAGAAATAAAAGTGTATGACTAAATGATTAAATTTACCATATCTCAATAACTTAAGCTTTTGGAACAATCGGTAATTTAACATAGTATCAGGGCAAGAAAATGTTGGTAAAAGTGTCAAGCGCACTTAAAGCACATAAGCCTTTTGGAGCCTAGGTGTAAAGTGCAAGTGCACGTCTAATTGAAGTAGAACGCACATTTTTCAAATATAATATCTCAAACTTTAATATTCATAACATATAATAAAAAAAATAATAATAACTCAAAATTTGTATATATTAGTATTACCTATTAGGTTAAGTGCAATTTTATAATGTTTGTAAGTTCGAATTTTACCTAAGTTATTTCAATCCTTAAATTTTTTTAAAGCACATTGAAAACAATTATCAATGGTGAATATCATAATAATCTAGTCAAAGAAATTTCAAAAATAATATTTTATATAATTCTCTTGTGCTTTATAAAAGTACAGAACCATGATAGTTATGATCAAATGATGTATACGGTTCGATCAACATACATCTAAAAGTCAAACACCAAAAAAGCACAAGAATTGTAAATTAACCTTGTTCGTATTTATAAAAAATTTATTTGTGTAATACAACACCCCAAAGATAGAGGTTGTGTAATAAATCATTGGTCCATGCCATTTCTTTCAAGATCAAAAAATTAATTTTGATGATGCATATCTTTTTTAGTAATAAAACAAAAAATGTGTGCCTAGGTACTTTGTGCTTCTTCAAAAAGCTCCAAAAAAGTGTGCCTAAAACACACTTCATTAATGACCTTTTTTTTGGCCTAGCGAAACGTTGAGAGCTTGGGGCTTTGAGCTTAAGTGTGCTTTTAACAACACTGGAATAGGAGATCCTGAGTTTGATCCCAGTCACCTCCACTCTACCTCCCATTTAAGATCCAACATGTTGTTGAACCTCACCTATTAAAAGGGAGTTTAAGCCCACACATGAGAGGGAGTGTTAGAAGTATGTGGTTAAATAATTAAATATACCATATCCTAATAACTTAAGCTTTTGGGACAATTGGTAATTTAACAGTTATTTTCTTTTATCACTTTTCACATTTAAAAGCCCTCTATTAATTTTGCTACCAAATGGGTGTAACTTCAAATCACTTTAGCATTTTAGCTTGTCAGCCGCTCAAAATCCTTAAACTCTTTTTAGTCACTTTATTGCGAAAGCTCTGCTTCCTACAGCAAAAGCTCTACAACTAGAGCAATGCCAAATGGAGCCTTAGATGTTAATTTTTGTGAATGACAAAGCGCTGCTTGAAACTGCAAGGGCAAGACAAAAATCAATAGAAGATGTCATACCCTTCCTGATACTCTAGTCTCAGAATTCAAAGTATGAGGCTAGTATTTTGTGTCACAGTTCACATAAGTACACGCATTCAAATTAAAACTGAGGATGGGAGAATTCATTTAGTGGATTTTGATACCCAACACTATTTAAAAAAAATTTAAAAAAAATTACACAGCTCTTCTGATGCCCAATGCATTTGACATTTGCTCAGCAAAGTTTAATTCATTATTGATCATATAATGAGTTTCAGGCACTCAGAAGATAAGAGTAAATTACAAATAATTGAAAACTTTATATGAACTAAAGGATATGCAAAGCAAGTTTCCAGTCACAATTGATAGAGACAATCTTATTTTACATCATGAACTGAACTTCAAGCCTCAAACATACAGCTAAATGAATGGAATAAGAAGCATACATTTGATATCATAATCATAATCAAGATTCAAGGAATGACCCTAAAAGTTTTCTAGAAATAATAATTATTTAATTAATAATTTGTACAGTGTTGGAATCTATAAGCATTTGTGTTATGTCTCAAAGAGAACAATGTATAGTTATTTAACTAATTACATTGATTGAAAGAGAAGGTACAATGGCAGAAAAGGAAGTGCAAGCATTTGTATAATGTTTTAAAGAGAAGGTATAGTGGCAGAAGAGGACTGTAAACCTTACTGTTAAAAAGCACAAAGGCTACAACAGAGGGTACAATGAACCATGGCAACTTATTTTAAATGCAAATACACACACACCACTCAAATAAAGCGTAAGATTACCATTAAATCTAATCCTCAATGCGCAAGCCCCTGATTAGCATTTGAGGAAAATAATTATTGTAAAGACGATCAGGTTCTGTCATAAATACATACCAGTAGGCATCTCCATTTTGAACCAGGCCATCTAACAGGATCCGCATCGCTAATTCCAGTTATAAACCCAGTGTATCTGACAAAAAGGAGGGAGAACGTTAGTTAGATTTTGATGAAGTATTTTATCTTAAGTTGTTCAAGCACAACAAGCCTAACCTTCTCTCTGCGGCATCTTCTGCTTCAAAACGCATTTTGAACCTCATTCCAACTGAAAATGAATGGTCCGCACTCTTCAAGAATTTACGAAGAGGAATTATGAATTCTGATGAGCTGGGCCTACTAGATATGCTAAGAAAAGTTTAGTCATATAGGGCACAATTAGGAAAGCATGGACAAAATGAATCTTTGAACTTTCAACAATAGGTAAGCATGAAGATAGTGAAACAGAATAGTAGAAACCACTGAGTAAAAAAACCTTATCATATAACAAGCAAATAGTTAGAAAGAAGACTAAGGGTCATTGGCAACCTTGTAAACCTAAGGTTCAAAGGCGAAGGATAATGGCATTACTTTGTAAGGAGAAGTGATCATACTTTTTAAGGCAGATTGATGTAGGGAGTGAAAAAAGTACAGACGTGGTGGCAGATGGAAAGAAAGGGGAAAGGTCAGAATACTTTTGAGATGAAGTGATGTTCTGGATAGTGTTAGCTGTGTGGGATATCCAGTGGAAGAGAAAATATGAAATTGCAGTGCTTATATGGAACCTAAGGTGGAAGTGAGAACAGAGAAATGGAGGCACTTTGTACAATAATTTTCTACAACGCTTAATTGTTTCAACTTCTCTTCTATGACAACAACAAAAAAACACAAAACAAAAATCCTATAAGATATGCATAACAAACTCTCTAAGCGAACCTATACAAACACATGCAAGTGATGCAAATGAAGTTCACATTATTCCAACCGAAATTCCTTTTTAGTCCATATAATTCCCCTGTAACCCAAATAGAGCCAAGCTGTTGACAAGCACCTCAAAGAAAAGGTAAGTTTGAATGGGGGTTTGAACTTGAGCCCCCCTATGTTAAAGACCTCATTCTGAGATCGTACATGCCAATCACTAACTAACAATAAGATAACAACAAAATGCTATATGTTTTGGACAAATACAAGACAAAGAGAACAGCTCAATACCTTGGATTGTAGTAAATGTTGAATGGACCTCTCAGGGATATGGCATTAACCACCTCCATGAGAGAGCTTTGATTCATCTGCTGGCTACAGAGTGCTGAGAAAGTAGCACCACCTTTAACTTGAACAGCTCTTCTGACTCCAAGTCGCAATTCTCCATCCTCACCCCTGGTGCAAATATCATAAGAATCACAAATAACATCTGAGGTTTCCTGTGTGTTAACTTTTGTCATTTTTTAAAATTTGCTTATTATTTTATATTAGCATAAGGGTGTTCTTGTAATCTTGTCATATCACTCCACTATAAAATGTGCCAAGATGAAGGACTAATTGATGACGCCCAAAACCTTCTCTCTCTCTCCATTCTTCTCTTCTCCTGTCTACTCTCCTAACCTAATCTTTCAAATTTTTATAAATCAACGTCCTCAATGTGAAACCATTTACCTAAGAAAGAGCACAGCATCTCCAGAAACAAGCTTCTTCTTGTTTACAAAAGCACTCCACCCAGTAGTGAGCAAATGCCTGCGTGGCTGCCCTGCTCAAGACAAGAGGCAGTAAAAAGACTTCATCAAAATTCTAATCACATGTTATTATTTGACCTTCTGAGATATCTCAGCAAATGGAGCACTAAATATGAATTGGATACTATGGTGTACCCCGGTAGATATGTCGAAACTTCCATTCCACACCATGCAGATCCTTTGCCACAAGCTCTTGCGATGGCCGCTGTTGCTTATAGTCCTACAATAACAATTTACCAAAGCTTATCTACCTATGCAAAAGAAGTATTAAGCTTAAAGCACATACATTGGTATAAAAAACGTGCATTCAAAACAATTGGTTGATGGTGGAAACCAGGTAATGCCAGCATATACGTGGAGAGAAAAACTCAATACAATTACCAGGGGAGGGAAACAGTCCTCAGCAGCTCGACGAGGGACAGAGAAGCCTCCATGAGTACTAGTATCAGAAGCAGTAAGGGTCTTACAGAACATGTGGGGTGTAGATGAATTCGCAGCTACTTCAACATCCTCTTCTTCACCATCTACATCAACTTCCCCTTCTTGCAGTTTCTGCTCGAATTGCTGTGTAAAATGACAATTCATGCAAAACAAAAATCACCCTCTAGAGCTTCAACATGGAAGTAAATAAGGAATGAAAAAAATATACATTTACACATGAAGTAAATCACATGACTTCATTCAAATTTTCAAGGACACAGGAAAAAAAAAAAAAAAAAAGCCAAATTCAAAAAATTTCAATGCCTCATTTGGTTGCTGATAATACCAAATGGAAAATGGAAATGACACAGTTAGAAAATTCCACATTCCCAAGTTAGAAAGATCATATTTGTCGTTTTGGCCTAAAACAGGCACAGCCACACGGCAAAGTTGGAAGTTTGTCCATCATTTTAATTCCCAAAGCTCAAATTTATCCTTGTTTCCTACATTTTATTGGCAACAAAAAAAAAAAAAATGCATAAAATCTGAACAAAGCTCACCTCACTTTCAGGAACCAGTGAAACCTGTGCATAGACTTCATCAGTCCCCTCCTCCGCCTGCCCCAGAAAAAAAAAATCCACAACTTTACACATCAAATTCACAATAAGAGAACCTTCTTTAACACCCCATTGCTTCAACAAGAAACCATAAGCTCAAGAAAATCCAAGAACTTACACTTCAAACCCCAATAGAACCCTTAAAAAGAAACACTTTAAGCACAAATTAGCTCATTCTTGCACAGTAACTTGGTAAAGCAGAATTTTCGCTGAACAAAAAATCTCTCCAAAAAAAAAACAGAAAACCCAAAATACCCAACAGCATTCACTAACAAAACGAGCAGAAAAGATTTTAGTAAAAACAAAGAAGTGAGACAAAGAGAGAGACAGACATAGATAGATATAGATAATGTTATAGTTTGGTGGGTGTTTGATTAAGAGGCATACATGGAGCTTGACATCGAGGACGCGACAGAACACGTGGGGAGGGACATCATCAGTGTAGGCAGGTGCGAGCGAGAAATCCGGAAGCTGTTCCAACTGACCCTGAGGGAAGTACACCACCACACTACCTTTCTTCGGCAGAGATATCAGTGGGCCCGCACACGCGTGCCATAGCTCCAAACACACCGCAGACGAAGCCGAACCTGGTGCTGACGCTGATGCTGATGCACCCAACACCAAATTCGAACCCGACCCGACACTGGTGTTCAACCCGACTACGGAGAACGACGATGAAGTTGTTGAGGACGACCCCGACGACGGCGTTTCGTCTTCCTCCGTGGTGTTCAGATCGATCAGACCCATTATTAGATAATTATTAAGCGTTTTGGAACAGTGAAGAAGAAGAAGAAGAAGAAAGAAAGAGTCTTGTTTGGGAATGAGAGAAATGGAAAAAGTGAGTGTGAGTGTGGTAGTGGGAGAGACAGAGAGGTCATGCCTGCATTTTTATGATGTGGGTAAAGAAAGCTTTGGGAGTCTGAGAGATAGAAAGAGAAAAGAGAAAAGAGAGTTTAGTCTCAAAAAGAGGAAGCTCTCTTTCTCTTTCTTTCTTTCTTTCCTTTTTTTTCTTATTTTTATTTTTTTCTGTTTGTTTCTACTTTCACTCTTTGTTTTTTTTGACAAAGTGAGAGAGTGAGTGAGTGAGTGTGAACTGTGAAGAGGTTTTTTTTTTTTTTGTTTTGTTTTTAGGTAACAAATCAAATCAAAAGCTTTGACGATGGTGGAGGGTCTAATTGGTAACAAAGAGTATATTATTTTAATAATAAAATTGATTTTTTTTATTTTGGGGGGTATTTCTGTTTTTGCCTTTTGTGTTTTTATTTTTGTTTGCTCTGGTCCGATGGCTGAGCTAACACAGCACTGCTGTTACTGCAGTGACTACTGTTGGGAGTGTGATGTGTGGCACAGAGTGAGTGAGTAAGGACTGTAAGTAAAGAAAGTAGTGCTTGGCTTTGTTAGTTATAAATAAAGTAAAAAATAATAAAATATTACTATATAATAATAATATTATTATTACAAAATGTACGGACTTCCTGTATTTCCGGGAGGATGTCTATTCTGTCCCCTTCTACTCCTCCAAATCTCACTCATATGCCCCCAATTCTTAATCTTCCCCCATTTATTTAAATAAAGCCTAATTGTGCAGTTTTCTTTTTCTTTTTTTCCTTTTGCTTTTTCCCATTTTGGGGTTTTTTTTTTTTTTTTTTTTTGGCACTATTCTTCTTTTTCACTGATTTTTTTAGAAAATTTTTAGGTACTCTTTTGGATACAGAAAAATGATGTTCTTTTCTCTCACATTTATGATGAACTCTATTATAATATTTAATTAATGTATTTCACCATAAATGTGAAAAAAGAGAACATCATTCTCTATATTCCAAAATTACCTAAAAATTACTTCAAGGATTTACTTTTTTGCTTGCTATACACAATAAAGTATTTCCTGTTGTTAGAGTTTGGAGGGGAAAATGAGTATTTGTCCCTAGTTTACAAACTATTTAGCAAAATGCTCTTATTTTAAAATTATTTAACAAAATGCCTTTATTTTTTAAACTCGATTTTAATAAAACCGAGTTCTATGTAAAATTCGATATCCTCTAAATTGAGTTCTATTTATATTTTTAAGTGGAACTCCAAATTAGCAATGTCGAGTTCCACTTGAATTTTCAAAAAAATTGAAGTGGCAAAATATGCATGGAACTCAACATTGCTGATGTCGAGTTCCACCTGTAACTTGATTTTATTAAAATTGAGTTTAAAAAACATGAGCATTTTGTTTCATAGTTTGTAAATTATGGACAAATGCCTTTTTTCCTCGAGTTTGGATTAGTTTTTTATTTATTTATTATTTGCTATAGCTATATTTTTTTAATTTTTAATAAATAATTTTTCTATTAAAAGTTCATCCAAACACAATTTCTGTGTGTGTGTGTTCAGATGGGCCTTTGAAAACTTTTTCACTATTTGCAATTAATTTTTGTGGGCCAAACTTTTGCAAGTTGTTGTATTTTTTTAATTTTTTTAAAGCTAGCTTCGGTGGTTTTAAAGCCTATTTTTGCATCCAAGCTTAAAAATTAATCTTCCCAACTAACCATCTAAAAGTCAGTTTTCTTGGTCAAAAAAAAAAAAGTCAAGTTTAATTTTATACACACCTAGTTTATTTCTACACTACTTGCAATTAAGTAAATTAACAAATTTATGTGTATTTGGATAAAGTTGTTTTCATTAGGTTATTTAGTTTACCTTATAAACTATACTTTAAAAAATTGATGTCTTAAAAAACGGTAAATAGGCTAAATAAGCCATAAATGTCAAATATATAAAAACAAAAACACAAAACAAAATAAAATCATCCAAAAGATGCTGCAGTTGAAAATGGCCAACTTTGAGAGCCTTGTAGAATTTTTACTTTTCATGGGACAACTTTTTTTTTTGTTTTGTTTTTAAATCATTTTGTAACAAAATCTATGGTACATTCTAAGAGAACAAACTGTGGCTATTCAGATATGGCACTAGACTTTTGTAATTGGGTACCTGGTTGGTAAATTAAAAAAGAGGTATGGTCTGAACTGTAGGTTACATAATGTTTAGAACATTCACCTTTTCTCCCTACAAAACACACACCAACCGCTTTGCTTCCTTAAGTTTTGACTTTTCCGTTAGAGTCCTACAGGTCATTATGAGTTGTTTTCTTAGGCAAAAAGCAAAGACAAAATTGCAAGTCATTATGGCTAACCAATCAGGGAACAAGTAAATCAATGAAATGGATCACCCTTTCTAATTCACATTATACTTCCCCATGAATCTCAAATTTTGTGGTCTGGTTGGAGCTATTATTCGTTGAATTAATTTGCATTACCCACTCTGTGTGGTTGTCAACATTTTCTGTTTAATAAACGAATCCATAGAATTTCTAAATTTAGGACCCGTTTGGTAAAAGATTTTTAGTAATGTTGTTTAAGTATTGTGGAAATACGTATGAGTTAAAAAGTGTTGTGAAAATATATATTGTGGTGTTTAAACACTGAAGAATGTTGTTTAAACAATAGTACCAAACGGGCCCTTCGTTTCAAATCAATCATGTTTAAAACTATTACAAAAAAATTACAAAGTTGTTTACAAATTCCTGACTATGGAAACAAGTGCCTCTAAAACCTTTAACATGTGTGTAGCATTGTTCCCATAATGAATAGATTCATGGTTGGAATTCTGTAAACAATGTAAATTGACATTTCAATCCATTTAGGAAGTGGTATCAAATGGGAATTTCCACAACCCCTTTTTCTCTGCCTCTACAAATGGATAAGACCTTGTAATTCATTTAATTTTGAACATCAAGTTAATTTGTGGTGTATTTTGTGACTTTAATGATAGGCATGTTTATTAAAAAGAATGCCAATTGCCCATGTGCCCTTTTTTATTTTGGAACAAAATTGCCCATGTGCTTTGAAGTGCGATTTTGAACCAAAATATAATAAGCCATGCTTTACTAGATTAGCTATTTGGATGCAACTTTTTATTTGAAAGGTTATTTGTTGAAATTTAGTTAAAATATAGTTTTATGTATTTAAAAAAATAATAATAATAATGATAAAAATGTATAAAAGAAAAAAAAAGTTAGACTCTTTTTTAACTTTTTGTTTTTACCAAATAAGGCTTAAAACAAGGGTAGATAAGCAAAAAAAAAACATAGAAACCCTACAAAAGGAAGAGTTTAATGACAAGCCGACGCTAATCTCATAGCATTAATAGTAAAAGATTTAAGGATATAGAACACGTAGTTGATCGAGGCTGGTTGGATGAAACATCCATTAATAAACCAACAACTTTTACAATTCAATGAACAATTTGAGACATTACTTTAAAATCAAATTATCGAAATGTAAGCTCTTAGAAACTCCTGGAAGTTAGAAATATATAGTAGAACCTTTACATTCTCTTTTGAAGTGTTCACCTAATTGGGGTATGGCAATGATTGAATTATTGCATTCCAAAAAATACTAAAATTTTGGCATGTTTTTCGAAAGAAAACCAAAGCAATATGTGCCTCAAAACTCAAAAGTTTGATGTTAGCTGTTTAATAATTGAATGGGAACTCACCCATAAAAAAGAAAGAGTTGCGTAGAGGATTATCCTTGTCCAAAATAATTCACATAAAGTCATGAATCTAAGTCTAACATTTGCTGTTGTTCTTGTTCATTGGTGTGCATGAGTGAGTGGTCTACGTTCCTCCAATGTGATGCACGTTGGATTCTGAAGCATATAGATGACCCAACAAGCATGCTACACGATCACTAAATAGGAAATCTTTCACGGCTTCAACCAGAAGAAAATGACAATTACAATATTCCATTATTCACCCAAACAAAATTTAAAGAAAAAAAAATTAAATTCCATCAGTCATTCCCAATGGGCTGCCAATTTAAAAAGATATATATAGGACAATTTGTCTCCTTTTTCCAATACTTTTTTTTAATAGATGATTTTTTTCCCCTAATTGATGGACAAAAAAATAGTAAAAGCCACTTAGAATTAACTGTCTAACAAGAATGAATCTATAAATTAAGATAATATAGGAAAGCTGGAAGAAAAATACCTAGCAAACCATCTATTATTTCTTGGATATAACTAAAATTAATTTAATTTGACTAATCCAAGCATCATTATTTTGTACTCTTAATTTTTTCTTTTTTAAATTGTATATCCGGGTTCCAATGATTTGGCCATTGAATAGATTAGTCTGATTTTAGTTTCTACAAGGAAAAACTTAAGTACAGTTTGTTTACCAAGGAAAAGAAAAGGGGTTCAATTTTTTTTAAGTGTTGTATCTTATCAATAATTGTCTCATAATTGTATAGGATTCCTGATGTGAAATGGAAGGTGTATATATATATATATATATATATATATATATGATGCACAAAATACTTATTCTTACAATAAATATGCTCCTTTTTTTTTCTTTTTCATAGATATGCTAATTAAATTCAAATATATTGCTGTTTTGAATATAAAAAATTTGTGGGTTTTAAATACTTTTAATTAACTCAATTGGTTATAAAGTTTTTTTTTTTTTTGAGCGAGAGATTTAGGGTTTGATCAAACCCTGCCTTCACCAAAAACTAATTGATATATTGACCTAATAATAAAAAAACAAGGGTAACGAGTGTCTTTAAAGTATTGGTTAACAATTCATTTTAGGAAAGTTTTGACACCACTTTTATGGGAAATGAAAAAAAACTGTCAAAACATTAATTGTTTTTTTTTTCTTCTTTTCCCATAAAAATTTTCTTTAAATGAATTATTAACTAATGTCCTAAGAGAATTTGTTAGTATAAGGGTATTCGTTAAAATTTCTCTATTATCATAAAGCAGACATTATAGGTTGAAATTATATCGTATTTATAAATAAATAAAATCTAATTTTATTTGAAAATATAATACCTATTTATATTGGATTAATCAATACAATTGAATGTTCAAATTTAAGAACGTACAACAATTAAATAAGAAAATCTAAATTTTATCCAAAAGTTATAATGTTAATTAAAAAATTAAGTGATCACCTTGTATTGGATGACAAAATTAATAGCTTGCCAGAAGAAATTAAGTTGAAGTACACTTTCGAGACCGAGGAGGACAATGTGGGTGGAACCCAAGAAGCGCCGTTGCCCATTAGATCAGAGACCTTTAATGACATAGATTTAGTAGTTAGTTAACAATAATTAAATTCCATTTCATTCCACGTTAGCAAGAAAACAAATTTAATTACATTCCAAATTTATTGAAAAATACAGTATATGATTAATAAGAAACATGGAAGAACGGATTCATTTGAGATTCAATAATGAAAAACACGGTATATTAATTCCTGAGTTCAAAAATTTGTGAAACCCTAAACCAGATTATAGCTAATTAAGCACCGACAATTTTCATATGTGAAGTGACGTGGAATGAAAGGGACCTAGAGCAAACGAGGTTTTTTTTTATTAACATGAGATATTCTTCGGGCACAACAAAGTGTCCATTTGATAATATAAATAATTTTTTTTTTTAAACTTTGTTTTTGTCTCATTTTTGAAAAAACAAAATATTTTTTTTATTACACATAAAAGTTACCAAATTAAAACTATACATTTTATCTCATGTTTCGCAAATAACTAATAAAAAAAACTATGAAGTCCCAAACCAACACAAAATTTTACTTCAATTTCACAAGTTAACTCATTGATCAACACATCATGAGTCAAAATAAAATAAAAAAATTATAATGAACTCTACTACAATTCATTTTGAATGTATAAAAATATTGTGAGATTTTGTCATGTTATTGACTTTCTTGTCACCGTGTTTGCACACATTATTAATTTGCTAATGACTTGTTATTATTAATAATTTGGCCATATTAACCAGTGCCCATCCATTTTATGAAAATTTTTATTGAAAATTAAAAAAACTGTTAAAAAGTTTAACAATTTTTTTAATTCTCACTAAAAATTTTTCCTAAAATAATTTAGGCACATATACTCTAAGAACATACATTAGTAAAACTCTTATTAATAAACCATATGAGGAAATTTTTGACATCATTTTCATATAAAATAAAAAAAATTATCAACAAAATTAATTATTTTATCATTTAATCATAAAATAGTTTTAAAAATAGTTTTAAACCACATTATTTAACATTTCTCTTAATAATTTTCTCCAAGAAAATATTTTTTGTGAATGAAGGGTATAATAGTAAAGAAGCTGTGATGTATGGACAAATGTGTCCCAGTAATGAAAAGGGTCAGGACCTCAGCAGAGCCATCAATTGCAAAGAATCCAAGCAATAGCTCTAGCTCTAGCTTTAGCTTTCTAGCTGTAACTGCAGCCTAGGGCTTTAGCTTTTGTAGGCCTAGTGAGTAGCCCGGACAAAACGGGTTACCCCCTCAGTGCCCATTTGGCCATGACCGGGTCGCTGCTTTTATCTTGTATTGGAAACTTTACTTATCCCACGCGCCTTCATTGTCTGAGATTTGCACTTTAAAACAAAAATATTATTATTTTAACAATGGTCGGATCTGAATGAATCTATGGACTAATATTGGAACAAGAAGTTACAGCAGTACAATGCAATGACACGAATTAAAATAATAAAATATAAAACATGACTTGTACTCCAAGTGAAACTGCCTTTTTTGTTGGTGAAAATGAATCACGCTTTTGGAAAAACTGGGTTAAAGTTGAGTTTCTTTTTGCTATAAGCCTTTCGGTATGTTTTCTTTATTATTTTTTATAGATAGTTTTGATTTTACCTCCTGATAATAAAATTATCAAGATACTAATTAGTTTTCTGATGTTGGTGAAGATCGAACAACAAATCTCTTGTTTAAGAACAAAAAATTTTGTCAAGAATTCACAAATATTTTCTTTTTTAAGTACCCATTTGGTTATAGATTTTTGGGCCAAAATTATGCTAATTATTTTTTCAAATTGCAACTTTCAAGAGTTTGGTATAATTTTTAAAATTTTGTTTTTCAGTCTTATAAACATTAAAAAAAAAAAAAAAAATTGCAATTTCGTGTAACATCTCTAGAACAACAATTGCAAATTGTCACATTTTCAACTCCAAACATAAAGCTGAATCAAGCTTACCCTAAACTTGATACGTGTTTATGATACATTAAAATTCCATCCTTGAATTTCAAACCAAATTTTTAAAGATTTTCATGCAGTAACTAATTAATTAAACTCTAATTTTTCCACCCTTCAATTATGTTAGTTGAAATGATCTCCAAGGTGTTGATTAAAATGTGTGATCAAAATTTGATGCCTCTCCCACAAACGTTGCTTTAGAATCCTTTTCTTTGCATGTTGATTCATAAAATACAAATAAATGACCAACTTTCTTACTAAACAAAGCCAGAAAACATGAAACCTTAAAATTGATAAGATTTTAAAATAAATTTACGTAATGTCGGTAATGAAAATGATTACGTAACTAATTAACTGTGTTTTACGTGTCTTCACCTACGTCAGTAGGAGCGTGGGATGGCAACATCATATCTTTCCCTTTTGTTTTTGCCTTCACTTTAACCTTTTACTTCAGTCTCACCCAACCCACTACCATTTGCTTTTTTTTAAAAAATATATATATATATATATTTTACCCCAACAACCATAAAAATTAAAATATTTGTTTTCACACACGGTAAGGTCAGTCAAAGTGACATCTAACGGATCTTTTATTTTTCTTTTCTGTTTTTTTTTTTTTTTCCTTTAATTTTTAACTTTCAAGAGTTTGGTATAACTTTTATACATGTTATGAATAAAGCTATATACCCAAAAATTTTGATAATATTTTTCAACACATTAACAAATGTTAAACTTTTGACTCAACATTACGTTTTTACTTACCATTAACAATTTATTATATTAACAAATGTTAAAATTTTTGTCTCTAAATTTTCTCATATTATTTTACTATTTGATAAATTTAAGTCAAATTTTGTTTTTCTTTTATAAATTCATCGTTAGACTATATTATCTCTTTATACTTTTTTTTTTTTTTTTTTATAATTTCATTATTGGGGGGAGAAAAAAATTTGAACTTTAGATGTCTCATTTGAAAACACCAATTGAACTATAAGGCTTTTTGACTTCATATTTGGATAATATTAAAACCATCATGGATTAATAATTATCACATTTATAAGCTACTTAAATTTTAAGTTTTTAATATTTAATTTAATACACAAAACATGGATTTATAGTTCAGATGATAAATAATATTTTACTTATATTATTATTTATTTTTTGGTTAATGCAATAGTATTTATAAATTATAACATAAAATTTGGCTTTCTTGTTAACAATGGTACGTAGAAATAAGAGTAAAAAATGATATTTATTGATAAAATTTTATTGCAAAATAAAATCTCTGTGATCCTCATGCATATAGAAAAAGGTAATTTTTTTCATCTTAGAACAAAGATCGTTAAAGCTATCAGTTATGGGTTTTTTATTTTTTTTTCAAGTGCTTGTGAACTTATTTTAGTTTTTATATATATATAAATACGATAGTATTTAAACCTATGACATATGTTCCATTATTATTATTCTTTATCATTAGGCTTGTAAGGACTCAATTTGTAATGGTCCCAAATTGGTAATGGGTTCGTACGTTAAAAGCCCAAACAATAAAATTTATAGAGAGTGGGCTGAAAGGCTAGGCCTTGGTCGTCGGACAATGGCAAGTCATGGTGTTCATAGTGGACGCACAGGGGTGAACTAAGTTTGTCCATGGACCTTGTCCATTGAACTTAATGTTCTTATTATTACTTTCCTTTTTTTTTTGGGTACCATCCTCCTCCCCTTTTTGGCGCATGAATCCTTACATTATATAGCCCTTCTCAGTCGATCCTGACCTTCCATCTGTCGATCAGACAGGTAACTACTCGAGTGTCTGTCCCATCAGCCGTCTCCTCCCACTTTCTGTTAGTTGCAATAACCGAAACCACACTGTTCAGGGGTCTTTTCCCATCAATGTGGTTAGGACGTTTGTTGGTGCATTCAATGCGGTGGTGACGTCTTTTCCTTGAACCATTCCCACACCGCACCCCGTGCGAGTCTCATTCCACTCGCCTTTTCTTCTAGGAGTGCTTTGGAGGATGCCTTTGATGACGTGTCGTTACTCCCTTTTAGTCCTCGGGATGCTGAGGACAGGATCATCCTCGGCTACATCAAAAGGCCATTTGAACTTTCGCTACTTGTCCTCGGCAACTATTCTCCTCGGCGCGAGCCTTGGGCCCTAATGGAAAGTGGGTCGGGACCACAAATTCTCTGGCCCCACAAGGCTAATACACTAATTGGTTGTTAGTATAGGCAAAGTTCAAAAATTAAATATTTTATTTGACGACAATAGACTTTATTAGTTAAGTTAATTAGAACTTACTTATTTTTGTATTTCTATGTTTAGATTATGTCCAACAAAATAATGTTAAGTGCAAGGCAATATTGGAGTTGTCTAAATATTCTTTTAGATGAGAAGAGTTATTATATTCTTGTATTTAGTGAGAACTTGTAATGATTAAAAAAATGATATTTTCCACAATAATCACTATAGTGACATAAT
Organism: Quercus robur; assembly: GCF_932294415.1. NCBI lineage: Eukaryota > Viridiplantae > Streptophyta > Magnoliopsida > Fagales > Fagaceae > Quercus > Quercus robur. The sequence continues at coordinate 44,407,303 of NC_065538.1, forward strand.
TTATTTCATTAGAGATATTTAAGGAAGTGATATCTTAATTTTTGGCTAGGTACTATTCACCATTACTTATAAGATATCTCAAACCCCCCCCCCCCTCCACAAAAAAAAACCATAGTGTAGTGGATTGATCTCAATGATCTAGGAACTCCAGGTTTATTTTACACCCCAGATCAATGAATCCACATCTCGGGTACCCTAGGCCATAATGGTAATTTACTTCATAACTTGTCAAGCTAATGAGTTGTAATTAATATGCAATGTGATGACGTCGATTACCGTCACCAATGGGTCACACCGTACTCGCGACTCGAATTGAACCTGCACGACGAAACAAACTAAAGAATCCTTCAGAGAGCACCGGTGTGGTGCCGGCCAAAGACTCTCCGACGGTCAAGTTAGACTTCCTCTGTTTTACTTAGTGCGTTAGAGAGGGTTCATAAAAGCATACCTCGATTTCTGTGGGTATTACGCCTTTTATAGTGATAAGGGGTTGACTTTCCCTTTTTGGTTCCCACATCTTTTCAATGTGGGACTCTATTCCCAATTCTTCCAAACGTGGTGAGCAAGGATTCTCATTACCGGATCATGGGCCCTTGCTGCGTCAGTAGTGATGGGCCTCCAAAGCTGGGACCATACCTACGCAGGCCCAAGAGACCCAATCCGTCAGGCCCATTAAGGTAAGCCCATCATGCCCAATATTTTATCATCTTCAGTTGCCCCCTTCACCCCGATGATCCGTCACCTTTAAGGTCAAAGGATCAGTGGGGTGACGATCCTTACATATGGATATGACGGATTCATGCAAAATAGAACGACGGTCCTAGCTGGATCAACCCGTCAAAGGGAGAATCATCCAGTTGACGGATACATGGCAGGTACAAATCTGTTGGTACGTACTGACAGGTTGTCAGCATTTATTAAGCATGCCACGTGTCACTCTCTGAATGGTCGTTGTATAGGATCGAAGCGTCGCTTCGTCTTCCGTGCACTTCCTATATATATAAGGCGCCTCACTCTTTCATTTTTCAATTTTCACTCAGAAAACACTTGTCAGAGCGAAGCCGTCAACCCTGTCAGAGCAAAGCCGTCAACCTTATCTGTGCAATCCGTCGAGGACGAATACTCGCTGATTACACCAACCGTCACCTGTCCTCTGCTAAGTTCGGTAAGTGCTTCTAATTTACTATAGTCAAGTTACATTCTCTTCCATGCATTGTTGTTAGGCTTTCCATACCCGTCAACACTTTCAAACCCGTCGGTCTTAGGTTTTATTGTCAATTGTAGGAAATGTCTAGTGCGTCAAGTAACCAGTCGGTGGTTCGTGATGGGACGGAATACGAGGATGTATACCCGTCCGGTCATAAAGACCAAGAGAGCCCCGGCGAAAGTAGGAGTCCGTCTGCCTCCTCTTCATCCTCAACAAATGAGGATGTGGAGATAGTCGAAGTAGAGGGTTCCGATGATGACGGGGATCAACAACTGGAGTCCGTTGTAGGCGCTGATGGACTAAGGCAGTTCATCATGTTGCCAGAGTGGACTGTTCATAGGTTTACATCCGTCATCAGGGAGAGACATTTCAGCACCTTCAGGACCAACTTCCAAATCCCAGACTATGTCTCCATCCGTCTACCATATGTGTCGGAGAAGTGTTATTACGAAGGGGTAGACGGTGTAGGAGTGTACGAACAGGCATTGAAGGCTGGACTTCGATTCCCGCTTTCTACCCTTCATAGGGAACTCTTGCAGTATCTGGGGTTGTCCGTCACCCAGATATCCCCTAACGCCTGGAGGGTCTTCATAGCCATGGAGATTCTCTACGGTGCAATGTCAAACGGGGAAAGGAAATTGACGGTCCGTGAATTTCTTCACTGTTACCGTCCAGACGAGATTTCTGGATCAAGGGGGATGTACAGTTTTGCCAGTCGGAGCCCCTTGTTGAAGGTGATCTTTGAGACCCCAGACTCAAATAGAGACTGGAAGAGTCGGTACTTCTTCCTGGAGGGTGATAGATGGATGAACCATCCAGGGGAGACGGAGTTCATGCCCGTCGACACAACTTGGGCAGTTATAAATCAGACACGTATGCATCCGTCTAAATTTTGTGTTGCTTTTCATATCCGTCCAGTTATATGTGTATATCTTGATCATCTTTCTTTGCAGGTAGACGGCGCCCACAAGTCAGCCTCGAGGAGTTTAGCTTCCTTGAAAAGGTTTGCAAGAAGACTACGCCGGAGGAAAGGACTTGGGCGAAGTTGGTGAACCCGAGGACCATACATTGGTACTGCGACGGTCCTGAGCCCACCCAAGAAGCGATAAGATACGACGAGCGAGTTCACAAACGTAAGCCCGTCAACTTTACTTTGTCATTTACTTTGCTTTATTTTGTTTTAATTTCATCCGTCATTATTTGCAGAGATGGATGACGCAAAGAGGAGAGCTTTGATCAAGTCCCAAGCCGTCAAGAAGAGGGAATCCGGCGAGGAGGTTCCTAAGGCATCAGCTTCAATCCCTAAAAGGAAACTGACGACAAAATCCGACCGTCCCTTTAAGCAACCAAAGGTCTCTCTTGAACCTGTGGTTGGCTTAATGGCTGAGGGTAACAAGGCCGTCACCCCAGCGAAGCAGGGGAAGGGCAAAGGATTGATGGCGGTCCCAGACGGTAAGCAAGAGAGACCCCCTTCCCTTCTTCGTGATGACTCCAAGTATGCATTGGAGAAACTGTCGTCCATCATCACGGCAGAAGACTATGAAGACCTGGGAAACCATTCGACGGAGGCCATGGGGGAGACGGGCCTCTTCGCCGTCGCTCAGGTTGGTTATGTTTGTCAAATAAGTTTTTGTTTTTCATTCTTCCTGTTACTTACATTATGTGACGGTCTCTTTTCTACTTGCAGTCCTTGGTCATGATGAAGGGACTACTTGACCGGTGTCTCAACCGTGAGAGTAGCTTGGACCGGGTGCGCGCGAAGGCGCAGCAGACGGAGGAAGAGCTCGGACAACTTCAGAGATGGAGGTCCAAGATGGGGAAGAAGCTGGAGCTTTCTGAGCAGGCGAGGAAGGAGCTTGAGGAGAAGACGGCCACTTCGCTGACGGTCATAGAGAACAAAGAAGCTGAGATAAAACAACTCAAAGAAGAGATCCGTCAGGCTAAAGTGGCAGCCGTCGAGGAGTACCGATGCTCGGAGTCCTGTTTGGGCGAGCTGTCGGACTCCTTCCTCCAAGGATTCGATGATTCCCTCCGTCAAGTCAAGAAGGCTTATCCAGAGCTGGACTTGACAATGGTCAAACTTGAGGACCAAGCCCAGACTTCTGCCCTCCCCGTCGCCTCCGAAAATACGGAGGACCTTTTTGGAGACGGTGCTGCTCAGGGAGACGGAGAGTCCGCCCCGTCGAAGGATGTCCCAGATGCTGAAGAAAAGAAAGATTGATGCATATGTACTTTATTTTGTGAACAATCCGTCTTTCTTTTTTATTCATTTTTTAAGACAAACCGTCCCCTTTTTTTTTGTATTGAAAATTTGCCTTTGGGGCTTTTGGCTTAAAAGTTCACATGCTTTTTATAATTGTTTGGTGCTCTGTTTAAAACTCCGTCTACCTTCTTGAGGGATTATTTTTGTGAGAATATTTGTTAATCTGTGATTATCCGTCCACATTGCAGACTTGTTATCTTGTGTTGATTGAGCTTTTACATCGGTGAGGATTTTCCTTCTCCGTCTGTTTTGAGGGGTTTATTATGCGGACCGTCCACTTTGTGGCGTTGTTCATCACTTTTAAATATATCGCGTATTTAATGGACTTGTAGATAATTTTAACGTAGCCAGTATACGTCCACTTTGCGAAAACGTCCATCTATTGTATCCGTCCACCTTGGGACTTTATTTCATGTAGGACAGTCCGTCCATCTCAAGGACTTTATTTCATGTATTTCAACATCTTAGTGATCTGTCCACTTTGTGGACTAATTGCATCACCTTTGTGATCCGTCCACTTTGTGGACCTATGTCACATCACCTAAGTAGTCCGTCCACTTGGTGGACTTATGTTTCATCACCTTAGTGATCCGTCCACTTTGTGACTCGTATTTCATCACTTTAGTGATCCGTCCACTTTGTGGACTCATATTTCATCACCTTAGTGATCCGTCCACTTTGTGGACTCGTATTTCATCACCTTAGTGATCCGTCCACTTTGTGGACTCATATTTCATCACCTTAGTGATCCGTCCACTTTGTGGACTTTTGTTTCATCACCTTAGTGATCTGTCCACTTTGTGGACTTATATTTCATCACCTTAGTGATCCGTCCACTTTGTGGACTCGTATTTCATCACTTTAGTGATCCGTCCACTTTGTGGACTCATATTTCATCACCTTAGTGATCCGTCCACTTTGTGGACTTTTGTTTCATCACCTTAGTGATCCGTCCACTTTGTGGACTTATATTTCATCACCTTAGTGATCCGTCCACTTTGTGGACTCGTATTTCATCACTTTAGTGATCCGTCCACTTTGTGGACTCATATTTCATCACCTTAGTGATCCGTCCACTTTGTGGACTTTTGTTTCATCACCTTAGTGATCCGTCCACTTTGTGGACTCATATTTCATCACCTTAGTGATCCGTCCACTTTGTGGACTTTTGTTTCACTACCTTAGTGATCCGTCCACTTTGTGGACTCAGGGTGATCGTCCCTGTAGGACGATCCGTCCATCTTGTGGACTTCATATTGTGTCCGTCCATCTTGTGGACTTATGGTTATCATCCCTGTAGGATGATCCGTCCACCTTGTGGACGTAGTGGGATCGTCCCTGTAGGATAATCCGTCCATCTTGCGGACTTCTATCGTTTCCGTTAACTTTTGTGGGCAATTGCAATGACATACATTCAAGTAGAAGATCAAAAATTGCATCTGATTGTAGAATGCGTAAAGGAAAAGTGCCTGCCCCCTTGGGCTTAAAAAAGGCACGACAATATTGTAGCAAAAATAGTTAAACAGTGCCAATAAAAGTTAATAATTCCCAAAAAGTCTTAAAAGAGAAACTGGTTGTCGTGTCGCTATCACTGGTAGTATTTCCTCAAGTGCTCGGCATTCCACGGATGTGGTAGCTTTTCTCCGTCTATTGTCTCCAGGTGGTATGTCCCTTTCCTTTTCCACGACGTAACTCCGTAGGGTCCTTCCCAGTTGGGGCCGAGTTTTCCTTGTGTAGGGTCTCTAGTTGTACCCATGACCCTCCTGAGTACGAGGTCTCCAACTTGGAAGCTTCTTTGTCGGACCCGGGAGTTGAAATGTTTGGACATGCGATCCTGGTATCTAGCGATCCTCTGTTCTGCTTCCGACCTGACCTCGTCTATAAGGTCCAGCTGTAGCCTCATGGATTCGTCATTCCTTCCCTCGTCGTGGTTGTGAACCCTGTAGCTCGTGAGCCCAACCTCCGCTGGGATGACTGCCTCGCTCCCGTAGGTCAGTCGAAACGGTGTCTCTCCTGTCGGAGTCCTCGCCGTTGTCCTATATGCCCACAGTATGCTTGGCAGTTCTTCTGGCCATATGCCCTTTGCCCCCTCGAGCCGAGTTTTGATAATCTTTAGCAAGGATCGGTTTGTGACCTCAACCTGACCGTTAGCCTGAGGATGGGCGGGGGATGAGTAGTGGTTTTTTATTCCTAGTTGTGAGCAGAAATCACGGAAGGGGCCGTTATCGAACTGCCTCCCGTTATCTGAGACAAGGACTCTAGGAATACCAAACCTACATACTATGTTCCGCCAGACAAAACTTCTAATGTTCTTTTCTGTAATGGTGGCCAAGGCTTCCGCTTCTACCCATTTCGTGAAGTAGTCAATGCCCACTACCAAGAACTTTAGCTGCCTTATCGCCGTTGGGAAAGGTCCCATGATGTCCAGTCCCCACTGAGCGAACGGCCATGGAGCCGTTATGGGGGTCAGCTCTTCAGCTGGCTGTCCGATAAAATTGCTGAACCTCTGGCATTTGTCGCATCTTTTAACATAGGACTCAGCATCCTTTTGCATGGTCGGCCAGTAATAACCAGCTCGTAACAGCTTGTGCACCAACGACCGCGATCCAGAATGGTTCCCGCATATTCCTTCGTGTACTTCCCTCATCACGTAGTCTGCCTCTTCAACCCCGAGACATCTTTGGTAAGGACGGGAGAAACCTCTCTTGTAAAGAATGTCTTTTATCAAGACGAACCTTGCCGCTCGGACTTTTAGCTTTCTCGCTGCCTCCTTCTCCTCAGGCAATATCCCGTCCTTTAAGTATGAAGCTATCGGCGTAGTCCAGTTTCTTTCGGAGCGTATCTCCTGCATGTTGTCGGGGTCTATTAGCGGAAAGATTTGAACAAAGGGAAGTACATTACCCAGTGTTATCATGTGTTCTGCTGAAGCGGCTTTGGCTAGCCGATCAGCGAGCTCGTTGTCCCCCCTGGGGATCTGGACGAACGTTGCTTTTAGCCCGTCGACTCTAGCCCTCACTTGATCGAGATATCTCTTCAACCTTTCCCCTTTGCATTCATAATCTCCGTTTACTTGATTGGTCACGACTTGAGAGTCGCAATGCACGACCACACTTTCAGCTCCGGCGGCTTTGGCTAGGTCGAGTCCTGCTGCTACTGCTTCGTATTCTGCTTCATTGTTGGTAATGGGGAAGTCGAGACGGACCATACATTCAATCTTGTCTCCTTCAGGTGACAGCAATACTATGCCGGCTCCTCCAACTCGCTTATTGGATGATCCGTCGGTGTAGATGTTCCACTGGGGGGGTTCTTCTGCCCCCTTGTCCGCGTCATGCGTAAACTCAGCTATGAAGTCGGCTACAGCTTGTCCTTTGATGGCCACACGTGGACGATACTTGATGTCAAACTCACTCAATTCTATTGCCCACAGCGTCAGTCGACCTGCGGCCTCAGGATTACTTAGTGCCCTTCGCAAGGGCTTGTCGGTCACTACGTTCACGGTATGGGCTTGAAAGTAGGGCTTGAGCTTGCGAGCCGCCGTGACCAACGCAAAAGCGAGTTTCTCCATAGGTTGGTATCTTTCCTCGGCACCGCGGAGCGCCCGGCTGGCGTAGTACACGGGCTTCTGTGCCCTGTCCTCCTCTCTGATTAAGGCCGCGCTGACGGCCACAGTGGAGACGGCCAAATAGAGGAAGAGCTCTTCACCTGGTTGCAAGGGGCTCAGTAGAGGTGGTGAAGATAGATAGGTTTTTAACTCCTCGAATGCTCGTTGACACTCGTCCGTCCACTCGAATGACTTTTTCAATGTTCGGAAGAAAGGTAAACATTTGTCCGTCGCTCTCGACACGAATCTATTCAATGCCGCTACCTTGCCGTTAAGGCTCTGTACTTCCTTCACGTTTCTCGGGGGGGCCATCTCCATTATGGCTCGGATTTTGTCCGGGTTAGCTTCAATCCCCCTTTGAGATACCATGAATCCTAGGAATTTTCCTGCCGTTACACCAAACGCGCACTTTCCTGGATTGAGCTTCATGTTGTAGGATCGGAGTGTGCCGAATGTTTCCTTGAGATCTTCCAAATGGTCTTCCTCCTTCCGGCTCTTCACCAGCATGTCGTCGACATAAACTTGGACGTTCCTCCCGATTTGCTGTGCGAACATCTTGTTCATTAGTCTCTGGTATGTTGCCCCTGCATTCTTCAGACCGAATGGCATTACTTTGTAACAGAAGAGACCTTGACTGGTTACAAACGAAGTCTTCTCCTGGTCGTCCTCGTGCATGCGGATCTGGTTATAACCCGAGAAAGCATCCATGAAGCTTAGCAATTGGTGTTGAGCCGTCGAGTCCACTAGGATGTCGACCCTTGGGAGGGGATAGCTATCTTTGGGGCATGCTTTGTTAAGATCGGTGAAGTCCACGCACATCCGCCATTTGCCACTCGTTTTCTTCACCATTACCACATTCGCCAGCCAATCGGGGTAGTAGACTTCCCTGATAAAGCTTGCATCTTGGAGTTTGCGGACCTCTTCCGCTATTGCTTGGTCTCGCTCCGGGGCGAATACTCTCTTCTTTTGTCGGACGGGTGGGAACGAGGGCAACACATTCAACTTATGTACCATGACCGAGGGATCGATTCCTGGCATATCGTCATGGCTCCAAGCGAACACATCCTTATTGCTCCTCAAGAAAGCTACGAGCTCTTGACGGATTGCGGGTTTGACAAGCGTTCCGATCCTGGTAGTTCGATCTGAATTGGAACTGTCGAGAACTATCTCCCCTAACTTCTCAGTAGGTTCTGCCGTCGTTCGGTGTTCTTCTATGTTCAAGGCCTGGATCTGGTCTTCCGCCTCCATCATAGCTACGTAGCATTCTCGTGCGGCAATTTGGCTTCCGCGTAGCTCTCCTACCCCATACTCCGTTGGGAACTTGATCATCAGGTGGTATGTTGATGTTGCCGCCTTCCACGAGTTGAGAGTGGGCCGTCCAATAATAGCATTGTAGGCTGACGAGCAATCGACCACCAGGAATGTTACGTCCTTCGTGATTTGTTGGGGGTAGTCTCCTACCGTCACCGGTAACGTGACGGCGCCCAAAGGGAATATCCTACTCCCCCCGAAGCCAACGAGCGGGGCGTTTGTCGGTATTAGCAGTTCTCTATCAATCCTCATTTGTTGGAATGCCGGATAATACATGATGTCGGCCGAACTACCGTTGTCGACCAACACCCGGTGGATGTTGTAGTCGCCTGCCCGCAAGGTGACGACGAGTGCATCGTCGTGTGGATGGTGTAGGCGTCTTGCATCCTCCTCCGAGAACCCGATAATGGGGCCTTCCCTTCTAGCCATCTTTGGTACCGTGCCTGCCAGCTGGACATTCTGTACCATCCGAAGGTACGTTTTGCGAGCCTTTTTGGACGATCCGGCCGCAGCTGTTCCTCCAATTATCATCCTTATGTCCCCTATTGGGGGCCTTGGCCGCTCGTTTTCTCGACGGGGGTGTTGTTCTTGTTGGGGTTGATCCATTCTTTCCTTGCTGACGAACTTCTTCAGCTTTCCTTGTCGGATAAGGTTTTCGATTTGTTGCTTCAAGTCGTAACAATCGGCAGTGTCGTGACCATGGTCACGGTGGAAGCGGCAATATTTGTCTCTTGACCTTTTGTTGGGATCACTCTTCAGCTTTCCCGGAAACGTCAGGGATCCTTCGTCCTTAATCTGCATTAGGACTTGGTCTATCGGAGCGGTCAACGGGGTGAAACTTGTGAACCTTCCACCCATGGGTTTTGGACGTCTCTCGTCCCTTCGATCTCCCATCCGTCCTTTTTTTCGCCCCTGGTCCTGTCGGGGATCCTCTTGTCTGTCTCTTTTCTTCGGTCTGTCTTCTCTTGCTAGTAGAGCGTCTTCAGCGTTCATATACTTGGTGGCCCTGTAAAGCACCTCCGACATTGTCTTTGGGTCGTTTTTGTATAGGGAGAACAAAAACTTACCCCCCTTCAGCCCGTTTGTGAACGCGGCCACCAATATTTTGTCGTCGGCTTCGTCGATCGTGAGCGCTTCTTTATTGAAGCGTGATATGTAGGCCCGTAACGTCTCCTCCTCTCTCTGCTTGATGTTCATCAGACAAGCCGTGGATTTCTTGTACCGATGTCCTCCAATGAAGTGTGTAGTGAACTGAGCGCTCAGCTCTCTGAAGGTGCCGATGGAGTTTGGTGTCAGGCGGCTGAACCAAATCCTTGCCGCGCCCTTCAGGGTTGTAGGGAATGCCCTACACATAATTGCGTCTGCCACTCCCTGGAGGTGCATCAGGGTCTTGAAGGTCTCTAGGTGATCGAGGGGGTCCTTGACTCCGTCATAACTGTCCATGCTCGGCATGCGGAACTTACTCGGCAGGGGGAAGGAGTTGACGGACGCCGTAAATGGCGAGTCAGTCCGGTTGACAAGGTCGTCAAGATCGCTGGACACTCGCCCCTTGAGAGCGTTCATCAGGACTTCCATCTGTTCCTTCATCGCCTGCATCTCTGCGATGATGGGTTGTGGAGCTGTGTCCGTCACTGAGGGGATGCTAGCGTCCCGTCGCACTTGTTTGCTCGGTGCGTTGCTCTCCTGCGGTCCGTCATTATTTCTCCTCTCCGCACTGTTCCCTTCTTGATCTCCCTGGCTATTCACGGCTGCACTCTTTTGATTCAGCTGTTCCGTCAGGTCGTGGTTTTGTTTGGTGAGGCGCTCCACAGCTGCGGCGAGCGTCTTGACCTGTCTCTCAAGGGCAGTCGTAGGAGCTTCTTCTTGGACGTCATTTGTGGTTGCCATCGAGCGCGTGAGTACCATGTAACTCCTTTATCTAGGAAATGTTACCGTACCCGGTCGTCGATTTCCCACAGACGGCGCCAACTGATGACGTCGATTACCGTCACCAATGGGTCACACCGTACTCGCGACTCGAATTGAACCTGCACGACGAAACAAACTAAAGAATCCTTCAGAGAGCACCGGTGTGGTGCCGGCCAAAGACTCTCCGACGGTCAAGTTAGACTTCCTCTGTTTTACTTAGTGCGTTAGAGAGGGTTCATAAAAGCATACCTCGATTTCTGTGGGTATTACGCCTTTTATAGTGATAAGGGGTTGACTTTCCCTTTTTGGTTCCCACATCTTTTCAATGTGGGACTCTATTCCCAATTCTTCCAAACGTGGTGAGCAAGGATTCTCATTACCGGATCATGGGCCCTTGCTGCGTCAGTAGTGATGGGCCTCCAAAGCTGGGACCATACCTACGCAGGCCCAAGAGACCCAATCCGTCAGGCCCATTAAGGTAAGCCCATCATGCCCAATATTTTATCATCTTCACAATGAAAGTAAATAGTGTGGGAAGAGGAGATGTGAAATTTGAACCACAAATATAGAACATCACAATGAATGTCTTTATTATTGGATTATCATTAAAACTCCCAATAATGGAGTATTGTGGAAATAATACATTGGTTTATTATTCAAAACTTATCAAATTTGTAAAAATAGTTATATCTATAGAACAATGTTGCATCCTATTCAGTTCTATCTGTGCCCCCACTCCCACCAACTAAAAATGGTAAGGGCACCTTATATATTCTAAGACATAGGAGTATAAAAAACTAAAAATGCCTTCGTTTGACGTAGTTATAAAAGTATCAGTGGCTTTTTAATTTTATTTTTATTTTTTGAAATAAACACACACAAGGGAAAGGGAAAGGACAGTGACTTTTTAATCTAATTATACATTAATATTATTATTATTATTATTATTATTATATGTTTCCTTTTTGTACCGGTGAAGATCAATAATTTAACTTATTGTGGATTTATATTTACAATATTATGAGTTCTTTTATTGTTTGTAAATACATAAAAAAACACGAGTGGAAATCAAATGATCATCAAACACGTCAAAATGAGGTTCATTAAAATTTTCAAATTAGGGAAGCACTCAACACCTCAAAGTACATAATAATGCTTCATTGCCTTCCTATTCTTCTTCTTTCCCTTACGAAACTCAAGGTGCCTTGTTTGCTAGGTTACCCATTTGGGAAACCATAAATACAAAGTCTCTACTTTCCACCCTTTCGTGATAGCTGCATGTGTTGTGTTTCCAGAGATTGGTTGGGCATTGCTATTTTCTTGCCACAAGAAATTATTGAGAGTTAAAAGAGTTAGGACATCTATTTAAAAGTAGTCAGTTGGCCTGTTTGTGAATCTTTTGCGTTTCTAGTAATTTACTCAAAAAAATTATACTACTTTTTATGTGTTTTGTATTTAACTATTTATTAACTCTGACTTCTTTTTATGTATCTACATTCACTTGTTATGTTGTTCATATGCTAACTAATACTCCCTCCGTTTCAATTTGTTTGTCTTGTTTGAAAAGTCAAATTTTTTAAGAGAACATCATTTATTGGCTTGTCTACCTTATAAAAATGTATAAGTTTACAAAACTAACTTTAAATGACTTTATCAGCTTTTTTTTTTTTTAAAAAAGAGTTATTCTTAATGAGGCAACTAAAAGGATGCCCCAATCAGATTGATATTTTAAATATGTGTTAGTTTTCTTTTCAAATAGATTTGAAAATAAAGTAGATGTATAATAGGAACATTAGTCAATTAATGACTTTTATTTTTAGAAACATGACAATATTTTTGAACATCCTAAAATGGAATAGAGGATAAATAAAATGGGATTTAGGGAGTACATCACCAATACCTCTAATAAGTAAGTCATTGATTTTTTTTTTTTTTTTTGAAAATATTAATGGATTGGTTTAGGAAAAATATATTTTTAGAAATTTTTTATGAGAAAATTAAAACAAACAATTAAGGGGTGTTTGAATCATCAATTTCCATAACTCATATCTCTGTTTTCATAACTCATAACTCAAAAATGATAGGACCCATAGCTAGAAGTCCGTTAGTCTCTACCATAACTCTGTTTTTGTAAATAACACTACATGGAGGGACCTACTGTCAGACTTAGCCGCAACTTTTGACCATCTTTTTTTTTTTTTTTTTTTCTTCATCACTGGGTTCGGTTTTTAGGGTTTTTTCTTCTTCTTCTTTCACTGGGTTCATTTTTTTTTTTTCACTGGGTTCTGTGAGTTTGGGTACTGGAGAAAAAAAAAAAAAAAAAGCTGCATCAAGTGACAGGTATAGGGCCCACAAACAGTGTAAAAAATATTGAGTGATGACAAGTGAGTGATGGTGCCAAACTGGTAGGGTATTTTAAGTGATGAGTAATGAGAGACGGAAATTGAGTGATGAAAAAAAAGCATCCAAACAAGGCCTTAATTTTTTGACGGTTTAAAATATATATATATATATATATATTTTCCATGAAAGTGTCAAAACTTTCCTAAAATAATTTATTAACAATTGTCTTGAGAGTACCCATTAACAAGATCTGATAAACTAATTCGAATACAAGTAATTCTTAGGTATTTTCGGAATATGAAGAATGATACTTCCTCCTCTCATATTTAAGATGGGAATGTGAGATCTACTCATTAAATTTATGGTGGAGTTCACCATAAATATGAGAACTGAGAACATCATTTCTCTATATTCCAAGAGTATTTAAGAATTTTACTTAGAAGACATTCTTAGCAGGTTGTTTAAGGACTTAATTCTCATCACTGTTCAATTTGATGCGCCATGGTTGACGTAGAAGAAAGAAAGTAGTATATATGTATGTGTATATATATATATATATATATATATATGCTCCCCTAGCTATGGAGGGCCCCATTGCTGTTCTTCGTTTGGCTAAGTTTGGCTAATTTGAAGTACATCAGTACATGGGTTTGATCAATTTTGTGAGAATCCAACTGAAAGGTATCCCTTCATCAAAAAAAAAAAAAAAAAACTGAAAGGTAACTCCTAGTCCCCACTGCGATTTCTATACCAATTATTAATTAGCAAACTCGTGCACAAAGTAATAATTTTGAATTTATTACGCTGTAAAAGTAAAAGATAGTAGATACCTTGCCAACCTTAATGACCATGAGCGACAAATTAACCGACCGACTTCGGACAGTAAAAATTAGTCAAAAGACATAATTATAGGATCGGTTAAGGTAAGAATAATAATTAATCATGATTAGCAAAACAATATGATATCACTTGCATTATCAAATTTTGTCCATAAGATTTGCCCCCCTATGGTGCACGTGGGGCTTTGCTATCATTCCATTCATCCTTATGGCTGCTAAAAGAGAATTACTGTGTGATCTTTTTTCTGAAAAGTGACTCAAATTATCCACTTGGATAATGTCATCCAAAATGTTCCTCCAAAGTTTTGAATTTATATATATATTTCATAAAATAAAAATCGATCTCAAAACATAGTGTAATTATACTTATGTTATAAGTTACAACAAACCCTAAAAAATATATGAAATATCATTTCGAATTGAAAATAAATAAATATAAATTCAAACAATTGAAAATGGGTGGGCGGTGGCTTTTTATATTAGCTCGATTCCAATCCAACTACATCCTAGTGATCAAACAGCTTATAAGTTTTGATCAATTTATCTTTAATGCAACAAGTTGAATATGGATCTAGCTAACTTTTGGATGACAACATTATTACAACCTCACACACATAAAACTGGCTTTATCCGGGTATGTATTGCTAAAATTTTTAGCAACTTGCTACAGTAAGAACTTAAATATAAGACTTATTGTAGTAAGGTTGTAAAAAAACTAATATCTCTCTCTCTCTCTCTCTCTCTCTCTCTCTCTCTCTCTCTCTCTCTCTCTCTCTCTCTCTCTCTCTCTCTCTCTCTCTCTCTCTCTCTCTCTCTCTCTCTCTCTCTCTCTCTCTCTCTCTCTCTCTCTCTCTCTCTCAAAACCATTCACTTGCTACCATGGCCAAATTGGCCTTGGCGGTAGAGATTGGTGTAGCCAACTCGGCCTACATGGTGGAGCTCATGGGTTGCCAACTTGGCAAAAGGTAGTGGGTCTCGCGTGGCCAACCTCAACCTAAGTGGTGGAGATCGACTTTGCTTGGGTATGGGTGGTGGGTTTGTTTTATTGTGGAGCTCATGGGTTTGATTTGTTTTGGGCTGGATGGTGGAGCTCATGGGTCACGATGGCAATGGTGGTAGTTTGACCTATTTAGGTTAGGTTGATTTGTTTTGGGTTCTGATATGATGGTTTGTTATTTTGATCTATGGTGGTGGTTGGGCTCACTTCAATAGTGGGTTTGGTGGTTGTTTCGGTGGTTGCTGGGTTGGTTTAGGTGGTGTGGGTTTTGCTGGTGATCGTTCGGTGGTGTGAGTTTGATGGAGGAAGAGAGGGAAGTGAGAGAAGTGAGTTGTTTATATTATTTGATAGTGTAGTTTATATTATTTTAATGAGTTGTACTTAAAAATAAAAATTAGAATGTTAGGTGAGTTGTAAAATGAAATGGTAAAATAGAAAAAGTAGATTTTGATGATATAAAATATATATATTTTTTACATCCTTAGATGCGAATGCTCTAAAAATACTATATTTTCAATTTTAACAAAAGCGAAAATTTCTACTACTTTCTACTTTCTACGCATAATAAAATTAGTTAAGTGATAGGATAAAATAGTTTTGATTTGATTAATCTCTTTTACATGTTTAGCTTTATCGCCAACTGGATGTTATTGTTTTGATTACTACACTACAAACGCAATCGTTTCACGCTACCATTTTATAACAATTTTTCGTAGGAAACATTTTTCCTCTTTTTTTTTTTTTTTTTTTTTTTTTTTTAAGTGCTCAACTACAATTGATTTAGTTGTTAAATAATGTTACAAACATAACACATTTCACAATTTTTAATACAACTTGTTAAGATAATAAACTGTAATTATTATAAGCTAACAACTTAGAAATGGTGAAAATTACAATTTAATAATTTAATAATTGTGAAAAATATTGGGAAATTTATCCTTTCTTTATTCTTAATTGTCAGTTGTTATTGACAAATATTTTTTTAATGTTGTACCATGTATGTCAGTATCTCAACTGCTAGATCATAGGGACTCATAGGAACAAAAAGTCTTAAAGGGCCTTCTCCTTCGAAGTTCAATTTTGTAAGCTAATTGTCGGTTTTTTTCTAGGAAGAACCAAAAAAAGGATAAGCTAATGCTATCAGGATTAGCTTAGAATTGGCGGTTGAAATAGACCAAATTTTGTGTTTTTTTAATTTTATTATTGATATGTAAAATTGTATTGATTTTAATCCATATCATTTAACACCATTTTCAACATAATACTTTAACAATGACAACTTCAATCTCAAACGATAATTGTAAATAAGTCTTTCATATCAATATCAATATCAATCTCATCAAAAAAAGAAAAAAGAAAAAAAAAATCAATATCAATGTGATGATAGCAAAAAGAATGAACCACTCCTTACGTTACTGGGCAAGACCTAACAATGAAAGTCTTCAAATAAATATTTTTTAATTAAATAGTAAAAGTCTTCAAAAATATATTTTTAATGAAAAAGTAATTATGAAGTTAATGTTAAGTTAAATAAATGAAAATAAATGGTAAACTAGATTCTAAATGAGAAAATTTGCTTAAAGAAATGGGTGACTCGTATTATTAATGAAAATATGAGAAAAAGTTGTTTGAAATGATTTGGTTATGTTTAAAGGAGAGTGATTAAGGAACTAATGACAAAGAGTGAATTGATTCAAATTGAGAAATAAAAAAAGTAGAAATTTCCCTAAATAACATTATTAGAAATAGTAAAACCTTACAAATCAATTAAAGAAATAATAGATATGACTTCAAATAAAACAAATTGATGGAAAATAATCCGTAAAATCAACCATGATTAATGATGATGCCTGGATCGTCAGTTAAGGGATTCGTCCAGAGTAAAACCGTCCATGAGTTAACCTGACTATAAAACAATGGAAAGAAAAATAAGGACACCGGTGTGGTGTCTACCTACACGCCTCCGATGGCTAAGTCAGATTAGCTAGCAATGAGAGAATAATAAGAGAGTAGTATTTGTAGGGATTGTGTTCATGTACCTCCTTTTTGGGTTTCACCAATGGGTATATATAAGATCCCTTCTTCTAGCCGTTGGCCTTGCTTTGATGATCGAATCATTGCAGGATTTGTAACACCCATGTAAGGTATTAAATGGATAGAACGATCTTCCAACGGCGCTGAAGACCGTTGTTTGTTTGTGTAACGCTTCACCATAAATGCGAGACGATGGTGGAGTCTTTGCTAGCCAGTTCTCAGTATCGTCCTTTGTTATCGTCCTTCCGCGATGGACGGATATTTCTTCAGGACTATCAATTAACTTGTCGAGATCCATTATAGAACTTAAAAAATTTGAAATTAAAACTTTGCTGTTGTTATTGTTGTAGCAATAAACTAATAATATTAACAATTAAATTAATAATGAGATAAATGCTGCCCGACATTTTGTCTTCATGAGTTTAGCTTAGCCATAACTCTACAAAAAAATATCCTATAATCATGATTGTTAGGTGACACTAATTATTAAGTCAAAGTTATCTTGGATTCATTTATATCTCAACCTAAATTATTTTCTTAGCTAATAAAAGCAGTTGACATCTAAATTAATTAAGTTGAAAGATTGGAAGTCCGTTTGGGTATCGCGTGATTTTCGGTAGTTTATCGATATTCTCTCCATCCCATATTATTGATCCTTTATTTTATATTGTGATGCCCAAAGTGAAATTAAAAGATAAAAAATTTCTATCTAAACTTAACTTTATTTAAAAAGTTAATACCATTCTTTCCTTATAGTTTAAATTAATGATAATAATTTTGAAAATTTGTACCTTTTTAACTAACAAACAATCATAAAATTATATATTTTTTAAAAAGTTGAATTTTCTATATAAGACAACATTTTGAAACGGAAGTAATAGTACTTATTAAAAAATATGCTTTTGTTAACTTTAAAAAAAAAATGATAAAAAAAAAGACATAAAAAAAATCACCTTAATTTTTTAATAAAAAAGGATACATTAAAAATCCCCCATGGACCCAATTCTGATTTCCTAACCATCTAATCCAATCAATCTTGAGGAAAAAATAAAAATATAATCCAATCAATCCCACAAAGTACTAGGGCACCCATGCTGTACTGAGTAGTGAGTACTGCTTCCATTCTTACCAAATAATTTCCTCTCCATGACCCATAATCTCTATCGGATTATTCAATTTTTTACCCAAACAAGAATCTGTACCATAAAATTCGCACTCCACTTCACTCTCAAGGAGCGTGCTTAAACACACCCAACAAAGATTTAAGATTGTAAACTATTTTATTCCACGCGCAGAGACGAGACTGGGGAAAATAAAATCTTCAAAGATAAAAAAAAAGTGGTCATGATCAAAAGGCCGGCCAAAATGAGTAAAGGAGAGTTTGGCAGAGACCCCTCGACTTTTACGCGGGTGCTGCCTGCCTCTTCCTCAGCCTTTCATCGTACTTTAGTCACGTCAATCACCGTCACGCGCTCCCACGCTATTCTTTGTACTACGCTCTTTCCTCTGTCACGTTCCTCACCGTCCACGTGTCCCACCCACATCACATCTCCCACTGTTCGATAAAAAAGGGGGGCACTTTCGTCATTCCCACGTAATAGCACAGGGTCGATGTAAAATAATTAATAATGTAGTACAAAAATTATAGAAAAAAATCGTGCTCTTTACCATCTTTACAATTTTGCTACTATGAATTGAGAACACGTGGTCAAATTATAATCAATCACTAAGATGGGGAGTTGAAAAAAAAACATTTTTCAATTTAAAGAAAAAGTAAATAAAGTTAAGAGTTAAGAATGCATCCATGCTTATATAATAGAAAATGTATCACATTTTAGTTAATTAAATTCAAATTTATTATTTAAACTTTGATTCTAAATAAAAAAGTTCAAAATTCAAATTCACTCTCATGATCATTCAAAGTTATATAAAAATATATAATTGTTATAGTAATTATATAAATTTAAACTAGTATTATTCATTTTGGATTTAATTTTTAGTTTTTCTTTACATATTTTGCTAATGAAAGAAGATAGTAAATAGTAGTTGTTATGTGTGAGAAAAAAAATAAACAATGAAAAGACCAATAAAAAAAATATTTTAATAAAATATAATATAAAATAGGTAAATTGATATAAGATATTTAAAAAAAATAGTATTTTAAATAGAAAAAAAGTTGCCTCTTACAGTAAAATAGGAAATTGTGCATGCAGCCACTCTAAGAAGTTAGATTTTTTTGTAAAATGTGATTAACTGATAAAAAATTAAGAATTTACGGGAAAGTAACATCCCACGATCCCAATAAATAACTATATATTATGTAGGCGTAACTTACAAAAATATATATAGTCTCTATCTATCTCTTATCTCGAAGATATGCGAAGGACACGTGGCGGAAGATGGGTGTGGGATAAAAAGTAGGACCCAGTTGAAGACTTGCCAAAAGGAACTAGACCGGTCTTTGTCTCATCAGAGGCTGTCGGCTACTAATAAGGTAACATTACATCGCCATTGATCGTACGGTCAAGAACGGCCCAAACTGAATTACAATCGTCAGACACAGAGAGAGAAAGTAACTACGACGTAGTATTAGTATGAGTAGTAGGGGGTTTGATAGGGTTCGTATATGGTACATATTATATATATATACTACTGTAGCAAATGGTGGTGGGTCTTCTGACTTTTTTGATTGCATTGCCTTGATGGTCAAGCTGAGGCTGCATCTGGGGATTATAATTATTGAACGAGAAAAAGTTAAAAGAAAATTGTGTGTGGAGGTTCACTGGTTCTGGTTCAGTAGTACAGTCACAGAGTGAAGAGAGTACTGCCAACTAATTCATTTCATGGTGCTCTGCTTTTGGAAAAGTGCGGAGAGGTGAGCAGCAAGTTCAGGAGGTCATTTAAAATAGGAACTTTCCTAGATTTATGACACCATAGGCTTGAAAGGTGTTTTGGTTGTTTCACTAACACGTTGCACCTAATAAAGGATCATCATCTTTTTGTTGTTAACGTCTTTCCTGGCCCTTGCACCTTGGAAAAATCATATAAATATTATCCTTTTTGAAAAGGGTACATAAAGAAAGTTTTGTGTTTTACTTTTATGTCTTTTTCTTTACATATGTTCATATGAACCTTTTTTTTTTTTTTTTTTTTTGGGTTTAGATTGCAATTTTATTGATTTATGTTTAGTGAAAAAATTATTTTACAATTTCACTTACCAAAATTGGAAAAAAGTGTTGTAAGGAAAAAGGTACATGAGGGTGTTAAGGTAATTATGTAGTGTAAGATCCATATGCACCCCTTCTTTGCCTCTCATTATTGGACCCTAATGGAAAACTCCCTCCATTCATCTTATCTTTTCTTTCTTTCCTTCGTCGTGACAAAATAAGTAGTGATGGCAATGAGGCGCGAAAATATGTGCGGGGGCATTAGTGGAGGTAGGTTAAGTTGAGGAAAAAGTATTTGGTATCAAATGATATCACGTCATTTATATCAAAACTCAATAAATGAGAGATAGCTATCCACTAACATATGTTTTTCATTTGTTAGTAGGGTAGTTATTTTGTGCTGACATATCTCACACTTATTGGATTTTGATACCGTTGACATGGTATCATTTGATACCAAATATCTTCTCCAGGTTTAGGGCAAGTTGAAAATGTTTTACTAATCATATGACTCCCACATTGATAAGATAAAAGTTAAATATAAGGGAAAATGACAACTGTGAGAATACTAAAAAAGAGTACAACAAGTGTTTTAAAGATAATAATACCAAAAAAATTATAGCTATGATATTTAAAAAGAAAAAAAAAATCACATTATACACACACATTTGGGGTGGGGTGAGGTAAGATGGGGCGGGGTGAGGTAAGATGAGGCGGGGCAAGCAAAACCAATCCACACCTCTATCATCTTATTGGGGGAGAGAAATTTTACACGGGGCAACGTGGGGAAGGGTGGGCTGTTTTTGTTATCCCTAAAAATGGAAAAATGGTTTCTTTCCTTGCTCATCTTTTCTCTTCACATTCCACTAATCCAAACATTCTGTAAATGTTTTATATATAGTGTCTCTTCGTTTTCTTCTTGTATTTTTTGGTTTTCAAAATGGAGAATATAATATCTTGGAAGAATTATGATGTATTGAATACTTAATAAAAATTTCACCTTTTTGAGCATATTTTCATAGATATATTGAAATTGTTTCAAGAATGGCTTAAAACTCACTCCACAAATTTTTTAGACTAAATTAAACCAATCTCAGTTGATATTTCATAAAATGACACTCTCCTTTTAAATATGTATATATATATACAACGAATAAGTTCATATCCTTACACATTGTGACTTTTCTAACATAATATTTATTATTTTAATAAATAAGATATTCTATCAGCTATGGACGAAATTACACTTCTTCTTAAGGTTTGTGGACAATGACATTTCCACTTGAGATTTGTATAAATGAGTAGGATTTTTATTTTTTTATTTTTAATACAAATCTCTAAGGGGTGCCATTTCCTCCATAATTTAGGGAGAGTGTCATTTCATAAAATCTAAAAGGAGGTTTTTGTTATATTGAAATTGTTTCAAGAATGGCTTAAAACTCACTCCACAAATTTTTTAGACTAAATTAAACCAATCTCAGTTGATATTTCATAAAATGACACTCTCCTTTTAAATATGTATATATATACAACGAATAAGTTCATATCCTTACGCATTGTGACATTTCTAACATAATATTTATTATTTTAATAAATAAGATATTTTATCAGCTATGGACGAAATTACACTTCTTCCTAAGGTTTGTGGACAATGACATTTCCACTTGAGATTTGTATAAATGAGTAGGATTTTTATTTATTTTTTATTTTTAATACAAATCTCTAAGGGGTGCCATTTCCTCCATAATTTAGGGAGAGTGTCATTTCATAAAATCTAAAAGGAGGTTTTTGTTATTTACTAAAATTTTTATTATTGGAAAAACATTTTTTTTTTGGTTGGTTCTGGGCTCTTTTTTGTGTGGGCTTTGTGCAATTAAACCCAAACCTAATGAAATTAATGGACGGTACTATACAGTAATAGACTAATATAATGGCTACCTTCAAGTCTAGTGAAACAGAAGGATTACACATTTACACCACATGGTATTAGGACTCAAAGCTCAATGATTTTTAACAAGATTATTACAAACTAGCATGGGCTCTCAAATCTAATCTTTCCGGAAACTTCTTAAGTAGGAGCCTATTGGGCCTTTCTCGCTCTACCATGACCCAACCCGCTTTAAACAAACCAATCCATGTTTGTGGCCACAAATTTACATGGGCTATTGGGTCCATTGTGTGTGTGTGTCCAAACTCCAAACCTTCCAACAAAGCAGGTTGTAATCCTCTAGCCCCAAATACATGGCCAATCAATATTCTCCAGCTTTCGGCCAACAATTCCCAAATTAGTAGCTCATATTCTTTTTTTTTAACAGATATTAAAGAATTTCAACTTATAGAATTTGCTCCATTATGATTACTTTTTATAATTAGGCCAAAATGTTAATTAGTTTTTAGTATAAGCGGGATTTAAACCTCAAATATCTTATTTGACGATAATAAATTTTACCAATTGAGCTTATTAGAACTTATAAGTAGCTCATATTTGTGGTTTTGTAGGTGAGAGCGGCATGATTCTGAGTTTGGGGACCCGTACTTCTATTTTTGTAACAATTAAACATTTCACTCAATGCACGGGTACATTATAAGTTCATAGAAAATATTTCGTAAAAAGTTATCTTCATGGTTCATCTATAAAACTCATTAAGTAGTACTATATCTGAGAATTAGTTATATTAAATATGAATTATTATGATTGATATAATACAGTACACGAATATATTGTTTGTGAATTATTATGATTGATACAACTCAATATACGAATATATTGTTTGAATAAACTCACAAATATTTCTTTATTTTGACTAACTTAACCTCATTATATATTAGATATTATTGTGTATTATAATTAATTAATTATTATTTGTAGGGGTACTGGGCCCAGGAGCTCATTATTTATATATATAATGGGCCTAAGGCTCAAGCCGAGGACTGAAAGGCATCTGAGGAGGGTAAACATTGTCAAGAAAGCCCATGTTAGCAAATGAAGAAGTCGGTTTTGATCATAATGGCCTAGGGGGTTGTGCCGAGGATGAATGCCTCCTCAGCTAACCAAGGCCGAGGTCCATAAGGTGGTTTGCTGTCTGGGGGAACGTCCCAGGAACATTCTGTTGATACGGATAAGCACTACGGGAACACAGGACAGGAAGGAGTCCTAAAATATTTAAGGAGAAAGCTGCTACCACCGTATTGAATGCTCTGCAGCTAACTTTTTTGTTGCATTAATGTGGAGAAGACCCCTGAACAGTGTTGAATTGACTACCCCAATGCACAAAGGGACTGAGAGGGTGTCCGATAGGACAAGCACTCAAGTGGTGGCTTGGATGATCAACAAGTGAAAGACCAAGATTGTCTAAGGAGAACTATATAATAGAAGAGACCCTCCATGGAGAGGGGATCAAGAAATCAAGAGAGAAACACTGTAGCAATTAGGAACCAATTTTGTAATCAAACTTGTGAGAAATATATACGAACTGACTTTCTCGGACTATGTCGAGGACGACTTTCTTTGGATTAATCCAATCTACTTTCCTGTTCTCGTAAATGGAGCTCACTTTATTTGTTGTCTAACTTATTTTAACCTAGTTTTCCAACCCATTCTCTACAAATTCATTGTTTTGGGCTTTTTGGGTATAGGTCCATCTATTGTCTGGGCTAGAGATTCAAATTTGGTCCTTACACTATTTATTTATGTATTTTTCTTGTTTTTTTTTTTATTTTTTTATTTTTTTTATTTTTATAAAGTTGTTGATAAAGCAACTAAACTTGAATATGATGCCAAATTCTAATCATTTTTTTTTTCCTTTCAAATATAGATCCTAAAAAATAATTATATAAATTACCAAGACCCTTGTGTCTCAATAACACTCCCTAGAAGAACCTAAATGTATATCCTCCCTTCAAATTTATTGTGAGAAAAAAAGAACCATACAAATTCCTTCATCTATATTTATATATATCTAAAAGCTGAAGTGTAATATTTGCTGTTACTACACTCCAGTTGAGCCACATCATCACCATGTCACAAATCTTTTTTTTATTTTTTATTTTATAGGTTTCCACTTAACATATTCTCTATAATTAGTCCTCTTTTCTTTCTCTTAACTCATCATCTTCCTCTTCTAAAAAAAAAAAAAAAAAAAAAAGCACATCATCTTCCCACCAAACAAATTGCTAATGTTTCTCCTATTAATGACTTCTCCATTAAATCCCAATTGCCTTAAATTCAACAATCAATCCCCTCTCTCTCTCTCTCTCTCTCTCTCTCTCTCTCTCTCTCTCTCTCTCTCTCTCTCTCTCTCTCTCTCTCTCTCTCTCTCTCTCTCTCTCTCTCTCTTATCATTTCCTTATCAAACAAACAGCTTATCTCTCCATCAAAACATTTAATTGCCTCCCGTTGGCTTTAAAACCCACTGATTTAAATTTTTTAATATAAATTTTGAATTGCTCTCCTTCCACCCCACAAGTCACCAAATTACAAATAGCATTGGAAATTCCCATTGAGGTAAGTTTTTCCTTTTCTTCCCCCTCAACTTCTTTGCTTTTCAATTGCAAATATATGGTTTGTGCTAGATTTTTTTTTACAATGTTGTAATACAATGTTTCTTTATGTTCTTTTTATTTTTAAATTTTAAATTTTTAGTCTATTTCTTTATATTCATGTTTACAATTTTTCTATACATAATTGCATTTTAACCATTAAAATTGTTTGTGTCTAAAAAATAGGAATGCGTTTTATTGATTTAGTACATAATTATTTCCCACCCATTTATTTTATTTTATTTTTTGAATGGCTTTGTTATTTGATTTATTTATGTTTACTATATAAATTCTTGCTAATTATCTTTTAATCTCATCTAAATCTGTTAGGTTAAATATATTGACCCCAGTTAATTAATTCAATTACCCAAGTTGATTAATTAAGTCAAATTACATGCAAATCATGGAGGCACTAACAAATCACCAAATAACTAATATGCAGCGGAAAATAACTAACACAGTGATTTGTTAACGAGTGGGGAAAACCTCTTGCAAGGTAAAAACCCCACCAGATGAATTTAAGGTCACCACTCTTAAGAATCCACTAATCAATAATCAAGCGGTTACAACTATGAGAAATCTTACCACTACCCTAGCCTATCCCAAAACACCAACCTACAGTTGAACCTTTGCTTCAATATCCAATTGAACTTGATCTTGTTGTAGACTTTTTTGCTTTGAACAAATCTCCAATCTGTTACTAACTCTTTTGCACAGATCCTAGTAGGTGACTAATTCCAGAAACTTGATTGATTGTTGTTGGCTGCAAAGTTTTTCACTTCATAAACGATGAAGATCAGGAAGCACTTGGTTACAAAACCTTAAGGCGTACAAACGCAGTAACTTCACACAAAGTGTATGAGTTCTACATCTTCGTTTCTGTACTTGATGACTTTTAAAATAAGTCTTATATATGACTAGGGTTGTAGAGAGAGAAACTCTAATCATTCAAGTTATTATAGGCCGAATTTCAGATCTGAGAAATTTGAAATCGTAATTCTTGATAGGTCGAGCTTGTGTCGAGCTTTTTCATTAGTCCTCAATAGTAGTTAGTGTCGAGCTTTAAACAGATTTTCTTCACTTGTTTCTTGGATCAAACTTTAGTCTTTAATGATACCACTTGATATGTTTGAACAACATACTTTTTGATACATTAAACCCAACTTAGATCTACCCCATTACAAGTAAAGTGCGTTTTGTTGAAGGATTAACCAATTACATAGAAAATATGACCCTAACAAAATCTATGCTAACTTTTATATTCTTAGGATACCTTGGAAGAAGAAACAAAATATTATGATTGATAGGTATGGAGCATATGGTGTTCCTCTTTTTCTTTGTATTTGAGATTATAACTTAGTTTTGTATGGTTTTCTCATTAATTTTACGATGTAAATAAATTTACGGCAAGTCATACATAATAATGTCTTTTCTTTCTTTTTTATTTTTTTAAGATCTAATATCTAATTCTTACCATTTATCATCTCAAAAAAAAAAAAAAATCTTACCAATTATAATTTTTGAGGAAACAACTCAGGGACGCTTACAATGTTTAACTATTATCCATTACTCTTAATTGAAGCATATATCTTGATTTGATCTCATTCTCACATAAAAATTTTTAGGAAAAAAATAATGAATATGAAAAGTCTCTAATTTTCCATAAACCAATATGGTAGCCCAAAAGTCCTCTACTCAGACTTGGTATTATGTTACCACATTGGATTTGATGAGTGTGTATATATATATATATATATATATATATATATATATATATTTAGACACAGACACAGACACCCATATATGCAACATAGCAGTTACAAATACAATTTCCAATTACCAAAATATACAGGTCTCTTCCTCTTCTCTAACCTTTCCCCTCCCTCGACGCTTTTGTATCATATATACATTTTTCCCTTCCCCTACATATTTTTCATATATATATATATATATATATATATATATATATATATTCTATTTTTATCTCTTTTGAAACCAATAAGCTTAGTATTTGTGATGGAAAAATTTCAATTAATATTATCAATACATGTTTGTTTTTGATATCTACTATATATCTAAGGTACCTCTCTCTCTCTCTCTCTCATTTAGATTTCTCTATAATCTTGATATCCTATTTGTTTTAATGCTTTGTGATAAGCTTTTTACAAGTTCTAGAAGTTCTTGGATTGATTAGAATGGAGAAAGTTAATATATGAAGATTGATAAGTATTGTCAAGATAATAGCAATAATTTTTTATGCCAGTAAAGCAATTTGAATAACATAGCTTAGAAAACCAAAACTATTAAACACAAAAATACTATTATAAAATTTTTTCTTTAGGAAATTAATGATAAATGGCTGTTAGGTTGTCTATATGATGGTATTACTAACCAAATTCTCTTACATTATTTCACTTTTTGATCAATAAAATTTTGTTTACTTTCACATAAGTCACACTTTTTAGCAAGTGTTCTTGACCATATATATATATATATAGTCATCTACTTGGATGATTTTCTCAGCAATTCTACAATCAACAACGCATTACTCTTGCAGTATAATTTATAATTTATTGTATTGTTTGTTGACACATGATAATTTATAATTCAAAATCTTTTCCTACTATTTTCTTGGCGGATTTGTTAAAATTCAGAAATTGTATTTGGCTTCAACTTGCTAGGTTCTTTTTTCATGATCATTGGTTTATTTGTTGTGAGTTGGGCTAAAGTTGAAGACATGGGAGTAATCAAACAAGATACAGTTGTAGGACTATTACATGAATCTTTTAGAGAACAAGAGTATTAAATGTATAAATTTCTCAGTAGCTTAAAATAATGAGGTGATTCAATGGTATAAAAAAACAAATATGGACATGTATAAACAATTATATCATGGATACGTTTGCTTTTCTCTATCCCTTTTATGTTTTTTTATTGATTGACTAAAATCAACTACACATTTAGCTTCTTCTCCAAAAAAAAAAAAAAAAAAAAAAAACTTTTAGCTTCCTTAGTTTTTCAAAAATTTTAAATTGTGTAAAGGAAAAATAGAAATCAATATATGTTTTGGAGAGAAATTTTTTTGTAATACTTGATTCTCATATATGAGTTTAGTGATTATCAAAATATAAATTGTTATAACTGTTAAATTACCGATTCTCCCAAAAGTTTAAGCTTTTGGGACAATTGTTAATTTAACATAGAATCAGAGCAGAAGGTTCTGAGTTTGATCTTTGTCTCCTCCACTCTACCTCATATTTAAATTCTCATGTGTTGTTCTCACCTATTAAAAGGTAGTTTTGGCTCACACGTGAGGGGGAGTGTTAGAAGTATGTGGTTAAATGATTAAATTTATCATATTCCAATAGCTTAAGTTTTTGAAATAATCGGTAATTTAGCAATAACTTTGTTCAATAGTTCTTGTGCAAAAAAATAAAAACAAAGTTTGGATAAATTGCTCATTAACTTCTCCAAAAATGCAAAATAATGTTAGCTTTCATATGAAATCATTAAGATTCATTTTCATGTTCTAATAAAAATTATACGTTCTTCATTTTTTTTTTTATTGTGTTGCATTTTGGTGCATATCTCACTATATTATAACGTATTACAAAAAATTTTGTCATATATAATGATTAAAAATAAAACACAACACGTTTCCTTGGCCAAAAATATATATATACACAAAAAATCAAAATATAGACTTCTATAGTTACAAAATATTTATTATATATTATAGTATAATCACATTATTGTGAGATGGGTTTGAAACTATTATTTAAAAGTCACAACCACTATTCTCATTTTTTATTTAACATATAAGAATATGATGTCAAATTTTTTCGCGCATCATGTGAGACTGCAATTAGTTCTAATAAAAATTGGTGCACCATCATAAAGAAACTAATACATAGAAATAATGCATGTGCCTCATTAAACACATGAAAATAAATGAATGTTTTTCATAAAATAAATTCCTATAATTTTTATGAATAGAAAATAATTAAACAAATCATGATTATAAAACCCTTAATAATGGCGTCAAATTAAGAATTAATAATTTTAAAATACCTAAATTTAAGATTACATTTAAAACTTTAAAATTGATTTGAACATTTTTATACATTTTTTTTTTCTTTCTTTCACTCTTCGACTTATGGATCTCAAACATGTTGTTCTACTTTCAATGATTACTATCCCCATTAAAACAAAAAGCTACTTAAAACAAAAAGAAACTTAATAAGCAAAGTAGAGAAAAAGAAAGAGAGAAGCAAGACTATCTATGTGGAAAAAGAAGTCGACTGTCAATTATTTATTTATTTTTCAACTAAAAAAAGCCATTTACTTTGTAAGAGCCTTGTAAGTTATAACTTAGCTAATTAACATTTTTTTGGTGATTTCGACAGAAATATTTAAAATTCAAAAATCTCCCCTCTCCAACTATTGAATTATTAAAAAAAAAAAAAAGCCTCTCTTTTTTGAGAGTTTAAAAAAAAAAAAAAAGTTAAAAAAAAGCCTCTTAACCATATGAATTGACTACGGACACATCAATGGTTCAACATAATCAGTAAAATTACTTTAGAACATCTTTAGTTGTTTTACGTTCTATCAATTCCTATGATCTCTTATTATACTTAAGAAAAAATGGACTGGGTTTCAGTTAATTAACTAGTAAAATTTCCTATCATCGAATTGGTGATAATATAGAGTTAGAATCCTATTTGCACCAAATTAAAATCAATTAGTGTCTTGGCTTGTTGTTAAAAAATATTTATCATAGAATGGATGCTATAACTAGTAGGTTCAAATTTTTATCATATCTATAAAAAATAAATAAAAATATCGCGGAATATAATTTCTTAAATAGTTGCAAGTCAAATTGGAATGCAAGCAAGACAAAACATAATTTTTATTTTGGGGATTGACAATATATAAAAGTATATATTTGAGCTGCATCGTAACAAGTCAATCTTGCATGTGAATTTGAGGTTGGAGCCCAGTGGTGTGATGCGGGAATTTGGTTTATAATTGAGCAAATAATCGAGCAAGTCAAGTCAACACAGTCATGTTATGCCAAACCAGTTGCTTCTCAAGAACTCCTTTCGACACTCTCTGTTAATAGATTGTTCACGCAAGTTCCTTGACCCCAAGTAGCTATTAGAATAATGGTTTCATTCTTTTTTAATAGCTTAATCTTTTGGGTTAAGCGGTAATTTTCTCCTGGTACTCAATGAATCCCAAAAACTTAGAACACAATTTAACAAAAACAAGTTAGGGCTAAGTACATTAAACTGAATTGACGTGCACAAGGATTTCCTAAGAAAAAAAAGAGAGTAAATCAATCAGAGAGAATTCATTGAAGAAACAAAGTTCATCAGCTACTAGCTGCAACACAAAATTGAAAATTCAACAAGAAAACAAACTTTTAAGGCCTGAAAGGTTGAAATACCTCCAGAAACACAAAGTAAAATACAAAATGACAATTTTTTAAGACCATAATTTGAACTTGCCCATCATGGGGGAATAGACGAAGTTGCCACAGGTAATTGCTTGCTAATCTTTGTCATTATCAATTTTCTGGGGTCTCTGGTATCATGGCAAAAGAGGATCATCATCATAAAGATGGTGGAAACAAACATGGGAATTGGACCAAAAAACCATACCAAAAAATTTAGAGCAAAATAGAGTGCTCTAAGCCCAAGTAACCAGAATTCACCAGCCCTTTTAACTTCCTTGACCACATCTTCAACATTATCATGGTCCTTGACTGGGTTGCTCATCAGATAGCTTGCAAAAGTAAGATGCTTTACTGATTGAACAAAGCATGAAAAGGCCAGGAGGAAGCAGGTTAGGAGGCTTATGCATTTGATGCTAATGGTGAACTGACTTGTATCTCCATAGATGAAGTCGGTTTGGAATTGGAATAAGTTTTTGGAAGAGTATGCGGTCCAAGCTCCAATAAGAGTGCAAAGAGTTAAAGAGATTATTGCTAACTGAGTTGCTGCAGCTATGTTTGTTCCACTCACGCTTATAGCTACAGAAACATCGCTTGTAGTTATAGTACCCTGCAAGTCCAAGTAAAAGGTAAGAAACTCTGCCTAATCATATATGATTAGCAAAGAAAGGTGGAAGAAGAGAGTGATACTAGCCTTCATAATGTTTTCAACCCAAACTTTTTTCTTTTGGTTCTCAAAACCCAATACTGTTGTCTTAGGATGATTATGATACGTGTAGAGGTGGAAGAGATTGTAAGCGAACATAATCAACAAGCTACCTGAAACCAATACCAAATCAAAGTACTGCTTTTGGAAACCATGATGTTCTTCCCCTCTCAGCTCAGTACTAGTGACACCGAAGAAGTTTAAGCCATGATGTTCTTGAATTTCATTTTATAACTTCTTAGCAAAGAAGATTCCATGACATTTCGGATTTTGCTTAAGGAGCCATTGATTCTCCATACAGTTGTAAAGAAAACAATGGAAATATTTATTTTTATTTCAAGTGAAAGTAGTTGAGAGACATAACTTATTGATTTATACAAATATTAAAATTTAATGCAGACAGTACTACAAGGAGGGTTTCTCAAATGCTATACTCGCAAAGTCCAAATCTTCTGTTCTACTCTTTTTCCTCCACTATATATTTTACAAAATAAAAACATGCCACATGTTTATCTATTTTATTAAATGCTAAATTTATACTTTCTATTATTTCAATTACCTAAAATAAATAAATAAAAGCCTGTCATATTCCCAATGCCCCACCACCACCTTTGCTAGCAGCTAAGAGATAAGAGATAAGTTTAATCTCTTCTAAAGGATTACACATAAAGATAGTAATGTGTTGGAATAATTCTTTTATCACTGTTCTATTTTGAATCCATTTACTTCTTCCTTGGCCTGAAACAATATGAACTAGTACCATGGGTTTGAAATAGTCCAACCATGATCTCCATGACTCACATGCAAAGATCATCATGTAATCTCCACAAACCATTCCGATGATGCCAAAAATTGTCAGTGAGTCGTGCGGTGCTCATGTGATCTTGATAGAACCTGCGAAATAGAAACAAAAAAGACCTTATAGAGAGTACCGGTGTGATACCGGCTAAATACCCTCCGAAGGTTAAGTTAGAGAGAATTTCTACAACTTTAGAGTGCCAGAGCTGGGAAAATTACGCATACCTTGATTTGTGAGAGCTTTGGGGGGTTTTTATAGTAGTGTAGAGCTGGCCTTAGTTTCTTGGGGGAGAAGGCATTCCCTTGTGGAAAAGATTCTCATTAATATTCGCGCTTTATAGGATCCTTTCCTTGTAGGATTCCTCTAATCATGGTTGGGAGTAGAATGCAAGATATTTCCATACTAGGATTCTTGGAGACTACTTATGCCACGTAGGTGCCACATGGCTTCATCAAGCCGTCTCCCTTGGACCTGTCTACTTTAAGGGGTTCATTCGTTGCCTTGCCTCTCCATCCAGGTCATGAACCCGTCCAATAGTTCTTTGATTGGTAGAGTGCTTAGGCTGTCTCTTTTGGTAACTCTATCACTAATGTCTGCTCCCATTATTCATGCCTGTCTGCTTAGGGGTTTTATCCCTATCAGTTGCCCTTTCACTTCGCGGGTTCGTCGCTTGGTATTCTGGATGGACACGTGGGGTAACGAATTCACCCAGTTCTAGGGAGTTGTGCCTTGATTGACAGGGTAGTTGAGAGTCATAAATGTTGAGGGGACACGTGGCACGATTTTAGTGGTGGGTTACTTGGATCAAAGCATTGCTTCGTCTTCCACACAACTTCTTCTATATATTTGTTGCTTTCTTCCCCCATTTCCATCTTTTGCTGCTAATTCCCATTGCTAGAGCTCAACCGTTGCCTATGAGAATTCGTCGATCTGTCCTCTCAGCGCATCCGTTCACCATACTACCATCTTCCATTCGTACCGTATACTTGTAAGCACTTCCGTCCTATATACTTTTTGCCTTTTCTTTTTTTCAAGACTTATGTAACCGTCGCTTATATAGACCTGTAGAGTCTTAGGAATTTATCCGTCACTTGTAGGTGTAATAGATGTCTAGTGAAGCGTTGAGTGAACAGTCCTGTGTTCGTGAATGAGCTAGCTACAATGAAGTGTACCCGTTAGGTCATATCGACCCAGGCACCTTGTACCCTGAAAGGGATCCATCTGCCAACTCACCTTCTGAAGAAGAATATGAGGATTCAGATGAGTATGGGTCAGAGAGTGATATTGCTCCTGTCTGGTAAGTGTCCGTTTACTTGGTTTATTCGTCACTTATGTGTTTATTGCTGCCTAACTTAATGCTTATTTTGGTTGTAGCCTAGGTCCATTCAGAGGTTTCCCTCGAGTAGTGGAATTTCTTGGAGAAAATCTTCTGAATCCCATTGGAAGAGAGGGCTTGGAAACAGTTCATCACTCTAGACACCATCCGCTAGTACTATGAGGGTCCCAAGCCTACAGACTTCGCCCGTTGCTACGATCAGACTGCTCACAAACGTGAGTCCGTTGCTCTCTTTTTATTATTATTATTCTTCATTCTATATCCTTTTTGAATAATTTTGTCTAACTCTTTCCTCCCGTTCCTTCTGGCGTAGAAATGGACAGTGGTAAAAGGAGAGCCCTCATTCGTAAACAAGCCGTTGATCGTGCAAAGAAGTGGCAGGATGGGGTCGTATCTCCTGTTGAAGGGACAGTGCAAATTAGGCCGTTCATGAAGCGAAGGCCTACGGATAAGGGCGACTGTCCATCAAAAAAGCCTAAGGAGGTGGCTACTACCACTGTTGGGGAGAAGCCCGCAACTATCTAAGTGCCCTCACCTCCTTGTCATGGTGTTGGCAAAGGTTTATGACAGCCAAATGTCCCATCCTAGAGAAGCACCCCCTTCTTCTTTGTGAGGATTCAAAACATGCTATAGGGCTTTTGTCATCCATCATCAAGGACGATGACTATGAAGACTTGCGTAACCATGCCACTGAGGCCATGGGGGAGTTAGGTTTCTTTGGCTTGGCTCAGGTATGTAACTGTCCTCCTTCCATTTTGTTTTTCAACTATTGTTATTAGTTCTAACCCTTTCTTAACTTTTTGTAGGGGGTGCTGATGATGAAGGGTCTGATGGACCGTTGCCTATCCCAGGAGAAATGGGTCGACCGTTTGAGGGAGAAGGTTAAGGCTATTGAGACGGAGCTAAATGAGCTTAAGGCTTGGAAAGAAGTACAAGTCAAAAAGCTGACCGTGACCAAGAAAGCACTGGAAGAGTCGGAGGGCCATACAGATGAGCTGAGAAAGGTGCTTCAAGACAAAGAGGGGGAGATCTCCACCTTAAGGGAGCAAGTTCGTTATGCTAAGGACGATTGGAAGGCAGAGTTTCGTGTCTCCGACGGCTTCCTTACTGAGCTCAGTGATTGCTACTTCGACAGCTTTTCAGAGTGCCTCCATTAGATCAAAGCCCTCTACCTCGACTTGGATGTGTCGCTAGTGTCTTTAGACCTTGTGGCCTAGACTCTGGCTAGGACCGTCGACCAAGAAGGCACTGATGAGCTCTTTGAGGCTAACCCTATGCCCAACGTTCAAGGTGACTGAAAGGCGGCTCCTGAAGATGAGCAAGCCAAGTTTGTCAAGGACGAAAACCATCTTGTTAGGAAGGAGGTAGAGCCAGAGAAAGTTGTCAATGAGGCACCCCCCGTTGACCAGCCTTAGGAAATCATTTTGAGAACAGTGGTTATGTAATCTTAACATTGCCCACAAATTTTTGGGTTTTTATTTATAACTTTTTTTACTTCCTTTCTATTTGAAAGATTTTAAACCTTACATCATCAACCTTTTAGGCCATTCATTTAGTTTTTAAACCAAGAATGATCCGTCTACTTTATAGGCGTGACTTAGTAGATTTTCAGGATGTCTATAGTCTGTCCACCTCGGTGTTTTAATAACTCAAGCTTATGTAATCCATTCACTTGGTGTTTCTTTAAGCCTGATCATTTAAGGACTTGTATGAACTTCAAGTCATCCCTTGGGATTTTCCCGTATCCGTCCACTTGAAGACTTATAAATTTCAAGGTATCCTGTGGGATTTCCCTGTCTCTGTCCACTTAAGGACTTGTAAATTTCAAGTTATCCCTTGGGATGTACTCGTCCACTCAGGGACTTGCATAAATTTCAAGGTATCCCCTAGGATTTCCTTGTATTCTTCCACTTAAGGACTTATAATTTCAAGTTATCCCTTGGGGTGTACCTGTCCATTGAGGAACTTCCATGAATTTCAAGGTATCCTTTGGGATTTCCTTGTATCCATCCACTTAAGGACTTATAATTTCAAGTTATCCATTGGGATGTACCCATCCACTTAAGGACTTGTGTATATTTCAAGGTATCCCCTGGGATGTGTCTGTCCACTTAAGGACTTAGTCGTAGATGCGTTTTTTTTGTAGATATGTATATATGCCCATGATATATCTGAATAAATCCTCTTATTATGGTAAATAAATGCATAAGCCAAAAATTGTTCTAAAAAAATAAAAAGCTGCCCTTTGGGCTAAAAGTATTGTAGACAATAAAAATAACTAGAATTAAATAAATTGGAAATGAGGAGTGGTGGATTGTATGCCATCGTCTACTGGTAATATTTCTTTAGGTCCTCGGCGTTCCATGGATGATGCCACTTTTGTCCGTCGAGTGTTTTTAGGTGATATGTGCCTTTCCTCTGCCACAAAGTGATTTTGAAAGATCCTTCCCAGTTGGATTCTAGCTTTCCTTGGGAGGGATCTCTTGTGGCACCCGTCACCTTTTTGAAGACAAGATCTCCAACTTGAAAATCCTTGTGTCTAACTTTGGAATTGTAGTGTTTGGCCATGAGGTCCTAGTATCGTGCTAACCTTTGTTTGTCCATTAGGTCCAGTTGCAGGCGCATGGCCTCATCGTTCATATTCTCGTCATGATTTTCCACTCTAAAGCTTGTGAGTCCGATCTCAGCAGGGATGACAACCTCGCTCTTGTATGCTAGTCGGAAGGGTGTTTCTCCTATAGGTGTTCTGGCCATCATCTTGTATGCCCACAGTACACTTGGCAGCTCGTCTGGCCATATACCTTTTGCCCCCTCAAGCCGAGTCTTGATGATTTTGAGCAAAGATCGGTTCATGACCTCAACTTGCCCGTTGGCTTGAGGGTGGGCGGGCAAGGAGTAATGGTTCCTGATTCCCAATTGTGAGCAAAAATCCCTGAATGATTTGTTGTCAAACTACTTTCCGTTGTCCGAGACCAAGACTCTAGGGATTCCATACCTACAGATAATGTTTCTCCAGACGAAGCTTCGTACGCTTTTCTCCGTGATGGTGGCTAGTGCTTTAGCTTCCACCCATTTGGTAAAGTAATTGATACTGATCACTAGGAACTTTAGCTGTCTTACTACAATTGGGAATAGGCCCATGATGTCCAACCTCCATTGAGCAAAAGGCCATGGGGCTGTCATCGGAGTGAGCTCTTCCTTTGGCTGTCTAATGATGTTGCTGAACCTTTGACACTTGTTGTAGGTTTTGACATAAGCTTGGGTATCCTTCTGCATGGTCAGCCAATAGTATCCTTCTCGAATCAGCTTGTGCACTAATGATCATGATCCCGAGTGGTTCCCGTAGATTCCTTCATGAACTTCCCTCATGACATAATCTGCTTCCTCGGTGGTTAGGTATCTTAGGTACGGTTGGGAGAATCCTTTCTTATACAATATGTCTTTTATTAGGACAAACCGTGCCGCCTGGACCTTCAACTTCCTTGCAGCCTCTTTACCATTGGGTAGTGTGTCGTCTCTCAAATACGAAACTATTAGTGTGGTCCAGTTGCCTTCCGAGCCCATTCCTGCACACCCACACCATCTATTAAAGGCGAAAGCTGAACAAAAGAAAGTACCTTACTAGAGTTGAGCATGTGTTCTGCTAATGCAGCCTTGGCAAGACGGTCTGCTTGCTCATTCTCTTCTCTTGGGATTTGAACAAACTTGACCTGAAGGTTGCCTACCTGCTTCCTTACTTGCTTCAGGTATTTCTTCATCCGTTCACCTTTGCATTCATAGTCACCGTTCACCTAACTTGTGATCACCTGATAGTTGCAATAAACAACCATACTTGTGGTTCCTGCTGCTTTGGCGAGATCTAGTCCTACCACTAAGGCTTCGTACTCTGCCTTATTGTTGGTCGTAGGAAAGTCGAGACGAAGCATGCACTCGATCTTGTCCCCTTCCAGAGAGTGGATCACTATTCCTACTCCGTCAGCCTGCCTGTTGGACTTGAATTATAAATTAAAAATGATGTAAAACCTATGGATTTTTCTTAAATCCTTTTCCATTTTAAGGACTTTTTTTAAAAAAAAAAAGAAAAAGAAAAAAAACCTAAGAACTTTTCATGAAAAACCTTTTAAGAGATATATATATTAGATTAAAAACTCATAGGAATTTTATTTGGGTGTTAAAAATGTGATGCTTTGCCCATGGCTTAAATCCATTAAGTCCATGGGTCCCCTAGAGCCAAACATAATCCCTTCCCCTTTTAATTAATGTTTTACATTGCTACCTTTGCACGAGAATACATTTGGTGTCTAAATGGGTTAATTGCATGAGGTATACATTCCACCCCTTTTGTTGAAATTTTCTTTTGCATGCCATTCATTTATACATCATCATATTGTACATGTCATGTTAGGATAGATTGCACGTAATTTTTACATGTCATTCTTTTACATTCCTTCTTACATGTCATCTTAAGATAAATCCCATGTCATTCCTACATGTCATCTTAGGATAGATTACATATCATCTTCACTTGTCATCCTAGGATAGTTTTTATCTATGCTTTATTTCACATGTACATACATACTTTTTTTCAAATGCCAAATAAGTTAGTTGTCATATAAAATG
Source organism: Quercus robur (assembly GCF_932294415.1). Classification (NCBI taxonomy): domain Eukaryota; kingdom Viridiplantae; phylum Streptophyta; class Magnoliopsida; order Fagales; family Fagaceae; genus Quercus; species Quercus robur. Next base: position 44,444,428 of record NC_065538.1, read on the forward strand.
GTGAAATTTAAATTTAAATTCAAAATTAGGTACTATCCTTTTGGATAGGCATTGTGGGGTGCTTAGCACCTTCTCCACACGTAACCAAACTTTAAAATCTATAATTTCCGGTTCGAGATGTTTATTTGATTTTATAGTTTAGCTTAGGAGCCTTAGGATTTCCTTAGTTAAAATTAGGAAGTAAAATTAATTAGACTTAAGCTCCGTTTGGGAGTTCATAAGGGAAGGGAATGGAATAGAATGAAATGGAATGATCATAAGGGAATGTAAATGAATTGAATGGAATGAAATGTATTTAAGTAAGGGAAAGGAATGGAAAAGAATGGAATGAAATGAAATTAAGTAATCTTGATTGGATGTTTTAATATAAAGGAATGAAAAAGAATGAAAATGAATGGAATGTAAGTAATCTTGTTTGGGAGCAACATGGAGGGAATGGAATGGAATCATTTTATGACAATATTACTATTAGACCCCTATTTTAAAATAAAGAGTTGAATATATAAGGTATTTTGGGGGAGTTTTTGTAAAAAAATCATTAAATCTAATTCTATTCCTTCTCATTCCTCCCAATTTTGAGGGGAATGAAAATTTGAGGTTTTAAGGGAATAGAAAGGAATGACCATTCCCTCTTACCGATTCCATTTCCTCCTACTTAAACTCCCAAATAAGGGAATGCGCTTTCCATTTACTCCATTAAAACTCCCAAACAAAGGAAGGAAAGAATATTCTAAAATGATTCTTTTCATTTCTTTCTATTCCATTCCATTCCCTCCTCCTAAATGAAGCCTAAGTGACCAATCACACCTTAGAATCCCAATGGTTAGTGGGGACTCCTTAAAATAAATAGGTGTTAATGCTCACATACACACACCCCACCATAGTATTGACATGTGCCATATGCACACTTGTTTGCCCTAAGCAAATGCACACACGTGCACGTCACCTTGTAAAGCGTACTGTTAGTTCGTTTAGACCCCTGTATACTCAGATTTTTTAACCTAATTAATTAACCAAGTTGATATTTAGGTTGATTATTTAGATCTAAGTTAAACACAAACAATCATATCACTAAGTGCGGAAAATTAAAGAAGACAAGCGATATGATGATCCAAAAAAACCAATGAAACTATCCAGTTTGAAGGTAAAAAACTTGGGAAGGATTTAACCTAAACAATCCTCAAGGTAACAAATTCACTAAATAGAATGGAAGTTTTACAATAGAGTTTTCCCTAAATCTAAAGCTACATCTTGTAGTATTTACTCACGTAACCACACGTAGCTTCGAATCCATGGACTCCTCTGTCTGAATTTGTTGCACACAAATACTCCCGTTTATGACTCTGAGATCCCACTCAAAACTTTAGGCCATCATCAATAGTTGATCTTGTATGCAGCAACTTATCTCCATCAGTTTTTGTATATGGATCTTCTTTTTGATAGATGCTTGTTGAGTTAAAAGATTACAAAACCTCTCAAATCTCATACGAGTAAAGCACAAGACTTCCTAGAACTTCTGAAACATGATTTAGGGTTTTCCTTTTATACCTAGTAATGTTGGACTCAAACCCTAAACGTTTTGCGAGCTTTTGGGCTTGATTTAAATTCTGCATAAATTGACTTTCGACCAGTCGAGCCTGTCTCTTGATCGGTCAAGCAAGGCAATTTCTGAATTCTTCTTTTTGCAGCTTGACTGTTCTTGAATCTTGACTTAAACCATCTTGAGAAATGTCTAACACTTGTTCTAAGACATGAATATCTTATCCTAGACATGTATTTGTTCTCGATTTTTTAACATACATAAAATTAGAACCTAAACATTTAATCCTAAATATTTAAAACCTAGCACATACCAAAGCCATTGGAATGCAATGTTGTTTAACACGGTGAGAATCTGGGTATGATATAACTATTGTAATTTTACTTGTGCTAAAGATTTATGGAATAAACTTAATGGTTATTATGGGTTTGAGGGTGAGGGCATTGAAAATTTTGCTATGACTAAATACATATCTTTTAAAATGTGTGAAGAAAAAAAAGTTTCTAGACAAATTGAAAATTTTCAAAAAATTAGTTTCCGAATTAGGCAAAGAGGGTGATGTTTTACCCAAAAAGGTTTGTGGCTCATTTCCTTGTCTATAAGTTGCGGATTCTTGGAAAGAGTATAGACATTGGTATAACCACCATAGAACCTATTTGAATCTTCAACAAACTATTGTTGATATCCACATAGAAGAGACTAATAGGATTGTCCGAAAAAGCTTCTAAAGCTAAAGAATTTACGTCCAAGGCTAATGTTGTAGAAGGATGACCCTCTAGACCTCCTCAAAATAATAAGAAACATGACCCTATAGGCAAAGGAAAGTTTCATAATAAAAATGGTCCAAATCCTCAAATCCAAAAGAAAAGAGGTAATTCTTTCAATTTTGATTTCACTATCGGGCAACTTATAGAGTGAAAGGCAACTTCAACAACAAAGGCTCAACAGCAAACAAAGCAATTTTGGTGGAAACTGAAGAGGTCATTGTGGAGGTGGTGTTTGAGGCACAATTGGTCACAAGTGTGAAAGGATGGGTAGTGGATTCAACTTGCACAAGGCATACTGGTGCGTACAAAGAGGAGTTTACTTCTCCAATAGAAGTAGACACCAAGTGTGTCTTTGTTAGGGGAAATAAACCTGTGCTGGAGAGTGGAAAAAGAAGGGTACTATTGAAGCTAACTTACAACAAAACCCTTTCACTCATCAATGTCATCCATATACCTCATCTCAGACACCACCTTGTCTCGGTACATTTGCTTGGTATGGCCGGTATTAAAATTCTATTTGATGGTGACGTATTTAATTTATCTAAAAATAAAGACTTTGTTAGTAAGGATTATGATGCTGATGACCTCTTTGTACTTAATGTTAATCAAGTCATTAATGAAAATGGTTCATTTTCTTGCGCTTACTTGGTTGATTCCACTAATGCGTGACATGGTAGACTTGGACACTTAAATCTTAGTTATATAAAAAAAATAAAAGAATATGGAATCATAAACTCACTAAGTGAAGCAAACATGGATAAATGTGAAATTTGTGCTGAAATTAAAATCACCAAAAAACCATGTAAATCCCTAAAAAGAGAAACCAAACTCTTTAGTTCGGTACATAGTGATTTAAGTGACTTAAAACACACAATGACTAGAGTTGGTAAAAAATTTTATGTAACATTTATTGATGAGCATTCTACATACATATCACTCACCATAGCAACAATTTCCGCAATTATATTTGCTTTGTTAGCATTGCCTTCTTCATCATTTTTCTTGTTCTTCAAGAACCTACAATCTCAAATGTAATTTCCTTCTTCCCATAATGGAAGTATGACTGACTTTTCTTGACCTAGTTAGGATTCTTGGAGGTATTCTTTTTAAAACTGTTTGTTTTTAGACCCCTTAAAACACACTCAGATTAACCTAGTAAATTAGCCAAGTGATTACTTAGTCAAATTTCAAATCTAGGTTAACTCAAATATATCATATCAATGTAAAGTGCAGAAAAAAAAGAACACAAAGATATGATGACCCATGAAACCAAACCAGTAAAAACCTGGGGAGGATTTAACCCAGTTATCCTCAAAGTAAAACTGAACCTGCTATGAAAGTGTAAGGTTGAATTTATTCAACCATCTAATTGGTTTTATTCCGTGCCAAATTTGCTTGTATTTCAGCATTTAGAAACCCTGTATTTAGGTGGGCTTGTTGTAAGGGTAGTGAGTGAGATAGAGTGAAGTTTGCTCAAGAGTGTGCAAGAAAACAGAGACTCGTGGCTTGGCCTCGCGGGAGACTCGTGGCTGCAAGCCACCAGACGCAGCACACGTGCCAAGCATGCCAGAAGGTGAATAGTCATGCTAGCTGGAGCACTACAGGACAAAACAGGACAACTGGCCATACGGTTATCTTGTGACTGGATCTCGCGACTCAGTCAAGTCGCGAGGCCAAGCTGCGAGCCAGCCCTGTTTTGAAAAACCTGACGTTTCACATTCCTCTCTCACCCTAGTATATATACCCCTTATACCCACAAAAGAAAGAGAGCTTCCAGAGAGAATTTTGAGAGAGAAACCCTAGAGTAAAACAAGATTGATTCATCTACAATCTTTCATAAGTGCCTTTTCAAATTCCTCAACTCTCTTCCTCTCCATTGCCAAACCCTTGAGAGGCTTTTTACTAAAACCTTGTTCTCACCATATCCATTACTGTGAGAGGGCTGTTTGGTGTTCTGGGAAGCAGTTAGGAAGGAACCAATCTTCATTGGTTGATGCTATGGTCTAGTAGCGGAATCCGGGAAGCTAGAAAAGAAAAAGGTTCGGCGCAACCTCGTTGGAGCAAGAAGCTTGGAGGGCTTAGGTGCACTGGGTAGATTAGGCTTGGAGGGTCTATTGCTGTCCATGTATCCCAACTACATTTTCTAGTGGATTGTTTATCGCTTGGAGGGCGGCAGAGAGGTTTTACGCTGAGGGCTTCGGTTTCCTCTTCGATAACACATCGCGTGTTGTCTTTGTGTTTGCATCTTCCTTCCCTTTTATCTTTGCCTTTTATTATCTGCTGTGGGTTGTGATTTTAATTTGGCTTAGATAGTTTTTCCAATTCCATATTATAGCTTATGTTCATTTTCCGCACACTAGTTGTTTGACATAAAGCTTGAATTGGTGAATTTGTAAATTGGGGGTCTAAACGTTCAAGGGTGTTTATACACATATTTGAACTTTCAGAAAGAATTGAAGTTTACACAATAGCGACTTAGACCACTAACATCCTATTGCTACCTCGAGTAGGAAACTGACTACCACAACCACGTGACAGCTCCGAGTTCATGGACTACTTCTTTCTTGAATTCACAGCAAGTACAAGCATCCCCGCTTGTGTATCTTTAAGCTCTTATTACAGCAACTGAATCGATCACCAAGTTCTTGACATAATCTTGAATCTTGGAAACCCTAAGTATGTGTGAAGGCAAACATCTCTTGATCTCACAAAAGATTCACACACACAGCATAAGGAGTAACATAAAACGTAGCTAGGGTTTTTCTTTTTATACTTAAAACAAAACATAAAACCCTACACGTCAAACGGGCTTGGGCTGAGTTGGAAAATTCTGCAGAAAAACAATCTGCATGACTTTCGATCGATTGAGTCAATTCTCGATCGATCGAGCTAGGTAGATTTAACCAATAAATCCTGCAGTACACTCGATTCCAACTTTACACATAAACACACTTTGAGCAAGTCTAAAACAAGATTAAAACCTGTTTTGATCTTGGTTTGCTAACATTACAAAATGAAGTTCTAATACATTAGTTCCTAATTACTTAGAACCTAACAGAAACCACTCCAATTCTTATTCACTTTCAGATGCTTTTTGGACATACTTGAAGTCCCACTTTAAACATTGTTCACATTTACTTTAGAATTAGGATAAGTACCATCCCCAATCTAATTTGCTTCTATAATTTGGAGATGTTTTTCAAATTTCTCTAAAGTGAGATTGTCCAACACATATGAATAGACAAATCATAGAGTTTATTTACCAAAATCTATATTTCATGCTCTTGATCTAAAACTAAGATATTATCAACCATCTTACAATCAAAATACTTTTGAATGATAAATTTTTTTGAACCTATCTCTTCAGTTTTGTATTTTGAATCCAGTGCACTCCAAATCTCTTTTGGTGATTTCATCATGTGAAAAGATCAGAGATTCAATTTGGAAGAGTGTTGAGAGTGTTAAGTTCATTTTCCTCATGTTTCTTCCTTTCTCCCTTGATTTTCAAAATCTTCCTCACTTGCTTTGGGAAATTGTTAAATTTGGGTCCAAGACATAAATCATCAAGGCTCTAAGAAAAAATTTCATCTAGTAAAATTGGTTCCATCAAATCAGTCAAACTTTACCAAGTCATTTGTCCTTACCATTCCATGGAAATAGAAGTGATGATCAACTCTTCTGTAAGTGCCACTGAATCATAAAAGTGCTAATTGACACTTCTATAGATTGAACCAAAACTTAATTATAAACAATTTTCTCTAATTTTTTTTTTTTTTTACCTTTCAAGTAAATTTACTCATACGTATTACAGCCTTCATTGTATATACTCATATATACAACAAACAATGCATTGGCATATTTCTTGAATCAAATGATTTTTCAAAAATATTTAATTCATTGATTATTGTTTTGTAATTTAATATAAACTAGTCTTAGACCTGCATTATGCGCAGGAAAATATGATATGATTATTTTTTATTAGATAATTATTGAATTAATATATTAGATTGTATATTTTTAAAAATTCAATATGTATTATTTGAAATTATGTTTTAAATTAGAAATTTTTTGTAGTGTAACAAAATATATTTTGTAATTAGGTTTTATATATAGTGAGATATGTATGAAAACACAATGCAATAATTTTATTTAAAAAATAAATTGATAGTGTGAGAACTATTAGACCAAGTTTTAACTATGTATACTTTATTTATTACTATGCAGATGTATGAGATTTAACTCTTATAGATATATTTTTCTTTTTTGATACAAGATATAATTTCTATTATAGTATAATCTAAGTGTATATATGTGTGAAGCTAAGGCTATCAATGTTCGACCCAACTCGCGAACACAACACGAACCCAACACGAGTTTTTGCGAGTTAAGGTTGGGCCTTAATGGGTTTGGGTCATAAACTGGTCGACCCGAAAGCAATATGATAAGAAACGTGTCATAAGTGGGTCAATCCGCATAATCCGCAATAAACACGTTTGACACGCCAATTTATTTGTGTCAACCCAAAATGACCTACTTAACACAACCCGTTTAACTTGTTAACAAATAAATATTCATTTTATTTTAGATTTTTCAAATATCTTTTATATCCAACATATATTTTAAATTTAAAAAGAAAAATGAGTAATTACAAAAACTTATAAGGGATATAATTGGAAATTAAAACTTTACAAATCCTAGATCTTTAAACCCTACAACCCTTAAATCTCTAAACCTTCTTATAAATATCTAATTTTATTTTATTTTATTTCAGTTGTAATACTCACTCTACTATCTTATAGACTTACGTCCAATTCTTAATCTCAAAGTCTCAAACTGGTTATTTCTCTCTCTCTCTCTCTCTTATGTGTTTAGTGAGTTTTAGAATTAAAGAAAACCATTTTCTTGGTGTTTCAAAATTCTGTAGTAATTTTTCTTGCATAATGTTTTTGTTCTATAAACTTCGAATCCATGTGCCGTTATTAATGTATGAGATATTTTAATTGTTGATTAAGGCCACATGTAGTTGTAGCATTTGTCTTGTGCCGTGTGTTTTTTTTTTTTTTTGGTGTTTGTATTAGTGTTGGATACTGTTTGCATATCTTGCAAGTGGGTTTATTGAGATAGTTTATAAACTAAATCTGATGGGTATTGCTTTTAAAATTGTTGAGGCATGATCATATTTTGTAACTACTAATACTTATATATATATATATATATATATATATATATATATATATTTGGCATAGAACTTGCACAAATGAAATTGGATGAGCTTGTGGAAGATTTTATGAATTTGGACATCAACAAAGAATCTATGGATGGTAACTGTTTGCTCCAATTCTTTTAATATTGATATTTAACATTTGGCGAGTTCCAAGGATATTATATTTTTGTTGAACTATGTTATTTCATTTTTGTTAAACTATGTTATTTTGAATTTGGGTTGAAGTGTATACACTTCTTTTAGAGTGTAAAGAACTTATTTCTAGATGAATGTTATATTTTTGTTGAACTATATTATTTTGAATGTGGGTTGAAGACTTGAAGTGTATACATTGCTTTTGGGATGTAAAAAATAAATAATTTCTAGATGGATGTTGTATTTAATATTATGTAGGTTGAAATGGGTTGTGTTACATTTGTGTTAACCCAACGTGACTCGTTTATTAAGCATGTCAAATGGGTTGGGTCAGGTCAACCCGCCTTATTAACAAGTCGGGTTAGGGTTGAAAGATTATGACACGATTATTAAATGGGTTGGGTTAGGGTTGAGCCATTTAGTCGAATACCCCTACCTCGACATGGCATGAACCCGACACGCTAACCCGAATTGACACCCCTATGTGAAACTCTCTTCTGGAGACTTGAACCTCGGCCCTTACCCCTACACCCCACAAGCATTTATACTTGTGAAATGACCATCGCACCAAGGGTGCGCGGTGTATAGATATATTTTTCTCAAAAACATAGATCCACGTCTCTTTCTTCTTCACAATTGAAACTAAGTGAAAAAGTAAATAAAGATAACTATGCAATAGATCATTATCAATAATCATCTATATATATATAAAACCGAAGCCTCTGAAGTTCCCACAATTTTCCACATCATTACTATTATCTTTTTATTTTTATTTTAGATTCTTTTTATTTTAGGTTTTATATCTTATATATTTATTATTTCTCTTTAATGTGTAATTATCTTATCAAGTGTTACAATAGTTTAGTTTAAATAAAATTCTATTAGATATATGGTTCAAGAGCTTGAAAATTCTAATTCAACTAAAATTCTATAACAAAAATTTCAACAAATATAAACCCTTGCCAAGGCTAAAACTCTTCATACTCACTAAAATTTTCGCAAAGAAAACACACGCGGCAAATTAAAGCCATGGTAGGAAGCATGAAGGTTCAGAAGAAACAGAGAATTGAAAGAGATGATGACAAAGACGAAGACGACATAATTGAAGGTTCATACTCTTATGATTTCCATGTTTTTTTGTTTTTTATTCTACACTTTTTCACTATAGCGTATTATAAAAATCAGTGCTCAAAAACTGTTTTCCTTATAATTTATATATAGATAAGCAAAACTAACTTTTAATTATTTTAAGTTTAATATGCATTCACACAACCAAACGTTAACCATTGTTTTCAAGCCACTCCAAAAAATTGAGCTGTTCAGGCGGTTTTGTAGGCTTGGTTTTTAATTTTTAAGTACTGTTTTTAATTTTTTTTTTTAAATATAATCCTCAACCACAACAACTAAATCATGATCTAATATATTTTTTGTGGTCGGTTATAGATCTTTTAAGATATTCGTTAGGATTGATCACATATATATATATATATATATATATATATATATTCGTTATTATCATTTTATTTAAATAAAATTATTTTTGTTTAGTTAAAACTTAATAAGGAGTGAAACTCTATCTCTTTAACAAGTCCAACTTAAACTCAAACTCATCATTATCATTTTTTTTAAAACAAAATTATTTTTGTTTAATCAAAACTTAACAATGAGTAAAACTTTATCTTTCTAATAAGCCCAACTTAAATTCAAACTCAAACATTGATAATCTATATAAAAACAAAGATTCTGATAAGACTTAAAAACAAAAATTCAACTTTCTTCTTTGATTAATGAATTTTATGTCAAATTTGTTTATATTGTTATTATTAATAAAATTTCAATTCAACATATGCGGATATTTTTTATATATTGTTATTAATGAATTTTATCTTTTATGTCAAATTTTTTATTTGCTTTCATATGTGCCTGTGATTTTCTTTCTATCTTATTCTTTTGTTATATTTAGAATTAATTTTCTTTCATATGTTGATCTTAATTCTTCACCTTAAATGCTTTTTATTTAGGTTCATGTGATTTTTTGTTTTCTTATTAAAAGCTATGATTTTTGGTTGATTAATTATTTGTTTGGATTAATTTCAATTAATTATTTGTATGGATTCAACATAAAGATAATGGAATTAGGTATTTTAATTTTGAATTATCTATATTGTTATTACTACGAGAAAGTTATATTGCTACTCAAATTTGAAACTTGGTGTATCTTCCTCATATCATGGTATTTGTTTATATATTTGTAGTTTATATTAGTTTTAAGTGTGTGTGTATATATAACTATTGGAAGTTTTGCTTTATTAATTTAAGAATTGTAAATTACTTTGCAAGTTTTAATAACTATGCACTTGCAACTCAATAACGTTCAATGTTAGACAACACTTTTAAATTATGGAAAAGTTTAGAAGGTAAATATTTCTTTATTTTTTTCAAAGTCATTAGTTTTTTCGTGCATCGCATGGGTTAGCGACTAGTATAATATAAAGTGGAAATATAAATTAAAATAAAATGCAAGAGGAAAAAGTTCCTTAAGTATCTATACATAAAAACATTAATAGCATAATGATGCTATAAAGTAAATTATATTTTATCTTATTCTCTTTTTGGCATTTTTAGTAAAGATGATCAACTAAGTAAAGTAAAAGCTTACCAAGAAAGTTCAAATTAACTAAAAATTTGATTGTGGAGATGCTAATTATTTGTAATAAAATGACCAAAATAAAAATAACAAATAGATTTGAGAAAAAAATATAAGGTTTCTGAAAGAAATTTTACCAAACACATAGAATGTAACAATACAAAATTACTATCATGAATATTTTTTTACTTTTTTGATATTCTACAAATAAAAAAACTTTATTCACTTTTTGTCATAGTATAGACTATAGAGCAATTACAAAATAGCAAAAAGTCAAGAAATTTATAACAAAAAACTTTTTATACAAAATTCCAATAGAAGGGAGACTAATAGACTCTCCACTTTCTTCAAGACGTAGGGATTATGAAAGACCATACATCCTTTGCCTACCCTTTTCTCTTTCTCAAAGTCACATTACCAAAGAAGTATATGAAGCTAAAAACATTGTGAATACATCTCTGTTCAGTGGAAGTCCATTGGTAGGCACATTCAAATTCGTAGTCATGTATATTTTGTTTTGATATAAACTCAAATTTCAATTTAAAAAAAAAAACTACATATTAACCCAAACCAAAATTCAACCAAAGCTATAAGAGTGATTTGTGATAGGAAATTTAAAAAATACAACACAAAAAATTAAATAAAAAAACCATCAACCTAAATTAGAGTTATAAGAAAGAACACAAATCAAGCGCGTGCGCGAGCGCGCACGAGAGAGAGAGAGAGAGAGAGAGAGAGAGAGAGAGAGAGAGAGAGAGAGAGAGAGAGAGAGAGAGATAGAACTTGTGGAAAAAAATATGGATTGAATCGAATAAATGATATCAAATTTATACAAAATAAGATGGGGAGAAGAAGAGTTAAAATATAAGAAAGAGAAAATGGTGAAGAAAGTTTAACGATAAAGTAAAGAGTAGTAGAGAGATAAAGAGGCAAAGAGGGAGAGGAAAGGTTGGAGGAAGAGAAGAAGAGTTTATTTATTTATTTTTTTATAGAATAGGAAGATGAAAAGTTTAAATATTCAATTACTTGAAATTAGAAAGAAAAAAAACGAAAAGTTGAATCAATTTGGATAGCTGAATATAGTTAAACATTTGCATCTAATGAATAGTAAACATGTGCATATATCCACTAAATGATAATGAATTATTCAATTTTAACAATTACTTGAAATTAGAAAGAAGAAAATGAAAAGTTGAAATCAATTTGGATAGCTGAATACTCAAATATTTGCATTTAAAACAAATGAATAGTAACATGTTGAATAGTAATGGAGTCCATCAACAGGTTTGTCCATTAGCTATTTTTAATTATTTTATATAAAATAAAATAGAAAAATCATAAAGGAAATTAAAAAAAAAGTATGACGTGGCTGATGAGGTGGCTCAACAGGAGTATAATAACATTAAATTCTAAGTCTCAGCTTTTAGATATATATAGATGTAGAGAATTGTACCAATTCATTCATCAATACATACTTACATTTGTGAAACATTTTCAATTGTTTAATTTCCAAACTTGAAATTTTCATTTACAGCATTATTGAGGTGAACAATAAGAATATACAATGTAAGTTTTTGAGGCAAACGATAAATTTTTTAAGGCTAAATTACACTGATATCCCTACATATAGCAAAATTAAACTCACTATACCCGATTTTTAAGCCGTGTGTCAATTATTTTGATCATTTTGGGGGAAGAAATGTCGTTTCTTGAAAATCGGGTATAGCGGGTCTAATTTCACCATATCTTGGAGGTGTCAATGTAATTTACAAAAAAAAAAAAAAAAAAAAATCATGATGTTAATTTTCAACATGTACATATAGAAAATGACAAAGTATGATTTACCTTCGTGGTTTATAGAATTTGAATTATGATCAGCTGTTAGGGACCTAACTGGCAGCCCATGTCATGATTAGTAGGATAAAACAGAGACATCACTAGTATTTTCAACCTTCAAACTTTGGGGGCAAGGTGATGGTGTCCTAACGACATTTAATGCCAGTACTATAGATTTTTTTGTGTGATTTGAGGAAATATCCTCGATGGGATGACTTTGGCCTTGGGAACACTTCTCAAGCGGCTAAGCATGCCACCCATGTTCGGACAAGCTCTTTATGAGGTATGCATTCTAGACTTACTTATTGTTCAAAGTGCCTTTGATCAATCCCACTGGTTGGTCTAAAACATAGAAAGTAGGTTATTCAATTCTAACAAGTTCAGACTCGGTAAATTTCAACTTAACGGCCATCCTACTTGCTTGAAATCCTTGGTGTGAGTCCTCTTTCAAAAAATTACCCCTTACTTTATTATCTATATTCCATATACACACCCTAGTTACTTTCTACCAAATTACTTTAGTGCCAAGACAAGTTCATTCTAGTTTGATATATTTCTTTGGCAATCCCTAAGGACAAAGTATAGTTTGCTTAATGACATGGGGATGTTCTTGTCTTGATTAATGTGGACGCAATTGTTCAGAATAAGGTATATAATTGCTCAAGGTGGGTAAAGATCTTAATCATTAATTATTTTCATAAAAAAATCTTAATCATTCCCTCCTGCCTTTAAATCTATCACGTTCATCCAACTTCAATTTGATGTTACGGAATTTATTTATCACTTGAAAAACAATAAGATGTAATTTCAAATTGGCTATTCTGAATCTCCCAACAATTATTATAATGCAAGGCAGGCTAAAATTGAGTTGTACTGATACAAGTCAATGATGCATGTGACTTTGAGGATGGAGCCACGTGTTGTGATGCTATACCATATGATCCAACCACAAAGTCATGCTGAATTTATTTTTTTCAAGTGTGAAAATTATCCACGTTTGTCTATCAAGCTTATACAACTTAAGTTGCGTGTAAGGAATAAAACGTCAACAAACTTAAAAGTTACAACTCACTTTGCTTAGAGAAGAAGTATCCACACATGGTTTATGCTGCTGTCAAGCTTTTGCGCAGAGATTGCAAACAATAACTCACTAATCAAACAGGATTGAGGGAGACAAATTGCTATTTCTACCAGGAAATGGTTTTAAGATTGGAACATAGGTAAATGAACTTACGGTTAAAATTAAAATTTCAGCTATCTTAGATAATCTTTTCTAACTTTTTGTTGTAATTAACACTCAGAACCTTCTTTTGGCAACTTATTCTGAATCTGAATACACTTACCAGAGAAGAAAATGTACTCTGATTTTTGAATCTGTAAAATTTTGATTCTTTCGGACATGAATTCAAATAAAATTACTTGCATCAATCAAAGTTCCTAACAGAAATTTAATGTCAAATACTTCATTTTAACAATACAAATTGAGGCAAGAATTAGACCTTGCACATTATGATGCTTATTAATAGTAGCTGCCTTAGACATCCCGCCGAGCATTCCTTTTGTCTGTCTGGGTTCCAGAACCATACTCATTGAACGGAGTTGAATTGCTATCGAGGCAATGGAGGAGTATCACAATACAGACAGAGCAAATAAACATGGGTATTGGACCAAAAAACCATAGCAGCAAATTAAGAGCAAAATATAGTGCTCTAAGCCCAAGTGACCAAAGTTCACCTCCCCTTATAACAGACAATTCCACACTACTCGCAGATACATCATTACTTGGGTTGCTTATTAAATAGCTTGCATGGACAAGATGCCTTGCTGACTGAACAAAGCATGAAAAAGCAAGGAGAAAGCAGGTTAGGAGGGTTATGAACTTGATAGCCATGGTGGATTGCCTTGTGTCGCCGTAGATTATATTACTCTCAAAGACAACACTGGCAGAGTTTGCAATCCAAACTCCAATGATAGAGCACAAAGTCAAGGAGATTGTTGCCAAGTAAACTGATGCATTAATGTTGGAAACGATCACAGTTAGAGCAGTGCTAACATTCTTTTCCTTATCCTGCAATATTTCCAAAGGTAAATGAGCAAATCTGCCTAAACAAATTCTGTGAGACCAAAAAGGATAAAAGAAAAGGAAGTAATACTTGCCTTCATGATACTTTCAATCCAGGCTCTCTTGTCATTGTTCTCAAACCCCATGAATGTGGTGTGAGGTCTATGAATGTATCTGAAAAGGAGGACCAGGTGGTAAACAAACATGATCAGCAACCCACTAGGGACCAAGACCAAATCAAGGTCCTGCTTTCTGAAGCTGAAACCCATGATTTTCTTTGAGATGTAACCAACAACAAAGATGAGTTTGTGTAGTTTATATGTGAAGGGGTTCCGTTGTCTTCTTGATTAATTTCTTTAAACGCAACTTTGACTTCTGGAGTTGGGCAGCAACAAGAAGCTGGAATTTCCATTTTCACCTATATGTTTATAAAAAAAAAAAAAGTATATAAACAACAAAATTATTATAGTAGTTTAGTCGTTATGAAGTGCATGATATTTTAAATTTTAATCTGGAATCATGCATGAAACATTTATAAAAATAAATCCAAATTGTTTTATACAGACCAATAGTTTTGTTCTTCAGTAAACTTATTGACTAATTCATACACCAAATAATAATAATAATAATAATAATAATAATAATAACATTTTTCATACTAGTTGAATTAACAAATCTTTATTGGTTCTTATTTAGGTCCAACAATAATGTTAATTTTTTTTATCACTAACAATCTGTCACATTAATAGGTATCAAATTTATTTTTTTGGGGGGTACTGTCTTAAACTTATTAGCTAGTAGCCTCAATTCATGTACTTGTGATATTGAATATAATATGCAACTTGTGTTGTGAGGCCTACAGTTGAGACCCACAAGGTTAGGCAAGTGGCATGAATATTGATGTGCATTACTGGGTTACTGGTTAGCAGCCTAACAAAGAATGGGCTCACCTCTTACAGTCACCAAATAAATGGTCTCAAGTCTCTACCTCTAAATAGTGTTTCTAGAAAATTAATGGGACCTATCCTAGATGAGTTTTCAATTTCTACAAAATTGAAGGTCAACATCATTTTTTCCCCTAAAGCAAGGTTAACATCACTTACGTAGCTTGTTAGAAAACAACTCGAACTACTTCCTCACGAATGAAATAAATGCATTAAGTCTTAATTTTGGCTTAAGAAATAGATAATGACGATGACAATAATACCTTCATTAGTCCAGGACCATTTAGTCATTTACACACTTAATTGTTTTTTTTTTTTTTTTACCTCTAATTTTTCCCTTCATTTTATTTGTTTAGGCAATGAATTTTGAGATTTATATGGACCAATGTTTTTAAAAACGAGATCTAACCTCAGGTACTTTTACCAATATCTGGAGACTATAGAGAGCAATGGTGGATGGGGGAGTACTGATTCCTTTACGTTCAATTGCTTTGGCCTCTTGCTTAAAGCTCAAGCTGAATATAATTTTGTAGATGATTTACACAAAAAATTCAAGTTGGAATTGTATTTGCAGTGAGCCTCTTTGAAATTAATCCATTCATGCCATACACAGACACAAAAAGGCATTAGCATGAGATTATGGTGGCCAAGGCCAATTCTTAGGAGCGACCTACTAATGTTAAATTACCGCTAAAATTAAGACATTGGATGATCATCATTAATCACTGCCACTGGAATCTCCAAAACAATTTAATTGTATTTAGGAGTTCTTATGTAATCCAAATACCTTCAAAGCAATCTTATAGTATTTAAGAGTTCTCATATAATCTAAATACAATAGTACTTAGATTTGAATATTTTTAAGGAAGTAAAACAAAACCCAAACTCTTATTATTCTCTTTTTACACTGGGGCGACATGTATCAAAGATATCGTATTGCTGAATATTTTGTTCAAGTCCCACAAGTAGCTGAGGATGCATTGTGATTATGAAGAAAATTATAAGATGACATAATAGGCAATAAGTTCATTGTTACATATTCAGCACAAAAAAAAAAAGAAAAAAGAGTTCATTGTTACATAATGAGTTGGCCCAGCTCTCAATGGCGTTATTCTACGTCAATAAACAAATAGTTCATGAATTCTAAAAAAAAAAAAAAAAAAAAAGGTTCATGATTGCAAGACTATTTTAGTGTTTATGACACCTTTTTTATTTTTATTTTATGTTTCTAAAATCTAGCTGTGGTGCACACCCAATGAGCTTGTGTGAATAGAAAATGTTGATAGATCTTCGTCTTCCAAATACTATAGACCTTGGCTTTAAGATTCTTAGCCCCTTGTAAGTGAATCCAATTGCTTCAGTAGTAAAGGTGAATTGGAATCGAGGCAATGGAGGATTATCACAATAACGATAGAACAAACGAACATGGGTATTGGACCAAAAAACCATAGTAGCAAATTAAGAGCAAAATATAGTGCTCTAAGCCCAAGTGACCAAAATTCACCTCCCCTTATAACTGGCAATACCACACTACTCGCAGATACATCATTACTTGGGTTGCTTATTAAATAGCTTGCATTGACGAGATGCCTTGCTGACTGAACAAAGCATGAAAAAGCAAGAAGAAAGCAGGTTAGGAGGCTTATGTACTTGAGAACCATGGTGGATTCACTTGTGTCGCCATAGATTATAGTACTATCAAGGAGGGTATAGGTAGAGTTTGTAATCCAAGCTCCAATGAGAGAGCACAAAGTCAAAGAGATTATTGCCAAGTAAATTGCTGCAGTAATGTTGGAACTGGTCACAGTTAGAGCAGCGCTAACGTTCTTTTTCTTATCCTGCAATTTCCATAAGTAAAAATTAAGCAAATCTGCTTAAAGAAACAAATTCTGTGTAACCAAAAAGAATGAAAGAAAAGGGAGTAATCCTTGCCTTCATAATATTTTCAACCCAAGCTCTCTTCTCATTGTTCTCAGACCCCATGAATGTGGTGTGAGGTCTATAAGTGTATCTGAAAAGGAGGTCTAGGTGGTAAACAAACATGATCAGCAACCCAGTAGGGACCAATACCAAATCAAGGTCCTTCTTTTCAAAACTGAAACCCATGATTTTCTTTGAGAGCTCACTAACGACAAAGAAGAATTTGTGAGGTTTTATATCAATATATGTGAAGGGATTCCGTGGTCTTCTTGATTTGTTTGAACTTAACTTACTTCTCAAGTTGGGCAGCGAAACAATAGCTGGATCTTGAAAATTCCATTTTCATCACCAATATGTTTATTATAGTAATCGTTACGAAGAGCATGACTCTTGCAAATTTTAATCTGGAATCATTATTGGTGTTCACTTTCATTTTTTAACATCTATAAAAAAATATATATTCAAATTAACATTAACTGAGGAGACACACCAATTAGTTTTGGTCATAGGTAAACTTATCATTTTTTTTTTTTTTAGAGAATGTAAACTTACTAGTTACAAGCCTGACTTTGTACTTGTATTGAATTTAATATGCAACCTGTCTTGCGAGGCCTACAGTTGAGACCCACAAGGTTAGGCATGTGGCGATATTGAGGTGCATTACGCTATATATATATATATATATATATATATTTAGAGTTTCAATCTATGGTATCCATTCCTAATAATAACTCTTTATCATCTCATCAGATTAAGATACTAATAAGTTTTTAGTGTAGGCGGAGATTGAACTTTATATATCTTATTCAACCATCAGAAATTCTATAAGTTGAGTTAACCACATTAGCTCATGGTTACTAGTTAGCAATCAAATAAAGAATGATTTCATCTAAAAAAAGAATCAAATGAAGAATGACCGTATAAAATTGATATAATAATAAATATGATTTGGTGAGCTTAAACTATTTCATAATTGGGCAGAACTTAGGTATAATATTTAATTGTTGTTTTTTAGGTTCTTCTCTTAAGATTCTGCTAAGTAGATTCTTTTCTCATAGAATGAAAGTGTATTTTTTTAGTTAAGTAGCCACATGACAGAATTTTAAAAGTGGATTTTAATGAACATCACTTAAAGTATTATACCATAAGTTTTGTCATTCATAATTAATGGAAATTTACAAATTCACATTAGTTTGTTAATTTTAATGAAGTAAAGTTTGTAGTAGCGGTAGAATTAATCTCATCCACCGCACATGGTTACTTTTTTTTTTGAGAAGGTCCGCACATGGTTACTTAATAAATGTTCTCAACCTTTAAATTGTGTTTCTATAAAATAATGGGACCTATCTTATATGAGTTTCCAATTTCTAAAAAATTGAAGGTCAACATCATTTTTTCCCGAAAAGCAAGGTTAACATCAGTTCCATTTTAGAAAACTTGAACCACTACTTGAGAAAATGAAATAAATGAGTAGATGATAAGGCATTGAATTTTGACATTTATGTGGACCATAATTGTTCCAATTTCATTTTGGCTTAAGAAATAGAATAAAATAATGACGATAATTGTTTTCTTTTTTCTCTCTAATTTTTCCCTTCATTTTATTTGTTTTTTAAGGCATTGAATTTTGAGATTTATGTGGATCATTGTTTTAAAAAGTGAGATGCAAACCTCAGATACTTTTCTCTTTTTTGGGTAAACTAAGTAACTAACCTCATATATATTCCCAATTAAAACAAAAACAAAAAAAACCTCAGATACTTTTACCAATATATTGTGTGGATGGCACTACTGGTTCCTTCGTAAAGAAAGATGGAAAATAATGATATGCAGTAGGAGTGCTAATTAAAAGTGCATCTAAATTAGGGTTTTTTTTTTTTTTTTTTTCTCCAATTAGTTTATATTATCTTATTTATATACTGTACAATTTAAAACTTATTTTTTCAAAAGTAAAATTATACTTTCATACTAACTTAAGAAGTAAGTTTTTTTATTTTTTATTTTTATTTTTAAAGATAGAAATTTTATTTTAGTCTAATCTAAGTGTATATGTGTGTGAAACTCCCTCCTAGAGACTTGAACTCCGACTTTTACCTCTCACACCCTATAAGCATTTATATTTGTAGAGTAATTATCTTGCCAAGAGTGTGCGGTGATAATAATAAGCTAATTAAAATACACCCTTATTACATTAAAAAAAAAAAAAACTTGTGTCATCCATGACATACTCATAATCAGGTTCTCCGATTGTGTACATATATATTCTAATGACAAAAATTACTAATCGATAATCAATATCCAAAATAGGGATGGCAATTATGCCCCGCCCTGCTTTGACCCGCCCCGCCCCGCCCCACCCCGCACGGGTTTTCCTTGCCCCGCAAAGGTGGTAGGGCAGGGATGGGGCAATATTTTGTCCCCGCACCCCGGGGTGGGGTGGGGATGGGTTTAGTATTTTTATCCTCGTCCTGCCTTGTCCCCGCCCCGCACTAATAAGGACTATAATTGTAAATTTAGTAAACCCTAAATCACTAATATTTAAAGTGAAACACAAGACATTAGATAAAATATTTTTTATTCTAAACCTACTGCTATTGCCGCTTAATCTTCTCCCTTCTCTATAGCCTATACACGTTTTTCAATTTTAAGCCAAACTCCACTCCAAGTCTCCAAGTCCAAGACGTTGCTTTTTACTTTTTAGGTTCATCTCATTCCTTTTGTTTTAGTCTTTCTTAAATCTGTTTTTTTTTTTAGTTTGAATTTTGGTTCTTTTTTTCTATCTAAAATTAGTATTTTTGTTTGTAGCTTTTAAAGGAGTACAGTTGAAAGGAAAAAAAAAGGCTGGTCACTTACTCACTTAGTGCTTCCAATAGGCAGTAGGTATGTTTCTTATCATGTTCCAAATGTTTCAATTTTTTTCTTGTTTTTTTTTTTTTTTTTTGCACATTGTTTCATGTTTTTCAAACAAATGACTATAATATATTTGTCTTTTAGTGTTGTTGATATATTCGGCCCTATAGTTGGTTTATTTAAATGCTTGGATTTTAAAACATTTTGTTTTGTTGTGATTTATATTATTGTAGCAAAAACTTTATTTATATATAAAAAATTGTATTAGAGGCGGGGCGGGGCGGGTCCCCGCGGGGCCCCAAGGGGCGGGGATGGGGCAAGGTAGTATGCCCCGCACCCCGGGGCGGGGCGGGGATGGGGAAGGGCAACAACCATGCGGTGCGGGGATGAAGATCCTATCCTCTGGCCCTGCCCTGCCCTATTGCCATCCCTAATCCAAAATATAAATCTCGGCCGTTTCGAAGTTCAATTAATTGGATTAAATTTTGTCCTCGTGCCATTTTGTGACTTGATTTAAAACACATAAAAAATAAAAAAGAACTGATGATTTTGGCCCGGTGTGTTTAGTTAACCCAATTCCCACAACAAATGCCCATTCATGTAGACGTACAATTGCATTGACCTCTTGCTTAAAGCTCAAGCTGAATATAATTATGTACACATAAAACTCAACCTAGACCTGTTTTTGCAAGGAGGCTCTTTGAAATTTATTCGTTTATGCATGCCCTCCTATTTGTGGTCATTAGAAAGTATAATTGCCCCTAACCAGACCGGAAGTAGTTGTACAGAGACACAAAGCAAAAAAGTAAAACATTTTGGGCGACTTGTATAGTTGTATTGTATGGTATCAAAGTTACTGTAAGGTTGAATTTTATCAACCATCTTGTTGGCTTTATTCCGTGTCAAATTTGCTTATATTTTAGCAATTAGTAACCCTATATTTAGGTGGGAATCATGTAAGGGTAGTGTGTGAGAAAGTGTGAAGAAATGCTCAAGATTGTGCAAAGAAGCAGAGACTCGTGACTGGATCTCACGGGTGGCTTGCGACTTGCAAGCCGCCAAAAGTTGCACACGTGCCAAGCATGCCATAAGTTGAAGCATCATGCCAGCTGGAGCATTACAGGACAAAAAGTACAGACTGGCCGTTTAGTTACCTTGTGGCTGGAACTCGTGGCTCAGTCAAGTCGCGAGGCCAAGCCGCCAGCCAGCTCTGTTTTGGAAAAAACTGACTCTTCGCATTCCAAACACACACAAGTATAAATACCCCTTATACCCACGAAATGTAGAGAGCTTCCAGAGAGAATATTGAGAGAGAAACCCTAGAGAAAAACAAGATTGACTCATCCCCAATCTTCACATAGAGACTCTTCAAATTCCTCTACTCTCACCCTCTCCATTGTTACATCCTTGAGAGGTACATTACCAAAACATTTTCTCACCATACCCATATCTGTGAGAAGGCTGTTTGGTGCTTTGGGAAGCAATTAAGAAGGGACCAATTTCATATTGGTTGATGCTATGGTCAGTAGCAGAATCCGGTAAGCTAAAGAAGAAATAGGTTCGGCGTAACCTCGTTGGGGTAGGAGATTGGAGGGCTTAGGTATATTGGGTAGATTAGGTTTGGAGGGTCTTCTGCTGTTCATGTATCCCAACTACATTCTTTAGTGGATTATTTACTGCTTGGAGGGCGGCGGAGAAGTTTTATGCCGAGGGCTTCGGTTTCCTCTTCAATAACATATCATGTGTTGTCCTTGTGTTTGCATCTCTCTTTCTTTAATCTTTGCCATTTAATTTCTGCTGTAAATGTGATTTTATTTGGTCTAAGATTGTTTATCATTTCTGTTATATGCTTATATTCATATTCCGCACATTAATTGTTTGATAATAACCTTGAATTGGTAATTTGTAAATTGGGGGTCTAAACGTTTAAGGTGTTTTATACACTTATTGAACATTCAGTTACTATATAGCTGAAATATTGTGCGAGTCCCACGTGTAGCTGAAGATGCATTCTGCATACGAACAAATGAATAAGATGGCTAGCATATTTGATAAGGAATAAGTTCAATGTTACATTATGTATGAGTGGACCCAGCTCTCGAATCTCCATTGCTATATTCTAGGCCAATAAACAAATAGTTTATGATTGCAAGACCATTTATGACCCCCTTTAAAAAAAAAAATTATTATTATTATTATATTTCTAAAATCTAGCTGTGGTTCACACTCAATGAGCTTGCGTGAATGGAAAATGTTGATGGATCTTCCAATTACTATACATCTTGGTTTCAAGATTCTTAGCCCCTTGTAAGTGAATCCAATTGCTTCAGTAAATGTGCATTAATTGGTCTAGAAACTCAAATAGAAGTACGTAGAAATGGATCCATACATGAAATTCAAGCTGGAGCTGTAATTGCATGGATTCCCTTTGAAATTGATCCGTTAATGGCCTCCATGACCATGAGTTAGTAGGCTACTTTTTGGGGTACATAAGATTAGAAAAGTGTTACTCATTGAAGTCTAAAGAGCAACTTCAAGGGCTAATACTTTATAAGGTATCCCTTAATTAGTCTGATCACCTGCTGTATGTGCAAGTTAGAATTAAGCTTATGTAGGAAAATAAAATAAGTTGTCTAATAGTAAATCTACATGAAAAAGCTTGAAAAGATGCTAGCTTTGACATGACACTTGAAAAAGAAGAAGAAGGTGCTAGTAAGAACAAAAGAGGACGCGAGATGTACATGGAAAACCCTAGAGAAGGGATAAAAAACCACGATTTGAGAATGGAATGTTCTTGCTCTGCTCAGATTGTATTATGTATGAAAAGAGGTCACTCTTATACAATAAAGGTGTTCTTGCTTCCTACCATCTCAACTTTCTACTCTCTTCTCTAAAATACCTCCTTGGATTCTTGCCCTAAAAATACAACTGCATGTTCCTCTTATAATCTGAGGAATATGGCTGAGTACAAAGACCGGTGTCAAGTCATCATTTCTTTATTTTGGACCTTTTCACAGCTATAATGTTATCTGTTGACTAGAGGATAGGAATTGCGCCAACATGGCACTGGGACCTGTGCGTAGGTGACTTTGCCACTGCTCAGTGAACAACCCTTGGAAATTGAGAAGGACATCAAGAGTACTGTGAATGATACATGTGTCTTTGAAGTGGTCCAACATGCACTCAACCAATAAGGGGTATCTTCATAGCTACTGACCTTAGAAAGTCACTATCTCCCTTTTTGTGAGTACTTGAGTAACATGCCAGGTGCATATCTTACTTCCTTCCCAAGGCAGTCACGCCTTTAGCATGGACTAAGAACAAGATCCCTTAGCCAATGCTTCCTCTTCCTTTGCTCACAGCTGTTCCACGTGTAAGGTCCAGATTCAACCACATATGTATTCTCCCATGCCTTAGTGGTGTTATGTACACCTACAAAATAGATAAAATATTACATCCTTAATTAAAGCAAGGGATGAGCAAAACTAGTCCATCTATTTATGAAATTCTTTAATTATTCCATGGCTGCTTCTAATTTGTCTAGTGGTGAAACCAGTAATCAAGAAAAGCATTTCCATTTCTAATGGGTTCCAATTAGCTCAACTGGTAAAGTCTTTGATGGTTGTGTGCGAGACCGAAAACTTTCGGGGGCTCCCAAAAAGAGATTTGGGTGCTTAGGGCACCTCTCTTTTGGGGTAATTGTGTGGAGTCATCACTTATTTTTATTTTTTTTTTATGAAAATATAAGAAAAAATAAAATACAATTTACATGTCCAAAAATACCTCAAATTCATTAATAACTTTACAAGGCCTTGGTTCTAAATACAATCTTTGTAAAAATTACAAAGTTTTGATCCTAGTTACAATCTACCAAAACAAAAGATAAAACACTAGTCTACTATCCAAAAACCTAAGTTCGGGGGTTAGGTTACAGAATGGGAAGGTGTTAGGCACCCATTCCGCCCAAAAAAAGTCTAGTCTTCTAGACTTTAAATGACCATTAAATACCCATATTCAAAGTATGAAAGGTTATGCAACAGATGCTATGTCAAATCCTAAATCTAGGGTTAAACTTTTAGTCAAGAACCTTAGATCTGCCATTTTATTTAGTGTGAAAATTTTTGATGAGAATAGTTAATAAAAAATTCAATTTGGAGTTTCCATAAAAGAAAAGAATGGATTTAAAATAAAAATTCAGATTTGATTGAGATTTTTTTTTAATGTGGAAAAAAACAGATTTTTATTTTGAAAACAAAATTTTTTTTATTGAAAGATGCAGATCTGATTTTGATTAAAAAAAAACAGTAAGATTTTTATTTAAAAAAAAATGCAAATCAGATTTTTTTATTTAAAACAGACCAGATTTATATTTGAAAAAATGCAGATCAGATTTTTTTACTAAAAATAGACAAGATTTTTATTTGGAAAAAATGTAGATCAGATTTTTTTATTAAAAACAGAGCAGATTTTTATTTTAAAAAAAATGCAGATCTGGTTTATTTTATTTTATTTTTTAAATTAAAAAAAACATGGCAGATTTTTATTTGGAAAAAAATGTAGATAGATTTTATTAAAAAACATGGCAGATTTTTATTTGGAAAAAAATGTAGATAGATTTTATTAAAAAACATGGCAGATTTTTATTTGGAAAAAATGCAAATAAGATTTTATTAAGAAAACATGGCAAATTTTTATTCGGAAAAATGTAGATCTAAAATTCTAAGGCAAGATTCAACCCTAGATCTAGACATGTTCATCCATTAATCATGTGAAAACTTTTGAAAGCAAAAGAGAACATGTGATAACTGTAAGTACTCAAAAAATAAAGGCCCAAGCCCACTAAGAATGGTGGTACCTTGTCCTTCAAACCAAGCCCAAACAATAGATTTCTTTAGAGAGTGGGAAAATATTTCAAGTGCAATTCTAAACAAGGTTCAAGTCTAAGACCGAAGAGCCCAGGATAACAAAAAGGAATAACATAAGTAGAGAAAGAGAAAAAAAGCTCTCCTCGGGTAGGTTCGAGGATTAGTTTCTTATATATAATGTTTAAGTTCTACACCAGATAATGCACTGTTTATTTTCTCATTTTTTTGATAGGCTAAGAAAGTATTGACCCCTTGTGATGAATTAACCAATTAATTAGCCAAGTTAATTAATTAATTCAATTTGCATGCAATAAGCATGGCAGCACAAACAAATCACCAACTAAGTTAAAATTTATAGGAAAATAAATTGACACGGTGATTTGTTTACGAATTGAGAAAACCTACACAGCAAAAACCCCACCGGGTGATTTTAAGGTCACCACTTCCGAGAATTCACTATTATCACAACAAGCGGTTACAAGTAAAGGAATCCCAGTACCTTATACCAACCTACAGTTGAACCCTTACCCCAATACCCAATTGGACTTGTTTTGTAGTGACAATTTCTCCTTTCAATGCACGGCTCCTAGTACGTGACTAACCAACTCGATGTGCAGATCCCAATATGTGGCTTACACACCAACTTAAGAAAGATGTTGGCTGCAAAGTTTCTCAGTTCATTACACGATGAAGATCACGAAGCTCCTTGGTTACAAAACCCTACGGTGTACAAACACAGTAGCTTCTTGAAGAAAAAGATAAACTAGGACATATGTCTCCGGTTCACAATAAACTTTTGCATTCAGATGCATCAGCTGTGACGACCCTTAAAACAATCCTTATATATGTTTAGGGTTGTGAGAAAAGAAAGCTCAAACATTTATGCATGGATTAGATGAAAATCAAAACTGAAAATCTGATTTTCTTAAACCTCGATAGATACCATATCTATCGGGCAACTGTCGAGCATCGAGCTTAAACAGCCTTTTAAACCTTAATAGATACTAGCTGTCAAGTTTTAAAATTTAGCACTTCTTCACTTAATTCTTGAACAAACTTATATGGCTTTAACACTTGAACTTGAAACCTTGTTCCTTGAAGTATTAAACACATCCTAAATCTACCTAATTACAAGTAAAGTGCGTCTTGTCAAAGGATTAACCAATTCTATATTGACATATGTTCCTAACATGATTCACATATGTCCTAACAATCTCCCCCTTTGGCAATGCGTGACAAAACCACAACAAACAAATGCACATATGAGAGAAGTCATAAATCACTTAACTCATACTTACTTGTTGAATACAATAAAATCTATCCTAACACAAACTCTTGAAAAATTTTGCAAGAAGAGAGTTCATGGCAAGAAGACTTTGACAACTTGTATTTCTGAAACACTTTAAACAAAACTCATCACACACACACACACACACACACACACACACACACACACACACACACACACACACACATATATATAACATCATAAGTACAAAGTTTGCTATCACAAAGTAAGAACAATGTATCTATAAAAGAAGAAAAGAAAAAAAAATACATAAGTCCTCACTACATCCCTAAAAAAAAAAACACTCCCCCTAACAAAAATCTCCTATGCTAACTCTCCCCCTATGTATATGACTACTCTCATATCCAAAACTACTCCCCCTTTTTGTCACAAATGACAAAGGATAAGTAACTCAAGCAGTCATCTCATCGTCACTGGGCGAGCTAGCATCCTCATCCTCATCATCATCATTGACGTTGGAGTCACCATCATCGTCCTCGTCCTCAGATGCCTCTGGAGAAAAAGAAGGAGACTCTACGAAGCCACCAAGGCGAGCTTGCAGTTGAGCAATACGGCCAACATGGGTGTTCACCTGACACAACTCATTACTGAGTGTGTCACGGCGAGCATCCATGCACTGCAGCTGCGCCATGACCGCCGATGAAGAAGGTGTGGATGTGGAAGGATCGAAAGAAGCTAGAGGAGTCGTTGTCTCTATTTGTGGCCGCTTTGGTCGAAGCTGGGTCTCGTTTCGTCTGACGGTAGCAGCGTCTATTGCACACATAACTGAAAAGTGTGTAGAGTTTGGATAGGAGACAGAAAAATGGTGAAGAATCATCATGATAGCCGAAGGAAAAATGAACTTATCACGGGTCGCCGTATCCCTATAGACATATATGAGGGATATGATGAAGTGAGAGGGAAAATCTATGGTAAGCCTTTCAAGGAGGAATAACAAAATTCAAGCACGAGGCTCTGTGATAGAGTTATAGTGAGACAATGGATGGAGAACGAATGTCATCACCATGTTAAGGAACCTCAGACCTTTTGCAAAGCCCGAGTAAGGGGTGTTTTGACGGTCACCCCAAGATGAAGGTGTCTCACAGAAAAGAGACGAGAGTTCATCTTTGGACACAGTCCTCAAATGATTGCAGCCAGGGTAGTCAAGATGCGCTACCCTAGGAATGTGTAACACCTCAGATACAATATCCGGAGTGACTATGATGCACGTACCTCGAACGTGAGTGACAAAATGAGGTACTGAATAATCAAATCTGTGCATATTGGAGTAAAACTCTTGTATGATCACGGAGGGACAAGTGACCGGGATGCCATACAGTGACTCCCAACCCCTATTGTAGATGACAGTGGGAAGGTCAATATTGGAAAAATCCGATAGAACAACTTGGTGTTCCAAATGAATGCCTCATCATAGAACCAGATATGAGATGGAGTGGGATCAGAGGGGGAAGAAGAAGAAGATGCCTTGGAACAAAGAGGGTTTCGGGACGGAGTAGATTTGCGTTTAGGTGCCATAGAGCAAACTAACACAAGAAAGAGAGAGGGAGAGAGAGAGAGACACGCAGAAAAGCACCAACACAGATCAATATAAGAATATAGAGAAATGAAGGTACATATGCATGAAAAATGCATGAACATGTGACATGCAACATTAAAAGCATCATGGGCTCAGCCTAATCCAAACCTAACAGCACACAGCAATTCAACATATATAGCACACATCTATAATGCATGAAAATATAGTTATAATGCAAATGTGGTGCAATGCATGAACATTTAGGATCATTTACACAAAACCCATCCCAAAAATTTCACCAAAATTTCATCAATTTTGAAAAACCCCAAAAATTCTTCAACAACCCAAAAACCTAGGTCTAATGCGTGAAATGCATGAAAAATGAAGGATTTAGGACCCTTACTAGAGAAGAAAATCTTGATCTATGCCGAAAATCACTTGGTAATGAAGTTTGGAGTGAGAGAGAAGTGTTTGGGAAGATGAGAAGACGAGTTCTATCGAGAGAGATAGGAGAGAAATAAGGGAAATGTCACGCAGACCCTATGTATAGAAATCCTAGTTTCTCGATGGATTGAGAGGTGTCGAGAGCTGTCGGGAATTAAAAAGCGAGATAAAGCTATCGAGCAGCTATTGAGAAGCTGTTGAGAGGTGTCCACAACAAAAGGGGCTCGATAGATCGAGAAGCTATTGAGCATACAAAAACTTCCTCGATGGATCGAGTAGTTGTCGAGAAGTTATCAAGATTGAATCTCAAGAATCTTGATGGATCGAGTTTACGATAACAGCTATCGAGAAAGGAAGCTCAAGAGGCTTGATAGATAGCCTAGCTGTCGAGAGGTATCGAGAAGCTGTCGAGATTGTTTAAAAACAGTTTTTCAAGGAGAAGAAAAACACAGACATGAATGCAACCAAACATACAACTCAACCAAAGATCCAAACAACATTTTAAGCTCCCAAAATCATCTCTTAACAAGAAAAATGTCAAGCATTTAGATCCAAAATACACACACACTAAACTACTCTAACCAATTTTATATTTCAAAAACAAGTTAAGACAGTTTAGTGAGCATACATTAACACATGTATTCCTTGTGATGGCCAAATCACATTGTACCTACACATGTATCAAGAGTAGTAAAGAATATTGCCTGTTGTGTGTGAAAAACATCGCAAGATTGCATAAATGTCTACACGTTATAACGATTTGAGATATGAGAAAATCAATTTAACTCACACACAATCATAACTGTTTGATAGGAACTATCACCTTCGAGGTACATCCTATAACTCCCACATCTCCTAGAGGACACGCTTGCAATCATATATAAAGCATTTTGATTCTTTTTTCTTTTATTTTTCTTTGCATATTTTTCTTTTAAGCAAACTATGCATGAGCATAAAAGAGAGAGAAAAGAAATACCCAATGATGTTAAGCTTTTAACATTGCACTTTTGCTATGCCGAAGCATACAAATGTCATTTCATGATTGGCGGGCAATAGTGATGAGATGGTTATTTATGCCTTTCTCTTAGGATTTTCTTATCCTTCCCGTCAAAAAGAGTGATACGAGTGTTAAGTACAAGCAATTATATATAAAACATTTTGATTCTTTTTTCTTTATTTTTCTTTGCATATTTTTCTTTTAAGCAAACCATGCATGAGCATATAAGAGAGAGAAAAGAAATACCCAATGATGTTAAGCTTTTAACATTGCATTTTTGCTATGTCGAAGCATACAAATGTCATTTCATGATTGGCGGACAACAGTGATGAGATGGTTATTTATGCCTTTCTCTTAGGATTTTCTAGTCCTTCTCGACAAAAAAAGTGATACGAGTGTTAAGTACAAGCAATTACTTAATCTTACTCATTACAAACACGAGTCACAAATCTCACTTGCTTAGCTGTGCATAGAGATGCTCATCTAAGCTACAAAAGATACAAAGTTTAGAAAAATTTGTTTCAATGGCCATCCAAGGTATGCAAATACCAATGTACACAAACACACACTGTTTTTGTATTTTTCTGATTTTCAATTTTTCTTTTTTGAAAAACATAATAAAGCAAAACTGAAAATAGACAAACAAAAACATGTTAAACAAAGCAATGCATAAAATTAGACTGACTCAAAAACAAGAAAGTAAAACACACAAATAATGCAAAATCAAAAACAAGAAGGGGGAGAGAGAGAAAAAGTGACTAAATCACTTGGAGCCTTTTTCCATACACACCTTGGAGGAACCTTTCCATTTTGCAAACCCTTGATCCGGCGGTGAAGAGGATGAATTGAAACCGTTCAAGTTTGAAAGGAACATGAAGGCTTTGAGTAAATTTCCAAGAGGAGCAAAAGAGGATGGAAACTGATTTTGGTTTCTCGATGAGATCATACTATTACTCTGTTGAGTGGCTAACCACTTGTAATAATTAGGTCGAGTATGTACAGCTACTCCATAGTGATGACAGAGATGCTGTTTCTTCTGTTTAAGCTTTTGAGTGTTTCCCTTCTTAGCCCTAGGGTTTTTAGTCTCTTTCTTATCCAGCTTAGGGGGTGCTCCTAAGATAGATTTACCCTTGTCTATGTTCTCACTAGCTACAACACTTTTCACATTATTGTTCTCAGATTCAACATTATTAGTAGGAGAAACAAAAACAGTATTACTAGTAGAAGCAATACTAAGAGAAGAGAAATCATACCCTAAACCAATTTGATCAGAAGCAGATTTTTGAAGACTAAGCATCTCATCAAGTTTTACAATTGAAGTCCTTTCCAATTGAGCTCTAACTTGGAACAGCTCTGCCTTAAGTTTCTTAGTCTTATCAGCCAAGAAGTTGTTTTCAAATCGCAGTGCTCCAATGGTCTAATTGACTTCATCAAACTTTGTGGAAAGCTCTTCTCGATCAAGTTCCAAATCACTCAGCTTCTTAATGGCCAGCCTATATAGTTCTTCATGCTTCTCAGACACCTTATATAGTTTTTCATAGGCTGTATGGGTATTATCTTGATCATCCATTTTCTCGAACTTAGTATCCACTAAGTCCTCTTCATCATCCACATCTTCAACAATCCCCTCAGTAGGATTTACAGTGGCAGTGAAGGCATTTAGGATTCCATCATCCTCATTATCAGAATCATCTTCAGGTTCAGTGTCACTCAAAGTAGCAACAAGTGCCTTGCTCTTCCTAATGGTCTCGAGATATATAGGGCACTCTTGTTTCATGTGACCAAATCCTTGACACCCAAAGCACTTTGGTCCTACGGGAACAATGTACTGTCCACCATTCCTAGCATTCTTCTTTCCTTTGTCCTAGTTCTTGAACTAAGATGAGCTGGACTACTTGCGATCTTTGTCAAATCCTTTAGCATTGGCATTCTTCATAAACTTTTTGAATTGTTGGGTGATATAAGATTTCATCTTAGAATCCTCATCGTCTGAAGACTCATTAGTGTCACTGCTCTTAGCCTTCAATGCCATGCTCTTGCCCTTACTAGATTTCCCAATCCTTGTCAAACCCAACTCATAGGTCTGCAGATTGCCAACTAGCTCAGTTAAAGGAATTTTTTCAATATCCTTTGATTCCTCAATTGCGGTGATCTTGGCATGAAATCTCTCGGGTAGAGATCTAAGCACCTTTCTAACAATCTTGGGTTCGAGAATGGTTTCCCCAAGATTAAAGGCTGAGTTCACTATGTTCTTGAGCTTGGCATAGAATTCATCAAATGACTAATTCTCCTCCATCTTAATCTCTTCAAAGCTCGTGGTAAGCCTCTAAAACTTTGAATCCTTGACAGCCTTGGTTCCTTCATAGGTTGTCTGGAGGATGGTCCATGCTTCCTTCACAGTGTCAGTAGAGGATATCTTCTTGAACTCCTCATTCGTGACCACACTGAATAAAGCATTCAATGCCCTACTGTTGAAGTTTGCCACCTTGATCTTAGCATCATCCCAATTGGCCGGCACTTCCTTTGGCTTGGTCTAGCTTATTTCCACAGCTTGCCACACTTTCTCATCTAATGACTGCAAGAAAGCTCTCATGCGTACTTTCCAGTAAGCATAGTTAGTGCCATCAAATAAAGGAGGTATAATGAAAGATTGTCCTCTATCCATGACAAACAGGGGTTAATGGATCACACAACAAAGATTAACCTAATTAGAGTGTGCCTACTCTGATACCATTTGATAGGCCAAGAAAGTATTGACCCCTTGTGATGAATTAACCAATTAATTAGCCAAGATAATTAATTAATTCAATTTGCATGCAATAAGCATGGTAGCACAAACAAATCACTAATTAAGTTAAAATGCATTGGAAAATAAATTGACACGGTGATTTGTTTATGAATTGGGAAAACCTATACAGCAAAAACTCCACCAGGTGATTTTAAGGTTACTACTCTCGAGAATTCACTATTATCACAACAAGTGGTTACAATTAAAGGAATCCCAGTATCTTATACCAACTTACAGTTGAACCCTTACCCCAATACCCAATTGGACTTGTTCTGTAGTGACAATTTCTCCTTTCAATGTACGGCTCCCAATACGTGACTAACCAATTCGATTTGCGAATCCCAGTAGGCGGCTTACACACCAACTTGAGAAAGATATTAGCTGCAAAGTTCTTCAGTTCATCACATGATGAAGATCACGAAAATCTTTGGTTACAAAACCCTACGGTGTACAAACACAGCTGCTTCTTGAAGAAAAATATGAATTAGGGCATATGTTTCCAGTTCACAATATGCTTGTGAAAAACTTTTGCATTCAGTTGCATCAACTGTGACGGCCCTTAAAACATCCTTATATATGTTTAGGGTCGTGAGAAAGAAAGCCCAAACATCTATACACAGATTGGATGAAAATTAGAATTGAAAATTTGATTTTCTTAAACCTCGATAGATACCCTATTTATCGAGTAGTTGTCAAGCATCGGGCTTAAACAGCCTTTTAAACCTCGATAGATATTAGCTGTTAAGCTTTAAAATCTAGCAATTCTTCACTTGATTATTGGATAGACTTGTATGGTTTTAACACTTGAACTTGAAACCTTGTTCCTTGAAGTATTATTCACATCCTAGATCTACCCAATTACAAGTAATGTGCGTTTTGTCAAAAGATTAGCCAATTCTATATTGACATATGTTCTTAACATGATTCACATATGTCCTAACATTTTCTATTTCATAAAAAAAAGTCTGTCCCTATTTTTGGGAGACTCCCTTCCTTTTATATCCCCTTTCTTTTCATCCTAACCCTCCATCTATATGCCTCCAAGTGCTCCTAAGGATACTTGTCCCATCAAAACTCTGTTGAAGGTGGTGGAAAGGGCTGCTAGCTGTGAAGTTACTGTTCATAGGTCATTTTCTCATTAATGTAGCTGATAAGTTTAGTACGAGGCATTCAACGTGGAGGAGGAAAGTGTTCCTTCTAGGAAACTTCCTCTTCTCTTCCTTGCCTTCATTGCTACCCCTTCTCCTTACCCTAGAACATCACAAGACACCAATTATCTTGATTCCTCTTCCATCCTCGGGTGGGTGAAATCCTCAGAGCACATTTATCTCTTCGGATTTGGACTAAGCAATCAACTACCTAATCCAATCCTCCTCGGTCCTCGGACCCCTCACAATAGCCCTCTAAAACCTTGCTATCAAGAGCTACTTTGAGAGTAAGGTTTTAGTAGTAAGGGGGAGGTTGGTACGTGCTCAACGTGTTCCCACATGGAGACGTTGCTTCATATATCTTCTAAACATTCCTAACATTTTGGTATCCACATTCCTGCAGTTATTGCATCAGACGGCTGCTTGTCCCCCCACGTTCTACAGTGCGATGGTGATCACATGGTCTCATTTTTGTGGGATTTATGAGTGGGAAACTTACCGCTCTTTTTCAACCCCTATATAAAGAGAGACTAAGGGTAATTCTTTCCCTTTACACACTTTCTACAAATTTTCTTTGAAGTAGCAATCCAAGGAAAACTTCTTCTAGTGCTTGTAAGTGCCTTTAGCCCTTCATTCAACATTTTAAAGAAAACTTTTCTCTTTTTCTCCTACTTATTTCCCTCGATAGGAAAATATGGGTAGATTCACCA
Source organism: Quercus robur (assembly GCF_932294415.1). NCBI lineage: Eukaryota > Viridiplantae > Streptophyta > Magnoliopsida > Fagales > Fagaceae > Quercus > Quercus robur. The sequence continues at coordinate 44,478,130 of NC_065538.1, forward strand.
AATTAGTTGATACCCCCGAGGGCATGACCACTTTTAAGGCTAAGTATAGAATCCCAGAGAATGTTGAACTTCAACATTGCAAACTAAGGGAGTGGTTGGTTATAAATGAATCACCTGGGGCAGTAATCATTCCCATGATTGCCTTTATAAAAGGAGGAATGGAGATTCCTATGGGTAGGGTAACTAGGGATTTTCTTATTAACTTTAGGTTGTCCCTGACCCAATGTTCTCCCAACCTTTTTAGGGTCCTCGGTAGTGTAGATATGATAAACCGAAAAATGGGAACCAACCTTACATGTCACGACGTGAATTGGGTATATAATTGCCAAAAGGAAAAAGACACAGGTTATTATTTTAGGTGTATAGTACCATTCGTTAGGTTGATTTCTTGTATTCTCGAATCGAATAAGGGTATGGATAAAGACTTCCTTATCATCTCAAGTGAATGACATGATGGTTTGCACTGCCCTACCTAAGATGGGGAACCAGGTGGGATACCCGAGAACCTAGAATAACTTAGATTGCCCTCTTTCCCTATCTCGCTACTTTTACTCATAAAGAGAATTTTATTTAATTTTCTATATTATTTTGTTTAAAAACTAATTCCTTTCCTTTCCTTTTCCTCGGTAGACGAATTTCACACTGCCTTAAACAAAAATCTGGTGAACTTTACAGACCTCAATTGGATTCTTCAATCAGAGATCTTCCTCCATCGAGACAGACAACTTTGGGTGGTCCACGTGATCCTAGGGTTCAAGCCTATCTCCACTCACTTTCAATCTTCCAAGCACATGATTAAAGCAAAGGAACGGAAGCTAGCCTTCATCGACATAGCTATCCTCGGATTCCTAAACAAACCTCCACCTTCTAGTACACCAAATGCTCAGCTGCCCTCCCCACTTGCAGCTAAGCTCCTTTATTCCCACGAGCAACCTCTTCCCTTTGACAATGAAAGGGAAGAGCTAAGTAGCGAACCAACTCAGGAGGTACGAGATAAAGATTTTGAAATCTTTTATGAGGAAGATCTTGAGGACTCTCCAACACTCGCCCGTCGCCATCTTGTTGCTGCACAAGTCAGTACTAGTTAGGAAGCAGTGAACATTCTTGAAGCCATGGTGCTGGAGGAGAAAATGCCCGACCTGCTGGCATTACTCACCGCCCATGTGGGGGGGGAGATGCCTCCGTGGTACCTATTGTACCGCGGCCACCTACTCCTGCCCCATCCCATATTCCAACTGCTGATGCCCCTGATAAGAAGAGAAAAAGGGGAAAGCAAACTGAGGATTCTGAAGAAAGGGAGATACCCCAACCCACACAACAGCCCTCTACCAAGGAGCTCAGAGTCATAAGGGCTCAACAAAAGAAAGGCACTTCTACCAGGGTTGGCAGAGGCATTGAGAATGAGCAGCGGTCCAAGGTCACTATATGGAATCCTGCCTTTGTGCTCAACTCGGGGGACTCTGTCACCTCTGAGGCATCCCTTAGGGGTGCTTAGAAATTTAGATCTAGGCTGGTGTCTGAGTGCTTGGAGAAGGCACTGCTCATTCCTAATGACATGTAGGAGTTGAAGGGGTTGAGGAAACGTGAAGTGTTCCTCTCGTTGAAGAGGGATCTTACAAAGGTTCATCAGGCACCTCTACATTTCTACAATTCTCTCATATTACTTAACAAGATTATAACTTATGTAAGTAATTTCTTTGAAAACAGGCAGTGCAAGCAACCTTTGTAGCCGAGGAGTAGGTTGACCATTCTTTGTCCAAGTCTCAGGAGGCAGAGGGTAAGCTGGTACAATCGAACAAGGCCTTAGCTAACTTTGAGAAAAAGTATAAGGACTCGATTTTTCACTTAGCTAAGGCCGAAAAAGGGCGCAAAAACGCTGAGGCTACCCTAGTAGGGTTTGAAAGGCAAGCTAAAGTGTTGCAGGCTTCTCTGAAGAAGAGCGAAATGCAGCTAGCCTTGGCCAATGAGCAAATTAAACGCTAGCAAAAGCAGCTCAAGGGCAAAGATGCTAAAAAGGTGAAGGTTGAGCAAGCAGCCTATGACACTGGTATGACCAAGACTGCCCAAAGTCTTACTGCTCAGTTCAGAGACGTACCTTGGGCTTTTTGCCTCGAAGTCTGGGGTGAAGCCCTCAATACTACTGGGGTTAGTGCTGATGCTGATTTGAGGGGAACTGATAAGGTTTATTACCCTCTAGCTCTAAGCATTGCTCCTAGCTCTGCTCTTCCTCCTCCTGATTCGAGCTCTGCCTCATCGGCATCGAAGTCCACAACAATCCCGACTTCTACACCTTTTGTTGGAAAGGAAAAGGAACAACAACCTCCATCCCCAGTGGTAAAGTTAGAGCCAAAAGATGTTGTAGAGGTTGAGCAACTGAAAAAGAAAAAGAAGAAAAAAGAGAAGGAGGTTGCTGCCTAGTTATTCCTAGCTTAGCACTTAGGCTAATTTTGTAATGGGCTAGGTTTAGATAACGCCCTTCTCTTTTTTCTTTTGATGTAATCAACGTTTTGGACTGAATGAATATATCCAACTTTTGTGTCATTTCTATTCTGCATGAATTTCAACTCTCTACTTTATCAAGTATAACGCATGTTCTTTTGACTTTAATACATAACCTTAAGTATGTTACACCATCTTAAATTCAACTTAATCTTAATAGCACATTCCCCAAGCTCAAATGGATTTTTAACCAAACCTATGAGATTGAACCTTATTTACCTTAAGGTTAAGTCTTTTTGACATCTGATCATTCTCTTAATTTACCCAAGACTTAGGAGTTGAAGATTCAAATAAGACCAAGTTTTAATTCACCCAAGGTTTATGACCAAGGAGTTGAACAAAGTCAAGATGTTATGTAACACTTAGTCAAATTCATAAGAGAGCTAATTTACCCAAGGCTTGTGACCCGAGAAGTCGAACAAGGCCGAGGTTTTGTTTAACTTTTAACCAATTTCACATAAGGGTTAATTTACCCAAGAATTGTGACCTGAGGAGTTGAAGAAGAAAGGTTAACACGTAGTAGTTTTCACACAAGAGTTAATTTACCTAAGACTTGTGACCCGAGAAGTCGAACAAGGCTGAGGTTCTATTTAACACTTAACCAATTTCACATAAGGGTTAATTTACCCAAGGACTATTACCTAAGGAGTTGAACAAGACTGAGGTTTTATTTAACACCTAGTAGTTTTCACACAAGAGTTAATTTACCCAAGGCTTGTGATCTGAGGAGTTGAACAAGATTGAGGTTCTATTTAACACTTAACTAATTTCACATAAGAGTTAATTTACCCAAGGACTGTGACCCAAGGAGTTAATTTACCTTGTTGTCAAATTGCAACCCGTTATCCAAAATCAATGTCTCTGGGATCCCGAACCTCATGATAATATTTTTCCAAACAAACTTCTTCACATCTACATTTCGGATATTTGCTAAGGCTTTAGCTTCAATCCATTTTGTTAAATAATCCGTAGCTACAATGGCAAACCTCCTATTACCGGTGGCCCGAAGAAATGGCCCCACAATGTCTAGTCCCTACTAGGCGAAGGGCCACAGATTGGAGATCGGGTTTAGGTTTCCTCGCAGTTGGTGGATATTTGGAGCGTGCTTCTAATACCAATCACATTTTTTAACATACTCGACAGCATCCCTTTGCATGTTTGGCCACCAAAATCCTTGCATCATTACTCGGTGTGCTAATGATTGTCCTACCATGTGACTATCGCAAATCCCTTCATGTAATTCGGTTAGGAGACCCTCCACAACTCCTGGGTGAAGACATAACAAATAAGGTCCTCCAAATGATGGTCGATACAACCTCTTGTCCTTAGACAACTGAAATCGAGCTGAAATCCTTCGTATCTTTTTGGCCTCTTTTGCTTCGCTCGGGAGGACACCATATGATATAAATGAAATAATAGGATCCATCCAGCTCGGATCGAGTGTCGATACTACGTCTACACACTGTTGACATTTTGCTTGGATGGTTCAACACCTCTATAGAAATTATACGAGGAACATAGTCACCCATGGATGAAGCCAAAGTGGCCAATGAATCTACATGACTGTTTAGTCCCCTGGAGATCTGGGACACCTTCAGTCTTTGAAAGCTCAAACTCGTAGTGTGCTAACTTGCTTCGAGTATTTAGCCATCCGAGAGTCTCTTGCTTTAAAACTTCCTTCTGCTTGACCCACCACCAAACGCAAATCTGAGAAGATCTCTACCTCTCCGGCATCCAACTTCTTAGCTTCCCTAAGCCCGGCAATCAACGCTTCATACTTAGCTTTGTTATTGGAAGCCCGGAAGCTTAACCTTAACGAGTTCTCCAACCTTATGCCTTCAGGCGAAACAAGTACGATCCCTATCCTTGCTCCTCAAAACAAAGAAAATTCATTTTTGTACCTTAATTCAATCCGAAGATGCAAAATCCCAAACACTTCGCTAATCACTAGCTCCAGAGCACCATAGTCGTAAGGTAGCTCAGGCAACGAGAAGCTCTGCAACCCATGAATGTGGCCAACTGCTAGCCCTAGAGATAGGGATTTTCTACTCACACTTCGAAGAGCCACACACTTTTATTGGTGTTAGTAATTAATAATTATTGCTTAGTGACGTCTTTGTCTTTCTTTTTCTTTTTCTTTTCCTTTTTCCTTTTTCTATTTATAGTAAAAAATCTTTTTCTTTTACTTTTTCTATTTGCAGTAAAAGAAAACGATGAATAATAAAAATAAAGCGAAAGAGAAGAATAAAAAGGAGAGTCTAACACATAATGAGATGAGTGAAAGAAGTACCAAGAGAAAAGAGTAGCAGTGAGTGGAGGAGAAGGAGAGTCTAACACATAATGAGATGAGTGAAAGAAGTACCAAGACGGTCTTTGTCTTTCTTTTTTTTCTTTTTCTTTTTCTTTTTCTTTTTCTTTTCCTTTTTCCTTTTTTCTATTTATAGTAAGAAATCTTTTCTTTTACTTTTTCCATTTGCAGTAACTTCAAACGGTGTGTTTGAGTTGAAAAGTTAAGTCCCCACTCCACCGTCTGTGAGTGAGATACTGAGATTCCAGTTGCTTGCAACTGGATTTGGATCCGGTGCAATACCTAGGAATGGTTGAGATTGATAGTTGCAAAAAGAAACTTTTGATCTCAACCATTGATTAAAAAAAGTTAAGAAAAATAGAGAAGCAAGAGAAAGACCAGAAGAAATGAGAGCGAGGGTAGATAAGAAAAAGGAAAAGTCTAGGACTACATAATTTTTCACAACTTTTTACCACAATTTTGATGTGATAAAGTGTGATTAGTAAAGAAAAAATGGTGGCTTCATGTGTAAGTGATAGTTAACTGCTCACAATCTGCCACATTAGAGTTGTGGCAAAAAAGTTATAAAATAATTTGTATTACTAAAAATACTCTAAGAAAAAAACAATCCATATCAAACGAGAGGGCTGACAGGGTCAGAAATAGCTTTAATTAAAGATGAAACTTTAATTAATGGAACTGAAAACGGCGTACGACAAGCATAGGAAAAGCAACTTTGTTTAAATTGTTTATTGGATGTCAACGTCAAAAGTCATTCCAAATTTTTAAAAAAATGGGAAAGATGGAAGATAGAGACTGACAGATATACATCTAACTAGAGTGAAAGACAGAGACGGGTAGACGCTTGACTCCATTCCAAAATGGAGAAAAATGGGAAAGAGGGAAAGAAAAAAAGGTCGCAAAATTAAAGGGTAAAGCGGAGAAGGTGGCTGGAGCTGGAGGTAAAAAGTAAAGAAGTGAATGAAAGTTTTGGGTTACTGCTAAGCTTTCACTACACCAAAATAAGTCTATTACATTAAGTGTTAATACAACAAAATTAGTATAGTGGTATTAGACATAATATCACATCTAAAAATTAAAAGTAATTGCAATAGTAACTTAAAAATAGTAAATTATTACATTAATAATAATTAGTTGTATTAATTTATAATTTTCAGTTGCAATAGAGATTTTAATACTAAATTGAATTTAGAAATTTTTTTGCAATAACTTAAATTGAAGAAACCATTGTAATAACTTGATACCAATTATACATTTTGCGATATATTATAATAGAAATTTCAAAGAGATGGCTTATTGCAACAAATTTAACATTGCAATAACTAAAATATCAATTATTTTACAATCTATTGCAATGACAAATATGAAGCTGCAATGAATATATTATTACAATGATCTAATTCCAATTATTTTACAATATATTGTAAGAAAAAAATATGAAAAAATAACTATTACAATAAATATACCGTTGCAATAATTTGAACCCAAATTATTTTTGTCAATTCTTTACAATCTATTGTAATAAAATTCAAGAAATAATAGCCTATTGCTACAAGATATTCAAAGTATTAAATTTTTTATTGCAATATAAATATATTATTACATCAAAATTTTCATTAAAATATTTAAGGTTTACTGCAACAAAAAATTTTTGTAGCACAAACTTATTACCTCAAATTTTATTGCAATACTTCGCATAAACTATTGCAATGACTTCGATGTTATTGTAACGATTTTTTTTTTTTTGGTTGTAATAAACATTTTTTGTTGTAGTGTTTTGTCGTTTTTTATTTGGTTTCTTGTACAATGCAGACAGGGACGGACTTAGCCTTGGGCTGGGGGGGAGGGGGGGGGGGGCTTTTGAAAAAAAAAAATTCTTAGTATGAGTGTACACAAAGAAAAATTTCACATTTGCCCCAAAATATGCAATCTTGGCTCCCTCCCTCCAAAAAAGTTATAAATTGGCCTATGAAATCCAAAAGTATATGTTCTATTCTATCCCTTTTGCCCAGTTGCCTGAAGAATAATTACAATAACCTTTGGAAAATAACAAAAAATGGTCCAAAGAAACCCAATTGCCCAAAAAATAATATGAATTACCTGCAGACAAAGAAACCCAATTGCCCTTAAAATAACATAAATTACCTATAGACAAACTAATATTGACAAAAAAAGTAAAGAACAAATTTGGCATTATCAAATTCAAATGTATGAATTTCAGTTCACATGGTGTGAACTGTGAAGTGCTTAATATTATATTTTTTAAGTTACTTTTTAAAAGGTTTTTAGTTGTGTTTGCTGTAATAGTTATGTTTATTTTTTTATTAAAAAAATTATATAATGAGTTTGCTGTAAGGATGAATGTGAAGACATTTTACTTTTTATTTGCCCAGTTTGCTGTAAGGACATTTTACTTTTTATTTTTTTAAGTTACTCTAAGGATGAATGTGAAGAGCCGGCCTCCTCCTCTGGGATAACTACTGGGGGAAAGACACGTTGGGGAGGTAACTGAATAGGAGGCAAGTCTGTATCAGCGGGGAACCTTGGTATGGACACGTCAATCCGTGCTAATCTCGGACTACCGGCCCTTATAGCTTGTCCGGCTTCTACCTGGGCTCGAGTGAGCGGAGTGTAATCCAAAATCAAAGGAGCCGACCGTAGTTGTCCGTCCTCGCTAACAAAAATCTCGGACCTCAGGAGGTAATTTAGGGCCGGGATATTGACTAGGCTCAGCCGAGGAGTTGTTCGTCCCTTGTCTGCAAAGGCCGTTAAAAGATTTATGTTAGTCCGAGGAGACATGCAACCAAACCAACAAGTTTAAAAAAAAAAAAAAAAAGGGGGAGGAGCTTGAAACCAAAGTCCTCCCCACGGAATCTAGTTCTACGACACCCCACCTGGCTTTCCCGCCCTAGTCGGACAGTGAGGGCCGTCATACCATGGCCCGGAGACGATCAAATGGTCGTCCTTCAAGCCTTTGCTAGACTTCGGAAGGCAGGATATCAACCTCACTTCGTCAGTCCTAGACTTTAGATAGTATGTGTCGCCGAGCTTATGGCATTCATAAAGATGAACCACGTCGTGCCATGAGAGGCCGAGGTTCATCTGATCGTTCAGGGTTTCGACACACCCCAGGATCCGGAACAGATTAGCGGTGCATTGATGGGGGGCCAACCTATGACCACGTAGGTAATCCCTAGTTATTCTCCCCATTGGAATAGTCATTCCTCCTTCCACGAAGGCTATCATTGGAATTGCGACTTCTCCTGTTCTCCGTTTGAGCAAAATGTCCTCCAGATGACAGTACTCTAAACCTACTTCCGGTGGGATACGATACTTCGCCCTGAAGCCCGCCATACCGGCCGGAGAATCTACCATTTTCTCAAGCCTACCCATCCCCTCTAATCCTAAAAACAACTTGAAGGCAATATGATTAATGAAGAATAATGGAGAAGAAGCGCGAACTTACGGGTAAGAGGCTCGAAGGAGTCTTCAAGAGAATGGCAGCGGAAGTAAGAACGGACTGAAGGAATAAGCTCTAAGAAGTTCTGAATATTGGAATGCTCGTCAAAAGTGAGGGACGAACGCCCTCAAAGCCTATTATACTCGGTAGAAGTTGAACAGACGCACTCGCGTCTAAGGCACGTGAAGCGCTGTCCACCGTAGATCCTGCCTCCAACCGTTGGATTGGACGAGTGTAAAACCTCGAAAGCTGCGGTTACTTTCCCCTGGGCCATTAACTGCCCACAGCATTAATGAGGCACGTAAAGGCGTGCCTTCCCCCCCTACACGTGTGAAGCAGTGGTTCACCACGAGCCATCTAGTGAGCATCAAAATCCCGCCTTTTCTCCTCGGACCCAGAAAAAGGCCGGCATTTTGAGGGGCTATTGTGGGGGGTAAAATCTGTCAGCTGATGTTGGGCCATAGTACATGTACCAAGCCCAGCCACGATAAAAAGAAAAGACATGGGCGTAGGATATCCCATCCCAACCATGATGGGCCGGGCCTGCTTAGGGGCGTCCGAGGAGGAGTACCTCCTCGGACTCACCAAGTGAGTGTCCCATTCGCACTCCATACCTGGCGAAAGGTCACCCAATACGAAGGAATAGTGCGTGACGTTCAGGAAGGAGGGAAACCACAACTGCCGCATTAAATGCCAAGGAACTACTTTTCCAGCCGCATTAATGTGGAAGGGACAGGAACGCAGAATCATCTTGGCCAGTGCAACTCACAGAAAAGAGGAAGGATGACCTATGGGACAGGCACTCAAGTAGAGGGTCAGATGGTTGACAAGTGTAGGGTCATGATCTTAGGAAGGATGCTATATAAGAGAAGGAAATCCCCATAGAAAGGGGATCGCAAGCAGAAAGAAGAAAAAGATATAAAAGAGAAAGGAGATAGAAGTAGAAGAAACAGCCCCAGGGACCGTTACTCCAAAAGTTTGAAGGAATATCCATACGTCCAACTGGTTGCATGGCTTGGTCATAATTACGTTTCCTCTGTCCAAGACCTAGTTCTGTTACCTACTCTCTACAAATTCATTGTTGAGGGACTTTTGGGCCAGAATCACCCGCCTGTTGGGCCTGAGCCCCAAAACCGCCCCCCTACATCACCATATATAAAATTGGTAATAGTTCATTAATTATAGAATAATGTAGAATTACCACGAATATATTATGATGTTAATTAACATAATGCAATTGAACAAGCTTATGTTAAGTTTGGTCTATACCAAATTTCTTTTTATTTATTTATTTATTTTTAATTTGGCCTCCCTCATTTCCGAATCTTGGTTCTGTTCCACAATTTTTTATTTATTTATTTTTAGTTTGGTAGAAGCTATGTTGTTTGTCTTGCCTTAAGGTTTATGATTACTCTGTTTTTGAGCCATTTATTAGTGAGTTTTGGGTTTAAAATTTTTCCATTTATTGGTGAGTTTTAGTAAAAAAAAACCTAATTAAATTTCAATGTGATTTTCTGCTAAGAAACTATCTGTTTCAAAGGCGTTTATCATATTTGTGTTTTGTAAAACATTTTTATCATCATATAATGTAAATCTTGAATTATTCATGCTTCGTTCTATTTCCCTGGATTTGCCATTGGTTCCACAGTTTTGTTTCTTGCTTAAATGGTTTTTGTCTAAATGCCTATCAATCAATAGGGCAATATTGAAAGTCTCAAAGTAGGAGTGAACAGTATGCTGCTTCCGTAAATCTTGTTACGTGTGTTCTTTTACTTATAAGTAGTGCCCAATTTGATTGACTTGATATGACCTAGATTTGGCTTATGTTTATTATCAGTTTGCTAACATCAACTAATGTTGAACCTTGTGTCTAATTATTTACAGGTGATTTATAGATATTGGGAAAGGAATGATGTTAAGGGGGTTATTGGTGCAATGGAGAAAATGGCTGATCATGCTGTAAGTATATCTTAGCTTTGTTATTATTATTATTATTATTATTATTTTCCTTTTCCTACAAATTTATTTTCTAGCACTAGTTTTTGAAGAGATCTTGTCTTGTGCCTGCTAATACCTGAAGGATTTAATGTTCTTGTAAGGTTGAATTTAATCAACCATGTGTTGGCTTTATTCCATGACAAATTTGCTTGTAATATAGCACTTAGAAACCTTATATTTAGGTGGGAATCATGTAAGGGTAGTGTGTGAGAGAGTGTGAAGAAATGCTCAAGACAGTGCAGTGAAGCAGAGACTCGCGGTTAGGACTCGCGGGTGGCTCGCGGCTTGCAAGCCGCCAAAAGTTGCTCACGTGCAGAGCATGCAGGGGAGCTGAACAGTCACGCCACCTGGAGCACTACACGACAAAAATCCAGACTGGCCATTAAGTTAGCTCGCGACTTGAACTCGCGACTCAGTCAAGTCGCGAGATCAAGTCGCCAGCCAGCCCTGTTTTTGGAAAAACTGACTCTTCGTATTCCATTCTCACACCAGTATAAATACCCCTCATTCCCACAAGATATGTGTGGCTATTCAGAAAGAAAAACCCTAAGAGAGGTTTCTTCAAAACACCCACCCAATTAGAGAGAGCTACTCATTCTTAAAGAGAAATCTTTGTAGTCTCTTCTCATTCCCTCTCTCATTGTCATACCTATTGAGAGGAGATTTCTATCCAAACACTACCCACACCCATTTAGAGTGTTGAGTGTTTTTGGAGTTTTGGGAAGCATTGGAAGATGCCAAGGATGGCGGATGCTATGGTCTAGTAGCGGAATCCGGTAAGCTAGAAAAGAAAAAGGTTCGGCCAACCTCGTTGGAGCAAGAAGCTTGGAGGGCTTAGGTACATCGGGTAGATTAGGCTTGGAGGGTCTATTGCTGTTCATGTATCCCAACTACATTTTCTAGTGGATTATTGACCGCTTGGAGGGCGGCGGAGAGGTTTTACGCCGAGGGCTTCGGTTTCCTCTTCGATAACACATCGTGTGTTGTCCTTGTGTTTGCATCTCTCTTCCCTTTATCTTTGCCTTTTATTTTCTGCCGTGGATGTGATTTATAATTGGCTTAGATTGATTTCCAATTCTGTTTATAGCTTATGTTCATTTTCCGCACACTAGTTGTTTGTCATAAAGCTTGAATTGGTTATTTTGTATTTGGGGGTCTAAACGTTCAAGGGTGTTTATACACGTTTTTGAACTTTCAGTTCTTTTTGAGGTTCCATGTCTTTGGTACAGCCTACAGCAACAAATTTCACAACTTTTTTCACTTCTAGTTGAGATGATAGCTTGTAATTTGTAATATATCACTTTCACACAAAATCACCACTGACATCACTTTTACTGCACGCCAATCACAAACTGCCACTTTGGCAGTTGTGAAATTAATTGTCCTTAGATTTTTTGATATGTATATGAATAAAGTAGTTTCTGTATGGTTTTCCCCTACATTTATCATAGAGAGAGATACAGTTGTATTTTCTTGTTTAAACCACTCTTGGGCCATCCAATTAATGGTTGTTTTTTTTTTTAATCTTTTCCCTTGTCACTATTGCAAGGATAGGTTTAGTTTAGTTGTAGGAAACCCCTCTTCGCTTCCCCTTTATCTTGGCACGTGAAATATTTGAGGATATGCAACTGGCTTTTGAGACTTGCAATTTGTAGGAGTTGATAGTCAATTTGTAGGAGTTGCAATTAATTATGAAATAAATCTTTGATTACCTATCAAAAGAAAAAAGATAGTCAATACCCTTTTATGTATTTTTAAGGCATAAAATCTGGTGAATACTTTGGAACCTTTTATATTTTTTGAAGGTGTGATAGTTCTTTTGGAACATGCCTTTCTGTTTTTATGTTTAAATTTGTAATGTGTATATCAAAACGTTCCCTAATGTGATAGTTCGTTTTGATGGTTCCTCTTTATCTAGTGTTCAGATAGGCATAAGGGGGCTAGATCTCAAACAAAAAGAGTGTTTGTGAAACAAGTCCATCTAGATAGGAGATGAACGCTACTTTGGCCATTACCAATGAAACCTCAAATACAGACAACTCTTCAATGCATATGTAATTTTACAATCTAAAAAAAAATGATCCAGTCTTTTTACTGCACCTACACATTCTACACCAATCTACTAGAGTAATTCCTCTCTTCATAAGATTATCATTTGTCAGGATCATTGCCCAAACAGCCGTCCACATAAAGAGATAATCTTTTTGGAGCCTTGGCTTGAGCCTTTCAACCTTTTACACTTACATTGTAATATAATGATGTTTAGTTTAGTTATGTTCACAATCTAGCGGTTTATTGGCCACTATCTGACAGTCTGACCATAATTAGGCATCTAAGCATCTCTTCGGACATGCTGCTACAGCTGGTCAGAATATTTGGTCCAGTCATCTATTCAACGTTATCAGCATCGTCATCTGTTGGTGTAGATATTGAGGCCGAGCAAAGGTGTGTTTAGCTTCATCTACATTTTTTTTTTCCTGACAATTTAATATTCAGATATTAAGCATTTTGGCTGGCTACTTCTTAATTTATATCATAATCTGGAGCGGTGCAACCAATGCTTTATAGAGCTTGAAAAAGTCAAACGCTGCCTACTGGCCGTTACCAGGCACCTAATGTAATTTCTTTAGTCGCTTGACTGCTCTACTATAATGTTATTTACTTTTTCCTGAGATGTCATTTTCCTTATTCCTATTCTCTTTTTACCCATAGAAGAGGGGGAACAGTTGCAAAGTCAGCACAGGAGTTAAACCTAGCTCTGTAGGAAGTTTCATGACAAAAAGTGACAGTGTGGAAGTGCATTTATTTCCGGCTCACTTGAAATTGTTTTGTTGCTTTGAGGGAGTTATACGAGCTCTTGAACAGTTAAACCCCTCTTGATGCAACCCCTAATAGTTCAACACTGTTGTTGCTGGCCCTGATTTGCTCCGCCCTGTATGTATATTCATGTTAAGTGGAGGCCTTAACAACTTGCTAATTCTATGTGTCAACTGCATCTGGAAGGTTATTGCATATGCCACTGTACCTGCTGCTTGTTGCACAGCTTTGGCGATTGTCTAGTAGATGCTTGCTCGAAGATATCCACACCGTTTACGCTCTAACCCAATATCTCAACAAATTATGTAACTCTTGGCTACATTAGTGCTGATTTAATTCTTGAATTATATTCCTTGTATAAAAGGATTGGCGGTGCTATAAGAGGTGTCCTTACACCTTCCTGTGAGTAGTGTCCTTTAATAGTTAATTACGTAATTTTTTCTGACTTTTTTTTTTAATCATTTCATTTTTTCTATCATTTATTTTCTTTAATCAAAGCTCGTTTGGTAAGCCAAAAAATTGACTAAACGATCCCCCTTCAGTTCACTAATGATTTTTCTGGGCTCACATTCCTCGATCTGTGTAATCAAAGGTCCTGGCTTAGGCGAAATGTGGAGACCAGTAGGCCGATCAAAGAAAGACTGGTTCTTTCTCCATGTAGTGCAGGCTTTTTCAAATACAATTCTTGCCCATCCATCAGAGATGCAGAGGAATTGTCAGGGATGGGAGTTAAGGGAATATGCATCACTCATGAGGCGTTTTTGTTGAGTAGTGAAGAAGATTCAAGAAAAATGTACTGAAATCTTATAAAAATAAAATAAAATTCAAAACTCAGGCTCAACTCTTTCACGCCAGCATAGGGATGCTACAACGGAGTAGAGGATAAGCCAAATGCAATAATTCAAGTAATAAAATACTCAATTAGGGAAAATACTACAGCTAGTTGGCTAAAGCTTTCAGGTTTGAAGAAAAGTACAAATTCTGTGATTAGGGGGGCTTCCACCATTTCAAGTCTGCTTGAGCTTACGGGGAGGAATTGATATTCCATTTAGGCAACATAACTGGAACTTATAGGTCATTGGAGTGGTTAATTAGACTGCATTGTGTTTGGATTGATCGAGAGGAGAGGAGAGTAAAGAAGAATGTTGGTGGGGATTTAATTCTCTTTTTTTTTTTTTTTTTGGATGTTTTTTACAATGGGAGGGTAAATGATTTGAGGGGTTTGGTGGCTTTTGTCTTCTTCCTTTCTTGTTCTTGTTCTTTGTTTATTTTATTTTTTAATTCCTCCAATTTGGGGGAACTTGAAGGGGGAAGGGATTTGAGTTTATTGGATTTTGGGAGAAGATTACTGCAATCTTGTATGCAGTAATTGATGCATATAGGATAAGGTTGCAATAAAAGAAAAGTGACAACAAATTATGGGTAAGTTGGTCATGTGCATTGCACATAACTCTTGGACACTTGTCGCTTCTCTTTACCAGCCACCTTACCTTATATGCAGTAATTAATGCATACAAGATTGCAGCAAATCCTCTCCCTTGGATTTTTATGTAATTTCTATTCTGCTATTAATATTTTTTGGAGTAGATTGCATTAACCTCCCTTGAAGTTTTACATTAACCTCCAAGAAATGAGTGCCATTTTGTCCAAAGATAAGAATGTTTTTTAAAATGGAATGTTGTTTTAGTTTAATCACAGTTTAAGAAGGCATGCCCTTATTTGTTGCATTTATACAAATGTTTTTCCGAGAGAGAGAGAGAGAGAGAGAGAGAGAGAGAGAGAGAGAGAGAGAGAGAGAGAGAGAGAGAGAGAGAGAGAGAGAGAGAGAGAGAGAGAGAATAGAAAATGAAAAGAGAATGAAAGTGAAGAGAGAGAGAGGTGAACATAGAATAGAAAATGAAAAGAGAATGAAAGTGAAGATAGAAATATTTTATGTATGTGTGTAATGTAATATAATATAATATAAATTCATGGGCAATATTTAGCTACAAATTTTTTTGTAGCCTAAGGTTACAACTTTATTTTAAAAAATTGACATTACTACTTATTTTGAAAATCTAACCATTAAATTGCATGTTCTTTATGCTCTTAATACATATATCAAATTTTATGTCAATCGGATATTATTTACTATATGATTTATAAGCTTATATTTTATGTATAATTTTAAACTACAAAAACTTGCAATTTAAACAATTTATTGATGACATAGCTATTGATTTTTAATTTTCTAGAAATTTTGCAAGTATGGAGAATATAAGAAGAAAATGTAATCCAATGGTGGATTTGTCAAAATTCACATCTAATAAAAAAATATTGAGTAAGGTTATAGACTTATTCTATAACTAATTTTGTAACTAAATTTTGTCCTAAATTCATTACCTTTGGCTTTATGTTGATATTTTCAAATATTGTCACATAAGTTTGACCCAAAACTAGTTTGGAGCTATCTTTTTCTAATCCACTATAATGCAATTGAATAGATTTTCCGTATGTAATTTCAGTCACATGACTTTGTTAATGAGTCATGTGACTTATATAAATTGCTACATAAAGGATTGGGAAAGATGGCTCCAAATTGGTTTGTTGCCAAACTTTGTTTTGAAAGCCCACATTTTTCCACATTATTATTTTGAGCTTGAATTTGGTAAGGATAAGGTGTAAAATCCATATTTTACACCATCTAATAAGAGATTGTCACATTATTTTTATTTATTTAAAACTCAATGCATTTTATCACACCTAATAATACCATATCAACCTTTTACTTAAAACCTGAAAATATATTGTTTATCGAGATATTATCCTTTGTAATTAAATGTATTGTATTTTAGTAATATGATGATGTGACATGTCCTTATTGGAAGGTATAAACCAAAGATTTTACACCAAGTCCTTATAGAATTTAATCTCTATTATTTTAAAACATACTTTTTAATTAAGTTTAAATTTATAACGATTCCTTATATAAACTTATTGATAATAAATGTCTATTAATAACTATCATAATTATCAAATTTCATATTTAGGGAAAAAAATTAAACAAGAAGAGATCATTTTTTGTTCAAATTTTTTTGCTATATTGCATGAGTTATTGACATGTGGCAAATAAAATTCTCTTTATTTAGTGTTCCACCTCAACAAAACTTCACATTTATGTTAAAGTATTAATTAATTATTATATGTATATGGATTAAATGCATATATTTATAGGTGATGCATTAATTATTTATGTGAAAGAAATTAAAATTGTTATTTTTTAAAAAAAAAGAATTATACCCAAAGAAATTTATTTGAAATACTTATTTGATAAGGATTCATGCTTGCCTTCAATTAGTTTGATGTTAGAACCATGACCTAGGATTTGATCTACTTTAATTCATTTAAATATAGTTTACTTTGAATAAGTGCCATTTGTATGTTGTTTGTTTAGAAATACATGAATTATATATTGACCTTGAAATTACATGATTAACTCAAATTTAATGGTCAGAAATCTTGTAACTCAATTAACAAATTCTAGTATTTTTTTTTAAAATGTCCATTGTTCAAACCCGCTCCTCCCCCAATTATCGAATTACAATAAAGTATAATTGTAACTACTTTCATTAAATTTTTAATAGACTAATTGACCAGTTGACATTACTAGTAACGCCCAGTAAATTTAGGAAGAGCATCATTTGAAATTTGAAATTAAGTTTCATGTCATATATGAAAATTCATTGCTTTAACTGAAAAATGGTTTGAAACTATCTAAAAAAAGGGTGTCAAGAGAACCTAGGAATGTAGAGTAATTATAAATTAGTTTGAGCCAAATATGATAGCTTTTTGGTCTCTCTCTTTTCCTTGGGAAGGAGAAATAGGAATAACCAAGTAAACAAGAATGAAATGGAGCAGGTATTTGATACGTTACCAAAGGAAATGTAAAAGCCACGTAGCAGTAATAGGAAATTTCGGTTACTTAAAAAAAAAAAGTGCTTTTTAATTTTGTCAAACATTGAGTGCTTTTTGAAATGTGGTGGGCGCGAGAGATGAGATGAACATGAACCCATTATCCATATATGATGATATATATCTCCTCCGCATCTAAATGTTGGAAGTGGTTTTGTCTGCTTTCAAGTTTTTCAAGTGAAAAGCTGCCAAACATTGAGTGCTTTTCGCCTTTTTTTTGTTTTGTTTTTGTTTTAGTTTTGTCATTTGGAGCGAGAGGCATGCAGTTTCTTGTCTTGTTCTTCATGTTCAGGGTCGTCCGTTACTCTCTCTCACTTGGTGCAGTTGGTAGAGATATGGAAAGGAATCAATCACAAAACCAAAGGATGTGAGAGGAGCAAGACGACAATAGTGGGAAAGAGGAAAGGTGAGAAAAACGCGAGCAAAGTGTTGAATGGTGAAATGAATGAGGATGGTTGTCAATATGCCATATATGAAAACAGGCATGCAACATTACATATTATTATGGAATTACCATGGATATCATGCCTACTTTCTAACCGTGTTTATTATTTTCACACAATTTTACATTTTGTTTTCCAATATATCTATATATGTGTGTGTGTTTTCATTTGGGGAATCTCCAACAATTCTATTCCATTAACGCACAGCCATCATCACCACCTACTGAGCTTATTTATGCTTCAAAAGTACAGAGAGAGAGAGAGATAATCACCTGAAACTTCAACATCTTGTTCCTCATCTTTCTCATCTCTCAAGAAACAAGTGGAAACCAAACCATCATGCCACACTCTCCTTGGGATTTGCCATTGCTTTCTGATTTCAATCATTACTCCAACCTTCACAGCTTTCTTCAATCTGTAACTCCCATTGTTTCTACTAAACTGCTTCCCAAGGTATTCTTTAATTTCCATTCTCAATTCTTTCCTTATTAGCAAAACAATATGTTTTCTCTCCTCGATCGGTTGAATTCTACTTAATTTCTCTCTTTGCTAATCTAGACCGATATTAATGTCAGCTATTTGTTTGTGCGTAACTTTGATGATCTTTTACCAATTTCAAACTAGGATCTAAATGTAAGATAGTCAATGAGAGGACATATCTAGGCTTTTATTCCAAATTTGATATACCAGAATGTTCTCTCTTTTTTTGAGCGTTTACTTCTGATCCTTATTTTCACATATGCACACAGCACACTAATAAGAAAAAGTTTCATCATTTACTCTTAAACATTAATTTTTCATGTTTAGACATCATTGGTAGGTAATAAATGGAGATGGAATTGTGGGTTTTAATTAGTTCTGTTAGAGATATATTAGCCCATTAGCATAAGCCCAAACCTAATTCTACTTTGTGTGCAAGCCAAGTCTCCTACTTGTACTAAAAGTCTATTAGTCTAGGGTTTAGTTTACTATATATACACATGTTATGATTCATTGTAATACAAGATTTGTACTACATTATAATATATTATTAATGTACCCCTTTAGGGTTTTCTCCATGGATGTAGGCCGTTAAGCTGAACCATGTAACCTTCGTATGTTATTGTGTTCTATACTTTATACTTTCGCTTCTGCATCCATACTAACATATTCAACATGGTGTATCAATACTAATATTTAACATGGTATCAGTGCCACATTCTTTTGGCCATGATTTTTTGTCCTTGCGGTATATTTAAGAGCAATCTTTGTTTTCCTCGGTGTTTTTTTCGCTGCGTTTATCTTATTTGGCTTACTACTACTGCTGTCAAAACTTTCCGGTATAGTTATGCTACCGTTGGAAGTCGCATCAACACTGCAAGACCATTACCTTCCTTAAACTACTGTCACAGAGCCAAGTTTCATTCAAGGGATCCTCTCAACCTTATCAAATCTCAAGATTTCATCAAGTTTCCATCTTGAGTTTGAGAGAGGGTGTTAGAGATATATTAACCCATTAGCATAAGCCCAAACCTAATTCTATTTTGTGTGCAAGCCAAGTCTCCTACTTGTATTAGAAGTCTATTAGTCTAGGATTTAGTCTACTATATATACACATGTTATAATTCATTGTAATACATGATTTGTACTACACTATAATATATTATTGATATAGCCCTTTAGGGTTTTCTCCATAGATGTAGGCCGTTAAGCTGAACCACGTAACCCTCGTATGTTATTGTGTTTTATACTTTATACTTTATACTTTTGCTTCCGCATCCATACTAGCATATTCAACATGGTGTATCAATGCTAATATTTAACAAGTTCAATTGGTAAAGTTTCTTGTCGTCGAATAAAAAATATGAAATTCAAACCTGGTCTATACACCAAAACCTATTGGTGTTTTGTAAAGGAGCACAATGTCACCAAACTCCAAAGTTGTGTTTGGATACTTGAATTTGAATTTTAATGTGATGGATTTGAAATTCCTTAATTCAAAGTCCATAAATAAATAAATAAATATATATATATATATATATATTATATAAGATAGAATTTGTACTTTAGCCTAATCTAAGTGTATGTGTGAGTGAAACTATCTTCTAAAGACTTGAACATTGACCCTTACCCCCCACACCTTACAAACACTTATGGAGTAACCACCGCACCAAGGGTGCACGGTGGTAAGTCCATAAATATTTAAGTATATCATATGAATTTCTAAAATTCTATGAGTTTAGAAATTATTTCCAATTCAAAGATTTTAAGATTTAAAATTCTTGGTTATCCAAATAGGGCATTTGGATTTTAATCACCCAAATCCAAATCCATGTGCCCAAATCCGAACACACCGATATTTAATAATTACTCAATTGTTAAATTCCCACCAAAAAGAGCCATGATCCTCTGTAGTTTGGAAATTGGAATCTTTATCCTCTCCATGTTCCCAAACCGAAGAATAGCTGAGAACGGGTCACATGAATTGGTAGCCATTTCATGGCATCATTTATAGCAACCCCCGTATACTATTTTCCATAATACCATTTATGTGTAACCCTGGTAATGCTCGTCTTATTCATACACCATTTACCATTTACCATACTCCTGATGGAAAAAAAATTTATAGGACCAATTGCTTCACTTTTTACCATTATAAAAGAAGCAGCGAAGAAAAACAAGTATAAATGTTTTCTAAAACCATAATTAGCACTAGCACACAGGCTATAACAAAAATAACTTTTGGAAAAAAGTAATTTTTGAAATGAATAACAGCTGTCTACGTTTAATAATTAACCCTATATATTTTGGTGCAACATCATTTATTTGGAGGGTTACCGTTCTTTCTCATTTTCTTTTATTCCTCACATCTTATTTATATATGCAGGCTCGTACACTAAATGGGTTTGGGCAATCAAGTGAGAGAAGTAGTGGGAACGATATGGTGGGGTGTTTCTCCTTAAGTGACGTTTGGCAGTTTTATGTTGAGAAGAGTTTCTATGGGGCTTCTGTACCAATACTGTTGAATAATGGTGAAAGTGTTGTACAATACTATGCACCTTCCCTATCAGCTATCCAGATATATACTACAAAACCTTGTGAATCTATCTCAGTGAGTGTGAGCAATCATAATTCATCAACTAGGACTTCACAACATACCATACTGCTAGTTGATCATCATGAGGGACCATCCAAAATAATGGAAAGCCTTGGTCATCTCTACTTTCAGTTCAACGAGACATTCAGTCCTTATGATAGACTTCCGCTGACTACAAAGGCAAATTATCATATCTAAATATTCCTTTTTTCTCATTCCTCAATACCACAATATAATTATCGTTCTGTCACTAGCTAATATTTGATTATATATGGTGGGATATTTGCTCAGATAAATGAATTAGCTGAGGCTCATCCTGGCTTGACGACATTCAACAGCATGGATCTCTCTCCTTATAGTTGGATAGCCGTTGCTTGGTATGTACAATTCATCATTCCTAGCAAAGCCCTTTTTTTTCTTCTTTAAGTTAAAATTGCTATTCGGAAATATCTTTTTTCCTGTTAACATGATTTATCTTTGGGAGTCGCTTAGATTAGAAAGATGTATAGGGGCCTAGTATTAGTGTAGGATAAAAGGCAAACACGTAAGACACTGACTACATTTAGCAAATATCAAAAGCTTTAATACTAATTTATTGTGAGTATACTTAATTATAATAGATTTATGTGAAATAGGAATATAGAAATGGGATAAAACAACCACACAAAGAATACGAACATTCATATGGTTCGGTCTTTAACTTATGATGTGCACAGGTGGTGTTAAAAAGAAAGGTCTACTAATAAAATTGAGAGATTACAAAGATAGTATATATAAAAATAAAATAATTCAAAGCACCCCCTTTATTTACAAAGGCTACTGCTTGAAGGTTTTTTAAGGAGCTCACATATATATAGTACCTAGAGTCTTAACCAAGTGTGACAAAATTAAATTTGTTGTTTCACACGGAACGAAAAAAAAAAAAAAAAAAACGTAGGAATAAATTACAAAGTTGAATAAGAGTGACTAGCTTTTCATGGGTATGCTGTGACACACAGCACCTTATGAAACATATCTCAACAAAATTTTCACCGAAACTTGATTCGAAAGGTTAAACTTCTTTAACGCCTGCATCAAAACCTCTATCAGCTAAGTCTAAGCAATGGTTAAACTTGTGTAAAGTAATCAGGGGTGGCTGCACATACAGTTCAGGGGATCAATGAACCCCTTTACTTGAAAAAAAAAATTTTATTTATATATATATATATATATATATATATATATATGTGAGATGGGTTCAAGTTACACATTTTTTAAATTATTGAATTTAAGTAGATCCAATGATCAAAAAAGACTCGCATTAATGCTAATATTCTAATTAGGATCTCATTAATTATCTCTTATTTATTATATTTTATATCTATCTCTAAACCTAAAAAAAGTGTTATATTTGACTCTCTCTTTACCTTTCTCTCTTTATCTCTTTCTCCTCCACCGTTGTTCCACCCCATGGATAGATTGCCGGCAGAAGAAGGGAAAAAAAATGAAATACAAAATTTTAGAAATTTTTTATTAAAAAAAAAAAAAAATACCACGCAAATGTATTGCATGAAGCACAATTTCTCTCTCTCTCTTTTTTTTTTTTTTTTTTTTTTTTTGGTTTGGTTAATAGAAATTTTCAAGCAAGGCTGGTTTAAGATAAACAATTAGATGAAACCTACACCAGAAAGAATGGATTAAGTTGACTTGACTTGTTAATGCTACTCTATATTATATGTTGTGTACCTGTGCTTGCATATGCAATGAAGAATGGATTAAGTTGACTTGACTTGTTAATGCAACTCTATCTTATGGTAATATTATAATTTTGGTTAAAAGAGGAGTGAAACACTGGAGCATGATTTTCCCCTTACATGCATATATCTGTGGGCTAACTGGGCTGTCTGTTATTTCCTTGAAAAATGTTGGACTCTGACTCAGGTGTAACTTCAGCAGGGGCACCATAATTGATCGGTAGTCATAAGCAGTTACCACTTCAATTTTCTTTCCCGTTTGCTGCATAGCAATAGTAGTTGTCCTTATTATACTGAAATTCAATCATCCAATGGAATGAAACAGTTCATCAAGCAACATATCTAATATCAAACACGGCACTACACCTAAGGACATTGGATTTCACTTCAAGCATGAAAGTTATCATGTTCATAAATTTGGCTGTATCATACCTTTTCATCTATCTCGCTAATATGCTTCTTGATCTCTAATTTAATTTCATTGTCCTCGTGATTTTCTTCCAAAATATACCATATGATATCCGATTCAAAATTCTCACCATTTGTGTTCTTAATCTGTCTCTCACGCTCTGACAAGAGAGACTTGTAACTCAATGGTTTGTGCCCAAACTCTTCCCTTCTTTTATCTTCTTCAACGCATATACTATCCAAGTTCTGCCATACCCTAATGTATCTCAAATAAAGTATTTTTCTCTCAAAAATGTTCTGCATCCGGTGAAGTTCAATCTCATAGATCTTGAAAAGATCTTTCCCTTGACTTCTACTTGTTTCTCTCAAATTTGCCCACTGCTTCAATTGCTCCCTGAAGAGGAAGGAATTTAGAGGTGACGGATCCATTTGGATGGACTTGACAGATCAAGATAAATGCGCTAAAAGTAAACGGATCCGATGTGAACGGATCAAAAGGCCACGTGGCATTGAATTGGTCATTATGTGGTCTCCAAGAAATCCTAAATGGAAACGACTTGCGTCTCACGATTAACTCTAGTCCATAGAATCCCAATATGAATAGAATTCTAACACGAGGAGGATTCTGGAAGATACGCACATTAATGAAGATCTTCCCTATAAGGAAAAGACTTGTTGCGCAAGTATAGGAGTTTGGTTCTACACTACTATAAAACCCAAAGACCCTCAGAAAATAGGTACGCATGATTCACCCCAGCTCTGACACTCTAGAGTTGTGAGAAGTTCTAACTTAACTTTCGGAGGGTATTTGGCTAGCACCACACTGGTGCTCTCTGTTAGGTCTTTTCTTTTTATTGTGCAGGTATTGTTTTGAGTGTGCAAGGACTGTGTGGCTCACTGGTGATTTTTCGACATCATCAGTTGGCGCCGTCTGTAGGAAAGACTGCGACTTGTAAGCAATACAAATGCTTCCTGGACAAAGAGTTGCATGGTACTTACTCGCTCGATGGCGACCACCAACAACATTCAAGGAGACGAGCCACGACCCACTGCCCTGGAGAGGTAAGTCCAAACCCTCATAGCAGTAGTGGAACATCTCACCAAACAGAACCAAGACCTACAAGAATAGCTACGGCAGAAGAACGCAACAATGGGTACCCAAGAGGAAGACCAAGAACGTACTAGTGCTGAACGAAGAAACCAAGAG
This sequence comes from Quercus robur, assembly GCF_932294415.1. Taxonomy (NCBI): domain Eukaryota; kingdom Viridiplantae; phylum Streptophyta; class Magnoliopsida; order Fagales; family Fagaceae; genus Quercus; species Quercus robur. The sequence continues at coordinate 44,502,030 of NC_065538.1, forward strand.
GGGCTAAAGGGTAGTAACGCCTCGAGCAGAGCGGAACGACAAGACATGAGCCGTCCATCCATCACTGATATAGCTCAACCCCACATTGTCGTAGAGATGCAGATGATGAAAGAACGGATGGACTTTATGATGAACGTGCTCAAGGGGAGAGTGTCCAGTGACCTCGACGATCTGGTCCACCAAACCAATTCACCATTCACCATGTTTGTAACATCCTAGTTAGCAATTAAAAAAAAAAAAAAACAAAAGTCAAGATCAGATTTTTTTTTTTTGGGTTCCCACGTGCCAAAGCCCAACCTAACCCCACTACCCACCACACAATCATTCCATTTTATCTTCTCTTTGGCCGGCTCACTCTCAACCTTTCCTTCTTATCATTTTTTTTTGTTTTCTCTCATACGCTCTCCTCTCTACTCTCATCCTCTCCACCGGCACTCCCACACCACCACCACCACCATTTCCACCATCATTTTCCGGCAAAATCACCGGAAAATTCTTGGGAACCCATAAACACCTTCACATCCTTTCTTTGAGGTAAAAATTTCTCATCTTTTTGGTGGGTTTTGCACTTTTGCTTGAGGTTATTTTTATGTAAGCTTTAATAATGATACCCATGTGATTTATGAGTATTGAAAGTGATATATATGTGTTTTTATGTATGGGTTTTGTATTGGTGGAATTATTTGATGAGTGGGTATATATTTTGTGCTATTGATGACTACTTAATGTTTATGTATGGTGGAAAATTTAGGGGTTTTAAGTTATAACATGTGATGGTTGGTAAATTTAAATTTTTTCATTGCCATTGGGTTTATTTGGAATTAGTTGAAGTTCTAAATTTCTTGTCTTGGAGGATATATTGATTTTGCTTTCATGGGTCTCTTAATGATGTAGTGTAAATTTTATGGAAGCTAGTCATAATGTTGGAGATGATATTAAATGGGTTAACTTTATAAATTAGAGTTTATGCCTTGTGAATCTATTTGTTAAGAAACTTTGGAAGTGAAATATATTATTATTGATGAGGTTAAATACTAGGCTTGCCTAATTAAGTGATTATTTGGCAATTCCTAAATTGTGGCTAGATGCAATTTCAAGCTCTATGCTTATTGTGATAGGTTTACTTGATATTGTTTAGATTCTAGCTAATCTCCTTGGAGCTTGGAGAATTAGGATTTTCTGGTTGCGAGGTAAGTAGCTTTTTAATGGGATTTTTGAAAAATAAACATTTTGCATAAATGTTGTTTTGGGGTTGGACACGCTTTTGAAAACTACTTATGGAAACTATATTTTCCTAAAAAACTATTGTGTCCTAACCTTAATATATATATATATATATATATATATGATTATATATGAAAATGCATTATATTTGGTATTGCATTTGGGGAAATGCATGAATTGTTGATATGGAAAAATGAGCATATTTTATTTAATCTTAGATAAGGAAATCTTAGATTTTATGGTATATTAGAAAATTTAAATATGCTTATCTTGTCTTGTTATGTAAGAAATTGATAGAAAATCTCTTGACAAGAATGAAGTTGAAAACCTTAAAAACTTTGGAGAAGTTAGATTATTTAAGGTTTTTCTGAAACTACCTGGATATGAATTATGTGTTTCAAAGTAATGTAACCTGTGAGTTGTTTTAACACTATGCCATGTGTGATTTCTCGGTGATCACCCGATTTGGTCTCCATAGTCTTTGTGATAATGGAATCAAATCCAGGTCAGTGCCCTTTCACTTTGGATGACGCGTTCTTCCCTGCTGCCCATGGGGGGAAGAGGTTCCTTGATTGTGTGTGGGTGAGGCTGCTGTCCATGGGGCCAAGAGACCACATGCAAGAGAGGTCCTATTTGACGCACTCTCTCTGCTGCCCATGGAGGGAGAGAAAAACCTTGAGGGTATGGGTGAGGCTGCTATCCATGGGGCCAAGAGTCTGCATACCAAAGAGGACAATATCATGCCAGTTGTGAATAGGTGGATCCCCTGACCAATTTATGTGGTAGTGTGGTATATTTGTGATAATTTATCTTATGTTAGATATTATGGCTTTAGAAATTATATTGTTGATACTCACAGATTATAGTATATAGTTTCAAGGCATTTACTTTGAGAAACTTTGTGTTTCATTATTTAATCATTCTTGTCATATTTTTATTTTGAAGATGAAACTTGCATTTCCCCCACCCCCATTAAATATGCTACTTATTGCGCTCCGTCTCATATCATTATTTTATAAACTTTTCAGAGTAGGCAACACTCTTTTGAAACAGCTTTTTGGTGGCTAATAGTAGTTAGACTAACTACTGATGGAAACTAAACTTTTGTAATGGAGATATTAGATGTTGTACATCTTAGAGTAGGCTTGACTCATTCATTTGTGTATTATAATGGTTGTGACTTTATTCCCACTAATGGGACAAGCTGTTGATATGTAATTATTTATTTAGACCTCTATTCTATTGTAGCCATTGGTCCTTGTAATTATTACTTAGAGTTCTGACTTACTCTGAGAGTATATTCAATGGAATTATTATGATAATTCTTGATGTTGTTATTGGATATGATTTATGTGGATTGGATTGTCAAAAAAGAATTTAAAAAACAGGAAAAAAAAAGTCTATAGGTACTTTGAGATGTCTTTCTCATGCTTTGGACCCTTTGGGGTTTGGGACGTGACAATGTCCATCAACTCCTTCCCCCTACCACAGAAGTTCCGCATGCCGCAGATAGAAAGCTACAACGGAGCCAAGGACCCTTTAGATCACTTGGAATCCTTCAAGACCCTGATGCACCTTCAAGGAGTAGCAGACGAGATCATGTGTAGGGCCTTCCCTACCATACTAAGAGGTCCCGTAAGAATTTGGTTTAGCAGGTTGACGCCCAACTCCATTAGCACTTTCAAGGACCTAAGCACCCAGTTCGCTTCACACTTTATCGGAAGACATAGATATAAGAAGTCAACCGCATACTTAATGAGCATTAGGCAACGGGAGGATGAGACGCTGAGGTCTTATATAGCCCGCTTCAACAAGGAAGTACTCTCGATTGACGAAGCTGACGACAAGATCCTCGTAGCAGCCTTTACAAACGAGCTACGAAAGGGTAAGTTTTTATTCTCCTTGTACAAGAATGACCCGAAAACCATGTTGGATGTGCTTTACAGGGCCACCAAGTACGTGAATGCTGAAGATGCGTTGCTGGCCCACGAGGAAAAACCCAAGAAGAGAGAGAGGCAGGAGGAAGCCTGGCAGGATAGGGGTAGAAAGATGGCCAGAACAGGAGATAAAAGAGATAATCGACGATCCAAGCCCCCGACAAGGAGGTTCACAAACTTCACCCCCTTGAATACCCCGATTAATCAGGTCCTAATACAGATCAAAGATGAAGGAGCCTTAACATTCCCCGGCAAATTAAAGGGTGATCCCAACAAGAGGCCCAGGGATAAATATTGTCATTTCCACCAAGACCACAATCACGACACGTCTGATTGCTATGACTTGAAGCAGCAAATAGAGGCCTTCATTAGGTAAGGAAAACTGCAAAAATTCGTCGGTAAGGAAGGAATAGAATAGAACCAAGGAGCACCAGCCCGAAGAGAAAACGAGCGACCCAGGCCACCCATGGGAGACATAAGGATGATCACAGGAGGCAGTATTTCTAGTTCCTCTAAGAAGGCACGTAAGGCATACCTACGGATGGTTCAGAATATTCAACTAAGAAGGTATGCCCCGAAGATAGTGGGTCGACAATCCCATAATTGGGTTCACAGAGGAAGATGCCCGACGTCTCCACCACCCACGTGATGATACACTTGTAGTCAGTATACAGGTAGGAGACTATAACACCTACAGGGTGCTGATAGACAACGAAAGCTCCGTTGATATCTTATACTATCCAACTTTTCAGCAGATGAGAATAGAGAGAGAACGATTGATCCCAACCAACGCCTCACTCGTAGGATTTGGAGGAACAAGGGTGTATCCACTAGGTGCAACCACCCTACCAGTGACAGTGGGAGATTACCCTCAGCAGATCACGAAGGACGTGACCTTCCTAGTCGTTGACTGCTCGTCCGCATACAACGCCATATTGGAATGTCCTACTTTGGATTCATGGAAGGCTGTAACATTAACCTACCATTAGATAATCAAGTTTCCCACTGAATACGGGGTAGGAGAAGTATGAGGGGATCAAGTGGCAGCGCATGAATGCTACATTATTATGCTAGAGATGGATAATCACCAGCAAACCATGTGCATAGAAGAACAACGAACAACAGCGGAGCCAGTAGAAGAACTAGAGGAAGTGACCCTTGATAACTCAAGGCCCGAGCAGACGACTAGAGTGGGTACGTTGGCTAGTTAGCCGGTATGTCAAGCACTCATAACGTTTCTAAGAGAAAATCAGGACGTATTCACCTGGAGTCACAAGGACATGCCCGGAATCGACCCTTCAGTCATCGTCCACAGATTGAATGTGTCACCTTCATCCTCTCCCGTCCTACAGAAAAAGCAAGTATTTGCTCAGGAACGAGACAAAGCGATAGCTAAGGAGGTTCGGAAGTTATTGGAAGTAGATTTCATTTGAGAAGTGTACTACCCTGACTGGTTGGCGAACGTGATTATGGTAAAAAAAGCCAATGGAAAGTAGAGGATGTGCATAGACTTCACGGACCTCAATAGAGCCTACCCCAAGGACAGTTACCCACTCCCATGGATAGATACCTTGGTAGACTCAACCATGAGACGTCAGCTTCTGAGCTTTATGGATGCGTTCTTAGGATACAACCAGATCAGAATGGAGGAGGTTGATCAAGAAAAGACTTCTTTTGTTACCAGCCAAGGACTCTTTAGCTACAAAGTGATGCCATTCGGGCTCAAGAACGTAGGCGCAATGTACCAAAGATTAATGAACAAGATGTTTGCACACCAGATTGGGAGGAATGTGCAAGTTTATGTAGATGACATTCTGGTGAAAAGCTTACAAGAAGATAAACACTTGAGTGACCTCCAAGAGACCTTCGACACCCTCTGGGCGTACAACATGAGATTAAATCCAAATAAGTGTGTGTTCGGGATTACTGCGAGGAAATTCTTGGGATTCATGGTATCCCAAAGAGGTATTAAGGTCAGTCCAAAGAAAATACGGGCTATAGTGGAGCTAGCCCCACTGAAGACGGTCAAGGAGGTGCAAAGCCTGAATGGCAAGATAGCAGCACTAAACAGGTTCATCTCAAGGGCGACGGATAAATGCCTACCCTTCTTCCGTGTATTGAAGAGATCATTTGAGTGGATGGACGAGTGCTAGCAGGCGTTCGAAAATCTAAAGTTGTGTCTTTCCTCTCCTCCATTACTCAGCCCATCCAAGCCAGGGGAAGAGCTCTATCTGTACTTAGCCGTCTTGCAAGCCGCTGTCAGCGCGGCTTTGGTAAGAGAAGATGATGGGTTGTAGAGACCGGTATCCCCAGATGGGGAAGCTGGCGTTCGCATTGGTGACCGTAGCACGAAAACTCAAGCTGTATTTCCAAGCACATACTATTGTTGTCTTGACGGATAAGCCTTTGAGAAGAGCCATGAGTAGCCCTGAAGCTGTAGGACGGATGGCATTATGGGCAGTCGAGCTGAGTGAGTTCGATATATGATACCGTCCGCGTACTACTATAAAGGGACAGGTGGTGGCTGACTTCATCGCCGAATTCACTCTCATGGAAGGCCAAGGGGTAGAAGTAGTTCCATAGTGGAGCATCCATACAAATGGATCTTTAAATAAGCAAGCAGGAGGGGCTGGGTACTCCACACCTCGGAAGGAGATAAGATCGAGTGCATGATCCACCTGGACTTTCCTACGACCAATAATGAAGCAGAATTCGAAGCTTTAGTGGTAGGATTGGACCTCGCAAGAGTGGCAGGAGCTGAAAACATGGTCGTATACTGCGACTCCCAAGTTGTAACTAATCAGATTAATGGTAACTACGAATGCAAGAACGAAAGAATGAAGAAGTACCTTGAGGAGTTGAAGGGTCGAATCGGCGATCTCCAAATCAAATTTGTCCAAATCCTAAGGGAGGAGAACGAATGTGCTGATCGTCTAGCTAAGGCCGCCTCAGCAAAATACATACTCGTCCCTGATCAGGTACTATCCTTCGTCCAAATCTCTTCACTCATAGATGATGTTACGAGTGTGCAGGAGATAGGTGCTAAAGCAACTGGACCACGCCATTAGTCTTCTACCTAAGGAACGGCATGCTACCGGATGGGAAGGACGCCGCCAGAAAATTGAAGGTCCAAGCATCGTGATTTGTTCTAATAAAAGACGTCTTATACAAAAGAGGTTTCACCAGCTTGTACCTAAGGTGTTTGGGCCCCGAGGAGGCAGATTACGTCATGAGAGAGGTCCACGAAGGGATCTGCAGAAACCATTCGGGGGTACAATCGTTGGTGAACAAGTTGATTCGAGTAGGATACTACTGGCCTACTATGCAGAAGGATGCGCAAACTTATGTCAAAGCTTGCGACAAATGCTAGAGATTCGGCAATATCATCAGACAATCATCCGAGGAACTCACCCCTATGACGGCCCCGTGGCCGTTTGCTCAATGAGGATTAGATATCATGGGTCCTTTCCCAATAGCAGTCAGGTAGCTGAAGTTTCTAGTGGTTGGCATCAATTACTTCACCAAATGGGTGGAAGTAGAAACCTTAGCCACTATCATAGAGAAGAATATTCGGAATTTTGTCTGAAAGAATATCATTTGTAGATACGGGATACCCAGGTGCTTGTTTCGAACAATGAAAAGCAGTTCAACAACAGCGTGTTCAGAGATTTCTGTTCGGAACTAGGAATCAAAAACTACTACTCGTCACCCGCCCACCCACAAGCCAATGGACAGGTTGAAGTTACAAACCTATCCTTGCTCGAGATCATCAAGACTTGGCTCAAGGGGGCAAAGGGTATATGGCCAAACAAACTACCAAGTGTTTTATGGGCATACTGAACAATAGCGAGGACACCTACAGGGGAAACACCATTTCGACTAGCATATAGAAGCGAGGCAGTCATCCCAGCAGAAGTAGGGCTCACAAGCTACCGGGTAGAGAACTATGACGAGAATAAGAATGATGAAGCCATACGCCTGCAACTTGACCTAGTAGACGAGGTCCAGGCAACAACTGAGCAAAGGTTGGCACAATACTAGAACCTCATGGCGAAGCACTACAACTCCAAAGTCAAACACAGAGACTTCCAGGTCGGAGACCTTGGTTTAAGGAAGGTAATGGGAGCAGCTAAGGATCCTACCTAAGGAAAGCTTGACCCTAATTGGGAAGGGCCTTATAGAGTCACATCATGGCAAAGAAAAGGCACCTACCACCTTGAGACACTAGATGGGTGAGAATTGCAACATCCATGGAACGCTGAGCACTTACGAAAGTACTACCAGTAGAGATAACGAAGCGAAAAGCAACATCCACCAGACCTCCAATTTACTTTTTAGTTAAATTTTTTGCTACATTTTTCCAGTTTTTTAGTTCACTATTTAGACAATTTATTTTGCTACAATGCTTTTTTAAGTATCTTTTTAAGCTTCTCCTTGGAGAAATTACTCTCCTATGAATAAATGACTATAATAAGAGGAGTATTCAGATATAACTAGTGTTTTTTCTACAAAATTTTATCAAGTCCATAAAATGGATGAATTCATCCTAGGAGGGTGAAAGTATTAGTCCAACAAGTGGATAGATCTACCACGAATTCCAATAAAATGAATGGTTCAACCCAGGAGGTTGAAATATTCTGAAGTCCTTGAAAAGGACAAATTATTCAGGTCCACATGTGGACGGACTCATCCTAAAGGATGAATACTATAAAGTCCATACAATGGACGGATCCAACTTAAGGCTGGATTAAAATTACTAGTCCATAAGTGGACGGATTTAGATTAATATTTCTAGTCCACAAGTGGACGGACTCATCCTAAAGGATAACTATAAAGTCCATACAATGAACGGATCCAACTTAAGTTGGATTAATATTGCAAGTCCATAAGTAGATTGATTCAAATTAATACTTCTAGTCCACAAGTGGACGGACTCATCCTAAAGGATGATAACTATAAAGTCCATACAATGGATGGATAAAATTTAAGGTTAGGTTAATGATACTATCCCATGAATGGACAGACTCACCCTAAAGGATGAAAACTATAAGGTCCATTTAGTGAATGGACCCAACATAAAATTGATTTACCTCAATCCACAATTGATCCTTATAGTGGACGGATTTAAATTGTAAGATCAACTGGATAGACTCCATCTAAAAATTCAAAAAGCCCTTATAGTGGACGGATCCAACTCATAGTTGGATTAATATTACTAGTCATTGAGTGGACAGGATCATCCTGAAGAACCTTAATGAGTGGACGGGCTCATCCTGAAGGACCTAAAGTTGAATGTTCCTCACTAGTCCGCAAGTGAACGGACCCCCTTGAAGAGAATAGTTATAAGATCCCTATTAAAGGTTCAACATAAAATTAAAATTGACACTACACATTCATCAGAGGACAGATCCATCTAAAAGACAAACAATAGAACAAGTAAATATTACTTAAAGCCCTTAAAAGGGAATGTTTTACATGCCATAAATGACAGATAAAGTTAAAAGGTTGTTCCCCAAATAGTTACAATTCTATAAAAAATAAAAAATAAAAAATAAATTTACTGATGAGGGGGGGTATTTTCAACATTCTCTTGAACAATCACGGGCTGACGGGCATCATCACCGACGGGCTGGGCTTGGTTTTCAACAGGAGCTGACTCTCCGTCGCCAAAGGCTGCATCATCAGCAAATAGATCATCCGCACTCTCAGAGGCGAAGGGTTGAGCAGTAGCTTGGGCTTGTGTATTAATGTTGAGTTGAGAAAAGTCAAGGTCAGGATAAGCTTTCTTGGCTTGACGGACAGCGTCATCAAAACCATCCGCATAAGAGGTCTCGAGCTCCTATAGGAAGGCGTTAGAGTCGTGATATTCACGGATCACTGCCTCCTTCGCCTGACGGAGTTGGTCCTTGGCATCCTTGATCTCTTTCTCCTTATCCTCCAGGACTTTCCTCATCGTCTCCATATGTTCCTCAAGCTCTTTCCTGACTTTCTCCGACGTAGCAAATTTTTTCTCCATGCCAACTTTCCAAGCCTTGAGAGTGTTCAACTCGTCCTCCATCTCGTTGGCCCTCGCCTTTACACGGTCCAGCGCCGTCTCATGGTTCAGACACTGTCTCATCAGCCCCTTCATCATCACCATAACTTGAAAACAAAGGTTATTAGTGACGGAGGTAAGTGAACGGGAAGGATAGAAAGTGGACGGCATGACTTACCTAAGCAATACAAAAGAGCCCCATCTCTCCCATGGCTTCTGTGGCATGGTTGCTTAAATCCTCATAGTCGTCGGACGATATGATGGACGAAAGTTTCTCTAAAGCATATTTGGAATTCTCACGGAGGAGGATGGATGGCTTCTCTTGGGTGGTAGACGGGCCCTTCATTAAACCCTTTCCTGCTCCATGCTTGGCAGGAGTAACCATCTTCCTGCTCTCGACCTCTAGTCCCACGATGGGCTCTAGAATGGTTTTAGGCTTCTTGGGGAGACGACCTCGCTTCTCCGGCAGTTTTCTTTTTGTGGACGGGTTGGATGAACCCATTTCCTTAGGTTGTTGTCCTTCCATCTCTTTCTTTTTGGCTGCCTGTTGTTTGATGACAACCCTTCTCTTGGCAGCATCCATTTCTACATAAGGGAAGACGAATGGTTAAAGCTTACAAACCAAGAAACCCAAAGATAGGGCGACAAACTAACGTTGGCGAACTTGAGCGTCGTATCGATAGGTAGCTGGAATTGGCTCTGGTCTGTTGTAGTACCAGTGGATAGTGTTTAATGTGACCAACTTTTCCCACGTCCTCTCCTCTAGCTTGGACTTGTGAAAAATTCTCTCCAGAAAACTCCACTCTTCGAGAGGGACTTGTGGACTTTCGCGAACTGCAAAAGAAGACGGTTAAAGTGACACGACTGTTAGGACATATGTGATTCACTTGTTAGGAACATATGTCAATATTTTATGTAATTGACTAATTCTTTGAAAAAACGTATTTTACTTGTATTTGGGTAGATTTAGGATGTGTTTAATACTTCAAGAAACCTTATTTCAAGTTCAAGTGTTAAAGCCATGCAAATTCTGTCCAAGAATCAAGTGAGAAAGTGCTGAATTTTAATGCTCGATAGCTGCTCGACACCTCTCAACACCTGGCTTATCTGTCGAGCTCTTCAGTTGCTTCTTATCACAATCTCGACACCTCTCGATAGCTAGGTCGATCGATAGAGAAAATTTCTGTCCCCTCAACACCTGATCGATACCTCCTCGATAGCTGTATCTGTCGAAGTTTAAAGCTCGACACCTCTCGATCGATCGAGGTTACGGAAATTCAGATTTTCAGATCTGATTTTCAGCCCATGTTGACATGTATGTGTAAGGTTTCTTTTCTCACAACCCTAGACCTATATAAGGCTTATTTTAGAGGCTGTCACATAAGAGAATACAAGGAGAACATATGCAAAAGGTGACCGATGCCTTGTTCTTTCTGAAAGAAGCTACTGCGTCTTTGCTCCTTAGGGTTTTGTAACCAAGTGCTTCTTGATCTTTATTGTTGATGAAGTGAAGAACTTTGCAGCCAACAATCTTCTTCAAGCTGGTGTGTTAGTCACGTACTAGGAGCCGTGCATCATTGGTTAGTCACGTACTGGGATCCATGCAAAAAGGGTGGCGTTCATATATTGAAGAGTTCAGAGGTTCTGAAGCGGTAGAAGGTTTCTACTGTGAGTTCATCTATGGGGATTGTAGAGTCTAGGGACAAAGGTTTTGTACTAGATCTAAAACTTCTCTTTACTATAGTGAATTGCTTTTCGGGAAGATTTCCCCCCAGGTTTTTTACTGTGAAACTAGTTTGTTTCATTGGTTTTCCTAGGTCATCATATCTTGTCTTATTTATTTTTCCGCTGCATGATTTTGACATGATATTGATGTTTGTTTGTTTTAACAAGTTTTATTCATAATAAATCTAATTAACAACTTAGGTTTAAAATTTTTTAATTCTATCAACCGGGGTCTAAATTTCCCAACAAGTGGTATCAGAGCAGGTACACTCTGATTGGATTAATTTCCTGAGTGTGATCCTTGACCCCTGTTGTCATAGATCATGGACAATCTCTTTTGATTCCTCGTTTATTTGATGGAACTAATTATGCATACTAGAAAGTTCGTATGAAAGTTTTTTTGCAGGCTCTAAGTGAACAGGTATGGCAAGCTATTGAAGTTGGCTGGATTAAGCCAAAGGAAGTGCTAGTGGATTAGAATGATGTAACAATCATATCGGAAAATTTCAACAGTAGGGCCTTGAAAGCTTTGTTTTATGGGGTGACCAATGAGGAATTCAAAAAAATATCATCCATAGAAGTTGCTAAGGAAGCATGGACTATTCTTGAGATCACCTATAAAGGTACCAAGACAATAAAGATTGTGAAACTTCAAAGACTCACTAGTAGTTTTGAAGAAATAAGGATGGAGGAGGATGAGACCTTTGATGAGTTCTATGCTAAACTCATGGATATTGTGAATTCTACTTTCAACCTTAGAGAATCTATAGCAGAATCCAAAATTGTGAGGAAAATCCTTAGGTCCTTACATGAAAGATTCCATGCCATGATCACTGCCATTGAGGAAGTGAAGGACATTGATCAACTTCCTTTGACTAAGCTTGTAGGGAACCTTCAAACCTATGAGATGGGATTAGGCTCAATGGGAAAAGGTGGAAAGAGTAAAAACTTGGCTCTTAAGGGTATAGAGGAAGAGATTGAGGACTCTGAAGATGAAGATGAAAGTGAAGATGAAGATGATGATGAGGATAAGGTTCTAACCTTCATAACTGATGAGATTATCAAGCTTCTTCAATTTAGGAAAAAGGATAAGGGCAAACCTCCTAGGAAATCTAAATCCTCTAGGAAGGGCAAGAATGAGAAACCCTTCATCCAGTGCCATGAGTGCAAAGGTTTTAGTCATATGAGGATAGAGTGCTCAAACTACCTCATGAGGGAAAAGACCAAGGAGTCAAAAGATAAAGGGCTGGTTGCTACTTGGAGTGATACTGAGAATGACTCTTCTGATGGGTATGTGGTTTCTTTTTAAAGATTCTATATATTAGGGGGAGAAATACATGCCTCTGTAAGGGGGAGATGTGTTTCATCTTGTTAAGGGGAGTGCTTACCTCCTTCTTCTTGTACACTGGTCCTGTGACCATGTTTACATATACTATGCTTATCTTTGATATATATATGATGTGTATGTCTTCTTCACCTACCTTTACATGTGTTGTTTCTTTTCTCTCTTTATGCACATGCTTTTTATTACTTGTATACAATCTATTATTTTTGTTTCACACAAAGATGCCTTGATGTGTTTTGTTTAAAGTGTTTTAGAAATATATGTTGTCAAAGTCTACTGGGCATAAACTCTCTTCTTGCAAAGTTTTTCAAGAGTTTATGTTAGGATAAATTTTATTGTATTCAACAAGTGAATATGAGTTGAGTGATTTATGACTTCTCTTATATGTTCATTTGTTTGTTGTGGTTTTGTCACGGATTACCAAAGAGGGAGATTGTTAGGACATATGTGATTCACTTGTTAGGAACATATGTTACTATTTTATGTAATTGTCTAATCTTTTAACAAAACACACTTTACTTGTATTTGGGTAGATCTAGGATGTGTTTAATACTTCAAGAAACCTTGTTTCAAGTTCAAGTGTTAAAGCCATGCAAGTCTATCCAAAAATCAAGTAAGAAAGTGCTGAATTTTAATGCTCAAAAGCTGCTCAACACCTCTTGACACCTGGCTTATCTGTCGAGCTCTTCAGTTGCTTCTTATCGCAATCTCGACACCTGGCTTATCTATCGAGCTCTTCAGTTGCTTCTTATCGCAATCTCGACACCTCTCGATAGCTAGGTCGATCGATCAAGCAAATTTCTGTCCCCTTGACACCTGCTCGACACCTCCTCGATAGCTGTATCTGTTGAAGTTTAAAGCTCGACACCTCTCGATCGATCAAGGTTACGGAAATTCAGATTTCCAGATCTAATTTTCGGCCTATGCTGACATGTATGTGTAGGGTTTCTTTTCTTACAACCCTAGACCTATATAAGGCTTATTTTAGAGGTCATCACATAAGAGAATACAAGGAGAACATATGCAAAAGGTGATCGATGCCTTGTTCTCTCTGAAAGAAGCTACTGCGTCTTTGCGTCTTAGGGTTTTGTAACCAAGTGCTTCTTCATCTTCATTGTTGATGAAGTGAAAAACTTTGTAGCCAACATCTTCTTCTAGTTGGTGTGTTAGTCACGTACTGGGAGCCGTGCATCATTGGTTAGTCACGTACTGGGATCCATGCAAAAAGGGTGGCGTTCATATATTGAAGAGTTCAGAGGTTCTGAAGCGGTAGAAGGTTTTTGATGTAAGTTCATCTACAGGGATTGTAGAGTCTAGGGACAAAGGTTTTGTACTAGATCTAAAACTTCTCTTTACTATAGTGAATTGCTTTTCGAGAAGGTTTCCCTCCAAGTTTTTTACTGTGAAACTAGTTTGTTTCATTTGTTTTCTTGGGTCATCACATCTTGTCTTATTTATTTTTTTGCAGCATGATTTTGACATGATATTGATGTTTGTTTGTTTTAACAAGTTTTATTCATAATAAATCTAATTAACAACTTGGGTTTAAAACTTGTTAATTCTATCAACCGGGGTCTAAATTTCCCAACAACGGCAAATAAAAACTGAGCCAAATATAGACAGATACATACCAGACGGTGGCAATATGCCCCATGCGGTGTCGACGGGCATAAATTCATTGTCACCAGGACGACACATCCATTCGCCACACACATCCATTTGTCACCTTCTATGAAAAAATACCGACTCTTCCAGTTCCTATTGGAGTCGGGGGTCTCACACACAAGCCTCAGCAAAGGGCTCTTAGGCACGAAGCTATACATACCCTTTGATTGGGCAATCTCATCAGGATGGTAACAATGTAGGAATTCCTGCACCGTCAACCTCCTGGCATCGTTGCACATTGCCCTGTACAATACCTCTATGCCTAGGAAGACCTTCCAGGCGTTTGGGAAAATTTGGTTGACGAACAGGCCTAAGTGTTGAAGGAGTTGACGGTGGAGTGAACTTAAGGGGAATCTAAGCCCTGCCTTCAACATTTGCTCATAAACCCCGACACCTTCAATACCGTCATAGTAACATTTCTCCGACTTGTAAGGTAAACGGAGAGGTATGCTGTCAGGGATTTGGTACTTATCCCTAAGTGTTTTAAAATGGGATTCTTTAATTGTGGAGGTAAAGTCATTAATCGTCCATATAGGTAACATGATAAACTTCCTAAGTCCATCAAGACCCACGACAGATTGAATTGGGGGCTTAGTGTCATCTAGGTCTTGAATGAAGTCATCCTCTGGCCCTTCCATCTCCAAACCCTCATCCCTTGAGGGAGGAGAACTAGCCGACTGACTCCTTTCTCCACTCGGACTGTCAAAGTCTTTGTGACCCAACGAGTACGCTTCATCATAGCCCGCCCCGTCGTGGAAAAACGAATGTTTACTCGACGCACTAGACATGACCTACACATGACGGTAAATCCTAAAACTCTGATGGGTCCATAATGGATGACGGTAGTGTACAGAGTCTAGAGAAATAAAAAGTGCATAAAAATTTTAAAGGAAAAAAAGTGCTTACCAGGTTGAAGTTGGACGGTAAAAAAGCGTTGATGACGGATGTAACAGCTGAACGGTATGGTCTGACAATGATGACGGGTGCTCTTTGATCGTAGATTTTAGTAGAAAGTAAAGAAATGTAAGGAGGAAAGTTTGGTTTATATAGAGGGAACGACACAGAAGACGAAAGGGTGCTTCGATCCAAGTGAGCGACCATTCAGTTAATAACACATGTCCTTCGTCATTAATGATCTTAGGCCAGCCTGTCAAGGCTGGGGTGTTCCTCAAAAGGCCGGATTGAACCGTCACCCCATAGGTCCTTCCACTTAGTGATCACGGACCTATGGGGTGAGGGTGCAACTGAAGAGGAAGGAATTTAGAGGTAACGGATCCATTTGGATGGACTTGATAGATCAAGATAAATGGGCTAAAAGTAAACGAATCCGATGTGAATGGACTAGGGTGGACGGATCAAAAGGCCACATGGCACTGAATTGGTCATTATGTGGTCTCCAAGAAATCCTAAATGGAAACGGCTTGCATCTCACGATTAACCTTAGTCCATAGAATCTCAATATGAATAGAATTCTAACACAAGGAGGATTCTGGAAGATACGCACATTAATGAAGATCTTCCCTATAAGGAAAAGACTTGTTGTGCAAGCATAGGAGTTTGGTTCTACACTACTATAAAAACCCAAATACCCTCAGAAAATAGGTACGCATAATTCACCCCAGCTCTGGCACTCTAGAGTTGTGAGAAGTTCTAACTTGACATTCGGAGGGTATTTGGCCGGCACCACATCGGTGCTCTCTGTTAGGTCTTTTTTTATTTTATTGTGTATGTATTGTTTTGAGCATGCAAGGACTGTGTGGCTCCATCATTCGGCACAAGAAGCTCTCCATGCGACATTCACTTGTCGAAAACTACATAAGAGAAGTCCTCATTGAATAAAATCTTCTCATGATAAGCAACACAAGACTCACCTCTAATCTTATCCTTTGCAAGACTAAAGTAGAGCACGTATAACCCACAAATATGGCCGAGATCATCCAAGAACTTGAACACACGATTAAGCTCTGAGATGTCAAGAAAGCATGCTGAGAGCAGAGTGCAATTCATCCAATGTTCCTTAAGCAGTTGTTCCGAGATTCACTTCTTAAGAATTTCCATTTTTTTTTTCCTTCTTCTACTAGCAATCTATCCATAGAGGTGGAACAACGGTGGAGGAGAAAAAGATAGAGAGAGAAACATAGAGAGAGAGAGAGAGTCAAATATAACACTTTTTTTGGGTTTAGTGATAGATATAAAATATAATAAATAAGGGATAATTAATGAGATCCTAATCAGAATATTAGCATTAATGAGGGTCTTTTTTTTTATCGTTGGATCTACTTAAATCCAATGGTTTAAAAAATGTGTAACTCTTTAGAGTTACACCACCAAGTGTAACTTGAACTCATTACTACTCTTAAAAATATTTTTGCACACCCTATTTTAAATCTTGCACACTTTGATCACATATCAGCATATCCCACAATTAAACAACAACTTAGTGTATTATTTATGTATGGATGAGTGTGGTTATGTGAGTTAATAATTATACAGTGCAAGTAGAGTTGAGTTTTGTTATTTAGTTTAAAATATTTTTATAAAAAATGACAAATATATAACCACATTTGCATAAAAACAAAAATATTATACAAAATAAAATGGTCATACTTACATTGACAATAGATAATGACAACTAATAATTAACTATCATGAGACGATTTCAAAATATGAAAACTCGTAGAAAAAAATTGTAAAACTTCATGTATATTTGTGTGTGTGTGTGTGTGTGTGTGTGTGTTGTTGTTGTTGTTGTTGTTTTTTTTTAATTTTTTTTTTTTTGTTTTTTTTTTTTTTTTTTTTATTTTTTTGGATAACTCAATATATTCAAGTTCTTTTTTTTTTTAAATAAAATTTTTTAATGACCCTCCTAGAAAAAATTTCTAGAGCCGCCACGGAAAGGAATTGGTTTAGTCATCATATTTGCTAATTTATCTACTATAGCAACTTTTGTGACTGCAATAGTTTCTTGAGATATAATCTCGTGAATGAATTGGTATCCAATATCAATGCACTTGTTTCTCTCATGATACTTATGATTTTTAGTCAAATATATGGTGCTTTGACTATCACAAAACACAATAGTCTCACTATGCTGCAAACCAAATCTCTCAACCAAATAACTTCTCTCACTACCTTTGCTGCTACCATATAATCTGTTTATGTGGTAAACAAAGCAACAATTGACTTTAATATCATCTTCCAATTGATAGCGTAACTAAAAAGTGTAAAAAAAAATGACATGTTAGAAATTTCCTCTTCTTTAAATCACCAACGAAATCAGAATTTTCAAATCCAAAACACAATTACTATTACTAGAATTGTCTGTACTACACTAAAAGCATGCGAAATATCTAAATGAGTGCAAAACATAACATACGTCATGATATCAACTGCACAAGCATAAGGAATACGTGCTACTTCTCCTCACACAACAATGACAAAGTGGTTGAAAGCTTAATGTTTGTTGTTAATGGAGTACATTGTCCGAAGAATCATGCATCTCCTCTTGAATGGGTTGAACCATGTTAAGTTTTTAGACCGTGGTTGTTAATTTCATAATGAATTAACCAAGTTGTTATATTAGTCCAATTATACCAAATATCAATTTGAATGGAAAGAGATGAAGCATGTAAAGCTAACTTGAATAATGTGTCAACAATCACACAAAATTAATCAAAAAGAGAAAACAATATGGTGGCTGAAGTGGAAAATCTAAGAAAAACTATCCAAGTAAAAAACCACTATGGGAGAAACCTTTCCCGATGAAGCAAATTCTCTATGATATGAAAAGTTTTACAATCAAGGAAAAACATTTTCTTAGCCTCTACTGACTCGTACAGAACTTAAAGAGAAATTAAAACCCTTCATTGCACTAGAATGCCTAGATTCTTCAATCATATGAATTGCTTTCACAAATGACACACGCATGAGCACGATTAAAGCTTCCGACCAACTCTAAGACCCTCTTGAAAGTAATCTTCACAACAAGTATATGATATGTGCTATGGCTTCAACTTTTTCACTAACTGGTCTTCAAATTTGCTTTAATATCTCCAGTATGTTGAAATTGAGAATCTTGGTTACAAAACCCTAAGCTCACAAACATGGCTCTCTCCTCTAAATAATCTCTCTTATCAACTTATAATTTCTATTTTATATTCTAACAAGTAGGACTCAAATTAGGGGTGAAACATACAAGCTATTGGGCATTTTGCAAAGCGAGTTTGTGCAAGTCTCAATAAGCAGAGGTTGCTATCAAGCTCGACCGATTGATGTTGCTATCAAGGTTGTTGTCGATATTATAGAAACTTTGCTTTCTTGAGCTAATGTTTGGGTTTTTGTTTTGATCTTGAATTACACCTTTAAGTCACAACATAACTAGCAATTTTTTGACATGGTTTAACAACACTAATACATATAGACCTAACAAATTATAGTGTTTTCATGCACTTTGTCAGTTGTTTTAACTTTAAATCCACAAGCTTGCTAACATCATTGTCTTTGACTATATCAAGCTTCTTCTTCTCTTTTTTAATAGTTGAGTAGAAGACTCGTTCAATATTAAATCGATGATGATTGATGATAATTTTACTTGAAGATGTTGAATTCATGCTCCACAACCTATAATATGTTACCCCTAATGCATAGCCTTAGATAAGAATAATGAAGGTGTCTAGTGCAAGATAAAATTCAAACACCATAGTTGATATTAAGACTGTGATTCGGGTATAGACTTTACTTTGACGGGCAACATCAAAGAGAATTGAAACTTTCACCAATAAAATAGGAAGATTACAAAGCCAGCATAGACCATCACAAACTCAAACCCCAGGCGCACCAAATTTCTTTCAATTTACAAAGGCTACGGTTTGAATGTTTTACAAAGAGTCCACTATATATATATATATATAGTAACAATGATCTTAACCAAGTGTGACGGCTGGTCGCACATGGAGTGAAAAGACAACTGACTCAAATAGGAATCAGGAAGCTCACGATAACAATTAAAATGATTTGCCCATACATTGCATGTCGAAAATTAATTTGTTTACTTTTTTTTCCTAGGAGTAAAACCGATATTCCATGCGACACACCCAATGTGCACCTTATAATTTGTCGAAACGAACGTGAGTCAACGTTTCGACAGAAGTTATGAATATGACTAACAATTTAAAAATGGTCTCCATTGTTTATTAATTAGGTATCCTATCTATCCGATACCAACGACAACAATTGTGAAGGAATTATCTGCATGTTTCCTCACTTATCACCCATTATCATTACCCCTCCAAGGTATGTTTTCATCTCTTGCGGCGGTCTTCTTCCCTTTCTGAAATGTTTGTGTAACAAAATAGTTATGAACGCATCCCAGCTTTCCATGCTAGCTAGGCTTAGAACATTATTTGCATCTCTTTATTTTCTTCTCGCCATAAAAATATTTTCCTATTCTTCCCGTTTGGTTTAATATGTCTCAACATTATAGTATGATTTACTAATATTTTACCCATTAATTACTCCAATTCCCTTGGAGTTGGATAAAACACATACTTTTTATCCTACCTACTTTTTGCTATATTGAAGTTAAAAATATAATTTTGGAGTGCTTATAAAAGAGAGGAAGAACTCCAGATTTACCTCAGACTGTAAAAAGATAATTATGAGAAGGTATATCTATTGTATTGACCAATTAAATTAAATATGTAGCACCAAGTCTTAGGACTACTGGACTTTGAGGGGACTAGTACAGGATTTCTCATTTGGAAATATTATGATCAGTGCCATTGTCAACCATTTGAGCTTTAAGGTTCTTGACTGCTAACTCTAAATCTAATAATACTAGTACAAAAAGTACAAGAATAATAGTAATTCTAATAGCAACTCAAAATGGATTTTGATAAGCCAACTTGAATTTGGATTCAAGATCATGGAAACGGCCTAGTGGATGGGATTTGGTGAAGATGTCACTGAGCTAATCCTAAGAGAAAACAAACAAAAGTCTTGCTTGATAAGAGGTAGTGTCGAACGAGATGATAGTCAATCTTAAAGTGCTTGGTCGGCTCATGAAAAACGCTATTATGAGTGAACCAAATAGGACTCATATTATTTCACAAATAAAGGTAGTGAAATGCCCATGTCTTGTAGTAACCATCGGAACCAAAGAAACTGAATACACCTAAAATTGTCCTATATTCATGATAATCTTATAATCCAAGTCATTAAGGTATATTATGTTCACGATCATCTTTTATAAACTTTCCATAATTCTTCTATTTGTAGATTGTACCTTCTATACATATATAAATGAGCTGAATTGTTTATGCAATGACTTGGTCAAAGCTCAATCAGCAGACGATTAGGTTTGCTTGCTAATACAAATGAGTCAAGCTTGAGCTTACTGCATGGCTCATATCATTTTACTAAATGAGTTGAGCTCAAGTATAAAGATGCTTAAATCATAGGTTTGAAAGTCGTTAATGTTGTAAATGTGTAATGTGGGACTAAGATGCTTCAAAGCCCATGTTGAAAATGAAGAAAAGCTCTTGAGCCCCTATGGTTGTATAGACTCGCTTTCTGGAGTTCACAACGAAATCGCGAATGATGATTTGGAGGGAGAAATATGAGCTAAAGGAAAGTCACAGAGAATTTGTAGATTGCACCTTCCATCCAGATATAAATGAGCTTAACTGTATATGTAATTTCTCGATCAAAGCTCAGTTAGCAAATCGATTAGATTTGCTTGCTAATACAAATGAGTCAAGCTTAAGTTTACTGCATGGCATGTTTCGTTTTACTAAACAAGCTGAGCTCAAGCATCAAGGTGCGCGCTTAACCTGTAGGCTCGCAAGTTGTTAATGTTGTGAATGCATAATGTGGGACTAAGATGCTTCAAAGCCCATGTTGAAAATGAAGTAAAGCTAGTTCTTGAGCACCTCTGGATGAGTAGACTCAAATTTTTGGTAAAAATGTGAGGGTGTCACTTTCAAAAGCTCACAAAGAGATCGACGATGACAATTTAGAGGGAGAAAAATAGGTTTAACACACTGTTTGATTGAAAGAAAAGTGGAGAAAAGGGAAATCAATAAAAGGAAAGTAATGTGAATCTTTTCTTTAGTTAAATAGAAAGAGTGGAGAAAATGGAAAGTCATGAAAATGGTATTTGTTTAGGTCCCTCAATTTATCACTTTTCTGCTTCCCTTCGATTAGGTAGAATTAGAAGAGAATTTAAAGTATAATTGATTAAATTATTTTTATGACCATAATTTACTCACTTAAATAAATATTTTAATATTATTGTAAACTGTTTTAAGAGTAAAATCGTACTCTTGATATTTTGTCATTATTTTTTGATACAAAAATGTGGTGCCTGAACTTGAAATGCTCAATGATTTTTGGGTCATACTCCCAATTTATTTGTTTGGGTGGGTATGGTATTTCCTACAATGGGAAAACCTCTGAGAGCCAACCCAACAGCCCAAAGGAGGGTTCTCAAGCCCACTCTATCCTCTTTTCCTTCCTGTGTATGCTTCCTGAGAAGGCCCAAGTTATATTGAGTTGAAACCTTCTTTCCCTCTTTGTTCATTCCTCCCTCTTCTCTCGGGTATCTTTTCCTAAAAATGCCATCCACTTATTCTCTAACCCATTTTCCCTTTTATAATGCTCTCCTAGTGGGGTCCTAATGATGATGTTTCATCCACCTTTCACATGGACTCCACTTCTGTTCAAGATTCCTAATCAGGTGGGGTCTTTTGATGATTCTCTTGAAACTTGCACTTGATGTCGGATGGTGCTCAGCAGACGACTTCCCCCAAGGCACTATCGTTCTCATCTGTTCGGGTTGGATTTGGTCTCCGGCCCATCAAGGGCTAACGGGCTGGTGTCGACCTGATATTGGGTCCTATCCTCATAATCATACAAAGGCTAATGGGCTGGGCCCCAACCTCTTGGCTAATAGGTCGGGCCCCGACCTGATGCTCGTACAATAGCCCCTCATGATTCCATTCCCACGAAGTGGGGATGGGATCAAGGTTAACTTTTATACATCGGTGAGGGGATGGGATCAGGGTTAAATTTTATATATCGGTGAGGGGTACTCGGGAGTTTGCTTCCCCTTAGGAAAACCAACTGCCAGTCAATAAATGCGATGGACGTGACAACTTGTACATTTCGCACGTGTGACTACAGCAGTCATATCAAACGGTCAAGATTGTCTGACGTTTTGTATGCTGTGGTACACGTGTAATGGATTTAAGGGGGAAGTTATTAATTTTCCCTCAAATATCATTTAAGATCACCTCTCCTATAAACACGGCCAAACTCCTTTTAATCATTTTCTTTATTCCATTTTTCTCTCCCAGCCTTGTTTGCTTCATCCTCTTAAGCCACAATCCTCCCCCCTCGAGATCATCCCTTTAAACGAAAAGGCAACACTGTAAGTTCTCTAACCCTTACCTCTCTCTTCAAAATAATCTTTATACTTCCCAGTAATGGGATTTGCATATCTATTATACTCTGACGCCACGATTGCGGCCTTCAAAACTAGGTTCAACATCCCTTAGGACATGCAGATTAAGTATTGTCCTAGAGGGAATATAGAAAATGATAGGCGTCCTAGGGTAGTTTTCTTTCCTCTAATGGCAATACTTGAGGGCGACGTTAGATTCCCCGTAGATCCTCTTTTGCTTAGGACCCTAAGTTTCTACAAGCTCAGCCCCAACTAGTGTCTCCCCAACTTTTATAGAGTAGTGAATAGTGTGAGGCATCTCAACGAACTGTACAACCTAGGGCTCAGCCACCATGACATCAACTTTTTGTACGGTATTTGTGGTAGTCTAAAAAATGGCTACTACCTTAAAATCTGAGACCCCATAGTAAGACTGATACAATGCCTCCCTAACTCTAATAGGAACTCCACGAGAGAGTTCATAAAAGTGAGCGAGAATTGGCTAGCTGGTGAACTCACGTACCCAACATCACCTCGGCACATCAATGGGAACCCTATTTTCCCGAGCATAAGTAGTGTTGGGTTAATTACTTCTGTCTTATCTTTCCTTTTATTTTGTTTTTGCATATATTTCTTCTTCTTCTTTTACTAAACTTTTGTTCCCGACTTAATTTACTTTCGATCTATAGTACAGTTTCTAAATGCTTTAAAACAGACATCAAAGTTGTCCATGTTCGGGACCTAAATTTCGTCCTACACTCAGAGATTTTCGTCCACTACGACAAGCAACTCAGAGCTACCTATCTGATCCTCGATTTTGTTCCATCCTATACAAGCTATCAAGATCCGAGATGTGCTTTGACTGTCGGGAGCCCCCTATTATCTTACATAAATGTGCGCCTTCCGAGATTCTTACCAAAAGGCCTTACCGAGGGAGAAGCTCGGGAAAATGGCCCTTATCATAAAAGAGAAAGTTCTTTGGATCCGGTTAGAGACGGTTCAGGGGATACAGTTTTCTAGGGTAGAGCAGAGCACATCCCTATAGAAAAGCCCACTATTGTAGCCCTAGACGCCATTATGGTTCAACAGCGTAATATGAACATCGGGCGTTACTTCCTGGATGCTCAACCAGTCGGAGGTCAAGCGACCCCCTATTAGACCGCCCTTCTAATGTCCCGAGGTTGCCACAAGAGGCCGAGAACTGCTAATGAATTGTCTAGGGAGTCTGGCATTCCCCCTGCTGAACGTACCCACTCTCTTGCGGTCACAACCATCATAGATATTCTCGCTACCAGGGACATTACTCCTGGACCGAGGGTCATCAAACGGTCGGCCATCACGGGTGTCGATGTGGCTTCATCTTTCACTCTCCCATCCTCAGGGTGGTAGAGTTCTTTCAAGCTAGGGGAGGGTCCTTTTCCTTTGGACTTTTATGTGTGGACCTGGAGAAGTGGGCTAGATGGCTAGGTCATGAACAGCCTTGGGCAGGCTTTTCTTCTTCCCGAGGATCTAAGGTACTAGTAGGATGGCAAGGATGAAGATATCGCCCTCAAGTTAAAGTGGCATACTATTGCTGTAAGTATTCCTAAGCAGCATCTTTCATTCCTTCTTGATGTTCTATATTCGTGTAAATACCCTTCCTCAGCTCATATCTAACCCTGCTCTTTCTCTTTACTTGCTCCAGGCCTCTTAAATGATGCACCTCCTCGAAGGTTGGCTAAATTTGTCCACCAAGGAAGTGGATAGGGAGAAAGCCCTTAAGAAAGTGGCTAAATCCACCTTCTAGGAGAAGATTCTAGAATTGGCCCAAATGGAGCAAAAGGTCGTGGCTACCGAGAAGGCTCAGGACTTTGCCGAACAAAATATGGGGGTACTGGAGGGTAAAATAGAGGATTCAAACTCTAAGTTGGTCGTGGCAATAAATGTGGTTTTGACCCAAGACAAGGAACTCGCAGATCTAATGCAAACAATAAAGCAAGTTGAGCAGCTATTCTATGATATGAGCTTTAATGATGCTGAGAACTCAAGCGGCCCTGTCATCTTTAAAGCTCGGAGGATGGGGTTCATGCAAGGTTGGATGGTAGTAGTGGATGCCATTAACCTCCCTGAGACTTCTCTTTTCAAAGATCTTGCTCAAGTACCACTACCTAATGACCCTCATGTCCAAGCTCTAAGACCTGCTACAAGAGGTGAAGAGGAAGAGGGGGATAGCCCCAATAGGAGAGAGCTAGCCGAAAAAATCGACTCGCATATAGTGGTGGTATATTTGGACAATCCGGCTTCCCCTATTGCTCCTGAAGGCACAGGCACCTCGAAGATCATTCTTGCATCGACTGCCCTAGTTTCTGGAGGTGTTTCTCCCATCCTCCCTGATGCCGCCCAAGATCCTGCCCCTTAAACACTTGGTTTTATTTACGTTTGACTTTATTATTGTATGGATTAGGCTATGTTTTGGCCACTGAGTTGTAAAACAATTTTTACTTGGCTTTTATCTCCCCTTCCCCTTTCTTTTTATTTAATATCATTAATGCTCTCTCTTTTCTTTTCTTTTTATATACTTGTTTACGACTGTTCTTGGTAAATTTACGTTTAATTTGACAAGTATTCACAAGTGTTTATACTTGGGAACAATGTCAACCATCGATCTGATGCAACAAGCTGAGCTATTACAAATAATTCCTATGTTGAAATAAGTTTTGGTTTCTCATAGGGATTCTCTACTTACCTGATAACCGTGGTCAATCTGAATGTAGATAGTCCTCATCTAGATTTTTATTTTATTCGCTAATCGAGATAAGACCAAATTAGCCTTTTGTACGTAGATGGTTTTGTTAAGGTTTCCACCTAGTCGGTGACCGGGGTCAGGCCCAGACTAGGTTTCTGTTCATACACAATTTTATTAAGGTTTCCACCTAGTCAGTAACCAGGTGGCAGGTTGAGGCTGGGCTTTTATCCTTGATACCTTCAGAGTAAGAACTTGAATACATCAAACATAATTCAAAACAGATTGATATAATTTCTTCTATTTCATTTCTTTTAGAGAAAATTTACATCAAATAAAGTTTTGGACATCTCTGCATAACAGTTCCACATAGTGGTAATATCTTCATAAATTGCTCACATTCCAAGGTCGAGGAAGCGGTCTTTCCTCCATATCCTCCAAGTAGTAAGCCCCAGCTCCTACCATTGTAGTTACTCGGTAAAGACTCCTAGTTTGGAGCCAACTTTCCCGAGCTTTGATCCTTCATATTTCCCATAACCCTTTGCAAGACC
This sequence comes from Quercus robur, assembly GCF_932294415.1. Taxonomy (NCBI): domain Eukaryota; kingdom Viridiplantae; phylum Streptophyta; class Magnoliopsida; order Fagales; family Fagaceae; genus Quercus; species Quercus robur. Next base: position 44,527,673 of record NC_065538.1, read on the forward strand.
AGGTCCCCTACGATGAACTCCCTCGGCTTTACTTTTCTGTCGTACCACTAAGCTAACTTTTGCTAATAGCCGGCCAATCTGATCGAAGCCATTTCTTGGTTCTCTTCCAAGAGGTCTAACTGCTCAGTCATATAAGCATTGTTACTGTCCGGGGAGAAACTTGTAACCTTCATACTAGATAAACCTACTTCCATGGGAATCACTGCTTCTACCCCGAAAGTCATGGAAAAAGGGGTTTTACTTATAGATCTCCTAGGAGTGGTGCGGTAGGCCCACAACACATTTGGTAACTCCTCGGCTCATTTACCTTTTGCCCCTTCTAGCATTTTCTTCAACTCATTAATGTTTGATTTGTTCGTCGCCTCTACTTGTCCGTTACTCTGAGGGTATGCTAGAGATGAATACCTGTTCTTGATTTCGAGGTCATTGCAATACTTACAGAAGGCCCTGTTGTTAAACTACAACCCGTTATTTGAAATCAATATCTCTGGGATCCCAAACCTCGTGATAATATTTTTCCAAACAAATTTCTCCATATCTACATCTCAGATATTTGCTAAGGCTTTTAGCCTCAACCCATTTTGTTAAATAATCTGTAGCTACTATGGCAAACCTCCTATTACCGATGGCCCGAAGAAATGGCCCACAATGTCTAGTCCCCACTGGGCGAAGGGCCACAAACTGGAGATTGGGTTTAGGTTTCCTCCGAGTTGGTGGATTATTCGAAGCGTGCTTCTGATACCGATCATATTTTTTAACATACTCGGCAACATTCCTTTGCATGTTTAGCTACCAAAATCCTTGCATCATTACTTGATGTGCTCATGATCGTCCTCCCATGTGACTATCGCAAATCCCTTCATGTAATTTGGTTAGAAGACCCTCCATAACTCTTGGGTGAAGACATAACAAATAAGGTCCTCCAAACGATAGTCGATGCAACCACATGTCCTTAGACAACTGAAACCAAGCTAAAATCCTTCGTATCTTTTCGGCCTCTTTTGCTTTCACTTGGGAGGACACCATCTGATATAAATGAAATAATAGGATCCATCCAGCTCAGATCGGGTGTCGATACTACGGCTACACATTGTTGACATTTTATGCTCGGATGGTTCAACACCTCTACATAAATTATATGAGGAACATAGTCATCCATGGATGAAGCCAAAGTGGCCAATGAATCTGCACAACTGTTTTGTCCCCTAAAGATTTGAGACACCTTCACTCTTTAAAAGAACACTCGTAGTGTGCTAACCAGTTTCAAGTATTCAGCCATCAAAGAGTCTCTTGCTTTAAAACTTTCTTCTACCTGACCCACCACCAAACATAAATATGAGAAGATCTCTACCTTTCTGGCATCCAACTTCTTAGCTTCTCTAAGCCCGACAATCAATGCTTCATACTCAGTTTCGTTATTGGAAGGCCGAAAGCTTAACCTTAACGAGTGCTCCAACCTTATGCCTTCAGGCGAAATAAGTATGATCCCTATCCCTGCTCCTCGAGCATTAGATGCCTCCATCCACATATACTTGCCATGGCTGAACCAAGATTTGACAGACCCACTCTTTGCCACTAGCCGAAGGGTTAACTCCACAACAAAATCCGCCAATACCTATCCCTTAATAGCGTTCCTCGATTTATACCTAACATCAAATGACCCCAGCCTCGTCCCCCACTTGGCTATTCTGCCTATGAAATCGAACCTCCTCAATAGCGATAGCAAGGGAAGTTCAGTTAACACATACACTATATGAGCTGGAAGTAATAAGGCAACTTCCTTGTTACGTGGACCAATGCTAAAGCAATCTCCTCCAATGGCAGGTATCGAGTTTATGAATCCATTAGGGTTTTACTAATATAATACACCAGCCTTTGTACCCCATCTTGAATTTTTAACAATATAGCACTCACAAAGTGATCAGATCTAGCCAGATACATGTATAGATCTTCCCTGGGTTTAGGACTAGACAAGATGGGTAGGTTGACCAAATAATGCTTCAAGTCCCGAAATGCTACATCACACTCCTCAGTCCACTGGAACCCTTTCCATTTCTTCAGTAGTTGGAAGAATGGCCCACATCTGTCTGCTGATCTCAAAACAAAGCGATTTAGGGCTGTAATCATCCCCATAAGTTTTTGCACCTCTTCAGGGTTGCTCGGCGAATTAATCTGTTGTATTGCCCTAATTTGTTCGAGATTCACCTTTAATGCCCTGATTCGTAATCATGTACCCCAAGAACTTTCTGGCTCCCACTCCAAATGCACACTTACAAACGTTGAGGCGTAGTTTGTGTTGCCTCAGGATTTTGAAGACTTCTATCAGGTTTGTTACGTGCCTCTCATTTTCCTTACTCCTGACCACAATGTCATCAATATAAAACTTCTATCGTGCTCCCAATCTGATCCCTAAACATTCTGGTAACCATCCACTAGTAGGTAGCCCTTACATTTTTCAACCTGAAAGGCATCACAGTATAATGATAGTTGCCTTTGAGGGATATAAAAGATGTATTCTCCTTATCCTCGAGAGCTAGGGCGATTTGATGATATCCTTGAAAAGCATCCAAGAAATTCATCCTCGGGTGCCCATAAGTGGCATCCACTAACTGATCAATTTTTAAGACTAGAAAGGGGTCCTTCGAGCAAGCTCGGTCCAAGTTAGTAAAGTCTACACAGACCCTCCACTTCCCATTCTTCTTTTTCACCACTACTGTATTTGATAACCATTCACGGAAGAACATTTCTTTATTAACCCCATCCTGCTTCAACTTCTCTACTTCTTCCTTCACAGCCTCCATATGCAGTTTAGCAAATCTCCTCGGCTTCTACTTCCTCGGTGGGAACAAGGGATAAACATTCAACTTATGGGTGATAAAGGTCGGGTTCACGCCAGGCACTTCATATGGACTCCATGCAAAAACATCCAAATTTTGTACCAATGCTAGCAACACTTTAACATGGTCCTTCGGCCATAGGCTCTTTCCAATCTGGAAATATATATCTTCATAAGGCAAGATTCTGATCTGGACCAACTCTACTACACTGTCAGTCCCGACGTCCTCCTCGGGTTCCTGTAAGTGCTATAATGGTTCCGTTTCTACTTGCTCTTTCTATTTGATCGTTGATCCCCCCTGACCACGACAATTCCATCTTTGGTGGGGAATTTAACCTTCATATGTAGTGTAGATGGCACTGCTCCCATGGCATGAATCCAAGGTTGACCTTGGATTGCAATGTATGGTGAAAAAGTATTAACCACTATAAAGTTCACCATCACCTCCTTCCCCTTAGTTAAAACAGAGAGTGAAGTTTTCCCTTCAGGTACCACCATCTTCCCATCGAACCTTACTAAAGGTGTGTCGTACTTCTTCAAATCTTCTGGCTTCAAACCCAGGTCTTTGTAGAGGTCAGGGTACATTAGCTCAGCCCCACTCCCTTGATCTATTATCACCCTTGATCTATTATCCTCCAATTCTCTACGCCACAACAAGGGCATCATCATATGGCTGGGATGTCCCCTCGAGGTCATTATTGCCAAAAGTAATCAGTTCTCTAGTCGGCCTCAACCTCTTTTCTAGCCGGTCCGCAACTTTTGGCCCTTGTTGGGGGGTAATGCTTAGAACCCCTTTTCGGCGACTTGCACTCATGCCAATGGAGACTGTATGGATAACTTTAATGATTCTGAGGGCCAGAGGAAGGGCATTTCCTCGATTTTCGGGGGTTTGCCCTATCGTGTTCCCTTCTTGCCTGACCACGAATTCTTTCAAATGCCCAGCTTTAAAAAGTTACTCCAAATGATCCTTGAATAGTCTACACTATTCAGTGGTATATCCCTTCTCCCGATGATACATATAATACAGGCTTTGATTCCTTCTGGCTGGGTCTCCTCCCATCTTACCCAGCCATCGAAAATAAAGTTCATTTTTTATCCGCTCCAAAATTTTGTGTACTGGCTCCTTAAATGCTACGTTGACACCCCTAATATGGATCTCGAGATCTAGGACCCTGGCTTCCCTTCTGGGTCTTTGCTGGAAGCCCCTGGATCTTAAATCCCTGTTGTATTAAGAAGTAGCCGGAGCTTTACCCTTGCTCTGGTGTCGGTCATCTTCCAACCTTTTATGTTCCTTAATCCTCTTCATGAGTTGATACACGTTCTTGAGTGGTCACATAATCAGCGAATCTCTCAATTCAGACTCTTAGGGGAGCTCCAGCCTAAACGTGTTTCTACAACTTGCTCATTCCCTCCTCATATCTTGTTGTATAACTCCTAGTACCTATTTGCATATGATCAGAAAGTCTCCCCATTCCCCATCCTCATGGACAACAACGCATCGATAGGCTAAGGGAATCGGCTACATGTGATAAAACGTGCCCCAAATGCCTGAATTATCTCTCTGAAGTTGTGTATGGATCCCTTCCTCAAACCGTTGAACCATTTAATTTCCATGGGCTTGAGGCTAGACGAGAACACTTTACACATCAGTCCATCATTTTGAGAGTATAAAGCCATTAACTGAATGTAATGACTAACCTGCTCCACTAGGTCGGTTTTACCATCATAGCAAATAAACGGAGGACAGTTGAAACAGTTGGGCATCTCAGTACACTCTATCTCATCAGAAAACAGCAATCAAGCAACTCTCCAAAGTGCCCAGCTCATGGCATCTAGGGCGGCGCTGGGGTGTCTGTGTCTTTCTCTTCTTGGTGTTTCAGAGTGATGCCCAATAGTCTCATTAGATTTGTCTCTCGACCAGCGTGAATGACTTTGGTGGGATGACTCTCCTGTATAGCCACTAGTAAAGCCTTGATCGTAAGACGACTCCTCTTGGTCCCGTCTTCGATGTCGGCCCCTTATTTCAAGTTCCAACTCCTTAACTTGCTTTTGTAAGTTCCCTATCTTTTGGTCCCGTTCACTATGATATGAATGCTCGAGGATGTAGGAAACCGATCTTTCTCCTTGTGAAGTAGCCTTATCTAAGTCTACTCTCGTTTTGTGCCCATCTTGCATGTGATCTTGCTCCCTTTTCCGTTCCCTTTCCAGCCTTCTAAAGCCTCGAGATGATATTCTGGATCGATTACCCCTAGAGACCACTAACCCTCACCTATAGGTGGCCCTTCCTTCCTAAGCAATAGCAAACTAGCTTTAGCTCTTCAGCTGAGTAGGAGATTCCTATAGATGGCGCCAATTGTGGTGCCTGAACCCAAAATACTCAATGATTTTTGGGTTAGACTCCCAATTTATTTGTTTGAATGGGTATGGTATTTCCTACAATAGGAAAACCTTTGAAAGCCAACCCAACAGCCCAAGGGAGGGTTCTCAAGCCCACTCTATCCTCTTTTCCTTCTTGTGTATGCTTCCTGAGAAGGCCCAAGTTATATTGAGTTGAAACCTTCCATCCCTCTTTGGTCATTCCTCCCTCTTCTCTCGTGTATCTCTCCCTAAAAATGCCAACCACTTATTCTCTAGCCCACTTTCCCTTTTATAATGCCCTCCTAGTGGGGTCCCAATGATGATGTTTCATCCACCTTTCACATGGACCCTACTTTTTTTTCAAGATTCTTGATCAGTTAGGGCATTTTAAGGATTTTCTTGAAACTTGCACCTGACGCCAAATGGTGCTCGGCAAGCACTACTATTCTCATCTGTTCGGGCTGGATTTGGTCTCCAGCCCATCGAGGGATAACAGGCTGGTGCCAACCTGATATTGGGTCCTGTCCTTATAATCATACAAAGGCTTATGGGCTGGGACTCGATCTTATACTGGGCCCCGACCTCTTAACCATACAAAGGCTAATGGATTGGGCCCGACTTGATGCTTGTACAAATTTTTTTTTTTTTTTAAATATTTCCTTTTTCCCTTTCCTTTCCTACCATTATCCAAACATATTAAAAGAAACCTAGAATCCTTTTCCTTTCTCTTTCTTTCCACTTCCTTCTCTTTTTTCATTTTTCTTTTTTACTTTCTTTCCAATTTTTCTTCATGTATCCAAACATTGCAAAATTATCAAATATTCTTGCCATACAAACAAAAACAATATTTTTGTTTTATAGGCACCTAACCTCAACCAAAAAAAAAAAAAAAAAAAAACATTTAAGCCCCAAAAACACCATCTATGCCACCCATTCAACCAACCCATTGCTCAAAGTTACCCAATTTTTACTCCATCCACCCAAAAACCATCACTACACTAGCACTATCTGTCAAAGACAAAAACTCTTAGGGTCTAACTTTAGTAAAAAAAAAAAAATCCACTATAAGGATAGTTGTGGTACATAACGACTTACAAAACCTCTAGTTATGCAATGTACATGTACTCGAGCCTCTAACTTCTGCTAAATGTTGTCTAGATGTTGACCGCAAGTCCGATCACTTGAACATTTTGACCATTTGAAGGTTTCCGAAGGTCTCTGTGGTTTTTAGCAATCCAAAACACTCAAAGTAACACTTAATCTTTTAGTGAAGTTCTCTTCTCAAGGATATTTAATAAGAAAGGGTGGAGGCATAAGAGAATACAAGGTTTCTCTCTCTAAGTTATAGAAGCCTCTACCTTAGATCTATTTTCATTAGGGTTTTATTTATTTCTTATAAAGAGTATAAATTAAGGGTTAGATAACTGCTCTAAGATTTGGAAAATATGATATGACAACTTTTGAGAAATCCCACTCGACTGAGGAGATGGGCGAATGTCAAGCGAGTTTCTTTATAAGTCTATTATAATGCTCTCGCTTGGCACTTCAATACGTGCTTGATTGTGATCTTCTCAAATGCAACTTCTTTCAATTTTTCTTCTTTGATTACTCAATCGATTATAACTCAAATGAAAAAAGTATACATGGAAATCAATATAATTACAATTAAATATTTGACACAGAACTAGCAAGCACATAACAATCTCCTCCTACTCAACACCAAATAAAAACAAAATCGTATATGCTTCTCCCCCATGCATATATACAATCACGATAAGTCAAGTATGCAACAAAAAATTTCCACAAATTTTTCCATAATTTGTTAAGGTTGCAAGTTATGGCAGGTGCTCAATAAAAGTATTATTAATAATGGGCTCTATATAAAAGTGGTGTTACACCAAGTACAACTTTACTAATTCTTCCCAATTTGGAAAGAAAAAAAGATAGGCTCAAGTGGAAAACTCCATCCACCCAATGGTCTTTTCTATTCCTTTTCACTCCAACCAAACAATAGAAAATCAAGTTTTCATCTCCCTTTTCCTTCCCTAATTTTTCATTCTCTCATTTTTCACCCAACCAAATAATTGTTTTGGTTATGCATCACTTACTCTTGGTATTGTACATATGTAACTGTAAGGTTGAATTTAATCAACCATGTATTGGCTATATTCCATGCCAAATTTGCTAGTAATTCAACATGTAGAAACCTATATTTAGGTGGGAATAATATAAGGGTTGTGTGTGAGAGAGTGTGAAGAAACTCAAGTTGTGTACATTCAAGAGGAGTCTCGTGACTGGCAAGTCACCAAAGTCACACACGTGTGAAGTATGCAGGAAGCTGAAGGGTCACAATAGCTGGAGCACTACAAGACAAAAAGTACAGTCTGGCCTGGCAATTAACTCACGACTTATTCCAGTTGCGAGGCTGAGTTGCCAGAATTCCTTGTTTTGCTAAAAACTAACTTTTCACATTCCATCTCATACCCTACTATAAATACCCTTATACAACACACCCACCCTATTAGCGAGAGAGCTACTCATTCTTAGAGAGAAATCTTTGTAGTCTCTTCTCATTCCCTCTCCCATTATTATACACATTGAGAGGAGATTTGTACCTAAACACTACCCACACCCATTTAGAGTGTTGAGTATTTTTGGAGCTTGGGAAGCATTGGAAGATGCCAAGGATGGCGGATGCAATATGAAGCTTATTGTGGGATCCAGAAAGCTAGAAAAGACTCGATTAGGCTTAACCAGTTGGTAACAAGAGTTTGGAAGGCTCAAGTACATTGGGTAGACTAGGCTTGGAGGGTCTTTTGTTATCCGTGTACTCTAACTTTATTCTCTAGTGGATCATTTCACCGCTTGGAGGGCGACGGAGAGGTTTTTCGTCGAGTTCTTCAGTTTCCTCTTCGGTAACATGTGCCGGTGTTATCCTTGTGTTTGCATCTCTCTTCCCTTACTCTTTAACCATTAATTGCTGCTGTGTTTGTGATTAATTATGTGTTAAAGTAGTTTGCCAAATTAGGTATTGCTTATATTTCATATTTTGTACATACATTGTTTGAATATAAGCTTGTGTTGGTTATTTTGTAATTGGGGTTCTTTGTGATCCTTTAATAGTAGATGTAGCTTTAAGAACCAATACATCTTGCCCTAATAAATAGATTGAGACATCATCCCAAATAATCGATGCTTTGATCTTTCTACTTTAATTATATATATAGGAAATGCCATGAAGAATAAATTTCAGCTAGCAAGATTTAAATCCAAAGAGTTTTTTGTTTATCATGGCATAACTAATATGTGATGTGAATTTTTGTTATGGAGAATGTACAATATCAATCTTCTCACCACAATAGCATCACTTATAAGTCGTTATTATGGTTTTATATTTAAAGAAAATAGTTGTTCTAGTTGACATTCTTCTTATTGTGGAGTGACCTTAATTAAAGTTATGAAGTCATTATCCTTATATGAACATCATAGAGGGGAGTTCTCTCCAAAGGCATTAATATTATGTGTTGTGTTACAAATTGGTTTAAGTTACTTGATGAATGATAAGGCACGGGTGTATCATTCTTTGTGCATGTTGGTTAAAAATGGCATTGACTTCATTATCATTTGAGCTTCTTTTTTTTTTTTTTTTTTTGACCCCTTGTATTTTTTTGGAAACGTTTGGTCTTAAATTCACTAGAAGGAATCACTTGTATATTTTCCCTTTTCAACTGCGCATTTTATCAATTGTATTGAATTTTCTACAGTCTGAATTAGATCCAAACAAGAATTGAATTCTCTAGAGTCTAATCAATGCAGTGCTTGACTTAAGGATTCTTAGCTACCTTGAATATTAGAGTACTCTTGTACCTGTTATCATCAAAGAGATAGAAATCTATGGTTTACTACTACTGTGCTAAAAAATGATTTTAAGGAGTTTTACAAATTATACTCAAAAGTGTAACAAATTGGTGTAGTTGTTTAAGTATCATACCACATGTATCACACTTCTTCACCCCATGAATTTGCACACTTGAAGGTGTGCAAAGGTGAGTATTATCACACATGATATATGGCATAATCATATCAAATTTATAATAAATTAATATTAAAATTTGAAACATACCTAACATATAATTAGTCTTTACTAGAAAATTATGCATATGCCAAAGAGTTGGTTGATATGAAAGGATATCTATATAATTGAGATTATACTTAATTTCCTCTCAAGCTAATACTTCTGTTGGTAATTAGATCTGCCGAGTAGCGTGCCAAAGGAGGATGATGACCTTCGATGCACTGACTCTTTGGGAAAGAAATGTGAAGGTGGAACATTAGGAGGAAAAGTTTCCCTTTCACCATTTGCAATGATGACTTATAAAATGTACGGAGAGCTTTGGATGAATCCCGAGACACCGGGTGGTCATAAGGAGAGGATCATAACTTATCAAAATGCTGCACATTCCTGGTTAAAGCAGCTTGGGTTCAAGCACAATGACTTCAACTTCTGCATCTCTCATTCTTAATAATGTTTATTAGCAGCTAGCTCTTCTTTGCCCATTTGAAGTCACCATTAGAGCAACTTAAACCTTGGTTGGCCCGAAAGTATAAATGGATAGACTAAAGGTTGCGTTTGAATTCGAGGATTTTGTATTAATGGATTTGAAGAATTGTTAGTATAAATTACTAGATATAAATTCAACATATGATGGTTAAACTTAAGATATTTTACTGAAACCAATGCATTTGTGATGTTATGGATTTGAAATAACCTCTTACAATTAATCTTTTAATTCATACACACAGTACAAACAAAAGCATCAACCTCATGTGAGAACAAAATATTTTATCATATGGCTAGTAGGTTTGACACATCATATTGTTGAATTCGAATTGATGTTTTATTTTTAATTAATTGTCAAATTTATTTTAGACCTCGTGTACACATTGTAGAAATTATAGTTTAAAAAATTGCAGGTGATAAGGTCTTGTCTCATTACCCACCTCATCATTACTCTTTCTCTAATCATTTCTTACCTTTTTTATACTCTTGTTCTCCCAAGTCCCAGTCGTTGGTCTCCTCACTATTACTGTTTCTTCTCTTCCTTTTTTTGACTCATATTCTCTACCATCTTTCTTTGAATCGCTAATTTTTTACTTTTTTTTTTTTTTTTTTTTTTTAACTCTTGTTCTCCCAATCATTGGTCACCTTAATATTGCTTTTTTTTTTTTTTTTTAATTCCTATTCTCCCCCATCTTTCTTTGCATCACTATTTTTTACCTTCTTCTTTTTTTTACTCTTGTTCTCCCAATCACTGGTCGCCTTATTATTACTCTTTCTTCTCTCCTTTTTTTTTTGTGTTTTTTTTTTTTACTCCTATTCTCCTCCCATCTTTCTTTCCATCTTTATTTTATTCATTTTATGTTCAGCCCGCAACAAAAAGGTGATTGTTCTCTCTCTCTTTAAGTTTCTTCTTTCTTTTGGTGGATTTTCATTTACTGTTTATAACATTGTGGTGTTTTCTTTTATCCTTTATTGTATTAATAAAACTCATTTAGCCATAGATTTCATTAATAGACAAACTAAAATAATTTGCTATTTCATAGTTTGTTCAAATCATTTATTTTTTATTATAAGAAATGGCAAATCATTTCATCCTACCCTGCTAGAAAATACTTCCATCCAAATGGACCATATAAATATCTATATTAAGGACAAAGATTCGTGCTTGCTAAAGGATTATTATGAACATGCATCACCTAACCCAAGCGATATGATGATGAACTGCTCCATTTGGTTGCAAAATAGCTACAGGAAAAGAAACAAGGCTTGGAATCAGCAACAGGACCTCGCCTTGACATCGATTAACTGAATAGCTTATTAGAATTCGAAGAATTCTAAAGCAGAACATAGCTTACAGCAGCAAAATAATTGTATAAATGACAGGCATTTTATATATATGTATTTATGCTTAAGATTTTAAAAACATGACCTTCTGAATTACTGAAAATATATAAATTAGCTTTTTTGCTTGCCTCTTCTTTTATGGCTCATCTGTGAAATAAAGCCACACAACCAAAAAAAAAGTATATATCCCCATAATTGTGTTTGGTATTGAATAGGTGAGGACTCATACAAAGTACAAAAATAAGTCAAACTTACCTTGTATTTTTGTCATCTGGTTTGTTGTGAATTGTTTAGTTATGTTGGTCCAGCATTATTTTGTGCGGTTTCTTGGCTTAAAATAACTGATTTTCTCCTTTGATGGACTTGCACTCAAATGGAATTACTGGGCTGGTGTGAGAGCGGAAAATTTTATCCCCCTCCCTATGCCGTCCCTGTCAAGTTTAAATCTCCATCAGACCCCACCCACTGGGCATTCCGAATTCCCAACCCCATTGGAAAAAGCATCCCTATTTGAGCAAACAATTTTCACATTTCAAACACACTTACACACATTTTCACACATTTTTTCACCTACACGTATTTCAAAAAATTACAAAAAAACTACAAAAATCTCATCTCAAACTACTCTACCAAATACCCCCTAAATCCCTAGGACCCTATCCTTATCCTGCCTGATCATATATATATAGTCATTCACATGTTAGATATCTTAAAAAAAACTAAATCCCTATGCAAGCTGAGACCTAATTGGGGTAGTTAAACCCAAAGGATTTAACCAAGAGAAGATAATTCTAGGGGGCCACTTAACCAGAGGTATAGTATGCTGCTTGAAACTGCTAATCACAAATATTGCTTGACACATAAATCACTCGACTCAAATAGCAATAGAACTTGCAAATAATTTTCAAAATAAATGCACTGTACTTACAATGTCAAAATACATGAAGCATACAATGTCATGGAATATTATACATGAGAAATAGTATTCCAAATTAATTTTAAATCTTGAAGTATTTGTATCCAAAATCAGGGTTTGTCATCCCCTCTTCCCAGTCACCCATGCATCGACCGCCAAAAACTATCTGTTGAATGCCTAAATAACTGCATGAAGAAAAAAAACCTAGTCAGCAGTTGAACAAGTGAATGTGGATGATACAAGTATAGTCAAAGAAGAAACACCCATCCAATCCAAAAATAGATCACATTCTTTTCTAATGTTTCCTTTTGGTCGTTGTGACTTACTCTGAACTTAAGACTGTCAAGCAGTTGAGGAGTACATCAATCGCAAAATAATCAGAAGTTCCGAGGTCTACCCTGTTATACACATATCTGATTAGATCACTTTCATGGACAAGTACCAAAATAAATATGCTTTATGATACTGAAAAGAAAAATAATGAAGTTCTGGAACTCATACCAAAAACGACCCCAGTTATCTTGAAACTCAACATCACTGATATCATGAAATGAAGATGGCATCACATTGAAACCCTTACTTGCATCATAAAGGGGATTGTACTCCATCGATGAATTAGCCAGCTGTCATCAATTTGACACTACATGTTTCAATCTTTCTTAAAGCAATGGCTAAAACTAAGATATTTAGATAATGATGAGCTAATGAGGCACAAAAGTTGCATTACAATCGTTTAAAAGGCAAGGGTGAGCTAATGAGGAGGCAAAAAAGTTGCAATACGATCATTTAAAAGGCAAGGATAACACAAGGGCAAAACTTTCTTACGTTAGGCTAAGTAATAGCATAAATTACTCAATTAAAATCTTCATAAAATTTTCACTGATAATAAAACCTATTATTATCTAGGCCGTAGAATTACAGAACAGTGTCAAGGATGTGAACTAGTTATTAGGTGTATTGTACTAATGTTTTGACGTTGCTATCTGTTGTTAGCCTCTGCTTGGGGCTTGAGGTTGTATTTTTAAGCCTTTTGACTTGAGTGGATTCTGTATTTGTTGCTGGTTTCCAGCTTGTGTTTCAATAAAATTTTCTTGATATCAAAAAAGGATGCAAACTACGAGAGCATTTATTTTGAATGAGAGGATAAAACTTATCATTACAAGCACCTATATGCATATGAAACAAACAAATATATATATATTATAGAAATAAAAACGTCATTAAGAATAAAAACTTGGCAACGTCTGATTATCAGACCACACAAGCACACTAAAGATAAAAATTACATAGTGAGAAAATAGTAAGTTAAAGTAAAAGGAAATGACATGCAAAGAACTATGGTTGAACCTGTAGATTAGCAGAATTAAAAGCTCCCAAGCGCCCCATAACATACCATGACTGAATTACCTGCATAAATTCCTTAATAAATTAATTGTAAACTTTGTAAAAGTGTTGCTATGAAGATGAGGAAACAAACAGATGATGTCATCTTTTTACCATCTAAATTTTTGACATAATTTGTATAAAAACTAGTGGCAATGGAAGGAACTCAGTGAGATGTTATCACATGATATACTTACACCACCAATAAGGTCAACATCCCGATCAGATGGTGCTCCATACAATTCAAACCAAATGTAAGAATCAAGAGGATTGAAACTGTCAATAAACAAAAAGAAGGTTAGAAACAAAGAAAGTACTAATGGGGAAAAACAAATTATACAAGGTACCACACAAACATCATTTGTTTTCTATAACCAACAATGATCCAGGGAAAGTAATGAAGTATAAAATATCATATATGCTTATCGCCGATAAGCATATATGATAGTTATCGGTTCACTAAATGATATTCCTGTAACAACGCAGGTCTTGATTGTCTAAGGAATGGTTCCCTGGTCACGATAACTCTTAAAAGAAAGTGGAATATGCTCAGGAAGAACAGATAAATTTAAGTCATCCAAAATTTTCAAGATAGTATTGTTGACAAACAAAAAACCAGTGAAAATGTGAAACAATATTAACATGGGTATTGAAGCATTCAGCAAGATAAGATCATATAGTCATCTACAACATCAAGCCTAGTACTGATTTGGATCATTACTTACTAGTTAACATACGCAAGAAAGAAATGCCTACGCCTGCCTCATGTACTGAAAAATTGCAGATATGAAGCATACATGCAAAGAAGATAAACTATCGCTTAATGTCTAGATGGTGTAAATGTAAACAACTTATAGGGATCTACAGATGTGTCCCAACTGGACATTTCCAATTATTTCCTTCCCTTTTAATACTTGAAAGCTTCCGATTTTACTAGAAATTTAAAATTTGACAAGAATTAAAATTTATATAAAAGAAATGGAACACAATGTGTGAAGCATCTTTCAAAGAAGAAACAAAGCTCAATTGAGAGAGAGATGGGGAAAAAAAAAAAAAAGCCAACAAACTGACAGAACCAACCAATGAAGGAGGCATCTTTCAATTTATAATCATGTTTTCCAACAGTCCCAACAACTTGCCAATTGATGGATAAGTCCTTGCTTGTGTAGGTTGAACGGAAGTGAAAGGATGTTTTGTACTTTAACAAATATAGGAATTCTAAATTTAATAACTTACTTCAACATAACAGTATCCAGGTTTTGATAAACATAGTAAAGAGATACATACAAAGACAAAGGAAAGGAGTGTGGAGAAAACAAGTAGAGTTCAATTTAAGCAGATTACTCTCTAAAGCTGACTTTGAAGGCAAGGATGGAACCCGTTTTTGATTTGTGAAAGTCTCGACCTTTCTTCCGAACTCTCTCTTCAACCTGTAACATGTACACCACACTCTACACACACACACACGAAGGAATTAGAGAAAGAGAGAGAGAGATCTGGACCCGTTTGCGGATGAGGTCCGGGTTGCCGATGGAATCAGCGAGAATGGCACGGAGCTCATGGTCATGTTTGCAAGCATCTTCAAGAACTTTGGCCCAGGCAGGATAGTTGTGAAGGTTGTCAAGTTGGCGTTTCCTCTTCTCTTCTCGAATCTTCAGCAATCTGCGCCCTCGAGCGCTGCTTCCTGTCGTTACTTCAATTTCTCTACTACTACTACTACTGTTTTTACTTGTACTTGCGGTGGCACCAGACTCATTATTGGAAACCCAAGAAGAAGAAGAAGAAGAAGATATCGGAAACAAAGGCATTTGCTTCTTCTTACTTATATACACAGTGGGAGAGGGAGAGGGAGAGGGAGAGGGAGGACAGGCTGATAGTTTTGGGCACAACATAACTTTCAATTTTACACAATTCTGCTTCTCTCTCTCAATATATATATCGATCATATATCATCGCTTTTCATTTACATTTACATGTTCCTTTTTTGGGTTCTTTTTTATTTTTTTAATCTCCAGCATTTCTTTCTTATTTCTTTATCTTTTTTTGTAACAGCAGCAGCCATAACTATTACTTACTGCTCGAGTAATGGGCACTCTTGCCAAGCCCAACTCAATTTTTGCACATTTTTAATATGTAATATACTTTTTAAAAAATTAATTAAAAAAAAAAAAAAAAACTTGTGAGGACAACCCGGCCTCCATGCTTTTTTTTTTTAAACTTCAATTTGTTCCAAGTTTTCTTCTTCTTCTTTTTAACCGTTTATTCTTTTGGATAATCTAGCATCCTTATCTTCTTTGTTTTATATTCTTTGGAAATTTATCTATGCATCAGCATTAACAATATCACCTTCTCCAACTGCACCACTCAACTCGAACAAGGCAATCTAGTTTGTAAACCAGTATTATATTTATAGCACTTACATTGCATTACAGGTGAATCCTTTTTCTTTTTTTTAATAATGTTTTTTTTTTCTTCTATTACGAATAGTAGATAATGCCGAACAGAACAAGGAACAGCCTTGTGGGGGGATAAAGGTTACACACTAAAACTCATTTTGCTCATTTTAACAAAAGACGAAACTTTTGCTTCCTCCAATTTTTCCTTCTTTATTCCAATAAAATTTTCATTACATAAACCTGTAGAAAAGAGACACTTGTAAAATCTCAACACTCTCTCACACTACAGCATCAGGTAGCTTGGAATTAACAGGAAGAACATACAGAAGAGAGCAATGCCAAGTGTGACCTCAAGCAACTGGCTTCAACACAAACATTTTGCATCCGTGAGATGGCACGGTGGCTGTCAAGTTTCCAACAAATCGTGTCTTCAGTGTCTTGTGCTACAAGAGACACATGCACAGCACACATATATTACAAAGGTATCTCATAAATACAAACGTGGAACTGAAATGCCCATGACCTTAAAAGGCATGAGAAATGAAAGCTTAATCAAAAATACCTCCCAAACATCTCTTGCTACAACAACACTGTTTTCAGGGATTCCAATGTCTTCCCAAAGGCTTGTAATTGAACGACGCACAGGGCCCTAGGTTGAGCAGAACTAGAGCAAACCTATAACCCGAAAGAGGCCCCGCCCAATTCTGTTGCAATTTAACATAAAAGTCATTTTTGCTCCTATGAAGTGAGACAAAAGTACACACTACGCATCATAAGATAATTTAGGCAAACTTTACCTCAATATCACCTTCCATCCTAACCTTTTTACCTTGTACACCAATTCGATCTGTTATAGATGATGATCAAGTCAATTTTCGTAACCATTGCTACAGAGTAGTTCACAAGATGGGAGGAAAAATACACCATCAGTTACAAAATTGATGCACTTACCTTGATTAACTGCAATAACCTCTTTATTGGAAATGATATCAAATGTCTCTTTTGTCATGTTCCTCACATCACAACCAAGGATAAGGGGAGCCTACAATACCATTTGATGTTTAAGCAAACAGAAAGCCAAAACCCCAATAATATGCATTCATACAAATCAGAGCATCAAATTCCACATAGTACTGCCTGAAATACCTTGGAAATAGCCCATAAACTAAAGTGCGCTATATATTCATCATTTGTCATCCCTCCATTTCCCACCTCAAGCATGTCAGGATCTGTACATAGTCAAGCAGATAAGATGCCAATAAATTTCTTAGAAAAAAGTGGACTAAAATGTTTTTTTTTTTAAATTATGTTAGTGTGACTTAACTATTGTAGGAGAATACTAACCATTCCAACCACCGGGCCTAGCATCATCAGCATATACATCATTTGCATCTATTCTAGAGATCATACTGTAGAAGAACAAACAAAAAGAAATGATTTTGGGCTCAGGATTTGTATAATCAATTATTAACTTAACAGAAACATGAAATTTATCTACCTTGTCCAATTATCAGCAATGTCATTAGTAGTTCTCCAGCTATTTCCAACCTTAGAACCCTATAGAGCAGGGTGCAAGTCCCCCCTATTAAGCGAAAGAAAAACAAATCATTAATGGAGTGACTTCCACAACATTGATTTAAAAGTTAGAGATATAGGATTACCATTCACAAAGTGAGAAAAAGATTGGACGACCTGCTTTCATTAGTGCCCTAGTCATTACAGGGTATCTAACAAAAGAAGAAATAAACGGATCATTTATTACTCTCATAACTCAAAGTTTGAACATATATGTGCGGGAAAAAGAAAAAAAAAAAAAATCTACATTTCCCCATTTCCTTGTGAGGTTAATGTCAAGATGACTATGTTACCTAACAGTTGGCTTTGTTCCATCATTGTAACAGTTATCATACTTCAAATAATCAACACCCTGCATACAAATTTCATTATTGCATGATTTGGTATTGCAAGTGTCAATAGCAAAAATGGACAAAGTAAAACCCATAAAGAAAATAAAAACTAAATTTCCTACCCTTGAAGCAAAAGTTTTGGCATCTTGCTCCTCGTGACCAAGTGAACCAAGCATAGTTCTGCTACAAGTATAATAACTGCAAAGTGGAGGTGAAAGAATTTGTTTTCCTAGCTGTTTCAGTAACAAGGGAATATTGATATTGAACAATTATCATATAGCATAAAGTTGTGTTAGGGTGTAGTACAGCCATGTTACCCTGAATCTGAGTAGATTCCTAACTTAAGGCCCTTGCTGTGAACGTAATCTGTAACACCTTTAATGCCAGATGGAAATGTTGAATTCCTAGGCAATAGATTACCCTGAAAAGTAAGAAACAAACGTTTAGTGCAACTACAAAGTTCAAATGTTTGTATTCTTCTCAGAAACTTCAAAAACACTAAAATTTTAAGAGAAGCCAACTTATCAAAAATTATAAAAGAGAAACCATACATTGTCATCACGATGTATTTCAGCCCAGCAATCATCTGGGAAAGTAAGAAATAGAAGTTGTGGCTTAGTTTCATGTACCCACTTAGCTAAAAGAAAAGAAGATTTATGATAAAAGAGAAACTACGTAAATCGATTGCCACAGACCTATATTAACGTAGATATATCCAAGCTTGGCAAGACCAGTGGAGAACAGAGCATCAGCTGTCAAACCAAGAAAACAAGGACTCTTGTAAGTCGATCTCTCCCACCTCAATAGATGCAGTTTACCATTTTGCTATGTGAACTTTGACAGCACTTTTTGATATATATATATATATATATATATATATAAGTTCCTCATTTAAGGATATTTAAAATAAAGAAAAAAGACAGCACTGGTTAACGTTTGAAGGAGAATATTGCATTTGAGTAGTAAACCTACCAGTTTCTTTGATGACTTTCTCATCGATATTGCAGTGGAAGTGATTCCAACTATTCCACCTACATAAGTAGAAAATACCTCAATCCCACAATTCCCCATACATATTATTAGGATTTTTTTTTTTTTTTTTTAAGTTCATGGTATTATTAGGCAGGGAAATTATTGTGTACTCTCGAAATACCATAAATTCGTACTCCCTCCTCCCACATGAATGATGGGTCTCACAAATTAAATTCATGGCAGGACCCACCATTCATGTAAGAGGAGGAAGTACGCATTTATGATGCTCCGGGTGTACCTAATAATTTTCCTATTAGACAATAGGAAAAGTAGTTCTAGTAATAAATGTGAAAAGCTTTCATCCAAAAATAACAATAAATATATACTAAAAAAAGTGGTCGAAGAGGATATGATTATAAAAAGATAAGTAGAGATGAACTTGGAATTAATTACAAAGCACTCTTTCAATGGTCACCAATTAGATAAGATCTGATAAAATTGTATATTCGAAAATCTTACAAAAATTTATGTTATTATTGTTTTATACCAATTTATCTTATTATTAGGAATTAATGAAAATTTGAATCTAGGAGTATTAAAAGGAAACAAAGTTCCCATCAAATTTTTTTTTTTTTTTTTTTAAAAAGAGGGAGTTTTTTAAGGATACAAAATGCATAATTTCTCTCATTGACATTGTTATATTTCTTGAACAACCAACAAGAAGATATTATTTCCCATTTCCATCTTTGATTTAGAAATATTTGAAGAATGATCACGTATTAATCCAGAATATATAGATAAGGATCATTATAATGATCTTCTTGATTAGTAAGGGAAAAATAAAAAGAAATCAATTAAGATATACAGACGAGAGATTACAGCAAAAAGAGATGAAGAAATGTGATTTTGAGAGAATGATAAAGCAAGACCAATATTTGTCCTTAGCAAACTACAGTATTAGGACAATAAATAAATAATAATAATAATAGGATTAAAATAAAAGTTCACATTGGAATTACGAGGGTGGTAGTGCGGTGCCTGTGCCTACCACAGAGAAGCTCCTTTAATGCTAATCAGTACTGCAATCCAGAAGAGGAGGACCTAGCTGAACCTGAACCTGATCTAATGGGTTTGTATATACACACAAACACAACATCAAACAAACAGTACTGCTAAGAAAGGTTATAAATAATATGCAAATCTATAATCCCACAAGTGTTTCTTCTTCCTTCCCCCCTCCCCCCTTTTCTGGGGATAGGATATTATGGCTTGTTCGAGCATAGGTGGGTAAATAAAAAGACATGTAAATGGCCGTTTGAGTAAAGAACGATGGAAATAAAAAATTTTAAGTGTAAAGCTGATAATAGCATGTCATTAGGGAATGGTTCCTCTACTCAACTATACTATCTGCTATTGGTCTTAAATTCTTTCATGTCCTCAACAACCAACAGCTTGGCTTGGCAAGAGCTATAGCCCCTTCTATTGCCAAGACTCTCTTAGAGGCATAGTTCTTCCATGCAGATAGTCTACTTTTGAACCACCTTTAAGTTGGGTTTTGGCTTAGTATCACCACCTCTTCTGAACCACCTTATTTGTTAGGCTTAGAATGCACTGCTACTCCAAATCATATCACTGAAACTACCATATATCTAGAGCGAAAGAAGGTTATGATGATGAGACTTCTATCATTTTCCTTACTATCTTGGAAGTTTGTAGATGTCCTGTATATCTCCTATTATACCTAATTTGCTAGTTTCTTGGAGTAGATGCTAAAAGTTATAATCATGGTATTCTAAACGAGTGTATTTATAAAAATAAATATTTCCCAATAACCATCACTGCTTCATAATTTGATAAATATGATTCATTTTGTCACAAAAGTAGACTAATTTAACTACATCCAATCTCTTAAACATTTTTTTTAGCATTTTGATAGTGTTAACAATTCTTTACCAGATTTTAGTTCTCCTATGAAAAGCCTATTCTTAGAGGGGAAAAGCCTAGCTATTGCAAACTCCTTCCAGTTCCATGTTGGAGGCATTGCCTAAAGTCTGTGATAACTTAAAACTCTAGGATTGCTACAGATAAAGAAACTCTAAAGGCAGAGGAAACAGGGCTAGAAAAATATTTTAACGAGAACACAGAAATCTTGGAGAGCTTCCAATTCCTTTCTGGCATCGTTGCTTAAATATTGTCAAGATCAAGAGGTTTAAAGGATCTTCATATAAAAATATTTTTTGAGAAATATTGTTCTTACAATGTAGGGAATTGTAAATCCTCTCATAATCTGTGACTTCTGGCTTGTCTAGTAGAACCTTGCTGCAAAATCGTGTTATTTTTTAAGTTTATATGAATATTCTAATTGTCTGAATATTTTGTGAGACTACTGTTGACACTTAGGAACCTGTTAAAGATGTTCTTAGGTTAGAAATTCTAGCACTATGCCTCTTAAGTACAGTGTCTTTGTGGTAGCAATGCTAGTGATGTTGTTTCTATTCAAGTTATATCACCTGATGTTCTTATTACTTATGGCATATGAGAACACTAGCATGTGATTTACTGAAATGGTAGGGTGCTTGGCCTGGCTTTTAGTCTTTACTCTTTAAGTTAGAAATGATTCTCATAAGCTTGATTAAAAGTAACTAGCCTCATCACATGCGCTTCGCACGTGCGATGATGCTTTTCATTTTTTATCTTTTAGGTTTACACATTTTACTCATGGGAGCTTTATTTTATTTTTTATTTTAAGAAGAAGTTGTATTAGTACTGAACTACTAATGCAAGAGAGAAATGTGGAGGTGGGATAAAAACAGTTATAAATAAATAAATGGTACGTTTGTGGAAAAAGGAAAAAACAGTTTTATTTTTTTATATTTTTTCTAAAAGAAGATGTTGTATTAGTAATTGAAAACTAACGTGAGAGAGAAATGTGGAGCTGGGAGAAAAAACTGTTCTTTTTTTTTTAATTTAGCTAAAAATTAAGTGTTTTTGAAATACTAATTTTACATGTCTAACCCTATGATTTAAGCCTTAGAAACGGATGAATTTGAAGGTATTTTGGGCATCTGAATAGACGATCCCAAATAGGGAAATTCCTTAAATAGTACTATAGATACGTGTTGGGCGTGTGAGTACCAAGCCAAATGGATAAATCTAGCAGCCTCAAAATATTTTTTTACAGAAGGATTGGCATATAATTTAGTGACTCTGTGAAAGAGATACAATTGAATGGGCTTTTGGTTTTGGTTGATGATGGTAATGCCCAGGGCTGTCCATGGGTCGAGTCGAGTTGGCAAAATCGACCCATGCCCATTTTCCCACACAACTCCACCAACTTAAATACGATCTAAACCCACCCAATTATAACTAATGTTAATTGGGTTTTTACTAGGTACCCAATTAAGCCCAAATATCATTTCTACAAATCACCAAACTCTAAAGTACCCCAAAACCACTAAAAAGACCAAAATACTCCCTAAACCCATCAAATGACTGAAATACCCTCGAAACCTAAAAAACCAAAGTACCCCCTTAAACCTAAAAAATGAAAGAAATACCTCTAAACCCCAAAAATGACCAAAATACCCCCGGAACCTAAAAAACGATCAAAATTCCATCAAAACCTAAAATTTTATTCATTTTGTTTTTGTTTACTTACCTGATTGTGTAGTAAATTGGATTGGTAGTAGATGCTTAACAATGTTGGTGGACAATATTACTTAAGAATAAAAAGCATTTAGGAAGAGTTGAATAATTTTTTTGATTTTTATTAAGAATGTTCTCAATTGCAATAACAAAACAATTACTATCTACAACAACACTGCAAATCATAGCAGATTTCAACAAAAGGCTGAACCTTAACAACTCAAAAAATAACTAAAAAAATTCCCCAATTTCATTTAAATAAAGAAAAGGGGAACATGTTAGATGGGATTCTATTTAGAACAGAACCCCGATAACCTATCTGCAAATTGTATTTGTTCATTCTACATTAGTTTTAACAGCTTGGGAAGCATTTCATTAATGCTTATTGGTACAAGCAGGAGGGTTCAACTTGCCCGAAACTGCAGGCTGGATGTTAGTACAAATGGAAGTAGCAAATCCTCCACCTCCCTTGTACGCGAGATCAATGTCAGAAAGCACCACTTGTTGGCATGGTACACTCTTACTGCAAATAAGATTCAGAGCTTCCTTTGTCGAAGAAGTGCCTCTAATTTTCTTGAAGCTAACATTGCTGATCTTAACTTTAGAGGGAGACTGAAAACAAAACAAAAAAGCACACCCAAGAATTCGATATTAGTAGTTTTACTTTTTTTTTAACATCAAAATTTGTGTATATATTTGTGATGTTTTATAATAACCTGGTTTGAGCATTGACTGTTTGGGCAGTAGTTTTGATCAATGATGACAGGATTGGCAACATTGTTCATGACAACATCCTCGAAATGTATATCAGAAGCAACTCCAGAAGAGGAAGAAGGCCATGTTTTGATTCTAACACCATTATCTGTATTGCTAAGTGTGGCACCAATAACTCTGATTCCTGAAACAGGTTCTTCGTTCTCATACCTTCCAAGACTTCCAACGCTGATACCATGGCCAGGTCCACAAGTTACTTGGTTAACAGTAACATCTTGGGTTCCATCACCAAAGGAGATGCAATCATCACCTGTTCCAATATCGGCATTGGTAATGGTGATCTGAGATGAACGTCCCACGTGGATTCCATCAGTGTTGGGGCTATTAGCGGGTGCAGTTATGGTAACATGTTGGAATTGCAACTTCTTGCATTCCAAAAGGTTGATGTGGAAATATTTGCTGTCCTTCGATGTAATGTCTTGGACTTTTGAATTTGTGACGTAATCAAACCTTATATTCTGTTCATGTTTACAAGTTAGATAAATTAAAACGCTAAATATGAGCGCTCAAGTTTCATTTAAAAACATTTTAATTAGTAAAATGGTAACGATTCTTTGAATCATAAAAAAATAAATAAATAATTTTTTTGGAAACAAACGTGATCATTAAATCATTTTTAAAAAAAATGGTAAAGTTGTAGCAAATATTGTTACATAAAAACTTACAAACTAATGTTTCTATGAACGTGGTTGGTACTACTTCAATAATATTATATTATATAAACAATTCTTCAGAGACCACAAGCTTTGTCAAAAGATTACATGTGCGATTGTGATTGGTGAATTATCGCTTTTATATTTAACCATTGTTTTTACTATATCGCTTATAGTCGCACATGTTAGTGTTGTGGCACAAAAAGTACTCCATAAACTTTCTCATATATAAATTTTAAAATTAATTCTTTTTTGAGTTGTGACACATCACTATACAAAACTTGTCAAATTATTAGTAAAACATCATTTAACATATAAATGTTTGAATTTTTTTTTAACGGGTAAATTTTGTAAAGTTGTAGTGTCTATGTATATCTAATAGAAAATGATGGAATATAAATGCTAATTAATTAAGATTGAAATCTTACAATAGGAAGTACGTTGCAGTTTTTGTCTTCGGCACACTCATTTTTTTGCCATGCTTGTTGTCCTTTGCCATCAAAAACTCCACCACCTGACACAGTGAGACCGTCGATACGTTCAAAAGCAACCCAACCATCTTTACCGTTGAAGGAGGCAACATCTGATGGGGCCTGTAGGGTTCCCTGAAGGTTAAACTCAATTGCACCTTTGCATGGACCCAACAAAGTCACTAAACCTAGTTTGTATACCCCTGCTGAAATCACAACTTTACTTCCTGCTACTGCACACGCAGCTTTCCAAGCTTTTGTCAAAGCCTACACACATTGTAAAAAAAAAATCAAGATCAGTATATAATAATCATTTTGCATTTTAATGTTTTATCATTTGGTCATGACATCGATCCGTTTCTGGTGTAAACAGAGTTTGAACCTAAGTTCTCTTGTTAAAGTTAAAAGGCTTTACTAGTGATGTTAACTGGAACACACTCTTCTTGTCAATTACATATTTATACCTGGGTTATATCAGCATTAGGTTGTGCTCCGTATGATTTAACGTCAAAGACCTGCTGGGCTTTGGTGGATGCCAACACCAATAGCAAGGAAATTGTTGCAATGCTTAAATTCTTTCCCATCTTATTGTTCTTTATTTTCTTTCTATTGCCAGTTTGTTGTATGATATTATGGTAACCCCATTTGGTTTGAAGCTATTTATACTTCAGTACCTGAGTTCCACACCATTGAAACTACTCAACTAATATTAACTAATTTAGTGCAAGGTTGCTAAGAACTCTCCTGTATATATTTCAACTTCTATACTATTATTAGTTTTTGTTCTTTCTCCTCCACTAATTAATTATCGTTTGTTATTGTATAAGATAAGATTATTTTACTTTTTTGTACATCATCTTAACTTCTTTGCTTTAAATGGCACACTGTTAGCAACCTGAAATATGTTCATTTTATCATGTAAGCAAAGTGAATACTTCTATTAGTAAGGGGGGAAAAGCCTAGTAAAATCGACTAAAATTTTCCAAAATTGGCATAGGCAACATGCTTGTCTACACTTTACAATAGCAAATAATGAAACCCACCAATATTTTGCTCATTTTTTAGTTTTCGGGGTATTTTGGTAAATTTGTTTTGTCTTTTTTGGGGGGGAGGTATTTCTATCATTTTTTAGGTTTTGAGATGTATTTATGTCATTTTTTGGTTTAGGGGGATGTTTTGTTCAATTTTTAGGTTTTAAGGTTATTTCGGTCATTTTTTAAGTTTTGAGGGTATTTTGGTAATTTTAAGTGGTGTTTTTTAGCATATTTGGTCTTTCTTTAGGTTTGGAGGGTATTTTGGAAATTTTAAAGGATTTTAGGAGTATCTTAGTCATTTTCGAGTTTAAGGGGCGTTTTGGTAATTATGATTATTAGGTAATTGGGTGGGTTGGGGTTTACGCATAATAATTGGGTTAGGTTGGGATTGGGTTAGAAGTAATTAGTTATATGGGTACTAAATGAGTAAATGTGTTTTAACCAAACCAAAAGCCCTCCCCAAACCCACCCATTTGATACCACTAGTATTGGGGATGAACCACCGCTTAACTTGATTTGATCCGGTGAATGGGTTAGGGATCTGCTGCTAATTGAACGATCAGTCGAATCCAGGTCTCTTACGTTGTTGGTTAGGTGGGGTAGAATGTCAAGTGACAAGATCTGGGCTATAATTGATAATGATAACATCAAAGCAAAAAAAAAAAAATATGCAACCATTCTTTAAACACTTGTAGCCTAGATCAAGTGAGGCAGGAACACAATAATTAGTATTTTTGGGTTTATTTGATTTGAACCTAAACAATTGAGTCAATGAGAAAATGAGAAAACGAGAGATGAGAAACAAAGAAAATATACATTGATCAAAAATGATATTTTTGCCAACATATCTATTATGTGACAAAACATGAAACATATTATATTAGTTATGTGACAATATTTGAAACTCAAGTTTCACTGGAAACTTAAATAAATAATCAACAAAACTTTTTCTTGCTGTGAATCTTATCCAACATAGATATACATGAATGACTTCAAATTACCAGTTCGTATGCTTTAAACACACATTTGGGTTGGCTTTGTCGACGTCCTTTAAAGAGCTAGGGATTGTTTGTTTGAACTGTAAAGAATGGGTAATGTAACAAAAAATGCATGGGAATTAACTTCCCCCCCCCCCCCCCTTGCACCCTTGCACAGCAAGCAAGAAATGGGGAAAAGTGAAATCAGTGTTCTCCAAAATTGAATAGGTAAGTTGATGTTATTAACAATAATGGTTAATTGGATAGTTGAGTGTTTATGCCATTAGATCTCATAATAATCTATGATTTAAAAAAGATTGGGTTGTAAATCAATCAAACAGTTTGAGCTCATTTAGAAAAATAACTTCTTCTTTTTTATTCGTTGGTTTACTAAATAATTGAAACTCAGGCTCAAGTTTAAGCTTAACTACTAAACAAGTCAAGCTTAAACATAATAATGTATTCATAAACATGATGATTCAATTTTGATAGGAACCCCTATATAGATAATAGTTGTTGTAATGTTGTATTTAGTTTGTTAGTTGGTTAGTTAGTTAATTACAATTCCAAGCATGTCAATCACATTTAACACATGTTGAAATTATTATGCACATGGGGAATAATAAGACCATTAGGGTATGGTCATGTGGGCCAATAGAATAGTTTTATGATTCTATAAATACCTACTTGTAATCATATTACCATTATTGAAGAATAAAACAAACTCATTGCTTATTGCAATAGTGCGTCTTTCTCTCTTAATCTCTTTCTTTCTCTATGGAGGGTGACTACCTCGAATTAAGTTAATTTCACTACAATTCCTATCCATCCCCATTAGGAACCACTAGGTTCCTAACAAGTAGTATCAGAACCATCAATCTTGAGACGAGCAATTGTGACTAAAGAAAACTTAAGAAATAAATACAACAAATTGTGAGCAAAGCTTCAGAGGATGTCAAGGATATTTCAGAAAAAGGTCAAGGCCTTGGCTGAATCTAAAAAGGCCATGAAAGAAGAGCTCTCAAGATTGCAAATGGATCTTAAGAACATGACAGAAGAGGAGTCGCAGCTTCTTGAATGTACAAGCAACAAGTTTCAAGTTGTTGAATAAACAAAAATGTCTCTGATATTGAAATCAGTTGAGAACATGACGGAAGAGGAGTCGCAACTTCTTGAAGGTACAAGCGACAAGTTTCAAGTTGTTGAATTAACAAAAACTGCCTCTGATATTGAACGTGCAAGTGAAATTGAAATTGATCACTCATTAAGCCAAGAGCATGAGGTGGGGCTTTTGAACCAAAAGGCTTCGCCATCTCTTGATTTAGAGTAAACAAAGCTAGAAGCCGTGTCAGATGTATGCAATGGGCAATTCTTTATCTCTTCCAAAGTTTCCATCGTATCAGATTCTTGCTTTTCAGCAAATAAAATTGATATGAGATCATCAAATAATTGATGCCAAAACACAAAGTGTGGGTTCCATCATCAACTCTTGGAAGTAATATGAAATCATCAAATTTCATTATTGTTCCAAAGCCAAACCTATGAAGCCTATCAAGTTCTGTAGCCTATCAAGATTTGTATATGACTCCATTCAACTATGATTTGGAGTGTAATGGAAATGAGGCTGTCCAACACAAATCAAGGAAGGAACACTCCCTTGATCAAATTGTTTCAAGACCAATTTGGAGTGCAACAAGATTCGCTATGATTGATGCAATTGCCTATTGTGATTCTCGAGCTAATGATCGAAGAGCAAAGGTTGAAAGAAGTTTTGCCAACAATATGATCAAATGCTTGGAAGTATTTGACGTTTTCAACGGTCAAGATACTTTGGCGTATTGGGTTAGTGGTCGATTTCCCCTCATGAAAGTGTCATTTCAAGGAACACCTTTTGGACAAGGTTTTTTGAAGTGGAGGGAAATGATAGTAACCCCTATATAGATAATAATTGTTGTAATGTTGCATTTACTTAGTTTGTTGGTTAGTTAGTTACAGTTCCCAGCATGTTAATCACGTTTAACACATGTTGGAATTATTGATGCATATGGGGAATAATAGATCCATTAGGATAAGGCCATATGGGCCAATAGAATAGTTTTATGGTTCTATAAATACGTACTTGTAATCACATTTCCATTATTGAAGAATAAAACCAACTCATTGCTTAATGCATTAGTGCATCTTTCTCTCTTAATCTCTTTCTTTCTTTATGGAGGGTGACTACCTTGAATGAAGTCAATTCCCCAACGATTTCCATCAATTCTCCTACAATTCCTATCCATCCCCATTAGGAACCACTAGGTTCCAAACAAATTTAAATACATATAATAATTATATTTTGAAATTAGTTTTACAATATCCCCTGTTTAGTTTCAAAATAGGGGATACCATATAGGCATATACCAGGAACCAAGCTTATGGGAAAAACCAACTAAGATTTTTATTTTTATAAATTGAGTAAGACAATTATGAACTCCCACCTTTGGGTGCAAAAGAGTAGAAGTGTTTTGACTCGTAAGAATAATAGTAAGATAGAATTGTTTTGAACTTCAATTTGAATGGAAGTCCTTTGCACTTCAATTTTATATGAATTATTAATTGAAGGACTGTGTTGTGCCTTGCATGGTGTTAGGGTCCTAATTATTATTTGTTGGTATATTTTTAGACAAAATGCATTTTACTTGTAATTTGGTAGATCTAAGATATACAATGTGTTGAGAAATCAAAACAAGTGATATCATTAAAGACATGAAGATCGAACCAAAAAACTAGTAAAGAAAAGTTGAAATAGTGAACCTCGACATTAGTCACCACATAAGCACGACACTAGCATTTATCGAGATTAAATGATGGAACTCAGCACAAGCTTGACACCTCTCAATATATTAAGCTATGCAGATCTAGAATTCTCATATCAGAATTTTTGCCCATGATAACTTGGATTACTATGGTTTGGTTTGCTAAACTCGTAGAGGGTATAAAAACTTTATTTTAAAATGTCATTAAAGAACTCACATACTTTTGGAGAAGCTACTGCATTCTTATGTGCCTTAGGCTTTTGTAACCGAGTACTTCTAGATCTTCAACGTGCTTTGAAGTGAAGAATATTGCATTCAACAACAAAAATCAATTGCTAGGAAGTTAGTCACGTACTGTGATCCGTGCAAAATGAAATAAGTCTCTACAAGATTAGGCCCAATTGCGTATTGGAGTAAAGGTCAACTGTAAGTTGGTATTTTAGGATAGGCCATGGTAGTGGTAAAATTCCTTATACTTGTAACCACTTGATTATTGATTAGTGGATTCTTGAGAGTGGCAATTTGAAAATCACCCGGTTGGGTATTTGTTTTGTGAGAGATTTTTCCCATTAGTCAACAAATCACCGTGATAATTTAATTTCCACTACACTTTAGTGTATTTGATAATTTGTGTGTGCTTCCACGATTTGCATATAATTTGAACTAATTAATCAACTAGGGAAATTGAATTAATTAATCGGGTTCAATCTATGACCCAACACATGACTTTGGAAATATACACTAATTGTATTGGAAAAAAAAAAAACCATTGAAAAAATCTATTTAATTTCCTGTAGCTATAGGAATACCATTCCTATTTCATTGGTAAACACAATAGAAAATCTTGTATTATTTTTTAATACATAGGAAGGAAGCTTTCCACGTTATGGATCACAAGAACAACATAGTTGTGGACAAGCTGTCTGAACTACTAGACTATCTTCAACAACATATTATGTCTTACCTTTCCATCAATGAAGTTTTTCAATCCTCTATACTGTCTAAGAGATGGAAACATGTGTGGACTGCAGTCCCAATTTTGAAAGTTCACACAACCTTGTTTGGTTCTTCCGAGGTGAAGAAAAATCTAGATATCTAGTGAAAGTTACAGGACTTCTATATTTCTGTGGAAAAAACTTTAGGAAGGCATTGTAAGTAGAGGCTAGGTATAAAGGAATTTTTACTTATTCATTGCTTGGGTAATCGCAAATCATTTTCTCTTGTTGATCGTTGGATTAACTATGTGATTAGGAGTGATGTCAAAAAGCTATCCCTGATCTTTGTTCTAGGATACTGTATCTGTGATCAATATTACTATTATGAAAGGTATCAATTACCTCAAAAAGTTTTGGTTTCAGAATCCCTAACTGTGTTGAATCTATGTTTGTGTAAGTTGGACACAAACTGTGGTAATATAAACTTATCCTCTTTGAAAATACTGTCTTTAGCTTGCATTGATGCAAATGATAAACTATTCAAAAACTAGTTGCTGGGAGTCATATGATAGAAGACATGAAATTTATGAAGTGCCATGAATTGGAAAGTATAAAGTTCTCCGGTCTTATTAAAGCCAAGTCGATTGAGGTGGAACTCAACGATGATCTTGAGAGAGTTGAGTTGAAAGCATCAAATCTTTGTCCAGTAATTACAAGTTAGCCTGAACATTTTGAGATCAATCTGCTCTCTTGTAATAATCTAAGAATGCTAAAATTTAGTGCACCAAACATAACAGGGAAGCGGCTCCATAATCATTTTTCTTAACTTCCACTAATCAAGTACTTGAGCGTTGACCATTGTCGTACACTAGAAGGACTGAAGATTTCAAGTCCTCGTCTTTAGACATCGTACTTAATGCACTGGGGCAGTCTGATTGAAGTCTTCATTGACACTCCCAACTTATGTAAATTCACATAATGTGGGCATAGTGTACTACCATTCTCGTCAAATGCTTTTGCTCTGTCGGAAGTTACCTACCAGATGCAGGACATTGCTCCTTAGAATGTTGAAGAAATTGAGTTTCTCGCAAAGCTAAGAAATTCCAAACTATTGACTTTGACAACGAACTCAGCCAAGGTATTTTTTGCTTTCTCTGATTTGATATCTTGCTCCTTATCTTTGTTATTTCTGTACATCATTTATTCACATATCTTTTGAAAGTTCAAAAACGTGTACAAAAACACTTTTGAACGTTTAGACCCCCAAAAACCAACTTAACCAACACAAGCAATATGTCAAACAACAAGTGTGCGGAAACTTAACATATGCTATGATATGAAATTGGTTAAACAACTATCTAAGCCATAACAAAATAAACCACAGCAGATAATGTAAAGGCAGAGATAGAGAGGAAGGAAGATGCAAACACAAAGATAACACCCGATATGTTATCGAAGAGGAAACCGAAGACCTCGGCGAAAAACCTCTCCGCCGCCCTCCAAGCGGTAATCAATCCACTAGAAAATACAGTTGGGATACAAGGACAGCAATAGACCCTCCAAGCCTAATCTACCCAGTGCACCTAAGCCCTCCAAGCTTCTTGCTCCAACGAGGTTGCGCCGAACATTTTTCTTTTCTAGCTTTCCGGATCCCGCTACTACACCGTAGCATCAACCAATGTAGATTGGCTCCTTCCTAACTGCTTCCCAGAACTCCAAACGACTGTCTCACAGAGATGATAATGATGAGAACCAGGTTTGGTATAATGCCTCTCAAGGATTTAACAATGGAGAGGAAGAGAGTGAGGGAATTTGATGAGACTCTAAGGTAGGGATTGTGTGTGAAACAATCTTGTTTTTCTTTAGGGTTTCTCTCTCAAAATTCTCTCTGGAAGCTCTCTTTCAATCGTGGGTTAAAAGGGTATTTATACTGGAGTGAAGAGGAATGTGAAACGTCAGGTTTTTCCAAAACAGGGGTGGCTCGCGGCTTGACCTCGCGGCTTGACCAAGTCGCGAGATCCAGTCGCGAGTTAACCGTATGGCCAGTTGTCCTGTTTTGTCCTGTAGTGCTCCAGCTAGCATGACTGTTCATCTTCCAGCATGCTTGGCACGTGTGCAGCTTCTGGCGGCTTGCAGCCGCGAGTCCACCCGCGAGTCCCAGCCGCGACACTCTGTTTTCTTGCACACTCTTGAGCAATCTTCACTCTATCTCACTCACTACCCTTACAACAATCCCACCTAAATACAGGGTTACTAAATGCTGAATTACAAGCAAATTTGGCACGGAATAAAGCCAATTAGATGGTTGAATAAATTCAACCTTACAGGGTCCGTTTGGATTGAGCTTATTTTTGCTGAAACTGAAAACTGAAACTGAAAACACTGTAGCAAAATAATTTTTAAATGTGTGAATAGTGCTGTGGGACCCATTTTTAATGAAAAAGTTGATAAAAAGTGAAGTTTGTAGGACCCGTGAACAGTGCACAAGTACACTGTTCATAGCTGACCGGGTCAACAGTTGCGGCTGGGGAGAAAAAAAAAAAAAAAAAAAAAAAGGAAACGCATAAAGAAAACGCAGACGGGCTATCCAAACTGCACCACAATCTCCCCCTTTGGCTATTCCGTGACAAAACCCTAAAACAGACTCTAGACTTAACATGTGAGTTGGGAACAGTTGAACAAAACTCACTCACACCTAACTCTAGAAGCTGTGAAGCACTTGAATCATATGAACATAAACTCCTGAAACACAACAATACACCATGATCATTGTAAGCAGAAAATTATAAATGCATATGAAACAGGCAAAGTGAGATCAAGCAAAGATGGAGTTAATAAACAAACCATGGCTTGATCAACCAAGTGAACACCACAAGGTAGTGATCACAGTGCTCATTCACACTTGGAATGAACACAAGGACATACAAGTTAACAAGCACAAGGCAAGACACTTGTATGCTCAACACTCAACCAATGCATAGCACACATGGCATATGCATCTAGGAACAATCCTACAAGGGCACAAGAGTGACAGTACATAAACCAAAATGCAGAGCATTTAGATTAAGGTACTGATTTCAACATAGCATAAAGGCTGCACTTAAGCAAGGTACATACCATAAAGCCTACAAACTATGCATAAAACAAAAACCCTAAAAGCTTACAAAAGCACATGGGTACAAACACATTATATTGAATAAAAACTTAAACAATATAAACTAAAAGTGCTTAAAATTTCTCCCCTTCAAAGTGATGAGAAGCTGTGATGCACTTGGAACATATATATACTTGTACCCTGAAACACTTGCACAAAACACATTAGACCCTCAAGGTAAAGCAAGTAATAAATGAAAAGTATAATATAACAAGTATAGAAATGACTACAATGATCACATAGCAAAGCAAATGATCATCTGAACATGCATTCAATGAAGCATAATCACATAGAGATATATGCATGTCCAAAGCACAAACATGATGCAATGAGAACACCAAAGCATATCACAAAGCACCATAAAGCCAATAAGAAAACAAACAGAACAAGGTTTTCTAGTTAACACAATGTCTTCTCCCCCTTGGTATATGCATCTCCCCTATGGAATATCTCTCCCCCTACAAATGTGCATGAGAAATAGAATTTCTCCCCCTAAGGATGTGCACAAGAGTCATAAAGAAATGACAAAATACTCCGGAATATACTCTAGAGTATACTCTCCCCCTTTTTGTCAGGAATAGACAAAGGGTCAAGAAGAAACGAGGGCAAGAGATGAAGGTACGAACAATGCTAATGATGCATGAGGGGTGCACGACGAATGAGAAAATGAAGCTCAAACCTAAGACAAAGTAGCATGCTACAAAGCATAAGGTAGACATGACAAGCTAGGATGAAACAGCAAGGTCAAGACCAATGCATGACAAGGGTAGCAAAGGTGTGTGCAAGAGGTGGCTAAGTGCAATGCATGACCAATGCATGAAAAATGCACATGTGGGGCAAAGTGTGTTAAAATACACAACCAATGAACCAAACATGTTCCTAATGAGGAAACATGAGAAACCCCAAAGTTTGGTACTCATCGGAGTCCAAACAAGCGAGAAAATGTCTAAGAGGCATTTTATCAAACACCTAGCATGCACACTATGAACAAAAATGTGAAACAATGCATGAACATCATGAAAACCACCCTTAATACATGTTCTTTCTGCCACAAGGGGCCAACATCCAATGCATATCAACAAAAGAAACCAATCCCATGAAGAAAATTGACAGAAAATAAGTTTTCCCAACCCCAATGATAAAAATCCCAACCAAGAGTACAAAACTCTCCAAAACATAATCCAAGGATCAAAAATAATGAAAAGAATTTATAATTACCTTAGAGATGTTAATGGATTGAAAAACCATTCAAATTGGTTGGGTTTTGATGTAAAAATATTGAAAGAGGGGTTTTAGAGAGGATGGGAGAGGTTTAAAACAAGTTTCCCACGAAAAAGCTCTTTAAAAGGCTGATTCTGGGCGACTCGCGACTGGCGAGTCGCGAGCCAAGTCGCGAGTGAGCCGCGAAACCTCTCTATCTGAGCTCGCGGCTTAGACTCGCGGCTTGCAAGCCGCCAAACCGACCAGCCAAAACTGGCAGCTTGCTG
Organism: Quercus robur; assembly: GCF_932294415.1. Classification (NCBI taxonomy): domain Eukaryota; kingdom Viridiplantae; phylum Streptophyta; class Magnoliopsida; order Fagales; family Fagaceae; genus Quercus; species Quercus robur. The sequence goes on from NC_065538.1 coordinate 44,562,273, forward strand.
GCAGCTCACGCAAGTAGCCAAAATGAGTGGCCAAAAAATCTGACACTTGTTTTTCAAACCAGAACATGTTTAAACATTGAAAAACAAAGTAAGCACTAAACATAAACTCAAAGAGTGATGAAAATCACTTCCAAAAACATATAAAATGATCAAAAATCTTTTTGGATTGAACCATATATGATTGAGCACACACACATCATATTTAGACAAGTACAATCTAACAAATGAATAAGACATTCATTGAACATAAGGCAAGTGTGTTATGTGTGTGTATCAAATGTGGAATAGTCCTTAGTCTAGAATGAAGCTTCAATGATCAATTCAATCAAGTCATACACAATTAGTACTAAGTCAAGTGGTATATCTCAATTATAGAAGTGAACATATATGACCTCCCACAAGAAAATGATTACATAAGATTGAAGCTTTTCATTTGGCTTCTTACAATTCATATCATTTGATCATTTTGAATCAATACAACTCATTTTGAGCAATACATCTCATTTTTGAGATTGATGCCTGAAATTTTTGGTATTTCAATTTGATGAACAAGCCTTTGGCTTTTTGGGCATCATACATTTTCATATAAGTCGCTTTCCCTTTTTCCTAGTCGAATACTAGTACGTGCGACGGCTTTTGCAGCTCATTATCTCTTTTCATTTTGAGATTTACATTTATTGAGCTCTTTAAGCAATAAAGATAAAAGAGTAGGAAGAGATATAAGCACAAGTCTACGCATGTATCAAAACCAACATGACTATTGACAAATCATTCATGACAAGCTTGAAGATCGATTTACAACAATCACACAAAGATGTCAAGATTTTTCCCACAAAGATATAAGTGCAAAAATAACAAGCTAAGCTCGAAAATGCACAAAGCCATTTGTACAAATGTACAAGGCCAAACTCACATGTGATATGTGCTCAAACATATACGATCAAACTTTTTGAATTTTTCACTTTTTATGTGGTTTTGGATTTTTTACTCACACAAAATAGAAACATAAAAGTAAGATAAAAAACGAAACAATGCATACAAATAAATGCAAGATGCACAAAATGCATGAAGATATGACATTTAATGCATGAAGGGTCCTACAAAGATCGAAAGAATTAGATCAAGGACCAAAAGAGCAAAAGCTCAACCATAGGAACCCTTCCTCATCCAAACGGAACGATTGTTTGGAATGAGTGTCTCATGAGAAGTGAGACGAGGGTTGGAAGAATGAGAACCGGAGATGCACATAGACAAGGAGTTAAGAGCATTAAACATTTTCTTTAACAACATGCTATTATCACTAAAATCCGGTTTATCCTTTTTAGCACAACTTCCAAGAAGCTCAAGTTTTTCTTTTCTTTTGATTCTTTTAAAAGCATGAAACTTAGAGCATTGAGGTCTTCGATGACCAAAGGCACCACAATGGTGACACACAATGTGTTTAGGTCCACTAGGCCTTTTGGGAAGGGATCTAGCAATATGATTTTGTTCCATCTTCAACTTATGACATTGAGGTCTTATATGACCAATCACACCACAATGGTGGCAAGTTGGAACAAATTTAGATCCATCCAAAGCCTTAGGTTGAGACCTAAACGAAGGCTTTGACTTAACAGCCTTTCTCTCCACCTTTTGATTTCTTTTATGTGGAGGAATGTACACCGATTTGTCCTTTAAGGTAGAACACACACTAGGCACAAAATCGGGTACCACAACATGATTGCAACAAATATTTTCATCCTTTTTAACAATAGGTTCAGCAATCAAACACTTGGCATGCATCTTAAGAGATTCATTTTCACATTTAAGATCATCAACAAGTTTGTTAGACAAAACAAGTTTAGCATCCAAGTCCATATTCAAACATTCAAACTCTTTCAGCTTTTCAAGAGAAATTTCAGCAAGTTTTTTATATTTCTCAACCAATTTGTTGGATTCATTGAGCTTAACAATCAAATCATCCTTTTCACAAAATAACTTGCTCAAATTCTTTTGAAACTTCTTAGCATTTTTCTTGAAGAGTTTGTCAACAACACCCATAGATTCAAATAACATGTCATCACACTTATGAGGATTAACACTCATAGAGGCAATTTCACAAACACGTGGCATGTTACATTCATTACCAACCAAATCATGCAAAGAGTCATACAAAGCACAATCCATGGCAAATAAACACAAGGGGTCAAGGATCACACTTAGGTATTTAAACCACAACAAGTGTACCCGCTCTGATACCAATTGAAAGTTCAAAAACGTGTACAAAAACACTTTTGAACGTTTAGACCCCCAAAAACCAACTTAACCAACACAAGCAATATGTCAAACAACAAGTGTGCGGAAACTTAACATATGCTATGATATGAAATTGGTTAAACAACTATCTAAGCCATAACAAAATAAACCACAGCAGATAATGTAAAGGCAGAGATAGAGAGGAAGGAAGATGCAAACACAAAGATAACACCTGATATGTTATCGAAGAGGAAACCGAAGACCTCGGCGAAAAACCTCTCCGCCGCCCTTCAAGCGGTAATCAATCCACTAGAAAATACAGTTGGGATACAAGGACAGCAATAGACCCTCCAAGCCTAATCTACCCAGTGCACCTAAGCCCTCCAAGCTTCTTACTCCAACGAGATTGCGCCGAACCTTTTTCTTTTCTAGCTTTCCGGATCCCGCTACTACACCGTAGCATCAACCAATGTAGATTGGCTCCTTCCTAACTGCTTCCCAGAACTCCAAACGACTGTCTCACAGAGATGATAATGATGAGAACCAGGTTCGGTATAATGCCTCTCAAGGATTTAACAATGGAGAGGAAGAGAGTGAGGGAATTTGATGAGACTCTAAGGTAGGGATTGTGTGTGAAACAATCTTGTTTTTCTTTAGGGTTTCTCTCTCAAAATTCTCTCTGGAAGCTCTCTTTCAATCGTGGGTTAAAAGGGTATTTATACTGGAGTGAAGAGGAATGTGAAACGTCAGGTTTTTCCAAAACAGGGGTGGCTCACGGCTTGACCTCGCGGCTTGACCAAGTCGCGAGATCCAGTCGCGAGTTAACCGTATGGCCAGTTGTCCTGTTTTGTCCTGTAGTGCTCCAGCTAGCATGACTGTTCATCTTCCAGCATGCTTGGCACGTGTGCAGCTTCTGGCGGCTTGCAGCCGCGAGTCCACTCGCGAGTCCCAGCCGCGACACTCTGTTTTCTTGCACACTCTTGAGCAATCTTCACTCTATCTCACTCACTACCCTTACAACAATCCCACCTAAATACAGGGTTACTAAATGCTGAATTACAAGCAAATTTGGCACGGAATAAAGCCAATTAGATGGTTGAATAAATTCAACCTTACATCTTTTAAAACTATTTCTGGAATTTTTCATTGTAAAGGATATGGTTATACCAAAAAGATTGAGAGAGGGTCTACCATCTTCATCATATAAGGTCTAGTAGTTGAAGGTGAGAATGTCACTGCCACGTACTGGAGATGAAATCACTGAACTTGTGGATAGCTTGCTCTGGATTTCTCCTCTTCCAGATATCCTACTAATAGCATATTCGGTTCACAAGGAACCCGGGAGGGAAACCATATCTTTCAAGGTATAACAAAAATTCATCCTAAATTTAGAAAAAAGAAAAAACAAGAAACCTGTTGAATGTTATGACTCGTGGATGCTGGATAGTGCTTCAATTCTTAAAAAAAAATTATTAATTCGTTTGACTTTTTTGCCTCTCATGCTAAGCAAGGTTATTTTGGTGTGATGGACCTCTAAATGTTAAAAATCACTCAGTAAAGATGATGTTGTAATCAATTGTGATGTTCATGTGGTTTATATGAAAATTTTTGCTCTATGTACAGAACCTTTAAATTTGTTAATATTGAAAGAGAAATGGCAAAGTTTGGTTCAAGTTTTTGAGTATACAGTATAAGCAGAGATTCAAACATATGCATGTGTATAGATTACCAATAAAAAAAATAATAAAATTAAAAAAAAAAAATCAAAACTCAAAGAGAGTCAAGAATATGACAACAATACAGACACCATTACAATCTAGATGCAGTTAAGCTGATAAAAGAATTTCAGCACTACTTTCAAGTTTTCATTGGAATAACATGTTGAATTGTTCTTAAATCAATCATTTAGTTTGAGTTTCACTTTAGTTGCTGTTAGAGATATATTAGTAACGCGATGTGTTATATCATGTTGTGTATGCTAGAGTAGATGCGGAAGAGGAAGCATAGAGGAGGAACACTGAGAATACGAGGGTTACGTGGTTCAGCCTTACGGCCTACATCCACGAAGGAATCCCTTAAGGGCTACATCTTTATTGTATGAGAGTGTAGTACAATAACCTGTGTTACAATGAACCCTAACATGAGTATATATAGGCGACTAAACCCTAGACTACTAGTACAAGCAGGAATGGGCTTGGGCCTATTACATTGGGCTAATATGTCTAATATATATCTCTAACACCCTCCCTCAAACTCAAGGCGGAAGCTCGATGAAGGTTTGAGGTTGGATAAGCATGAGAAGATCACTTGGAGATGCCTTGAAGAATGCCTTTGAAGAAACCACAATGAAGAATGTGCCAATTGACTAATTTCGGAGTCTCAAATGCAGAAATGGAGCCCAAAATCGGAATCTACGCGAAAAACTGAGCAAGATAGGCCTTTTTAGAAATTTTGACTTTTGGTCAAAGGTCAACGCAAAAAGTCAAAGTCAAATGGTCAGAGTCAAAGTCAACAGTCAAAGTGCTCACGGGTCAGATCCGGGTGGTCCGGGTCGGGTCGGTCCGGATCAACGACGTGGTGCTGACGAGACAACACTGCTGACGTGGCTGATGACGTGGACCAGGGCGTGCGTGGCATGCTGACGTGGATAGGTGACGTCATCCGGTGACGTCACACGTCATTAGCAGCAGCTCTTCGGCGCGTGTTCTATTCCACCGGCGCGTGTCTGGAACTTCCGAAGGCGCGTGGAGGCGCGTGCAAGGGAGATTGATGCTCGGACTTCGGTGGTTTGGCAAATCGGCGAGCTACGAGGCCGTCATGGCGGCGCGTGTAACCATAGGAGAATCTGACCCTGTGAAATCGGCGGCGGCACGTGGAGAAGTCACTAGAAACTGCGCTAGCGCGTGGTGGCGCGTGCAGCGTCGTATGACCACCAGATTCTCAGGCCAAGTAGATCGGTGGACGAGAAGGCCGTCTTGGCGGCGCGTGTGACTGAGATCTAGCCTGGGAGTCGAGAATCTGCGGCGGCGCTCGTGAGAGTTTCAGGAGCCATTGTCGCGCGTGCGGCTGCCGTTGGAGGTCGGGTTTCTGGGTTTTGGTCGCGATATGCCGTGGAGCACGTATGTCTTGTTGGTTTCATCAGGCGAAGGCTTGATGTGCACAGATCTGATAGGGAGAGACACTGATAGCTTGGGTTTAAGATCTGGACACAGCAGTGAGAGCCATAGCGGCTGCGAGATGCCGTGGAGTCTAGATCCAACTGACAAGCATATGATTTTTGATGGTGGTGTGCACGTGAGAATCTTCTTTGCTTGTTAGAGATGTTTGTTTGATGCCAAGAACGGAGTTTTGCTCTGATACCATGTTAAATATTAGCAACGTGATGTGTTATATCATGTTGTGTATGCTAGAGTAGATGCGGAAGAGGAAGCATAGAGGAGGAACACTGAGAACACGAGGGTTACGTGGTTCAGCCTTACGGCCTACATCCACGGAGGAATCCCTTAAGGGCTACATCTTTATTGTATGAGAGTGTAGTACAATAACCTGTATTACAATGAACCCTAACATGAGTATATATAGGCGACTAAACCCTAGACTACTAGTACAAGCAGGAATGGGCTTGGGCCTATTACATTGGGCTAATATGTCTAATATATATCTCTAACAGTTGCAACCAAATATCTGTGGGCAGACTTTCATGGCTTCACGCACATAATTTTTTTCTATTATGCGATAGATTTTTAAAGCCAAATTATCAAACTACAAAAGCACTCTGTGACAACATATTGATTCATATTTGTTTGTGCATTTAGGGTAAAAGCCACAAGTAGTGTCAAGATAAATTAGCAATTATTTTTGGTAGGACATAATAGAAAAATGTAGTAGTAGTAGTAGTAGCACGATGGGCTTGCTTGAGCCTATATAAAACCTTATGCAACTGACAGACATGGTAAGGAGGCATAGGGTCAATAAATCCCCTTGACTGTTTCATATATACTTCTTCAAGGAGAGAGCCATGCAAGAAGGCATTTGAGTCTTGAGAAATCTAATTGGCAAATGAACCAATCAAATTGCACGACCAGTGCTAGCGTCAACAACGTATTTTGTCCACCTGTGAATTACAAGCAAAATCCCAAAAATTCCAAAAATGCATATCTTACCTTTGAGACAATGGGAATATAAAAATAACTTAATTTTCCCATTGGGATGTCGGTTCACTCAATTTTCTGGTCCAAGAGGCAGAATTACTAAAATGCCCGTAGTGGCCTAAGCTTCAATCAAGTTGACTGGTGGTCAAATGAGCTCAAAGATGCACTTTCATCAAAAATTGACCAAACTTGACCATGATTAACCCAGGCTCGACCAAAAATTGACAAAGATCCCACCGTGCGATCGGAAGAAATTTGAGCTCATATAAAAGAAAACTAAACTCCCTTAAAATGACTGCTCATGGACTTAAATCGGAGTTAAAACGAGTAAGATATTGCGAAAACATCAAGAATGTACAACACTAGTAATTTTTACTAAATGTTTAATGTGGATTTTACATTGTCTAAGTGTGCATTTGGAAAGCGTTCCGTGTTTGCGTTTGTACATTTTGCTAAACAATGTGGGTTCCACGGCACTGTTCACGGACCCACAAAAGTCATCCAAACATAAATTTCAATATAAATTTGAGTCCCACAGCACTATTTACACATTTAAAAATTATTTTACTACAGTGTTTTCAGTAATAAATTTTCAATTTTCAGCAAATAAGCAATATCCAAATACACTCTAAATTGTTGTATTTCCATGGCTGCGTTTTTTTGAGATAGGAGTGTTCAACATAAAATATGGTACTTTCTTGAAGTAAATACCATAGGCTTTCCAACAGTACCTCATTTGAGGAAATTTGAGGTCGATGGACCAAGATCCAAGCTCGGGAAGTTGCTGGGAAAATATGACAAAATCCCTCTTTATGTATGAAATCAGTCAAGAGTGCCTACTTTACGGGCAAATGGGCTACGCATTGTGAAAATTGGATCCAAAAAGCCCAAACTTTCTTGAAGCAGAAAAATTTCTCTACATCCCAGAACAAACAGAACATCCAAAGCATCCCCAGATTAACGGGAATCAATCTAACAAAATAAGAAAAAAATCATATTTAAGTGCAGAAATTTTAGACTAGCCAACTTTCAATGCAAGTAACTTTGTCATTTGGGGTCCAAATTATGCAAAGCTGGAAGCTTTGGAAAATAGAATCCAAGATATTTCCAACGGCTTTGAAATCAACGAATTTGGAGGTTCAGAAGTCCTCCAAACAAATGCTTAAAGATCTAGATTGACAAGTGGCAAAACTGTAAATAAGTAAAACTTGAAGTGTCAAGCTCAGCTAGGCTATGTGCCCGGTGCTAGGGAGATAACACCTTGGGAGCTTTCAACCAAATAGTTAATATAACATATAATGATATCACTTAACCTAAAAGACTTAAGCCTATGGGTTCTAGGTTAAGTAATTTTTCTATGTGTTATATTAACTACTCATTTGAAGGCTCTCAAAGGTATTATCTCTCTAACAAATGGTATCAGAGCTTAGGTAGTGTGCAACAAAAGTGGCGAGGTGTTCAGAGTCCCTACCCAACAGTGATAGAGCAAGCCTAAAGGGCCCACACAAAAGATTTGGAGAAAGTCCCAACAAAAGAGCATTTGACAATGATGTTAGATCACAGTAAAGCACGCAGCTCCAATGGTTAGGAATTTGCAGGTCGGTTCCCATATATGAGTGTTCGAGGTTGACACTTGGTTCCCACGAATGGCACATGAAGGGCTCATGAATTACGTGTTAGTGATGGAAAAGCCTATAGGGAAGGAGAAGCTAGTAGGATTTGGTCAAAGTCCACAAAAAGGCAGAAACTCAGACGTGAAGGGGAGATTATTAGATATACATGTGTGAGTGAAGTCTCACATTAAATAAGAATAACAAGAGTGAGTAGTTAATATATCACAGTCAAACCCAAGCTCATAAGCTGAAGTTTTTCAGGTTAAATGGTGTCCTTATATGAACTACTCCATTGAAGGGTTCCTTAGGTGTTATCTCCCCAACACCCAAGCCCAAGTGCAACCCTAGTATGTGCCTGGCCATAGGAGTAATTGTTTTGGCATTCTATAAATTGCTACCCCCTCCATTTGCTCTAGGAACCGGATTTGAGCCACTTTCAGCAGATTTTAGCCTTCCAAACATTCTGAAAACCCTAAAAAATCTATCAAATCCCTCTAAAATCCCCTAAAAATAATTATCAAATCCAAAATCCTTTTCAATCCTCTCAATCTCTAGTGTTTTTGGTCTTTCTCTTGCTCTAATTCCTCTTTAATTCTTGCAATTCCATATTCATTCATTGATTGAAGCTGTGATTCCATGATTAATGATTGAAATTGCTTATTGGATTACTTCTTGATTGTAATTGTGGGTAGGATTTCTCATGATGATTCCATAATCTCCATGAAAATCAAAGAAAACCAACAACAAATGGGATTGGAGTGTTAATCCCTTTGATTACTTACATGGATTCTTTGACATTGAATGTTACATGATGGATTTTTATGAGTTTTGCCATGGTTCACATGTTGGATGTTGTAATTTCTTGTTAAATACCCAATTTCCCCTTTATGTGATTTTGAGATTATATGCTTTATTGGTAAAAATCCCATGTTATTTTTATTTTTATTTTACATGTTTTGGTTGAGATTTAGGATGATTACACTTGCTTGTTTGGTTAATATGTACAAATATTCATTACTTCTTTTGTACGTAAATCCATATGCTTAGATTGATGAAATGACATACTTAAAGTGATTTTCCTCTGATTATGTCACCCGTTTGGTTGGATTTTTCATTTTAGTTGATCATTTCCTGGCTAGGTGTATACACACACACACAAGACTACCAAATGGGTAGCAAGAGCAGCAATGGAAGCCTCAAGCTTCAGAACTTCCCAATCCGGTTTCCTTCACTCAAAAGTTGAACTTTTTAAATACAATTGAACAACTGTTTGGGAAAACAAACTATTCAGAATACCAGGAAAATCAGTTTATTCAAACAATATAGACCACCAATACATGTAAACTTGTAATTGTCCACCAATCTTACAAAGACGGTACTGGACGGTGAAGGTAAACACAGCAGCCATGAATGGGACCATTTCTCCTTTGGACAGTACTTATAATAGTAGACAGTTTTTGTATCATCAGATCTGTTCACATTACTTAAGAGCTGGAAAGAACAAAACTAAATGAATCATTTCATTTTTCTCACTTTTTAAAAAATATCATCTCATTTTTCTCAAATGCTTGCTCTATATTTCTTCATTAATAGCAACACAAAGTATTTGTTAAGGTTTTTAGATCCTCTTGGTTAATTTTACAGCAAAATTAATCAGCTTCAAATAATTAACCAGTTATGAATCCAGATTAATTTTGAAGTTAATTGTCACAAATTAAATATATCACCAATAAAGCATTAAAACAGTAAATCTAGTGCAAATAACAGAAGACAGCAATATGGTGACCCAAGAAAACTTGTGAAACTCTGGTTTCACAGTAAAAACTTTGGAGAAGATTTAACTTAAACAATCCTCAAGGTAACTCATTAATAGAATTGAAATTTGTATAATAGATTTAACCCTAATTCTATAATCTATTTATTTTGAGAGAATTAAAGGCTGAAACAATTTCTTATAAGAGCCATTCAATAAAAAATAAGTAAACTATTATCTTTTACAATTTATTGGAGAGGCAAAGGAAAAATTTTGCTATTAACGTTTTTGTCAATCTGAAATTTCACATTCACGGATAACATGAATATCAATTTAATAAACAAATTGACAACCCTTTTTCCTTCAACCATGTGATGATGTAACATGTAGTTCTTTAGCTATAGTCAACATTTGTAGAAAATGTTAGAGAAAATGAGGAATACCAAATTAGAATGTGAAATAAAAATATTTTCATCAGATTTTATAAAGGTGCTATTTATCTTGCATACAGACTCACTTACAAATTTTAGGAGTTGCATATAACAGCATGTATAAAAGAAAGTGAGTTGAACCACAATAGTTCCACCAGAGCAAGGGTAGCAAAAATAGAAACAAAGACAAACTTTGATCAAATTATAGATTGAAATAGTATACAAGTTACAGTCGCAATCATGCATATATTGAAAGGGTAATTAAGCCCATACAATTAATTGGTTCTTAAGTAAATAAAACTTTATAGACATTTGGCACGGCAATCAAACTTTAGTAAAAAAATGTTCAAAAGTAGCACAATTATAAGCCAAAATAGAGTAATATGAAACTAAATTGGCAGCCATGAAGCTACTAAGAGAGAGATGTTTGCCATAAAGGGGACTAATTAATAGGTTTAAGAATTCACAAGGTTGACATTGGATATTCTTCCCATGTGATAAATATTGTTTTCAGTAAAATCTACAAAAGGTAGAGGAGGAAGCCTACTATTCAAAGGATGTCACACCAAATAGGTTGAAAGCCATCTTCGTGCAAGATTGATATCTACAAGAGAAGTCAATCATCACGCAAGGACCAAAGGATTTCAAAAAATGTCAATATTGATTCAACGTAGGCGCATACACAGTACACACAAACCCATCACTATATCAATTAGGGGAATCAAAACTAAATGGAAAAATTACACAGAAAGATGAACCTTGGTGAGGATGTTTATCCAAAAGATGCATCCATGCTTTTGAATCTTCAATCTCTAATGGTGATTGAAATTTTCCTAGCTTAAAAAATTTTAAATTAAAAAAAAAAAAAAAAAAAAAAACCCTCAAAGTTGTAGTTTTATGATGGGTCATTTTGTAGCATGATGGGCATTTGTGTGAAGAAAAAACCTCTGAAGTTGCATGGCTGGTAAAAAAAATTCTCTCCAATCTCTTTTTTTAGATTACGTATTAAGGGTAATGAATGAGAGAGAGAGAGAGAGAGATGGGTTTGTGCATGTTTTTATACATGCTTCATAGTTGTATTGTCACGAAGCAAGTCCAATGGATTTAGATTGGTACTACCGATTCCCAAAGCATGAGTGTTTAATGTGTTATTAATTTCATCTCATAGGCTTCTGCACTTGACATCAAAATTAAAAATAATTAGATTGTACACATGTATAGTAAAATTGGACTCCAATTTTAGATTCTAACTGAACAATTGGAACGATAATTATGATGTGGTACCTACATAAATCTAGACACATGACACAAAATTGAAACTCTAATTTGGAATTCTAATTTGAGTTTCTCTCTACTTCACCTATTATTATAGATATAGATGATATAAATCACATTCATTATCACACCATTTTTCGAGTAAAATTGTTACTAGCTTTAACATTTTTCTTTGTTGTTTATTTGAGCTAAAAGTCCCTGGCTCACAGATAGACTCTAAGATGGGTGGCAAAATGTCCTTATTGAAACAAAAAGACAGAAGGGAACAGAAACGGAAATTTGCAGCTACATGCGGTGGTACTCTATTTACTCTATCTATCTCACACAAATTAACTTGATGACTTGTAGCTACGTGTGGAGGTACTTGAATGGTTGATTTTGAATATATATCCTTGAAGAAAGATAATAATTAATTTTTTATATTTTTTTTTTTTTTTGGATTTTGGCTTTGCTAAAAAATTATGAGCCCCCTTTCTCTTAAAAAATAAAAAAGTGTTATGTAAAATTATCGATTGTTCCAAAAGATTAATCTATTAGGAAATGACGAATAAATCACTTAACCATAATTTAACACTCGGGATCGAACTCAGGATTTCCTGTTATAATATTATGTTAAATTATCGATTATCTCAAAAGTTTAATTTATTAAAAAATAATGAATTTAATCATTTAACCATAAGTCTAACATGTTAGATCTTTTAAATTCTAAAATTTAAAATATTCGAACTTTTAAGAAAACAAAAATTATCTAATGTTAATAAGTGCCTAATTTATGAAATCTATTTAGTACAAAAATTAAGTTTTTGAATTTCTTGATTTTGTATCACAATTTCATTTTGAGCTTTATACAACTTTATATGAAAGAATTATATCTAATTAAAACTCATCATGCAAGTTCCTTGCCAAAAAAAATGTAAAACTAGGAAGTTTAAAAGCCATTGAATGAAGTGTTAATTTACTCCTTTCTCATAAAGCATAATACAATTTTTACTAACACTTTTAAAGCAAAAACGTATATAAACATCTATACATACATGTATATACATATATATATATATATATATATATATATATATAAATAAATGTGTGTGTGTGTATGGTTATATTTTGATATTAAAATCTGGCTCCCAAAATAAATTTTTTGACTCTGCCCTTGTGCAAAGCCACATTTCTATTTTTCTGTTTTGAAATCCATACCATATTAATTGTAAGGCAACAAAATTCGTGGCTATGATGTGACAATTTATTCCACTTAGTATATATCTTAATAGTATTATTATTATTATTATTAGTCTTTCATTTGTACTGAACTAATGCTTTTACAAAGTTTTCTCCAAACTGTTTAGAAGAATCTCTTGCTTCCTATGATATAGCATTTTTCTTTTTTCTTTTTCTTTTTTTTTTCTTTTTTTTTTTTGAGATGGTTAGATATAGTTACATACTAAATATGTTGTTTCTGTAGCTCGAGTCCATGTCCTTTCCCCACTCCCCCAAACACTTAGTGCCTGGGGAGGTACCAACTCACCCAGATGTTACAGTAGTTGATATAACTGTTTAAATGATCAACAATTCATCCACATTTATTAAATCATTATTAAATTGGTTAAATAAGTAACATGATCATTAAACAATTTATATCATTTTTTTGAGAAACAACAAGTTATATAATTAACAACCCACATCGATGGTCATTTTTATTGACACGTGGTAAGTAGGAAGGATTATCCTCCAAATTGTTTTAGATGAAAATTCTATCCATTTTAGAATTATAATATGACTTTCACCTAAACCTTGTGATATGTACAAAAAAACAAAAACAAAAAAAACAAACAAACTTTGTTACATGTAAGAAATCTCTTAGTTTTGGTTGACCATTGCAAGAAGTCTCATGGTGCATATTGACACCATGGTGAATCTTGGTCCCCACAAAGAGTTAATCAATTTGGTAGGATTCATTCATTGCCTGAGCATGAGGCAGAAGCTTTTCCTGGAAACAAAAGTTCAGAAGTCAAACTAATCGCTTATTCTTATACACAACATGCATGGCTATCAAATCAAAAACTATTAACATATACTTTATTTGCTTTTGAAATGGAGTAAGACCATTGAATGAAATGGTGCAATGGTAGCAAAGAACATGGTTTTAATGTTTTTAGGTTTAGCAAAACATTTTTGATTTCTAATATGATGCATTCATTGAACTGGAGCAATATTCGAGTGAAGATAAATTCATTATTCATCCATATGATAGTCTATGTAATCCAATACCCTCTTCTTGGAGTAAGTTTCATGTAGAGTTTAACTTTGTAAAATTACACCCAAAAAAAACGAAGACAAAAAAGTCTCCACCAAAACTATAACTTCTCATCCATATCCTTAAAAAAAGACCCAAAACAAAACATAAATAAATGTCCTCTTCCTTCCCTCTCTTTTTCATTGAGACATATATAGAGGTAATTTTTTTCTCGCATATTTGTATTTGTGTCTTTAATACTTGAACACTCTTCTATACTATAACTGGTGTGTGTATATATATATATATAGGAATTGATGTACATGGTCATTTTGTATTTATATAAATACAAAAAAAGAACAACAAATACAATATAGAAACACAAATTGATTTTTTAATTAAAAACCAAAAGAGCCTTTGAACACGCGTGTAGTGCATGTTTAAAGGCTAGTTTATTTCTATGATTGGACTTCATTTAATGTTCCTGTTTTATGCTATAGTGTGATAAGAAATTTTGTTCCAATGCAGTTTTATACTATTTGATCAAGGAAATAAAATTTTGAAAGGAGGAACGCTATTGCTTAGTTAAAGTGTCAAATAATTGGGACATATTCTGATATTGCATCGTCGTCATCGTCATCCGTTATCATTATTACATCCTTGTCACTGTTACCTACCCTTTGCAGAACAAAGAAGATGAAGTTTGTTAGTTTGTAGCATCCCTTGAAGTGATGGAGTTACAAGCCCTAGTGCTATTTAAGATGCTTAGAGTGGGAGATCAAATTCTTGTATAATTTTTTTTTTCGTTAAATTGGGATTACTTGCCTTTTGCTTCTTCTTTGTTATCTTTTCTCTTTCCACTTTGTTTGGTAAGCAAAATATTTGTAGATATTGTTCTATAACTGTTTGTTAGACACCTGCTGTGTTTGTACATGTTCTTCCATTTGGAAGATGCAACCTTTAGTTTTGCACTTCTTATATTGTTTAAAATAAGATTCTTTTGTTCTTCCAAAAAAGAATTGAAGCAAATGAATTAATAAATTTTGCTTGAAATTTTAAAATCTGGACAAAAGTGCGGTTTAAATTTCAAGGTCATAGCATAGTTGTATGGGACTGTTTGGTAGTGTATTTTGAAATCTGGACAAAAGTGCGGTTTAAATTTCAAGGTCATAGCGTAGTTGTACGGGACTGTTTGGTAGTGTATTTTGAACAACAGTTTTCAATGTTTAAACAACATTATACATATTTTCACACACTTTTTCACTCACACGTATTCCAAAAAATACAAAGAATGTTATTAGAACAACATCACCAAACTGGTTGTCTCTGTCTCTCTCTAGTAAATCACCTTATGTATTTTTCTTCATTTCCAAAACTGCTTTTAAAGTTTAGTTTAAATTTAATTTCTCAAAAACACAAAATAAGGACAAAAATACATCTTGAATAACGGTTAAAAGATGAATTAAAATAAAATATAAAGATAAGAGGTAAAATATTCATTGAAACAACTCTTAAATATAGTTAACTTCATAGCCCATGTTTTATTTATAATTATAACTTATAAATATCGAAACATTCAATACTCTCACATTCAAACAAATACTTATTTTATTTATTAAAAAAAGAATTACTAGTTGATAACTTGTGCAATGCACAAGAAAGTTTAACATGATATGATTTTTTTTTTTTTTGTCTAAATATGAAATTCAATAATTATGATAATTATTAATAAATATTTATTATGATTGTATTTGCATATGGAATTATATATTCTAACATTAGACATTTACATGATTGTGTTGCAGTACACTGTCAAAAGAGAACTCTAGCCCGTGGCCATGACCTAATAAAATCAAGAAAAAGACATTTTCCCCAAGACTTCATCAGTTGGGCTGTGATGCTAAAATTTCATCCGCCCACTCTGGGCCCTTAAACTAAGCCTAAAAGATTTGGTTCTACAGCAAAACCAACCCAAGCCATTCTACACTGGAAATACTTGGGCGGCATGGTTTAGCAACTATTGGATTGCATGCTATTTATGCTCTTAACACACGTCAAAATTTGTGTCAATCAGATGTTATTTACCATATGATCTATAAAATTATTTTTTATACATAATGTTAAACTACAAAAACTTGTAATATCTATAAATTTATTTTTTATACATAATGTTAAACTACAAAAACTTGTAATATAAACAATTGATTGATGACATAATTATTGATCTTTTGGAAATTTTGCAAGCATAGAGAATAAAAAAAAATGTAATTTAATGGTGGATTTGTCAAAATTCACATCCAATAAAAAAATATTGAATAAAGTTGTAGTATTAGATTACAACCAAGTATGTAATCAAACTTTGTCCTATCCTTTTCAAGTGAAATTCTTTAATTTATATTTGATTTTTAAATAACTATACATTATACAAGGACAAATCTTCCTCTAAATTGGTTTGGAGGAAAATTCATTGAACCTACACTTATTTTAATGATACAAGTGAATGGTTTTCTAAATCACCATTAGAGCATCCACATTAGTGGATGTAAAACTTTGCAAAATACAAAAAGCAATAGCTTTTACACATTTTGCCCCACAAATCTTCCATATCAATCAAGCCAAAGTTGTCAAAATATTCATAGTTGCTACAGTGATCGTGTATATTTACACGTTTACTGTGGCTTTCTATTTTATTTTTTCTCTCTCATCCGATCTCTCTCTTCCTCTGCCCTCTTTCTCCTTTTATCTTCTCTTAAATCCAACAACAAATCATAAAATTCTTCAAATTTAATCTAAATCAAAATCCCAAATTCATCAAACCCTCTCCTCAAAAAAAAAAAAAAAAAAAAAATCATCAAACCCAAATTGCAAAAGAAGAAGAAGAAAATGCAAAAATAGTAGAAGAACAAGCATAACTAATGGCGGCTTCAATGTTCCTTAGCAGCAACTCAAAGCCTTTGAGTACTTCATCACAGCCTCTTCAATGTACCTAGACCAAAACATTAAATTTCTGTTCTTTTTAAACTTACCTACCATCTTCTCAAAAAATAAAAATAAAATAAAAATATAAGCTTACCCACCAAGAGTTTTCTCTCTTTAACTTCTTGTTTCAGCATTAGTAGAAGAAGAAGAAGAAAGAAGAAGATGCTGAAGAAGTAAAAATGCGGAAGAAGAAAGCAGGAGAAGGAAAAGAAAAAAGAAGAAAGAAGAAAGAGATCAAACATATTATCGGAGTTGGCGTGTGTGTTAAAGTTGGTGGGGCCATGGGTAGCTATGAAATAATAATAAAATGCGAGAAAAATATTATTTAAATAAAATAGGATATAGAATAGACAAACTCGTGTTTCGTAAAAAAAAAAAAAAAAAAAAAAAAAAAAAAAAAAAAAAAAAAAAAAAAAAAAAAAAAAAAAAAAAAAAAAAAAAAAAAAAAAAAAAAAAAAAAAAAAAGTAAGATCCTTTTGCAAAATAGACAAAAATTTTACATCTACTTCCACGGATGCTCTTAGAAAATCCCTACCTCCAAACTAGATAAGGCACAGTAAAAATGTTTCTAAATTAGTGGTTTTCTCCTCTTTTGCTCGCCATATATCTAACGACTTGTAAAAACAGCAAACTTCCTCTTGTTCGATCTCATACGCCAAAAAAAAAAAAAAAAAAAGCAACATATTATTCATGAATAAAACATTTAAATGTGATGTTGACACAATTGCCCCATTGTGATTGGCACTGAAAATGGAATTTAGGACCATGATTCTGCATTCCACTCTGTTCGTAGACATAGTAGCATCCTCTCATGGTTTAGGATGCAAATCTGGCTTGTGTTGCAGAGACGTTAAATAACTATATTGACGTCGACCAGATGAAAAAAAAAAAGGAGGGCGAGACATTATATTGTTCAAAGCAGTGAACGGAGCTAAGAACATAAAATTTATGTTGAAAATCTATTTGCTTTTCATTCATGCTGAAGGGCCATGGCTGCTTTGGATATTTCAGACAACCACCCTTTTGGCCTTCTGTTTAGAAGGAGATACATGCTGATGCAATAGAGTAGTATTTGTGTCAAGGTAGTGGAGGACTATCACCATAAGGATGGAACAAACAAACATGGGTATTGGCCCAAAAAACCACAGGAGCAAATTAAGAGCAAAATAAAGTGCTCTTAGTCCAAGTGACCAAAAATCACTACCCCTTATTACTGCCACTTCCGCATATCTCACAGGTATGTCACTATCTGGGGTGCTTATTATATAGTTTGCGTGGACAAAGTTCCTTGCTGACTGAACGAAGCACGAGAAAGCGAGGAGGAAGCAAATTAGGAGGCTTATGTACTTGATAGACATGGTAGATGACCTTGTGTCTCCATAGATTAACTCACTCTTCAGGAAGCTAGTGGAAGAATTTGCGATCCAAGCTCCAATGAGAGAACAGAGCGTTAAAGAGACTGATGCCAAGAATGTTGCTGCTGATGTGTTGGTTGATAGCACTGATAAAGCTGTGCCAACATCCCTTTTATCAATCTGCAATGACCAAATTAATAAGTATTAGAAAAACTGGGTGAGTTTTGGTTAAACTTTAATAGAAAGGATGGAAGAAGTAGGAGTTATATACTAATACTGGCCTGCATAATTCTTTCAACCCATGCTATTTTGTCATTGTTCTCAAAGCCCATTACTGTGGTGTGAGGAAGATTAAGATATCTGTGAAGAAGGAAGAGATGATATGCAAACATGATGAACAACCCACTTGGGACCAAAAATAGATCAAGGTACTCCTTTTGGAAAGTCATAATTTTCCTTCTTTGAAATACAGATTGATGGAAATGGAGTACTTAAATGGATTTCAGGACCTGAATCAGAATCAGTATCAGAATCCTAACATCAAACCAAATCTGTTAAAGATATGATTAAAGAACCCCTCTTACTAACTTTTATGCATAGTATTATCAAACAATTCTAATACTTATATATGACACAAACTCTCAACATTGTTAAGAGAGAAAGAGAGAGAGAGCAGAATACTATTTTCAAGATAGACACAACTGCATGTGTGTTCTTACACGTTCCTGTTTGGAATTTGAATAAGGCCACTTTGACTTCTTCCAAGTGGCTGCAATGACAACTAGCTTATTTCTAATGCATGGAAGTAATGAACATTAATTATTTTGAAAATAGAAAATAAAGAAAGAAATAGCTACCACTACCACCAGACAAGTATAATGTTATAATAAACCCACTTGAAACTTATGCTAAGTGTTTCTCAAAAAAAAAAGAAACTTATGCTAAGAAAAGGTATCCTCAAATGGTAAGCATGAGTTCCTCTAAGATTATTAACTGAGGCATGGTCCAATTCTTTTGGGAACTTTTAGATGGCCATTAAGGGAAAAACCCATCTTCAATGACAAAATTGGTTAAGATATGATATCTACCATATGACTTTGACTTGCCAAAGCAAACATATCAAAGTTAAAATCTGAAATTTTGTACATAAGGCCCACATTTGAGCCTTTACACAAAGGTTTGGGCATGAGCCTTGACAAAGCTCCATTATTGAATGTGAACCAGAGAAAATTTTCCTTATTTAATGTTTCACGCCGCCCTCTAGAATCTAGATAACTTGTGTCCATATATCTATATTAATATTAAGATAAGCTAGTACTAGCATGACCAACTGTGAACGACTTTTCAATTACATTGACTATATATAAATGTTGTTAATCAATTAGGTAGCAATTTGAAATTAGAAATAATACTACCTACCGGGATAAATAAGAACTTATTTTCTAATTACCCTATTTCACATTCAGTATTTTTGTTGTGAAGGCATTCATAAGACAGACTTATCTATACTGTCGCCTATAGAAATTGAGAATCTGACCGCAGAACTTCTTCCACAGAATTTGGAGAGACTGTGTGGATCTAAGTGTTAAAAAAAATGGCTTATTACAGTAACTATGCTATCCTCTGACCATGACAAGCAGGGTCCGATTTGGTTTGGAACCATGTTTTCTCATAATTTCTCAGAAAATCGGATCACATGTTTTTAGATTCCTACAACTAAAACTGGTGATAATATAAATATTTATCTTTAAATTTATTAAACTCAAAGTTTTCATCAGCAAATGTGCGCACAGAACAGATTATTTTGGTTAGGCATAGAATCTATGGACTTCGATTAAAAAATGAAGATTATAGAACTCAAAAAATTTGCTCACTGAGAAGAGATAGACTATAGACAAAAAAAAATCACAAATGAAAACCAGTAAAAGCTTATCAATTCAAATCTTGTAAATTTTTTTTATGCCTAAAGCATTTCTAGACAGAAATTCGAATGTTTAATGCACGTAAGAAAACAGCAGACCACGTGGGATCCAAGACAAACCACGTCAACTAAATAGAATGCAATACAATACACAATATAAGAATTGACTACAGCACTCTTTTCTTGACACAAATTTCATAGGTTTAAATATTAAAGAAAGATTTAAGAATACGCAATTTCAAGACTGACAACACCTTAATTCCCTGGCTTACAATATATGATTTATCCAACGATCATGAAAATCTTAGTACATCACGTAATTGCTGCTAAGGATAAACCTCAATAAGGGACCTTAAACCAAATAAGGGTTTTATCTTGTAGTGACTGAAACCAGCCTCCAAGAAGAGCTTTTCCCATTCCTTCTCGTGTCTCTCTCTTCCAGTAACCACAACCATCATCAACATGTCAAAAAAGAGTTTTGCGCTGGTAATTTCATGCTCATCTTTCTTCTCGTCAATCACTATGTCTATGATGATCACCTTTCCCTCCTTTCCTTTGTTTGAAATAGCTTCTCGGCATTTTTTCAGTACCTTCACGCATTCTTCATCGCTCAAAGCGTGTAAAACCAACTGCAATTAGTTATTTTCACCATCAAGACAATGAAAACATGATGTAATTTATTTAGGCTAACCATAAATAACACAACCAAGAGTATAATCATTCTTTAAAATTGTGCCCTTCTTCATTGTATCATCACTTCACCCAAAGTTTGAAATTGACTATCAATTTGTGCATAACATGAGAGCTGTTGGAATTTGAGGTTGCGGAAGCACATGTCCATGAACAAGAAAAAAAAGTCCACACAAGACAATATTACTTAATATCGTTTGACCAATTACGTGTGTATATCCATGAATCAAACTCGTAGACTCTTAAAATAACACTTATACTAACCTCATAAACATAAACTAACGAAGAACGGAAATGCAGTAAGGCTAGATATAGTTCTAGTTTAACAAAACATTTGAGAATTTAAGGAATGGAGCTTGGAACATCTACCAAATATTTGAGAAATTTTCATTGAAGTATTTTATTTCAGTATGATGAAACCGGTCTAGAATAGTACATATTTAATTATTAGAGCCTTTTAGGGGAAAACAAGCTTCTCTAAAAATGAAAATTACAAAAATACACAGCAGTTTTCAACAATTTTACTAAAAACCCAAAGAACCCAAATAAATACATTAAAATGAAATAACTAAATTTAGCTTAGATGGTCAATAATCTTTATATATTAAGAGAATTTAGAAAGTTAGTTATAACTTCAAAAAATGTCAAAAACACCCCTAATTTAATTAGATAATCCTTATTCTTAAAAAATAAAAAATAGGGTTAAAATTGTAATTCAACAAAATTAAAAAATTAAAAACACTATATATCCGATAAATTTTTTTTCTAAAAATTAGCATACTCTCTATTTTAATATATCTCAAACACTTTTAATACATTTTTTTCCTAAAAATTAGCATACACCAAACCTAGTCATTTACTTATTTTCAAATCCTAAATTTTAGTTTCTTAAAAATTCATTTATGTGTAACCTCACTAAAGGTTTGTTTGGGATCCGATTATTTTGCTGAAACTGAAAACTTTTTACTGAAAGTACTATATATAAATGTAAAAGTTAGCTAAAATAGTACAGTGAGACTCATGAATAGTACCAAAAAGTGCAGTGAGACCTATGAATAGTAGCAAAAATAAACTGAATAGTATAAGCTGGCAAAATTAAGCTATGCCAACCGAACACTAATAATAGATAAATTCAAATTAAAAATTTATATTAAACTAAAAATAATAATAAAAAAAGAGTTTCGTCACACGTGCGGAGCACATGTGATGAGTCTAATACGTATCAATGTACAAAATTATAGAATTACACCACTTTGACATAATTTTTGATTGTCCAGTTAATCAAGAAATTCCAGAGACATTTGTTCTACATCATAAACATAAACCAAAGCCCAAACAAACATAAACTAACACACGAATATAACAAACACCGCTCCTAAAACCCAAATACACCCAATACCTCCATCGCTCCCACATAATAAACGAACTCACTATCTCACACATGCGGGTATTTTTCAACTTCAAAAACACTATCACATCACTCCTCACACGAGAGTACTATTTTGCGAGAACCCCACCTAGGATTATTCCACAAAACTTGTTTATGAATCTCGTATTTTATTCCTTGATAATTAAGGAATATTCGTTTTTTCCAGTAAAGATAAGATTTTCTTCCCAAAAAAGGGAAATCATTTTTTTTCAGAAAAAAAAATAGAAAAAAAAAAATTGTTTCCTTCTACACTAAGAAAAATTAGAAATCTAATTAAAACAATTTCTAACAAGATGAACATATATGATGAAACCAGTGTATAGTAGTTACCCTTGAAAGACATATGTTGATCAAGCTCCAGAAAGAAACCAGTCAAATTTTGAGACAGAAAGAATGGTAGTGGAAGGATTAAATGATGCAAACCTTAAGTAGAATGGCATCTGCCGAAGGGATAGACTGAAACATATCACCTCCAACAAAGTTCAAGTTCGAATTATCTGGCAAATTAGCTACGACATGTGGAAGCTCCAAAACTGTGCACTTCAAGTGAGGGAAAGCCTCACAAATGATCCTAGCACATGTTCCAGTGCCACCCCCAACATCAACCAGTGTATCCAACCCCTCAAAAACTGGCTTGCAGTCTTTTACAACCAAGTTCATCATTCCAGAATCACTGGCCATTGCCTTATTGAAACTGTCATTAAAGTCAGGGTTTTGGTCAGCATAGTCCCAAAAGCCCACCCCATGTGCACTCTCAAATGGTGTGACTTTGTCCCCTCGAAACCAACTCTCCAAGAAGTGCCATGGAGAAACAAAAACTGGGTCAAGCATTGCCAGAAGAAATGGCGACAAGTTGGTGACATTATCTTTGAGGAGGATCCTAGATGAAGGTGTCAGATCATATGCTTCTTCTTCTTCTTCTTCTTGATTCATATGAACTCTTGTTGTAACAAAGAAACCAGAGTGCACAAGTAAGCGCATGAGCCGGTGCACAAAACCAGCTTTTGTGGGATGAATTTGAAGCGCTGAAACCAACTCAGGTAGAGTAATAGGTTTCCCATGATTGTGGATTATTTCTGGTATGCCGAGCTGAAGGGCACATTTAAGTGACATGGAACCTATGAAGTTAAATATATGTTTATACAAATGAGATTGAGCTTGAAACAACTCACTTGTACCGGGACCATGAACTAGATCCATAATTTTGCAGCTGCCTTAGCTCCGATGAACTCGTCCGAGTAATACAAGTCAAAGCAGGAACTAAAAAATAACATTAAATATTGAAGAAAGAAATATGTGATTGCACATAAATTTTCAGAAACCAAGAAAAGTATATTTTCCCATGAGTTCCGGTAGGTGAATAATAGTCCACACCTAACGGTCACAGTAAGGTGTCCAACTTTTTTGACTTTTTTTTTTAATTTTAATTTACAGTTTTTTTTGGGGTCTTTTTTTTTTAGAAACCCAAACCGACCGTGGAGGGTTGAGATAGAAAGGGAGGAGAAAGAGCAAGAGTCAAAGGAGACAGAGAGAAGAGAGAGCATATGAGAAAAGAAGAGATAGGAGAGAATATATTTTATAATAAATAATTTACAACAACTTGCTATAATTCCTATAAGTAAGAATTCACATATAGCTTGGTTGTAAAAAATTTTGGGCTTACATGCACACCAAGATAAAAAATAAAAAATAAAAAAAAGAATTTTAACGTTTTGAGGTTGTAAAATAGCAATTTAAGAGTTTTACAACTCCCAATACTAATGCTCTTATAACACCTATGGATGCATATATTTTACCAATTTTTTTGTAATTGTTAATATGATTTATTGTCTTACATCAAGCATGCCTAACTAATTTGCAAATTTAGCTAAAGATATGTTTATACAAATGACACTGAACCTTCTCTTTTGGAATAAAAAATGACACTAAATCTAAAACAACTCACCCATCCATCCCCTCATCATAAATCGATCCATTTTTAATGCAGATCTATTTCAAAGCTTCTTGTGCATCTCGGTCAAGCTACTTGGTCTTATATATATTTTTGACATGGAGAGGTGGCCCATTACTGTTGCATAATTAGATAGGACAAATCGGTCAAGCCCGAATGTCTTGTCCAACACATAAGAATTGACTACAGCACTCTTTTTTTTTTTACACAAATTTCATAGGTTTAATTATTGAAGAAAGTTTTAAGACTACGCAATTTCAAGATTGACACAACTTCAATTCCCTGGCTAACACTAATCCACATGGCATTCAGGCTTACAGTACATGATTTATTCAATGATCATAAAATCTTATTACAGCACATCATTGCTGCTAAGGATAAACCTCAATAAGGGACCTTAAACCAAATAAGGGTTTTATCTTGTAGTGACTGAAACCAGCCTCCACGAAGAGCTTTTCCCATTCCTTCTCGTGTCTCTCTCTTCCAGTAACCACAACCATCATCAACATGTCAAAAAAGAGTTTTGCGCTGGTAATTTCATGCTCATCTTTCTTCTCGTCAATCACTATGTCTATGATGATCACCTTTCCCTCCTTTCCTTTGTTTGAAATAGCTTCTCGGCATTTTTTCAGTACCTTCACGCATTCTTCATCGCTCAAAGCGTGTAAAACCAACTGCAATTAGTTATTTTCACCATCAAGACAATGAAAACATGATGTAATTTATTTAGGCTAACCATAAATAACACAACCAAGAGTATAATCATTCTCAAAAATTGTGCCCTTCCTCATTGTATCATCACTTCACCCAAAGTTTGAAATTGACTATCAATTTGTGCACAACATGAGAGCTGTTGGAATTTGAGGTTGCGGAAGCACATGTCCATGAACAAGAAAAAAAAGTCCACACAAGACAATATTACTTAACATAGTTTGACCAATTACGTGTGTATATCCATGAATCAAACTCATAGACTCTTAAAATAACACTTATACAAACCTCATAAACATAAACTAACGAAGAACGGAAATGCAGTAAGGCTAGATATAGTTCTAGTTTAACAAAACATTTGAGAATATAAGGAATAGAGCTTGGAATATCTACCAAAAATTTGAGAAATTTTCTTTATAAAGTATTTTATTCCAGTATGATGAAACCGGTCTAGAATAGTACATATTTATTAGAGCCTTTTAGGCTTTCTAACAAGCTTCTCTAGAAATAAAAATTACAAAAATACAAGGCAGTTTTCTACGACTTTGCTAAAAAACCAAATTACCCAAATAAAATACGTCAAAATGAAATAACTAAATTAGCTTAGGTGGTCAATAATAAGTATTAATACAAAATTATTGAATTACACCCCTTCGACATGGTTTTTGATTGTCCAGTTAATCAAGAAATTCCAAGGACATTTGTTCTGCATCATAAACATAAACCAAAGCCCAAACACAAAGGGGTGTAAAAGTGGAGGGATGGAAAACTTTTTTATTTGATTGAAAATAAAGTTTGTATAAATTTATTATTATGTCCCTATTAAATAAATAAAAAAGTAACAAATTATACTTAAAAAAAATTGTGTATACATGGACACTACATTAAAGTAAAAAAAAAAAAAAAATATATATATATATATATATATAGCATAAGAAATTGACCCATAATTGTTTTCTAAAAAAAGAACAAAAACAAAAACCAACCAAAATTAATGAGAAAATAAACATATGAGCACCAAAAAAAAAAAAAAAAAAGAAGAAGAAGAAGAAAAAGAAGAAAACTAACACATCCAGAAAAAATCAAAGAAAAAAAAAAAAAAGCCAATATGTCCAAACAAAATCAGAGGAAAAAAAAAAAAAACCAACACATTAGAAGTGAAGTCCAACGTGAGGGGTATTTTTGGAAGCTCATTTCATTAGTTTTCCCCTCTTAGTTTTCTCCCTATTTTGGAGAGAACTTTTTGGTAGATCCGAAGAGAAAACACTTGAATTCCACTATTTATTTTTCTTATTTTTCTTCCTCTCTACCCAACTAAACATACTCTAAAAAAGTTTTTATTCTCATTTTCTCTTCAAAGTTTTCTGTCTACCCTATTTTACCTCCAAACAAACACAGCCTAAAACCCAAATACATCCAATACCTCCCTCGCTCTCACATGATAAATGAACTCACTACCTCACACATGGGGGTATTTTCAACTTCAAAAACACTATCACATCACTCCTCACGCAAGATTACTATTTTGGGAGAGCCCCAGGATTATTCCACCAAATCCTTTGTAGCAAAACTTATTTACAAATCACATACTTTATTCCTTGATAATTAAGGAATATTCGTTTTTCCAATAAAGACAAGATTTTCTTCCCAAAAAAGGGAATCATTATTTTTAGGAAAAATATATATATATATATATATATATATATATTTTTTTTTTTTTTTTGGTTTCCTTCTACACTAAAAAAAATTAGAAATCTAAAACAATTTCTAATAAGATGAACATATATGATGAAACCAGTGTATAGTAGTTACTAGGACTGTCCATCAGACCTGGGGACCCACTCAACCCGGCCACCCACCCGCGTCCGACCCGCTGCCACCCGATCAGACAACTCCAACGGTCGGACACAAGTTTCGACGAAGCAAACCCGACCCCACACGGGTCGTTTGTCGGTATTTGGTTTCCAAACCCGTGACACCCGACCTAAACCAAATCCTTTATCTTTCCAGCGAAGTATTACGATTTTCCGACCAGATCCGACGAGATCTCGCCGTTATCCGACGAAATCTAGGCCAAATCTCGATTGATCTGGCAAGATTTCGGCCAGATCCTGCCGGATCCGGCCAGATTTCATCCCCGGTGATAAATCCAATACCGACCCGACGAGACTCGAAATCAACAAGACTCGAACCGAAAAATCCGACCACCTCTCTAGGTCGGTTTTGGGCCACATTTTCCTCCACCCGAATAATTCGGGTCAAGTCTGGGTTGGGCACAAACCCGACCCGTGGACACCCCTAGTAGTTACCCATGAAAGACATATGTTGATCAAGCTCCAGAAAGAAACCAGTCAAATTTTGAGACAGAAAGAATGGTAGTGGAAGGATTAAATGATGCAAACCTTAAGTAGAATGGCATCTGCCGAAGGGATAGACTGAAACATATCACCTCCAACAAAGTTCAAGTTCGAATTATCTGGCAAATTAGCTACGACGTGTGGAAGCTCCAAAACTGTGCACTTCAAGTGAGTGAAAGCCTCAGAAATGATCCTAGCACATGTTCCAGTGCCACCCCCAACATCAACCAGTGTATCCAACCCCTCAAAAACTGGCTTGCAGTCTTTTACAACCAAGTTCATCATTCCAGAATCACTGGCCATTGCCTTATTGAAACTGTCATTAAAGTCAGGGTTTTGGTCAGCATAGTCCCAAAAGCCCACCCCATGTGCACTCTCAAATGGTGTGACTTTGTCCCCTCGAAACCAACTCTCCAAGAAGTGCCATGGAGAAACTAAAACTGGGTCAAAAATTGCCAGAAGAAATGGTGACAAGTTGGTGACATTATCTTTGAGGAGGATCCTAGATGAAGGTGTGAGATCATATGCATCTTCTTCTTCTTCTTCTTGATTCATATGAACTCTTGTTGTAACAAAGAAACCAGAGTGCACAAGTAAGCGCATGAGCCGGTGCACAAAACCAGCTTTTGTGGGATGAATTTGAAGCGCTGAAATCAACTCAGGTAGAGTAATAGGTTTCCCATGATTGTGGATTATTTCTGGTATGCCGAGCTGAAGGGCACATTTAAGTGACATGGAACCTATGAAGTTAAATATATGTTTATACAAATGAGATTGAGCTTGAAACAACTCACTTGTACCGGAACCATGAACTAGATCCATAATTTTGCAGCTGCCTTAGCTCCTGATGAACTCGACCTAGTAATACAATTCAAAGCAGGAACTAATAAATAATTTTTTTTTTATTTGAATAAATAATATTTAATATTGAAGAAAGAAATATGTGATTGCACATAATTTTCAGAAACAAAGAAACGTAGATTTTCCCATGATTTCCGATAAGGTGGTCCACACCTTAACGGTCACAGTAAGGTGTCCAACTTTTTTTTGACTTTTTTTCTTCTTTTTTTAATTTAGGAACAGCTTCCTAGGAAGAAAAAAAAAATTAAATAAACTGTGAGGCTATTTTATCTCTTTTCCTTCTATTTATCCAATTTTTTTTTTTTTTATTTAGTGCACATTAGTTCAACCTTAACAAACACCACATTATGCTTATTAACATTCCTTTTTTAGTTTTCTGAATAGTTAAAATGTTTTGGGAGTGACTTTGGTGAGGATTTTTCCTTGGGCCACCATTTGGGGGTTTCATTATGAAAAGAAAGTAAGCTCAAATGAAAAATTACCCATATATTAAGTTGGTTTTTTACTTTTAATACTAAATGTTTAGTTTTTTTTTCCTTATAAACTATATAAAAAAATTATGTCTTAAGTGCATGAAAGTAAATTTATACAAACATAATTTTTTATCTTCTCATTTTTCTTCTCTACCAAATAAAAAGTTTTTCCTATCTAAGACTTGAGAAACCCAAACTGATCGTAAAGGAATGAGATAGAAAGGGACAGTGGTGGCTTCAAGAATTTTTCTTAAGGTGTTCCTTAAGAAGCATAATTTTTCTCAATGGGGGCTCTAGGAATTTTTCCCAAATGTATTGTTGTTTAGTTGTTTCACTAATTTGTTTGTCCTTTTTTTTTTTTTGGATAAGTGATTAATTTGTTTGTCTTTTATAAACCATAATTTGTTATATTGTTGTTTCATTAATTATAAAATTATTAATTGTTGTTTAGCCTAACATAATTTAATTTGTTTGTCTTTTATAATGTATTAGTTAATTAAATTATTAATTATTGTTTATTAGTTGCTTTCCCCAATTAATTATTGGTTAATTAATATCCCAAACAAACAAAATTAATTAGTTCAACTAATTACTATGGTTGTTTGATACTTGGAATATCACACTATTACTTAACAAAAAAAAAAAGTCAATAAATTGTGTAGCACAAAAATATATAGGCCGTATAGCTTAAGTCCAAGTCTAAAAAAGAGTGATTCATTACATATTTTATGACCATTAGTTGAACTAATCAACTAGCACACAACCATATTTATTAATTATTAAATGCACACCTGCACTAGCACTAGCACACAGCACACTTGCACTACATGGCCCCATGCCCCCATCCACCCCCCAATTCAATAGACAAGACCCAATGCCTCATGGCCCCCCAATTACAAGACTAGAGCCAATCAATAAAGCCAATTTATTGTATCTCACCAAAAGACACCAACACTAAAAGACAATTAATAATCTCACCAACACCAACACCGGATAAAGCCAAAAACAAGGTAAATATTAATAAAGAGAAACTAAGATGAAGAAAGAGAGAGATTGAGATAAAGAGAGAGAGACTAAGAGACTGAGAAGTCTGAGATGAAGAGAGAGAGACTGAGACAGAGATTAAATACCTTGAGGTTAAGGGAGCAAGGAGGCCTGAGGCTGAGGGGCGATGCCGTCGGGACTCGGGCAGCACATCGAGGTGAGGAAAACCAATCTGATCTCCAATCCGGCAATCCGTTGGTTCTGCCGTTCTGGAGCTCAGTATATTGGGTTTATGGGTTAGGTGTTTTTCTTTAGACATTAGGTTAGGTTTCTTTCTTTCTTTCAAGTGTCGTCCGTTGGTTTCTGGGAATCTGATTTCAGTATATTGGGTTTTGGTTTTTTTTTTTTTTTTTTTTTTTTTGAGAATCCATGGGTTTGGTACTGTAATCTGTTGGGTTTGCTTTACCTTGTTTTTTTCTTTAGATTGGGTTTGCTTTACCGATTGATGTTGGGCTTTTTTCTTGGTGGGCTTGCTCTGTTACAATTTTATTTTATTTTTCATATTTTAGTTCAAAAAAATTTTTTTGGGGTTTTTTTTTTTTTTTTTTCCTGCTTGAAAGTAAAACAAATAATTTTTTTTTTTTTTTTGTTTATTTGAAGGTGTTCCTAATTTTGATTGAGGGTGTTCCTATTTTTTTTAAAGGGTAAACAAATAAAAAAAATTTAATTATTGTATATAAATATTTTTTTTTTTCAATTCAGGGTGTTCTTGGGAACTAGTGGCAGCTTCAGGAATTTTTCCCAGGGTATAATTTTTCTCAATGGGGGCTCCAGGAATTTTTCCCAAATGTATTGTTGTTTAGTTGTCTCATTAATTTGTTTGTCTTTTTTTTTTTTTTTTTGGATAAGTGATTAATATTTGTTTGTCTTTTATAAACCATAATTTGTTATATTGTTGTTTCATTAATTATAAAATTATTAATTGTTGTTTAGCCTAACATAATTTAATTTTTTTGTCTTTTATAATGTATTAGTTAATTAAATTATTAATTATTGTTTATTAGTTGTTTTCCCCAATTAATTATTGGTTAATTAATATCCCAAACAAACAAAATTAATTAGTTCAACTAATTACTATGGTTGTTTGATACTTGAAATATCACACTATTACTTAACAAAAAAAAGAAAAAAAAAAAGTCAATAAATCGTGCAGCACAAAAATATATAGGCCATATAGCTTAAGTCCAAGTCTAAAAAAGAGTGATTCATTACATATTTTATGACCATTAGTTGAACTAATCAACTAGCACACAGCACACAACCATATTTATTAATTATTGGTTGCACACTTGCACTACCCGGCCCCATGCCCCCGTCCACCCCCCAATTCAACAGACAAGCCCCAATGCCCCATGGCCCCCAATCACAAGACTAGAGCCAATCAATAAAGTCAATTTATTATATCTCACCAAAAGACACCAACACCAACACTAAAAGACAATTAATAATCTCACCAACACCAACACCTTACACCAACACCAACACCAAATAATTCAACCAAAAAAACAAAAACAAAAACACCAACACCAACACCAAATAAAGCAAAAAACAAGGTAAATATTAATAAAGAGAAACTGAGATGAAGAGAGAGAGATTGAGACTGAGAGAGAGAAAGACTGAGAGACTGAGAAATCTGAGATGAAGAGAGAGAGACTGAGACAAAGATGAAATACCTTGAGGTTGAGGGAGCAAGGAGGCCTGAGGCTGAGGGGCGGCACCGTCGAGACTCGGGCAGCACGTCGAGGTGAGGAAGACCGATCCGATCTTCAATCTCCTTCTTTGATCTAGCGATCTCCTTCTCCGATCCGACGATTTGTTGGTTCTGGCATTCTGCCATTCTGGAGCTCAGTATATTGGGTTTATGGGTTAGGTTTTTTTCTTTAGACTTTAGGTTAGGTTTCTTTCTTTCTTTCAAGCGCCGTTCGTTGGTTTCTAAGAATCTGATTTCAGTTTTTTTTTTTTTTTTTTTTTTTTTTTTTTTTTGAGAATTCGTGGGTTTGGTATTGTAATCTGTTGGGTTTGCTTTACCTTGTTTTTTTCTTTATATTAGGTTTGCTTTACCGATTGATGTTGGGCTTTTTTCTTGGTGGGCTTACTCTATTACAATTTTATTTTATTTTTCATATTTTAGTTCAAATTTTTTTTTTGGGCTTTTTTTTTTCTTTTTTTTTTTGCTGCTTGAAAGTAGAACAAATAAATTTTTTTTTTTTTGCTTATTTAAGGGTGTTCCTAATTTTGATTGAGGGTGTTCCTATTTTATTTAAAGGGTAAACAAATAAAAAAATTAATTATTATATATAATTTTTTTTTTTCAATTCAGGGTGTTCCTGGGAACACCCTGTGACCAACGTGATGCCACCACTGCTGGGAACACCCTGGGACCAACTTGACGCCGCCACTAGAAAGGGAGGAGAAAGAGCAAGAGTAAGAGGAGACAGAGAGAAGAGAAAGCCTATAAGAAAAGAAGAGATAAGAGAGAGACAATATTTTATAATAAATAATTTATAACAACTTACTATAATTCCTATAAGAATTCACTATAGTATGGTTGTAAAAAATTTTGGGCTTACACACCAAGATAAAAAAAGGATTTTAACATTTTGAGGTTGTAAAGTAGCAATTTGAGAGTTTTATAACCCCCAATACTAATGCCCTTATAACACTTATGGATAAATATATTTTACCAATTTTTTTGTAATTTTTTTTTTGGTATTTATTTTTTTGTAATTGTTAATATGACTTATTGTCTTACATCAAGCATGCCTAACTAATTTGCAAATTTAGCTAAAGCTGTTTATACAAATGACAGTGAACCTTCCTTTTTTTGGGGCTAAAAAATGACACTAAATCTAAAACAACTCACTCATCCATCCCCTCGCCATAAATAGATCCTTTTTTAATGAAGGTCTATTTCAAAGCTTCTTGTACATCTCGGTCAAGCTGCTTGGTCTTATATAGATTTTTGTCATGGAGAGGTGGCCCATTACTGTTGCCATAATTTTTGTCATGGGCATGGGTAGGGTTGTCCAACACATAAGAATTGACTACAGCACTCTTTTCTTGACACAAATTTCATAAGTTTAATTATTGAAGAAAGTTTTACCACCGCATATCCTTGATGCGATGGTTACTTTAAGTATAAATGCTTGTGAGGTGTGAGGGGTAAGGGTCAAGATTCAAATCTCCATAAAAAAGTTTCACACACATATACACTTAGATTATATTATAATCAAATTTCTATCTTAAAAAAATAATAATAATAAAATAAAATAAAATAAAATAAAATAAAATTTATTGAAGAAAGTTTTAAGACTACGCAATTTCAAGATTGACACAACTTCAATTCCCCGGCTGACACTAATCCACATGGCATTCAGGCTTACAGTACATGATTTATTCAATGATCATAAAATCTTATTACAGCACATCATTGCTGCTAAGGATAAACCTCAATAAGGGACCTTAAACCAAATAAGGGTTTTATCTTGTAGTGACTGAAACCAGCCTCCAAGAAGAGCTTTTCCCATTCCTTCTCGCCTCTCTCTCTTCCAGTAACCACAACCATCATCAACATGTCAAAAAAGAGTTTTGTGCTCGTAATTTCATGCTCATCTTTTTTCTCGTCAATCACTATGTCTATGATGATCACCTTTCCCTCCTTTCCTTTGTTTGAAATAGCTTCTCGGCATTTTCTCAGTACCTTCACGCATTCTTCATTACTCAAAGCGTGTAAAACCAACTGCAATTAGTTATTTTCACCATCAGGACAATGAAAACATGATGTAATTTATTTAGGCTAACCATAAATAACACAACCAAGAGTATAATCATTCTCTAAAATTGTGCCCTTCCTCATTGTATTGAAATAGCATATCATCACTTCACCTAAAGTTTGAAATTGACTATCAATTTGTGCATAACCTGAGAGCACATTTATATGAATAAGAAAAGAAATCCACACAAGACAATATTATTTAACATCAATGGCAGTTCCAGGATTTTTTTCCTAAGGGATCAGCAGTGGCGAAGCTAAAAATTTGTCATCGGAGAGCTAGAAAAAATAAAATAATAATTTGTTTTTCTTGTATATATAACTTTCATATTATATACAATAATATAAAATAGTATACAATACTATATTTTACAATAGTCTAAAAAAGTTATTAATAGTTTAAAGATCGATAAGATAACCACGGTTGAATGCATAAACAAATATAATTAAATAAATAATCATACATTTTTTTGTCAAATTAATAATAACTTATTATATTTATACTAGTCGCTAAGCACACACATTGCACGTGCTCAGATGCTCTTCTATTTTTTTGGGTAAAGGTTAATAATTTGTATTTATTATAATTTGGAGATATTTTTTTTTTTAAACAAATAAATAGGATAAACTTAGAGATAAGGAAAAATAAGATGAACCTGAGGGAAAAGAAAACTAAATTTTAGGAGTTCTCTTAGTTTTTATTTTTAAAATTAGGGTGTTTTACTATAAAAATGCTAAATTTTAGGGAATAAAAAGATGAGCATGAGGGGGAAAAATCCTAAATTTTAAGAGTTTCATTTTTGAATTCAAAATAAAATTTGTTATTAAACATTTATGACCTTATTTCTAAGAGAAGTTACCCTTCATTAATGAAAATATTTTTGAACTACATAAAAATCTAGTTCAAAGAAGGGAATCCTCTTATATAGAATATAGATGTAAATAAAAAATAAATAAATATATATATATATATATATATGTAAGGACACGATTTGTAATGACCCGCAACAATGTTGGGTTCGCACGTAAAAAGGCCCAAACAATATCATTTATAGAGCGTGGGTTTGAAAGGCTAGGCCTTGATTACCAGACGGTGGGTTTTTCATGGTGTTCATACGTAATTAAATCGTGTTCGCCCTAGGAGTCTTTCTCCTGGAGGCGGGCTGGAAGGCTCTGGTTTTTGGCCATTTTTCCCAGCCCCTTAGCTGGATTGCTTGCTTTTTCTTTTATATTAGCCTGTGTTCCTTATCCTTCGTCCACGTGTAGGGTCGACCTTTCCAAGACTGATACTTGTCCCATCAGCCCATACCCAAAGTCGTTGGGGGTGGTTGTAAAAGTCGGAAAGCATAGCTCTGTCAGGTGCAGAGTATTGAATGGCAGTAAGGGCGGTTTTCCCTATGTCCTTGGTCGTTATATTATCCAGCGTACCCTCCTTTATTGACCTAGATATTTTAGATGTTTTTCAAACTGTTCCTATACCGCTTTTGACCTTCCCCCTAGGGAGATCCCGGATATGCCGAGGACAGAATCATCCTCGGCTGGCCCCAAGACTATTTGGGCTTTTATTACCTATCCTCGGCTCTAACCTTCCTTGGCCCGAGCCTTGGGCCCTAATGAATAAATGGGCCAGGGTCACAAATTATTGGGCCCCACAATAGCCCCTCAAAATCGTGCTGTCCGACCTTTTGGTTGGAGAGGAGGGTTTTGGTAATGCCAAGCCTTTATTACGGTTCGTTTAACTCGATCCTTCATTAATGTTGGTGTCTCTTCATCTATCCAGGAAACATACTGGGCTACGAGACATTCTTTTAAATTCATTCACAATGAGTTCCTGCTGTTTGCTTATCCAAAACGCGCCTTTAATGATTTCCCTTTACGAGACCATTCAAATTCGACGGTTATTGACGGTGTGGGGAAGTGGAACGGGTATATTCTCGTTTTACAGATTTTCTTGGAAATCTGGACAGATTAAATACCTTCCGTTTTGCCCTTCATATAAGAAGAAAAGCAAGAGGTTATTTTTCTTGTACAGAGACCATTTTTAATCCTTCTGAAATCTGAAACACTTAGCCTCCTCCAGAGTTTACTCTATCCGCTACTTACACCCTAAATTGTGTTACGTTCGAGATAGGAGTAAGTAATGCAGGAACCACACCCTCCCTAGAAATACCATGTCCTTATGAAGCTCAAAATGGCTCGATCAGGGCAAGGATGGCAGAGGCTCAAGATCCTTCTTAACCTCCTTTCAGCCAAAATCCGAAGCAGGGGCTCGTCGTGTCAAACTTTTGGCGCGGATGAGCCGGGGTCACCCATTATCAGTACCAGCCACTCTCTTACGAGCATATCTAACATGGCACCAGCGTGTTAGGAGTCAGGACTGACGCAGGGACAAAGTATCCCTGCTTCTTCCTCTCTTCCTTCACTGGTGCCTCCTTTTGCCTCTCTTTCTTCTTCTTTCCACCACCAGATCATCCTGGTACTTTTCCTTCTTCCTCTTCTTCTCCTCCCCCACCAAGGAAGGTCCTCCTCTCAATATGGACGTCAACGGGGCAGAGTTTGGAAAGACTTGGGAGCAGAGCCTGAAAGGATTTCTGGCTGTTCGTTTGTTGTTGTTTTTTTTTATTATTATTGTTTTTGTAACTCATTTTCTGTATAGGCTTGTTTAAGCCCTTCTTTGTACACTATAATATCCCTTGATATTAATAAAAATTATCATTGCTTTATTTCGTATGTTCTATCTCTTCTTTTTTGGAATGGATGTGTCGTAAATAGACGCGCTACTTTGCGACTTCTCTTTGATATCTATACTTTGAACGATGCTTAAGGCAAAAATCCCAGTTACTAAAAAGATCTTGCTCTGTGCTTATTGAAACTATCCGACTTAATAATATTGAATCGAACAAATGATACTTAAGGCTGAAATGCTTACTAAGAAGAAAAGGAAAAGATATTATGATGAACTTATCAGAGTTGTTTAGCACAATAATGCCGACCTGAGAAAACAACACTTACCCCAAAATAGCCGGGATGAGAACTGAATGCTCGGTGCAGTGCAGGAGGTGATCATCCGAAGACATATAACCCAAGAATGAATCAACCCCTACAGGTTGCTGAGTAATAAGGTGTTTCGCCATCTTCCTAATAACTTTCATAGCTTTAACCTCTTCTGGTATTTGACATGAGGGTTGAGCAACTTAGAATTTTTATTAAGTAGCCGACCTTTCCACAGGTTTGAGTCCGAGGACCATGCAATACCTTGGTTCTGTCCAAAACTTGATTTTGATAAGTAGTTGGTTTCCCCATAGGTTTGAGTCCAAGAACCATACAATACCTTGGTTCTGTCCAAAACTTGATTTTGATAAGTAGTTGGTTTCCCCATAGGTTTGAGTCCGAGGACCATGCAATACCTTGGTTCTGTCCAAAACTTGATTTTGATAAGTAGTTGGTTTCCCCATAGGTTTGAGTCCGAGGACCATACAATACATTGGTTCTGTCCAAAACTTGATTTTGATAAGTAGTTGGTTTCCCCATAGGTTGAGTCTGAGGACCATGCAATACCTTGGTTCTGTCTAAAACTTGATTTTGATAAGTAGTTGGTTTCCCCATAGGTTTGAGTCCGAGGACCATGCAATACCTTAGTTCTGTCCAAAACTTGATTTTGATAAGTAGTTGGTTTCCCCATAGGTTTGAGTCCGAGGACCATGCAATACCTTGGTTCTGTCCAAAACTTGATTTTGATAAGTAGTTGGTTTCCCCATAGGTTTGAGTCCGAGGACCATGCAATACCTTGGTTCTGTCCAAAACTTGATTTTGATAAGTAGTTGGGGGAATTAACCCCTCGGCTATGGTATGAGACCTTGGTTTTAGGGGAATTAGCTCCTCGGCCAAGCCCCTAGAATCATCCGTGCGGCTGACGTTACGAAGCGTAGCCCCTAGTAAAGAAACATGGCCCCTAGTGGAACTTTACACTAGAACACTACAACCGGCTGTTAGAAATGACAAGGGAACTGTCTCGACCTACCGCCTATGCCAACACACAAGTCTTTCCCACAGACGGCGCCAATTGTAAGGACACGATTTGTAACGACCCACAACAGTGTTGGGTTCACACGTAAAAAGACCCAAACAATATCATTTATAGAGCGTGGGTTTGAAAGGCTAGGCCTTGATCACCAGACGATGGGTTTTTCATGGTGTTCATACGTAATTAAATTGTGTTCGCCCTAGGAGTCTTTCTCCTGGAGGCGGGCTGGGAGGTTTTGGTTTTTGGCCATTTTTCCCAGCCCCTTAGCTGAATTGCTTGCTTTTCCTTTTATATTAGCCTGTGTTCCTTATCCTTCGTCCACGTGTAGGGTCGACCTTTCCAAGACTGATACTTGTCCCATCAGCCCATACCCAAAGTCGTTGGGGGTGGTTGTAAAAGTCGGAAAGCATAGCTCTGTCAGATGCAGAGTGTTGAATGGCAGTAAGGGCGGTTTTCCCTATGTCCTTGGTCGTTATATTATCCAGCGTACCCTCCTTTATTAACCTAGATATTTTAGATGTTTTCCAAACTGTTCCTATACCGCTTTTGACCTTCCCCCTAGGGAGATCCCGGATATGCCGAGGACAGAATCATCCTCGGCTGGCCCCAAGACTATTTGGGCTTTTATTACCTATCCTCGGCTCTAACCTTCCTCGGCCCGAGCCTTGGGCCCTAATGAATAAATGGGCCAGGGTCACAAATTATTGGGCCCCACAATATATATATATATATATATATATATATATATATATTTATAAAGAAGAATAGTAACATGGCTAGTAGTAGGATTAAGAGTCTGAGACTAATTGCGAAACTAAGAAAAAATAATAATAATCGATGTAAGGTTATGCTTTTGAAGTGTATGACTTTTTAATTATACACATGGTCACTTTCTTAGAATTGGAGCAAGTACTAAAAGACTTCTTAGACTTGGAAATCTATAGAGTATTTATCAAACAGAGAGAAAAAGTAAGAAAACATAGAAGGGAGAAAGAGAAATCAAGATCGAGAATGAGAAAAGAATCACATATACAAATTTGTAGGTTGTAATGGTAGTGTAATTTTTTGCTGATAAAGAGAAAAAGTGCAGGGAAAAACAACTTCATTTCGTTGTCAATGGCAAAGTATGCCAGAGTCCAAGAGAGAATTTTTTTTTTTTTTTTAAATGAAGAAGCAAAAATTTAAAACATATTTTTCTTTCTTATAAAATTAAATATTTTAAAAATAGTGCTAGTGACACAATACTTTCACAAAAATTTTACAACAAAATCTACATGGCAAGTTGTTAAAGGTAGGTAAAAAAGTGATGTATAAGCCAAAAAAAAAAAAAAAAAAGTGATGTCAGTTGTGGGTCTAGATAAAACAAGTTATAACTTGCCACTTAACTTTATAGCAGAATTATTATTAAAGTAGCATTAAGATAATCATATTCAAGCTTATTTTACCTAGGTATAAACAAAATATAGGGTCAAAGTGTTTAAATTTTTAATTTGGGGGGTTAAAATAAAAAATTTATATAAATATATATATATATATATATATATATATATATATATAATTTGGCCAAGTCAGGGGTTCATTTGAACCCCATTGCTTGCATGTAACGCCACCCTACTTAACATGGTTTGACCAATTACACGTGTATACACATGAGAAAGACAACTGTTAGGACATATGTTATTTGATGTTAGAAATATATGTCAATTTAGAATTGCCTAATCTTTTGATAAAACGCACTTTACTTGTAATTGGGTAGATCTAGGATGTGTTTAATATTTCAAGGAACAAGATTTCAAGTTCAAGTATTAAAGCCATGCAAGTCTGTCCAAAAAACAAGTGAAGAAGTGCTGGATTTTAAAGTTCGACAGCTAGCATCTATCGAGGTTTAAAAAGCTATTGAAGCCCGAAACTCGACAGCTAGCTTGATAGATTCTTGTTGAGGTCTAAAAAGTTATAACACTGTACCAAGGCCCAGAATGGCACAGTAAGCTAAACTTCATGGAAAAAACAATAAAAGGCTTGAGCTCATAACAAGGAAAAAAGGGATGGTAGGCCCAAATCCATTCAAAAAGATTTAAGCCCAAGACCCACGAAGGGAGGGGTCTTCGAAACGAAGGGAAGAAAGGAAGAAGCCCAACTCACCAAAATTAGAAAATCAAAAGGGAGTCCAGTAATAAGAACTGGGCCAGGATACCCAGGGACTGCCAGCAGCTCAGAGTCCTCGGGACATGCAGCAAAACTAGGATGAGATTAAGATAGCTCAAAAGAAGTATCCAGAAATACAAGGAACGAAGAACATATACATCCTTATTTGTCACCCAATGATGCAGAAAGGAATCAGAGAGCTTGGGGACTAACAATTCATGAACAAAGGGCCGGTACCTCAAGGAACCCAAAAAGAAGAACCACGAAGGGAAGTAGTAGAGAAAATTTTCAACCTGGCAGAGATGGAATCAGCTCACTCAGGAAAAATGACAAAAGGAAAGGTAGCCAAAAAGTTGAATTTGAAAAGGTGGGGTGTAGAAGCCTTGAAGGAAGAAAGATTAGAGGTCAGTTCTCTAGGAACACCCCATAACGGAAAGTCAGCAAGAGGCTTTTGGGGAAAAAGTACCAAAAGAAGAAAACTACAAGAAACAAGTAAGGGACCAGCCACCAAAGTTGCTGGCACAACATGGGCTCTAGTACCCAGGGAAGCAAATTAGGGGAATCAGTGGTACTTCGAAACCCTAGGCTGATACTATAAAAGGGGAAGCATCCAACAGTGAAGGGGCATTCAGTAACAGTGAATCAGAATAGAATCGTTGAGAAAACTCTGTCAAAAACTCAAAGAAAGTAGTAAAAAAAAGAGAAATATCGCCCGATATTCTAAAAACAGCCACTATAGAACATATTTGGATTCAAAGGAATTCAAACTTTGCAAGTCTTAGAGGCTTGGAAAGCCATCTAAGTTTATAATTTTTGAATTTATTTGGACCTTGTAACACGTCTTAGTGAGCACATTGTAATTCACAATTAAGAAAAGTAATGAAATATCTCACATAATTTTAAGGATCCCTAGCATTTATTTTGCGTCTTTCTTCATTACATTTTTCCTTTACTGTTTCTTGCTATTCCATACATATATATTTCTTGTTTGCTAGTATGTATGTATTGTAAGATTCTTGCTTTGTACACCACTTGGTTTGTAATCAGCTCATTTAGCTACGGTGAACCAAGCCCAGTCCCTTGAAACAACAACTAAAAGGCCCAAGGTCCTTACTTCTACTTGGGCCTGGACATTGTCCGAAAAAAGAGCCTCACAATACCTTATCTGTCGAGATTTATGAAATTCAGTTTTTCAGAACTGATTTTACTCCAATCCGTGAGTATATGTTTAGAATTTCTTTTCTCACAACCCTAAACATATATAAGGATTATTTTAAGGGCCGTCAAAGGTTGTGCAAGTGTAAAGCAAAGTTGTGTTCATGCAAATTGTGACTAGAGACAAAATTTGCCCCAGTTCATCTTTCTCTTGAAAAAGCTACTGTGTTTGTACACCTTAGGGTTTTTTGATCAAGGAGCTTCGTGATCTTCATCATGTGATGAACTGAAGAACTTTGCAGCCAACATTTTTCTCAAGTTAGTGATTAAGTCGCATACTAGGATCCGCGCATCTATTGGTTAGTCACGTACTAGGAGTCGTGCATTAAAAATGAGAGATTGTCACTGCAGAACAAGTCCAATTGGGTATTGGGTAAGGGTTCAACTGTAGGTTGGTATAAGGTACTGTGATTCATTTACTCGTAACTGCTTGTTTTGATAATAGTGAATTCTCGGGAGTGGTGACCTTAAAATCACCCGGTGAGGTTTTTGCCGTGTAGGTTTTCCCCATTCATAGACAAATCACTGTGTCAATTTAATTTCCGCTGCACTTTAGTTAATTGGTGATTTTTTTGTGCTACCACGTATTTTACATGTTAATTAAATTAATTAATTAACTTGGCTAAATCAATTGGATAATTTATCACAATGAGTCAATACATTCTTGGCCTATCAACAACTAAAGTTGTGAATCAAACTCATAAACTCTTATAAATAACACTTACACAAACCTCATAAACATAAACTAAGAAAGAAGGGAAACTCAGTAAGGCTAGATATCATTCAAGTTTAACAAAGCCCTTGAGAATTAAGGAATTGAGCTTGGAATTCACCAGAAATTTGAGAAATTTTCATACAAGTATTTTATTTCAGTATGATGAAACCAATCTAGAATAGTACATATTTATTAAAGCCTTTTTGGGTTTCTAACATACTTCTTTAAAAATGAAAATTATAAAAATACACTGCAATTTTCTATGATTTAGCTTAAAATCCAAATTACCCATATAAAATACATTAAAATGAAATAACTAAATTTAGCTTAGGGTCAATAATAAGTGTGTGTTTAGCATTGACTTAAAAAGTCAGTTTTTTTTACTATTCAACTTATTTGTACTACTATTTATAGATCTCATTGCACTTTTTGATACTATTCATGGGTCACACTATATATTTTAACTACATTTTAGTTTTATCTACAGTACTTTCAGCAAAAAGTTTTTAGTTTCAATTAAATAAGTTATTCTCAAACTTAAAATATTATTGAATTATACGCCCCTTTGACATGACTTTTGATTGTACAGTTTATCTAGAAATTCCGGGGACATTTGCTCTACATCATAAACATAAATCAAAGCCCAAACAAACATAAACTAAGCATGTGTTTGGATAAGAATGAAAAATTAAAATTATTTTACTATTAAACTTATTTTTGCTACAATATGGATCTCATTGCATTTTTTGGTACTATTTATGGGCCTCACTATACTATTTCAACTAAATTTTACATTTATCTACAACACTTTCAGCAATAAATTTTCAATTTCAGCAAAATAAGCGATATCCAAACAGACTCACTCACAAATCTAACAAACACAACTACTCCTAAAACCCAAATACACCCAACACCTCCCTTGCACTCACATAATAAGCTAACTCACTATCTCGCACATGCGGCTATCCTTTAACTCCAAAAACACTATCACATTGATTCACACCTCTCCTCACACAAGAGGACTATTTTGGGAGATCTCCCACCTAGGATTATTCCACCAAATCCTTTGCAAGAAAACTTATTTATGAAGCTCTTATTTTATTCCTTCATGGATAAGGAATATTCGCTTTTTCAATAAAGATAAGAATTTCTTCCAAACAACGGGAAATTATTTTCTTTCATCTGGAAAAAAAAAATAACAACAACAACAAGTAAAATAAATTGTTTCCTTCTACACTAAGAAAAATTAGAAATCTAAAACAATTTCCAACAGATGACCGCCTTATATGATAAAACCAGTGTATAGTAGTAAATTTTGTTGGAATCTTTTTATAAAAACTAGCCTCTGAGCACGCGCTCACGCGCGTGCTCAGAGACTCTTCTATTTTTTGGGTAAGGGTTAATTTGGAGCATTTATTATAATTTGATATTACTACATTTTCTAATCACAAAA
The DNA here is from genome assembly GCF_932294415.1 of Quercus robur. Taxonomy (NCBI): domain Eukaryota; kingdom Viridiplantae; phylum Streptophyta; class Magnoliopsida; order Fagales; family Fagaceae; genus Quercus; species Quercus robur. Next base: position 44,605,059 of record NC_065538.1, read on the forward strand.
AAAACCTAGGGGTGTGATGAGTGTCATGTATGGAGAAATAATTTTCCAATCACAATAATTTTTCATCACAAAAAAATCTAAGGGTGTGATTGGAAAATTACGTGCGTGCTTAGAGGCTAGTATTTTTTGTGTTGTTGATCTTTTAAAAAAAAAAGTTAAAAAGAGTTTAAATTTCAAATATATCAACAACATCAATGACCTTTAAAACTGAGAAAAGAATACGTAACATTTTTTTATGGAGTAGTAAATTAATACTTATGGAAAAAAATTTAAATTGAATTTGACTTAGAATTATACAAATGATAAATATAGTTTCTGTTACAAATGAAATTTTTTTACAACAATTTCTTAGATAACAACCCCTTTCTGTGAGGTTTAAATCATATAATAACCCTTGTAAAGTCTCTCATCCGAACTTATCTAATATTCCATTCCAATGACTCCTCAATGCAATCAAAAAAACGTATGCGTACGTGAACCTGAGAGAGATAAAAGAATTAGGGTTAAAGCAAGTATTTTTTTTTTAAAAAAAAAAATTTTAAAAAAAAAAAAAAAAAAAAAAAAAAAAAAAAAAAGGGAGTTAACTCCCCACTAAATAGTCAACATTTACAAAAAAAATTTAAAAAAAAAAAAAAAAAAAAAACCTTCAAACTACCCACGATTGAATGAAAATAATTACCCCTCCCATAAAATAAGGAAAAACTATCCCATGTTAAAAAAAAAAAAAAAAAAAAAAAAAAATTTGTCCGATACTATCCCACGTTTCTTTTTTAAACTATTACATTATCATTTTTTTTTTAATTTATAACTATTATATTATCAATTGGATTTGGATAAACACGCAAAAGCTTCTAATTGAAAAAGGAATCCTATTCTCTTCAAAAAAAAAAAAATCCTATCTATTTTTTCAAATTGTGATGAAAGAAAAATTATGATAATAAATCTATAATTTTTTTTTTTTTAAAAAAAGCCTCATTGTACACGCAAAGCGCATGTGATGAGGCTAGTATTATTAAAGATAATAGCATAAGTTTGTTAGAGTTTGTGTTTGATTTAAATTTTGATGAGAATATTTTTCCTGAAAATCCTATTAAAATTGTTCAGAATAAAGATAAAGATTCTTTAGAATATAACTCTATCATGGACTCTTTAAAATCTTATCACCACATCATCAACTATTTAAATAAATAACTAATGGAGATCTAAAAAGAAAAAAAAAAAAAAAAAAAAAAAAGAGTTAACGTGATACATAAAAAAAGAAAAAAAAAGTAGAACTCAAGGTTGCTACATACCTAAATAAAAAAATTTAATGCCAAAAACATATACAATGATGGTAAAAAAAAAAAAAAAAAAAAAACTTAAAAAGAAACAAAATACGAAGAAGGAATGGAAATTTGTGAAACATAAAAAAGAAAGGAGAGAGTTAAACAAAAAAAAAAAAAAAAAAAAAAAGTAACCCAGAACGTACCAGAATATATGGTTGCTTTTTATTTTCTTTTTCCTTGTTTTCAAAGTTGGGTACTTTTGAAGTTTGAATGTTGAAACTTGAAACCAACTGCTGGGATTATGGTAACTATTTTTATTTCAATTCAAAATATTTAAATAAAATGTAAACAAAGGCTACTAAAGGAATTAAGGGAAGCCATATTGTTTAACTGTTCACAAATGATTTTGAATGCTTCTTTTGTTGCATAAAGCAGTCCTGTATTTAGATCACAATACCTATAACATAAAATTACAATTCATTAAAAAGTACAGTGGTAGAGTATGTGAAGGAATCATTCATTTCAAAATTACATTTAAAAAAAAGAAAAAAAAAAGAATTAACATGATACACATAACAAAGAAAAAAAAAGAGTAGAACTCAAAGAAAGTCAATCATAAACAAAAGAAAACAAAACAAAAAAGAACTTGCAAAAAATTGAACCTGAAAATTTGTTGGAGCCTTTGACAATAAATGTCTTTAATCTAAAGAAAAAGAAAGGAGGATGTAGAGCTAAATTAAATATCTTCAATATAAAGAAGAATGAGAGATAGAAAGTGAGATAGAAACTGCAAAACGTACGTGAGTTTGTGGTTTTAAAGTGTAGAAGTTTTAGTTTACATATATATCCCCGGTAGTTGAAAACTTGTAAGTGGGTATGATGAGGGTATCCTAGGCATGAAAAATGTGGAATCCAAACAGGGAAAGCCCCTTAAATAGTAGTATAGATTACAATGTTTTTATTAAATGTTGATTTAAGTGATTTAATAGAAATCAATTTTTTTCTCAAATGCTATAAATTATATGTTGATCTTTCCTTATTAAACAACTTGAAATTCTGATATTGTGAAGGAAAAGATTATGGTTGAAAACACAACCAGCATATATAAAGGTATATAGTCGTTGATTTCATTTCAATGAGGCCTTATATGTATGTTACTAGCAGAGTTGTGCAAAAAAAAACCACTTGATCCACCAACTGACCCAACCCAATTTATGTGAGTCTATTACTAAGTGCCCGTTTGTTTCAGCTTTTAGGGGCTGAAACACGCGTTTGTTTAAAAGCTTGATAGAAATTACCGTTTGGTGAAGCAGGAACGCAACTTTTATATAAAAGTTGCGTTTTGGACAAAGACATAAACACGCAAGACAATTATGGACCTCTGGAGGTCCATAAACAAAAAGTCGAATGCGCGTTTGAATGGTATCCGCTGGGCTCTGCCAAAAAATACCAAATTACCCTTGATAAATGGCTTCAGTTCTCACGTGGTCCTCATTCCTCTCATCTCATCTCTCTGCTCTGCCCTCTCAATAACAAATTTCCAAATCCAAACACAAAAAAATCTATAACAAATTCCTAAATCAGCTAAGAAAAAAAAAAAATCAATCCCTTGCATGGGTGTTACAGACGATATGCTAAGAGATAAAGGAAAAAAAAAATAGAGGAAGAATGACTGAAGGAGAGCTCTGTGAGTCTATGGAATGTTCTGGGAAAAACAAAGAGCAGAAAAGAGTAAAGGAAAAAAAAAGAAAAGAGTAAGGGTATATTTTTAGTAAAGGGAGAAAGGAAGTGTTAAAAAAAAAAAAAAAAAAAAAAAAAAAAGGAAGAGAGGAAGAAGGAGAGCTGGAATGTTCTAAGTTTGGAGGAAGTGGTAGGTTGCAAAAGAGGAAAGAAGTAAAAAAAGAAAAGTGTAAGGGTACATGTGTGTGGAGGAGAAAAAAAAAGGGAAAAAAAGGAAAAAAGAAAAAGAAAAACAAATGCGGTACGTGTGTGAAGGATAAAAAAAGAGGGAAAAAAAAGGAAAAAGAAAAAGAAAAAAGGGAAATGGTATCACAATATTTTCACAATAAATTTTAAGTGGTAGGTTATTATTAGCTAATATTGGTGAGAAAAAAATAATTTTAATAATACGTTCAAATTAAAATCAGTATAAATTTTTATCACAATATTTTCACAATACTTTTACAATAAATCTTAGGTGGTAGGTTATTATTAGTTAATATTGGTGAGAAAAAAATAATTTTTTTAGAAAGAAAAAAAAATAATTTTAATAGCACGTTAAAATTAAAATCAGTATCAATTTTTATCACAATATTTTCACAATACTTTCACAATAAATCTTAAGTGGTAGGTTATAATTAGCTAAAATTGGTGAGAAAAAAATAATTTTTTTAGAAAGACAAAAATTGATTTAAGTATGAACCAAACTCACATCCAAAAAAAAAAAAGTATGAAATAAACTCCCTTATATATACATTGTCCTTTTTGGGAATTTATCCCTCAAACTGTCACTTTTATAAATACTAGTCAAACACTCAGCTTTTTTAAAAGGAAATTTTTAACGGCTTTTACCAAACACTCAATTTTTTGAAAATGCACTTTTTCATTATGCACTTTTTGAAAACTCCACTTTTTCATTATGCACTTTTACAAAAAACTAAACCAAACTCACCCTAAGACAAGTCGGGTTGGGTAGGTTAAATAAATAATTTAGCAAATTGGATTGAATAACGGGCTGAAACATTTCTAACCCACCACAACCCAACCCGCTAACCTATTCTTACTCAACTTTTTTATAATATATACACAACGTTTTTATATTATAAAATTCTACCTCATGTACACACCTATTTTGTTTCTCTCATCTCTTTCTCTCTCATTTTATGTTTTTCATATTCACATTTCTCTTCCCTAATAAACTGCAACTGTTCTCTCTAAGATTTTATTACTATTCTTACTCTATGTACATGTCTAATTTAAGATTTTGATATGCTTTTATTTTTAGTGTAATAAAATCTCAGTCATTCTAAAAATAATGAATTATTTGTGATTATTTTTAATAAAAATTACAATTTTTTCTGTCATTTTTTTTTATTTAAATTTGATGGGGAAAATATTATCCAATTTAATTGAAATAATTTCATTTTGCTAATTGCATTTTTCAACCCACCGAGTTGAAATTGTTAAGACTTTCAACCGATCCATCGGGTTTGTAGATTAGTGGGTCGGTGGCAGGTTGAAATTTTCTCAACCCGCTATTGATGGGTTGGTTAAAAATATTGCCCTCCACCTACCCAATCCAACCCACGCACACCCCTAGTTACTAGTATGGTTTTAATAATTGATTTGCAATAATAAGCAACATAAATTAGTTGTTTATGGTAATAGTTAATTATCATCAAAATAATTTAAAGGCTCTTTTGACCATAAGCTTCCATACATACAGACCACCATGAATGGCTAAAATAAGGATGTACAAAAACAAAGAATGAACAGAGGAAAAATGACGTAGTTTTATCTTGTCACCTTTACAAGCATCAACAAATTTCTTTAACGTTTGCATGGTTCTTTCTTCTTCATGTTTAAAAAAAAAAAAAAAAATATATATATATATATATATATATATATATCCCCTTTAAACTATTTCTGAGTAAAAAAAAGGTACTATTAAGAACTTCCTATCTTAAAAACAGTTTAGGCTTGTAAGGATAATCAATAAGGTGGCTAGGGATAATGTGTAGAAATTATTTGTTTACTACATCAGATAAATCTGTAGACAACACTTATCATCTCAAAAGAGCGACTTAGTCTGTGCATCAACTCAACCACCTAAAAAATTCTTAGAATTGACAGTAAATTGTTTATCATGTTATGAGATGCACTTTAATCACCAACAAGGTAATATCTCCTAATTTATTTTTGTTTTGTGGTGAAATCTAATTTCCATAAAATATTATTTAAATGATAAGTTTGAAAATTATGAAATTTAATTAATTTGTGCTCTTAGGAACAAAAAATTTTATATAGCCCATGAAAGGCATATGTAGATCAAGCTCCATAAAGACACCAGCCAAATTTTGAGATAGAAAGAATGGTGGTGGAAGGATTAAATAATGCATACCTTAAGTAGAATGGCGTCTGCCGAAGGGATAGACTGAAACATATCACCTCCAACAAAGTTCAAGTTCAAACTATCTTGCAAATTAGCAACGACATGTGGAAGCTCTAAAACAGTGCATTTCAAGTGAGGGAAAGCCTCAGAAATGATTCTAGCGCATGTTCCAGTGCCACCCCCAACATCAACCAGTGTATCCAACCCCTCAAAAACTGGCTTGCAGTCTTTTACAACCAAGTTCATCATTCCAGAATCACTGGCCATTGCCTTATTGAAAAGATCATTAAAGTCGGGGTTTTGATCAGCATAGTCCCATAAGCTCATCCCATGTGCACTCTCAAATGGTGTGACTTTGTCCCCTCGAAACCAACTCTCCAAGAAGTGCCATGGAGAAACAAAAACTGGGTCAAGCATTGCCAGAAGAAATGGCGACAAGTTGGTGACATTATCTTTGAGGAGGATCCTAGATGAAGGTGTGAGATCATATGCTTCTTCTTCTTCTTCTTCTTGATTCATATGAACTCTTGTTGTAACAAAGAAACCAGAGTGCACAAGTAAGCGCATGAGCCGGTGCACAAAACCAGCTTTTGTGGGATGAATTTGAAGCGCTGAAACCAACTCAGGTAGAGTAATAGGTTTCCCATGATTGTGGATTATGTCTGGTATGCCAAGCTGAAGGGCACATTTAAGTGACATGGAACCTATGAAGTTAAATATATGTTTATACAGATGAGATTGAGCTTGAAACAACTCACTTGTACCGGAACCATGAACTAGATCCATAATTTTGCAGCTGCCTTAGCTCCTGATGAACTTGTCCTAGTAATACAATTCAAAGCAAGAACTAATAAATAACATTAACATTAAAGAAAGAAAAAAAATGCGATTGCACATAAACTCTCAGACACCAAGGAAAGTAGATTTTCCCATGAGTTTAGAAAAGGCGAGTAATAATCCACACTTATTAAAATTCTACCACTGGGATAGACTTTTAACTTGTATTTTTCGAATGGGCCAATTTAATGAAAGTTCACTCATTTCTGACTTTCAGTAAGTACAGGCTTTTCTAGTGTGGTGTTCATTTTTTCGTGGCTTGACTGGGGGCGGCGTTACTAATACTTCGTTCAAACCAGACTTGATAAAAAATATAAATATTTTATGTATAAAATATTATTTTATTAGTTTAACTTACTTTTAAATATTTTTTTGCACAACTTGCATCCCCTGACTTTAGATTAGTTCAGTCTAATTAAAACTTAACAACACAAATCAGCCAATTCCAAAACCAATTAATAACATAAATCTTAGATATCTCTCTCATGAATCTCTTTTCTCTATCTGACTATTGGTATCTCTAATTTTGAAAGTAAATAATGAGTGTTTGTGAGCTATAAGTGTATTTCTTTTTATTATAAATTTATATATTATTTGTTTGAATGCGAGTCTAATATTGATTGTATGCTTTATTTATTTATTTTTGTTCTTTGTGTGAATGTGTGGGTATATAGTATAAATATAGGCATTGCTACAATCAAGCCAATCGGTGTGCGGATGTGCTAGTTAGGATGAGCACTAATCAAGAGTTTGAATTTATTTCTTTTGATTGTCCGCATGTGGACATTAGGAATATTTTAGATGAGGACTCTGCTAGGCTGTATGTAAACAAAGTATGCTCTGTAACTGATGGTTTTATTTAGCTTTGGATGAATTTCGTATTTTAACCCAAAAAAAAAGTATAAATATAATATAACTTTATGTAATTTAATAATTGAGAAATGATATGTCTATAACATTTTTACAACAAATTCTAAGTAGTAGGTTGTTACTGGTTGTTATTGTTAGGGCAAAAAAGTAATCTTAGTTTTAGTTTCAAATTTGAACCAATAACAACTAACCACATGAGATTTGTTGCAAAAATGTTGTAGACGTAGCATCTCTCTTAATAATTAGGAAATATAGAAGGTTTGTTACATGTGTGGGTGTATTTTTATCATTTTATAATAAAATTTTGTTATAAATAAAGTTAGTGATTAAAAAAGTAGGAAAGTTAGTGTATTATTTATATATGTATGGATGAGTGTGGCTCTTTGAGTCTATAATTAATACAGTGCACATGTGTTGAGTTTTGTCATTCAATTTAAAATATTTTTATAAAAACATTGACAAATAGATAATGACAAATGCATAAAAATCAAAATGGTATACAAACTTTACAAAATAAAATGGTTACACCTACCCACATTGACAATTGATAAAGAGTATTTTGGCCAAGAATTTTTCTAACTCATTTTACCCTTTGGGTTTGAATTGCCTGTCGATCTCCTATGGATCAACAAGTACTAGATCCCCTTCGGGATCATGACAATGCGACATTGGCCCCAAGCCATCACTCACGGTCATCGTCTGGTAGGAAAGTACTAATCGGGTAGGCACAATATCGACGATCAATTACACTTAGTCTTACACTATTTGTGTGTTCTGCATTCATGCATTCTTGTAAGGGAAGAACTTGCACACCATGTCCAAAGATCTTTCTACATATTCATGTTCTCCAAATATGGGAAGTAAAGCCCTAAGATCTCGAAACATTAACTTTGTATCTTCCTTACAAAGGAAGATTCTACGTTTATGGAATCTTGGTCTGCCTTGTACCACCATATAAGCACCAAACCTTTTTTTTTTTCCAAAGTACGTGCAATTTCCTAACTCTTACACTTTTGAGTTACTAGAGAATGATCTTTGACTAACTTAACCTTCAAAGGGTTTTTGGCCACCGGTACTCTTTGCAGGTTCTTTGTCTTTTGTTCTTCATGTACCCTAAATCACCGCAAGTGTGGACAATCAACTCATTGATGATTTTGTGCATTATCAACAATAGATAATGGAAACTTATATTAATATCAAAATATGAAAACTTGTAGAAGGAAATAATAAAATATCGTATATTTGTGTGAATTTTTTTTTTTTTTTTTTTTTGTCTGTAGCTCGATATTCAAGTTCTTTTCTTATTAAATTTTGTTTAATTTAAGTTTTTTAATGATCCCATGAAAAGAAATCCTGAAGCCACTACTCTTCCATAGTAGTTTTTCACAATGGGCACTCAAAAAAGAGGTGCTCCCAAACACAACTAGTATTAACAATTTTAAATTTAATTTTATTAGCTCATACTTTCAATTGTATTTGCAAGACTTATGTGGAGCCAAGCTATCTGTAGACTTAGGATCTCATTAAGGGTTCATTTGTGTTTGGTTGGGGATGGAAAAGTAGGAGGATATAAAATATTTTAATTTTTCTCGTTTGGGTTTAGTTGGGAGATAGAAAAGTGGAAAGATGGAAATTTTAATTAATATAAATTTACTCTCTTGCCCCTATTAGATTAAAAAAAAAAAATTACTCCAATAATAAATTATATTTTTATTAAAAAATTGTGCATGAATGGGCACTTTATTAAAAAAATAGAAATAAAAAAGAGTCTAAGTACCCAAAACAGATGAAGGAAAAAAAAAAAAAAAAAACCATTGAAAAAAATGAGGGAAACAGGAAAAAAAAAATTAAGGAATTAAAAAGAAAATCAAACAAGAAAAAGGACAAAAACACGGACGAAAAGAATATATAAATATAAGAATTCAACTATTCAAATGAAGTTAGCGAACATTGCACGCTGGAAAAAAAATAAAAGAGAGAGAGAGAGAGAGAAGAACCATTGCACAATATAAGACATTTTGGTCCAAATCACGCACCAGTTTTCTATGCAGTTTTCTCTTCATTTTTGGGAGATTATGGGTGTGTTTGAATGTCGTTTATTTTGCTGAAAACTGAAAACAATAAAATAATAATAATAAAAAATTACTGTTCACGCGTGGGTTACTGTTCATTTGCTTTAATATACTGTTCATGTCCCATGAACAATGCAAGAGGTGTTGGTAAAAAAAAACAAAAACAAAAACAAAAACGCAGAAACGCAAGACGCATCAGCCCAATCCAAATGTATACTACATTTTGGTGGGCTAGAAAAAAAACATTTAAACTCCACCAGTTTTCCTCCCAATTTTCTTTTCTAACCAAAAACTCAAAAATACCAATTTTACTCTCTCTCTCTCTCTCTCTCTCTCTCTCTCTCTCTCTCTCTCTCTCTCTCTTCAACAAAACAGCCTTAACATCAGGGAGCACGCAATTGAATTATTTCTATTTGAATCTTATTTGTACAACTATGTAGAAAACTACTTCCAAAAGTTCCATGTTTAGCAGCTAGGCATATTCGACATGATCAACAGCCATGGGCCCATGGGCCATGCGCAGCAAATCATCCTCCCAGAGTCATTATAAATAGCCCACAAAAACAAAAAGCTCCTTAGCCACGTCATCGATCCGCATTAAAGCCCTCTAAATAAGCAACAACCGTCGATAATACAAAAAATCAACGGCCAAGATCCTTTTCTTCTCCGCCGCACACACTTTCTCAAAAACCAAAAACCCCGCCTTATATAAATAAAAATCTGAAATTTCATTCTCTCCCTTTGCCACGTCATCGATCCGAACAGCACTTAACCTAATAACAAACCACAGCCGTCGATAACCCTAAACAAATCAACGGTCCACGATCGCCCTCCTCTCCCTCCCAAAATTTCAGTCTCTTCGTATAAATCCTCTACCTCTAAACCCATTTCTCTCACAAACTCACAGAATTTGAAATCCAAATCCAATTCCTAGTTCTAATCTCTGAAACCCTAACCCTAGTTTTTCAATTGCAATGGCTCGTACAAAGCAAACCGCTCGCAAATCCACTGGCGGCAAGGCGCCGAGGAAGCAATTGGCCACCAAGGCAGCTCGGAAGTCTGCTCCGGCTACCGGAGGAGTGAAGAAACCCCACAGGTTCAGGCCAGGAACCGTTGCTCTCCGTGAGATCAGGAAGTATCAGAAGAGCACGGAGCTCCTGATCCGAAAGCTCCCATTCCAGCGGTTGGTTCGTGAAATCGCTCAGGATTTCAAGACTGATCTCCGATTCCAGAGCTCCGCCGTGGCCGCTCTACAAGAGGCCGCTGAGGCTTACCTTGTGGGACTCTTTGAGGACACCAATCTCTGCGCCATTCACGCTAAGAGAGTCACTATCATGCCCAAGGATATTCAGCTCGCCAGAAGGATCAGGGGTGAGCGTGCTTAGAGAGAGATTTGTATATGACAACAAGTGGGTTGTGCTTAGTGATTACATGGTTGTTTTGGTATGTTTTAGTTTAGAAAAATTTGTAGCTTGAAGCTTTATGGTGTATCCTAGTTTTTAAATATTTTTGCTAATGGGAAAATATTATGTCTCTCTTTCAATGCCTTCGTCTAAGTCTAATTTGGTTGATTCTATTCGGATGTTTATGTTGATTCCCCTTAATGTGAGGCCATTGAGCCATTAACTATCTTTTACAAAGTGGGGTAGATTTAAATTTTTGAGTAGTGACCTTTGTTTTGGTGATATGTGTAACTGAAGTTGAGTGTAGACAAATTAAAGATGTTTATTTGTGTTTGATATGGGTATGTGTTAGATTTTTTTTTTTTGAAGTAGAGGGCTTTGATTTGTTTTTGGGCTGATTCTAACAACAGTGTTTGACAAATTATGGTTGCCTTCATAATTTTGGAAATAGGATTTCGTTGTAAAAAGTTAAGGAGGTTAAAATTTAGATATAGGTGTGGACAAGACACCATTTGCTGGTTACAAACATCTTAGAAGTAAATCCGGAAGTAAAATAGTATTAGGCAAGTTTCTTGCTCCAATACAACTATAGGCAAACTTTCAAGTGGTAGGTGTACAAAATCCATTGCAAAAGACCATAAATTGGAAATATAGCGGTTCTTATGTTCAAGAATTTCCAATCCATTATGATGGGAAAATACCAATCAATTTTAAAGAATTATTCATCTGCATGGAACCAAGAAAACCAACCCTCAATCTCTTTTGATTAGATCACTAAACTAGAGAATGTAGACTTATTTTCTTAGACTATTATTTGTTTAACACTTTGCAACTCATTTCATGAATAATATTTTAGGGAAGTAACTGTATATTCTAATAACTTAGAGGGGCGAGTGTAAAAGAAGTCACAGATTAGTAGGGTAAAGTGTAAAAATATTCATAGTTTAGAGTAATAAACTAGATAAAGTGTGCATTTTCATAGTTTAAGGTAGATAACTGGATAAGTCTTGAATGGGGTATAATTTAAGGCAGTAAAATATGCATTCTCATAGTTTAGGGGTAGGTCTAAAAACAGTCATAGTTTAGGGCCTAAAATGTAATTTTCCAAAATATTAGCTCTAAGTGCATCTTTTACATTGTGGGGGCTCTAGAAATTGTTTTTTAAAATGGTCACTAAAAAACTTAAATTATCCAAAATCTAATAAAGAAATAACCTAAATATATCAATGTCACCACAAAAAAAAAAAAAAAAAAACCCTAAATGTATGATGTATTACAAATTTTTTTCTACTTACAATTAGAAAGAAAAAAAAAATGGATTGATAAAAAATAAAATGAGAACTGAGAATGTTGAAATAAGAATAATAAAGTGAAAGAGTTTGAAATGATAATAGAGAAGAAAAAATGGGGGAGAGAGAGAGATAAACAAATGATATTTGCTACAATTATCAATTATGAACTAAGTTGCTAAGGTGAGAAAAATTATTGTGATTGTTAAGCTAAAGAGAGCATAACTGCCGATACTGCCAAAGAGCTTACCTCCACAATATTTATCTTAGTACCCTTTTTTAAGGAAAAATGAAATTAGAATATTTATTTATGTAATGAGTTGAACAAACTACAAATTTGAATAATTAGTTTTTTTTATTAGGCTTTTTGTTGAAAAATTTGATCACTTGTTGTTCGGTCTAGTCTTATTTTTGTTTTGGTTATTTTGTTATTATTTCGGCTAATTTTAATAGTTGATATTTAAAACTTTTAAAATATATATATATATATATATATATATATATTTTTTTTTTTTTTAAGGGGTTAAGGATTAATTGGGGGGCAGGGGGGGGAATTGTTTTTGGAGTAATGCTACGTCCACACATTTTCACAACAAATCTTATGCGACAAGTAAATATTGGTGGGTAAAAAAGGGATGTCAACATTAGGCCCAAATCTATAGATATCTAGAAGTTAAAGCGTAGTTTAATTATTGCTATGCTCCTGTAGCATCACCTCATTCGCCATGTCATTGACCACATAATCTTTATTTATTTATTTATTCTAATTTCTGTTACAAAAAATATATAAATAGATTATTGACATTACATATTCATCTTTGGCGGTTTTAACATTATATATAACTTTGCGTTTACATATTATCTAAATTGGTTAAATTGCAAAGTACACCCCTAACGTTTGGGGGTGATTGGATTTTACACCCCAACGTTTCAGAACTTCGATTTTACACCCCAACGTTTGGTTCCATTAGCAAATCACACCCTCAGTTAGATTTTGCTGTTAACTACCAAGTCATCTTACACAAACCAGCCCTCCCTTCCTAACCCTTATCAACCAAAAAACCAAAAAAATAAAAATAACTATACATATCTACCCTATATAAATAATATAAGTTTTGCAATAAATTTTGCAAAACTATTTTTGCACCACATCTTTAGCATCCTTTATTTATTTTTATTTTTATTTTTATTTTTATTGCAATTTTTTACTTTGTTCAACTTTTCATCTTCTTCAACTATTGTCTTCTTAAGTCAATCTTTCATCTACTCAAATCATTGTTTTATAAAATTTCCATTTGATTTCCTCTATAGATTTTTAAATTTATATCTTCTTAAATTTCACAGTTTCACTTTGTTCAACCTTTCATCAACTTCCACTGTTCCTCTTCCATCTTAATTTTTATATAAATTTATTATTATTTCATTTCCACTCCTCTCCTCTATTCCTTCCAAGTTGTCCAGGACAAAAGAGGTCAATACTCTCTCTCTCTCTCTCTCTCTCTCTCTCTCTCTCCCCAATTTTGTTTCTCTTTTGGTGGATTTTTTTGTTGTTTCAACCACTTATTTTTTTCCTCTAATAGTTCCTTTTATTATTGTTGATTTAATTGTCACATCACATTTGTTTCTCTTTTTGATAAATTTGTATGGAATTTTATGCATATTTTTGGTATTTTGGTATTCCAATTCTTCATCACATGTTTTTTTCCTTTATCCAAGTGGGTTGATTTGATTTGGGTTAATAATTAGTTGTTTTGCAAATTAGAATTTGATTTTTATAATGTAGGGTGATTTTTATCAAATATTAAAAAATGATAAATTATATAACAATAGACTGCAAACATATGTAAAAGAAGCAAGTGATGACTAAAAATACAGCAAGAAGGTCAGAAATTGCATCTTTAAGCAAATGCTTTTCTTCCAATTTAAGATTGTGGCCTTTATCATGAGCAATTGTATTTTTCTGCATCAGTACATAAATAAACTTATAAGAAAACCATCGGCAAAGAAAATAAAATTTCTACTATAAAGCAAGGTCAACCTCTTATACCTCGAACTCTAATGGAATAACCTCCCTTACAAAAACATCATGGGTGGGGAGTAAGAACTGAGGCAAATTCTGCCAAAGAAAAACAATAGATTAGCACAAAAATGCTTTAGGATAATTAAACCAAATAAAAAATAATTATTATTTACAGACCGCAATAGGCTATGCCCTCCATAAGAAAACACAAATGCAGAATTGTGAAAGCCCATATGCAGTCGCTGCCATCATCCACATACGGACTTGATTGTACATGCCAAAGAGACAACCCAATGCATAACGTCCAAGAAAGCCATTTGCAAATTTACAAAGGTCAACCACATTTAGCATTAAAAGATATCTTGGCTTCAAATGTTGCACCAAGTTCATACAAACAATTAGTTATTTATTTTTGTTATCATCTAATTGATTTTCATTATTCTTAAACCGATTGACAAGGAGGTCCACCACATATCACATCAATATCACCCTTATGGAACTCTTTGAGGACACCAATCTTTGTGACATTCGCACCAATTTAAATGTTTATAACTAGACAATTAAATCAATGAAGAACGAAAAACCAAAAAGATCAACAACAAAAAACCCAAAAAAAAAAAAAAAAATCTATACATATCTATACTAAATAAATAATGGAAGTTTTGCAATAAATTTTCCAAAACTATTTTTGCAGCACATCTTGAGCATCCTTTATTATTTTTTGTTTTTTTGCAGTTTTTTACTTTGTTCAACTTTTCATCTTCTTCAACTATTTTCTTCTTAATTCAATCTTTCATCTCCTCAAACCATTCTTTTTTTAAATTTTCATTTGATTCCCTCTATAGATTTTTAAATTTATATCTTCTTAAATTATATAGTTTCACTTTGTTCAACCTTTCATCTACTTCCACTATTCATCTTCCATCTTAGTTTTTATATAAATGTCTTATTATTTCATTTCCACCCCTCTCCTCTATTCCTTCCAAGTTGCCTGCGACAAAAGATGTCAATACTCTCTCTCTCTCTCTCTCTCTCTCTCTCTCTCTCTCTCTCTCCAATTTTGTCTCTCTTTTGGTCGATTTTTTATTGTTTCAACCACTTATTTTTTCCACTAATAGTTCTTTTTGTTATTGTTGATATAATTGTCATATCACATTTTTTTCTCTTTTTGTTTAATTTATATAAAATTTTATGCATATTTAGGTATTTAGGTATTCGAATTCTTCATCACAAGTTCTTTTTCTATATCCTAGTGGTTTGATTTGATTTGGGTTAATAATTAGTTGTTTCGCACGTTAGAATTTGATTTTTATAATGTAGGGTGATTTTAACAAAACATGAAAAGAGAAATTATATAACAATAGATTGAAAACATATATAAAAAGAAGCAAGTAATGATAAAACATACAGCAAGAAGGTTCAAAATTGCATCTTTAAGCAAAAGCTCATCTTCTAATTTAAGAATGTGGCCTTCATCATGAGCAACTATAAATAAACTTCTAAGAAAACAATCTTCAAAGAAAATAAAATTTCTACTATAGAGCAAGGTAACCCTCTTATACCTTGAACTCTAATGGAATAACCCCACTTACAAAAACATCATGGATGGGGAGTGGGAACTAAGGCAAATTCTACCAAAGGAAAACAACCAATTAGCACTGTAGACACCGCATTTTGTACCCCTTATAACTCGAACTCCCGTTCTCCAATGATGTTGAAATTCCAAAGCCTAAAGTTGGAATAGGGTCCAATCAAATTGAAATTGAATTAAGGAAAGTATTTTTGGAAAATATAACTCTTTCTATGAATAAAGTAAGCTATTTTTGGAAAATATATTCCACAGAAACCCTAGGTTATGCGTACGCTTACACATGTATGCACTCACATGCTTAAGCTCTATGTACGCATGTTAGAATTCCAGAAACTATGAAAAGCAAGTTTTGTGCATCAAAGTTTGGGTTTTTAAACGAATCCCACAAGTTTGGGAGCAGTTCCAAACCCCCATTTTCAAACTATAAAAAGCCATACATAGTAGCTTTTCAAAAACATATAGAAAATCCCAAGATAAAACATAAATTCACTAGAAATAGTGAGTCAAAGAGGGAGTTTTTCACAAAACATCCTTAAGTCAATATTGGAGTTTTAGGATTACTAATCACTTCCTTATTTGATTGTGAATAGATTGACTAGAGGAACAATCAAAATCAAGCTAAGGAGCTTTGCATTTTTGAGGTATAATGTTCTAGTCCCTTTCCTTTCTTTTCTTCACTTTGATTATTGTTTTTCTTTTTTCTTTTTATATGTTATAACATGATTGCTTAGTTTAGATTTTCTTCATTTCTTTGTTTTAAGCATGCTAGGTTGCTAGGTTTAGTTTTTGTGCTGTTTTGTTCTTGTTTTCTCGATTAGGGTTAGGGCGTGTATGTGTACGCATGCTTTCTGCATGGGCCCGCATACTCAAAGTATGCATATGCATACAACTGGGTTGCATACGCAGGCTCTATGTATTTGCATGCATACTCATGCCTAGAAACCCTAATCCAAAACTTTTTGCATCTATTTCTTTATTTTTTTTATACCATATGCTTCTGCATTTTCTCGTTTCATGCTCTTGAGTCTCTACCTCCATGTTTTGTTTGATGTTTGTTCTTCACATGCTAGATTAGGGTTTCTTTTCAATGTTTTTCTTTGATGTGCCATGAGCATGCATATAACATGATCATGCATTAATGCATAGATGCTGTGATGCAAAAAGGTAAGTGAGGTAAGTCTTGCATTCACATGGACATGCATTTGGGTTTACCTTGATAATAAGTTTGAACATGCTTGGTTGGATGTTTAGATACCTATTACATGCTTGTTTAATACCAAGCCTATGTTCCTATCTTGATGATATATGCTCTTTTGTTTGCTGCCTTGGATATGGTTTGATATGATATGCATGATAGATGTATGCTAGGTTAGAGATGTGATATGCATGTAAGATGTATATTAGGGTCTAGGGATGAAAATGCCATGTTGATTGCTAGATGTATGCTAGTTTGTTTGTGAGTCAAGAATGACAATATTGAATGTGCCTTTAATGAGACTAAGATGTAAAATGCAATGAGTGGAAGCCGACTCACAGGTCGTGTCGGGTTGGGTACCTAACACTTTCCTATCCCTATACCTAAACTCTGGACACATGCACTAGTAGTAGATCAATCCTTCCACGAAAGGCGTTCTATATATGGTTCCTAGACCAAATCTAGGTGGCAACTCCATTTCTTTTCTCTGCCATGGTCCACTCGACCGAGGCGTACTCCCCTCCCATTACGCCCACAATGGCGACTCCACTAGGGATAGAGAATTTGATTCCAATGTGTCTTATTTCTTAATCTTAATAAAGGTTTGTTCAATATTTGTTTGCACACACTTCACTTGGTTCTTTTGTCCCTTTTACCCCAATTAGTGATGAGTGGGAAGATGAGTACGCTCCATTCAAGCTAAAGTCTTCTGGAGTTCATCCCACTAACTCATAATCTATGTCATTGCCTATAATGGGATTTGAGTACATTAACGATTTGCCACCAATTCACTACAGTCTAGTTAGACCCAAGGTTGGAATCATGGCCCACCTAGTTGTGAGTGACTTACTAATCTATCCCTTTAGCTCTAGGGAGCCTACCCACACTTAGAGAGATCCTAAATCCTATCAATAAAAGGGTATCATTTTATATCTCTTGTTTGTTCAACCATATATCTTGTATTCACCTAATTCTAAATGACAAAGAAAAGATGTAAAAATTTGAGGATGACCCAAAGTTATGGCATGCCCTAAGATGTTGGGATAAAAGAAAAGAAGTTCTCACATGTAAAAGACTCGTCCCAAAATCCAAAAGCATATCTTAACATGAAAGGTTCATAAGACCATAGCTTAGTTGCTATCATAAGCCCAAATCAAAAGGCCTCTTGAAAAGGAGAACCTTGGGCTTGAGGTAACAATTATGCTATGGACTTAGCATCCAACATCCTACAAAGCCAATATGAAATTCCCTAATCTTGGGCCTCCTTGTTGCATGCCTAGACCCAAAATAATGAGAAATTCATGGATTTTGAAAGGAAGGCTACAATATATTCTAACTAGAGGGCTACTTCAAAAATAATGATGAAAATAGATGGAAAAAGAAGAACCCAAAGGTGATGAATACATTGTTAGCCCATATTTGAGACAATTGATTGAAAATATCCATGTACATTCCAATGAAAGCCCACGACAGTAAGATGAGATCTTTATTGTAAATAGACTAAAGCCCAATGAAACAAGGGGCAAGGTTCATGAGAGGAAGGGTAGTGATTTTGTAATTGGACCTTTATTAAAGTGGACTTTTATATCTTCTTAAATTTTACAATGTCACTTTGTTCAAACTTTCATCTACTTCCCCTATTCCTCTTCCATCTTAATTTTAAAATAAACTTCTTATTATTTCATTTCCACCGCTCTCCTCTATTCCTTCCAACTTGTTCACGACAATCTCCCTCTCTCTCTCTCTCTCTCTCCAATTTTGTTTCTCTTTTGGTCAATTTTTTATTGTTTCAACCACTAATTTTTTCCACAAATAGTTTTTTTTTTGTTATTGTTCATTTAACTGTCACATCACATTTGTTTCTCTTTTTGATAAATTTGTATTGAAGTTTATGCATATATACGTATTTTGGTATTCCAATTTTTCATCACACGTTTTATTTCTTTATCCCAGTGGTTTGATTTGATTTGTGTTAATAATTAGTTGTTTTGCAAGTTAGAATTTGATTTTTATAATGTAGGGTGATTTTTATTAAACATGAAAAGAGAAATTATATAACAATAGATTGCAAACATATGTAAAAAGAAGCATGTAA
The DNA here is from genome assembly GCF_932294415.1 of Quercus robur. NCBI lineage: Eukaryota > Viridiplantae > Streptophyta > Magnoliopsida > Fagales > Fagaceae > Quercus > Quercus robur. The sequence goes on from NC_065538.1 coordinate 44,623,807, forward strand.
TGAAAAAAGATACAATAGGAAGGTCAGAAATTGCATCTTTAAGCAAAAGCTTATCTTCTAATTTAAGATTGTGGACATCATCATGAGCAACTGTATTTTTCTACAAATGTACATAAATAAACTTATAAGAAAACAATTGGCATAGAAAATAGAATTTATAATATAGAGAAAGGTAACCCTCTTATACCTCAAACTCTAATGGAATAACACCACTTACAACAACATCATGGGTAGGGAATGGGAACTAAGGCAAATTCTACCAAAGGAAACAAAACGATTAGCACAAAAATGCTTCATGATATACAAAATAAAAAATATATAATTATTTATAGACCACAGTAGGTTGTGCCCCCCAAAAGAAAAATTGTAAACAGAAATGTGGAAGCCCATATGCACCTGTGGCCATCATCCCTATCTGGACTTGATAGTTCATGCCAATGAGACGACTTAATGCATAACGTCCAAAAAAGCCATTTGCAAATTTAACAAGGTCGACCACATTTTCCATTAAAACATATCTTGGCTTTAAATGTTGCACCAAGTTCATATAAACAATTAGTTTTCTATTTTTGTTATTATCCAATGGATTTTCTTTATTCCCAAACCAATTAAAACCACTTATGCCGTGACAAGGAGGCCCACCACATATCACATCAACATCACCCTTGTGGGACTCTTTATGGACACCAATCTCTGTGCCATTCATACCAATTTAAATGCTTATAACTAAATAATTAAATCAATGAAGAATCAAAATTCTATACATATCTATTCTATATAAATAATTGAAATTTTGCAATAAATTTTACAAAACAATTTTTGCACAACATCTTTAGCATCCTTTATTAATTTTTGTTTTTTGAAATTTTTTACTTTGTTCAACTTTTCATCTTCTTCAACTATTGTCTTCTTAATTCAATCTCCCATCTCCGCAAATCATTGTTTTTAAAATATTCATTTGATTCCCTCTATTAGATTTTTAAATTTATATCTTCTTAAATTTTACAGTGTCAAATTGTCTAACATTTCATCTACTTCCATTATTCCTCTTCCATCTTAATTTTTATATAAATTTCTTATTATTTCATTTCCACCCCTCTCCTCTATTCCTTCCAAATTGTCCACGACAATCTCTCTGTCTCTCTCTCTCTCTCTCTCTCTCTCTCTCTCTCTCTCTATATATATATATATATATATATATATCTCCAATTTTGTATCTCTTTTGGTTGATTTCTTATTGATTCAACCACTTATTTTTTTTCCACTAATAGTTCTGTTTGTTATTGTAGTTTTAATTGTCACATCATATTTGTTTCTCTTTTTGATAAATTTGTATTGAAGTTTATGCATATTTAGGTATTTTTGTATTCCAATTCTTCATTACAGGTTCTTTTTCTATATCCCAGTGGTTTGATTTGATTTGATTTGGGTTAATAATTAGTTGTTTTGCGAGTTAGAATTTGATTTTTATAATGAAGGTTGATTTTTATAAAACACAAAAAGATAAATTATATAACAATATACTGCAAACATATGTAAAAATAAGCAAGTAATGATAAACCTATAGCAGGAAGGTCAAATTTGCATCCTTAAGGAAAAGCTTTTCTTCCAATTTAAGATTGTGGCATTCATCATGAGCAACTGAATTTTTCTGCATCAGTACATAAATAAGCTTATAAGAAAACCATCGGCAAAGAAAATAGAATATCTACTATAGAGCAAGGTAGCCCTCTTATACCTTGAACTCTAATGGAATAACCCCATATACAGCAACATCATGGGTGGGGAGTGGGAACTAAGGCAAATTCTGCAAAAGGAAAACAACCAATTAGCACAATAATGCTTCATGATAGTTATACCAAATAAATATATATATAATTATTTACAGACCTCAATAGGTTGTGACCCCATAAGAAAACACACATGCGGAATTGTGAAAGCCCAGATGCACTTGCGGCTATCATCCCCATCCAAACTTGATAGTTCATGCCAATAAGACAACCCAATGCATAACGTCTGGGAAAGACATTTGCAAATTTAACAAGGTCAACCACATTTTCCATTAAAACATATCTTGGCTTTATATGTTTCACCAAGTTCATATAAACAATTAGTTGTTTATTTTTGTTATCATCTAATGAATTTTCTTTGTTCGGAAACTGATTAAAACCACTTATGCCTTGACAAGGAGGTCCACCACATATCACATCAACATCACCCTTGCTGGATTCTTTGAGGACACCAATCTCTTTGCCATTCACACCAATTTAAATGCTTATAACTAAACAATTAAATCAATGAAGAATCAAAAACCCAAAAAATCAACCAAAAAAAAATCTCTACATATCTGTGCTATATAAATAATGAAAATTTTGCAATAAATTTTACAAAACTATTTTGCACCACATCTTTAGCATCCTTTATTATTATTGTTTTTTTTTTTTTTGAAATTTTTTTACTTTGTTCAACTTTCATCTTTTTCAACTATTGTCATCTTAGTTCAATCTTTCATCTTCTCAAATCATTGATTTATAATTTTTATTTGATTCCCTCTATTGATTTTTAAATTTATATCTTCTTAAATTTTACATTGGTACTTTGTTCAACCTTTCATCCACTTCCACTATTCCTCTTCCATCTTAATTTTTTTCATAAATTTCTTATTATTTCATTTCCACCCCTCTCCTCTTTTCCGTCCAAGTTGTCCATGACAAAAGAGGTCAATAGTCTCTCTCTCTCTCTCTCTCTCTCTCTCTCTCCAATTTTGTTTCTCTTTTGGTTGATTTCTTACTATTTCAACCACTTGTTTTTCCACTAATAGTTCTTTTTGTTATTGTTAATTTAATTATCACATCACATTTGTTTCTCTTTTTGATAAATTTGTATAGAGTATTATTTATATTTTCGTATTTTTTTGTATTCCAATTCTTCATCACAAGTTCTTTTTCTATATCCCAGTGGTTTGATTTTATTTGGGTTAATAATTAGTTGTTTTGCAAGTTAGAATTTGATTTTTATAATGTATGGTGATTTTTATAAAACATGAAAAGAGAAATTATATAACAATTGATATCAAACATATATAAAAATAAGCATGTAATGATAAAACATATAGCAGGAAGGTCTGAAATTGCATCTTTAAGCAAAAGCTTATCTTCTAATTCAAGATTGTGGCATTCATCACGAGCAACTGTATTTTACTGCAACAGTACATAAATAAACTTATATGAAAACAATTGGCATAGAAAATAGAATTTATACTATAAAGCAAAGTAACCCTCTTATACCTCGAACACAAACAGAATGACCCCACTTACAAGAACATCATGGGTGGGGAGTGGGAACTGAGGCAAATTCTGCTAAAGGAAAACAATTGATTAGCACAAAAATGCTTTAGGATAGTTATACCAAATAAAAAATATATAATTATTTACAAACCTCAGTAGGCTATGCCCCCATAAGAAAAAAAGCACGCGGAATTGTGGAAGCCCATATGCACTTGCAGCCATCTTCCCCATCTGAACTTGATAGTTCATGCCAATGAGACAACCCAATGCATAACGTCCAAGAAAGCTATTTGTAAATTTAACAAGGTTAACCAAGTTTTCCATTAAAACATATCTTGGCTTCAAATGTTTCACCAAGTTCACATAAACAATTAGTTCTTTATTTTTGTTATCGTCCAATGGATTTTCTTTATTCTAAAACCAATTAAAACCACTTATGCCATCACAAGGAGGTCCACCACATATCACATCAACATCACCCTTGTGTGACTCTTTCAGGACACCAATCTCTTTGCCATTCACACCAATTTAAATGCTTATAACTAAACAATTAAATCAATGAAGAATCAATAACCAAAAAAACCAAAATCTATACATATCTATGCTATATAAATATTGGAAATTTTGTAATAAATTTTACAAAACTATTTTTGCACCACATATTTAGCATCCTTTGTTATTTTTTGTTTTTTGCAATTTTTTTACTTTCTTCAACTTTTCATCTTTTTCTACTACTGTCTTCTTAGTTCAATCTTTCGTCTTCTCAAATCATTGTTTTTAAAATTTTCATTTGATCCCCTCTATACATTTTGAAATTTATATCTTCTTAAATTTTACATTGTCACTTTGTTCAACCTTTAATCTACTTCCACTATTCCTCTTCCATCTTAATATTTACATAAATTTCTTATTATTTCATTTCCACCCCACTCCTCTATTCCTTCCAAGTTGTCCACGTCAAAAGAGGCCAATAATCTCTCTCTCTCTCTCTCTCTCTCTCTCCAATTTTGTTTCTCTTTTGGTCGATTTTTGATTGTTTCCACCCCTTATTTTTCCACTAATAGTTCTTTTTGTTATTGTTGATTTAATTGTCACATCACATTTGTTTCTCTTTTTGCTAAATTTGTATAGAATTTTATGCGTATTTAGGTATTTTGGTATTCCCAATTCCTCATCACAAGTTCTTTTTCTTTATCCCAGTGGTTTGATTTGATTTGGGTTAATAATTAGTTGTTTTGCAAGTTAGAATTTTATTTTTATACTTGTGAGCGCAACGCGAGAGGAGGAATATGCCTTGGCCGAGTGGACCTTGGCAGAGAAAAGATGTTGGAGTTGCCACCTAGTTTAGGTCTAGGAACCGTATATATAGAGCCCTTTTATGGAAGGACTGATCTTGCTACCAGAGTATGGGTTCGGGGTTTAGGTATAGCTTGGGAAGGTGTTAGACATCTAAGACTGCTTGACCCGTGGGTCAGCTTCCACTCAATATGTCTTACGTCTTACGTCTTAATCTCGTTAAAGGCAAGTTTAATATTGTATTCTGTTGGAAAAATACATGTTTGTACCGCATACAAAAACATACGCAGCAAAAAATTGACGGATCTACATTATTCGCAATTGATAACATGTACTATGTAAATTTCAAAATATAAGAACAAAAGAGTGTATCTTGGTGCGGTGAAATTCAAAACCAAAGATTAGAAGTACTTGGAAACACTTTTAATCTTCACTCCAATTCCACTTGTACCCAAGAACTGTGGTCTCTCAATCAGTTTATATGTGTGTGTTCAAGGGAGAATAAGAGAGTGTCCTACACTCACATACAAATCATTTCATTCTCTTACAAAATTATATATGTTTCTTTCCTCATAACTGATTATCTAATTAGGCTAGCCTTTTGGGCCATTCCAATTGGGTTTTAGTATATGGCTTAGAGTAGGACCAAAGGGAACAAATAAATCAATTATATCCCAAAACTTTATTGTGCATGCAACCCCTTCATAAAATATTCATAGTAATACAAAGTCATGAATGTAGACTGCCACTTTGAAGATTACTACAGTTTAATCCTTAAGTACTCGGTTTAATCCTTTAAGTTATTCATCATATATTTATAAAATCCAATTTCATAAATATATACTTTTAGTAACTCCTTACTAAAGTAGTTAGGCCTAACATTCTGAATAACCAAACTCATCAAACTTCTCTCAAGGGAATATTTTATATCTCCATTAAGAGATTATGAATTCCATCTTGAAAATATATGTTCCATCAACAATAAATGTGACTGCCCAACATATTGAGGTTTTGATTATAACTTTAAATCTCACTCCTGATATATCAAAATAACCTACACTTCATGATTAGGTCCATTATTCTCTCAGGATTATGAGTTCATGTAAAAAAAATTCGTGAGATTTATTATTCATTTGACAGTTATTAGGAGAATTATAAATCTCACAGCGGTCCAGTTCAATATGTGTTAACTCTTAAAACATATCAACTAGAAGTCTCCACTTCTATGATCAAGACAAATCATCTTAATTGATATGTTATAGTCTTTGCAGATGAAATGCCCAATTTCATCACCGACTACGAACTAAAATTCTGAGTTTTCAATTAACTTGTGACTTATATCTTCTGTGACAAAATCACATAAATCACATACTATGCATCTCATGGACTATATAATAATGTCCAAATATTCATGTTACTATTATTTTAGATAATAATAAAACAATTTTAGATAATAATAAAAAAAATTTATTAATCACAACATTAAGTCATACATAATGTCATACATAGCATCATACAATAGGATTTAAAGGCACCAATTCTAACATATTCTATACTCACAAACACGCTAGCATACATCTAAGCATATAACATGGCATTATCATCACAAACCCAAGCATACTTCTATCATGCATCTCATATCATATCCTAGCATGCATCTATCACACATAGCATCATATATCTCATCATATCATGATCAAGGCAAAACATAGACATGACAACAAGTAAACAAGCATATATCATATCCAAGATAGAAACATTGGCATGTTAAGATCAAAGAAACATGTTATCATATCCAATACATTCATGTTCGTCAATGCAAGGTTAAAATCAAATCTCCAAACAAATGCATGTTCATATGAATGCATGCCTTACCTTACCTTACTACACCATAGCACATATGCATCAATGCATGGTCATATCAAATGTTCATGGCATTTCAAAGAAAGAGAAAAGAAGAAATCCTAATCTAAGATGTAAAGGACAAACACACAAACAAATATGGAAGGCAAAGACTTGTAGGCATGAAACAAGACAAAATAAAAGAATATAAAATAAGAGAAACAAAAAAATGGGTGAATTATGGTTTTTGGGCACGAGTATGCGTGTGCATACACAGGGCCTGTGTACGGAGCCCAATTGTATGCGTACACATACACACGCTAAAAACCCTAACCCAGAAACAGCAAGAACAAAAAACAGAGTAGAGACAAAAACTATCAAATCTAACAACCTAACATACTTAAGGGTAGAAAAACAATGTAAACCTAATCTAAACAAACATATTATAACAAAAACAAACAAATGAAACAAGGAAAATATAAAGATTAAAGCAGGAAAAGGTTAAGAAAAGAAAAAAAAAAGTTTAGAACTTATACCTCAAAAACAAAAGCTCATTAGCTTGATTTTGACAGTTCCCCTCACTCACATCTATCACAAACAAATAAGAAAGTGATTAGTAATCTTAGAACTCCAAGATCAAGGCCAGAAAAGGCCTCAATCAAAAAACTATTGACTTGAAGATGTTTTGTGAAAAACTCCTTCTTTGATTCACTATTTCTAGTGAATCCTGTATTTTCCCTTAATATTTTCTGTGTGTTTTGAAAAGCTACTATATATGACTTTATATAGTTGAAAAATGGGGGGCTTGGAACGGTTCCCAAACAATATGGGATTCATTCCAAACCTCACATTTAATACTGAAAAACTTATTTTTCATAGTTTCTTTCATAGTTTCTGGAACCCTAGCATGCGTGCACAGTCCTTTGTATGCAACATGCACATGCAGCTTTGGGACATGCGTGCACAAATGCATGTATGCGTACATATGCCCTAGAATTTCCAAGCCTTAATTTTCCAAAAATAGATATATTTAGTTCATAAAAATGTTATATTTTTCCCAAAACACCTTCCTCAAGTCAATTTTAATCTAATCGAGCCCTAAACCGACCTTGGGCTTTAGAATTCCAACATCATTGAGGAACAGGGGCCTGAGTCTTATGGGGTACAAAATACGATGCCTACAATAATGTAGGGATAAAACATGAAAAATTAAATTATATAACAATATATTGCAAATATATGTAAAAAGAAGCATGTAATGATAAAACATACTATAGGAAGGTCATAAATTGCAACTTTAAGCGAAAGCTTTTCTTCCAATTTAAGATTGTGGCCTTCATCATGAGCAACTGTATATTTCTACATCAGTACATAAATAAACTTATAAGAAAATCATCGGCAAAGAAAACATAATTTCTACTATAGAGCAAGGTAAACCCTCTTATATCTCAAACTCTAATGGAATAACCCCCCTTACAAAAACATCATGGGTGAGGAGTAGGAACTGAGGCAAATTCTGCCAAAGGAAAACAACTGATTAGCATAAAAATGCTTTAGGATAGTTATACCAAATAAAAATATATATATTATTATTATTTACAGATCTCAATAAGCTATGCCCCCTATAAGAAAACAGGCATGCGAAATTATGGAAACCCATATGCACCTGTGGCCATTATCCCCATCCGGAATTGATAGTTCATGCCAATGAGACGACCCAATGCATAACATCCAAGAAAGCCATTTGCAAATTTAACAAGGCCAACCACATTTTCCATTAAAACATACATTGGCTTTAAATGTTGCACTTAGTTCATATAAACAATTAGTTGTTTATTTTTGTTATCATCCAATGGATATTATTTATTCCAAAACTAATTAAAAGCACTTATGCCTTGACAAGGAGGTCCACCATATATCACATCAACATCACCCTCGTGGGACTCTTTGAGGAGACCATTCTCTGTGTCATTCATACCAATTTAAATGTTTATAACTAAACAAATAGATCAATGAAGAATCAAAAACCAAAAAAATAAAAAATAAATCAACAAAAAAATAAAAAATAAATTTGTACATATCTATACTATATAAATAATGGAAGTTTTGCAATAAATTTAACAAAACTATTTTTGCAACACATTTTTAGCATCCTTTATTGTTTTTTGTTTTTTGCAATTTTTTACTTTGTTCAACATTTCATCTTCTTCAACTATTGGCTTCTTAATTCTATCTTTCATCTCCTCAAATCATTATTTTATAAAATTTTCATTTGATTCCCTCCATAGATTTTTAAATATATATCTTCTTAAATTTTACGGTTTCACTTTATTCAACCTTTCATCTACTTCCACAATTCCACTTCCATCTTAATTTTTATATAAATTTCTTATTATTTCACTTCCACCTCTCTCTCCTCTATTCCTTCCAAGTTATCCACGACAAAGGAGGTCAATACTCTCTCTCTCTCTCTCTCCAATTTTGTTTCTCAATTGGTCGATTTTTTATTTTTTCAACCACTTATTTTTTTTCTACTAATAGTTTTTTTTGTTATTGTTGATTCAATTGTCACATCACATTTGTTTCTCTTTTTGATATTTTTGTATAGAATTTTATGCATATTTAGATATTTTGGTATTCCCAATTCTTCATCACAAGTTCTTTTTCTTTATCCCAGTTGTTTGATTTGATTTGGGTTAATAATTAGTTGTTTTCTAAGATAGAATTTGATTTTTATAATGTAGGGTGATTTTTATAAAACATTAAAAGAGAAATTATATAACAATAGATTGCAAACATATGTAAAAAAGAAGCAAGTAATGATCAGACATACAGCAGGAATAACAGAAATTACATCTTTAAGCAAAAGCTTTTCTTACAATTTTTTATTGTGGCCTTCATCATGAGCAACCATATTTTTCTGCATCAGTACAAAAAAAACTTATAAGATAACCATCAGCAAAAAAATATTATTTCTACTATAGAGCAAGGTAAACCTTTTATACCTCAAACTCTAATGGAATAACCCCACTTACAACAACATCATGGGTGGGGAGTGGGAACTGAGGCCAATTTTTCCAAAGGAAAACAACTGATTAACACAAAAATGCTTCAGGATAGTTATACCAAATAAATATATATAATTATTTACAGACCTCAATATGTTATGCCTCCCCATAAGAAAACACACATGGGGAATTGTGGAAGCCGATATGCACCTGCGGCCATCATCCCCATCCAAACTTGATAGTTCATACCAATGAGACGACCCAATGCATAACATCCAAGAAAGTCATATGCAAATTTAACAAGGTCAACCACATTTTCCATTAAAACATATCTTGGCTTTAAATGTTGCACCAAGTTCATATAAACAATTAGTTGTCAAAAACCTCTCTCTCTCTCTCTCTCTCTCTCTCTCTCTCTCTCTCTCTCTCTCTCTCTAATTTTTTCCCTTTTGGTCGATTTTTCATTTTTTCAACCACTTATTTTTTTCCACAAATAGTTCTTTTTGTTATTGTTAATTTAATTGTCACATCACATTTGTTACTCTTTTTGATAAATTTGTATAGAATATTATGCATATTTTGGTATTTTGGCATTAAAATTCTTCATCACAAGTTCTTTTTCTTTATCCCAGTGGTTTGATTTGATTTGGGTTAATAATTAGTTGTTTTGCAAGTTAGAATTTGATTTTTATAATATATGGTGATTTTTATAAAACATGAAAAGAGAAATTAAATAACAATTGATGGCAAACATATGTAGAAATAAGCAAATAATGATAAAACATACAGTAGAAAGGTCAGAAATTGCAGCTTTAAGCAAAAACTTATCTTCTAATTTAAGATTGTGGCCTTCATCATGAGCAACTGTATTTTTCTGCAACAGTACATAAATAAACTTATAAGAAAACAATCGGCATAGAAAATAAAATTTATACTATAGAGCAAGGTAACCCTCTTATACCTCGAATTCTAATGGAATAACCCCACTTACAACAACATCATGGGTGGGGAGTGGGAACTAAGGCAAATTCTGCCAAAGAAAAACAATTGATTAGCACAAAAATGCTTCAGGATAGTTCTACCAAATAAAAAATATAATTATTTACTAGCCTTAGTAGGTTGTGCCTCCCATAAGAAAACAAGCACGCGGAATTGTGGAAGCCCATATGCACCTGCGGCCATCATCTCCATTCGGACATAGTCCATGCCAATGAGACAACCCAATGCATAATGTCCAAGAAAGCCATTTGCAAATTTAACAAGGTCAACCACATTTTTCATTAAAACATATCTTGGCTTCAAATGTTGCACCAAGCTTATATAAACAATTAGTTGTTTATTTTTGTTTTCGTCCAATGGATTTTCTTTATTTCGAAACCAATTGAAACCACCTATGCCTTGACAAGGCAGTCCACCACATATCACATCAACATCACCCTTGTGGGACTCTTTTAGGACACCGATCTCTATACCATTCACACCAATTTAAATGTTTATAACTAAAAAATTAAATCAATGAAGGATCAAAAAAAAAAAAAAAATCTATACATATCTATCCTATATAAATAATGGAAGTTTTGCAATAAATTTTACAAAACCATTTTTGCACCACATCTTTAGCATCCTTTATTATTTTTTGTTTTTTTAAACTTTTTACTTTGTTCAACTTTTGATCTTCTTCAACTATTGTCTTCTTAATTCAATCTTTCATCTGCTCAAATCATTGTTTTTAAAATTTTCATTAGATTCCCTCTATAGATTTATAAATTTATATCTTTTTATTCCTCTTCCATCTTAATTTTTACATAAATTTCTTATTATTTCATTTGCACCTCTCTCCCCTAGTCCTTCCAAGTTGTCCACGACAAAAGTGGTCAATACTCTCTCTCTCTCTCTCTCTCTCTCTCTCTCTCTCTCTCTCATTTTTTTTCTCATTTGGTCGATTTTTTATTATTTCAACCACTTATTTTTTCTGCTAATAGTTCTTTTTGTTATTGTTGATCTAATTGTCACATCACATTTTTTTTCTCTTTTTGATAAATTTGTATAGAATTTTATGCATATTTAGGTATTTTAGTATTCCAATTCTTCATCACAAGTTCTTTTTCTTTATCCCAGTGGTAAGATTTGATATGGGTTAGTAATTAGTTGTTTTGCAATTTAAATTTTTATTTTTATAATGTAGGGTGATTTTTATAAAACATGAAAAGTAAACTATATAACAAAATATTGCAAACATATGTAAAAAGGAGCAAGTAATAAAAAAAAATACAGCTGGAACGTCAAAAATTGCATCTTTAACCAAAAGCTTTTCTTCCAATTTAAGATTGTGGCCTTCATTATAAGCAACTGTATTTTCTGCATCAGTACATAAATAAACTTATAGGAAAACCATTGTCAAAGAAAATAGAATTTCTACTATAGAGCAAGGTAACCCTCTTATACCTTGAACTCTAATGGAATTCCCCCACTTACAACAACATCATGGGTGAGGAATGGGAACTGAGGGAATTTCTGCCAAAGGAAAACAACCGAGTAGCACAAAAATGTTTCAGGATAGTTATACCAAATAAAAAATATATAATTATTTACAGACATCAGTAGGTTGTGCCCCCATAAGAAAACACACATGCAGAATTGTGGAAGCCCATTTCGACCTGCAGCCATCATCCCCATCCGGACTTGATAGTTCATTCCAATGAGAGGACCCAATGCATAACTTCCAAGAAAGCCATTTGAAAATTTAACAAGGTCAACCACATTTTCGATTAAAACATATCTTGGCTTTAAATGTTGAACCATGTTCATGTAAACAATTAGTTGTCAGTACTCTCTCTCTCTCTCTCTCCCCAATGTTGTTTCTCTTTTATGTCAATTTTTTATTGTTTCGACCACTTATTTTTTCCATTAATTGTTCTTTTTGTTATTGTTGATTTAATTGTCACATCTTTTTGATAAATTTGTATTGAATTTTATGGATATTTAGGTATTTTGGTATTCCAATTCTTCATCACAAGTTCTTTTTGTTTATCCCAGTGGTTTGATTTGATTTGGGTAAATAATTAGTTGTTTTGCAAGTTAGAATTTAATTTTTATATTGTAGGTTGATTTATGCCAATAGCTTCTTTTTAACTGCCAATAATCAAAAATTAAGATTTTATCAAAACAAAAAGACTGTCTCTTAATAGGTGTTGTAGTTTGCCTAGCACCTTCCCCACACATAACCAAACTTCCAAATTCAAGAATCAAGATTTTTTACCATAAGTATTAGATTAGGAAAAACAACCAATTTTCTTAGCCTAAGACTGGTAATAAAATTAAATAGAGTCAGGTGACCAATCACACCTTAAAAAAAAAAACCCAATGATTGGTGGCGACTTCACCACCTTTGATAATAATAAATTAAAATTGACTCAATTCAGTCACGCACAATAGGTTACCCTTTTTTCACCCTCTTTCACAACAACCGAGCTTGTGCCTTCTTTCAAACAAGTGTTCGAGAGAGCCGCGAGCATCGTTGTGATAGGTGCTCAACCGCCACGAGGCATTGCCATTAACGTTAATAGTAAGCATCATTGTTAGTGTGCATGCAAGGAGAAAAGAGAAATTTAGATGAGAGAGAGTTATAGAGGAGAACGAGAAAAACATGGATGCACCGCCAGTGGTGATAGTAGCGGTAGTGGTGTGGGACTTGGCTTATGAATGTTTTTTTCGAAATTAGGATCAATGACATTGACATATGATGTGTCAAATTTTTTAGCATTAGATTATATCTATAGCTAAAATTGAAGCTATTGCATCTTAGGTGTTGCATAGGATCTCAATTCTAAGAGCATTCACATTAACCTCAGTGTAATTTTAGCCAAATTTGATCTAAAATGCTTTATCTTAACAAACGTCAATTCAAATACACCTACACATGGCTCAATATTTATTTCACTATCCTATTTAAATGTAATTTTTTTTCTCTCACTAAAAATAAATTTTGTTTATCTCTTCTCTATTCCCCCACCAAACCCAATATGTATGATTCAATCTTGGCCACCTCACAATGATCTAATGATGGGGGAGATTTCAACTAGTTTGTCGACAATCAAATTTTTGGGATTATGATTTACTTGTAAAAAGTAAAAGGTTAAAATTTAGATATAGAATTTAAGAGCATTCACATAAGTCTCATTGTAATTTTAGCCAAATTTGATTGAAAATGTTATTTTTACAAATTTCAATTCACACACACCTACATCAGGCTCAATTTTTATTTCACTTTATTTACTCACTTTATATATATATATATATATATATATATATAAGGTTGAGTTCAAGTTACAGGTGTAATTCTAAATAATATTACACCACTCAATATTTTTTAGTTAGATGCGAATTTTGACAAATCCACCATTAGATTACATTATCTTTGTATATTCTCCATGCTTGTAAAATTTCAAGGTTATCAAAGATTAATTGTGATGTCATCAATCAATTATTTAAATTCAAGTTTTTGTAGTTTAAAATAATGCATAAAATATGAGTTTATGGATCAAATGGTAAATAACACCCAATTGACATAAAAATTGGCATGAATGTTAAGAACATATAAAATGTGTAATTCAACTGTGGGATTTTCAAAATATAAATTCTATAACAAATTATCGGTTGGTATAACATTGCTTAGAGTTTCAAAAAAAAAAAATCTCAAGTTACACCTAGTGTAACTTTAGTAAAGTTACGCCTTCTTTATACTGTAGATTTTTAAGAGATCTATCTAACAGTTAAAAAAAATCATTAAATGTTATTACTTTCCACTTCATTCCTAATTAATACTAGCATTTTTTTTTCTCTCTCCTTATTTATTGTTTTTCACTTGATTAAAGGGCACACGCCATTTTCAACAACCTAGAAACCATACTAATCTACTAAAGAGCATCCTACCATGGCCAAACCTCACATTTCGTCGACAAGCAAGTGAAAGCTACACTAGAAATTTCTTAATTTCTATCTGGACTTGCTGCTTCATCGCAATCTAAAACTTTTTGTTTCCTCAGGTTTAATACTTATCTTTTCAAAAGAAAGATGGACCGTAGATTTCAAATGTATTGGAAAAATCTAAGCATGGAAACCATGTGAAAGATTTATGCAATAGTTGAAAACGGGCCGAAATTCACTAACTCGACCTGAACCCACCGGTTTTGAACCTAACCAAACCTGATTTTTTTCGCCCGAATTAAATATAGGCCAACCCGCAGCCCGCCCATTTTTTGTGGGCAAACCCGACCCGACCTGTGGCCCGCCTATTTTTTAAACTTTTTTTTCCCTAAAAAATATTTAAAACTACATGGCAGGGAGTGATAGACTTCTCCTAGGTACATAACATTATTATAAAAGACACAATGAACTTGTGTGTTCTACCCCTCATTTACAAGTAAATAAATAATTAAATAATTAAATAAAAGGGAAAAAAATTATACAAAAGGAATAGTAATATACTAATATCTATCTAAGTATCTAACAACATGTCAAAACGAGTGCCCTTAAACTATTGGTTAACAACCCAGTTAAGGAAAGTTTTTATGGGAAAAGAAAAAAAAAATAATATTTTGACAACTTTTTTCATTTCCCATAAAAGTGATATCAAAATTTTCTTAAAATAAATTGTTAACCAATGTCCTAAGGGAACTCGTTAGCATTTCCCTTTTTTCTAATCTAGGTTTCTCTAATTAATATAGTATTAATAGTAATAATGTAATATACTAATATCTATCTATGTATCTAACTAGCACAAAGCCACAAACCCAGCCATAGTGACAAAGTGACAAACAGTAAGACAAAACAAAATTAAAATAATTCAATAGTAACTCAAATCAAAAGGCCAAAAAGCAAAACCAAAAAACAAAAAAAAACCTGACTCTATTATGGCACGAGATCTCATGAGCATTCTTAAAACCTAATATATATGAGTTGGGTTCAAGTTACACTTGATATAATTCTAAGCAATGTTACACCACCAAATAACTTGTTATTGAATTCATATTTTGAGAATCCAACCGTTGAATCACATGTTGTATATGTTCTTAATATACATGCCAATTTTCATACCAATCGGATGTAATTTACCATTCAATCCATTAACTAATCTTTTATGCATTATTTCAAACTACAAAAACTTGAATTTAAACAATTGATTAATGACATGACTATTGATTTTTTATCATCTTTAAATTTTGTAAGCATAGAGAATATATGAAGATAATGTAATCTAACGGTGGATTTGTCAAAATTTGCATCAAATTAAAAAATATTAGGTGGTGTAACTCTAAACAATATTACTTCAACTAATATTTTTTAATTTGATGCAAATTTTGACAAATCCACCGTTAGATTACATTATCTTTGTATATTATTCACACATGAAAATTTTCAAGGTGATCAAAGATCAATAGTATATCATCAATCAATTATTTAAATTCAAGTTTTTGTAGTTTGAAATAATGCATAAAAGATTAGTTTATGGATTGAATGGTAAATTATATCTGATTGGCATCAAATTTGGCATGTATGTTTAGAATATATAGAACATATAATTCAACGGTTAAATTTTCAAAATATAAATTGAATAATAAGTTATTAGTTGGTGTAACATTGCTTAGAGTCACACTACATGTAACTTGAACCCAACCCATATATTTATATATATATATATATATATATATATATATATATATATATATTATTTATGGTTTGACTTCAAATTTTTGGGATTAGAATATAGTTTGTAAAAATAAAAATGTTAAAATTTAGATATAGGTTTTAAAAGTATTCACATCAACCTTAGTGTAATTTTAGCCAAATTCAATTTAAAATGCTATTGTAACAAGTTTCAATACACATACACCTACATTAAGCTCAATATTTGTTTCATTATATATAAATATATATACACATATGGGTTGGGTTCAAGTTACACCTAGTGTAACTCTAAGCAATGTTACATCACCCAATAACTTGTTATAAAATCCATATTTTGAAATTCTCACCATTGAATTATATATTCTATATGTTCTTAACATTCATACCAATTTTCATGTTAATTAGATATTATTTACCATTTGATCCGTAAACTTATCTTTATGCATTATTTTAAACTACAAAAACTTGAATTTTAACAATTAATTGATGATATAACTATTAATCTTTGACTAGTGTGTAATCTCATGCATATGCACGGTACAATTAAAAATAATCACAATTATAGGGTTCAAATTATACCTTTTTTTTTAGAAGATGTTCAAATTATACATCATATTAGTTTACACTTTTTTTCAATTATACATTTCTAAAATATGTAATGGTTTCTCCTTATATATATAAATATATATATATATATATATATATATATATATATATAATTTAATTGGTTTTAAACTCTTCAGCTTTTGCACCCAATAATTCACTTATCATAAAAAATAAATACTTAGATGGGCACGTGGCAAAAAATTGGACTCCAATTGAAATCCAATTTAAAATATAATTGAATTTGGACTCTTCAATTTTTACATTCAATATTCACTTGGCACAAAATTAAATATAACACGGCGCAAAATTGAGAATCCTATTAAAATCTAATTGGATTTTTTCTAGTCGCATGGATGCATTTAAAATTAAAAATAATTTTTATTATAAAAATATAAGTGATTAGTGAAATTATTTTTTTAAAAATAGCATTTAACACATGCATACATATAGATACATTTAAATGTGGGGGCCAGTTACTCAAGAAGTATTGTTAAAAGCAGTATTAACTGAGCTTATGACCCTATCCGAGGATGTTGGACCATCCGAGGAGGCCCAAATACGGCTATGAGTAGAATAAATCTAAGAGAGGAGTAGAGGCAATGTAAGATGGGTCCAATAAGTGTTCAAGGACAAAAGTATCCTCGGCAACATGTGTCCGAGATGAATCTGAGTACCTTATCATCACGAACTTACTTCGGGACTACGTCACAGCTGAGAGTGGGACATTGGATTAGGGATAAGGATAAAAAGGCAGACAAATATCTTCAAAGGCTGCGACCTCCGCATTAATTGTCTCTCAACCAACTCTCTGGCCGCATTAATGTGGAAGTGATGCCTTAACAGTGATCAAGCAGCTTTACAGTTACAGGTTGATGGTTCTAGGAAGTGTTGGATGGGACAGAAAGGAATCCCCCTAATCTAGCATACACGTGTGTGGTAATGATGACACGAAGATTGCAGTATATAACCTGGAAGAATGCACTAAAAGCGGGATTGGAAAACCCTGATACAATAGATTTCTTAAAGAAAACCAGATAACAAAAATAACATAGTCGGTTCCGAGGACAAATTCGATAATCTTGTCTGTGTCATATTATCTTGAATCATTAAGTTTAATCGTTTTTCTACTGGGATAAATCTAGTTCTTCTACCCACGCTCTACAAATTTATTGTTTAGGCCGTTAACGTTTGAACCCAATCCGGCTTTGGGATCAATACAATTTCAGTCCCTACATAAAATTAAGCACAATTTTTATTATAAAAATATAAATAATTAGTCAAATTATTTTTTTTTTAAGTAAATGTAATTAGTCACATATTAAAATTATTACCTAAATTTAATACTACTACTTATGATCATTTTTCCTAATTTTTAATAAAATAGAATGTGTGATGATCTTTGTTATGTAATGATTTTTATTGAGTATATGTGATTGGTTTTTTTTTTTTAACTTTACAGTTCATTAATATTATATTAAATTCTTAATATTTTGCAATCATTAACTCATTTAGCTCAAAAATTAAAACTTAAGTGGACACATAGCACAAACTTAAGTGGATAATTATAATATGATTCCCACATAAATTTAAACACATAGCACAAATTTAAGTGGATAATTATGATGTGATTCTCACATAAATTTAAACACATGGCACAAAATTAGATTCTAATTTCAAATTCTAATTGAACTTTTTCTGAGTTTTGCCTATATATAGATTATCTTGAAATTTTGCAAGCATAGAGAATATACAAAGATAATGTAATCTAACGGTAGATTTGTAAAATTCGCATAAAATTAAAAATATTAATTGTGTAACATTGCTTAAAGTTACACTAGGTGTAACTCTCTCTCTCTCTCTCTCTCTCTCTCTCTCTCTCTCTCTCTCTCTCTCTCTCTCTCTCTCTCTCTCTCTCTCTATATATATATATATATATATTGTTTATCTCTTCTCCCTTCCCCCACCAAACTTGATTTGTACCAGACTAAAACCACCCAAACTGAAGCAACCTTGGTCACCACACGATAATCCAATGGGTTGACTTCAAATTTTTGGGATTAGAATTTAGTTGTAAAAATTAAAGGTTAAAATTTAGATATAGTTCCTAAAGTGTAATATGTATTAGGTTTTTCAATTAAATTCAAATATATAGTTATATTGATTAATAGAGTATAGGTATCGTTACCTTTTTAAAAGAAAATTAAATTTAATACAATGATGTGTTTGAAACTATGAATGTAATTGAAGAATTTAATATATTGCATCTAAGTAACTATTACTAAGTTTTACCAAAGTAAAAAAATAGTTTAACTTGAAAGATTTAAATACAAAACGATTTTGTTATAAATTAAATAAGTTTCTTTAAAATATAAAAATTAAAAATTAAAAATTAAAAAAATAAATAAATAATCTTTGCATTGCCATTTTACACACTCTGTCCTGTTTATCCTAGCTGCCGACATCGATAGGGCTCACCCAAAAAAAATTATAGATTGAAACTCAGATTTTCAACAGCACCACAATAGTTTGGTTCCATGGAAAATTGATCAGGTTGGGCTGAATAGACTTGATAAAGAGCCCTAAGCACTATGGAGTATGGACAACTGTTTTATTAGGATTCTAAATTCCCCCTGAATGACAACATCATGTTGTGGAGTGAAGACCAGTTGAGGGGGACAGAATTTGAGAGTTGTGGTATGGTGTTTAGTATATGTGGCACTGGCACTGGCAGCTTAGAAATGGTGACTCAATACAGCAGGATCAAGTCTGAAGAGACTAATTAGAATTTAGAACTATGAAATGGTAAGTTTAAATAATGCTGTGCTGCACTAGGAACGTTCTTCTTGTAAATCTCAGAATTTCTCCTTGTTGCTAGCACTTTGCTTATCTTTTTTTTTTTCCTACTGTGTGACACCATGCCTTTGTGCTGCTGGTGTTACCGTACTAGCTTGTCCAAATATTTTTTAAATTAAAATTTAAAATAAAGAAAAATGCAAATGCATCTCATGAAAGCTTAAAACAGGAGAAATCCTCTTAAGTTTTGAGATGGTTAAGCATATTTCACATCTACTAAATTTTTGCTCAGCTATGCTTTCATTGCTTTGACTTGTAAATTGTCTTATCTAAATGTACCAACGCGAAGCCAGACAATTAACGAATAAAGGTTTGGATAAATAAGTTAATTTTATTGAATATGATAATATAAAAGGAACATTTTCTAAACACAACCATCCAATCCTTCAAAGATTGTAACAATGTTTGTCTGATGCTCTGAGTTGGACATTCAATTCCATTAAAAGTAATACTATTTTTGTAATTCCAAATATCCCAAGAGCTACCAAAGAACCACATTGAGTCTCTACAGACTGATCAAAGTGGTGATAACAGACATTAAGTCTTGTTGATTTAATTGTATACAGATGCAATGAGACTTTCAGTGTTTATATACAGCTGAACACCTAACACCTATTGATAAAAGACATATCTATTAGTAAACAAATATATCTAATCCAAAGACTTATAACCTTACCCAAAAACTACATCTCTCTAACAAAATAATACTAGCCTCTGCAGTTACGTTATCCACTAAGTACTATTGCATGTGCAAGAGTTAACCATTTATTGCATGATCACCCATCACAACTAACATTTCAAACATTAGAATTTCTATGGCTATGAAAACTTCCTCTCCAAGAGTTGAGCATTCTAACCACTATCCTCAGCAATCAGCATAACCCATGGAACTCCAAATAGTATCTACACAAATGATGTTCCACTAATTTCCTGTTTTTCTTTCTTCATGATACAAATATCAACAATCAAAGTCCATGCACTGTTTAAAAAAAAATTCTAATGATGTTGCTGCCCTTGGTAACAATTTATCCTCTACTCTGTTACTATCTGGGTGCTGAAAGCTAACAATTTATCCACTATTCTTCATTCATTGTAGAATCACAAAATTTTCATTGAAATAAAGTATCATAATTCTCAAAACTTAGATAATGGAGTGCTCTAATATATGTTCCTTCACTAATAGCTATAGGCTAAAATCTACATTATTTATAATTTGATGAAATTTAAAGTAGTCAAGAATCAGGATGACGTGAAAAGAAGTAAAAACTTCAACAAGAAAAATTATGTTTAAACATTAAATGCTGATAAAACATGTGCTCTAATCGAGAATTATTAGCAAATTGCAGTTACCCACAGAGAGACTTCGACTAAACCAAAAAGAATAGGGACCAAGGGAGAAAGGTAGGCTGCATTGGCAGTTTGAATGCTAACCTCGACTGACCAGAATGACTCATCATCATCAAAACAAACCCCCCCCCCCCTTCTCTTCCTCAAAAAAAGAGGTAGGTAGGTGATTTATAACAGAAAGACAGGAAAATTATTCTGATTGTCTTCATGGGAGTGGTAGACCAAGGCATTGTACCCGTCATCCTGACATGACTCTCATCCACCTAGAAACCCCACTTACAACCCAGCTAACATAAGCAGTGCAAAGAAAGAAACCACGGCAATCTAAATAAAATGAATGATTATAAACAAGGAACAAAATTGCACACCATAATCAGAATGGCATCAACAATAGGGATAGACACAAGCATATCACCTCCACCATAGTTTGTTCTCTTACTCTCGAGCAGGCTAGCAACAATATCAATATGTGGGAGGTCAAAGACCATGCACTGCACGTGAGGGAATGCCTCGGAAATAATTGCTGCCACTGTACCAGTACCACACCCTATGTCAACACTCAACAGTTGAACCCCAATCCTTAAGCACCGAGCTCATCGGTCAAGAATTACTAGCCATCACTTCATTTAAAACATAGTTATATTCAGGTTTTGGTTACAATAGTCACATAAGAAGCCCATCCCATGCTCATGAGTAAAACTAGGCCAAGAAGAGTAACTGGATATCCATAATTGTGGGATTAAGCCTGGCATGCTAATCTGTACTGCATGTATAAGTGACATGAGTTTTATGATGTTCAATTGCCGTCTGAGAATTGAACTGTAACAACTAAACCCCTGGCTATGAACAAGATCTATCAACAATGTATATGCCTTCCAGTTCCAAATAGGTCCTGATAAATTGCAGTCCAGCAAGTTCTCTTATATACTGACATACATTGCTGATAGGAGATTGATAGTATTAGATATATCAACATTTTACGCATAGAATAACTACATTTACAAGACAAACAAACATTAGAGAGGACAATGAAGCTTGGGACAGACTATAGACCAACCCAAAGAAACAAATTATTTAGCTTGTCATCTACGAAAAGATAATTAAAGCTTACAAGTTCCAACAGGATGTATATATTGCAAAAACAAAGTTGATTCATTTATTATTCAAAAACAAAAATAATAATTGCTCTCCACTCTCTACAAACTACAAAGTGCTACATCCACAACAAAGGTCAATAATTACCCAACCTAGCAGTAAGATAACAATGAATAAACTACAGATCTGTCTTGCAATTGCATCTTTAACTGTTGTTCGATGAAACAAAAGACAAATAAGAATCCTACAAAACCATACACAAACATAGTCTAGTCCAAGCTATTAAATGAATTGTCCACCCAAAGCACCACAGTTTCTATTGTCCAGTTGCAAGCTCTAACTTTCCATACTTAACAAGTTTCTCAGCAACTTGGGGAAAGAAATGTTCACCCAATGGTAATTCAAGTAGCGTGGTATCAAAAGTTTCAATGCGATCTAGAGCATCACTATAACAGCCATGGAAAACAGAGCAAGCTAAACTATTACAAATCCATGAAATCAAATACACGCAATTTGCATAAACAAAGCAATGATCAAACACCAACTGCCACAACCTCTCCAAAGCATAATAATAAGAATGACACATTAGTTCTAATCCAAAGGAACCAAAACCACAAACTAAATATTTGATCCTATTTTTTTGGATAATTCAACATTTGCTTTACTAAATCAAAAACCACAAGTCAATCTAAAGCAACAAAATATTCAATTGCAATTTCCATAATAACATTTTTTAAATGTTTAAATTAAAATTAACAAGATTAAACAGAAACCATTAATTTCCATTAGTGCAAATGACTACACTACAAAACATTCATGGCTTCAAATGCAGCCTCAACTGCGTTCAAACATTACCATCTAAACCCTAAGAAACAAAGCAAGACCATAACATAGATCTGACACCCCATTCCAACCGAAAATCTTTTATCTACACGAACTCCTTCACTCTAAGCACGCTCACCCCTGATCCTCCTAGCGAGCTGAATATCCTTAGGCATGATGGTGACTCTCTTAGCGTGAATAGCGCAGAGATTGGTGTCCTCAAAGAGTCCCACAAGGTAAGCCTCCGCGGCCTCTTGTAGCGCAGCCACGGCGGAGCTCTGGAATCGGAGATCGGTCTTGAAATCCTGAGCGATTTCACGAACCAAGCGCTGGAATGGGAGCTTTCGGATCAGGAGCTCGGTACTCTTCTGGTACTTTCGGATCTCACGGAGAGCAACGGTCCCTGGCCTGAACCTGTGGGGCTTCTTCACTCCTCCGGTGGCCGGAGCGGACTTCCGAGCAGCCTTGGTGGCCAATTGCTTCCTCGGTGCCTTGCCGCCGGTGGATTTGCGAGCAGTTTGCTTGGTACGAGCCATTGGAGTTGGAGAATTAGGGTTAGGGTTTCAGAGATTGAGACTATGAATTGGATTTCGATTTGAAATTTTAAGAATGTGTGAGAGAAAAGGGATTGGAGGGAGGGGATTTATACGAAGAGATTGAAATTTTGGGAGGGAGAGGAGGTCGATCGTGGACGTTGATTTGCTAAGAATTATCGACGGTTGTGGTTTGTTATTGGGGTTTTAGTGCGGCTCGGATCGATGACGTGGCAGAGAGAGGGGAATGATATTTCAAACTCTATTTATTGAAGGCGGGAATTTTTCATTTTTGGTTTTTCAGAAAGTGTGCATCGCGGGGAAGAGAAGGATCTTGGCCGTTGATTTTTAATGTCATCGACGGCTGTTGCTAATTTAGAGAGCTGTAGTGCGGATCGATGACATGGCTGGAGGATAGTTGGCTGGCCACGGCCCATTTCATGCTCTGAATATGCCTGGCTGACGTGTAGGTTTTAGTTTTTAAACGAGAACACCAATTAATTCCAAAGCACCGGAGTTGAGATAATATGAACACGTTTCTACATTATATCAACTCCAATGTGTTGTAGTACTAGAGTTAACCTTTACCGTTATATGTAATTGGAAAATGTTTTACTAAAATATTTTCAGTATTTTATTATATTTGTTTAATTGTAAAATTTTGTAAAACTTGAAATATGTTTTTCATTAATTGTAATTTTTTTTCTAAAATATTGTAAAACGTTTTACTTTTGAAATTTGATAAAGCATTTTACAAAAATACACAATTCTTCCTCCTCCTCCTCCCATCCAATGGCTAGGTTGTTGATCTGGCTACCAATGTAGGCAATTTGGTCAGTGGACCTCTAGCACCAACGACTGAGCCATCAACTTTGGAGGGTTGTGCTGGAAAAGTTTTACATATCAAACCATATACCTTAAAATATTTTATAACAAAACAAATGAATCATAAGAAACTAATACATAATTATACAAACGATATTTAGATTGAAAAAATTCTCTTGCTCCCTGATCTTAAATGAGATCCAATGCATGCAGATTCGCAACTCCCATAAATTAATGTTAGAATATTGATTTTTTTTTCTTTTTTAGAATGATGTTGATTCAATTCATTATTTCTTAATAATATAGACTGGGAATAGTTGAAGTACGAATTAAAGAGTTTGGTCTCTATCTCCACTCTACCTCTCGATTAACATGTTCAAAATCTCATGTAGTAGGTCTCACTTATTAAGAGGGAGCTTAAAGTCATAAGCGAGAGAAAAGTGTTAGAATATTAATTAAATTATTAAATTCATCCAACACTTAAATCCTAAAAATTCCATGTATTGTGTCTCACTTACTACTGAGGAGTTTAGCCCCCCACATGTGAGGGAGGAGTGTTAGAATATTTATTAAATGCACAATTTTCTAACAATTTAAGTTTTTGAAATAGTAAGCAATTCAACAATTAAGTCCTGCAAATATATGCAAACTATAAACTAATGAATTAAATTAAAATTAATTAACAAAATAAAGAAAAGTGCGAATGCATCTCATGAGAAAGCTTACAAAAGGAGAAACTTTTATGAGTTTGGAGATGGTCAGTCCTATAACGTATTTCACATCTAATACATTTTTTTGTGTAATGATGTTATTTACTTTTAAATTGTCTCATTTGAATGTATCCAGCCATACAATTAAACAACCTATTGGTAACAACTTTTAAATAAACAAATTATACTCAACAATATGAAAAGAGTATAAAAGAATTATAAGAATTACAATTTTAAAGTTAAGCACATATAATCACCGAGATCAAAATTTTACCCAATGAATCTTACACCTATCTCCTCGTTGACCCCACCAAAATTTTCTACTAAGGCTCTCCAAGTCATTGCATAGGCCTACGGGGAGTTTGAAGCAACTCATGGTGTAGATGGACATTGCTTGCACTATGGCTTTGATCAGGATCTCTCTCTACTTGTGATAGCAATTTTTCTTTCCACCCTTGCAATTTCCTCAAAACCTTCTCCTTTATAAAGTTGAAACTAGCTTTCTATCTTCTCCCCACAAAAGATGGTAATTCTAGATATTTCTCATACTGCTTGATCTCCGGAATCCCTAAGGCTTGTTTGATGTGCTCTCTTTTTTCCTCTGAAGAAGATGGTGGTTTTATTCATGTTGATTTGTTGACCAAAACAACCCCTATACACATCTAGTATCTCCAAAATATTATTGCATTTCTATTTTGTGGCCCTGTAAAAGAGAAGACTATCATCTGCAAAAAGTAGATGTGTTAGTCTTGGGCTATTTCTATATCCAATTTGATTGTGTTAGAGATGTATACTAGACATATTAGCTCAATGTAATAGGCCCAAGCCTAGTCTTACTTGTACTAGTAGTATAGGGTTTAGTCGCCTATATATACTCATGTTATAGCTCATTCTAATACAGGTTATTATATTACACTTTTATACAATAAAGATGTAGCCCTTAAAGGATTCCTCTGTAGATGGAGGCCAACAAGGCTTGGGCTAACAAGGCTGAACCACGTAACCTCTCAGTGTTCCTATTCTATGTTTTCTCTTCCGCATCCACTCTAGCATATACAACATGGTATTACACATTGCGTTACTAATAATAATTTATTTAACTTGATATCAGAGCCAAACTTTGTTCTTGGCATCAAACAAACATCTCTAGCAAGCAAAGAAGATTCTCACGTGCACATCACCATCAAAAGTCACACATGTTTGTCTACTGGATCTAGACTCCATGGCATCTTGCAGCCACTATGGCTCTGTGCTGTGTCAAAATCCAACAACCAAGCAATCCATGCCTCTCCCTATCAAATCTGTGCACATCAAGCCTTCGCCTAATGAAACCCACAAGACAGACGTGCTCCATGGCATATTGCGACCAAAACCCAGGAACCCGACCTCCAACGGCAGCCGCACACGTCACCACGCGCGGACAACAGCCACTGGAACTCTCACACGTGCCACCAAAGATTCTCGACTCCCAACTCGGATCTCAGCCACACGCGCCTCCAAGACAGCCTTGTCGTCCCCCGATCCACTTGGCTTAAGAATCTGGTAATCATACGAGATCACACGCGCCCTCATGCGTCGCCTAGGTATCTATCTTGTCACCACACGCCATCACGTGCCTTCCACGCACCGAAGAATAGATGTTGATGTCATCAGGTGATATCATCACTCCACGTCAACATAACACGTCATCAACCACGCAAGCCCTAGTCCACATCATCGACACGTCATAGGATGACGTCAGCGGATCTACTGGCCGAGCCATGATCCGACCCAGAAACCCGAAACTGACCCCGACCATGTATCCGTTGACTTTGACCCTGGACCAGTTGACTTTGACTTTTGACTTTGCGTTGACCTTTTACCAAACGTTAAAATTTCCAAAATGGCCTATCTTACTCAGTTTTTCGCGTAAATTCCAATTTCGGACTCTGTTTCTTCATTTGAATTACCGAAATTGGTCAATTGGCACATTCTTCATTGTGGTTTCTTCAAAGGCATTCTTCATGGCATCTCTAAGTGATCTTCTCATACTTATCCAACCTCAAGTCTTCATCAAGCTTCCACCTTGAGTTTGAGGGAAGGTGTGAGAGACATATATTAGACATATTAGCTCAATGTAATAGGCCCAAGCCCAATCTTGCTTGTACTAGTAGTCTAGAGTTTAGTCGCCTATATATACTCATGTTATGACTCATTGTAACACATGTTATTGTACTACACTCTTATACAATAAAGATGTAGCCATTAAGGGATTCCTCTATGGATGTAGGCCAACAAGGCTGAACCACGTAACCTCTCAGTGTTCTTATTCTATACTTTCCCTTCCGCATCCACTCTAGCATATACAACATGATATAACACATTGCGTTGCTAATAATAATTATATTTAACTAATTGCAATGGAAAATATAGTTATTTTTTATTTGCACAATTATGCAGTCTAGGAACTAGAATTTTTTAAATAGTAATGAGAAAGACACACACTTGGTGCCATTATATTTGGATCAAATATATTACTAACTTCATATTAGTTTCCTCCAATATTTCAATAAGTTTTATTGTAAAAAGTTGTAATTTTTAGTGTTCTATTTAAAAACAAAATAGAAAGACAATAAGAGTAGTGTAGCGATTTGATCATACTATATGCATTTATAAATTAGAAAATTGTATGATATATTTGTGACTGATACAAATAAACATGTGTCATACCTACTTAAGAATGCAAATATCATTTTAATAAAATAAAAATGTAAATATTCTTTAATTATTTTTTAGATTACTAATTGTGTGTTATTAATTTTTTCTTTCTTTTCTTGTGACTTTGTTTCAGTTGTTGCAAAAGTAACTAAATTTGGGCAATAATATAATATTTCAAATCAATTTCCGCTCATATAAATTTTAGGAATATAATATAAAATTTCCATTATATTTAAATAATTATTGCACCACTTAAAATAATTAATATAACAAAATAAATGTGTTTATTTTATTTGTAATTTTTTTTAGAAACAAACACCCACACACAAGGAGAGGGAAAGAGATTCTAACACAAAAACACACCACAAATTCGACTCAAAAGCCAAGGTAAATTTTAAGAGATGGTGGTACACACAACAAACTTTCTTAAGCAATGTGGAACAATTACACTCTTTTTTTTGAAAAAACACGCACAAATAAGAGAAAAGGGGTTCTACCACAAGGCACACCGAAATAAATCAATAAATACCAAATTAGTCAATCTCATATGGGAGGCTGTTTTAGTTTGGCCAAAGAAACGAAATATTTCGTTACTAATTGATACTAGTGTACTATTTTGGGATTACTGCTATTTATATATTTTATACATAAATATATATATATATATATATATTTGTATTATTTATGTAAGTATGAACTATTAATTTTTATGTTTATCAACGTAAAATTTAAAATCCACATATTTTATAAGCCTGCATATAGCTTAAGTACATTAACCAATATGTTACATTAAATAAAATATTTTTTAATAATTTTTTTCAATTTAATAATTTTTTATTATACCGGCCGAAACACCAATACAGCCAAAATAGGCCAGTACAACTCGGTATTTTTTTTGGTACATTTTGGAGGAGTATTAGTACTAGTTTAATGCCTAGTATAGTATATTTCCCTAGTATGGTATATTTCCTCAATACATCCGATACCGGTACGATATTGACTTTCTTGGTAAATATTATAATTTTTTTTTTGAGAAACAAACACTTACACACACACAAGGGAGAGGGAAAGGGATTCTAACACAAAGACACACCACAAACTCCACTAAAAAACTATAGTAACTTTTAAGGGTATGTAAGACAAATTATACTACACACAACACGCTCTCTTAAGTAATGTTAGACAATTACCCATTCTTTTTTTTTAAGTAACAAATACACACACACACACACACAAGGGAGAGGGAAATGAGTTCTAACACAAAGGCACACCACAAACTTCACTCGAATCCATAATAATTTTTAAGAAAGTGTGGGATAAATTATATTATATACAACACACTCTCTTAAACAATGTGTGACACAATTACCCCTTTTTTTTAGAAACACATACACACATGGTAAATATTATAATGTTGATTCCATACATACATACATACATATATATTACTAAAATGAGTTAGGAAACTTAAATGCTTAACATTAATTTTAGTGAATTTACAAAGATTATTTTTTTATGGCTTTTATGTCAGTTGTTATTAAAACAACTAGACGTGAGAAAGAATGTCATATTCTAAATCTACTATTATTATTATTGTTGTTATTATTATTACTCCTAATAAACATAGTTTCTTATATAAAATTTATAAAAATAATCATATATAAATTATTTGAAGGTCTTGTTAATGGACGCCCATAAAATATTTAATAATGAATCATTTTAAAAATATTTTAATACCACTTTCATGAGAAATAGTATAAAAATGGTGAAAAAAATCAGTTTTTTTTTTCTTTTTTTCATAAAAAGTTTCTTAAAATATTTCATAAACTAGTGCCGTTAGGCATCCATAAACTTTGCTCTTTTAATAAAATGTACATGATTATATACATATATATATATATATATATATATATAATAAGATGTGAAACTAAGAGAATCTCAAATTAGAATTCCAAATTAGAGTTCCAATTTTGCGTCATGTGTCTTAAATTATTTATTCTCAAAGTGTTTTATTTTTTAATTTTAGAATTAAATGTGGGATCACATCATAAATATTCATTTAAGTGAGTTATTAAGTACAAAAACTAAAGAGTCTATAATAAATTAATCGTAAAAAAAAGTGTTTCACAATAATTAAAATATATATATGAACAATTTACATTTTATACCTAATAATATCCTTACAAATTTTGTTAAAGAGTTAACAAAATATAAAAATGACTACCAATAGTATTTCAATTATATATATGGGAATTATATTATTTTATATTTTTAAGTGTATTCATGTATATGCATGGAGTTATAAGCTAGTTTAATATAAATGTAAACTTTGTTGAAGGTTTTTTTTTTTGGGTAGAGTTTCAACTTATAGGTTCTACTTGTAATAATTGTGATCATTATCACCAAACCAAGACATAATCAGTTTTTAATGTAAGCGAAAATTGAACCTCAAATTTTTTATAAATTTTACTAGTTTTTTTTTTTTTTGAAAAATAATTACAATATACTGCTAACCCTACAGCTCGAACCCTTTCCCCTCTAGACCTCAAAATACTTTGTGCATGAAGAGATGTCAATTCAACTATAAGGCCTTTGACATAAATTTTACTAGTTAAGCTAATTAGAATATACAAACTTTGTTAAAGTTAAAACTTAGATAAAAAGAATTTTTTATTCTTAAAATATAAATAAAAACAATTTAAAGGAATGCAATACATGGAAAAATTCTAAAATAAAGCACCAAGAAGTAAAGTAATTAGTTCGTTAATTTTTTTTTTAAATTAATATAGCATAATTGTTTTCTTTAGCATCCATGTCAATGAAATTGAAAATTTTAGCATTTAACACATCAAAAAATTATTTTATCTATTTTAACAAGCATCAATGATCTTATTTTCACCGTCAGCCAAACATTATTCATTTTTTTAGTAGTTTCTTTTTCACTTCCTCTATTACGAAACCCAACTACATGATAAAATAGGTTTTTTTTTTAGCCTTCTTGCTACAGTGAATGGCTAGTCTTGACAATTCGCTAGAGCAAATGACAAAAAACTTTGCCTTTGGCTCCATCAATATTTACCACCACTGGTGATGCTGTTGCATCTCTACAAAGTACTCTGTCCACAATAAAAGAGAAACAATTACCCATCCAAAGAAAGTAAGAATGTAAGATGACCTAAGGACTACCCTTGTCCACAATCTCGCGCATTCAGATGAATTTGTCAATTTAAACCCCAACATAACACATTTCTCTTGTTCAGTTGTATTGTATCTTTCCATACTTATCATATGCAAAGTTTTTCAGCAACTTGGAAGAGAAATGTAGCCAATAGTATTTCAAGTAGCATGGTATCAAAGGTTTCAATACAACCTAAAATATCACAATGATAGCAGTGGAAAACCAAACAAGCTCAACCATCACCAAACTGTGAAACAAAATGCATTTTAATTTAGCAAAAACGTAATGACAAAATATCAATAACCAGCAACCTTACTTAGAGCATATTTAAAAATGCACAACCCATCAGAGATAACAATAACCAAAACACCAATTAGTGCTAATTCAAAGGATCCAAAATTAAACATAAGCAATCAATTTCCATTAGTGCAAATGACTACACTACTACATTGAAAGCTTCAACTACAGCTTTAAACAGTGATTAAAGATAAACAATCTAAACCTAACAAACAAGCAAAAACCATAACATAGAGAAAAAAAAAAACCCTGACACATAGATCTGCCCAAATTTCTTTATCTACACAAAATCCTTCACTCTAAGCACGCTCACCCCTGATCCTCCTAGCGAGCTGAATATCCTTAGGCATGATGGTGACTCTCTTAGCGTGAATAGCGCAGAGATTTGTGTCCTCAAAGAGTCCCACAAGGTAAGCTTCAGCGGCCTCTTGTAGCGCAGCCACGGCGGAGCTCTGGAATCGGAGATCGGTCTTGAAATCCTGAGCGATTTCACGAACCAAGCGCTGGAATGGGAGCTTTCGGATCAAGAGCTCAGTGCTCTTCTGGTACTTTCGGATCTCACGGAGAGCAACGGTTCCTGGCCTGAACCTGTGGGGCTTCTTCACTCCTCCGGTGGCCGGAGCAGATTTCCGAGCGGCCTTGGTGGCCAATTGCTTCCTCGGTGCCTTTCCGCCGGTGGATTTGCGAGCGGTTTGCTTGGTACGAGCCATTGAAGAAAAGCTAGGGTTTGAGAATTTGATGAAATTGATTAGCTAGGGTTTCAGAAGATTGATTGAGCGAGTGAAATGGATGGGAGATAGGAGGGAATTTATAGAAAAGGAAGTTTTGAAATTTTGGGGATAGGGTGTGATCGTGTCCGTTCGTTTGTTTTGGTGTTATCGACGGCTGTGGTTGATTTTGGAGGTTTCACGCGGATTGCGGATCGATGACGTGGCAGAGTTTGTTTTGTTATCATTGGTGGGTTGAGACTTGAGACTTGAGACTTGAGACATGAGAGATGAGGAAATGACTGTTCAAATATTTTTAGAGCGGGGTGATGAAAAAGAGTGGCGCGGTAGAGAAGCGATGTTGAGCCGTGGATTAGTAGTGTTATATACTTATAGACGGTTGTGATTCGTTTATTGAGATAAATGAGGATCGATGATGAAATAGCAGCATTGCTGCTAGCCATTCATTTTGAACCAAACGTATGAATATCTTAAAAATTCAAACAATATCTTTTAAACATTTTACTATTTTTATTTTAAAAAATTGAAAACATTCATGAAGTCCATCATCTAATAGATCTTGTTCTTAATTCTTATATGAGTACTAGTATTTTTTTTTTTTTTTTAAGGTTGCATTTGTTTCGTAGTAAAGGAAATCAAGAAAACGTTTTATACCCTTGAGGGTGTTTGGGTGCGCATGAAAATTTAGTCAAACTGAAAATGAATTTCAATTAACCGTAAAATAGACAGTCTCACGCATGAAAACCAATTACACTTGTATTTTATCTTCAAATGATTTCCAGACTCAGACACCCGAAGAGAGATAGAGAGAGAAAGAAGACGTGGGTCCTAACCAAGCAAGAAGACCCATCCTCACCGGACTCACACCTAGAGAAAGAAGACCCATCCCTCAAGCCGAGCAAGGAGAGGGTACTCCGCCGACCCATCCCTCATCCTCTCCGACCTATTCTTCATCGTCATCGACCTAGTGAACGACCCACCCCTGAGCCAATCGGACCGCCATGAGCAACCCACCCTTGAGTCGATTTGTCCACCATGTGAGCAACCCACTCCTAGATCGGACCACCCAGTGAGTGACCCACTCCTAGATCGAGCCGCCACCTTTAGATCAACCCACCGTGTCCATGTCACCACTGCCCTCGCCACCACCAAGTCACCCATGAACCAATCTCTCTCTCTCTCTCTCACTTAAGTCCCTCTCTCACGATTGGTCTTGGGATTTTGATTTTTTTTTGTTTTGATTTTTGTTTCTTTGATTGTTTATATATTTTGATTCTCTGTAATAATATTTGTTTGGATCCTAAGAAAATATGAGAAACATGATAAAAATGGGTTTTCTAGTGCATTTTCAGGAACACAACCAAAAACTAGAAAATATTTTCCAAAACATTTTTTGGAATGCAACCAAACACTTGAAAATATTTTCCTTTGCATTCATTTTACACTCGAAATTCGATTTACATTGAACCAAACGCAGCCTAAGTTAAAAATGTTTAGTGAGATTGCCCAATCCAAGTCATCCAAATCCTTTTTTTCTCCACTTATGAATCACTTTTACCAAAAAAAAAAAAAAAATAAGAAGAAGCTCCCATTCAAATTAAACTTATCACAATATTATCACTTTTACCCAAAAAAAAAAGAAAAAAAGAAGAAGCTCCAATTCAAATTAAACTTATCACAATATTATATAACTAGCTTCATCACACATGCTTCGCACGTGCAATAAGGTTTTTTTTTTTTTTTTTTTTTTGAGTTTAAAGTAATTTTTCAATTTTAATTTATCTACTATTAGTGAGATTACATAGGATGAGATTTTAAAGAAAATAAATTTAGGATTTGAAATAGAGTAAACTACTAGGTTTAATGTGTGCTAATTTTTAGGAAAAAAAAAGTTTCTTTAGTAGTTTTTTTTTTTAATAAATTTTGTTGAATTACAATTTTAACCCTATTTTTAAATTTTTAATAATATGGATTATCTAATTAGATTAGAAGTATTTTTGACATTTTAAGAAGTTATAACTAACTTTTTGAATTTTCTTAATATATACAGAAGATAAATAACTAATTTAAAAAAAAAAAATAACTACAACAAAAAAAAATAATAATAATCTTCATGGAAGTGACATTACACAAAAACAAAGTCACAACTCACAAGTAGCTGGTGTGGCTTTTATAATTAAAAGTATGGCTATTGCAAATCCCAAAATTCATACAAATATGTATTCAATTAAATTCAAATTGAAATAAAACTGTTAAATTTGGAATCAAAACGAGACAAGATCAACAATCAATCAGGGCATTTGAAACTGCTTGATTTGTTTTTGTTTTTGTTTTTTTTTTTTGGGCAAATTACAGTAAACTCATATGTGGTTTGGTCCATTTGCACTTTCCATACCCATG
The DNA here is from genome assembly GCF_932294415.1 of Quercus robur. Classification (NCBI taxonomy): domain Eukaryota; kingdom Viridiplantae; phylum Streptophyta; class Magnoliopsida; order Fagales; family Fagaceae; genus Quercus; species Quercus robur. The sequence goes on from NC_065538.1 coordinate 44,658,018, forward strand.
GTTCAAAACTTAACATTTTGCTCACCTGAGGTTACATACTTAGTTTTCTATTATCCACCTTTGTTAAAAATAAGGGTAAATATAAATTTTTTTCACATTTTATGTCACTCTCCTCCTAAAATAAAATAATACATAAAACAATAAGAGAAATAAGATCTAAAAACAAATTTGTAAAATTTGTAAAACTTTGGTTGAAGAACACACTTCCTCTGGTATGAACATTTTGAGCCAATCAATCCAAGTAAATTACAAATTCAAAAAATGTTCACAAACTACACTTATATACATGATTAACCTTAAATTTCAAAAATCCTACACTTTCAGACAACACAAGTAGCAGCTCTTAGATAGACAGACAGAGGGGGAGAGAGGGATAGTGAGAGAAGAGCAAATCCAAGACTTCATTGACCGATCAACTACCAATCTCGAAAACCACTATAACTAGAACATCCACCACCGGTCTCCAAGACCACCATAACCAAAACCCATGGTTGATCCACCGCCAATCTCCATGGCCAAAGCTTCATTTGAGCCATGGCCAAAGATTTCTCTCTTAAACTCTCTCTGCTTTCTTTGATCTACACTAAGTCCATGACCTCAAGCTTCATCCCCTTTTCCTCTCTATTTCCGTTCTAAACCAAATCCATACTCATGGTGGAACTTCTTTTTTTTTGTGTTTATCGTGTTCTGTGGGCTTTCTCTCTCTCTCTCTCTCTCCAATCTTGTGTTGTGTTGACTTATATTTTTTGTGATATTTCAGCATTTGATTTGTATTAGTTTTAATTTCAAATAATTTGATTTGTAAGTGTTTGGAATTTCATTTGTAATGTTCATCCTTTTTTGTGAAAAATTCAAACCCTAACTCTTTGATTCATTTTAAATTTGTTTTAGTCTTAAAAAAGTATTTTTAATAGAGGTGGATAACAAAAGACTAACGAAGGTAACCTTAGGTAGGCAAGTGTTAAGTTTTAAATCACGAGTAGGCAAGGTGCAAATGGGCCAATCTAAAGGTGAGTTTACTAAAATTTGCCTTTTTTTATTTTTTATTTTAGATGCCAAAGTACAAGAAAACGAGGCTAAGGCTGGACATGATCAAGGACGAGGACCGGGAAGTATATAAACCGCCATGCTGATTCAAACTATATGTTGTCCTTGATCTTCAATTCTAAACGTTGTATAGTCCCCTTTTTCTTTTTATTTGGTGTGGAGGGGGAGGAGGGGCTGAATTACATTTTACATCGTGCTAAAACTCCTAAAAACACCCAAAAAAAAAAAAAACGTTTTTAGGAAAAAGTTGTAAATTTCACCAAATAAGGGTAGCAATTTGTGTTAGTCATGTTGAGGCATGGATATTTGAATACATGACTCAACCCTAACCCAACACATTTAATAATCATGTCAAACTCTCTCAACCCTAAAACAATCTATTAATTAAGGGCATTTTGGTACATTGAATGAAAATTACAACATGAATGGTAATCTTTATTACTATGAATAAAATGTATTGTAATGGAATCACTGAACCTATTCATAAGTTTGGTTGTGAGTTGTAACATTAAAATAAAGCTTAGGATTTATTTTATGAAATATCTTACTCATACAATCATATTTCATTAAAAATAATATTTTTAAAATTTGAGAGAGAGATGAGTTATTCTTTATGATTTTTTATTTTTATAATTTTTATGTGTATATAAAAAGTGCTTATAAAAAAAGTGTATATGGAAAGTTTGTTTATTTGAAAATACATTAATTTTAAAAATTATTACACCTATTAAGGAATAATTATTACTACCCTTTTAGAGAGGAATAATTATTCCTCATTTTAAATAATAACTATTCATAAGGAATAAATATTCTCTGTAATAAAAATATAACCAAACTAATGAATAACCAAACTAATGAATAACTAAACTATAGTAATAACTATTACATTACAATATCTATTATAATCTACCAAACATGTCCTTATTGGGTTGACACTACATAACTCATTTTGATCCATTTACTACACAATCTAAGTAAAAAAGAAGAAGTAAAACCATAGTTTTTTCTTCTTCTTTGTTTTGGTTAAAAAGGTTCAAGAGGCTTTAAAGTTTCAACAAAGACTTTATCAATATAACCATTACAAATCTTTTAAATACTTAATAATATATTTAGATTCATATTTATTTTAAAGAAAAGTGATATTAATTTATATTAGTCTAGTTATTTTGGGTTGATTGTGGGTTAAATAGGGCAACACAAAATTGATCAATTTAATAATCGTATTAAAGTGTATTGACCCATTTTTTACACAAATCTATTTACCCTAAACACTAATCCGCAAAAAATCATGTTGTGTTCAAATATCATATCAAACATTGTCATTCCTACCACAAAACAAAGTGCAATTTTTTATATAAAAATAAAATTCATAATATTATTGTTCATCAAATTAGGTTTCGAGGATCGAGATCCTCTAAAATTTATAAGGTAACTTTATCATATAGTTATTAAAACATTAATCATTCTTTTATAAATGAGTATGTTAAATTTTTGTTACATCATCAATAACTTACACTTGCCAAAATAGTGTAGTAAATATTTTTTAAGTACCAAGTATCTTGTGGTTTAGTGGCATTAGGAATGGCAATGGGGAGGGCTGAGGTTGAAGGATGACATCTTTCCCCCACCTTGCATTATTTTGTCTTACCCCATCCCTGTCTAGTCTCGTATGACAGAGAAAACTTATTTGCCCCATTCTCGCCCCTTGAAGCATAGCGGGGTTCCGCCTTGCCTTGTAAAATTTTACTTATTGTTAATTTTCCCTACAATTATTACAATTTTTTTTAAATAAAACATGTTTCATTAATATAAATATACTTGAAATCACAACTAAATTTAACTCATCAAATCAAACTAATTTTTAGCAAGAACTGAATAAATATATCCAAATATTTAACAAAATAATATCACAACAAAGACAAAAATTTTAATATCCATACATTTAAAGATAGGAAACTAAGTGTGGAAAGTACTTTTTCCATTTTGTTTTTCTTCACAAATTTACATTTCAAATGGTGCTTTGCAATTGTAAATCTCTATAAACACAACTATTTTCACACTTAATTCCATAATTTGATGATTTGTGCGATTGTGAGTTGTTTACGTAAAGTTATAGATCACAAAAGACAATTAGGGTATGTTTGTTTGGAGGTGAAATATGGTGAATGAAAAACTTTGGAGAGAAAATGAGAAGGAAAACTTTTTGGAGTGTGCTTGATTGGGTGGAGAGAAATGAAAATAAATGGTGGGACTCAGGTGTTTTTTCCTTGGGCCTACCAAAAAGTTTTCTCCCCAAAATAGAGAGAAAACTGAAGAGAAAAATTGGATATCATTTTTTGACAAAAATGCCCATATGCAGTTGCACATGGGCTTGTCTACGTTGCTCTTCTTTATTTTTTTTCTTTCCTCCTGGACGTTGTCTCCTCTTCTTTTTTGATTTACTGAGCAGGCTTCCTACTCTAGTGCTCATATTATTTTTTTTCTTTTGCTTTCTTTTGTGTTTTTTTGTTTTAGATTTGAATTTTTTTAGACATGTTTTCTTATTTTTTTAATAAATTTAGGTGATTGATTTTTTTATGGGTTGTTTATCCATTTTTTGGTTTTAATTGGGCATCAATTTTTAATAAGAGTATGTGTATGTTTGGATTCAACTGAACCTGCGTTTGCGTCTGTCTTGCTGCGTTTTCCTCTCTTTTTTTTTTTTTTTTTTTTTTTTTTTTAAACGCGTTTTGAATATTGCGGTTACTGTTTAATGAACAGTAACCGCAAAAGTTGACTTTCTGCCGTGAACAGTGTATATATGCACTGTTCACGGACCCACAAATTTCATTTTTTTTTTATCAATTTTTTCATTAAAAATGGGTCCCACAGCACTATTCACATATTTAAAAATTATTTTGCTACAGTGTTTTCAGTTTTCAGTTTTCAGTTTCAGCAAAATAAGTTCTATCCAAACACACCCTATATGCGTAAATTTATATAAACTTACTTTTTTCATCATTTCACTTTTTCACTTCCAACTAAACAAAATGAAGAGAAATTAAAATCTTTTCTATTTTCTCACTTTTCCATCTTCTTACAATTTTTTATCCCTCCACTTTTTCACTCCTCCAACCAAACGGACTTCTAATATATGTGTGAGTCAACAAAGGGTAAAATTAGGTGTGAGATTGGTTGACTCTAGAATTACTTTCACTATCAAGTTTCATCCATCTAGCCATATAGTTGAAAGGGAGTCAACTAAAGGTAGAGAGAAAAATGATAAGATTTAGGTATAGTACTTAGATATTAATTTTTAGATTCTTCTCTTAAAATTCTACCAAGTAAATTTTTCCTCATAAGATAAAAATGTATTTTTAAATTAACTAACCATGTTGTAAAATTTTAAAAAGTAAATCTATTGTACCTAAATTTTGTCACGAGAAAATTATGCTCACCCATCACCCAAAAAAACCCTTTACAATGGGTGCCTTCCCATCTGTCCCACACTTTCATTTCTAGTAAGTTTTGACAACCGCTAATTTCGTCAATGCCTTGTTCCATTTCCTCTTGACCTTTGCTTCTTCGCATCCTCTTCTGCCCTCTTCACCAAGAAAGCCACCTTCTGATCCAGTCAAACCTCAACACCCAACATTGCTCAGCTCACGACCCTTCATATACCCACACTTTTTAAACATTTACAAGCTCGCAATTTTATTAAATTTCACACAGACCAAAGATCAAGCACTTGGTGCTCATTAACAATTTTGAAATTATAGTAATGGTACTCCCACTATTGAAGCTTGGGACGTTGGCCTTGAAGACTCTCAGCAAACCCGTGGCTAGCAGGTTGAAGCAACAAGCTGCGATTCATCCAAGGTTCCGCCAGTTAATCATCGATATGGCCCAGGTACTTAACTACGTTATCCCATATTTTTACCTTCACAAACACATTTCTAATCTCATTTTATCAACTGGGTGTTGATGTGTATCATTGTATCCATTTGAATATCATTCTGGGCATGAATATATGTAGTGAACATAAGGCCATGACTCATTCTGTGGAAATTTGAACTTATGAAAAGGAAATCTAGGAAATGTAATATCCATTTTTGAAGCTTCCACTTCATTTATGAGTTTGTGAAATAATTATAATTCACATATGCTATATGGGTCATATTCACAAACATCTAATTGTTTCATAGTTGCTTGTGTTTAGATATTAGTTTTGTTGTTTGTATGTAAGAGAAAAAGAAAAAAAGAAGAGAAATTAACTGAGCTCTAAATATGTTATTTTTTATGATGATGATTGTAATCAGAAAAACCATCGATTCACGACACAAATGCAAAGACGCATATATGGTCATGCAACTGACGTTGAAATTCGCCCTTTGAATGAAGAGAAAGCTGTTCAGGCTGCTGTAGACCTTATTGGGGAACTCTTCGTCTTCTCGGTAAAATTTATTTGCCTGTTTGCATATTATAACAATGCGTGATGTTACTACTACTACTACAAATTTTACTAAATAAAATTGATGTATCAACTTCATACACAAAACTAAAAATTAATTTATTATGTTGTTGATGTGGCACCAATCACACTCATTGCCACGTCAATTTGTAGGTCTTCTATAGCAAAATTGTTAGATATTATAGCAGTTTCATATAAGAATTCCCCTAAATCTTTTGCTCTCATATAGAAACAAAGGGTAATAGTAGAACTTGACCACTGAAGTATGTTTTTGGGCTTGTGCTATTCTGTATACTTTTGTATATTTATGCATGTGTCATTTTATATACAAGCCAAGGTATATTCCTTATAATAAATGTATTTGAACTTTTGTCTGCTGCTGTATCACGACCAACTAGCCTATAGAAAGTTATAGAAAAATGGTACTATGCATTATTGTTACTCAACGCCTTGAAATGCAGCTAATATGAAGAGCAGTAAAGTCTTAGAATGATTTAAGTAATGCCTTGAATCAAACTAACTAATATTGTGATCAGATGTGCATGATGATATGGGTTTTGTGGAATATAATGTGAGGAGTGAATCTCAATGGACCAATTCTAAAACAATGAAAGGATTTGGGGTTTTGAGTGATAGCTCAATGGTACTAGCACCATCTATGGTGCCCAATATTTTGGATTCAAACCCCCCCTCCCCCCCTCCTCTTTACCTAGCCAAAAAACAAAGAGAAGGGACTTGTTTGGGGAAATTTGATTCCTGTATATAAAAGTAACACAATTTAAATCTGACAACACTCTATATGGTTGACTTCAAATTTATTTGAAATATGATCCTTCCTTTCCTTTCTTTGTATCACATTGGAAGGTGAGTTTTGGGCATGAGGATGACAAAAGTGGAGGGACTTGTGTTCACAGGATGCATAGAGAATTTCACTACTCAGATTTAGGACTTGATCATTAGGTGATTGGGTAACACAAATATATAGCTGAAACACAAGGCCTGTGTTACATTGCAATTGAAGTTGCCCTTGTTTAGTATATGAGAAACATTTCCATGAAAATCTTTGTAATAGCTGACTTGATTTTCCTGTGACCTTATACCCAACTGTTAGAAAATAAATACTTTTAGTTTTATTTTTATTAATGGTTAAATTAATATTATTGAGGTATTCATGCATTGTTTACATATAAAAGAAAGTAGTGTGGTTTAGCCTCCTATTTTCCACAGCCTTTCTGGCTAGAGTTTGAACTGTAAAATAACCTTTTGTTTAATCTAAGAGAAATTCTACTGCTTGGATGTGAACAAAGAAGCTTGATAATGTTTTCCAATCTTCCAACTATATATGCAATTCTCTTTTGTTTGTAATACATAATGTGTATAACACAGTAATTGTTTGTTATATTCAAATTAATAAATCTCTTAGATTTTTTTTATTGGCAAATTACACACGCACCCAGTGGGTTTTGAACCCACGAGCCCAACCTCCATCCCATTATCATGGGTAATGGAAGTTCTAGTTGAGCAATATCTCATTGGCAATACATGTCTTAGATTTTTAGAGTTAAAATATAGATGCTTTTCCCTTTTCTTTAATGTGCATTGCCATCACCACTTATTTATTCATTTTTTTAAACTTGAACTGAATCACCTCCAATTTGTGCTTATCAACTACCAAATTTGAATTATTTGTGGTGCCTTAGGATTACACTAGATACTGTCCAACCTTTTTGTGTCGCTCTTGGACGTTGTATCACAACACAAAGATAGTTTTGATTAATACCTAAAAGTTGAATAATTCTGTCCTTGCAAATATCTCGATTCCTGGTTGGTGGTCACTTTTTGTTTTTTTTTTGGGGAATTTTTCATCCAAATTAGTGAATCAAATGCATTTCCACCTTTTGAAAATAGATGAACTGAAAAATTCATCTTTCTTTTGGGTAAAATAGTTTTTATACTGACTTGTAAAATTGAAATGATGCACTATGATTGGTTACTGCCTACAATTTCATGATTCTTAATTGTAAAGCATTTGTTTTCTACCCATCCAAGGTGGTATCTATCTGACCACAGGGGAAAAAGAACCCCACTTTTGCATGCATTGTATTTAATATATAGAGGGCCTTTGTAATTTGTACGTATAGGGGACAAGAATATCAATTATCTGATACATACATACATACATTTAACACATACAAATTGAATGCTTATCTCACGAAAAGCCAATTATATATCTATAGATATATTATTGACTTATCAGAAATAATTTTTACTTATCAAAAAAGATATAGATTATTTTGGGACTAAAGCTTTGTTGTTGTTTCATGATCTAATTTCTGCCTATATAGGTTGCAGGAGTTGCTGTGATCCTTGAGGTGCAAAGAAGTGCTAGATCAGAAGCCAGAAAGGAGGAAGTACGCAAACAAGAACTTGAGGTGATATGGCAATACTCATCTTTGTTAGTGAAACTTAATCCATATGTTTAGTTCATTTTGTCTAATGAGATATCTGGAGGTCTTTCAAGAGACGGTCATGCATCCAATAAAATATATATTGACAGGCTTCTTGAGATGTCATTAGATATTTTTAGTAGAGTTCTGAATGTGTTTCTTTATTTTTATTTTATTTAATAATGGTAAGTTACACTCGCACCCAATAGGTCTTGAACTTCACTGTCTGTCTCATTTTGATGAGAGGAGGAAGTGCCAATGGAGATGGTATACACTATGGTTAAATATCAAATATTGATAATTATTAACACTTCCCTTTTCTTCCCACTTCCTCTTCTTTATGTCAGTAAATCTTCAACTTAAATTATCGAGGAAAACTAACTTGACTAAACTAAAGTAAAGTAATCAATTTTCCTAATTATCAAGGATTTCAAGTGACCAATCCAAAATTAGTTTCTTGCTTTAGGTTTCACATAGAACAATTTTGCTTTAAGAAATAGGCCAAACAGATACTTTTTGTGTTGCTCACAGCAGAATTTTGTTTTAATGGAGGTTTGGTGCATTTGGAGGGAATGCAATTAGCGCACTTTTGAGGACTTACAGTTGCTTGCTTTTTTTACTGGTTCCCTTTATGATTGGGCTAGGGTTTGGGGGCTCACATCTAGTGACTCTCTTCCCTTGTTCCTTAGCTCTTTCTTACTTTGTAATCAGTTTTCTTTTCTGTTCTTCTTTTTTTCTTCTTTGTAATCTCTGATATGCTTTCTGTTTTTTTGCATAAAGCAGTTTTTTGAATATACATCTTTCTTACTTATCAAAAAAAACCATTCTACAGTAAGAAAAATATCAGGGTCAAACATAATTAGTTTCTTGCATTAGGGTTTCATATAGAACAATTTTGCTTTTAGATATAGGCCAAACAGATAGTGATTGTATCGCTCACAGCAGGATTTTGTTTTAATGGAGACTTGCTGCCACCATTCTACAGTTAAAAAAAAAAAAATCAGGGTCGTGTAGCAATGTTGTTTCCTCACAAGTTGTTTTGTGAATCCTGCACACTATATAATAACTGTACCAACTGGGAAGCTCTATTTGGAGATGAGCTAGACATTCTATAGCTTCACAATATATAATAAACCGTACTGACTGGCAAGCTCTAGATTGATTAGTGGATATCATATGGCAATGCTAAGAAGCACTGTCTAGAGAAGAGCTGAACTGAGGTTGTGATAGACTAGTACAAATGAAACTTCATGATTGGATATTTAGGGGTTTCAAAAATATCATGATATGACTTTCATTTTAGTCTTTCAGAGAGAATCAATTCCAATATTCCCCACTACTTTTAACATTCCCATTATTAATTAGTACAATTCTATTGCTCTAAGAATGCACATAGTTTTGAGACAATGAATCTTCTTTTTAAAAGTTTGCTATGAGAAGCTATATCAACACTTTTCTTTGAATTTTTGTAAGAAAATGTGCTATTTTCTTTTTCTTTTTTTGGGGAGAGAGAGCAAAAAGGGGGGGACGGGGGTGGTTGTTGAAAAGAATTAAGCTAATATACTTAACAATTTGTGGATGAAGACAACAATTGGAAGGAAGACTTTACAATGGTTGTTTCCATCCTGCATTTCAGTGGAAGATATACTACAGAACTCAATTGTTAAAGAAATTGGAAGTTCTTTCTTAAAGAATTTTTGTGTCATTTTTGGGAAAATGTTATAGTAAATTATAGTCATACAGACACCATTATATTACTGCTGCCCATTTTGTGGTTCTTGGCAAGATAAGTATAAATAAATTTCTAAATTGTGACTAAATTACATGTCCCTTTGTTCACTTTTTACCAGAAAATGAGGCAAAGAGATGAAGATATAGCTAGAGAAGTAGAACTCCTTAAGCAAAAACTTGAGGAACTGGAGCATATTGCCAAGGGACGAGGACTCAGTGGTATGTTTCACTTCAAACAGTCTAATACAGACAACGAAAAGCCAGCTAAACCAGCTTGATCTAAGCGCGAGAGTCTTCAAATAATTACAGATTGGAACACAACTTCAGATTAATTGAATAGTTCTCCCTCAGCAAGGGAAAGCTTTTTTTTTTTTTTTTTTTTACTTTTTCCCATTCTTTTGACCTTGTGTCATCTTTTCAGATTGAGATCTGGCTTTGCTTACCCCATTTGTAAATGAATAGCGAATACTATCAAAACTGAGGTTCTATTTGTTCTGCGGGAAAATAAAATGAATGAATACAGTTGCGCTGTCAACTGAGATGTGTTTGTATAATTGTATTGGTGGAAAATGGAAAATAGAAAAGCAGCTAAATCAGCTTGATTTAAGCACCAGATTCCTCCAAATAGATTTCAATTTTGTAGCACAATTTCTAATTAATTGAAATATTGAATAGTTCTCATCCCTCAGCAAGGCAAAGCTTTTTGCTTTTTTGCATTCTTTTGACCTTGGGTCATCTTTTCATTTACTCGTGGTTTCATCTACATCATTTGTAAACAAATACTATCAAAACTGAGGTTCTGTTTGTACTTTGTATTGCTGGAAAACGAAATGAAGGAATACAGAAGGGCTGTCCATTGAAGCATGTTAAGTTTTATATCATATGAATTAGATGAGATGTCTAACTAAATAGTTATATTTGTAGCAACATTTTCCCCCTTTGAATATAACACTATTTCTCCTCACGCACACCCCGTGCACTCACATACATACAGATATATGCACACACATACGGATACACACACGCAGACATGCACATGTATGTGCATGTATGTATGCTGGAGGTGGAAGAGCTATTGATTCAATTGTATAGCAAGCTTAGATTAACTAGGGGGTGTTTGAGTGCCAAGCCTTGTTGCTCCAGTTCGTTTGCATGACAAGACATTGTTCTTTCTATGCACTTGGTTGAGAAAGGAAAATCTGTGTTTGTACTTTTATGAGCCATCCGGAGAGCAGGTATTTCTAATTGATACTCTCATTTGTACTTAACCAAAATATAAAGAAAAAAGAAGAAAAAAATCATTCTGTCATAATCCATCAATTCCTTTTCCTATTTTATACATACGTTGCTCGTTTCTGCCATTTTTTATTTTATTTTTTATAATAAACCACAAGCCTCTTGAGTGAGTCTTGACAACATACATGCGAACTTTGTGTGTCTTGGTGATAATATCATAATATGCCCCACTTTGTTCCGTACCAGTGGACTTTTATCTCTACAATATTGTTGAGATAGATGCTAAAGTGATTGTGGATGTCATGAAGAATTCTGCTTATGTAAATCAGATTATATCTCCCATTTTGGACGACTGTAGGCAACTGATGACCGGATTCCAGCAAGTTCAATTGAAGCATTGCTACCATCAAGCTAACCGTTACGCTAATTTGATGGCTAGACTAGGAGCTAATCAAGAGCAAGAGTATATGTTGTTTTCAAGTCCACCTGTGGACTTAGCTAAAACATTGGAGGATGATAGTTCTGGTGTTGTCTTTAACAGACTTTGTTCTGTTTCAGGTGTAATTTGTTGAGTTTTCTATGAAATCGTCTTTTACCAAAAAAAAAAACCGGCTTAGCCTTAGGCTTTCATAATGAGGAATGTGATGTCAAAAGTATAAAATGTTAGATATATATATATACATATATATGCACACACATTTTAATGCTCCAAATATATGTTGGAATTTGGAATTTTTTTTTTTTTGAAAAGTTCCATATCAAGGCAGGAAAATAAAAAGAATAGGTAAATAAATTGGATTTAGACCACAGATCTTTAAGTTATCCACAAAGTTATCTGATTCGTCTTTTTTAATTTTGGATTAAAGACGAAAGATGATTTCTATATTTTGTGATTTGAAATTGAATGGTTATCATTGGCAGATATACAATGTTCTCTCTATTCTCTAATCTATTTGGTTTGAGTATTTAAATAATAGAAGGAATATGGGTATGGCTGATTTTTATTTTTTGGATAACAATCTGTATAGCCGTCCTTTTTAAAGTCTATGCATGTATATATCACGAATGGGTGTCGACGATAAAGGAATCTGATGGACGGTAGTGGACTTGCTCTTTATACCTTTCTTACTCCTCTCATTTTTCACTTTATCACCCTCAAGAAAAGAAAATTAAATAAAATTGTTTTTATTTTGTTGTTAGTGGAAAGGCAAAAGGAAATAGTTGCCTAGTTGGGTTTTGCGTCTCTCAAATTAATCAGCTGTTTTACTTTTGTTTAGTGCCCAATTTCACTTTACCAAGTCAAGATTTCAGATGGGTTTACCATCTTGCATCTGATTGGTTCCTCCAAAATATTAATTAATGGGTTTTGCTTCTCTCAAACTAATTAGTACAAGTAGTTATCTATCTGTTCATTTTGAGAAATAGTTTGGTATTTAAAAGCTCTTGACACCCTTGTTAGCCAAATAATAATAATGATAATAATAATGAGTCATTTATTTTTGTTAATTAGTCCCACATAAATATCGGTTAAATATTATTTGACTAAGTGACAATGATTTCTATTTTCCTTCACAAAAAGTGGAGTGGGAGATTTGAATCCATTTTCTCTCTATAGCAGAAATTGAATTATATCACTATAATATAAGACTCTTACCGTAAGTGATAATGAATTATTTTTGAAAATATATCACAAAAGAAATAGTCGTATGGTAATTTTTAACACACAAATTAGTCTCATATCATGTGATTTTATGGACCATAAAATAGTGCAGCTGAAAGTTAAAAAAAAAAAGGCCATGACTATTAAAACTAATGCACAGTAATCTTATCAAATGGTTTACTCTTTACTATTTCTTCTTCTCTGGATTCATAAAATTACAATCCCTATGATTTGTTCATAAAATAAAGAGTTACATTTGGTATTTCAAAACTTGTTAATGTCAGAGTTGGACTCAAATCCAACTTGATTGGGCTACAAATGCAATTGATCAACTAGAAGAAAGAGCCTTTGAAGACTCAGCCAAACTTGACTTGTATGGGTTTGAAAAAAAGTAAAATTTGCCCACAGATGAAATTTGGAAAGTAATAATAAAGTAAACTAGACAATTAAAGTTCTTGGTCTTAGCAGTATTATATTTTCTCTGTTTGCAAAGTAACGAAGAAGACATATTTGCTGAATTCAGCCTCTTGATTAATCAAGCCTAGTAACCCTAATTTGCAATTTTGATTTGAGTACATGTTCCTCTTACGGTTGGTTTGTGAGAAAATGTGGGAATATTAAATAAAGTGAAATTCATGAATTTTTGTTTGACTGACATTGTTTGGAAAATAAGCCACTGAACTGGGATTAATATATTTAGTTGGTTTCGTAACATTGATTTAGAATTGTTTAGGAAAATTCCTATTTTTATATTATTTTTTTAATAAGAAAACGTGAGAAAGAAATAGAAAGTGAAATTTTGAATATTATTACTTTACAATGTATGTTTAAGGAATGTAAGAAGGGCAAAACAATCTTTTTGTAAGTTTTATCTTAATAATTTATGCTCACACTTTAAAGAATTTCTTGATAAATCTATCTCATGGATTGAGATAGAGAGAGATTTCATTGGTTTATATAGAAATTATTACATGATGGATATTTCCCATTAAACATGAAAGAGAGAAACAATAGGAGAAAATCATGTATAGGAGAGAATCATGTTAATGTTTCTGACTTTCCAAAGATGAAGAATAGCTGGATATGGTAGGTGATTGAATCCTACTGATTTTTAATCACCTAAAAGCATGCTTCCTTATTTTTTGCTTTTTTTATGTTGCCTTGTTTTCTGCACTTTCACTCCACCTTAAACTTGGCGATCAAGACAAAGGCCAAGTTTGGTCTTCAATTCTCAAAATGGAAGCTTGGAGAGGGGTTTGGTGAAGATATTTGCAAGTTGGTTGTGGGAAGAAATAAAGTGTGTTTCTAGAGAACTAAGTGCCACTCATTCACGCACATAATGATAGTCCAACTCAATATGCTTTGACCTGCCATGGAAGACCAGATTAACTGTCATGCGGAGAGCACTGAGATTGTCACAATGTAGTAATGGGGCATGATAGAGTGGAATTCAAAGATCACAAAGAAGGAAAGATAACCAAGTAAGTTCAATGGTAGTTGAAGCCATGGAACGATACTCAACTTCAGCACTAGATCGGGCCACAATGGGCTGTTTTTTTGCACTCCAAGAGATGTAATTGCTAGCAAGAAATGTGCAAAAGCCAGTGGTAGATCGACAGCTAGTGGGACAACCAACCTAATTAGCATAAGAAAAGACATATAAATCAAGTGTGCTTGAGGCCAAAATACGCATACCAAAATGAGCAGTGCCTTGAACATAACGTAGAATGCGTTTAACAAGTTGGTAATGGGCCATGGTAGGATTCTACATGAATTTGCAAACAAAATTCACACTATAGGAGAGGTCAGGATGAGTGAATGTTAGGTATTGTAACCCACTAACAATGCTACGGTTAGGGCTGTCCAACTTACTTGCCCGAACCCGACCCGGAACCACCTGATCCGACGAATCCGGCGGTCGGACTTAGGTCTTGACGCTGGCGGGTCGATTTCAGATCTCCTCTTTCCAAAACCCGTGAAACCCAACCTGCTTGAAGACCATTAACTCCGGCCATTTTTCCCAGATTTTCGGCTACATTTTTACCTATTTTGGTGATTTCTGGCATGATATACACCAGATCTGGTTGAATCAGTGATTTCTTTGCATGATTTGGTGGAAATCTCACCAGATTTGACGAGTTCTCATCAAATCTTGGACGGATTTGGCAGGATCTCACTGGATCTGGCAAGACCTCGTTGCGTTTCAATAAATTCCGATGATTTTCGGTTTCACTCGAAACCGACACCACCCGTTGGCAACCCAAACCGACGAACCCATTACTGTACACAGGTCGGTTGCGGGTTGGGCACAAACCTAACCCGCCCGACCCATGGACAGCCCTAACTACGGTAATGGGTGGGATTGGGGTACAACTTAGTAGAGGTAAGGATATGGCGACCTTTGGATGGCATAGGAGTGGAGATGGGTTTGCAAGAACGCATTCCACCACAATCAAGGAGGTCTAATGCATAACGTGTTTGGGAAAGAAATAGACCATAAGTAGTTCGATGAACTTCTATGCCAAGGAAGTGATGGAGAAAACCCAAGTCCTTGATTGAGAACTCACAACCCAATTGAGAAATAAGCCAATAGTAATTCGAGTAGGATTATCACTAGTGATCACCATATCGTCAACATAGAGAAGGAGCATAAGAACACCATGGCAAGAGTGGCAAATAAACAAATTGGGGTCAATGATACTACAATAGAACCCAAGTTGAAGCAAGTAGTCGCTAAGTCAATCAAACCAGGCTCGAAGAGCTTGTTTGAGACCATAGAGAGCACGATTTAGTTGACATACATAGTTAGGGTGTTCGTAATCAATATAGCCTGGAGGTTGTTGCATGTAATTGGCATAGATAAAGAGCCATGCTGGAATGCATTTTTAACATCCAATTGATGAATTTCCTAGCCTTTAACAACAACAAGAGTAGGAACAAGTCGAATGAATAACATGAGAAATTTTTTTGAGAAATCTACACCATTAACTTGGTTGAACCCTTTTGCTACTAACTGAGCTTTAATACGTTCAAGGGAGCCATCAGCTTTCAACTTTGCTTTATAAATCCACTTACAACCCACCACATTCATATCAGGTCTAAGGGGAATAAGAGTCCATGTTTTATTTGCTGCAAGGGCAGCTAATTCCTCATCCATTGTTGCTAACCAACCAAGGTGGCGTTTAGCAGTAGTGATGGTGCATGGTTCAATTGGGACTGCATGAGAGTGGTGTGCTACATGGAGATTAAGATACTTAGGATTGGGCTTGCGAACCCCAGCCTTGGACTGAGTGAGCATTGAATGATCTGGTAAGCTTGATGGAGTAGAGAGGGCAGAAAATAAGGAAGCATGATTTTAGGTGATTGAATCGTTTTCTGCACTTTCACACTCATCACATTATCAAATACCTTCACAATTGATCAAATTGAAACATATTAAGGATTTTTTTTTTTTTTTTTTTTTTGAGAAGAAATCATCACAAGGAAATTAATCAGTGTAAGTAACTAAGCACACCACAAGGGTGGTAATTGTAATGATCATTTTTAATTATATTGTGTTGGTAGAAAAGTTTAAATATAGACTATTTTATGAGATCAATTAATATGCTTTTGGTTATGGTAACTAAAAAAAATGCAAAACAACATTTGATCTAAAAACATCCTCAATTAACGGGTTAGAAAGCGAAGTGTGAGAAAAATCTTGCAGACAACCATGATGGGAATTCATTAACCCTTTCTGATCTTCAAAGACATTCCAATTGCATATGTCCAAATCTTTAATTAATGTTGAAAAGGCCATCGACATCTCATTAGAGAGAGAAAAAAAAAACAAAAAACAAAAAAGCAAAAAAAACAAAAAAGGAAAACTGAAAGATAATGATGTCTCAAAGAACAGCAATTCAGCCAATTTTATTATAAGACGCACGAAAGGCCCCAACTCCAAACTTTCATGCTGATAAGTGGACCAAAAAAGCTTGACAAATTTTTACTAATTATTACATTTAATAAAATCAAAAAAACAGGTAGTAGTACTATGAATGAAAGTTTAAGGTTGAAAATGAAAAAGCACAAAAATTACGGGCTGAGTGTCTGACAGATCATCACCTTTCCTTATCACCCCAAACCAATGAAATTGTAAAACCCCAAAATTCCCAAAACAGCCCCAACTCACCACCCTTTATATCAGTTACAACACGAAGTCTCAACCAGTAATTTTCTCAAATCCCAAGGGCAAATAATAGCAGCAGTAGTAACAGGACAAGAACAAATGCTACTACTTTAGCTTTTGCCGCGTCCACATTGCTTTGCTCCCAGAGCAGAGGAGAGGACTATGTTGTAGCGTTGTTACTTGTTACTTGTTACTTGTTACACTCTCTCTCTCCCACTGTGCATAATTTTTTTTTTAAAGGAAAAAAATAGCTTTTTGATTAGGAAAATAGGTATCAGAAAATTTGAAAAGAAAAAAAATAAAAGAAAGAATGAAGCTTTGGAGGTGACTGGTGAGCATCTTTTTTTTTTTCTTCGACCAGTCTAGTCTTCTCGAATATTTTGCTTTTTCTCTTTTCTTTTCTCTCTGTCTCTTAAAATTTCCTAGCACTTTCACTCTTTTTTATAGTTATATTTCTCAGAGCTTGAGAGGTAGAGAGAGAGAGAGAGAGAGAGAGTCTGTGAGAGTTGGATCTCTTCTGAATTAAGTTTTCAACTCCTTTTTTTCTTTTTTGGATAACGATCAGCTAAAGGGTTCTCTCTGTATCTGGTATGTTACTTTTCTTTTTTTTTTCTTTTTTGTTTTGGATCATATCTGTGTTAATATATGTCTACTGCTGTATTCAGCTAAATTCATTTCAAATTTTGGTGTTTTTCTTTTTAAGTGAATTTCTGTTAATTTTGTTGGGTTTTTTGGTTACTAAATTTTGAGTTTTTTTCTTTTTTGGTGGGTTGGTTTTAATCAATTAGCATCGTTTCTACAGAGAATTACTTTACTATTTCTTGGATTTTTTTTGTAAAGTTGTGCTGATCACACATATGTCTGATTTGAAATGATATGGGGTGTTTAAGAGTGTTTGTTTTTTGGGTGAAATGGACTAACTTTTTTTTCCCCTCTCTCTCTCTCTGTCTCTGGGGATTTATGTTTATTATACTGATAAATATGCTTATAAATTGTGTGTAATTGGGTTGCTCTTTGGTCTAAAGTTTCATTGGTTTTGATAAGAAATTGGGTTTGTTTTGTTTTGTGGATTGCAGGGCTTTGTAGTGAACTAAGGTTGGAGAGGGGTTTTTGTAATGGGGAAGGGTTCAAAGAGCAATTGTAGGTCTGTATCACATAAGCTATTCAAGGATAAGGCGAAGAACCGGGTTGATGACCTGCAAGGGATGTTCATGGATTTGCAGTTTGCTAGGAAGGAAAGTCGCACGGTTGATGTTGCTGTGCTTGAGGAGCAAGTCCATCAGATGCTTCGTGAGTGGAAATCTGAGCTCAATGAGCCCTCTCCAGCTTCATCTTTGCAACAAGTTAGTATTTGTAATGGATTTGTTAACTTTTTTATTTATCTTGAAGTACATATATAAATTTGTATGTAATATATGTATATGTATTGCAACAAGTACATTGTGTGTGAATTAAGAATTCGTGATATTAATGCTTGAATATCGATTGGCATGATTGTGAAATCTTTGGTCTTTGTGTGATAATGTATAGGGTGGTAGTCTTGGGTCGTTCTCCTCGGATATCTGTCGTCTATTGCAGCTTTGTGAGGAGGAAGATGATGCCACTAGTCCATTAGCTGCACCGAAGCCTGAGCCTAATGATCAAAGCGTGCAAGTTGGAGGTGATGTGGTCTTTCAAGAGGTAGGTTTTCTGAACTTTATGATGACTCTTGTTATGTTCTGTGTGTTTTATGTGAGTTTTGTTGATTAAAATTTAAGATCAGATTGGATTTGTTAATATGTGACTTTGGATGTAAGACATTAATTGGACTATGAGATATAAAAGAAAAGGGAGGGCTAAGGGCTTGCTCTCTTTTGATCCTGTTTAATAATTAAGATCCTTAACATTATGATAGCTGAACATTGGGATGGCAAAAGGGTGGAGCAGGTTGGGATGTGCGGGGGGAGGTATTTTGCCATCCTTAACTAGATGGTGCCAGTGTTTATTAGAGTATGAGTGATGAGAGAGAAGAGGGAGGGGCGGCAGTGAGAGTATGGAAAGAGAGAGAGGTGACAGCTTTGAGCGATGGTTATAAGATGTGTAATAATTAAATTAAGCACATACACTTGGGGTGGAATGGAATAGGCAATATTCCTGCCACTCTGCCCCCCTCTTCAAGGCGGGAAAACCAGCTCAGGGTGGGGCCGTTTTTCCATTTCTATATTGACATTGACTTTTTGATGAGGTATTGATGACTTGATGTTTTTGTGCTGCATTTCTTAGTAGCCTCAGTGATATGATTATAAAGGCTCATGCTCAATGAACTGAGATGAGCTTCAGCTTGCTTTTTTATTTTGAAATGAAGCTTCAGCTTGTTTTAAGAATTTCACTTTTGTTGGTTTTGGCATATTAATAGGATCAAGTAGGCGTGTGGATATAATCTGGTAGTTATCAAAAGTGGAATTGTTCAATATAATATCATTTAAAGCTTGATAGTTGTTCATGCTTAATTTTGAGGTTCCAACTATTAACTATAGGGAACATGGGGAATTTGACAATTTCAATGACACTAAGGAATAGAAGTTATGAGAATAATATAGTGGAGAAGAGCCTTTACAACGATTATTCATTTTCTTGTGCTTTAATAAAGGAGATTGACCTGGATTTGCCTGCTTTTTTTTTTTTTTTTGGGGGGGAGGGGGGGGGCGGGGGGACATGTGGCAATAAGTGGGACCTAGTTAGCAGGCCTCACTGACCCTAGGGCATGGATTTTGGTTTGGCTCACCATATTGGAAAGTTCGACCTTAATAAAATACTATCATAATGTAATTGAAATAATTATCTGTGCAGGTTCCTAGATCTGTCACTCAAAGCATTAGTTTTCATTCCTGGATTTAAGGTATCATTGTGTGGAATGCTTTTAACTTGCTTAATGCTATACTGGTGAACCTAGTACTATAGTAGTTGTTTTTTAATCCTTCCAATGAAAAGAAATCACTACGCATGATATAAGGGGGCAGAAAATTATGCTGTAAGTGAACTCTTTTAGCTAGCATATTTATGCTTTGGTTTTTACTTTGATTGTGTTCTATTATTAATATTTTCCTTCTTAAGTTTCATTATATACATTTTTTTATATGTCACTAGGTTTGAAAATGAGCATTCGCTGATAATTGTAATTGATATGTTGCTGGGATTTAATGTGAATCAGGGGCAACAGGACCATAGTTTTCCATTGATTGGTGAATGCAAAAATTCCTCTTCAGAAGTTCGTGATATGGCAGTTAATAACTTGGAAGGGGCTACTCAGGTGGACTATAATCAGTTTGATTTGCAACCAGATTTTGAACACAACTTCTATTCTGGTATTAATGGTACGGGTTTGTCTGCGGAGGATGCTGTTCCTCATACTTCTAGCTATCTCCCAAGTATATGCCCTCCACCTTCTGCTTTCTTAGGCCCAAAATGTGCACTTTGGGATTGTCCAAGGCCTGCTCAAGGCATGGAATGGTGTCAAGACTATTGCAGTAGCTTTCATGCTGCTTTAGCATGGAATGAAGGTCCACCTGGCATGGGTCCTGTTCTAAGACCTGGAGGCATTGGCCTAAAGGATGCTCTGCTTTTTTCTGCTCTTAGTGCAAAGGCACAAGGAAAAGATGTTGGTATCCCAGAATGTGAGGGAGCTGCAACTGCAAAGTCTCCATGGAATGCACCTGGTAGGTTTTATTTTTTCCTTATCCTTTCTCAATTTGTTACTGGTCATTTATAATAGTTGGAACCGAGTACATTCTAAACTCAGATGACATTCTTTCTAAGTTGATTAGTTAATTCTGCTATATGCTTGCAGAACTCTTTGATCTTTCAGTTCTGGATGGTGAAACAATTAGGGAATGGCTCTTTTTTGATAAGCCTCGAAGAGCATTTGAGAGTGGGAACAGAAAGCAAAGGTCGCTGCCAGATTACAGTGGGCGTGGTTGGCATGAGTCAAGGAAGCAAGTGATGAATGAATTTGGAGGCCTGAAGAGATCCTACTATATGGATCCACAGCCACTTAACCATTTTGAGTGGCACCTCTATGAATATGAGATTAATAAGTGTGATGCTTGTGCTTTGTATAGATTGGAACTGAAACTTGTTGATGGGAAGAAGAACTCCAAAGGAAAGATAACCAATGATTCAGTTGCTGATCTGCAGAAGCAGATGGGAAGGCTCTCTGCTGAATTTCCATCTGATAATAAGCGCTCTGTGAAGGGGAGGGCCAAGGTTAATGCAAAGGTTGGTGTTGGAAGCGTTTATCCCGTTCCAAATCGAATGGCACCAACAAATGGGACATATGAGTATGGGGTAAATGCACCGTATGATTATCTTGTGGACAATATAAATGAATATTACCTGACATAATCGAGGAAACTTGGATGGATGTAGAACAAGCTGCGTGCTGTTTAGTTACATTAGGCAGTCTTGGAATTTATGTTTTGCACTTTTCTCTTCAGTCGTTCGGTCTTCAATAACATGAAACAAAGCTCATTATTTTTGCCATTTGGAGAATTGTGAATAGCTCATTCTCACATGACATGCTGTATTCGACTTTCCTTTGACTTTCCTAGATGCCGGAGCTTATTTCTAACTTCTGGAAGATGGTGACAAACAGGGAAAATGGGTGCGCCTTACCCTAGCCCATTTTTCTAACTAATTGTGATATGTTGAACGCTAGAGACCATTTACTTTCACCAATACTGGAATAGGTGGATGCATATTATTGCTATAATATATGTCATATTATGTGTTTTTGAAGTTAAGCCAATGATATTAGTCTTTTGGCAAGCCACTCAAAAGGCAGTCTGCAACATGTAATGTGGAAAGTTGCTGCTGGTATATAATATTTATCTATTTAGCTGATGTTGAAGGATCGCTCTTTAGTTTTCTTACCATGATGATCATTCAAAAATTTTGTTTTCTTACCATGAGCATTCAAAAATTTGTAGATAAATGACATTTTCAATGTTACTGTTGGTCTCTACAATACATGGGGAGGGAGTTTGCCTCTTATGACTGAAGTATTAAATTTTGGCATTTATCACCATCTGGTATTTTGCTACTAGGTCAAGAATTTCACTTTCCTACTATGTAATCCAGTAATGTAGTCTTAGATCAGGTTACATGCAAAAGCAAAAACACTGATGCAACTTCGTTTGTTTTGATAGGAAACACAATGTTTTCTAGAAAATAACCAATTTTCTGGAAAGCAATTTTCAGAAAGATTACTTGTTTTGTTGATAGTCAATAAGAATTGTATTGGAAAGAAAGTGAAGTTACAGAAACTCTCCATGTACACAGGAAGTGTACTGAACTCAAGGAAGCTTATGACTAGCAAAAAAGTACATAATGTAAGGAGAGCAAGAAAAACAGTTTTAGATCCACGAGAATTTTCTTCCCCTTCAAAGTTTTTGACTATTTCACTCGCTCCAAATAGTCCACCACAAGCACAATGATATGCACCCCATATAATTGTTGCCCGTGACGACTAAAGCTCCGTCCTCCTCAACACGCCAACAGCTCCACCATGTGCTGTGGCAGTACCCAAGAAGTGCCAAACAAACAAAACTCCGAAGGTAGCTTACATGCAATGAATGAGCAAATGGTCCACCTCTTTTCCAGAAAACTTTATGACCTTGAAAAAATGAGTTGAAAATCATTTTTTTGGTGACTGGCACTCTCAACTGACTAACTTACTAAATGCAAAGATCCATTGATAAAACCCACAGATTGGAATAGCTCAGCCCTGTAAGTTTCCGATAACTTGAAAAGACTAGATAAAATATTTGAAAAATTGTTTCCCCACATATAAAGAAGAAAATCTCACCATATCAAACACACGAATGCTGTAGTTTACATGAAAAAGGACCCTACAACAATTTATTGTATAAACAACTGAATGCCTAGCTGTAACTTCGGCACAGAACATCAAAAAGCAAGCTCCCTCAATTCAGCATTGAAGAAGAGAACAAAAAGTAAACCAGAAACTCTCATACATTACGTAATCACATTACATTGGCATATAAAAATTACATATTTCAGAGCAAAACATTGGAATACTTGATATTTGGATAGCATATTTGTAAGACAGTTTCCTTGATGTTTTGCACAAATTATTCTCTCTTAATTCCCATGCATTAGGGTCCTACTTAAAACTACGATACTGCTTGCAGAAATAGACGCGCACTGCTTCCATCAAGATAGTTGCTGGCTTGAAATTTAATATATATTCCTACACAGCTGTTATTCCAGTGCATCAGTTCTCCTTTTAGGCACCGTCATCCTCAAGGGTGTTAACCCGTTCACATTCATCAATCCATTCACTGTATCTGCAATCACAACTTCAACATAAGAGAGAGAGAGAGAGAGAGAGAGAGAGAGATAGGGAGAGGGAGAGAGCACTTACATGTCTATTGGCTCAGACAAAGCTGCACATGCAAGGGAGAAAATGTGTAAGAATTAGTTCAATTATAATTCTCAATAATCTCTTAGCAACAAATAAAATAAAAACTCAGTATTCACCATGCCTTTTTAGTTTTCTATTCCCCCTACCATCTCTAATAAATTTATGAAATTGAAAGGGGAATCACTGTTACATGTTGTAATTTCATGATAAAAAATGCTGTCTCGAATTTAATCTACTCAAAGAATATCACTTTATACATGGCAAAGCAATGCTTTGACAAATTACCTGTGACGGTGGTGCTAAAGCTCTCCTGGCATATTCTGCACGAGGCTTCCCCAATCAAGTTCTTCATATCACTGAAACCAGATAAATTCCAAAAGGAAGAATAAAACCATGTACTCCACAACATCAACATATGGAATCAACCTTATACATGTTTGTTCACATGACCTTCCACTAGCACATAATCAGCCATATGCAATCAATTTTCATTGGACGTGTGTGCGTGTGGCCTGAAAAGGGTCGGAGGTGTGGTGGCGGCATCCCTATCCATGGTGCCAACAAGGCATCCCAAGGAAGGGTATATCCGACCGACCCTAGGTGAATGTAGTGTGATTCGACACTCAAGTCAAGGAATTGAATGACAAGAACAATCACATTTACTAATTACTATTCATCCTTATCTATTTGATGCAGTGGTGTGGTACAGAAAAATAATGGCAAACATGACATACTAACAGAGAAATACAATTAGTTTTCAAAAAAAAAAAAAACCTGCTGATGTCCAACAGTTCCCCACTAGTCAATTTGAGATAGTTGGGCCACTGGTACTTTAGACATTCCTTTACATATATGATCGTCATACAGCATACAAGAAAATCACATATATACTTACATTCTGCATTCAACACTTGTGCCATGGTTGCAGAAAGGACAGCTGAAGACAGTGTCAAGCTTGTCCATTCTCTTCTTAGGTGGTGGCTTTGTTTTTGCTTTCCTCTTCCCCATAGCTCAAATCCTTCCTTCAATACAAAACCTTTTTATTTAAAGCAAAGTCAGTTTATAATCAATACACAACAACCAAACAAAACAGCAACAACAACAACAAATAAAGCCTTAGTCCAAATAATATGGGGTTATAGATCAACCACACTTACATCAATTTCCAATACACACACACACACACACACACACACACACACACATATATATATATATATATATAGAGAGAGAGAGAGAGAGAGAGAGAGAGAGAGAGAGAGAGAGAGAGAGAGAGATGGGTTCAAGTTAAACTTGGTGTAACTCACTGTATCTAACGGCTAAAAAAATATCATTAAATGCTATTGGTTTCCAACTCATTCATAATTAATACTAGCATTTTCTCACTCTCCTTATATTAATTTGAACCAATTTCAAACGTAGGGTTAAAAATGGGGAAGCGTCACTGTTTTCTTTAAAGTGTCTTCTTCTTCTTCAAAGTAATAATTGCTGGATCAAGAAAAATCTCTCCCTCTTGCAGATACAAGTGGGATCATAACAGTTAACACAAACACAAAATAAAATATGTTAAGGACCACCAAGCTTCATATCCTTATATTGGATCTGGAGGATTTGATATAGATTTGATAACTGGAGGCATATATAATTTCCACAAAAGATCTAAACGTAACCAAAGCAGAAAACAAAAACAAAAACAAAAAAAATGCCAATGAACTTTGGTCCAGTTGATAACATCCGTTTTTCTGTATAGTTTTTTTTTTTTTTCAAGTATAGAAATGCAAGTTGTTAAAAATGGCAGTATGCCCTTTAATCAAGTGAAAAACAATAAATAAGGAGAGAGAGAAAATGCTAGTATTAATTATGAATGAGGTGGAGCCGTTAGATCTCTTATGAATCTTTACACCAAGTGTAATTTGAACTCATCTCATATATATACATATATAAGCGCGCGCGCGCGCGCGCACACACACATATATATATATATATATATATATATAGATGCTAATAACAATTTTCTCAAAACTTTTGCAATACCATACTCTTCAAACAAATACAAGATTCAACACTGACTAATATATACCTAATCAAGAAACAATTCTTTGCTTAATCCACGGGCAATACAAAACCTAACCTTTTTTTTGGCTGAGAGATTAAACGAAAACATAAAAGAATGATTATTAAACATAATATTGAAATCAAATAAAAGCCCTAGAATATAACTAATAAAATCGGATTCTAGGTCAATTAAATTGTAAAAATTATACTGTTTGGTTCCTAAGAAATTTCCAAAAAAATATATAAAAAAACCATGAAATTAAACTTCGCAAATAATTTATCGGAAATTCAATAACCTCTTATCAATGCTTCGACATAATTATTTAAAATTTCGATTGCAAAAAAACAAAGAAGAGAATAAATGAATTTAAAGATTTTCTACTTTTCTATAGATTCCCTATATTTCTCGGGAACCAAAAAGAGCGTAACAGAAAAGAAAATCAAAAGGAAAAAAAAGCGTACCGACGGAGTCTGATTTGCGAGTTGATCAGAAACCCCAAATATTTCACACACAATGAATGAGAGAGAGAGAGAGAGAGATACTTATGGGTGCAAGATTGTAGATATTTTGTAGCAAGTGAATAGAAGAGTAAACCCTTTAGGTCAATATAAGGAGGAGAAAAACAAAATAAAAACAGAGAAAATACTTTTTCTTTTCCAGGTGTAAGACGGAAACGGTGCTATATGAAACGACACCGTCTTATAAGGATACTTAGGTTATGCTCGGATTAGGCTGAAAACCCACGTTTGCGTTGTTTTTTTTTTTTTCACGCGTTTGTGAGACTTGCAGCTACTGTTTATGTACTGTTTAATGAACAGTAGCTACAAAGTTTGACTTTTCTCATTTTTTTTCAACCAATCAGTGCACATCGTGTACTGTTCATGTACCCACAAATTTCACTTTTCAATAATTTTTTCATTAAAAATGGGTCTCACGGTACTATTCACACATTTAAAAAATATTTTGTTACAGTGTTTTTCAGTTTTCAATTTTCAGCTGTATCTAAACGGACCATAATTACTCAAAATTGAGTTTATTTATTACATTAATTTTTTAATTTAAGTTGTATTGGTCCTTAAAGTTTTTTTTTTTTTTTAATTTAATATTCTCGTGTCAAAATGAGTCAACCTACCAGTTATTTATGAATAATTTTAGATAATACTTATTAAACAATAATATCTATTAAATGAAGCATCTCACAAATATTTTTTATTTTATAAAGTGAAAAATAATAAGAGTTTTACAGTTTGATGGGTTGATGCCTCTTATTATTTTCAACTTAAATATCTAAGGTTTAAATTCTCTCGCTCCCATTATCGAATTTAAAACTATTGAATTTAAAAAAGAAGAAGACAAAATTACATCTTTTAAATCCGAGTTAATTATTATGCCGATTAGTGTTTTGTAATACTAAAAAAACCATTTAAATAAAAATAAACAGCTTAATAAAAAAGACTAAATTAAACTCCATCAATGACTAATCAAAGAGGAAAAAATAAAGTGAGATCCAGTTAGCTCAACTGGAAAAGTCTCTGCCGATTGTATAAGAGATCGGGGGTTCAATCTTCACTTACACTTGGTTTGATGATAAAGAGTTATCATCAGAAGCGAATGCCATAAGTTGAAACTCTCTCTCAAAAAATAAAAAATTCTAGATATCAAAATTTTTCCCATCAAAAAAAAAAAAAAAAAAAGGAAAAAAAAAAATAAAAAGAAGCACTATATCATCCACTAAACTCACTAGCCATTGAAAATGTAAAATCAACTTGCATAACATTTGCCAACACAGTGTTTGATCTAAAAAGGGAACAAAAAATACATCACACTCAAAATAAATCAAAACAAGATCATGGCTACAATCAAAATCAAGCACACATAACATTTGACTACTTACTATGTTAGCGAATTGGCCACATGAAACTCAAAATTACTTGCCAAAAAAAAAAAAAAAAAAAACCCCAACTTGTTGGGTGTTCTTGTTCGTGAGTCTACCTAATCGTCCAATCAAAGATTTTCTAATTGACAAATAATGCTTGTGCTCTCCCTCACTTAAAACATCGTCGTGAAAAATCTATCTATCATTCATTTCCATTCATAAAAACCTTGATTCTAGCTATAGCCCTAGCACTTGTCTCCTTAGCAAGCAAATCCCTCCTCTTCTCATTTTAGCTCAAATCATTATTAGATCCATTCACAGTCATACTTTAAAAATAAAATAAAAGTTATGGTATTGAATTGATTTATTTATTTTTGAAAAACATACTTCTTAGTTTTTACCTATAGTATAATTTCTTTAAGAAAAACTCATAACTTTCTTTATTGATTTAATTTTCAGAGTTTAAACCAAAACGACATCGTATCGCGTAGGCGCCAAAAAGAGAAATCCGAATAGAGAAATTGCCGCCCATATGAAGGGCAGAGGGTATATAAGGAAATAGAACATTTCTAATAACAAGCCCCACTGCCCCAACACAGTATCCCACCGTACCGATCATTTACTGCCCAATCGAAATCCCAGCGTCAACAAAGCTATTTACTGTAACTGTAAGTAAATTCTCTAACGATTTCGCTTTCTCTTTATTTTATCTTTCAATCATACTGATTTTTAGCTCCTAATGCATATATGAGAATGTAACATTTTTGCATTTCAATTATGCTCAACTTTTAGTTTTTTATTTTTCATGTTGTTGTGAAATTATATACATCACTTTGTGCACATTCTGCTTTTCAATCACTTTTTTTTTTCTCTCTCACAAACATAGTTTAGAAACTGGAATAAATAATCCAAATGGTGTTAATAAGGGACAACTGTGTTGTGTTCTAAAATCAATCATACTAATTGATTTTTTAGCTCCGAATATTGTTTCGTGTTTTTTGTCTGTTCAATCAAGTTATAGCACATTCTATGCCTAAATCCTTTGTGTATAGTATATGTCACATTTTGCAATTCAATAATTGTTACTTTTTTCTTAAATCAATGTTCTCTTCGGGGCAATTTTTGATTCAGGATTCCATTTTAGCAGTTATTTAGAAATTATGTACATCACTTCGTGCAGATTTTCTGAACTGAATATTACCAACTTCTCACAAAAATAGTCTCTTTTAGAATACAACATTCAAAAATTTTCGACACGTGGGTGGCCTAATGGATGCCAATGAAGATGCTAATGAAGGCATAAATCTTGAGATTAATGAGGATGCAAATGAAGACATTAACCTTAAGGTTAACGAGGATGCTAATGAAGACATTGGTCTTAAGGTTATCAAGGATGCTAATGAAGGCATTAACCTTAATGTTAATGAGGATGCTAATGAAGACATCAGTCTTAAGGTTAACAAGGATGCTAATGAAGGCATTAGTCTTAAGGTTAAGGAGGATTCTAATGAAGGCATTAATCTTAAAGTTAACGAGCATGTTGATATTTTAAAAGAAGATTTGAATCCAGCCGTGAAGAATCTGAAGAGGACTTATGCGGCTATGAATGGCTTTATAGAAATAACACTTTCAAATGGTCTTAAGAAGGCACAATGTGTTCATTGCGAGGAAAAATTTGTAGTGGAGCCCGGTGATGATGGTGGTACAGCTCAATTCCAGAGGCATGTGCAACAATGTGAAGGTTGTGAAGAGACCACTAAGAAGCGTTTGATTATGTCTTATAAGACGTGTAGAATTAAGAATGACAATGTGCGCATACTTAAGAATTTTAATTTTGATCAAGAAAAGGTAAGAGAGGCAGCTGCAGGGATGGTGATTGGGAATGAGTGCTTATTTAAGATGTTTAAGAGCAAAGTTTTCAATTTGTTTGTGAATTCTTTTAATCCAGAGTTTGAGAGAATATCGCCTAGAATTGCAAAAGGTGATTGTCTCAGAATATATGAGGATGAGAAAGAAGAGTTGAAGGAATTGTTAGAGACTGTTGATAAGTTGAGTCTTACAGCAGAGTTGTGGCATGTGGGTAATAAAACAGTTTATGTGTGCCTCACTGGACATTTTTTTGATTCTGAGAAGAAACTGCAAAGGCGCATATTGAGCTTATGTGATGTGCCATCTCCACGATCTGGACTTGCTATTTCTGATGCTATTTTCAAGTGTCTGCTGGATTGGGGAATTGAAAATAAAGTGTCTTCAATTACAGTAGATTGTTCATCAGCTAGTGGTGTTGCTTTGGATCATTTGAAGCATAGAATTGGCTCTAATGGAAAGCTTTTATTTGGTGGTAAGGTATTTCATCAGCGATGTTGTGTACATATCATAGATCTCATGGCACAGAATGGACTTAATGAGATTCATGATTTCGTGGACAACATACGTAAAAGTGTTAGATATCTGCGTTTATCAAAAAAATGCCTCCTCAAGTTTACTGAAATTGTCAAACAGTTGCATATGCCTTCAAAGAAATTGATTCTAGATGATTCTGCATGTTGGAATGCAACATATTCTATGTTAGTGGCTGCAATGGAGTTTAGAGAAGTATTTCCTAGATATCAAGGTGGAGATCCAGATTACACCTGGCTGCCTACTTCAGAAGACTGGGAAAGAGGTGAACAGGTTTGTCAAATTTTAAAAGTTCTTGTTGACGTAAAAAAGGTCTTTTTAAGAAGTGAAAATCTAACTGCAAGGGTACTTATGAAGGGTATATGGAAGATAAGAGAAGTTTTGAGTAAAAAATCAATGGCTGAGAATCCTTATTTGCAGGCTGTGGTTCTTAAAATGAAAGGGATTTTTGACAAGTTTTGGGGTGAACTTCCCTTGTTGATAGCTTTAGCTACAGTCTTAGATCCAAGACTTAATATGAACTTTCTTGAGTTTTGGTTCCGAGAAAACTATCCAGAATTTGAAGCTGAGAGAAAAATTACCTATGTTCGTGATGCCTTATATGAGCTTTTCAATGGCTATGTTGTCAGTCAAGGTTCAAGCAACGGTGGACAGTGTATGCATGGAGATGGTCCAAAAGGTTGTTCTTCTAGTGTCTGTGTTCATACTGAAGATGATGAGACAGAACTATCTTTCTCGGACTCGTTTGAGCTTTACATGGAGCAACGCACTGCTAAATCTGATAAGTCTGAGTTAGACATGTACCTGGAAGAAGGACCCTGTCACAGTGCTTTGGGATCTGGTTGCAGTGTCTTGGAGTGGTGGAAAGCCAGAAGTTATGGCTACCCTATTTTGTCCAAGATGGCATGTGATATACTGTCAATACCTTTTGGTGCAACTTCAAGGTCTTCCTTGGGCACTCTGCACAGAATTGTTGATCACTATCACGCATCGATGTCAAAGGAGATGGTGCAGGCATTGAGTTGTGCAGCAGATTGGTTAAATTGCTCTAATGGAATTAGAAGTTCCCCAGATGTTAGTATTTTCTTTTTCGATATAAAAAATTAGTTAAGGTCACATACTGTAAGTATTTTAAATCTCATGGTTGTTGCTTCTCTTTGCAGTATGAAAAAAACTTTGTCAAAGAGATATGGCTACCTTGGGGATTATAGTTGTTTGCAGGCCCATGATGAAACTTCTGTATGTCTATTTCATTCTTCTGAATGCATCATTTTTTTATTTTATTTTTATTACAGCACCAATATTTATTCACATAATATGCATAACTATACTCTTAAATTCCTGCTGTTGCAGGTAAATCAGTTCTGTTATTGTGGAGGGTGCTAGAAGTGATTGCTTGTGTTCCATTATCTTCATTTTGTAGGCATAGGATGATGGCATATAAAATTTAAGTTGTTTACGTTTTCTTTGGCATTTGGTGAATTGGTGTTGTGTCTAATCTGTTATATTTAATTGTAAAACCTTTATTATATATACAATCTGTTTCTGTTCAATTATTTTTATTGCAGAACTTTTTAGTTTTCTTTCCTGATCATTTGATTTTGATAAGAATGAAATAGTCAAAGATACAGAGATGTAATCGTTTATACATAACGATGCCTATAAAAACAGAAAGTGCCAGTTTTGCCACATTCTGCTTAATTTTATTTCTAGTGTTCAGAATGTGGTTGTTAAAAGTGGTAAACATGATCGATACGGATCTTCTTTGTTGTACTGGGTGCCATTTATGGTGATATTTGCATAATTTTTCTCCAACTTCACCCTGTACCATTAGTCTTTTCAGCTGCATTCAGAAATTACAATTGGGATTTTAGAAGTAGATTCCATAATTTGTCCTTTTCCTGATTAAGTATGCTCTTGCATCTTTCTCTCATTCTCATTTCTTTCTAGTACTTTCCGATCACGTAGCAGTGATTCTGGCTATTCTTATTCTTTATGATCATGATCTACAAGGAATTGCTCCTAAGTTGCAATTTCAATGGTCATGTTCGATTGCTTGTGGATTTGCAACAATAAGTTGTTTTTCAGATGATACTATTTAGTCATATGCATTCCCTTCCGCATTTCCTGGTTCAACCATACGCATGGCTTCATTCTAAAAGCTTTTTATCTTTTTCAACTTAAGCTGCCCTTACATCAGGAAAAAATAATGTGTTTTTTCTACCAATAATTTTTTTGTATGATTGCTCAACAAGTACTGATAAATGTAGTGGAAACTGTAGCATTGAATGGTTTACAATATTGAAGAAAAAAAATCCCGGAACAGAAGAAGAGGCATTAGCAATGAATTATGCAATATCTGACTGCCACTTTTACAGCTAAAAAATGTTCGTCTAGTAACTAAACAAGGGTGAGTTTAATGATATTTTGTTTTTATTAAATATGGATTTGTTAGAATAATGGTTAAATAATGTAATATATTTATTTATTAATTGGTTTAAAATTTTGGGATAAGTATCCAAGTAAAAGCGGCGTGGAGTTAATTTAGTCTTGATTTGAGTCTAGTTAAATGATACTTTGTGTGCGGGTGTGACCGAACATTCTAAGCTATCTTTGCTAAGAGACCAGCGGGGATTGACGAGGCTGATCTTATCACACCACGTTAATTGTTGAGATTTTTTCCCAAATAAACAAATTTAGTATTTTCTTGACTAACTTTCAATTACAGCTTACTCTTAAGGTTTCATCTGGTTCTATCACAATCTATACTCACAAACTTTTCAATTGTTATTTATTTATTTATTTTATTGTTTGGATTAAAAAGAAAATGGCATTAACATGGGTCTCTTTAAAATAGAGTAGGAGTCCAATATGAGGGATAAACCCTAAAAAATAACACCCACATTGGCTTTCCTGTACATTGTCCAAAATAAAAGTTTATTACAATACTTCTCTTTTGGAGAACACTACACCTTTTTCCAAATATCTTGTTCATTTTTTGAAGAGTGGGTGTGGATGTTTTCACTTTTGAGAAGGGGAGAAGATAACGGAAAAAGGAATGAATAAAGAATATTAAATAAAAAAGAGTTTAGAATAGAGAATGATGTGCATGTATTGAAAACATTTAGCTAAAATAGAAAAAAAAAAAAAAAGATATTCTTAAGGGGTGAGATATATTTTTTTTTGGATGAATTCTTAAGGGTGAGTTAATATGAATGCTATTAAGGGTCTTTGGAAATAATTTTTTTTTTTTTGATGAAAAAAGATTTTATTGATCAGAGAAACAAATTACAAACAAAGAGTAGGTTCCTCCCTAACACACACACACACAAAAAAAAGAAAAAAAGAAGGAAAGTGGGAGGGCAGCTACCCCAATCAAAGGAATCAAAAAAATTACAAATTA
Organism: Quercus robur; assembly: GCF_932294415.1. Taxonomy (NCBI): domain Eukaryota; kingdom Viridiplantae; phylum Streptophyta; class Magnoliopsida; order Fagales; family Fagaceae; genus Quercus; species Quercus robur. Next base: position 44,690,913 of record NC_065538.1, read on the forward strand.
AAGACCACTTAGCTAAGGAGGGAGCTATCATATTGGCTAGCCTAGGAATCCAAGAAGTAGAAACATTAGAATCTAAATGATTTTATTTAGACGAGACTGTTATTGAGTAAACTTTAATAAATAATGTAACTATAATTTTATCTGTGATCAATAGACAAATTTAATATCTATTTTTATATTTATTTGAAAAAGAATTAATGTCACCAAAAACCTATAAATATATATATATATATATATATATATAAATAGTCCCTAAATTAGTGTTATATATATATATATCACTAATTTAGGGACTATTTGGTTTTTTTTTGGGAAGGGTAACAAATGCTATAATGGGATCCCTTAAAATTTAGAGATTACAAGTTTAAAATAATAAAGAAAATTAAATTAAAGTACACTATTGGATCTTTAACTATGAAGTTGTATTTTAATAAGGCTTGTTTGGTATGGGATTCCAAATAATAGTTTTCAGTATTTAAACATTAAAAATTGTGGATAAAAAAAAAAAAAGGTATTTGGTAGGAAATTTCATTTAAGAGTGTTTGAGTTAAATTTCTCATTTTAGGGTGCTTGAACATTGTATTTAGAGAACTCCTCCATACTAGTTTTCAGTTTTTAAATAACATTACTTAATGACACTTTTGTAAATATGTTAAAAACTGTAAGCCCCATTTGATGAGGGAATTTTCTCTCTTCAAATAAAATAATAATACTTTTACTATACTAATTTTTCTTTTTATAAAAAAAACACATATACATACTAAACACATAATTATATTTTTTACATTTTTAAATATATTATTTGAAATATGATACCAAACAAATTTTTTGTATTATGAATATTTTAAACATATTTTCACAGCACTTTTTAAACTACAATTTTCACATATTCGATTCTTCTTGGATGATTATGTTTTCATGTTTTTTGGTTTACTCATAGTCGTTTTATATATTTAATTATTTTATGAAATTCTAGCTCTAAAATATTGTGAAATGTAAAATTATAATTAATTGAATAGAAAACAAATAATACTATAATAATAAAAAACATAATCTAACATGACAGACGAAAAAAAAAAAAGAGAGTAAATGGCGAAAAAGAAGGAACCCAAATATTTAGAATTTTTTTTCTAAATAACAATAAATATTAAAAAATTTAGTTAGTTGTCACGTTTCAAAACAATGTTGAAAACTAGCATCTCAAGTGTTTAAAACTCGAGTTCTAAGATAAAACTCGAGTTTTTAATTCTCGATTTGTAAGAGGATGGGCTCAAAGTGAGAAAAAAATCGACGTGAAAATCGAGTTTTAAAGACTCGATTTCCATAAATTGCAGAAAAATGCCGCTATAGGGTCTTAAAACTTATAGGGCTTAAAAACACCACTATAGGGCTCCCTAAACCTGGTACTTATAAAAAAAAAATTTGTAGGAAAATGCCGCTATAGGGATTTAAAACGTCACTGTAAGGCTTAAAAACGCCACTATAGGTGAAATTTTTTTTGCATGAAACTCGAGTCTTAAAGACTCGAGATCTATGTGGCATTTTCACACTCACGGCGCGAGTTCTAATATGGATCTCGAGTTTCTAAAACTCGAGATGTTATTTTTCTTAAATCGTTCAAACCGTTCCTAACTTACTATTTTGAATCACTATTCACATCTGTTCTGCATAAAACGGACGAAATGAGTAATTAGTTATAATTTCCCAACCATTTAGTTAGTAGTTCTAGTTACAAAACTATATTATTTACTAGCATCTCGAGTTTTTTAGACTCGATTTTGGCCTATAAATCGAGCATCAAAGACTCGATTTCTATGCTCTAATTACTTCCGACGTGACATATTTTTCCACGTGGATACATAGAAATCGAGTCTCTAAGACTCGATTTCTAACCCTTATAAATAAAAACAAGTCAGAGAGGAACCAGAACATCAGAGAAGAAAGCAGAGAAAAAAAAAAAAAACTAGAAACAGAAAGAGAGATCGGCTTCAGATCGGAGTGGGTCACATGAGCCAGTCACGCGAGCCAGCTCTTTCTCTCCCTCTAATCTGAGTCTTTGGATTGATTTGTTTGAGATTTTTTAAATTTGTTTTTAGGTATTTTGGCTTGTCTATGAGACTTAAAATTTTTAATTGGGTTGGAAATCGAGTCTCTGAGACTCGATTTCCAGGTAGGCTCCACATGGAAAAAAAATCCACATCGGACGTGATCAATCCATAAAAATCAAGTCCCAAAAACTCGATTTATAAGTCCTAAATCGAGTCTTTAAGGCTCGAGATGTTAAAAAAAAAATTTCTTTCAAAACTGGACCTACTAACTAGATAGTTGGAAAATTAGAGTTATTTACCTATTTTTCCCGCACAAAACCTCCAAATATTTATCAAATACTTTAGTTAAAAAAAAGAAAAAGAAAAAGAAACGAAAAATCTCAACTTCCTGCATACAAGCATACAGCCATGGCAAACGGAGGACTTAATAACAGTTAACAGTAATAGTAAGAAAACAAAACATATGATTTATGAAGCGAAAGAGGGAGCTGTAGAGTTTAATTTTTGAAATTGTGATTCCAAAACCCTAAACCCATCCACACACCAATGCAGCTCCTTCAACTTCAATCCCTCACTCTCCCTCTACTTCCAAAACCCCTAAATTTAATCCCAAAACTACCCCTCAAAACCCAGAGAAACACCTTACCGGTCCTCTCATGCTCTCCCACCGACCAAGAACTACAAGTCCTGGAAGCCGCCGTGTTGGACTCCGACGAGAAGAGCCTCCCCTGCGTGCGAACCTACGAGAACGACTCCTCTCGCCTCGCTCTCGTCGGAGCCGTCTCCTTCCACCAGGCCTTGACCGCCGCCGCTGCCGACGGCGGTCGTGCCGCCGACGAGCACCTCGACTCCGGCATCCCCGCTATGGTCGTCGAGACCGTGTTCCCGGCCCGCTCCGATGACCACAGCACCGTCTCCACTCGACTGGTACCTTCATTTCTATCACCTTCTCTATCTTTCAATAACGTTTTATAGAATTCTGAATAAATTGATAGAAATCATAGTTATGATAGACTTGCATAATTGCATTTGCCTCTAATTTTGAAAAAAAAAAGGGATGTGGGTTTTGATTGAATTGCGTTTATTATTTGAATTAGTGGTTGAGATTAAATTGCTAAGTGTGTATAGATAATAGATGAACTTATTTTCAATGGCTTATTTTGTTTAGAAAAATAAGTTGTGTAAAAGTAACTACTAGGTACAGTTGTACCTGGAAATAGCGAAGTTTTAAAAAACTGTACATAAGCTGGTGGTGAAAATAAGCTGACATTTTAAATTAAAACAAATAGATAGACCCGGATTAGTGAGGGTACGATTGAAACAGTAGATGACTAAGTGTGGTGCAGTCTCTCTCATTATGATCTTTTGGTTTTGGGTTGTATTAGAACCTGCCAGGTAAGTACTACATGAATGGTAATTTTTATTGCTTGGTTTGTATATGTCTTGTGTACATGTAGCCGACCTTGATTAGTTTGTTTAGGATTCATAGCTGATCTCAAAATTTTGAGGACATGGTGGGTGGTGGTTGTTATTGTTGTATTGTGGTTGATTGGTTATTACTATGGTTCTGAGTTCTTCCTACTTAATGACCTTTAAAAGTATCTGGTGTTCAGTTTCCCATTCTATGATCCTTTCTGTTGGTCTTGATTATGTAGGCATGAATAACCTTGCGAAGTAATGAATTGTCATTTGAGTTCCATTGTTGAATATATGTCTAAAGTTATTTTCTTTAACAGTTCTTGCCTGCTAGGAAAGTTAGCGAAAGAGCGAAAAAGCTCAGGAGGTCTATCTCAGAAGATATGCTGTTGAGCACCACCTCTAGAAATATACTTGCCATGACATTTAGACAAGTAGTTTTGGAACAGCTTTGGAGCTTTGAACTGGTTGTTTTTAGACCTGGGTCAGAAAGAAATATGGAGGATCTGGAAAACCCGAGAGAGGTTTGTCATCCTTTCTTATGTATTAAGCTCTTGCATTTTGGTGTCTGCATCGCTTTTCCATAAATTGTAATATCATATAAATATGTCTGCCCTGCAGGTGCCACATTGATACTGATAGGTTCAGTTCTCTTATGCCTTTCGTATCAGCAGGTCCCTGCATCTTTTTCTCTTAGCTCATCAGATGAAAGGGCTATCGCTGTGCTTGCGGAAGCTATTTGCATTTCTGCTCTTCAAAGCACTGAAAGACATTTCCTTGATAATATATGGAGCAAACCTTCAAGTAATATCTTCCGTTGGTTTCGAAAGCCCACAAGGATTGCATCAAAAGATTCCTCAGTCATCATATACGAGTTATTTGAGGATGAGATAATTGAAAATGCTAAGACTCTGTTGGAAGATTTTAATTCAACAAAGGAAGGCTATAAGCCCAAGAAAACAGAATCAAAGCACCATTGGTGGATGCTGTCAGGACAGACTGAATTGGAAAAGATTGGTGGTCCACAGTTCAGTGCTTGGACAAGGGAATATGTTCCTGCTTATAGGCTACAAATTGACACAGATATACTCAAGAATATAAAATTTGATGGCTGGAAAAAATCTACAAATAATCGGTGGGAAGTACTTCTCACACACTCCCAAATGGTTAGACATGCTTTCTTTACTTCCTTGGGTTTTAGGCTTTTAATGGTATTTTTTCTTCTTGTGACAGATGTGGGCATTTATACATGTTTGAAGTATCTGTAACCACTTTAGGTCTTTGGCTTAATTTTTTTTTTTTTTTAATTTAAAATAAGATAGCAATGTGCATGATGAAGAATGAAGAACCCCCCTCCTCACTTTCCTTCTCTTCCTCCCTCAGAAATAGAAAAGAAAAGAAAATAAAAGAAAAATAGTGCAGAGGCAGTTTGGTGATCATATAAGTATTAAGTGTGATGAAGCCGTATTTGTAAAATGCTTTTACAAGGATTGATTTTACTTTAACTTGTTAATCCCAATCTATTGGGATATATATTTGATTGGGTTTTTGTTTTATAGCATTGATGCTATTTCAATCTAGCTTATCAATTAAATTTTGCAGGTTGGATTGGCAGGCATTTTAGATCTCTACTATGAAGATCTTTACTCGCTGCCCAACAAACAACTATCATGTGGTGTGGTTGCAAATTTTGCAAACTTGTCCAACAAAAAGGTACCCAATTAATTAATTAATTTTTTCTTTCCTTTCTGGTAAAAACAATTGGAGCCTTGATTTTGCATGGTTTGCAGACTGATATGTGCAATGGTTTTCTTGGCTCTCTGGCACTAAGAAAGGAATTTCAATGAATTTTAGAAATAAGAAGGTTTTTGGTGCTCTGAATATTTTGAGATTCAAGAATGAATCATTAGAAGACATTGGCTCTGGTGTTTTGAATTTGTGATCGTTAGAAGACAAGTGCAATCCTTGCAATACTAAAAAAAAATTGGACACTGGTTATGAGTGGGTGTAAGGTGATACAATATTTACTTGTGGGAGAGAGTTGTAGTGAGCATACACCATTACCCCAGTAAACAGTGATTTTGCTAGTAGTTCAACATATATTCACAATTTTAGAGTTTATCATGAATAATCAGTCTAATAATTGTTGCCAATGAGCTCTAACTCAAATTGCACCTCATTCCCTTGTAAGAGTAAAAGGTGGAGAGTGGGGTTATGAATTCAAGACCTACTAGCTGCATATCTAACTTACTAATAAAGAAAAATTTTCTAAAGATATATATATATATATATATATATATATTTTCTGGATATTTTGGCTTTGAACATTCAAGAAAAAACAGTACTCCTTTTGGTATTTCAGATAGATCTGGAGAATCTCCAAGTGAACTCATACTGCAGTCAAATTTGAAACTTCTATAGGGGTACTCTGACTTAGTTTGTTGTGTTGCTTACTGGTACTTCTTGTTCACTATCTCGTTTGACTCCTTGTCAGCATCTTTTTCTGGGGCTTCAGTGCTAACTCCTTTCAACAAAACCTTATCCTAAGTCCCAACTAGTTGGAGCCAACTGTGTGTCTGAAATTGGTGGTAAACTTATTAGGGAAAAGCTGTGCTTGATCTCTGATTAAATTTTTTCAGTTGAGATAACGCCTTTTTAAATTCAGGTGAGTTCTGTTAATTGCTCTGGGCTTATATGTTCCGTAACTTGCAGAGGAGCTCTTCTTGGTTGAAAATGATGTCTGTTAGCCTTGCGAGTGGAGTTTTTCTGGTTATAATCAGTGCTCTTGGTCAACTTGGTTTGCCTCATCTAAGCAAAGGAGGAAGGTACCCTGTAGAACATAGGCCTCTTCCATCATCTGAAGTTGACTGTGCACTAATCCAATCTCTGGATGCGAGAGAGGTATTTATGCACTGAGATAATTATATGTTTTTACAAATTTAAATTACTTTGGTTTAAACATATATGATACTTATCAAAAAAGGGAAAAAAATAAAAAAAATAAAACACATGGCAGTTCATGCAAAATTAATGTGTGAGGATATGGAAGAATAAGAAGCAGGGAGGTTGCTTCCAAGTTCTCCCAAGTGCCCTCAAGATATAGCAATTCTTATATCTATTTGTTCACACTTTTGACTGTAAAATAAATATTTTATATCAAATGCTTCCCTCTGGGCGAGACAGCTATAATTCGTGTTGGCCCCTTTGTAATCAAATGGTAGTGTAAGCCAAGGCTTAGCCTTATGTGGCAAACCTTTTTATGATTCAACTCATACTGCTTGCACTATATGTTACTTTAATGAAAATTTAAAAACAAGGATCAACCATGTATGAGGCTATGAGCTACATTTCAAATTTGTTTGATTCTAATGTATATTCCATCACTTTTCTTGTTACTTTGTTATGTTCTGTTTGTTTAATATATTTTAGCACATTCCTAATATAGTTTAACTTGTGATGAAATTATAACTGTGGGACTTTAAAAAAAAATCTCATTACCACTCTATCACTAATTGTATAAATATGTTGAAGTACATTTTCTGTTATGGCTTACTTTGTGATTTTAGGGGGTAGAATGCTATGCCTTTTACTTCAAATGGTCACTTCAAAGCATTAATTCCATATTGTTGGGGTGTTATCATAGTTGGAGCTTTAATTGTAAATATGTATTATTTCCTTTATTGTAAAGCTTTAATAGTTAATTGAATTTGAATAGTTGGAAGAATTCGGCGTCTCAATTGTCAAAAAGATAAAAGATGCTTTTGGTTGGGCCGGTGATATAAGGACTGAAACAAGAATTGGTGCTTGGACTGGGGAATTACCGTCCTACCTGAGGATGGTTGGTGAAGCCGATTCCAATATTGAAGGCATTTCAACTGCCCCTTCAGAGAAAATTGACACAGACATGAGAATTTCTGCCCATGATATTGCTAGTTATCAGGTAAACTCAAATTGTTTATAGAATCTTTGCCTTATTTCTTGCATTTTCTTTGTCACAGCATAATTAAACAATAAAGGAGAAACATAAACCTAGATAGTTTTATGATTCTAGTATCCACATGCTTAGCATTTTTTTGGGATGGTATCATGGTAACTGAGGAGTATCAACTTAATAAGTAGTCATAGTTGGTGTGATTTTATTCACTGTAAATCATTTTGTGAATGCTGAGAACAGAGAAGAAAGTAAAGACCAATAGTTGTGGGAAATGTATAAATTCAATGGTCTGCTCTAGACTGGTTTATTTGACCAAGTCTAGCTGGCTATAACATTGATCTCATTTGTTGAAAAGCTTTCTGTATTGCACTAAGCAAAGGGCAAGTCTTGTCTGGGAGACGCTGAAAATCTTGTCACTTTGTAATTTAGTGATTGATATGGACGGTATAGCTCTTTTTGAATTTGAAGTGGCATTACTCACTTGAATATGAAAGGAATTGCTCTCATCTTTCTGTTGTTAACATATGACTATAACGCAATATCACCGATTCTAATTTTCCATCAGTACAGCCTTGTTTGATCATTGAATTACTCTAATTGCTTAATTAAAAACTAGAGTAAAGATCTTTACCTCAATTGATCTTCTTCATAATGATGTTGATCAGCATCAGTTAGGGTTGGCAAAAAAAATTTATTTACTTATTTATTTTTTAAAAAGAAGAAAAAATTGGGCCAATGACTCGGTTCTGTTCATAATGATGTTGATCTCTACCTCTACTTCAATTCGAACTTTTATTGGCCTTCTCCTCTCTTATTCATCCATTCCCAAATGTGTTTTCTTGATGCACATGCACAATACTTAAAATTTCCTAGGGGTTTTGAGTTTCATATATCTGTAACAACCATTGGGTGGTCCATGATGATCACTCTGGATCTTTTGTGGATTTGAGAATCAAATGAAGAAAGGGATTGTTCTTGCTTCATTTTGGCTATAGTACTGTACATAACCGAAACTGTTTAGTGTGGGTGTGCCATGCAATTTTATTGGTGGTATGTTAATATCCTGGAAAATATTGTCTATGATCATATTATCGTTTGTTGCTTATCTTGCCCTTACAAATTATAGCGCCCTCTGCTTCTTTTTTGTTGGGGATGCATTGCTGTCAATTTGCTTATTTTTAATGTTTGTTGAAATTTAGGTGGTTTTGTCAACTGATGGAAAGTTAGTTGGGTTCCAACCTACAAGCCGGGTTGCTGTTAATCGTTGGGCTGCTAATCCCTTAGCAAAGGAGTTGTATGGTGGAAGAAAGCTCTCCCCTGGTAGGTGCTGATTTGCTTATACTTTTAAGTCACAGTGTCTTGAGTTGCTGCTGAATTAATATGGTTTGTCCTTTTGGTCCTGGCTCGAGTAGGTTTTATTGAACCTGGTCTCAAGTTCCATCATCCCAGTGAGCTAGTTGTAATGGAGTTGCTGATGTCGGAAAATCCAGATGCCTGTTTTGCTTTGGCCAGGCCTTTTCGATGATCATTGCCTAGTTGTTATATGCGAAAACTACTGCCTGTTGCTTGTCATTCTACCCCCATAGGGTTTAACCCCATTATACTGGAAATTCATATGTTAGATTCTATCGCCACAGGAAATATTTTGTTTGAATATCCAAATACCATTCTAGCCTTTCTAGGTGTTAGCGTCATTAGCCCTGAGATTTGAAGGAATTGTTGGAAGATGAGTCTAAATTATTATAGGAAAGAAGGGGATGATCTTTCCTCTAAACAATTTCTTGTTGATAGAATATATTGATTGCAGAGAAAGCAAGAATGCTACTTAGGGTAACTTTAACTGTGATAAATGCTACTTAGGTTGCGTTTGATATTGGGTTAAAAAGCCAGCTTTTTTGATTATTTAATTTATTTTTGCTACTATTTATGGGTCCTATTACACTTTTTGGTACTTTATTTACAATATTTTCAGTAAAAAATTTTTAGTTTCAGCTAAATAAGCTGTTTCCAAATAGACTGTTAATGTAACTTTAACTGTATGTGAGGGTGTGTGTGTGTGCGCGCGCGTTTTAAAAAAAAAGAAAAAGAAAAGAATCACCTCTAAAAATATAAGCAATTTCTTAGGAAAAAAAAGGCGAGAGATAATCTTTATGCCTTTTCATTGTGAAATATGTATACCCGGACAATATGTGGGGACTTGGTGGCTAACATGAATTATGCTGTGACATTTGCTTTAAACAAAACACCTAGAAAATAATTATTCCTGGCCGTTTTCATCTTTGCAGGGAATATAGAAGATAAAAGAAAAAAAAATTTATAAAATCTAAAATATTACCAATAAATGAAATGAGATTTATAGACATTTCATTGCTAAAAAAATGATTATTACGTATATGAGTTGAGATACACATTGTGAAAAAATTCTCAAATGGAAAATGGGGGGCCATGAAAAAGTGATGTGCAAATAACAATTAACAAGAGCCTTTTTTCTCCTCATAAAATGGGTTTCTGAATCACTTAGAAGTTACTAAGTATAAGTCAAATCATAGTTCAGAGCCTCCATTGCAGGAGTGGGGAATTCTCAATCCAAAATAACATCTTCAGAAATATGACTAACATACCGCGCTAAAGAATGAGCCATTAGATTTGATCCAAACGAGAGAGATGGGAACCCGATTTAGTGATAGCTTTCATGACATTGGCATTGTCTTATGAAAAATTGTCTTTAAATGGACTTAAGCAGTAAATTTAGTGGGAGTTAAATACCTAATTTTAAATTTTAAATTTTGAAGGAAGGAGTTTATCTTTTTAGTAATTGTGCTTAAAACTTGAGGTTTATTTTAAGGATGAGGGAGAACATGAGAAAACAAATTAAGAGGAGAGAGAAGATAATAAATGTTTAAACTATTTTATTAATAAAAAGTGATTTAAAAAAAATTAATAAATTTTTTAAAATTTTGAAAACGTAAACAATGAGAGTTTGTTATATTTCCTTTTAGTAAAAGAAAGAGTTTGTTATATTTCCTTTTAAGAGAAAGACTAGAATGTGTATACTGTGGCTCTGTGATGGTGTGTGTATTGTGTACCAAAATGTAAATACCACACGAAGAAAAATGAAAGAGAAGTACCCAGCTGATGCCCTCTTTGTTCTCATTTTTGTTTTTGTGTTCTCTTTGCTTCGATGATTGCTGGCTATGTTTTGTTTTTGTGTTCTCTTTGCTTTGATGATTTCCGGCTATGTTGTGTTGGTTTCCACTGTTGGTGTTTGGCTGAAGTGAAACCACAAGGTTAATATTCAAGCTAAAAAATACAAAACCAGAAAAATGAGTAAAAGAAGAAAAAAAAAAAAAAAGGGACAAAGTTCTACAAAATTGGCTGTTGCATAAAGCTATAACTTTACTCAATATCTTTTTATTAGAGGTAAATTTTGACAAATTCACCATTAGATTTTATTTTCTTCTTATATCCTCCATGCTTGTAAAATTTCTAAAAAATTAAAGATCAATAGTTATGTCATCAATAAATTGTTTAAATTGCAAGTTTTTGTAATTTAAAATTATGCATAAAATATAAGATTATAGATCTTATAGTAAATAATATCTGACTGACACAAAATTTGACATGTGTATTGAGAGCGTAAAAAACATGCAATTCAACGGTTAGATTTTAAAAATATATAGTAATGTTTATTTTATTGAGTAAGGTTGTAACTTTAGGTTACAACCAGTTTTGTGACTAAACTTTGTCAAAAAAACAAAAAGAGAAAGGAAGCTCATGGTTGTTTGTAGTCTCTTCTTCTCTGTTGTTTCTGCTTCTCCTTCTTTCTCTGTCTCTATTGCTATTTTTGGTTCTCTTCTCTTCCTCCGATATGTTTGTTTTGCTAGGTATTTTGGGGGGTTTAAGGGATTGTGTTTGGGTCTTTGACAATGGGTTTTCTCATAGAGGTTTTTGGGTGTATTTTAATGGGTATTTGTTGTTGATTTTGGGTATTTTTTTGTGTTTCTTGGGAGGGCTTTTTGTTGGGGTTTTGGGGCTGATTCTAGGGAAGAAGATAAAAAAAATGGGAAAGAGATGAGGGAGAGGCAGAGGGAATTTCTGGAGGGGCTGAGAGCTTTCTAGCATCTGAGGCTGTCTCCTCATTTTATGGAAAAGATTCTAATGAGTGGGAAAATTATTAGGTACTCCCGGAGTACCATAAATGAATACTCCCTCCTCTCACATGAATGGTGGGTCTCACCATGAATTTAATTAGTAGGACTCACCATTCATGTGAGAGGAGGAAGTACGCATTTATGGTACTCCAGGAGTATACAATAATTTTCCCTAATGAGTGAGGTAGGGGGAGTGTACTGTCAGTGTGGGCTGGCAGTGAGAGAGAAAGCCAGTTGGCAATGCGAGAGAGCCAAAACTTGGGGAGCAAGGCCAAAAATGACACTTGGTGTCATCCTAGGTAAAATCTTGGCATAATCTCAACAATATTTCTCAAAAATATCTCTTGATCCTTCTTGAACATTCTTAATTTTGGGTAGTTGGTCCCTGGACTGCGAAATGGCATGATCTTAACCCTCCATATGTAACAATTGATTGAAGATTAGCATTTAGCACAACATAAAATGGGACCTAATTTAATTTGGACACGCCTAATAAAAAGGAAAACTAATTAAATTTTCAAAGAATGACACACGTTCGATGAAAAATCAAGTAATCTTAAGGGTTAAAATGTCTTTTTAGCACATATTGAAACCAAATTAAGCCAAAAACACACCATTTTTCATGAAAAATTCAAAGAGATACTTTTCACATTTTCACAATAACTCACCCAATTCAGGCATGATTTTTGTTTAAAAAAAAAAAAACCATTTGAAGAGTATTTCATGGTATTAAGTTCACCAATTTCTTAATTTAAAGCTCAAAATTCTAGCAAAATTTAGGGCCAGATAAAATACGGTATCGATACAATGAAATGCTGTTTTTTGGTTCTTGTAAGCATGAAAAAGGGTTGTATGTTTTATTGAGTGGTTGTGGTCCATGACTATAATTATTACAATATTGTAAAATTTTAAAGGTAGTACAAAAGTTTAAACTCCAAAGTTTTTTAGAATGTGCAAATTTTTTGTCTTTTTATGACAATTGTGTTGTATGTTTTATTGAGATGATGAGATCCAATTGTCATAAAAAGACAAACAATTTGCACATTCTAAAAATTTCGGATTTTAAACTTTTGTACTACCTTTACAATTTTACAATATTGCATTCATTGGAAAATTCAAATACAAATGATATATCAAACAATATAACTTAAAATTTATTGAGTAATAATCATAGTCATAGACCACAACCACTCAATAAAACAAACAACCCTTTTTCATGCTTACATGAACCAAGAAATAGTATTTCATTGAATTTAACAGATTCTTACCATTTTAGAGAGAGCACATGCTTGAATTTATTTTAGCATCTCCATGTAAATATTCTAACATGATAGTAGACTTCAATTTAGCAATATATTGACAAATAAGAATGTCAAGTGCATGAATTGAGACATATTAATCAATATTTTCCAAATTATTCTGTAGACAAATATAGGAAAAATATCTATAATTCCATTTGAAGTCTTCAAATCTAATTTATTATCGTCAAAAATAAAATAAAAATATCAAATGACTACAAGTATATTATTGAGAAAAATAACTATTGAGTAATGAAGTGCAGCTTTGTTAGCATAGGTGCACAATGACATACTTGTGTTCCCAACCTTCAATCAAATGCAGAGTTCACATGAGTTATAAAAGTAGAGATTGATATACATGTTCTAAATAGTATGCTTAACAAACATTTTCCACAAATCACTTTAAACTTTGGTTTAAAATTCAAATACCTTAAGACATAATTCACGTGTTTTTTCATCTCTTTGGGGTCACCATAACATATTCCTAATAACTTCTCAACTTCAAACACCTCATCATCTTCTCCATCAGCCTCATCACTATCATTATCATCACTACTACCATCATTAGCAACATTTTTTGTTCCAAACAGATCCGCATACTCTTGTGGAACATCATTACTTTTAATTAGGGAAAACTAACAACATAATTTTTCCCACTCATCTAGAAACAACAAAAAATCTTCTGCGGATTCATTTCTAACCTAATTTGCCAAGGATAAACTAATATTAGAGCTTTGCACTTAAGCATGAAATTGCCTATATATCAATAGAAGAAAATACACTCGAAAAATCTACCTCTGTCTTTGGATGGTCTAACTTGGGACTTTCACAATCATACTGGTTCAAGTCAACTACTTATCTCTATAATAGAAAACAAAGGAAATAAATTAGTTCCAAGACATAATGATGATGATAAGTTGACATCTAATTTAGGTTATTATATTTTGTGGCTTAAAGAATAGAACTTACAGTAAAAAGATGTAAATTGAACAAATTAGCTTCAAGACATAACCCCGTTGACATAGCACCACAACTAGAGTAGAGGTCTAGTAATGTAACCTCTGGCTTAGGGTGATCTTGAACTTGGGAAACTTCTTCAAGTTCAACCCGATTCATATCACACTCACAAGAATTTGTCAATGATGCCTCACAGATACAAAGCCTCTCTTCTGCAAGTTCATAAGGAGGAAAAAATAGGAGAAATGAAAATAAAGTCTTTCAAATTTAAAAACACAAATACAATTTGTTGCGAATAACACAAAATTACAACATGTTGGTACTTAACAAAAGTAGAATATGACAATAAATAGAGCATGTCATAGTAATAATCACAATTGGGAATTGACTTTCTCTTTGCTGGATCAACCTAAAAAACAAACTTTAATTACTATCACATTATATAAAAATCAAAGAATGTATATAAGGACTTGAAATCATACATTCAAAGGAATCCTAGCAATTGTTAATTTTTCAACTAAGCAATCCAATGGGTTATCATCTTGGAAATCTGAATAGAATATGCGCTTGCTCTCGATAAGATTATGACATTTCTATATGACCTACGGAAAACATTTTTAATTAGAACTAGGCATTATCAAGCTAAATATTGAGGACCGAAATCAATTAAGAGATGATGTTAAGATAACACTTACAGTATCCTCGGCTCTATAATATCATTGAGTTGTAAAATAAGAACTTCCTTCCACAGCCTCAAACATCTCCACAATCTTGCATATATAACTAGGTTTTCCTTCAGCAACCTAAACACAACAAACAAACAAACAAAAACACAAGATAGACTATCAAAATAAAATATACAATAAGTAGCATAGCACTTCAAATTAAAACTTACCTTAATGTGAGCATCATCATTAAGATTATAAATAATTTAACCATTAGTCTCTGCTTAAGTGTAATGGTGTCAAACTTGAATAATTTGGTTGAATCATCCTTACTTCTTATGAACTATGTTGAAGTCTAAAAAGTCATGAAGTTGCACCAAGGCCTAAAATGGCACAGAGAATTGAACTCCATGAAAAAAAAATACTTGAGCCCACAAAAAAAAAAAAAAGGATGGTAGGCCCAAATCTATTAAGATTTTAAGGAGAAACCCAAACCCATGTATGAGTAAGCTTTAGAACTCATGAAACAAAGGGAAGAAGAAAAGCCCAGCCCGCCAAGGTTAGAAAATCGCTAGGGAGCCCAGTGGTATGACCTGGGTCGGGATACCTAGGGACTACCAGGAGCTTGAGATCCTCGGGACGTGTAGTAAAGCCAGGGTTGGATTAAGATAGTTCAAAGGGGATGCCAAGAAACACAAGGAACGAGAATAGATACGTCCCCATTAGCCACCCAATGATGCAAAAAGGAATCAGAAAGCTTGGGAACCAACAATTCATGAACAAGGGGCTGGTACCTTAGGGAACCCAAAAAGAAGAACCATGAAGGGAAGTGGTTAGGAAACTTTCAACCTGGCAGGAATGAATTAGCTCACTTGGGAAAAATGATAAAGGGAAAGGTAGCCAAAAGTTGAGTCTGAAAAGGTGGGAACTAGAAGCCTTAAAAAGAGAAAAACCTAAGGTCAACTCTTCAAGACATACCAGAATGGAAAGACAGCATGAGACTTTTGGGGAAGAAATACCAAAAGAAGAAAATTATGAAAAATAAGGAAGAGACCAGCCACCAATGTTGCTAGCATAACATTGGTTCTGGTATCCAGGAGAGCAAATGGGGGGAATCAGTGGTACCCCAGAAACTCTAGGATGACACTATAAAAGGGGGAAGCAGCCAACAATGAGGGGCATTCAGTAACAATGAATTAGAGTAAAATCATTGAGAAAACTCTGTTAGAATTCAAAAAAAGTAAGAAAAGAAAAGGAAATACCGCTTGGTATCCTCAAACAGCCACTAGAGAACACACTTGGATTAAAAAAGATTCAAAGGGATTCAAACTTTGCAAGTCATAAAGGCCTGAAGAGCCATCTAAGACTGTGATTTTTTAACTTATTTGGACCTTGTGATATGACCTAGTGAGCATGATGTATTACACAATTGAGAAATTAATGAAATATTTCATAGTATCTTAAGGACCCCTAACGTTTACTTTGTGTCTTTCTCTATTGCATTGCCCCTTTATTGTTTCTTGTTGTTCAATGCATATATTTCTTGTTTGCTAGTATGTATGTGTTGTAGGATCTCTGCTCTGTGCACCATCTGGTTTGTAATCAGTCCATTTAGCTGTGGTGAACCAAGTCCAGTCCCTTAAAACAACAAGTAAGAGGGTCTAGGGTCCTTGTCTTTACTTGGGCCTAGGTGCTATCCAAAAAGGACCCTTACAAACTATCATCATCATATCTCATTACATTATAAGCCTACATCTATAATTTTATTTGGAGAGAGTTTCAACCTATAGCGTTTGCTCTTGATAATTGTTTTTTATCATCAGACCAAGACACCAATTTACTTTTGGTGTAAGCGGAGATTGAACTCCAGATCTCTTATTCAACCATCAGAGACTTTACCAGTTGAGCTAACTAGAATCCACAAGCCTACATCTATAATTAAAATATATTACATTACTCATCAATAAAACAAAAAGGACCAAATTAAAACAACATAATTTTAGTTTAACTCACAACATTACTCTTCATTAATTGTGATTTGAAATAGAGCTTGATGGCCATCTTCCATCTTTGTTCATAAAAAGTCAATATCCATAAGTGCTTTTTTAGTTTTTGGGGGTATTTCAGTCATTTTTTAAGTTTTGAGTCTTTTTGTCATTTTCTTAGGCTTCGAGGGTATTTCGGTCATTTTATAAGTTTAGGGTGTATTTTTATCATCGTATAGGTTTTAGGGGCATTTTCATCATTTTATAGGTTTTAGGGATATTTTCGTCATTTTACAGGTTTTAGGGGTATTTTAGTCATTTTTTTGGTTTAGAAGGTATTTTGGTCATTTTAAGGTTTTGGGGGTATTTTGGTAATTTCAGGTTTTGGGTTATTTTTGTCATTTTTTTAAGGTTTAGGGGTTATTTTGATAATTTTAAGGTTTTGGGGGTATTTTGGTCATGTTTTAAGTTTTGGGGGTATTTTAGTCATTTTTAAGGTTTATGGGGGTATTTTGGTAATTTTTAGGTTTCGAGGGGGTATTTTGGTCATGTTTTAGGTTTCCGGGATATTTTAGTCATTTTAAAGATTTATGGGGTATTTTGGTAATTCTTAGATTTCGTGGGTATGTTTTAGGTATTGGGGGTATTTCGGTAATTTTTAGGTTTCGGTAGTATTTTGACAATTTAAGAGGATTTTAGGAGTACTTTGGTCATTTTGAAGTTTTACGGCTAATTTGGTAATTTTGATTATTGGGTAATTGGGTGGGTTAGGGTTTACCTATAATAATTTGGTTGAATTGGGTTTGGGTTAGAATTAATTAGTTAAATGGGTAATATCCAAACCCTACTTGAAAAATTTGGGTAATATCCAAATCCTATCCGATTACTTTTTACCTATTAAGAACCGGGTATTACTCGAAATATTTGGAGTAGGTAGGGTTGTATATCTATTACCCAATGAATATGACCATCACTATTTACACCAAATTCTTATAGAATTTAATCTCGATTCCAAATATTTGACAATGAAAATCCATCCAAATGTTTAAAGGTTCTCATTTCTTATTTAAACTAGTGTGTCTTAGCATGATGATAAAAAACAATCATCATAGAGTGGATGTTATAGGTTGGAATTCTATCATATCTATACATAAATGAAAAAAAAAAAAAAAAAAAAAAAAAAAAAAAAAAAAAACCGAAGGGCTAAATAAACTGAAAACTAATTGGCAATAATCATCAAATTACTTGGTTCCGTAGCAATACATCAATTTCATAAAAATTATATAGACTCATTTGTTACCATAAATTTCTATTTTTTTAAAGAAACAATTTGATATCATGGCAAATGGGGGCATCCCTTTCACCACAATTTATAAAAGTAACCATAACATGCCTCCACAATTGAAGTGCAGGATCCTAAAGTCCCTTATTTTATAGTAATCAAACAAAGGCAAACTTCAGTTAGTCACAAAAGTCTCTTATTTAATAGCTTTAATTTTAACTCACACCAGCTAGCTGACTAGAAAGAAAAAGGCGCTTGCTGAAAAAATATATCACCAGTCAGCTGACTGGTAATAGAACAGTTGTTGCTTGCTAGTAGCCAGAAATATCAATGATTATAAGATGTACAATGGAATTACTCAACAATGTATTTTTTCATTAGAAGATTTTTCTCAGTCCTTACAACAGATATTGCGCTCATAATTTTAAAATTAACACCCTCGTCTCCTTTTACTTATGGAGGATTACATAAGTCCTAGACACCCACACTAACTTATAACCATCCAATAAAAAACGCTCATTGAGAAACAGGAGAAAGAGGGAACTAGAAAGGGGGGATGATACAAAAACATTCTTTTTCTAATAATTTTAGATCCATTCTTTTGGATTGAAATTAACATAACGCCCTCTTTGCAATTCCTGCCATGCCTCATGCTGGTCTGTGAATGGCATATCCTTCCTTATTTCTATGATTGGAATGCAAGCAGGAACCACAGAATTGGCACATTCTACAAGTTGAAAATAGATGTGAGCATGAAGAGAATTGAAGTGCAACGAAACAAAGGATTCTTATTTAAAAAAACACATGATGAGACATCAATTCAACATTCTCAAGCAATTACCAGTGGTTTAGATCATCTTCATCATAGTGGTTTGGATCATCAAAAAATATTCCCCCAACCCCCTGCCTCTCACCTCAGTGATGCACATACCATTAGGTAGTCAATACAGAGCATAACTGTCAAACATTCAATATGTTTCACATGTAAGATAAATGGAGCCAAATTAATTACAGAAGATCACTAGTATCCTATTCAACCAATGAAAACATACAACAACCAAAGAAAACTGGACTAAACAAGCCTGCTAACTGATTTGCATCAGCAAGGAGATAAAACCAATAAGCATTATTTTGTTGATTAGGAGAGTGATATAAAGATAACGTAAGCACTGAAGATGAGACTTTTGATGATCATTTTGAGCCTGAAATTTTAAAGGGCAGACCAAGCTAGACTTATCAATGTCCAAAGTTTGGGTCACTTTGAATTGGGTATGTCCAAAATTGGCCAGTGTAACCTGCCCCATAAAGGGTTAGGAAACCAGATCCAGAGCCAGCAATAACAAGATATAAAACTCACTTTAGATTCCTAAATAACTTGAGATGAATGTAAAGTCACAACTCACAAATGAGTTGAATTCATGGCAGATTGGGGAGACAAACTTTGATGCATTCCCTTCACTTTGGGCCCCACAATTCATCCTAATACACAAACACCCAAACAACACAAGTTCATAACTTTTAAATCCCATACTTGATATAAATGTTGAAATATCAACGCAACTTGTACATGTGAGTGCATCAAGGTAACATACAAAAACACATGTTGCTAAAAATAAGAAGTTATTAAGATTCGTAGGTCACAAGCACTTTTTCTGAACCTACAAAATAATGTCAAAATATCAGCATGCCTAAACACACAAAATTAATTTCTAAAATATAATAACTTTTTGAAAATAAAAAACCAAACCAAGTATTGCACAATTGAATGTAATGTCAAACTACCATTCTTAATCTAGACTATGTAGTGCGTGTGGGTGTGTGGGTAATAAGAATAAGAAATCTATCAGCGCATAGACATCAAA
This sequence comes from Quercus robur, assembly GCF_932294415.1. NCBI lineage: Eukaryota > Viridiplantae > Streptophyta > Magnoliopsida > Fagales > Fagaceae > Quercus > Quercus robur. The sequence continues at coordinate 44,710,511 of NC_065538.1, forward strand.
GTTCGAATTTTCTCATCTCTAACCCCCATCTGAAAAGTGGGGGTTTCCTTAATTCTCTCCAATTGCTGCGTGACCTTTTTCTGAACAAGATCGAGCGAGTTGAAGAGTTTCTGAGCAGGTGTGAGGGATGATGATGATGATGATGATTTCCTCTTATTGATAATGTAGTGAATGATATGGAGAAGATTCTGAAGCACTACATCATCATCAGTTGTCGAAGGCACCCGAAACTGGAACCGATCAGCAGAGATCGACAAATGAGGATTCATGATTTTAGGGGCATTGACAGGAGTAAATGGACTCCCAATTTGTTGTTGCTGTTCTCGAGATGAGAAAAACAAATCGGGAATAACACTCTTCGGACTCTCAATTTCAATTTGTTCTTGTTCTTCTTCCTCTCGAGGTTGAGGAGAAGGAGAAGAGTAAATGAAAAACGAAACAGGAGTCCCATTCCATCTAGAAGCCATGGATTGGATGAATATTAGGGTTTCAGAGAGATTGTAAGTCTGTAAAAAAAAGAGTCCGTTGCAGAAACGGAATGAGTGCAGAAAGTGGAAGTGTTGTTACGGTGGAGAGTGGAGACAGAGGGAGTTATATGTACTATAGGGGCTGATGCCGGTTTGCCACCTGCGTTTGCGTTAAGCTGACGCATTCGCGTTTTGCTTAAACGCTGTCGTTTTTTCTTTTTTTGAAATTTAAAAACCCGAGTTTCGCTCCTTTCGTTTTTTTCCCCCCAAAAAATTATATATATATATATATATATATATTAACTAATATTTTTTCTAGATTCTAAAATAAATAAATTCTACGCAACTTTTCAATTAATTAAAATTTATAAATACATACAAGTTTTGTGTGTGCTAAAAAGTTGATTTTTTATGAGTTTAGAAATAGGGGTAAGGTTAAGGGTTTTTATATTTTTTGAAATTCGCAGTTGTAATTTGGAATATAAAATTTTGATAAATAAAATTATTGTGATGTGAAAGTTTGTAAGACCTCTAAATTGGTGTGGCATGATATTATGAAATTAACATAAAAATTAATTTTTTTATTTTATATTATACAATAATATAGATTAGACAAAAAAAAAAACCTAAAAAAAAAATCAAAAATCAAAATTCACAATTTCATAATGAATTGAACACTAAAACAATGAAGTGGCATCTCATCATTGGCCTAAAGAGTGATGAGCAGTAACCTTGTTCATCACAGTACCCCTTTCTCTAGAAAATATTACTTGAAAAAGTAACATTGTTCATCACAATGTTGCATCGTTATTGCATTTACGAGTTCAAGAAAGAGAGGTTGCAATGATCCTTTAATCCAGATATCCTTCTACTGAAGATGTTAAGATTGATATTCTTTGATTCTGTTGTTTTCTTTTCTTTTCATTTTTTTTCTTCCTCTCTCGTGTCTAGGACGTACCTAGAATAATAATAATAACAAATTTACTACCAGATATGTGTTGGACACATTTGTACCCATATTTGACCCATGCCTATTTTGGACACAGGTATCTTGCCATTTTTGGCATATTTGTGCAACCTAGCAGGATTGATAAAAATGAATTAGAGTGGACGAAAGAACATAAAGTGAAATGTAAATTACCAACCATGAAAAGAAATTTTGAAAGTTTTGGGATGAAAATCTAATTTCATGTACAATTTAAGGATGAGAATAATAATTTTAGCCCTTTCGTTTTTTACAACATTTTTCACTACTTCTTGAGATTAAGGGTCTGTTTGGATAGAACTTATTTTGCTGAAACTGAAAACTGAAAACTGAAAACACTGTAGCAAAATAATTTTTAAATGTGTGAATAGTACTGTGGGACCCATTTTTAATGAAAATTTGATAAAAAATGAAATTTGTGGGTCCGTAAACAGTGCATCCGTGCACTGTTCACGGAAAACTGGTCAAAAGTTGCGGTTACTGTTCATATATAGTACATGAACAGTAGCCGTTTGTGAGGGGAAAACGCGTGAAAAAAAAAAAAAAAAAGAAGGAGAAAACGCAGAAACAGAGCAAACGCACTATCCAAACATTACCTAAGTTGTGGCTGGAGACATATTTTTACATTAGTCTATCACAAAAAAAAACTTTTATTATACATCAATTATAATCGATCATGTCAACTATTGTAGAAAAAAACATGGTGCTAAAATAAATGATAGGTACATTGAGTTCTAACATAAAAAATTCATTAAACGCATCTCAATGCAAGTTATTATCTTTTGATTATTGGTTTGAGTTGAATTCAATTTCTCAACCTCAAGATCATCTATATATATATTAATAGGCAAAATTTAGAGAAAGTTCAATTAGAATTTGAAATTAAAATTCAATTTTGCTTCATGTGTCTAAATTTATGTGGGGACCATATCATAATTATTCACTTATGTTTGTACCATGTATCCACTTAAGTTTTTTAATATTTGTGTCAAGTGAGTTAATGAGTGCAAAATATTGAGAATTTAATATTGTAGGGCTGGGGAGCTTATGATCCGGCTCACGCTCTATCCGGGCTCAGGGCCCGTGCCGAGGAGGTAGTGTGTCGAGGACGAGTGATCAAAGGCTGAGGGGTTAAGGGGAATAGCTGAGAACGACCCTATCCTCGGCACTCCAAGACTTCAATGAGAAGAGCAGCGTCTTAGTGAAGGATATCCCTAAATAGTCCCCTGAAGGGGATATGAGTGGAATAGGGCCCACGTGGAGGTACGGTGCAAAATAGGTTCCAGGAAAATACGTCCCCTCTGCATTAAATGCGCCGGCCAGCATCCTGATCATGTTAATGAGAAAAGACGCTTGGACGGTGTAATTTCGATCCTCGCAACTAACAGAAAGTAAGAGGGGACAGCTGATGGGACATGTACGGAAGTAAGCACCTGCCTGACCAACAAGTGGAGGGCTAAGATCAACCAAGAAGGACTATATAATGTAAAGGTTAGTGCACCAAGAGGAGGCTGGGAAAAATGGCCAAAAACCAGAGCCTCCCAGCCCGCCTCCAGGAGAAAGACTCCTAAGGCGAAAACGACGTAATTATGTATGAATACCACGAGAAACCCGCCGTCTGGTGACTGAGGTCTAGCCTTTCAAACCCACGCTCTACAAATGATATTGTTTGGGCCTTTTTGCGCGCGAGCCCATCACTGTTACGGTTCGTTACGAATCGTGCCCTTACAAATATTTAAAAAAAAAAAAAAAACCAATCACATATACTCAATAAAAATCACCACACAACAAAAATCACCACATCTTCCATCTTAATAAAAATTAGAAAATAAATTTGTAGGGACACGATTATTTAACGGCCAAATAATGATGTTGGGCTCGTACGTGAAAGATCCCTCACAATATGATTTGTAGAGAGTGGGCTTGAAAGGCTTGCCTTTGATCACGGGGCGATGGTCCGGTCTTGATTTAAGAGGAATTCATGTAGAAAAAAGGAGTTGGATTTGAACATTTAAGCCCTATAGCATCATATCCTGAGGGGTTGGACTCCTCGGACTCGGTCCGAGGATCATTAAGGTATTCCTCCGGTTATCCAGCGGTGGTTTTTCTTTCTGTGGTGAGCATATACCGGTAAGTGGTTCTTACCCCTGGAGTTTTTCTCCTCGAGGTTGGATGGGAGTCCTTGGTTTTTTGTCCATTGTTCCCAGCCCCTTTATCCAGATTACTTACTTTCTCCTTTATACTCGCTGACGCTCGTTATCCTTCGTCCACGTGTAGGGTCAACTTTTCCAAGACTGATATTTGTCCCGTCAGTCTAATCCCAGAATCACTGGGGGTGGTTGATAAAGCCGAAGAATCCGGCTTTGCTGGATGCAGAGTCTTATCTGGGAAGGGTAATGAGGGCAGCTTTCCCGAGATATCTTAGGTCTCCTTTCCAGTCTGGTCCTATACCGCTTTTGCCCCTCTTCTCGGTGGAATTTTGGGTCTGTCGAGGACTGAACTGTCCTCGGCAACATCTCCGGGTCATTTGGGCTTTATGTTATTGAGCTTGGGCCGTAGTCTTCTTTGGCTTGGGCCTTTGGACTTCCCACGAGCAAGTGGACCTGACCCATAAATTATTGGGCCCCACAAAATTATTATAATTAGTATTAAATTTAGGTAAGAATTTTAATATGTGATTAATTATGTTTACTTTAAAAAAAATAATTTGACTAATTATTTATATTTTTATGATAAAAATTGTGTATAATTTTAAATGTATCTATATGTATGTATTAATGCACGTGTTACATGATATTTTTTTTAAAATTATTTATAATAAAAATTATGTTTAATTTTGAATGCATCCATGCGTTTGCATGGATTACATGCTAGTTAAAAAATAAACTCAAAAAACAAAATAGAAATGTTATTATAATTTGAATACATAAATTCATGAAGTGAGGCTAAAGTACAATTTTTGTAAATGATGTTAGTAAAGTGTAATTAACTGGGAAAAAAATTGTTAATTGACGGTATTACTAGTCTATATAGCATACCAGAGCATGTGTTTATGCTGTTGGCCACTTGTACTTATGTATGTGAAGATTTCACAACTTTGGTCAGTTTATAATTGAACTTATAACTTGATTTACCAAAATAATAACTGGTGGAAAACATTCAGGGAAAATACCTTCTAGTTGTTGAGACATGAGAGTTGAGAGATGACATTGCGGTTAGAAATGTGGTTTATGTTCCTAAATGAATGTACAGCATTTTTTTTTTTTTTTTCAAAATTGGTGTTTTTTAGGAATGATCACAATTCCTATATCTGAACATATCAAGCCAGAATGGAATGATCACAATTCCGGAGAAGATTTAGCTAAATCCAATTTTTCATGGTTTTATTGGCCACCTAGGGATGCACCACTCATACTCCTAGATCTCACATAACGGTTGGACATGACATGCGAGAAAACTGTCCCCAATTTTGTGTGAGTTCACCAGCTAGCAGATTTGTAAAAGAAAGGTGCTTGCTGAAAAATATTTCTCAAGGCTTACAGCAGTTTTTTTTTTTTTTTGTTAAACAAGACTTACAGCAGTTGTCACCTGCTAGCTACCAAAATCATATCAATAATTCTTCAATTCAACAATGTACGGTGGAATTATTCAACAATGTAAGATATCTATTAGTCCTCACAAAAGATAGTGTCTTCATAATTTTATGATTTACACCTCTATCACCTTTTAAGTTTTAACTAGTGGATTACATCTGTCTTACACACCAAGCACTAACTTCTAATCATGCAAAAAAAAAAAAAAAAAAAAAACAATCATTGAAGAACTGAAGAAAGAGGGGGAAAAAAGGAAGGATTGGGGAAGGGATGATACAAAGACATTAATTTTCAACAATGTTAGATCCATTCCCTTGGATAGTTAGGAGAGGGGCTGGAGCGGGGCGATGGGGGCATCTGCCCCCTTGACTCCTCTTAAAATTTCCTTGTGTATGTATTAGTCTTAAGTAGTTACTCACTATTATGGAGAAAAAACTAAAAAAGAACTCCCACTTGGTTCAAAGTGACTTTGACATGGGAAAAAAAAAAGAAAACAAAATTTCTTTCTCCAAATTCCGGACCATATCATCTTTTTACCCATTTCACTATTCTTATAAATAGCTTCTATTCTTGTCTCACGTTTTGTACCTATTTCACACTATTTTTTTTATTTTCCTATCATTATTTTCACCATTTTCACAGTATTTTATTGTTGAGTAATGCTAGAGATACTATAAATTTTCTATTTATGTCTTACAAATTAGCATGTCACCGATCAAAAAAAATAATTTCAAACATTTATTCATTAAACTTTTTTTAATGTTTTTTTATTCTACTTTTCTCTCTCCTCTCTCACATCAATCCTCTTTCTCCTGTTTGAGAACTTAGAGGCTGTTTGGATGCAAATTTTTCATCACTCAATTTCCGTCACTCAATTTTCGTCACTCATCACTCATCACTCATCACTTAAAATACCCTACTCGTTTAGCACCATTACTCTCTTGTCATCACTCAATATTTTTCATACTATTTGTGGGCCCCAAACCTCACTTGGTGCAGCTTTTTTTTTTTTTTTTCCCAGTACCCAAACTCACCGAACCCAGTGAAAGAAGAAGAAAAAAAGAAAAAAAGAAACCCAAAAACCTGAACCCAGTGAAAGAAGAAGAAGAAGAAGAAAAAAAAAAGCAAGAACTGAAGACCGAACCAGTGAAAGAAGAAGGAAAAAAAGAAGAAGAAGCAAGAATTGAAGACCGAACCCAGTGAAAGAAGAAGGAAAAAAAAAAAAGAAAAAAAAAAGGAAGAACTGAAGACCGAACCCAGTGAAAGAAGAAGGGGAAAAAAAAGAAGAAGGAAGAACTGAAGACCGAACTAGTGAAATAAGAAGGAAAAAAGAAAAGAAAAGAAGAACTGAAGACCGAACCCAGGAGAAGAAGGGGAAAAAAAAAGGTCAAAAGGTGTGGCTGTGGGTCCTTCCATGTGTTTAATTACAAAAATGTCATTGAGTTATGAATTATGGAAACTAAAAACAACTAAAATGTGTTTTCAATTTTCATAACTTATAACTTAAAAATCAGAGAATTGAGTGATGGAAACAAAAAACTGGAAACAGAATTATGGTGCTCCCAAACAGACTTCTCGCTATGGATCCCACCATTTTTGAGTTATGAGTTATGAAAACAGAGTTATGGATTATGGAAATTGATGATCCAAACAGCCTCTTAACCTCTCTTCATCTCTTATTCTCACTCTCAGCTTCTCTTCCTCTCTTTAGAGTACGTTGCCGTCTGTTACCTGTCACTGATCTTGCCAGATCTCTTTCTCTTGCGGTGGTTGTGGCTTTTTTTTTAGGGGGGGAGGGGTGGTTGTGCGTGTGTTTTTTTGGTTGCTATGGATTTTTTGGTTGTTGGCAGTGGTCCAATCTCAGTGGTTTTGGTTGGTTCGTAGCGGTAGTTTGTGGATCGTCAGCAGTGGTTTGATATCTATAGTTTCAGTGGTTAGTGGAATGAGTTTTGGATGTGGGTTGGGGTGGTTGTCTGGCTGGTGCTTGTGGGAGGGGTGATCATGCTTTTTATTTTTTATTTTTTTTAAGGCAGGATAAATTAAAAAATGTTATTTCAATGGGTGATGTGCTAAAGTAAGAAATGTGATGTAGGATATATTGTAAAGTGATGTGTTAAAATAGATAAAGTAATGAAAATATTTTTTTTTTTGGCAATAGCTAATGCTCTTATATTGTTTAGAACCTGAGATGATACCATATTACCATTCACATTTTTTTATTTATCGTATTTCATTGATTATCATGTTAGTTTGTAAGTACCTTCTCCAAAAAAAAAAAAAAAAAAAAAAAAAAGTTAATTTGTAAGTATTTTGTAAGAAAAATAAGAGTAAAATACATTTAATAGTTCTAAAGTTTGGGTTAATGAGAGTTAGGTTCAAAGTTTTTGAAAAGTCTTGAATTTATTTTTATTTTCTATACTTAGTAAGTGCAGTGGATAGAACCCTTGAGTAACATATTATAAAGAAACCTGGATGCTACTTGGCTACGAGGCCATTGACGGTTGAAACTTTTCAACTAAACGTATTTTACCTGAAAAATAAATATTTTTTTAACAATTAATTTTTTTAATTAAAAAAACTGCGTTAGAAATAGAAATTCAAGAAAGAAAGAAGATTTTTTGTTGAGAAAAAAAAAAAAAAAAAAAAAAAAAACAAAGAATTTAGATTCCATTGGCATTTGGTCAATATGGTAAAATTTGTATTTGTATTTGTGTCACTGTCAGTAAATAACTTATAGTAAAGGGTAAATATAAATAAATCCTATTTGGACTGCCATTTCAGCCATCGTGAACTACGCTTCTTGTCTCTTTCTGTTAAACCCTAAAACCTCTGTTGCTCTCTCTCTCCGATCTCCATATATATCATTTCGATCACCATTTGTGTTGTGTGCGAGTGCTAATCAAATCAAATTAAATCAAACCAAATCAAAGCAAGGCGATGGCCATTTGTTATCAAGCTATTCCAGTAAAACCCGTAGTGCTCAGACCCACAACCACTTTCAAACCCGTTAACTCCTTCCGTTGCAACCTTTCTCTTCCCTCCAAAACCCTCGAAATATCCATTTCCGAACCCGAACCCGTTTTCTCCTCCGTCAAAACCTTTGCTCCTGCCACCGTGGCAAATCTCGGTCCCGGCTTCGACTTCCTCGGCTGCGCCGTCGACGGCCTCGGCGACTCCGTCTCCCTCTCCGTCGACTCCTCCATCCACCCCGGCCAGATCTCCATCTCCCATATCTCCGGCGACCCTTGCTCCAAGCTCAGCCGTAACCCTCTCTATAATTGCGCCGGCATTGCCGCCATCGAGGTCATGAAGATGCTCGGAATCCGATCCGTCGGCCTTTCTCTCTCTCTCCACAAAGGCCTTCCATTAGGTTCCGGGCTCGGATCCAGTGCCGCAAGCGCCGCCGCCGCCGCAGTCGCCGTCAACGAGATTTTTGGTGGGAAACTCGGCTCCGAGGAGCTCGTAGTAGCGGGATTGAAATCGGAGGAGAAGGTTTCGGGTTATCATGCTGATAACGTTGGCCCGGCGATCCTGGGAGGGTTTGTTTTGATCAGAAACTACGAGCCGTTGGATTTGAAGAAATTGACATTTCCGGAGGATAAAGAGCTTTACTTTGTATTGGTGACTCCTGAATTCGAAGCTCCGACGAAGAAAATGCGGGCTGCTTTGCCTTTAGAGATAGCAATGGCTCATCATGTGTGGAATTGTAGTCAGGCCGGGGCATTGGTGGCTTCAGTGTTAGAAGGGGACTTGGTGGGGTTAGGGAAGGCTTTGTCAGGAGATAAGATCGTGGAGCCGAGACGCGCGCCATTGATTCCGGGGATGGAAGCCGTGAAGAAGGCGGCGATTGAGGCCGGGGCGTTCGGGTGTACCATAAGTGGGGCGGGGCCGACGGCGGTGGCTGTGATAGATTGCGAGGAGAGAGGGGAGAAGATTGGAGAGAAGATGGTGGAGGCATTTTGGAATGAAGGGAATTTGAAGGCGGTGGCTTTCGTGACGAGGCTTGATCGGGTTGGTGCGAGGCTTGTTGATAGCAATCCTAGATGATGATCATGATTGTGATGTTGATTGCAATAAAGGGTATGTTTTGTATTTTGGTGAAAAAGCTTTGGTTTTGGTTTGGTTAGTTTTTGCGGAGGATACTATGATGTCCAATAGCTTTGAAACAATGACAGTAATTGTATTCTCAGTTGATGCTAAGTGTATGATAAGTAATAACATTGGCTTCTTCCTTTATTAAAGGTTTTTTTTTTTAACTTTTAAGATTTATGTTGCTCTGGTGTATTGTCTTGCCTTGCAATACTTATTCTGTAGGCTGTTGAGAATTATGTTATTATGTCACATATTGCCTCAATTGCTGGCCACATTCACAGAAAAACTGGGGTATGCATTTTGGATCCTGAAAATTTTTCCCCGTCTCATCTGTGTTGAATATATCACTTCGTTCATATGATACTACTTGGATTGTGTATGTCATTCGAAAATTCGACGATGAGGCCAATGGGATTAATTATCAGATTAGATTTGACTAGTGTATGAGTTTTGTGTATGTACCACTGGGTATATACTGTTTCAGATTCTGATTCACTACTTCTTTAAAAAATTACAAACTCTATCCAAGGAGTTCTGAGCTTATGACATGATGCTGTGAGGCTGAAGTTGGGTTTAAGTGGAAATTCTAGCAACAAAAATGATTAAAGTAAAGAAAAATATAGTAGGATTGAAGTTGGAACAATCAAATTTCAATTTATAGACTCAAAAGAGCTCAAGAAATATTCAAATCTCAAATTTTATGAAATAGTTGAGCAAGGCTGCCTATGACTACTCAAAAGAGGCTATTTATAATAGCCTTGACCTCAGAATCCTATCCTTCATCTTACATATGAGATATAACATTAAATTATAAACATCCAATTTCATTAAAAGTCATATGCTAGACACATAACCTTTTAAAATACTAAAGACATAATAACAACTTAAATATGGCAGAGAAATAAAAGTCAATGGACTAATGGGCCTTTCTGTTCGGCTTAAAATTTTCTACATCATGACACTTCGCCCACGCACGCTTGATTTAGGACAGAAAAGTGCTCTTATGTCAGTGGCACAAGCTGAGTAAATGTTCTATCGTGTTGAGCCTTTATGGTCTATATGCCTCTGATACTATTTGCATTGCTTGTGCATTAGATTTGTTGCTTGTTTGGGGGAAGGACTCTGAATCTTGGTGCATTGAGCATTTTTTAAGTGGGGAAGCAGATGCCAAGCAACATATTGCAGACCAATATGATATGTTTGACAGGGCCTAATAAAAAACCCAGAGCGGATCTCCTTTCTATCCTTCATATGATATCCTAAACATGATTGTAACTGGTTCTAGGCAGATGGGATACTGGTCTAATTATTGTGGACTATCTGTTGAAACCCCGGAGACGCTTTATAAAAAATAACCAAACCGTTCTAGTTCAAGTCAGCATTTGTACAGTATGGTATGGCCTGGAGGAACTACAGATAAGCCTCGTGGATGGGGTTTTTCCAAACAGTGGAAAGCAATTAAGAATCGCAGTTCCAAACTTAGTTACCAGGACTTTGTCTCACGTTCATGACTAAATGGCGCTGATATTCCAAGTATATTGCATATATGTGTTCCTTGTTGCCGCAAAGTTGCTTACTTATGCAGTTATAGGTTCACTCTCTTTGGAGATGGTCATAAGAATTCAAGCTTCTCTGAGCTTATAAATAAGATCACAACAAATGTAAGTAAAATATAATGAGAAAAGTTGCTAATTTTTTTGTTACAGATAAAATGTAGTATATGACACTGACATATCCTGTGACCTTGTTTCGTAGGTTTTTGATACTGCTGTAGGTGACATTGTATTTGTCACTGTTGTGTGAATTCTTGAACATAGAATAAATGGTGAGTTCTGAGGGCCTCCTAGACTCCTAGTAAACTCGCAATACTATGGTGAGTACTTGTCAGTTGGTACATCATACATATTAGATAAATTTTTGTATACATTTATATCAACATTGCTTTCTAACTTCTGTTGACTGAAAAAAAAAGAAAAGAACAAAACTTGTATACCTTAGATGAGTGAACAATAAAAGGATCTGTACCAGCAGATCTTAGATGGAATGGAAGATAGGAAAATTATCTCAGCAACCCTCTTATTGCAGAGTTTTATATTCCCCAGCCATTTCCCTCCTATTCCGGTACTGCTTACCTTCTTTTTCTCGTTACATGCTTATCATGTATGAGTTTCCTCGTAGAGTTCATATGATGGTTTCCTTGTTCTTATTGGAACAATTATCAACTGTGGCTGAGTTACTTTTTAAGCAACAAATTCTTACCTAGTTTTTGAGGGCTGAATTTATACAGTCATCTGAATGCATAGCAGAACAAATTTGGAAACAGTCTTCTTTTTCAGTAATGTACCACAAGATTATAGAGAAAGTTTAGATCCCCCCCCCCCCCCCCCCCCCCCCTCCCTCTCTCTCTCTCTCTCTCTCTCTCCCTCTCTCCTGTTCTCTTTCTTTTCTCTTTCATTTCTCATGAACATTTCTTTTACTGTGGAACAATCATAATATATCAGATGGTGGATATTTTTTATCAGGTTACTCAACCATTCAAATCCAATGTGGTTCAACACACAAAAATATATTGTAACTTCCATCTGTCATTCATTTCTTTATCTTGCAGGTTTAGCTTGTCTATAATGTTTTTTGCACTTAGTAAGTCTTCATTTTGACAATCAACAATGTAATTTTTTTTCCTGTATCATAATAGCACCCTTAAATTTTCTTAATTGTACCTTACCCAATAGCGCCAACTCTGGAGTTCTTCAAATTATCAGGAAAAACAGTGAGCATACTTGGCCTCATTGTGATTATCATCTCTATTTTTGTGGTTTGCATAATCAACTCTAGGCTATACTGCCAGCCTGACATCAATTCTCACAGTGCTACAGCTTTCCCCCTCATCAGGGGAAGTGTTACCTTGGGGAGTAGCAATGAAATGATTCCAAGTATGATCTTTAGCTGAAAAATATTTGACTGAGGAACACAAATCCCAAAATCTAGACTGGTTGCTCTTGGTTCCCCAGAAGTATAACTGTCATTTTTACATCTGTTCATCAAGTTGCTTTTGTTATCTTTCAAAAGTACTTGGCCTTCTTGTGGGATATTTTAGCAGGATTCTAAGTGCTTGAGCAGGTTGATACTAAGCAGTATACTTGTCTTGTAAATTGTCAAAAAAATTAGTTACTTTTTTTTTTTTTTGGGGGGGGGGGGGGGGGGTAAGAAATTAGTTACTTTTTACAGGGTTATATAAGATTTTGTGTGAGACACATTGCATGCAAACCTTTTGTCACTTTGGGCAGATGTTAATAGGGTCACAAATGAGAGTAATTAACATTATCACATTTAATGTAATTTACGTACATTGAACAATAACTCCATGGTTTTATAGTATGAAATTATGGTGTGAAAAATCATGACATGAGAGGATTAAGCTTTAGTATCGCCGATAACAAATCTGCAGGTCATTCAACTGTGGATGTGTCCTCCCTATTTTCATGGCTTTGTGAGGGCAGAAAATGAAAATGATTTGAAAGAATTTGATCACCATGGGATCTCAAGCTCTGATACTAGATAATGTAGAGGTTATGTGAATAGGCTAACTATTAAGAAGTGTATAGGGAAATGGGAGTTGCTTAGAGCGTGAACGAAGGCTTTGATATAATGCCATAAGAGAAATCCTCTCTTTGGTAGCTCTTGGCTAATTCTAAAATTTCATTTATAAAATTGATTGTCATACTTGCGTGCAAAGTTTTTATACTTCTATAGACAAGTCTTGGTTTGCATACATCTGATTGGCTTGTGCTAAATGTAATCTAATTGGCCAGCAGGTAAGAATAACCTAACTAAACTCTTTCAAAAGAGTGATACTAACAATACTACAATTTAACTACATAAAACTTATAAATTGATGTGTCATCAATCACCTAAAAACAATTCAAATAGGGTTGTTGAAGCCCACAATTAAACATTTATAATCATATTAATTTTATAAGTTTTATGTAGTAAACCTTGTAGTACCTTCGGCATTTTCTGTTACAAAAAACTACTCTTGCTTTTGTTACAAAAGACTCTAGTAAGTGATTGGTTACAAAAGGCTATTAACATGCTATCACAAAATCTTAACATGCAATTACAAAAGATTTTGTGATAGCATGTTAATAGCCTTTTGTAACCAGTTACTAGACAAAAGATTCCCCCTATTTATCTGAATTTGAATTTTTGTGTGTTTTGATAAAATTTTTGGTAGCTTGATTAAGTGCCTCTTTGTTTCAATGTTTTCAACCCAAAAAGCCTATTTTGAAGAAAAGCTCGTTTGGTTCAGCATAAAACGCAACTTCTGTTTGGATCTGCTTGATTAAACACTTCTTATAGTCTAGTTGCATATTTCAGTATTTCTCCTTTTGGTGATATGAGCACTACTCTTGCCCCTCCTACTTTCTTTGTTACGGACCCATCTGTTTGGACCATCCATGTTTCTAGGGGGAGTTTTTCTTCCTTGTAGGGGTAAGTGAATTCTGCAATGAAGTCTGGGGCTTTGACTGCTGCTTGAGGCCGATATTCGATGTCGAATTGGCCCAGTTCAATTGCCCATTGAAATGAGTCGTCCTGCTGCATCTATCTTGTTCATCCTTTTTTTTATTGGTTGGTCTATCATGATGACGATGGAGTGTGCTTGGAAGTAAGGACGAAGTTTCCTAGAAGCGACTAGCAATGCGAAAGCTATCTTTTCCATACTTGGGTAATTTGCCTATGCTCCTTGGAATGCCTAGCTTGTATAGTAGACTGGCTTCTGGACATTTTCTTCTTCTCTGATCAGTGCCAAACTCATTGCGGTGTCATTGCTAAGTAGAGGTACAACTTCTCTCCCATCACCGAGGGACTTAGCAATGGTGGCTTCATCAAGTACTCTTTTAATTTTGCAAGAGCTTCTTCACATTCGTTAGTCCACTGAAAGGCCTTTTTCAATACCTTGAAGAATGGCATGCATTTGTCCGTTGCCCAAGATACGAATCTATTTAGGGTTGCGACCTTTCCTATCAAATTTATCTTTTATTTTTTATTTTTTTATTTTTTATTTTTTAATTCCATGTCAAATTTATGTTGGGATTTTTGGGCTGGAACTCGAGTTTGCCAAACTCGAGTTCCAAAATCAGTCTAACTAACTAAATACTTTGACGCGCATACTATTCATCGAAATATTTCCTAAAATCAGTCTATTTAGCAAATTTTGCCCCACATAGTGCCTTGGGGATATCCGCCTGCTGAGCATTGATTTAGAGGTTAGCATAAGTTCCAAAAGGTTCAAGTTAGAAATGTGTGGTGGGTCCTATATGATAGGAATATAGGTTAGAATGGGGCCCTCCATTTTGGGAAAAAAACTCTACTCATGATGGCAAATCCATTAAGGGAAGGCTATAAAAGGTGGAAGTGATGATGAAAAAGGGGTTGGCAAATCTGGAGAGAGAGAGAGAGAGAGAGAGAGAGAGAGAGAGAGAGAGAGAGAGAGATGGGAAACACACTAAAGAGGATAAGGCCCAGGCGGGGTTAAAAGCTCCTACATTTGGGCTGCTAGGTTGGCATAAAAGAGATCTAACCATAGTAGGAAATTCAACGCCCACTCAAAACAAATAAATTGTGAGCCCAACTTCAAAGGATTCAGAGTCATTTGGGTTGAGGCTCACATAGTTTTCCTTGGACTTATTTTTTTGATAATACCAAAACATTGTAAAATGTAAAAAATTATCTTCACATGTAGTTTTCCATTGACACAAATGGAGCGTAAAAGTGAGAAAGAGGTGAGAGCGTAAAATGCAAAAAATACATTTTAAACCTTATAATTTAGAAGTATACCAAATCTAGCCCTATATATAGTTTCAAATTTAATAAATCAAACTTTGAAATTTAAAAAATAACTAATTAAAACTTGAGTTTTCAAAAAGTAATATATGAAATGTTAAGGTTTTAAAAAGTAACACATTAAACATTTTCTCATTTAAGTGGAACGACAATATGATTCCCATTTAAGTGGAATGGCAATATGATTAAGGTTTAGTATAAGTTAAGAATTCAATTTATTACTTTTGAAAACGTCAGGGTACAATTTGTTGTTTTTTAACATCTTAGTGCATGTTTAATGTTAATTAACCCTAAAGAAATAGTGTTTAATGTTAATTTGTTACTTCTCTAAACCATAGAGTTTAAACAGGAATACTTTTTACAAAAGAAAAAAAGAAAAAAGGAAAAAAAAGAAAAAAGCAAAACACCTCAAGAATTCTATGGAAGCAAAGCGGGAAAAGTGAACCTCATTTAAAAAACAGATGGAGTAATATTAAGAATATTATATAATCTATGACATAAATTTTACAGATGGATCATTTGTTACCGAGTACCAACATAAAAAAATATTTTTAGTTTTTTAGAGAGTTTTAACTTATAATATTTGCTTTTGATGATAATTTTTTATTTATTATATTGCAAATGTAATACTAATTACATTCATTCTTTCATCAATTTGTAACCATCATAATAAAATTTCTTGTAAAAAACAAGTAGCATCTCATCGGATTTATGCGAGTTGGGGAAGCATCAGCACCACTCACACTATAAAAAGCTGGACCTATAACTATAGGCCCATTTGGGCTATAGTGATGTTTGATATAGTGGCGTTTTTGTAAACGCCACTATAGGTGAAAGCCACTAACAAAAAAAATATTTGATTACCAAGAATCAAAAGGTTTTTTATTTTTAAAAAAAAAAATTTTGAAATCATAAAATTATGAAGCTTAAAATTTTGATTACCCATTTTTCATAATTTCATATAAATTAAATAGATTTTATAATTAATGAAACATAAAATTAAATGCTCTAAAATTTTAAAAATTCCATAAATAGATAAAAATAAAAATAAAACAAAAATAACAGATCTAAATGGGCAAAATTTTGTAGAGCTATAAAAATCAAACACAAATGTGGGGGTGAAGTTCGCTAGTAAACTGTGGGCCATGGTACTCGTACAAAACCCAACCATAATAGGAAGCGAAAACACGGACAGAGGACCCCCAGCCCAACCATGTTGGGCCGGGCTTGTTTAAGGGGCGTTCGAGGAGGAGTGCCTCCTCGGACGCACCAAATGGGAGTCCAATTCACACCCTTTACATGGTGAAAGGCCATCCAAAATCAAAGGAAAATGCTAGACGTTCAGGGGGCAACCACAACTACCGCATTAAATGCAAGGAAGCTACTTTTCCAGCCGCATTAATGTGGAGAGGACAGGAGAACAGTATTATCTTGGCCAGTGCAACTCACAGAAAAGGAGGAGGATATCCTATGAGACAGGCACTCAAGTAGAGGCCTAGATGATCAACAAGTGTAGGGTTATTATCATTCAAAGGATGCTATATAAGAGAAGAAAACCCCCATGATCAGGGGATCGGAGGTGGGAGAACAAAAAGGAAGGAAAGGAAGAGAGAGAAAGAAAGGAATTCTGTAAACGAAACTTTGGGGTATAGTCCCCAGGAACTGTTATCTCAGGAAAGTTAATGAAGTATTCCCACGTTCAAATGGTTGCATGGCTTACTAACAATTACGTTTACTCTGTCAAGACCTAGTTCTACGACTCACTCTCTACAAATTCATTGTTGAGGGTCTTTTGGGCCAGAATCGCTCGCTTGTTGGGCTTGGGCCTCAAAATCGGCTCTTACAACAAACATGACAAACAGCCCAGAAACATCAAACACAAACAATGAAAATCCCAGAAAAATATATTACAAAATTAACAAAAACAAAACCGTTGATCACCCCTACAACTTTCCACCACTACCGTCGGAACCCACCACATGAGACACCAAAACCAGCACAAAAAACTCATTTCTTTTATTAAATATAAAAAAAAAAAAAAAAACACAAAAGCTCCATCGCTTACGAGATCAGCCATGCACTGCCAAGAGGAACAAGAGAGTGAGAGAAGGGAGAAAAGAGGAGATCTCAAGAAGACAAAGATAAGGGAAAAAGTCAAATATAGAGAAGCAAAAGTTTTGAATTAGTTATTTTGAATGAGTTTCTGAAATGCAAAAGGAAAAGGGAGAAGAATGGGGGAAGGTCGGGTTAGGGATGGCAATCCAAGCTCGACTCGCGGGTACTCGACCCGACCCTAATGGGTATGATTTTACCCGGTTTGATTAAAAATAGGGTCGGGTATGGGTTTAAAATAAAAAACCCAAAGCGGGGCCAGGTTAGGCTCAGGTTTCATCAGAACCCGGCTCGAACCCGACCCGGTTACATACAAAATGACCTAACTACCCTTATATATAAATATATATATATATATATATATAGTTATAAACAACCCTAAGTCATTTCATTTTTCATCTCGTTCTCCCATTCTTATCTCTGAGCCGCCACCATCCTTCTCTAAAATCTCCAGTCACTCTCACGGCCACAGCCTCACCGCCACCGCCCTCAACTCCTCAAGCCATCACTCTCACCAACTCGCACAGCCACACTCATGGCCTCATTGCCTCACCGTTGCCCCCCTTAATCGCTCCCACTCTCCCTCTTCATGGCCTCACTTCTCTCTCTCTTTTTTTTTTTTTTTTTTTTCTTTTTTTGCCATTCCTGTTTGGGTTCATTAGGGTTTGGGTTCCCTTTTTTTTTTTTTTTTTTTTTTTTTTTTTTGAGAATCTAGTTTCGGTATGTGATTTTTGTGTTTGTGTTTATGTTAGGATTTGTGTTTGTGTTTGTGATTTTGAAAGGGAAAATACAAAATCTGAAATTTGTGTTTGTTTTTGGGTTTTTAGTTGCTACTCTGGTCCGATTGAAGAATATGATCTGGGGGTTTTTGATTTTGGGTTTCTGATCTAGGTTAATGAATAAGATCTTGGTGCCTTGGGGTTTTTTTTTTTTTTTTGGGCTTTTTGATCTAGATTGATGAACATGATCTTGGGATTTTTTTTTTGGGATTTCTGATCTAGGTTTATGGAGGTTTAGGGCTCCAGGCGACCTTTTTTTTTTTTGATTGGGCCACGAATTGGGCCTTGAAGTGGCATGGGTTGGGCGGGGCCTGACGGGGCTGGTCTGGGGCACATAAAAGAATTCGTTTATTAAACGGGGCGGGTTTGGGTTTTTAGGGTAGACCTGTGGGTCGGGTTTGGATATTAAGAAACCCGGTCCGAATCTAACCTGTTACCATTTCTAGGCCGAGACAGGTCGGGATGGTGGGGAAAATTTATTGCCAAAGAGAATTTTGAAGGGGGTAGTTGGGGAAAATTTATTGTCAAAGAGAATTTTGAATGGGGTAGTTGGGAAAAATTTATTGCCAAAGACATAATGGGGGTAGGTGGGGAAAATTTATTGCAAAGAAATAATGCAACATTTTTTTTTCCTGAATTATTAATGCAATATTCTCATAAAAAAAGAAAAAGAAAAATGCTTGATGTTGCATATGCTGCCTGATGGTGACGTTTTTTTCCTTTTCACCATGCTATTTTAGTACTGAAACAGCCCTACTTAAAAAATAGTCTTGTTAATATTACGTAATATCAAGCAGACTAAACAGGTACCAATGCAAAAGCTTGTGTCTCGTGCCCTAGCTACCATTTCTACAATATTTCACTTACCATTATCCTCCACCAAAATAATTGCCAACATTATCCAAGAATAAACAAATCCAAACAGAACAAAGTTTCTACAAACTAGTTTAGAGAGAAACTCTTTAAATTTATCATATATTTCTTTTTCAGGTGTAAATTTTGAAAATCTAATCGTTGAATTTCATGTTACTTATGTTCTTAATATGCATATCAAATTTCGTTCAAATTGGATTTTATTTACTATTTGATCAATGAACTTATTTTTTATACACAAATTTAGATTATAAAAACTTGAAAATTTAACATTTATTTGATGACAAAGCAATTGATCTTTGATCTTTTTGAAATTGTGCAAGTATGAAAGATACAATAACAACATACAATCCAACGGTTAGATTTTCAAATTTCACACTTAATATAAAATATATATGATAAGTTTGAAGGGTTTCTCTTCAAATTAGTTTGGAAAGAAACTTTATTCATCCAGACATACCCCACTAATGATTAATATCAACATTATAAAAACAAATCTAACCTTCTATGTACGCCAAAGAGAAAAAAAGAAAAAGAAAAAATGGGTAATTACAGTAAATCCACCTGTGATTTGGTCTAAATTCACTTTATTTATCCGTGGTTTAAAAAATGTCACTTTGCTCACCTGAGTTTTGTTTTATTTGTCTTCAGTTACCCACCTCTATTAAAATTAGGAGTAAATAGTTATTTTTACTTTCCTTTTATGTCTCTCTCCTCAAAACAAGAGAAACATTAAAAAGAAAGAGAAAACAAGATCCAAAAGTTAGAGTTTTTTAAAATTTAAAAACAAACATAATCAATATTTTATTTCCATGTCTCTCTTCAATTCAATTAAAGAGAGTTAAAAAGAAGAGACTAGATAGAAATTAGTAATAATTAGTGGTGAAAATAATACAGGAAAATTATCAGGGTTTGTTTGGATACAACTTATTTTTGCTGAAACTGAAAATTAAAAATACCGTATTAAAATAATTTTTAAATGTGCTCATTTTTAATATTTTTTTTGAATAAAGTGGTTATGGATTTTATGAACAGTGCGTGAATAGTACTACTACAGTATGTGAATAGTATTATTATAGTACGTGGACAGTGATAATTGTCTCCTGACGTAAAGCAAAACGACTAAAAAAAAAAGAAAAAAGAGAGAGAGCAGAAAATGCAAACGCAGTAGACGTGATGCAGATCCAAACACATACTGAGTACTTAAGATCCAATAATTCCCAGCCACACAGCCAGTCGCTGCTAATCCATGATTTAAAAAAAAAGAATAAGAAGCACCAAATAAAGACGTGATGCAGATCCAAACACATACTGAGTACTTAAGATCCAATAATTCCCAGCCACACAGCCAGTCGCTGCTAATCCATGATTTAAAAAAAAAGAATAAGAAGCACCAAATAAAGACGTGATGTAGATCCAAACACATACTGAGTACTTAAGATCCAATAATTCCCAGCCACACAGCCAGTCGCTGCTAATCCATGATTTAAAAAAAAAGAATAAGAAGCACCAAATAAAGACGTGATGCAGATCCAAACACATACTGAGTACTTAAGATCCAATAATTCCCAGCCACACAGCCAGTCGCTGCTAATCCATGATTTAAAAAAAAAGAATAAGAAGCACCAAATAAAGACGTGATGTAGATCCAAACACATACTGAGTACTTAAGATCCAATAATTCCTAGCCACACAGCCAGTCGCTGCTAATCCATGATTTAAAAAAAAAAGAATAAGAAGCACCAAATAAAGACGTGATGCAGATCCAAACACATACTGAGTACTTAAGATCCAATAATTCCCAGCCACATAGAGGGTGTTTGGTCATTGATTTCAAAACATATTGTTTAGTGTTTAAACACTAAACAATATTGTTCAAAAACAAAAAAAATATGTTTGGTCATTGATTTCAAAAAGTATTGTTTAAAAAATATTGCTCAAAACATATGTTTAAAACAATAGTTTTTGAAATCAGCTTGGGACTGATTTTGAACAACAAAAACCATTGCTGAGTGGCATTTTTGTAATTAAGTTGAACAGTACCGGTCAGCTTTTTCACCCACACAGACACAACCCGGCAGCATTTAAACAATATTTTATATTTTTTTTGTACTTTGCTGATTTAAAAAATATTTATTTTGTACTTTGTTCAGCTTTTTTTTACCATCTAACACACACATACCAAACACATATTTTATGTTTTTGAACACTGAAACATGTTATTTAAACCATGATACCAAACACATTTTTTTGTTTTATAAACACTAAAAACATATATTTCAATAACACTTTTTAAACTACAATTTTCACATCTTTTTAAACAATAATTTTTGAACTCTATAACCAAACTGGCCCATAGCCAGTCGCTGCTAATCCATGATTTAAAAAAAAAGAATAAGAAGCACCAAATAATAAATCCTCCTCATTAACTCTCCCCCAATCCCATCCAATGAAAAATACGGTCAGAGTTTACTTTGCACGCCAATTATCCCAAATCCAAAGTAAAAACAAACAACCAGATCATATGATAATCTTTAAAAAGGTTGGTTAGTGTTTCTGTTACAAGTAATTGTATAGATCTTAAACAGCACACCGTCCTTTGCTCAATTCGTTATTTCATATCTTAGAGCGCCGCTACCCTCTCATTTTCTCCATTCCAATTCCTCTTCTTTTTCTTCTCATTCCTTCGAGCCTTTGCCACAATCATGGGTTAGAGAAAAAGAAACCTATCTTCCAAACATCATCCATCTCCTAATTCTGCCACCATGACAAACACTAACCAAACTGGTGTGAAGTTACATTAAGGTAGGTGTGGGTTGTGAGCGTGCAGGTGGTGGTGGATGAGAGAGAGAGAGAGAGAGAGAGAGGATGATTGGTTTGGTTTTGATTTTCTGGGCAAGTTATGTGTGAAACAAGAGATAGAGCGATACCACATTTAGATCTTGTTTTCTCTTAAGTTTTTATGTTTTTCTTGTTTTGGAAGGAGAGAGATATAAAAGGGATTGAAATTACTTATTTATTCTTAATTTTAATAGAGGTAGGCAACAAAAGATAAACAGAAAAAATCTCAAAGGAGTAAAGTGACATTTTTCAAATCATAGGTAAAGTGAATTCGGAACAAACCACATATGAGATTACTGCAACTACGAAAAAGAAGTTCATTTTCAAGAACAAGCCCAATAGAAAGCATCACAATCAGGTCTCTCTCCACTTCCTAAGAGCTTCGTAAGCACCTTATGCCTTAATTTTCCCGTTCAAATTTTCATTTGGCTCCAAAGAAAATTTGAAGAGTTACCATTAATAGAATATCCTGATCTCATTGGGGCCAGGTATGTATATGAAGAGCATTGGTTATAACAAACAGCAGTTTGTGTTCATAAAGTGTTAATAACAGATTTTGCTCATATATAAAAGCTCTCCCTATTCATTTGTAGATATATGCAGATCAGATTTTGCTCAAAATTTTGTATTTTATTTTATAATAGCTATATATCTCTATTTTAATTCTCTAATTATTATTATTATTATTATTATTTTTTTTTTGGGTAGCCTTTTAATTCTCTAACTTGTATTTTGTGTTTTGCAGAAAATGAGTGACAAAACCTTTCACGTAGTGATGTACCCATGGTTTGCCATGGGCCATCTAACCTCCTTCCTCCACATCTCGAACAAGCTTGCTGAGAGAGGCCACAGAGTCTCTTTCTTGTTGCCAACCAACACTCAAGCTAAGCTAGAGCCTTTCAATCTGCACAAAAACCTCATTTCTTTCATCCCAATCACTGTTCCACATGTTGATGGCCTCCATCCAGGTTCTGAAACTACCTCAGATGTTCCTTTCCCATTGCATTCCCTTATCATGACTGCAATGGACCTTACTGCACCCTCCACTGAATCTTTTCTTCGTGATCTCAAACCCCATTTTGTATTCCATGATTTCACTCACTGGTTACCACCGTTGGCACGCCGCCTAGGCATTAAGTCTATACATCATTGCATCATTAGCCCCGCGACTGTGGGGTATTTGTTAAGCCCAGAAAGAAAAATCAATGAAAAACCATTAACGGAAGCTGATTTTAAGGCACCTCCACCAAGTTTCCCACCTTCTTCAATCAAGCTATTTCCCCATGAAGTTCGACAAGTTACCTCCGCAACACTGAAACAATTTGGCATAGACATATCATTCATTGAACGCCAAATGATCTCTCTCAGTGATTCTGATGCTATTAGTTTCAAAAGTTGCAAGGAGATGGAAGGGCCTTACTGTGACTACGTTGAAAGACAATTCAAAAAGCCTGTGATTCTTGCAGGGCCAGTAGTGCCTGAGCCACCAATTATAGCATTAGAAGAGAAATGGGCAAAGTGGTTGGATAGCTTCAAGCCCAAAACTGTGATATTTTGTGCATTTGGAAGTGAATGCATTTTAAAGAAAGATCAATTTCAAGAACTAGTTTTGGGTTTTGAGCTAACAGGCATGCCTTTTTTGGCTGCACTAAAACCACCAATGGGGACTGAAACAATTGAATTTGCATTGCCAGAAGGGTTTGAAGAGAGAGTAAAGGGAAAAGGGGTTGTTCATGGGGATTGGGTTCAGCAACAGTTGATACTGAGGCATCCTTCTGTGGGGTGCTTTGTGACACATTGTGGATCAGGTTCTTTGTCTGAGGTCATGGTGACTGAGTGTCAGATGGTTTTGCTGCCTAATGTTGGGGATCAAATTATCAATGCAAGGCTGATGGGTAGAGATTTCAAAGTGGGAGTTGAAGTTGAGAAAGGTGAGGAAGATGGGCTGTTTACAAGGGAGGGTGTGTGCAAGGCAGTGAGGGCTGTAATGGATGAAGATAGTTTGGTGGGGAAAGAGGTAAGAGACAACCATGCTAAATGGAGAGAGTTCTTGTTAAGCGATGGGCTGGAAAACTCCTACATTGATAGCTATGTTCAAAAGCTGCGTTCTCTGCTCAAATGAATTTATGGTATTCAAATTTGGATGAGTTTGGAAGTTAGCTAAATAAGATGAACCAACATTTCATCATATATAATTACTGTTCTTAGGCCTATATTTACTGACGTTTTAAGTAGTAATGTTTGAAGCTTTTTAGTTTCGTTCAAATAAACATTTAAGGAATGAAGAATGCATGATGTTGGATTTGAATGATGAGGATATGAAGTTAATGATAAAATATATTGTATTAGATTCTAATAATGATTCTCGTTGAAGGATGAATTTCGATTTGCACGATTTAGTAATATATGAAATTCAATCTAAAAATTAAGTTCAAAGTTAGAATGTGAGAAATTTTCCTGCATAAATTTGTGCACGTTTATAAGAATATTCTTCTCAAAAAAGAAAAAAAAAAGTTTATTATAAGAATGAGATAAGCCATTTGAGAAATGTTACGTCCATAATATTTTCACAACAAATCATAAGTGGTTAGTTGTTATCAGTTCTAATTTGAACCTACCACTAAATTACTTTTTTACCCCACCGATAACAACTTGTAATAACTTGTCATATAGAATTTGTTGTGGACATATAATTTTTTCTAGAGATTATGATTTTAAGTAAGTGCTACATGTTAGTTGTAAGAAGTTTTTGTTTCTCACATAAATGACTTAAGAAATGATATGTTCACAATATTTTCATAACAAATTCTATATGGCTAGTTGTTAGTAAAGGAGGACTATTCGTAATAGGGTGAGAAAACAATAACTCAAAATAAGAAAAATCAGCCCAAACAATAAGAACAAAAGTTGAGAACTAATCCACATTTTAGCCCTTCAAACTAAAAGTAAAAACTTAGATTACTGATCCTTGGTTCTATTATTAAAAAAGAAAAAAGAGAAAAAAAATCCCAAACTCATACCAGTTGAATAAAGTCATAAAGAGAGTATTGCTTCTTCCTTCCCTATTGACTGCATAGCAACACACACCATCAATGACGGAGCTAGGATTTGAGTTGAGGGAGGGAAAATTTTATATATGATGCATGCACTTACACATATTATGTGAATATATATAATATATGATACTAAGTGATATTTAATGTAATTATACAAAGACAAAACTCTACCCAAAAAAAAAAAAAACTCATTCATAATATTGTATTTATCTATTGAGATATTTCTCACATGAGTGATCTATTTTTTAATTTTTTTTGAGCAGGTTCAAATTATAATATGGTAGGGATAGACTAAAAAATTCAGTGTAAGACATGCTAGTGGATGACTTAAGGTTTCTCAATGGTTTGCTTAGAAGTTGTGCTCTGTTTCAAGACCAAAGAAACATAATGATATTTAATAAACCCAAAAAAAAAAAGTAGGCAAGGATATTTCATAAATGTTAGCTATAATAACTAAGTGTATTTTTTGAGCGGGCCAGGGGGGGCAACTGCCCCCCCTCGCCCCCCCCCCCCCCTCGGATTCACCCTTGCACACCACACATGACGCAACACACTCAGTTGACATGGTCATGCTTGCACAGAACCCCCCACACCTCCACCCATGTACGAATTTGCATCACATTATCGGCCACCCAATCTTTACATTAGTATTCTCTCTCTCTCTCTCTCTCTCTCTCACAGAAAAAGTATGAGTTACATTTAGAGATTTGTTTCCACTAAATTTTTTTGGAAAATAACTTTATCTCACAAAAAACTAAATAAGGGAGGATAAAAGATTGTTTTTCCACTTATTTAAGGTTGCTACCAAAAATAGAAAAATAAGATAGCTTTATAGAAAATATTTTTTTAAAAACAACTCATTTTTCTAGAAAACATTATAGCCGAAACAAATAGAATGTTAATATTAGTAGTTGACTATTTTGAGTTTGCATTAGCGGAGTTGGGGTTATTTATTCTATTTTAATAATTAAAAACCACTTTTAGTGGAGTCATTGACAATTAATTTGAGTGTTTCTTTTAAAGACAAGAGTTTTGTCTTTTAGTTTAGAGTGTTTATCTCAAATTTGACTTTACATTACCTTACTATGTTATTATATTATCTTTTTCTTTTTTCTTTTCCATGAAATAATAATTATAAGTGGTTATTGTCGTTTTTATGGGCTGGTTTTTGGTTAATTGGCGCCTACTTGTTACCATTGTCTAAATAATAGTTTCCAGTGTTTAAATAATATTATATGTATTTTCAAACACTTTTTCACTCACATGTATTTCCAAAAAATACAAATAACATTATTAGAACAACATTACTAAACGGCCCCTTATACTTGGCAAAATTATGTTTTCTCTATTTCTACACCATATTTGCTCAATAGCTGAAACAAACAACTCTGAATTGAAAAAAAGAAAAAAAAAAGAAGAAGAGAAAAACCAAGTCAAGTAATGGGTTAATCCATTTTTATTCTAAATAAAAAATTTCAGTCTTGGGTTAAGTATTTTTCATTCAGATTCATGTTAGGTACAATTTCACCATGTCTAGGAATCATTAAAAAAAAAAAAAAAAAAAAAAAAAAAACATATTGTAATAGAGGAATGGCCTGAAAATATCTTCATAAAAGTAAAAAGGCCCAAAACTGGAAGCCCGAACCCAATCCGAACCTGTCTGCTGACCTGAGAAGTCCATAATCGAACAAATCTTAGAAATTTCATTCATCTATCTATCCATCTAACCCGTCACATGATCCGACCCGTGAACACCGAAACCCATAAATAAAAGTCCACTGAAACAAAGACCCCACTCTCTCTCTCTCTCTCTCTCTCTCTCCATCCACCTCTAGGGTTTTTGGAAGCAGAGTGGAAAAAAAAAGCAAACAAAAGCGAACCTCTCAGGCTCTGAAGAACAAAGAAAAAAACACAGACAGGTTAGGGTTTAGTAAAATTTATCATCGGAATCAATGGGACGAGGAAAGTACAAGAACAAGCCCACTGGCAAACGCCAGTTCTCCACTCCCGAGGATATCCGTAATTACCACTTTTCCTTCCTTATTTTTTTTTTTTTTTTTTTTTTTTTTTTTTTCAAATCATATCTTTCTGTGTCTGCAATTAATTTTAAATTTAGGTTTTGAATTTTTGAACTTAGGTTTTTGTTACCGAATTAATATGATTATTTGTTTAGTTAATCAGACAATATTCTTGAATTAAAAAAAAAAAAAGATTTTGGGTTAGCTGAAGGCTATGAATTAATATTTGTTTTATTTATATTTATTTCTTTTATTAAAACAAAATTAGTTTATGTGAATTTTAAATTAATGTTGGGTTGGGGCTAATGATTTTTATGTGAAATATTGTTACTCTAGATTGTTGAAATTTCAGAGTACAAGCTTTGAATTTGATTAGGAAAATACAACTATGATTTATTTGATCTGTCTTATGAAAATGCCGAAATTAAGAAAAGAAAACTGAATTTGTCAAATATATGTTAAAGAAAAAAACTGATTCACTAACAGATGTTGGCACTTGATACTCCTTTTTTTCCCATATATTCTTTTTGGGCTTCAAAAATTTTTCATAGGCATCACAGCGAGCGAAAGAATATCTGAATATCCACATGAGCATAAAAATGATTAACAGACAGGGCTGAATGCTCGCTTGGATTACCTGGCAACTGGTTCTATTGGGTGACGTTGGTTGCTCATAGGTTTTACTAGCTAGAGGCGAGTCCAAAGGCTCTTCTTTAGAAGGGTTCCCTACATTATCAAAAAATAGTAAAAAGCAAGTGAAAGAAAATGAGTCTAAACAGTTAACAACTATATAACAGTAATACCTTTTTTTTATATAAATCTTTTTTTTTTGAGAGATTGGGAAGGGAACATAAGCCATACGGGTATTGTAAAATGTAACATGAACATACCACATGCCAATGTCTTCTAGCATGTCGTCAACACCTGCTTCATTGCCAATACCGATTAATGTCTTTTCTCTCCCATTAAGTTTTGCATAATCTAACAAATAAGAATATATTTTGGAATTGGATTTCTGTAGGTTTGGTAGTAGAATGGTAAATGGATTTTTCATTTGCATATTGGTATCTACTTCAATTTGAGATGAAGTTAAAAGAGTATGACTTTAATGCTGGCAAAGTTTAGCATTACTGACTTTAAAATTTTTTGTTTGTGATTTAATGATTGCAGTTGCTGGTACCTCCACCCGTCCTCGCACTTTTAGACAGGTTTCTCCCTCTCTTGTGCACTCTCGCACTCACAGAAGTGTTTTTGTGATGTGCATTATTAATTAATTAAAAGTTTTTCCCTAATTTGTTTTATGTTCATATGCATATTTTATGTGGTAAAATTTTTATTTATGGTATTATAAGCAAGTGAAACTTTTTGATGTTATTAGCATGAAGCTGAACATCAAGAGGAAGAATCTAGGGAAGAGTCTGATGAAGGATCTGAAGAAGAATCTGGAGAAGAATCTGAAGAAAGCTTGGAGGTTAGTTACTGTTACCAGTTATCTATGTTGAAGGCTTTATTTCCTTAGTTTTGGTTTATCTTATGGGTTGGTTCGTCTGCATGAAAACTAATACTTATTCTCATATAATATTTGCAGAAGCGGAAAGGCACACAAGGCATTATTGAGATTGAAAATCCTAATTTGGTAAAGCCAAAGTCCTTGAAAGCAAGAGATGTTGATGTAAGTGCTACCAAATTTTCTCATACATACCATCAGTTATAAAATAAAACCCAAAAAAAAGTAATGATATTTTTTCTTGTGCAGTTAGGGAAAACAACTGAACTTTCCAGGCGTGAAAGGTTTGTGAATGGTCACTTTCTTCCTTCAAGGGGACAATATATGATCTGTTTCTTAAGTGGGAGTTCTTTTTGTCTATGAAAAAGAGAACTTGTGGTTTTCTAAGATTATTTGATCTTTCCTAAAGATAAAATTTTGGGTTTTCGTAGAAAAACACCTAGCTTCTATGGAGTGCATACTTCATTTTAGTGTTTAAAACATTCATGTGAAGTATATATATATCTTCTAATTTTGTATATCTTGCAGAGAGGAGTTAGAGAAACAGAAAGCTCACGAGCGGTATATGAGATTGCAAGAACAGGGGAAAACAGAACAAGCGAGGAAAGATTTAGGTTATTGATCATGATAAACTACTCTTTTTCACTTTTTAATCAATTGTTTCAGCTTTGGAGTTTATATATAATGTTGGCGGTGGATGCTGATTTTCAGTATGCAGATAAAAATTGCCTGCAATCTTAACTTTTTCATTAAGTTACAAATTAATTAGATTTGTTTTGTAGTTACAAATACTTCTATTACCTCTTTCTGTTATGTTTTTATCTTGTTTGATATTGTCTAAATTTTGATGGTTTATTGGCCAAGATCAAAGAAAGAGAGCAATGTAGGGATTATTGAAATATTATTTAGGGTGTGTTTACATTCTGCTGTTCATGCAGGGAAGAAATATTGCAGGCCTTTTAATGTTTTCTTTTGGTTGCTCATGCAGAGCGTTTATCCCTTATACGTGAACAAAGGGCAGAAGCTGCTAGAAAGCGAGAAGAAGAAAAAGCTGGTATGATTTTTAGATCATTATAGGTTGCCTTGTCTCTTTTATTTTTTATTTTTTAATTTTAAATATTTAACATCTTGATACTAATAATGTCATTTATTTCAGCCAAAGAACAGAAGAAGGCTGAAGCTCGCAAATGATCTTTGTGGATAGGTTATGTCAAGAAATTTATACTGTTGAAAAATTGATGCCAGAGGATTTGTGCCTGTCCTTCATTCAAGAAATTTCTGCCTTTTGTTTTACTTGCTAGTTCATTTATAATTCAACAGTATAAATTGTGCTACTAACTGTGCAACAATTTTTATTGTATTTTGGATTAGTAATTTATTTGACTATGTTCGTGTCTTGAAACACCTTGAAATTTATAGTTTTCCAAAATCTATAAGCTTTTTATTTGTGGGCAACATACTCAATATTACCATATATTGAGAACTTTACAATGACAATATTATTTCTAATATGGTACAAGGTTTCCTAGGACAAGTGTTAGTTATAGTAGTAGCAGATTATATCAATATTCTTGCAGTAGAAAGTTTGCACCAATGCTGCCTGGGCATTCTACTAACATACAGAGTCCAAAAAAATTCTTGTATTGGCTTGTAGCACTGGGGTCGTTGTTTGAGTTAATTATAGGGGAAACCGAAATGGTTCTATTGTGACTCATTGTAATTTTCCCATTTTTCACCTTCATGCTAATCACTATACTTATCTTTAATGCTTTTGCGTTGTCATGAAATGGGACTGATAGACCCACGTGCAATTTGTGGACACTCCCTTCGACATTCATCACCGCTCCCACTTTGTGAATTGTCTTTCCGTGGAGTTTAGATAAACCATTTGGTGCATCTTCAACGGCCAATATTAAAGCCATGTAAGGAACTGGCAATTATTTCATTCAGAAATTGCCTTTATGTGTCTCTTAATTAAGTGGTTTGATAGATTCTCTGACTCTGAAATCTGTAGGTAGCTTCCAAAGACTTTTGGTGCATAAAACATTACTCCCCACCCCCCATCCCCGGCTTCCTCTCTTGCAAAACGACATGAATATAATTAAAAGTAAGAATCTGAGGGGTCTGTAAATCTGGATCATGAGACCTTTCCATTTTGGAGGAAATGTTCAGAAAGTCGCCACCATAGCCATTATGGTGATTTGCCAATTGTGTATGTCACGACTGAATACTTAAGTATTGACCAAAATGTGCTGACCTGTGTATCCTTGTTCAGTGTAATTAGTTGGACAAATTTGACCCTTTTTAATCAGTATGAAGTTACACATATATCCAGTAGGTATTGAACCCACGATCTCAAGTAGGTATTGAATTGAACCCACGATCTCATCCAGTAGGTATTGAGCTAGAGCTCATTGGTTGCACAAATATAACACTTGGGTTCATTTTAATTGTTGAGTTTGACCTGGTGGTCATTCTTAGCAGTTTGTGAAAATGCCCAAAAAGGTTGATTTTGGGTATGCAGTGAAGGTGTTTATGAAAATATCTGCAACTTAGAAGATTTTGAAGTAATGCTAAGTAACTATTACTTTACAGATTCAAGAATGTGACCTTTGAACTCAGGCTTCACATCTTTCTCATTTGCTTCCGGGTTTTAGTAGAGTCGTTTCATTTTTACTTCCTACTTTGTTTTTGGCTTTGCATGTCTTCAGTAATCATTTTTGAAAGTTAGTTTGACTTGATCCATGTATGATTGTTACTTTCTTTTTTCTTTTTTAAGTAGATCTCAAGCTTGTTATTTAGATTGTGGATTTGGGTGTAGTTTATATGTAGAGGAACGGCAGGATTTTTCTTAGCATTCCACGCTCCAACCAGAAAAATTGTTGAACTCTATGGAATGGCCTCGGTTATCCTTCAACAATATCTTTCTTATTGTGGAGGATGGTAAGATTTATCAAGGGCACATTAAATTACTAGAAGGTTTGTTTCAATCCATCAAATGTGATGCTAAAGTAATGGTTGAATTCATAAGGAAGGCAAAGAAATCTGTTATTAACAGGACGCCGTGTTTGAATTTGGCAGTACTTTTGCCGTCAGTTGTCTTTAATGATTAAGGAGAAAGAAATCTGTGTGATGTTCTCATTTCTATTGTGAAAAAATTCATATTATTTGTACCATTCCTATAAAATAGTATGTCATGTGAATCTATATGGTTACAATATTTTTATTTTGTACGACAATATTGAGATGTGCCATGCAATCATTAACCATATACATTCCATAGCTATGTTAAGTGGAAGTCGTGGCCATTTGCTACTAAGTTTGTAACAAAACTTTGTTATATAAATATATACATACTTAAAAAGTTATCATGATTTTTGAGTGAAATTTGTGATGTGCTTTTGTGTTAGAGTCACATTCTCTCTCAGTTGTGTGTATGTGTCACATAGATATATACATACTTAAAAGGTTACCATGATTTTTTAGTGAAGTTTGTAGTGTGCATTTGTGTTAGAATCTCATTCCCTCTCATTTGTGTGTGTATTTCTTAAAAAAGAAAAAGAACAAAACATAGTACACACTTTAAAAAAAATTCCAGAAATAAATGAAGACAAATAAAAATAAATAAATAAAAATTTCACAAAGGAGTTACAATCTAAGTGATCAACATAGGAAGAATTTGGTTCAGCTTTTTGAAATTGTGTGTGTGTTTTTGAAAAGTGATAATTTTAAAAAATTCTTTTTAATTTGAACTTTTTAAAAAAGCAAAATGTTTGGTAAAAAAGGTTAAACAGTGTTAGGGGTATGATGAGTGTTATGTGTGTGTGTGTGAAATAATTTTTTCGTATAAAAATCTCATCACACCTGTGATTAAAAAATGTAGCAACCTGGAATTATGATGAAACAAATTTAATCTTTACATAAAAAATTTAAAAGCCCCACGTGCGTGCTCAAAGACTAATAATTCCTAAAAATTTCAATTAAGAGTTTTTTTTGAATGTCAAAGCTTTTTATTTATTGCAATTCAAGATTTATGTGTTTGCCAATTATTGAAATAGATGGATTCGAGCGTGATTAAATCTTGTATAGAAAAATGAAGGTGTAAATGCACTTTTAGTCCCTGCATTTTGGTTTTTTTTCTATTTTGGTTTCTACATTTTCATTTTACCATTTTTAGTTCCTATACCAATTAATGTGTGACATTTAAGTCCTTACCGTCACTTAACTAACAGAAAAAGCTGACTTGGCTGATGGTGCATTAAAATAATAATTAAAAAAAAAATCTATTTTAGCATTAAGAAATGCCACATCAGCATCTAAATTAAAAAAAAAAAAAAACTAAATCAAAAAAATTAAAAACAAAAAATCACATAAATTGAGATCTAAGAGTGCCTTGAACAAGAACAACAAAAACACAAACCCAGATCTAAGAACACAAGCCCAAAAATTTAAAATTAAAAAAAAAAAAAAAAAAAACAACAACAACAACAAACAACCATTCAAGATCGAATTCTCTAGCAAATCACTAATCCACATGATTTTCACAAATCAAACCCATAAACCCAGTAAACAAACCAATCTCCAACAAACCCATAAACCTATATTTTCTTAGGAAACAAACACAAAATAAACCCAAAAAATTTAGCTTTCTTTCTCACCACCACCAAGAATATCCCTCAAAGACTTGTACACAATCCTAGGCTACTTCGAGCACCTGAACATGGTGTGACTCTTGCCCAAACCCGTTGGACCGTACATCATAATGGTGCATTTTTCTCCTAACTTCACGTTGTGGATTCTTGACTCCACGAATGTCTTGTAGAAGAGATCAAGGTCTTGATCTTCGAAAAGAGAAACCCCATCTAGGCTAAAGTCTCGGTAGCCAAAATTGGCTCGAACTCAAATGGAATGGTTGTTTGAATTAACATTCAAAACCGAAGTGGGTTTTTCTTTCCGATTTGGGTAGTCTCGGATTCGAGCGATTACTTCAACCGGGTGTTCTTGTGGGTGTGGGGTTTCTTTGGCCGGTGTGTTTGGATTCGAAGATGGGTTTGGTTTGTTTGCATTGTTGTAATGCAAACAAAGCTTGGATTGTGGTGTTTTGATCTATGTTGGGTGGGCTTGATTTACTTTTGAAGATGGCGTGGTAGCCATTAGAACGAGAACCAAGAAGAAATTTCAAGATTGAGTTTAAAGAAGACTCCAAGGGAGACAAATAATTCTGTTTGTGTTATAGATCTGAGTTTGTGTTCTTGTTCAAGACACACTTAGATCTCAATTCATGTGATTTTTTGTTTTTAATTTTTTTTATTTAGTTAAAATTAATAAATTAATTTTTTTTAACTTAGATGCTGATGTGGCATTTTTTAATGCCAAAATATATTTTTTAATTATTATTTTAATGTGCCGTTAGCCACGTCAGTTTTTTCTGTTAGTTGGGTGACGGTAAAGACTTAAATGTTACGTGTTAATTGGTTTAGGGACTAAAAGTAGTAAAATGAAAATGTAGGAACCAAAATGGAGAAAAGCCAAAATGTAGGGACTAAAAATGCATTTACGCCAAAAATGAACACACCTGAACCTACACTCACATTAAGTCTTGTATAGAAAAGAGAACACACCTGAACCTACACTCACACATAAACATTTTCCCATCCAATTGAACATGTAAAATCCTTATGTAAAGCTTACCCACATAAAAGGGTCCAATTCTACAAAAGTCCATGACTACAGATTAACATTTCAAATGAATTTGTGGTCTCGTTTAACCAAGTGATTGCTTTGCCCTTAGACTATTGGATCCGAGTAAAATTTGGATGCATAAATTATCCTTAAATTTAACCAAATTTCCAAACCATAAATGATTAGTGATGATGAATAAGTGTGAGTGTCATCTACAGATAATGTCATAGTGTAAGTGTGTAACTACAGAGAATGTCATCAAGAAATTTTGGACTCTTTACACCCTTTTGATTGAGATATCAAATTACTGTGTTTGCCAAATATTTTAAAAAAACTATTTAATTAAGGATGAATATTACATTGGTACCAAGGTTTTCAGACCTGGACAGTTCATTGAACCGTAAAAGGGAGAGGTTCAAGGTTTTTGAGGTTGAATTGGGGTCGAACCGTGATGACGTCATAATTAATTAAAGCCTAAATATAGATATTAAATTTATAAAACTAGCAAAATTGACTAATATATCTATATATGTGAGGGAAATTTAATGATTTTCAAGCATATATTTAATAATTAAATTAGAAAGTTAATAAAATAAAATAATAACCATGAAAACATTAAAATTTATGATTAATTTTTGAAGTAAAGTTGAATATCTTTGAATGATTTAATTATGATTTTTTTTTAATTAAAATTGCGTTAAGTTGTTTTTATTATAAAAAAAATGCTAAGGGTTTGGACCGCACGGTTCTTGCCACCGGTTCTTCATGAACCGTGTGGTCCAACCTTGGTTTTAGAGGTTCACGGAATTGCCACATATGCCCGGTTCTCTATGCTTAAAAAACCGGATTTCAATCCGGTTCCCGATTTTCACAGTCCAACCTCCTGGTTTGGTCCGAGTCTGAGAACCTTGATTGGTACATCAGAAATGACAACTTGCATAAACTAAGCAAACAAATCTTCCAACCAATTACAATCATCATTAATAAAAACAGCCGACTTTACTAACATTATCACAACACTATTAATTTGGATGGAAGAAAGCAATGAAGAAACAAAATGTACATGAATCTATAATTTGGGATTATAGAAATTCAAAGCTTGAACAGAAAGCAACACATTTGTTGTTGGGGATTTCACTAAATCAAGGAGTAATAATGAAAGAATAAAATGAATACATCAAGTAAATAGAAATTAGTAGTTGACTTTGAAGCATAATTGAATATTATCCTTAAACAATATTTGTTCCCATACGCAACTTGCTAAAGGGCTTCTACAAACTTGTCCCCAAGTTATTGAGTTCTACAAATAGCAATTTTGGAGAATACCCATAAAAAGTCTTGTGTTTCTTTAAACTTACCTTTTTTTTTTTCAAGTGAACATAAACCTTTATTTATACCCATAGGGTTATAACCCTTCAAAAGGTACATATGGAGAGTTAAAATGCTTTATTAAACCGTTCACAAGGTTGAAACATTTTCAAACATTCAAAATAGTTATCAAAAAATTCTGCCAAAATCATGTTTTTACTGTCAATCTCCAAAAATTAAAGTTTTATCAAAACAAAGGACTCCTTGGACAGGCGTTGTGGGGTGCCTAACACCTTCCCCACACGTAACCAAACTTCTGGACTCAAGAATCAAGATTTTTTACCATTCACATTAGATTAGGGCAAAAGACCTTTTTCTTAGTCTGAGATTGATAATAAAATCAACTAGAAACAGGTGACCAATCACAACTTAGAAAAACCCAATGATTGGTGGTGACTTCACTTACCTTTGGTAATTCCTTAAAATTTGGCCAAGATTCCTACCACACCTACCAAAGGTAGAAAAATACCTTCCTCCATCGAGAGAGAGAGAGAGAGAGAGAGAGAGAGCACTCGAAGCTCTGCACGAACTACACCAAGCGCACCAACCAATCGAGAGGGGCCTCCAATGGGCCCCGCGTGCAAGAGCGTCGCCACGGCGGGTGGTCAAATGAAGGCCTGATGACGGCTGTTTTCCGCTCCAATCGAGGCCGGGTGTCAACACCTGCATGAATGTATTCTACAAGAGGGGATTATTTTAGAAATCAAAGTGAGTGAATCTCTTTGAGGTCTAAAATAGTGTCACTTAACAAAAAAGAAATTCCTAAAGGAGAGCTTCCAGAATTTCTTTAACATAAGGGGAGAGAGGCGTGTTGAATTCTGGGTTTTCTCCTCTATTTATAGAGGTGTATCTGCTTAAAAAATAAGTTAGGGTTGCTTAGAAAACCAGTAGACACGAATTGGGTTAGGTCTTATCCCTAAAAAATCGAATTTGATGAGTCTAAACCTGAACCAAACGCATTTGGGCCTAATTCAAAATTTTTGCCAAAGTGCCGATTGGCACTCCTCAGTGCTTCGCCTAATTTCGTTTTCTTGTACGTTTTGGACTCTTTTTATAATTACCCTAAAAACCTAATTATCAACTCAATTCTCATATTATCAAATTACTCATTTTATTCCCATGCAAACAAACTTATTTTTAATCAAAATGAACAACCAATCACATAAATTTATTTAATTAATTTTAATTGTTAAGCAATCAAAATTAATTTCAATTAATTACATGTGATCAGTTTTACCCAAATGAATATATGCAGACTGTAAAAACTTGATTTTATGATATCTTTCAATTTGATGGTCCGATTTGGGAACCGGACATATTGTCGTGATCGTTAGAACTTCAAAATCATTTTTATGATATGTGATGAATGATTTAATGCATGAAATGCAATTATGATTTTTGGGTACTTAGAATGATTATTTTGGTCATCTTCCAAGGTTAAATTATAGGTGCAAAATTGAGTGTTTACAACAGGGTTGAAATCAATCCCTCTTGTTCTGTGCTTTACTAGTAGGGCTAATGAACCATCCTTTGATCTTTGACTACATGAAAAGATACACATTCAACAGAAAAAAGACCAGTCATATCTAGGAAAAATCAGGATAAGCCCAATGGAACTAGAGTCGATGAACCTCGAATTACTACTAACAAAGAAGTAAGGAAGCTAGTTAGACTGCCAAGAAGCTCTACCGTCATCAGTTCATGTCTGGAATCGACGACATTCAAGGATGGATGTAGACCAATCCGGTGGGGATAATCATTCTAGTTCTGGGAGAGGTGGCGACCGTTGAGGTGATAACTCATGCGTGCGTATGAATTCCTAAAAAGTGGGTTCCAAACTTGGGTGGCACTAAGTAACTTAATTCTTTATACGGTTATTGTGGAGTCTTTATTTATTTATTTATGGAATAGACTGAGTTACAAATTTATAAAATTAAATTTGAAGCCTATTTAAATAATTTTTTTTATATGTGTATACAGTGTCATATATACTTAAATCAAATCTTATTCTCATGAACTTGTTTCTATTAATAGTTGAGTTACTTGAGCATAAACTTAAACTTAAGCTTGACTCACATGCTAAATAAATATCTTTTTCTGGATCAATGTTTATCATTCATTCACAAGCCTACTTTTGAAAAAAAAAAAAAATGGTAAAGATACTGCAAATTTTACTACATAAGTTATTGGAAATATAAGGAGATCCCAATTGAGCTATGAGACTTTTAGGTAAAAACAAGAACAGAAGACTAAAAATTACAATTTACACATTTAAAGTTTGGAGTAATTTACAATTGTCCTGACATTAAATATTTTTTGTATTTAAACCCTGCTGTCCATGTGTTGTGATGTCCACGTGTTGTGATGAGGTATTCATTCAGTATCATCTCAATTCTAAACAAGGTAGATTTATAGACCTAAATTTTGAAACTTTAGATCTGCATCTAAATAAGATAGAGATCAGTTTTTATGTTAGAAAAAATTCAGATATGCATCTAAGGAAGATAGAGATCAGTTTTTGGTTTTGAAAAAAATGTGATAATGTGCAGATTTTGGAAACTCAAAAGGTAAATCATGACAACAAAAGCATTAAGAACATATTTCAACATAAATATTAACAACACATGGCATGAACATTAGAAATTGGAACTAAAAGAATATCTACATAATGCATCATCAAAATAAAAGAAAACAGAAAAAAGGTAAAGAAAAACCACCTCGTGCATGGATGTACTCTTTTTATTGAGGGAATATTTTAGGGTTCAAAGAAATTTATTTAATTATCTTTGAAACCTAAAATACCTTTCTTACAAAAAAGAAATTCTTAAGGCTAGAGCCTCCAGAAAATCTTTAATGTAAGAGAAAATAATAGAAAATGGGAGTCAAAAAGAGGGGTAATCAGAGAGTATGAAAAAGTGTGCTGAATTTTGAGAGACATCCCCTATTTATAGAGGTTGGAATGTTGAAAAAATAAGCAAAAAATATATGGGGGAAAATCCTAAAAAAATAAAGAGATTTGGATAAGAGTAAGTTGATTTTTTAGATCAGAATAAGATTTAGTGTTTTGATCATATCTTTTTACTCAAAATTCGGATTAAGCGGAAATTTTGACAACTAAAGTTAGATTCTCTACAACTTTACCAGAAATTTCCTAGTCTGAAATTTGAGTTCTACTATGCCAAAAGTTCCTTGGAATGTGAATATGAAATTTGTTACTTGATTATCACATTTTTGAAGTGTTTTCCAACTCTAAAATTGCATTTGGACGAATTTCAGAGTTGTTTTCATGATAAACCTCATTCCAAAGTGATAATTAGGACTTTTAAAATAATTATTTTGAATATAATTATCCTAAAAGCGTAATTATCTATAGCCTTTAAATATTATCAGTTTATTTGTTTAAATCCCATGCAACAAATCTCATTTTAAGAAAAATACTTTCACCAATCACATAAATTTATTTAATTAATTTTAATCATTAACCAATCAAAATTAATTTCAATTAATCAGATGTGATCGGTTTCACCCCATACAATGCATGCAGACCGTGAAAACTTGATCTCATGATATCTTTCAATCCGACGGTCCGATTTGGAAGTCCGGCATACCGTTACTATTGATAGAATCTCAAGATTATTTTTATGATATGCAATGAATGAATTAAGGCATGTAATGCAATCATGAATTTTGGATATATGATTGGTCATTCTAGTCATCTTCCTTGATGAAATTATTGGTGCAAAATCAAGTGTCTACAGTTACAAATATATAAAATTAAATTTGAAGCCATTATAATTAATTTTTTTATATGTGCATACAGTATCATATATACTTAAATCAAATCTTATTCTCATGAACTTGTTTCTATTAATAGTTGAGTTACTTGAGCATAAACTTAAACTTAAGCTTGACTCACATGCTAAATAAATATCTTTTTCTGGATTGATGTTTATCATTTATTCACAAGCTTGCTTTTGAAAAAAGAAAATGGTAAAGATGCTGCAAATTTTACTACATACGTTATTGGAAATATAAAGAGACCCTAATTGAGCTACGAGACTTTTAGGTAAAAACAAGAACAGAAGACTAAAAATTACAATTTACACCTCTAAAATTTGGAATAAATTACAATTTTCCTGACATTACATATTGTTTTTATTTAAACCTT
Organism: Quercus robur; assembly: GCF_932294415.1. Classification (NCBI taxonomy): domain Eukaryota; kingdom Viridiplantae; phylum Streptophyta; class Magnoliopsida; order Fagales; family Fagaceae; genus Quercus; species Quercus robur. The sequence goes on from NC_065538.1 coordinate 44,749,896, forward strand.
GTTGTCCATGTGTTGTGATGACCATGTGTTGTGATGAGATCTTTGTTCAGTATCATCTCAATTCTAAATGAGGTAGATTTATAGACCTAAATTTTGAAACTTTAGGAGTAAGATAAAAAGTTACCCCAAATTTCAAGGATATAAAATTATAAATTACAATTTAGTCAAAATTCCTAAACTTTAACAAATTGCAAATTTACTCGGAATACAAACATAGTTAGGTCTTTGTTTGAGAACAATTTATCTTTTTTTTTTTTTTTTTTTGGTTGCTAAAATTAGGTTAAAATATAGGATTCAAATTCTCTAGATTTTCTAGAGCACTCTATCAAATAGATTTCCTTAAATCTTAACCATTCTTTAATGATTAAATGGTCTAGATTCTGCCATGTCAGCATTCCACTAACAATAATCTTAATTGTTTTGTTTGCAACAATATTTTATTATTTTAAAAATATTGTTAGTAGAATATTGACATGGCAAAATTTTAACCATTAAATCATTAAAGAGTGGTTAGGATTTAAAAAAATCTACTGGTAGAGTACCCTAGAAAATCTAGAGGATCTGAATCCTAAAATATACTTGTATTAAAAAAAAAAAAGGGTGAGGAAAAAAAAAAAAAAAGGTGAAGTTTCAAAAAGCAAGTTAAAAAGTTGACTTATAAGCTCAAATGCAGATTGAGTAAATTTTCATTTTCTTAAAAAAAAAAAAAAAATGCCAAAAAGGCAAATACCTGCAGCCATTTGTCCCCAATTGAACAGGTGGCACATCAGAAGGAGATATGCATATGTATAACGGATGAACATTCATGGTATATATAGAAACAGACACTCATCAATCCCACTTTATATAACCTTTGATTCTGATTTATAGGCAAAGCAATCTCACTCTTGGGTTTTCAGCAAAGCAGGCATAAAGCGAACAATTTGCAATTTGTTTGAGCTCTCTAGTCTCTCACTAACTATGACTGATCATCACCAGGACCCCAATCAAAAACTTCCCTCTTCTTCTAAGAAAACTCCCACTCAAATCAACACTCCCAACACCGAAGCCAACTTCTCGGGTCAAAGCGTCCGATACCCGAACCCGCCAGACGCAGCGAATCCGGACCCGGTAACGCTCCGGGAGCAATGGAAGTTCGCCACTAGACAATACGCCAAATGGTACTCTCATGCTTGGGGCACCGCCATTCTTGCTGGTTTCTCCTTCTTTGCACTCGGTTGGATCATCAAGGGCTCTAATCCTCTGCCTTCTTTCCACGATAAGCCCCCCGAGTCTTCCTCCGATTCTTCTTCTTCTTCTTCTTCTTCCTCTGCCAATGATGCAAATGAAGCTCGCCGGTGATGGTTGGTGAGTTCTCTGTTCAGTTGTTTTGGCTATTTTGCGTTTTGGGTTTCTGGGCATGTTGGATTTTAGGGGACCTTTGATGGGTTTCTTTCAAAGTTGAATATTGTGTTTGCTATCATGTGAATTATGATCGTTTTATTCGAAAAATTGAGTTTGGGGTTGGGAAATAGTTATTGGTTAATTCTCATTTCAATATTTAGGATTGAATTTGGTTTTTGTCGAAGGGGTGGGGAGGGTTTGGTTGTTTGTTTGAATTGTTCAAGTTTTAAGCCTTTGGATTAAAACAGTGAGGGCTTAGTAATCTAATTAACCATAAAGTATGCTCATGATGCTAGAGGAAAGAACTACAAAAAGATATATATAGTTAATTGGTGGAGTTGAAGGCTGAAATCAACTTTAGGTTTAATAGGGTAGAGGTGTTAATGGTAATGATGAGTTCTCCAGTATTTCAGCATTCTTGAGTCATAAGCACTCGCAAATTTAATGTGCCCTTAGGTTTGTAGATACTAAATTCTTAAATGGTTATGGCCTGTTGAGCTAATGTAATTTAGTTACACAAATATGTCACTTGATTGATTTAAATTGTTGAGTTTGAAAGGGCGGCCATTCTTGCTACTAGTTTGTAGTTTTGTGCCTGCTACCTTGTAGGACATTGGTTAGCATGCCCGGTGCCAATGTCCTTAGGTACCATATTAGGGAATAGGATAGCAAGTCTTGCTTTTGCACCTATTTGTAGACATAATAGGATTTTCAAAGGTCAATACAATCTGCTATATGGCACTTTGAGCCTGATGGCTAAATCTGCTTCAAATTGGAGAGAGAGAGAGAGGGGGGGTTCTCTCATGGTTTGTCCCCTACAGGTTTGTTAGTATGTGTATTCAATGTCATTCTCTTTAGGAGTTAGTCTTAATGTATAAAGTAGCATTTTAGTTTTCATATGGTTGAGTTGGATTTACAGCTTGAAGTCTTGCCATTAAAATAATTCAATAAACAAATCATGTGAAAGAAGTGCTTGCTGGAATCCACAATCCAATCATCTCCTTCATAGCTTGAGGAGTTTCCTGTCTACTGTGACATATTATTGACCGTTTTCATGCTTGTTCTGTAATTGAGTGAATGATTTTTTCCCCCTCCATTGACAATATGTTTCATGGTACTGCTCCTTCAAAGAAGATATTATAAAGTATCTAACGATGCAGTAACTCTATTGCACCCCAGCCAATTGAGTTTTTTCTTGGAATTTTTTTCTTCCCTTACCATACTGTGAGAGAATAGTACCAATAGGATGAGGCCTGGGTTTGTTTTCCTTCTTCTGTAAATCAAATTATTTAATTAATTCACATAAAAAGATCATTGATTCTTGTTTTTCTTCTGCTTGTTATACTTGGCACTGGATTTTCAACAAAAGCTCGGTGGTTAAAATGGTTGTCAACTGTCACTCTCCAGTAATTACACTTTCTCTGAATGAGTAATCGTCACTATGTCAAAGAAATTCACATCATGCCCTTTCCAGAAGGGACCTTGTGCAGTGTTATCTGCCAAGAGAAACCTTCTGAGCAGGAAAAAATCATCAATTCATGCCCTTTCTACAAGAAAGTCTTAAATGGGATGAACTTGAGAAGTCTGATTGGCTAGAGCTTATAAGCTCAGCTTTTAGCTTTTATATACAACTTTTTAAAACCTCACTTTTTCTTACTTTTTCTCAAATTTTCAAAATATGAGTATACTTTAGCATACTTTCAGCAAAAAGCTAAATTAGCTGTTTCCAAACGTACACTTCAAAACCTCACTTTTTCTTACTTTTTCTCAAATTTTCAAAGTACAAGTATACTTAAGTACACTTTCAGTAAAAATTTTTGAACAAAAAGCTAATTAAACTGTTCCCAAATGTACACTTCAAAAGTTCTGGTGTTTTTCCAAGTCCATGCTTTCTAATCTACTTAGGCTCTATTTCAAGTAAAATGAAGAGGATCCTGTTCCCTCCTAATCTCTTTCTCTCTTCCTCCCACTGCTTCCCCAACCCCCCCCCCCCCCCCCCCCTCTCCCGGGGGCATGTGCACACGCATAAAGCAGTTCTATGCTGCAACTAATGAAAAACTAAACTCGAGGGATGCCAGGAAATAGATTGCAGAAGAATAGGTTGTACTTCAGTTTTTACATTTATTTATGTGGAATTATATAAATTGCTAACTATTATGCAATATGATAGCTCTTCATGCTGCTCTGTTCACATTACTGTATATAATTATGATGGAACAATGATTGCAGATGCCACAGGCCCACAGCAATTAGGAAGAGAGCCATTCCATCCGTGGGTCTAACAACTGAACCTTTAACTGGTCTTGGTGTACAGTCTCTTGAGAGCGTCATACTGTGTTTCTTTCCTGGGTAATGGAGTAGATCAGTTTGCTGTTGGTGCACCATTACTATTCTGGATAGTCTTCCAAATTTGGTTCTCGGCCTTGTATAAATTCTGACACTGTATGTTTATCTTGAACAATTGTATGACATGGTCTGCTGTCAAAATTTCTTAGTTCTGAAGCTTTTTGGGGAAATCTTTGCCTAAAAAAGCTTCCATCCCAGTTTGGATTCTTTGTTAGTGTAAAAATAAAGAAAACAAGAGGATAAATAAGCAGAAATGTTCTGCTCTTCTGTACAGAATAGGGACAACTTGCGTGACAGGGTCGGTTCTGATTCTCTATTCCAAGTTTTCATTAATTTACGAAAGTTTTCTACTCTATTTTAAGCTTTGGAAATGTAACAAAAAGTGTATCAAAAATAAAAAGAAATGTAACAAAAAGCATAGCTTATTTGTCTTATTTGTTAAAAGCTTGCAAATATGCTAATGAAAGAAAAAAAAAAAGAAAAAGCTAGCCCAAACTCATTTCATCCATCGGTAATTGTTCTCTCACTCATTGATGTACATATCATACAAATAACATTCATAATTCACACTTGATGTTCTCATACATTTAAACGTGAAATGAATGATGTGTATGGATGATGTACAATAAAAATTGTGAGAATAAATATCTTTTTCATCATTTTCAGGGAAAAAGATAGTGGATTGTGACATTCCTTACCCTCTTTATTTTCAATGAGAAGTTTGGATACGGTTGTCGGCGTAAAGTTGGAACCAGAGTTCCCAAGTTCCATATTTCAGCCATATGAAGCAATTCAGGAAATACTCCTCCCCAAAGATAGTCTTGAAATTAACATTCTATAGCAATCACAACCTCTTGTGCCATGTTCTTCATTGCTGTTGCTTAGAACTCGAAAGACAACCTGATTTCATGCAGCTTGAGAAATATTTCCTAGCCAGACATCTTACAACCAAGCATAGAATTATCGAAAATGATTCCTATTAAGACATCTAAACAACCAATCATAGAATCATCCCAATCAGTTGAGGTTGTTCCAGTGCAGATGTTTTTGATGAAACGTACTTTATCAATTTATTCAAAAAAGCTTCTGTAAAAATTTATAGTTGTTGATAACTGATTATGTACTTAAGATTTTCCTTTCTTTCTTTCTTTCTCTGTTTTTTATTGTTTATTTTTATACCAATATACATGGTTTCATCCCGTACTGTTGAAAGGCATTTGTATGAAGTTTTTTAAAATGCAAGAAATTGAATTGATCTGCAAGCATCGGTCTCTTATAAACGATGATAAGGTGATTGTTGAATATTCAAATTTTATTCAAAAATCAAAATCAAAATTCCATTTAAACACCAAATAAATATTACATTGAATTTAAAAAAAAAAATATATGTAATATATATACTTACTAAAATTTTGAAAGGTTTGGCCTCCCTAAAAAGTAAAAAATATTCATTGACCTTTTTTATTGTAAAATTTATTCTTATATTTTCTAAAATTTTGGATCATTCATGATTTTAAAGAATTTATTGGTTCCATTGTAAATTGTCTATTTATTTCATAACTTACCTATGTTGAAAATAAAAATTTTCAAAAATTTCACTATGAAGTAGTATATTATATACAAGTTGATATTTTTGTATCTAATACATGGGTAAATTCCATTTACACCCCCTGAGGTTTGGACTAATGCCAACTAGGTCCAAGATTTTTCAAAATTAACTAATTCAGTCCCTAAAACTAGTTTAGTTCCTAAAACAGTTGAGAAAAAATAACTAACTATTTAGGGACTAAGTTGGCTTTAGAGACCAAATTGGTTAGTTTTGAAAAGTCTTGGACTTGGTTGACATTAACCAAAACCTCAGGGTATGTTAGTGGAATTTACCCCTAGTACATTTATGAATTATGACTAACTCTGCCATTAGATGTGTGTGTGCGTGCGGAGCATGATTTGTCTTGACTAATATATCAGTATCCTATAACTCGTCCCCACCTAGCAAAAATTTCTTCTCCGCTCGATTGAATGGAACCATGAGCCTAATTCTAACTTGTTCATGATGGTACATCAATACATCATCCCCTCTCATTGACTAGAGAAAAATTTGAGGGAGAAGAGCTAAAATTGTACGTCTCTATGACTATGAGGTTGAAATGGTAATTGTCTAAGACCCAAATTTTGTCCGTATACCCTCTGCTGGCTGCTTGAAGCAAATTGCAAGTGGTTCTGGGGGGTCTGCCAGGATAAAATCTAATCCGACAGTCCACAATAAATTATAATAGGTCACAACATCATCACCATCATCATGAATTAAAAAACCTTAACAAAAATACGTAGTATGGACAGTTGAGACAATGCACTACTTTTTTGGTCTCTACCAAACATATTAGCCGGGTCAAAATCTAATAACAGCAATCAAACGTTTACACATACATGTCTAAAAAGACATAAAATAAAGGAAAAAATGATCATTTTCACTTTCCATTCAACCACCAGTCTTTGAACTTTTATAGCCCAAAACGATCAAACTTGATAAAAAACTGAAGCAGCTGAGTAATTTTAGTAATACAAAAAGGGTAAAGTGGGGACGCAGGTACTTTAAATTCAATCATAGAAAAGAACAGGCACATATCTTTTGGATCCTAAAATTTTCAGCTAAGGTAGACAAGTTCACACTGTAAATATTCTATAGAAATCACTTTTCATTCAGTTGCTGATCTCTACAAAGATATGAACATGGGATAGAATTTCAAAGAGAATGTATTTTAAACTCTCCATGCTCAAGTAGAGCAACATCCAACTTTCTTCACAGCTGATACATCATCCTTGGTTCCAACATTGATTGTTTCTCCTTTGGGTACGGCTGCTGGGTCATCCCCAACCTCCAGGGCCTTCCTGCTTACAACATGATAAATTTGGGTCAACACTTCTGTGAAGGCATTCTCAACATTCATGGACTCAAGGGCAGATGTTTCCATGAAAAAGGTGTTCTCTCGTTCAGCAAATGCTTTGGCATCTTCAGTGGCAACTGCTCGCAGGTGCCGCAGGTCTGCTTTGTTTCCTACAAGCATGATCACAATGTTGGCATCTGTGTGATCCCGAAGCTCCTTCAGCCATCTCTCCACATTTTCAAATGTAACATGGCGGGTAACATCATAGACTAGTAAGGCACCAACAGCACCTCGATAATAGGCACTTGTGATTGCACGATACCTATAGAAAAGAAAACATGAAATAAGATTGAATATAACGAAGCATTATGATCCAATCAACTAATTATAGCATGATGCAACCATGTTGATGTGGGACTCGGAAGAAGATGTTGCTGCTAGATTTAAGTTGTATTAGGAGCATTTTAATAGAAGATTCTGTATTTCTTATCTTTTGAAGTTATGCAGATTTCAAGAATGAACTATGGGCAATGTTTTGCTCCCATATTGGCTGGGTTGTGGTTTAGATGATATCCACTTGATTGTAGGGTTTCATCAAGCCCATAAAAAGGCATTACTATTAAAAAAAGGACACTTTCTCCAGATGAAGGAAAATTTATACTAACTTGAGAACTTTTCTCTTCCTTACCTTTATCTATTTTTGTATCCCCCTATTCTTTCATTTTGAAGACCATAGCATGGATACATCACAGCAATATTGTCACATAATAATAAAGTGCTGAACAAGAAAAAAAAAAAGTTTCATAGTGGTACAAGTCATTCTGAAGCTAGTCACAATGGACAATGACTACGTAGGTTTTAACAGCATATAAATCCAAGCAAGAGAGCTAATTAGATTAAAGGGGAAAAGAAGAGTGTAGGTGGTGATGGGTTGGAATTTGAACAATGTTGCTAATGTCTTGGACAAAAGAAGTACCTTAACTGGTATGAAGAGTCATAATCAAAATCATATTTACCATGATGCACAACTATAAAGAGGCATAAAGAAAAAAGATGCACTTTCCCAATATCAAATTTCTAACCATTACAAAGAATCTTGGTGGAAGGGGGAAGCAGATAGTAGTTAGTTTGAAGAAACGTAAAGAGGTCTTTGAATTAAAGTTGCACATGCAGCCAAAGCTAATTAGGGGAAAAAAGAGAAAAAAAAAAGGGGGTTTGGGGGGGGGGGGGGGTGTTGGGGTGGGGACTACAAATATGAGTTCATTTAGAGCTGCATGCCATTAATAGTTTAATAACTAACTGGTTGGAAATAGTTTGATACAATTCCCAAGATAGACAATTTTCCAGAAAGTGACATTAATTTTAGCTTAGGTGATAGGTTAGTCCCTTTAAGTATTCAACTGCGCCAACTATTATATCATAAGATAATTTAGGATTTGCTTTATAATTATGTTAAAGACTTGATATATTATCCTTTTTATATTACTCTCCTCACTTTTTATCTGGGAGGAAATGCCCATTCAGCCTTGGCTGTATTTTTTTCCCATGATTCTTTTACTCAAAGGATCTGTTTAAAAGTATTACCAACAATGCAATGTTCAGAAATGAATGATTGGTGATGATCTAACAACAGAATGCATGACATATTAAAACAGAGATGTGCTCACAACAACCACCTAGTGATTTGCAGACACAAAACCACCTTTGTGCAGCGTTCCTTAAGAAATCTAAAAAACGTGTCATTTATCCATGAAAGCAAAACAGCAACACCACCAAAGCACGCCTATTCAACTAACTACATTGTAAAGATCATCATGCATTCAACTGATATGAAAAAGAAATCTATGCAACAGTGCCACCAATTACATATAATCTCAAAGGGCAAAGCTTAAGTATAGTTCTTTAGCTCTAGTACATTAAGTTACCTAATTATATTCAAACACATGGTTGAATTGACCAATGAAGCACAAACAACCTTATCTAAATCTATGCAACAAAGTCACCAATTACATATAATCTCAAGGGGCAAAGCTTAAGTATAGTTCTTTAGGTCTAGTACATTAAGTTCCCTAATTATATTCAAACAAATGGTAGCATTGAAAACTGAAGCACAAACAACCTTATCTTTTTCTAAGGACAATTAAACACAATGAAGCTATGTGTTTGAATTTAGTTGGGAAGCAAAATGTACTGCACCTAACAAGCTGTACCTAGTTTAACCCTAATCTCAAATATAGCACTGAAAACCTATTTCAATCACAAATAAAATATTCAATTCCCAATTAAAAAAAAAAAAAAAAAAAAAACCCTAATGAATTTCTCATTTGTCTTCTAAAGGCTCCATTTCGGTTTCCATATAGAAAATCCGAAGTCCAGCACAAGTATTTAGTTTAGTTAAGTAAAAATTTTTCTTTTTCCTAACAAACCCAATTGCCATTTCTTTTCTTCCCTTCAATTTTCTCCACAACCAAACAAAATCTCAATAGAAGAAAAGTACAACACGCATAAAACCCATATAACCACATGTAACAAATGACAATCAAAAGCAAAAAAAAATTCAAGATCTACGAAGAACCCAAAATTGAAGACCAAGTGCAATTTAAAGATCCAAACTTAAAAACAAAGAAAGTAAAATCAGGTAAGATTGAGAGAAATATGAAATGGGTGAGAACCTTTCTTGGCCAGCAGTGTCCCAAATCTGAGCCTTGACAACCTTTTCATCGACACGAATACTTCTGGTGGCGAACTCGACCCCAATGGTGGACTTGGATTCAAGGCTAAACTCGTTCTTCGTGAACCTCGACAACAGGTTCGATTTGCCGACACCGGAGTCCCCGATCAGCACCACCTTAAACAAGTAATCGTAATCATCATCTGCTCTGTAAGCCCCCATTTCATACACAACTCTCTCTCTCTCTCTCTGTTTGGTATACAAAGAAAATATGAGAGACAATTGTTGAAAAGTAGTATAGTATTATTATTTTAAGAAATGGGTTTTTTATTTACTTTTTGTTTCGAAGAGAAGTATATTGTTGCTTTTGTGTTTGTGTTATAGATTTGTGGGCTGCGCAGTGCGAGCTGGAAATATGGAGTTTATTATTGGTTGTTCAAAGATAATATTGTTGTTATAATGGCGATTGTGATGGTAGTGGACTGCACGGTAATTAAACTAACTCTTTTTTTTTTTTTTTTTTAACCTAGAATGTGAAATTTCTGATTAGTTTGGCCTAGGGCTGTCCACCATAATCTATAACCCGACCCACTCCGTCCAAGCCGAACTCGAAAACTAGCCAACCTGACATCAGTGATGATTAATGGTGAGTAAGGCTGGCCCTAAATATTTTGGGAGCTTAGACGAATAGTTAAAACAGGTCCTTTTTTTTATTTTTTTATATTTATATGTTAATAAAATTAATATTTTTATATCATAATACATTTTGATAAGGGAGCAGAAAATTAGTCTAACTCTGGTTCGTCCAAAGCTGTCGTCCAGATCCAATTGAGCAAGTTCGACTTGGAATCACCCCAGAAAAAGTAAAGGTGTTTATGGACAATAATACTACCCTTGATCAGTGAAGTCTCCCATGGACGATAGAGTCGTCCATGATGAAGGTCGTCCATGGACGACCTTCAGATGTCCATGGACGACCAAACAGTCCACCAGACGGATGACTATGCAACACTTAGAAGTTTTGACTCTCTGTAGCGGTTACTAAACCCGCAACTATCTCGACGAATCCATCAAATAAGTTAACTTCCATTAACGGTTACAATTTTAGTAGCCGTTGAGGAAGTTAACTCCGGACTTGTTGGCTTCCACAAATCCTGGGGAGGTTATTGGACAAATAACCGTCCCCAGGGTCCCTATATAAAGGACCGGTCTGAACCCGACAAAGGTAAGAATTTCTCTGAGACATTACTCCCAAATACTTGGAACTCCCTTTCTCTGCGAGACTAACTTCTTCATCGGAGAGGGTTTGGCCGGTGTTCTCCGGTCTCCTCTTTGACTGTTTGTTTCTTGTAGGCCTTCCAGCACTTCAGTAGCCCACCGAAGCCAGATCATCCACCTTACTGATTCGGAGCGATATCAGTTGGCGCCGTCTGTGGGAAAGATTGTTTTGCAACTTTCTTTTCTGCGACAAAAGGTTAGGATGGTCAGGACCAGGTCGAGGGCTACTAGCCCAGGCCGTCAAGAAAGAGAGGCGCTTCAAGTGATCCCCAACGCGATCGCCAATCTGCACCAGTCATGCAGACATCGTCTGTTCAACATATGCAATTTATGGCGGCTGCAATGGTGGAGTTGACTCGCCAAAACCAAGAGTTAAGAATGGAGATCAATCAGAGAAGACAGACACGTGAGGAACGTGAAGGACAAACACAAGGTCACGGCGATAGAGAAAATCCTGAGATTGGAAGTCAGTTAAGAGGCACCACTTCACGGACGGTACCACACTTGAAAGAGGAAATGGACCAAATGAAGAGAGTCATGGAGGAAATGAAAGAGAACATGAGGAGGATGAATCCTATAGAAGATTTGGTCCACAGAACCGACTCTCCCTTTACGGCTTCCATCAACGGTCATCCTCTACCATCAAAATTCAAACTGCCTTCCCTGGATTCGTACGACGAAACGCGTGACCCGTTTGACCACATTGCTACTTTCAAGACAACTACGCACCTTCAAGAGGTCCCTGATGAAATCATGTGTAGAGCCTTCCCTACCAACCTTAAAGGCCTGGCACGAGTTTGGTTCAGCAAAATACCTCCAAGGTCTGTAGGTTCTTTCGAAGAGTTAAGCAAACTTTTTGTTAACAACTTCATCGGGGGACAAAGACACAAGCGTTCTTCGTCCAGCTTGCTGACCATAGAGCAAGGGGAGAACGAAAGCCTGCGGTTATTCATCACTCACTTTAACAGAGAAGCCCTTAGTGTGGACGAGGTGGACGACAAGCTTCTACTGGCAGCCTTCTACAACGGGATTAATTCTGATTTATTTATCCACAAGCTGTATGAGAAGGAGCCTCAAACTATGGCTGAGCTCGTTCGTTCGGCTCAGAACTTCATGAATGCAGAAGATGCGATCATAGCCAAGAAGAGGAAAATAGCTGAAAGGATGGAAGCGCATCCAGCACGCCACTCAGAGCAAGGCCCTCATCCAAAGAAGGGACGGACGGAAGATAAGAAGGAACGAGATAACAGGAAGACGGGTCCTTTGGGAAGAAGCCAGAACTATACGCCCCTGAATGCTCCATTCGATCAGGTGCTCATGCAAATCAAAGACAACCCTTCCCTAAAATGGCCAGAGAAGATGAAAGGAGATCCCAATAATCGCAATAAGAATAAATATTGTCACTTCCACAGGGACCATGGGCATGACACAGATGAATGTTATGACCTGAAGCAGCAGATTGAGAATCTTATTAGACAAGGAAAGCTGAGGCACTTCGTTGGAAGGGATCATAGAGATGAGAAGTTGAAAGGAAAAATGGAGGAATCGTCCCAGCCCCCACTAGGAGAGATAAGGATTATCGTTGGAGGAAACTCGATGGGGCAATCTTCCAAGTCAAATAAGACATATCTCAAAGTGGTGCAAAACGTCCAGCTCTCTAGACGATCACCAAGGACGAGATTAAGGGACGAGCCGGCCATTTCCTTCACCGACGAAGATGCAGAGAGGATCCATCACCCGCATGACGATGCGATTGTCATTACTTTGCTTGTTGCAGATTATACGACCAGGAGAGTGTTAGTTGACAATGGAAGCTCAGCAGACATATTGTACTACCCCGCCTTCCAACAGATGAGGCTTGGGCGGGATCAACTTCGTCCAGCTTGCTCACCACTGATAGGGTTCAGAGGAATGAAGGTACAGCCCGTAGGCACCATTACATTACCAGTAGTAGTAGGGTCATACCCGCAGCAGATAACTAGGAAAGTCAATTTCCTTGTGGTGGACTGTTCGTCTTCATACAATGCCATTATTGGAAGACCAATTCTGAACAGTTGGAAGGCGATAACATCTACCTACCATCTATCAGTCAAATTCCCTACGGAGTACGGGATAGGGCAAGCACAAAGAGATCAGTTGGCAGCTAGAGAATGCTACTTAGCCATGATGGCTCTGGATGAACAGGTGCAGACAATGAGCATCGAGGAAAGAAGGGTTATTGCAGAGCCCACAGAGGTATTGGAAGATGTTCTTTTGCAAGAAGATGATCCCGAGAAATTCACTAGAATTGGAACAGGTATGAAGGAGAAGGCAAGAAAAGACCTCATCCAGTTCCTGAGAAAGAGTATCGACGCTTTTGCATGGAGTCATGATGACATGCCAGGAATCGACCCAAGTGTGATCACTCATCGATTGAATGTGTACCCCTATTTTAAGCCTGTTCGTCAGAAGAAGAGAGTATTCGCTCCCGAGCGGGATAAGACGATCAAGGAAGAGGTTCAGAAACTGACCACGGCACAGTTTATTAAGGAAGTCTATTACCCAGATTGGTTAGCCAATGTGGTGATGGTGAAGAAAGCAAATGGAAAGTGGAGAATGTGCATAGATTTCACTGACTTGAACAAGGCATGTCCCAAGGATAGTTATCCTTTGCCACACATTGATCAATTGGTAGACTCTACGGCTGGCCATCAGTTGCTGAGCTTCATGGACGCCTTCTCAGGATATAATCAGATCAAGATGGATGAAGTTGATAAGGAAAAAACTTCCTTCATTACCAGCCAAGACTTGTTTTGCTACAAAGTGATGCCTTTCGGTTTGAAGAACGCAGGGGCAACTTATCAAAGGTTGGTAAATCACATGTTTCGTCCACAGATAGGATGGAATGTGGAGGTTTATGTCGACGACATGCTTGTGAAGAGCATAGACGAGGGAAGCCATCTAGACAACCTACAGGAAACCTTTGAAACACTTCGGCGATATAAGATGAAGTTGAACCCAAGTAAGTGTGCATTCGGAGTATCGTCGAGAAAGTTTCTGGGGTTCATGGTTTCAAAAAGAGGAATTGAGGCGAATCCAGACAAGATCCAAGCTATATTGGACATGGAGCCACCGAAGAGTATCAAGGAAGTTTAATCCCTCACAGGACGAGTTGCTGCTTTGAACAGATTTGTTTCGAAAGCCACAGACAAATGTTTACCTTTCTTCAAAGTCCTCAGGAAGGCATTTGAATGGACGGACGAATGTCAAAGGGCCTTCCAAGACCTGAAGGACTATCTCACTACTGCCCCATTATTAAGTCCGTCCGTGCAAGGAGAAGAACTGTACCTATACTTAGCAGTGTCCCCACACGCCGTAAGTTCAGCTTTAATCAGAGAAGAAGGGAAAGTACAAAAACCGGTGTACTACACTAGTCGAGCACTCAGAGGAGCAGAGGGAAGGTATTTGCTTATAGAGAAATTGGCTTTTGCACTGATAACAACTTCTAGGAAGTTAAGACATTACTTCCAAGTTCATGTCATCAATGTCATGACGAACCATTCGCTTAAGAAGGCAATGAACAAGCTGGAAGCCGCAGGACGGCTGATTCAATGGGCGGTGGAACTTAGTGAATTCGACATTCGGTACCAATCGAGAAATGCAATAAAAGCTCAAGCCCTAGCAGATTTCATCGCAGAGTTCACTCTGAGTCACGAAGATCTTGGGGAAGGAGAGTACAATAACAAATGGGTCATCCATGTGGATGGGTCGTCTACATTGTATGCTGGAGGAATAGGAGTTGTTTTGCAGTCGCCAGAAGGAGACAAATTAAAGTACAAGGCCCGTTTGCAATACCAGACTACTAACAATGAAGTGGAGTATGAAGCCCTTTTAAAGGGGTTGGAGTTGGCCAAGTCTGTAGAAGCCGACTCAATACTTGTCTTGGGAGACTCTCAATTGGTCATAGGCCAAGTAAATGGGACATACGAAACCAAGGAAGACAGAATGAAGAAATATCTAAGGAAGGTAGTACGCCTTGTAAAGAAATTCAAAAAAGCTGATTTTGTTCAAATCCCAAGGGAAGAGAATATGGAAGCAGATATTCTGGCGAAGGAAGCATCTGCGAATGAAGCGTTGGACGACCTTACTGAAGTACACTACATGCCAAGTATAGACCTTCCAGAAATGCTGCAGATAGAGGGTGACGGAAATTGGATGACCCCAATAGTGTCATACTTGAAGGATGGAAGGCTTCCAGAAGAGAAGGACGAAGCTAGGAAGCTCAGGGTCAAATCAGCCAGGTATGTACTTATGGATGAAGTGTTATACAAAAGAGGTTTTTCCCAGCCTCTCTTAAGATGTTTGGCTCCAGACGAGGCAAACTACATGTTGAGGGAGGTTCACGAAGGAGCATGCGAAAACCATTCGAGAGCCAGATCACTCATCCATAAAGTCATCCGTAGCGGATTCTATTGGCCAACCATCCAAGCTGATGCTAAAGCATATGTCAAAGTATGTGATCAATGTCAACGCTTCAGCAACATTCCTAGACAGCCAGCAGAATATCTCACGCCAATGATGGCCCCTTGGCCTTTCGCGCAATGGGGACTGGACATTTTAGGGCCCTTTCCGACTGGAACTCGGCAAATGAAGTTTCTAGTGGTAGGAATAGATAACTTCACAAAATGGGTGGAAACTGAACCCTTAGCAAAAATTACGCAGCAGAATGTCAAGAACTTCGTCTGGAAGAACATTGTATGCAGATTCGGGGTACCTAGAGTACTAGTGTCTGACAATGGACGACAGTTTGACAACACACCTTTCAGGGAATTTTGTGAACAGCTTGGAATGAAGAACCATTATTCCTCACCCTCCCACCCACAGGCCAATGGCCAGGCAGAAGTAACGAACCGATTCTTGTTGAAGATCATCAAGACTCGGCTCGAAGGGGCAAAGGGAGTATGGCCGGATGAGTTACCAGGTGTTTTATGGGCTTATAGAATGACAGCGAGAACTCCAACAGGGGAAACTCCTTTTAAACTAGCCTATGGAAGTGAGGCAGTTATACCGCAGAAGTACACATGACGAGCCACAGGGTGAGGAAGTATCAAGCTGAAGAAAATGAAGAACAGCTCCGTCTTAACCTTGACCTTATGGACGAGGTCAGGATGGATGCAGAATAGAGGACAGCGAGGTACAAAAATATCATGGCAAGGCAATATGACGCCATGGTGAAGCCTAGGCGTTTCAACATCGGGAATCTCGTCCTGAAGAGGGTTACCTTGGCAACAAGAAACCCGGCCCACAGGAAACTTGGGTCAAATTGGGAAGGACCTTATAGGGTTATCAACTGCAAGAGGCAAGGATCCTATTATTTGGAAGCTTTGGATGGGCGGAGGCTGGAACACCCTTGGAATGTTGAGCACCTAAGGAAATACCATCAATAAGTGCTGACTCTTGACAGAAGTGTCCTTGGATGAGATACCTGGACGAGCAGAAGTGTTTACTACTATTATGTGTTTTAAGTATTTTAATAATCCCCTAGAAAGTACAATAGTGTTTTCACTTTTGTGCTATTCATGGACGAGTTGGTTTGTATTTTTAATTCAATAAGGCACTAGCTCACGAGCGTGTGCCATGTCTGTGGACGAATGTTTACATAAGTTTGGATTTTCAAATATATATATATATATTGTGTTTTCAAGTATATTATTGGAATACTTTGTATGTTTATTCAGATTGATCCACAAAAAAGAAAGCTAAGCATGGACGAAATCCTTGGATGCAAGGATACATCGTCCATAAGCTTTCCTCCAAAGGAAAAATGAAACAAGGTACATCCGTCCAAAGCATGAGACGAGATGAAACCTAAGCTAAAAATGAAGCTAAGGTCCATCCGTCCAAAGCATAAGATGAGATGAAACCTAAGTTAAGGATATATTCGTCTAAAGCTCAAGACGAGATGAAATCCGAGAAGTGTCCGTCCGAGACACGGACGAGCAAAGACCTCAACTAGCTTAACAATCCATTGCATTGGACGAGAAATCGTTGGGAAGTCTAATCATCAAGGACGACAAAATGGTCGTCCATAATTTTGAATGACGAAAAAATCCAATAAAAAAGGAAGTCATTCATAGACGAGCTATACATAAGCTTAAAAGAATCAATTTACTCTATCTTGGTGATGTAATAAAAAATTCACCCCCATATTCAAGACGAGGCGAACTGAATTCCTGTGTGGACGAACCACATAGTCTTAAATGATATGGCTTATGAAAATAAAAATTTCATACATAAAGCTGGAAATGTATATGTTCAAACACAATGGAAGATGAAAATAGAAGTATTCATTTTTTCATGAAATTTAAAGAAGGGTGGACGACCCACGTCCAAAAACCCCTTAAGTTGTGAAAATGAAACTGTATATGAAACTCGTCCACAATCTTGGACGAGACAATTGTACTTATATGAACTGGAATAAAAAAAAAAAGAGAAAGAAGAAACAAAGCCCAAAACAACGGGCACTTCTAGATAAAAATAAAACAAATTTTCAAGGAAATTGCAAATCATTTGGGCAAACTAGCCTTGGGGTCGTCCTGAGTGACTTCAGTATTAGCGTTGTCCATTATGTTGACGTCCTCGGAACTCGTCTGCAACAAGGAACTCTCTGTAGCAAGGGGAGGCTTGAAGGAGTTGAAGTCCAAATCAGGATATGCCTCTTTAGCATCAGCACGGAAGTCTTCATAGCCAGCTGCATAATGACTGTCTAGACGATTCTTATACTCATCAGACTTCTTAAAGGCCGCAATAGCTTCTTCACGTGCTTTCTCCAAGGACGAGGTAAGCTCTGAAACTTGTCCTTCAAGATGGACGATGCGGGTATCCTTCTCTAAGTTGTCAGCCTTAAGCTCTTCCACCTCGTTCTTCAGCTTCGTCTCACTCCCTTGTAGACGATTAAAATCCTCGGTCAACCTAAGGACCTCCCCCTTCTTTAGCAGAACTTCATTGTTCATCTCCTTGGTTTTATCATTAGCCGTCTTAGCCTCTGCAGCGAGCTCCTTGGCTTGGCAGGTTGCTGTATAAAATTTTGACATAGCCTGCATATGGACGAGAGGGAGTTAGACATCCTGTTCAAATTAAAATTAAAAAAAAAAAAAAAAAGAAATTTCACAAGGACGAGAAAAAGACTTACCTTAAAAAGGTCATGGATGCCAGAACGTTCAAACTCCTTCACTGACATGTTATAGCACTCATTCACTTCACGATCAGTGACGATTCCTTTGAACGTCCTCCATGCATAACCCTCGTCCAGAACTAGATTGGAAGGACGATCAGAGGTCTCCGACGAGCTGGGCTTGTGTGAAACCTTGGGTGGAGGGGGAGGATCGCTCTGGACGGGATGGACTGTTTGGACGGGCTCCACATCCACCAAAGGCTCGTCCAAGTTCATTGTTGGAGGTACAAACTTGGGGACCTTGGGAAGGGAAGTCTTAGCAGGCTTTTGCTTCTTAGGGCCTCGACGGCTTGGGAGGTCGTCCAAGTCAACAGTACTAGATATTGATTTAGACTTCCTCTTCCCAGCCTGGATGGAAGCCACTTGGACAGACGGAGGTGCAACAACATTCTCGTCCCCACTAGTCACAGCCTTCTCCTTGTTTTCCCTCATTGTAGTTATTCCTGCAACGAGGAAAGCCAATTAAAAAAAAAAAAGAAAGAAAAAAGGAAAGAGAAAGGTAAGTGAAGTGAAGTGGACAATACTTACTTCAATGAGTAGTCTCCTCGTGGCTAAGATTCTCTGCAGTAGGCACTGGGCCAAGTCCCCAAGCTGCTAGACGACTGAGAGTAACCAAATCGTGGAAAGTCCTCCCAGGGAAGGCACGAACCACGTCTATCTGGTCCAGGTAAAATTTGTCCAAGCGTGGACGAGCAATAGCTGCATCAACAAAGAAAAAGAGTTAGACGACTGAAAGATGAAAAAAAAGTAAGGAGAAAGGAAATAAAATGGAAAGAAAACATATCCTCAAGACGAAGACGACCTAGAGGGCTGGTAAAAGGTGGGAAGGGGGGATTACCCACATCAGCTGGGTCCCCAGCTCAATTTCCAGAAATAATAAAAAACTCTTTTTTCCAAAGCCGGTTAGACGAGCTACAGCCCTTAATTAAACTGTAATAAGAGCCCCTGGACGAGAACTGGTAAAAACCAGCAGATTTCTTTATCTCCGAGGGCTTATAACAGTAAATGAACTCGTCCACTGTTATTGGATGGTTCCCTTCCAATGCCTCACGCCATAACACTTGCATGGCAACTATTGTCCTCCAACCATTGGGGTTGAGCTGGTTAGGTCCAATACCCAACCTTTGGAAGAGGTCTCTACAGAAGGAATTTAGAGGAAACCTAAGGCCAGCTAAAAGGTAAGAAGTATATACCCCTAAACCAGAGGAAGGAGAACAACACCATTCTCTAGCCTTGGGTAGACGAGGGTTAAGTTCTTTAGGAATTTGGTATCTATCTACAAGAGTTTTTAACTTGGCAGCGTCTAAGGTGGATGCTACCTCTGGGGCACAACTATAAATTACGTCCTCCTTGTCCTCTTCCTCGTCTTGAAGAGGGCTAGATGGCTGTCTGGACGAGCTCGCCCCAGATCCAGAGGCCATCCTACGTTGTAGTTCCTGGAATTCCTGCAAGGGAATGCCAGGAACCCCAGATGAGTAATGCTCGTCTGAGGAATCACTACAGGACGAGCTATCTACACTATCCTCACTACCCTCACTCCTAGAAGAAACGTCCTGATACTCGTCTATCTCCCTCTCTATACTACTAGACGAAGACATATTTAAGATGAAAACCTAAAAAGAAAGAAGAAATACCTGATAGGACTAGGACGAGGGCTAGACGAGGCTCTTGGACGAGATGGTAGAGGGGAAAATGAGAGGAAAGTAAAGGGCATGAATGAGAATGTACTATTTATAGGCCCCAGCAGCCAGGTCACTGAAGCGACGTTCGCCATTCAACAATTGACACACGACGATTCCTTGGGGAAATGGATTCGACACGACTGGCCAACCAACGGCCTTGCGACACGTGGCTCACAAAAAGCAAAATTTTATTAAAATCACAACAATATCCTGGACGACCCTTTGAACAAAGGGGCAACTGATAGGGGAGCAGAAAATTAGTCTAACTCTGGTTCATCCAAGGCTGCCGTCCAGATCCAATTGAGCAAGTTCGACCTGGAATCACCCCAGAAAAAGTAAAGGTGTTTATGGACAATAATACTACCCTTGATCAGTGAAGTCTCCCATGGACGATAGAGTCATCCATGATGAAGGTCATCCATGGACGACCTTCAGATGTCCATGGATGACCAAACAGTCCACCAGACGGACAACTACGCAACACTTAGAAGTTTTGACTCTCTGTAGCGGTTACTAAACCCGCAACTATCTCGACGAATCCATCAAATAAGTTAACTTCCGTTAACGGTTACAATTTTAGTAGCCGTTGAGGAAGTTAACTCCGGACTCGTTGGCTTCCACAAATCCTGGGGAGGTTATTGGACAAATAACCCTCCCCAGGGTCCCTATATAAAGGACTGGTCTGAACCCGACAAAGGTAAGAATTTCTCTGAGACATTACTCCCAAATACTTGGAACTCCCTTTCTCTGCGAGACTAACTTCTTCATCGGAGAGGGTTTGGCCGATGTTCTCCGGTCTCCTCTTCGACTGTTTGTTTCTTGTAGGCCTTCCAGCACTTCAGTAGCCCACCGAAGCCAGATCATCCACCTTACTGATTCAGAGCAATATCACATTTTATTTAAATTTTTTTTCTTGTCCTTGGAGATGCAAACTATCCAATTAAATTTTTGCATTCAAGTTTAACATCTCTTTTTTGAGATTCAAATTGGCTAATTTTTCTTTTTGTTTTTCCCTTTAGTTTTTTATTTTGATTTTTTATAATCCTTTAGTATTATTTTTTCTTTTGTTTTTTTGTTTTTTTTTGGTTTTTTTTCTTTTCAGTTGAAATCTTTTGTTGTAGTAATTCACAACTAGTCCAAAACGCAAGATTATAAAAAAAAAAAAAAAAAAAGCAAATCTTGTTAATAGCAATGTCAACCATAGCCCAAATTTAATAATACTGAAATCATGGTCTTTTCCGAATTTTGGTCAGATCCGGCCATATCCCTCTTCCCTGAATCTTACCGAGGACCAACTGACTCCAATCGATTACTAACTTGCCTGAACCGACTCCTGCTATGGGACGGCGGCAATTTTAGATGTTAGAGACCTGAAGTGGTCGGGTCGATTTCGGATTGGGCACAAACTCGACCTGTGAACAGCCCTAGTTTGGCTTATAAGTTCTTCTTTTCCCATACTCTTGGAATGGAAAATGAAGTGAGTGTATGTACCTTACTAATAATAATAGGGTAAAATTTATATACATTCCTTAGGTAGTCTACTTTCTATGTTATGTTTTCCCATTAAATCTAAACACATGACTGTTATTTTTAATGACAATTGTACGACCTTGTGATATCCGAACACATTTGGGCCTCGGGCTAGAACCTGACAATATGGCCTGTATTGCCCCTAGGCCCAAGCCTCAAGTCACCTTTAAGCCCATTGAACAAATGATCTTCATCAATTCGTACCACACTACACCTCCAAGATCCCATCCGGTGATCTGCTTCCCTAACAAGAAAGTGATTGCTGGGTTGTATTGTCTCTCGGTTGCTCGGCAATACCGAGAATTACCACTGTGGAGCATACTTACTAAAGTGGGAACCATTTCTAAAGCCACTCTCACCACATCCCACTCCCACCTAAGTACCCACCTACGGTTAACGATATTGGACCTCCTATTGCACTAACTCTAAAAGCAATCATAATCCCTCCACTAATGTTTGACTATATATATGAGAAGCTAAAGGAAGAGTGGGGGTTGTTGAAAGGTTCTGAGGGGAGCTTAGAACTGAGAGCAATAGAGCCATAAGAGTGAAGGGAAAAGAATACAAAGGTTTGAGAGTTGCTGCTGGGCCTCTAAGTAAGAATCACCCAGAGTAGGAAATCCAAAGCCCACATTACAAATAGATTGTGAGCCCAAGGTAGAGCCTGCCAGCTAGTCTCGTTTTGGGTGCGCACAATTGGCGTCGTCTGTGGGAATCTCCTACAAAGCTGTGGTTCAACCGAGACCCACGCCTGGGAAAATGTCTAATAGACATTCAGGGAGTCATGATGAAAGTGATTCGGTGGGGTCTTCTCGGGGGTCAACTTGGCAAGAGAGGAGACTTAAAACGCATGAGGATAGGGAGCGTGAACGAGAAAAGGAACAGCCTAGCCCTGGAAAGGGGTCATATCAAACGCACTGATATATCAGGTGCTTCGGGGCACAAGCAATTTGACGAGAGAGATAAGGAGTTGGAGCGGTTACACAGACTCTTGAGAGATTTAGAGTTAGAGGCGAGAGGTGGGCATCAGAGAAAGGACTGAGATGAATGAGAAAGAAGAGCTAGTGGTGGGGGAAATCGATGCAGGGTGGAGTCCAATTAGTCCGATTCTCGTCAACGCAGGGATCGTTCCCACTCCCGAGAGTCATGACGACACTAGGACCATTCCCATTCCTGATAGTCACATCGATGCAAGGACCGTTCCCATTCTCGAGAGTCGCGTCGAAACCGGGACCATTCGCGTTCATGCGAGTATGTCGACTAGGGATCAGACTCCTTAGAGGGGCGATAGCCCCACAATGCTACTACGGATGCTATGAGATGCGTCTTGCGCAGAGTCGTTCAATCTCCATTCTTGGACGATATTGAACGAGCCCCAATGCCGAGCAAATTCATGCAGCCACCATTTAACTCCTATAATGGGAAAACAAACTCGGTAGAGCACATCTATCATTATATCCACATGATGTCTCTACATACATGCAATGACGCGTTGATGTGTAAGGTATTTCCTTCAAGTCTCGACCCCACGACATTGAGATGGTTTAATGGGTTACAAAAAGGCTCCATTCACAGCTTTGCCGAGCTAATTCAGGAATTAGGTGCTCGATTTGTAATGTGCAGCTAGGTGCCACAGCCGGTGGACGCACTACTGTCTATGAAGATGAGGGTTAGTGAAACCCTTCGTGGTTATGCTAGTCGGTATTGGGAGCTTTACAATGAAATTGGTAGGGGCAACAAAAAGATTACAGTAAGCACTTTTAAGATGGGGCTGCCTGAGGACTCCGAACTACGGGAATCATTAACGAAGAGGCCTCCCAAGGATATGAGGCAACTCATGAGGCATATTAAAGAGTATAAATGCCTCGAGGATGATCAGCTATAGGGTAAGGGTAAGGCCTCGCTATTAAATCTTCCTTGGCAGGGTGTTTTTCCGCCAAGACCCCGGAAGGATTTGAGAATGTAGGAACCAGAGGCACAATTGGGGGAAGTGAACGTGGCATTCAAGGAGCTGATGCATAAGATCGTAGATCGGATTAAGAAAGAATCGTTCTTCAGATGGCCGAACAAGATGGGGGGAGACCCATCTCGGAGGAATCAGAACTTGTATTATACCTATCACAGAGATAAAGGGCATACAACCGAGCAGTGCCCAGTGTTGAAAGATCATTTAGGGCAGCTGGTGAAGGCAGGGTACTTGAAGGAGTTCGTGACGGATTCTGGGAACCGAGGTGCTGGGCAAGGTGCCTCATTGAGAGGAAATCCCCTCCCACCGTTGCTGGGAGTGATTGAAGTCATCCATGTTGCGCCAAAGAATTTGGCAGTGACTGGGAAGGGGGTGCTGACTGTCGCACCTGTAGAGAAATACTTAGACGAGCAACCTCTCGAAAAGAAAATGAGATTTGCTCGGGGACCTTTTGCTTTCGATGATAGCAATCTAGAAGGGACGATTAAGCCGCATGATGATGCATTGGTGGTGACGACTCGAATAAGTGGTTTCCTAGTAAAGAGGGTGATAATAGATTAGGGGAGTAGGGCTGACGTAATGTACCCCGACCTGTTTAAGGAGCTCGGGCTTAGAAGGGAGGACCTCTCAAAGTATGATACACCTTTGGTTGGGTTTGATGGCAAAATGGTTATTCCTCAGGGGCAAATCTCCTTTCCCATGAATATGGAAGGTAAGGAGGTAGGTGCAATGTTTATTGTGGTAAGCTCGTTTTCTTCTTATACAACGATTTTTGGAAGGCCGTGGATTCACGCAATGGGGGCTGTTCCATCCACCTTGCATGTGAATGTTAAATTTCCTACCGAGCAGGGCGCAGCTGTAGTCAGAGGAAGCCAACAAGTGGTGAGGCAATGCCTAGTTGCCGCAGTTGATAGGAAGAGTGAGCAAGCTAAGGAGAAGGAAATCGCTGAGGAGGCACCTTTATAGCAATTACAAGAGCCCCGAAAGGGAATGGGAGCTAGTTGTGCCGAGGAACCACTCAAAATTAAGATATTACTAGATGTTGATAGGTATTTCCAAATAGGAGTGAGTTTGAAGGACAAAGATAAGGTGGGAATATTGCTATTCCTTATTCAGAATGTAGACGTCTTCGCTTAGAGCCCGTATGAGGTGCCCGGGGTGGATCCTGAGCTCATAGTCCATAGTCTCAATATGGACCCATCGTTTCCTCCTAAGAAACAGAAGTCGAGAAGGTTAGCCAAGAAGCATGTTGAGAAAGTTAAGTTGGAGGTTAATAGGTTAAGAGAAGCTGGGGCGATAAGAGAGATTTTCTTTCCGGAATAGTTAGCCAACACGGTCATGGTGAAGAAGAAGAATGGTAAATGGAGGGTTTGTGTAGACTTCACAGATCTGAACCAAGCATGCCTAAAGGATCCGTTTCCTGTGCCAAAGATCGATCAGTTGGTAGACGCCACATACAGACACCCGAGGATGAGTTTCTTGGATGCCTTTTAGGGGTATCATTAGATTTCCATGGCAATCGAGGACCGAGAAAAGACAACATTCATTTCCTCAGAAGCCAATTATCACTATACTGTAATGCATTTTGGGCTAAAAAACGCCAGGGCCACTTACCAACAGATGATGACGAGAATGTTCCGAGATAAAATAGGGCGTATGGTTGAGGTGTACATCGATGACATGGTAGTAAAAAGCAAGCAAGAATTACAGCATGTGGAGGATCTCTAGGACGTGTTTGAAATACTCCGGCAACATAAGTTGCGCCTTAATGCGGAGAAGTGTCTTTTCGGGGTGGGGGTTGGTAAATTCCTAGCATATCTGATTACTAATCAGGGAATAGAGGTCAACCACGACCAGATTGAAGCCGTGAAACTTCTCAAGTCACCGAGCAATCCGAAAGAAATGCAGGTATTGACCAGGATGCTAGCTGCCCTCAACCGATTTATTTCCAAATTCGTTGACCGCTGCTGACCATTCTACCAACTTCTAAAGAAGTGGAAGGGATTCCAGTGAGGAATGTGAAAAAGCCTTCCAAGACTTAAAGGAGTATTTAATGCCGGCACCTATGTTGACAGCCCCGGAACCCAGGGAGGACTTGTTCATGTACCTCTTGGTGTTCGATCACGTTGTAAGTGCCGTCCTTCTGAGGGACTGAGGAATGCAGAAGCCCATATATTATATTAGCAAAACCTTGGTCGATGCTGAGGAGAGGTACCTGCCTATGGAAAAGTTAGTGTTGGCATTAATTTATGACACAAGAAAGCTGTCTCATTACTTTCAGGCTCATACAGTATACGTATTAACCAAATACCCTCTGCAATCATTGTTGAAAATATCTGACTTCACAGGACGGATAGCTAAATGGGGGACCAGGCTCGGAGCCTTTGACATAAGGTATAAGCCACGAAGTTCGGTGAAAGGGCAGGTGTTGGCCGATTTTGTGGTAGAATTTTCTCCTAGGAACAAAGGGGAAATGGTTTGCCATGTGGAAAGCCATCCATGGAGGATGTTTATGGACGGTGCATCAAGCGCCATGAGGGTTGGTGCTAGGATTGTCATAATTACTCCAGAAGGAATACAGTTGGAGCATTCTTTTAGATTGGGATTTAGAGCCTCTAATAACGAGGCAGAGTACGAGGCCTTACTTGCCAGGTTGAGGACCGTTCTAGGTATGGGTACTTGAGACGTAGAGATTCATTTAGATTCACGACTGGTGGTTAGCTAGGTACAAGGCAGTTTTGAAGCCCGAGATTTTCAAATGAGAGAATACTTATAGGTGGTGAAGCAAGTTATGGGTAAGTTCTGTATAGTAAAGGTGACCCAAGTGGCCTAAGGGCAAAACAGACACGCTGATTCTCTGGCTATGCTAGCTTTAGCAATGATTGAGGATGTTCCTCGGTTAATCAAATTGGAGCTCATAACGAAACCAAGCATTAGTACCACAATTGATGTCGATATCACCGGGGTTGGTGTTACAGTGATTTCAACAATCGAGTCATGATGGATGGACCCGATCATTGACTTCTTAGTTGAGGATCGTGTCCCAGATGACGAAAAAGAGGCTAACAAGGTTCGCCGAATAGCCTGTCAGTACCGGTTGTCGGTGGATAGGAAGCTATATCGGAGGTCCTTTAGAGGGCTATACCTTTTGTGCTTACACCCCAGGAAAGTAAATGGACTCTTGGCCGAGTTACGTGATGGGGTGTACGACAGTTATGTGGGGGGACACTCATTAGCTTACCGGGCAATGACTTAAGGATTTTGGTGGCCACAGATGTAGAAGGATGTGGTAGAATATGTACGTAAGTGTGAGTGGTGCCAAAAGCATGCTCCCTTGATCCACCAGCTAGCAGGGCATCTGAATCGGATTAGCAGCCTTTGGCCTTTTGCACAATGGGGGCTGGATATTATCGGCCCATTTCCCCGGGCGATGGGCAAACGAAGGTTTGTTCTTGTGGCTGTTGATTACTTCACCAAGTGGACAGAGGCAGAGGCGTTAGCCAACATTCGAAATGTGGATGTTGAGAAGTTCGTGTGGAAGAATATGGTCATTAGATTTGGGGTGCTAGACTCGCTTATATCTGACAATAGGTTGCAGTTTGACAGCAGGGACTTCTGTGAGTTTTGCAGTGATCTCGGCATCAAGAACAGATACTCTACCCTAGCCTATCCTCAAGGCAATGGATAGGCTGAAGCCATTAACAAGACAATTGTGAATGGGTTGAAGAAAAGATTGGACGGCGCGAAGTGTAAGTGGGCCGAGGAGTTGCCCAGTGTTTTATGGGCATACCGAACAACGCCTAGAAGATCTACAGTAGAAACTCTGTTTTCTTTAATGTACAGGACATAAGTTGTGATACCGGCCGGAGTAAATCTATGTAGTGCACGGGTCGAAGAATTTAATCTTGCCTAAAATGAGGGAATGATGGTGGAGCGTCTGGATTTGCTGGAGGAATACCGAGAAGCGGCAATCATATAGCTTGCTGAGTATTAGCAGGAGCTAGCTTGTCGTTACAACCGGGATGTGAAGACAAGGGAATTCGGTGCTGAGGACTTGGTGCTACAGAAAGCAGTAGGGAACATGCGAGATACAAATGCTGGAAAACTGGCCCATACTTGGGAAGGGCCTTATAGAATCACTGCTATCGCGGGCGCGGAATCGTACTACTTGGAGGACCTAGACGAGAGGCCACTTCCTCGACTGTGGAATGTCCATAACTTGAAGAAGTTTTATCATTAATCATTTGTACACAGGAATGTAGATTTAGTGTAATCTTGTACATATGCTTTAACTAATATGAAGTTGATATTTATCCACATAGGTGCATTTAATTCCATTACCGTTAATTCATCTAGAGGCGCTGTTGGTCAGTAAATATAAAGAGAGTTATGGAACTGGGACAGCTTGTTTTCTTAAGGACAGAAACCTGCTCCTCGGTTCGATCACTCTCACTGAGCAGGTGGAAACCTTACACTAAACTCTTAAGGACTGAAGCCTACTCCTCGGTTCGATTATTATCACCGAACAGGTAGAAACCTTATGCCATAAATCTCTCTAAGGAGAGAAGTCTGCTCCTTGGTTCGATCACTCTCACTGAGCCGGTGAAAACCTTACACTAAACTCTTAAGGACAGAAGCCTCTTCCTCAATTCGATCGTTATCACCAAGCAGGTGGAAACCTTACACCAAAAATCTCTTTAAGGATAGAAGCCTATTCCTCAGTTCGATCACTCTCACTAAGCAGGTGGAAATCTTACACCAAAAATCTCTCTAAGGAAAGAAGCCTGTTCCTCAGTTCGATCATTCTCACCGAGTAGGTGGAAACCTTACGCCAAAAATCTAGGGAGAGAAGCCTGCTTCTTGGTTCGATCTTTGTCACCAAGCAGTGGAAACCTTATACGAAAAATCTCTCTAAGGATAGACACCTATCCCTATTCTGATCCTCATCACTTGACAGAAGGAAAATTATTCTAAAAAATTAGTTAAGTATAGAAGGATCAATGCATGCCGAATCCTATTATTACCGAGCTAATTCCTTCTAGATACAAGTGATACCATCCAGGGTAATCCGGGTACTTTACATGGCCAGCAACCGCATGGCCTTTTGTAAGCAAAGAAGAAAGCAGTTTAGAATACGGGCATGAAACAATCAAAGAACTCAACTGTGAAGGTAGTAGCAAACATTCATAGATGTAATTAAAGCCAACATACAAAAACCAAACCAATGTTTTGTTACCGTAACTCGGTAACTATAAGAAAATTAAATCCGAGAAAAATAATTGTTTTGTCACCACAGTCCAGCGATGTAGGCAAACTTGTTGAAAAGGAAGAAATTAAACAAAAGAAAAGTAGATAGAAGAAAACCGGTTTGGCAATTAACTTGTAGGGTCTGCGGGCTGGAAATGGGTGACGTCTGCGGGAGGCTGCTGAGTTACTAGGGGTGGCTAATCACTAGCATGAGGGATGTTGGTGGCTTCTAGGTCAACTGGCTCCGTGTGGGAGTCAATTGCCTCCACCAACTCCTTCATGCTAGTGGTCTCTTCCTCGTCAATTGCCCCAAGGGGGTTCTACTCGGCAGTAGGGAGATTCGAGAAAGGTTTTTAATTGGGATTCCTTAAAGGAGAATCCTTGGGGACCCCAATGGCCTGTAGAGCAGCCAACCACCCTTTCTCAAACCTGAGCTTTTGGGCTTGACGGACTACCGGCTCTGCAGAATTCTCGGCATTAGCGAAGCCTTTGTTGTACCACTTGTTTTCGCAAGCTTCCAACGCCGCTTTCAAATCGGCCAATTCCTCTGCTAGAGTGGTGTTCAGACTTTGTGCCTTCGCCAACTTGAGCTCGGTACCGCCCAGCTACACCTCTAGCTCTGCAGATTTGCTCTCTACTGATGCCCTAGCTTTCTCAGCCACAACAGCCTTCTTCTCCGCGATCTCAACAGCCTTCACCTTTTCTTTTGCCATAGCCTCGACAATGTCCTTAAGAGTTTTTTCCTACTCAGCATCCTCAGAAAGCTCTTTCATCCTCCCATCAATGATATGAGTTAGCTGTGCGTCTTGATAAAGCAAATAGTAAGGAGTACGAAAATAAAAGGAATCGTCAAAACGAATAGAAAACTAGGGGGCAAGAGATTACTGTAATAGTGTGCCATTGTAACCGTAGGCCTAGTGACTCGTCTGTTCCGTCCTCAAAAGCGTGCATATCTTTGGGCAGAAGGAGGCCGTGCACCAAAATTTGGGCGACACGGCCCCCTTGGCCCTTCTCCTATACTCTTACACTAGCGAATGAGGGGAGAGGTTTACTGTTAAGCTTGAAGGAAGGCTGCCATTCCGCCACTACCCAGGAGGTAAACACTACATTCACCCCAGTCTGGACCGTTGGCCCTCGGATGACAATGCCCGTCGATGACTAGGAGGGAGTTTGTGTTAGCGCATCTCCCGAACTCGTCGAGGTTGGTTCCGCCGTGCGTGGTCTCTTCCTAATACGGCTGGTCGGAGGAGGAGGAGGGGGAGTTTGATCTTGGCCTTGGGCTCATTGCTGCTGCGCGGTTGGTCGGGCACCGGGCACAAAACGGCTGATTGTCATTGTCTTTCTTGTCACCATATCGTGACCTTGGTCGGATTCGATTTCTGAAGAGCTGATTGATTCAACGGCCGCTTCCTCGACTACTCGAATGAGAGCTTCTGGTTTAACAGGGGCCTCGGGTTCTACAAAAACCTCAGGTTGAACGAGGGCCTCAGGCTGAATCCTCTCGAGTACCTGTTCTCGGCGTCATAAAGATACGCGTTCAGTCGACTCATCTCGTATGGGTGCAAGTTCGTCCGAGCAAGTGTACCGCGAACCAAGGTCCCGATCTTCACCTACTGTAAGTTTTGGGGGGAGGAAATTCGCGTGCCGTACGTCAATATAGGAGAGAAGGGGACTATCAACTAACAAAGCTTGGCCGAATGCTTGCCAAGTGGAGTACACGGGGTCAACACCGAGGATCAAGTGGGACGCTCGGAGCTGTTCGTCCTAGTGATCGGAAATTTCTGACCTAAGCACAAAATTTAGGTCTTTCACATGCACCACTCTAAGGTCTGACTTGAACCACTTGCTCTTTGCATGGAAACAACACAAAAATCAGTTAACGATCAGTCAATTGAAATAGTCAAGTACTGAAAGTTCAAAAACGTGTACAAAAACACTTTTGAACGTTTAGACCCCCAAAAACCAAATTAATCAACACACGCAATATGTTAAACAACTAGTGTGCGGAAACTTAACATATGCTATAACATGGAATTGATTAAACAACTATCTAAGCCACAACAAAATAAACCACAGCAGATAATGTAAAGGCAGAGATAGAGAGGAAGGAAGATGCAAACACAGCGATAACACCAGATATGTTATCGAAGAGGAAACCGAAGACCTCGGCGAAAAACCTCTCCGCCGCCCTCCAAGCGGTAATCAATCCACTAGAAAATACAGTTGGGATACAAGGACAGCAATAGACCCTCCAAGCCTAATCTACCCAATGCACCTAAGCCCTCCAAGCTTCTTGCTCCAACGAGGTTGCGCCAAACCTTTTTCTTTTCTAGCTTTCCGGATTCCGCTACTACACCATAGCATCAACCAATGAATATTGGCTCCTTCCTAACTGCTTCCCAGAACTCCAAACGTCTGTCTCACAGAGATGATAATGGTGAGAACCAGGTTTGGTATAAAGGCCTCTCAAGGATTTGACAATGGAGAGGAAGAGAGTGAGGGAATTTGATAAGACTCTAAGGTAGAGATTGTGGGTGAAACAATCTGGTTTTTCTTTAGGGTTTCTCTCTCAAAATTCTCTCTGGAAGCTCTCTTTCAATCGTGGGTTAAAAGGGTATTTATACTGAAGTGGAGTGGATTGCGAAACGTCAGGTTTTTCCAAAACAGGGGTGGCTCGCGGCTTGACCTCGCGGCTTGACTAAGTCGCGAGTTCCAGTCGCGAGTTAACCGTATGGCCAGTTGTTCTGTTTTGTCCTGTAGTGCTCCAGCTAGCATGACTGTTCATCTTCCAGCATGCTTGGCACGTGTGCATCTTCTGGCGGGTTGAAGCCGCGAGTCCAGCCGCGAGTCCCAGCCGCGACACTCTGTTTTCTTGCACATTCTTGAGCAATCTTCACACTATCTCACTCACTACCCTTACAACAATCCCACCTAAATACAGGGTTACTAAATGCTGAATTACAAGCAAATTTGGCACGGAATAAAGCCAATTAGATGGTTGAATAAATTCAACCTTACAATCTCCCCCTTTGGCTATTCCGTGACAAAACCCTAAAACAGACTCTAGACTTAACATGTGAGTTGGGAACAGTTGATCAAAACTCACTCACACCTAACTCTAGAAGCTGTGAAGCACTTGAATCATATGAACATAAACTCCTGAAACACAACAATACACCATGATCATTGTAAGCAGAAAATTATAAATGCATATGAAACAGGCAATATGAGATCAAGCATAAGATGGAGTTTAATAAACAAACCATGGCTTGATCAACCAAGTGAACACCACAAGGTAGTGATCACAGTGCTCATTCACACTTGGAATGAACACAAGTACATATAAGTTAACAAGCACAAGGCAAGACACTTGTATGCTCAACACTCAACCAATGCATAGCACACAAGGCATATGCATCTAGGAACAATCCTACAAGGGCACAAGAGTGACAGTACATAAACCAAAATGCAGAACATTTAGATTAAAGTACTGATTTCAACATAGCATAAAGGCTGCACTTAAGCATGGTACATACCACAAGGCCTACAAACTATGCATAAAACAATAACCCCTAAAAGCTTACATAAGCATATGGGTACAAACCAACAAATACCTGAATAACATCATCAAACATATATTAAAGTATAAACCAAGAGTATATGAAAAGAGTTAGAAACAGTTATACACCAAAACACAGTGTATTAAAACCATAAAAACACTAAAAACACTAATTACTCCCCCTCAACAAATTACTCCCCCTTAAGAGCTGCTTTTCTGCTTCTCAATTATCAATGAACTTTCTCCCCCTTTTTGACATGGAATGGCCAAAGGGTCACTTGTCATGCTGAGTTGTGAAGCTGTCAAGTGTAGCAGCCAAGACATCAATCTGGTCTTGCATGGCTCTCATCCTGTCAGAATGCTCAGTCTGGACTGCCCTGATCCCATCAAGCCTTTCCAGAATGATCTGGAAAGCATCTGGAGGTGTGTCTGCAGAGGTTGAAGCTCTGTGTCTTTTGCCACTTCTCCTAGGTGTTGAAGTTGATGCAAGTCCAGCTGCTTCTGCTTCAGTCTCCATTGGAGCAGCCTCTCCTTCATCACCTTCATCTTCTTCTCCTGGAAGCCTAACACTTATCCTTTTGCAGGTAAGCTTGTTGATTGCAGAGGGTGTAGACATGGGACTGATGTCTTGAGGGATTGGAACTCCTTTACTCCTAAAAATCCTCATAAGCAAACTTGGAAAGATCAATTTAGGCCTAGAGGTTGTTCTGGTCTCATCCACAATGGTGTCATAAATGTGGGAACTTATGTCTATGAAGTTCTTTTCCTTGAGATCCATCAGAAAGACTGCTCTAGCACAGTTGATTGTAGTCAATTTCCTAATGGGATAGAGGTTAAACATCATGATTATGGTAAGGCACCTCATGTCCACTGGAAAGGCAGTGGTATTCAAACATTTCCCTTCTCTCTGTCCACCTATCCTTTGTTGAATTGTTTCAATAGACACACTCCTATCTTTGTAATTGATAAATTCTTCATCATCTAATCCTTCAAGTCCTAATGCATCATCTATGACATGAGCATCCAAGACAAATTCTTTACCCCTCACCCAGCAACTCAATTCATTATCCTTTATCACAGCATTTGAGTAAAATTCCCTTATTAAGGGTTCACACACAACAGGGAAACCACCCAAAAGCTTTTCCCATCCTCTTCCTTCAAAACAACTGGGAATAAAAGTTTGCCTTAAATCTTCCAAATCCACAAATCTCTCTTGAATGATTCCTGCATTCAAGAAGTTATCCTTGTATCTCTCAAAATGGTGAACTGACCTAAACAATCTAGGATCCATCTTAAGTCTTTTGTCAGCCTTCTTCGCAGTAGATTTCTTCTTCTGAGGTGAAGGAGCCATCTGTGAACAATCAGAAAAGGCCACAACAACATATAGCAATATATGTGCAGAACCAGTCAGAACCATGTAGTAAACAGAGAGAGATATCAACCAAACAAATGAACTTCAAACACTTAAACAGCCAGCTATTTAGTTCAATCATATGGATAAACCAAGCCTAGGATAGGAAACACATGAACAACATGGTGAAGCTATCCCGAAGGCAAATAAAAGACATTGAGGCAGATTATGGAAAAATGATATGACATACAAACAAAATATTGAGCCTAACAGAATCTTCCCACAGATTAACAATCTAAGACATGCAAATCTAGCAAAGGAAAACTCACAACCTCAAACAGAACCAATAGTAACATCTCAACAGCTCAAAGTTCAGATTGAAATGAAAGGAATACTTAGCTAAGCACAAGAGCAATAGGAATATGACAATCATTAACACAACCTATATCAACAGCATCCACAAGCTAAGCAAGAACAAAGAGCAGAGACCGAACCACAAACCCATTTCAAAAACACAATCAAATGCGAAAAATCAAGGGTAAAAGCACAGAATCAAGTAGAAAAGAGAGAAAATCAGAAAACCCATACCTGTAACTTGACGATTTTGGGCTGTAAGAATGCAACACAAGAGATTGGAAAAGGGAGCACGGAGTGTTTGGGAGGAAGAGTGTTTAGAGAGAAGATGAACAGTCACAAAAATTCGAGGGAAAAACTGAAAAAGTTTAAAAACTGCTCCTGTTTCTGCAAAACACGCGATTTTCGCGACTGGAATAAGTCGCCACATAGTCGCCAGCTCAAGCCGCCAAAGCACTCAAGAACAAAATTTTGAAAAATTTTTCTAAGTGTTTTTCGCGACTGGAAGGTCTACCCGCGAGTGAGTCGCGAGCTAAGCCGCGAAAATCTCTAAGTGAATCTCGCGACTGGACCTTCCACTCGTGAACAAGTCGCCAAAACTGACCAGCGAAGATGCGACTGAGGCTCGCGACTTGACATACCCGCGACTGAGCCGCCAAAACAGGGCAAAACTGTATTTTTGAAATTTTCAGATTTTTCCAACAAAACACTTTCCAAAAACACCTAAAACACTCAAAAATCTTTTTGTGCTTGAATTAACAAAGATTGAGCATGTGAAAACACATTTTATCAAGTACAATCACACAAATGAATAAGGCATTTATTGAACATTAACTTGTGTGTTGTGTGTGGATATCAACAATGAAATAGTCCTTTGTCTAATGTGAAGCTTCAATGATCAATTCAACCAAGGCATACACAATTAGCACTAGATCATGTGACCAATCTCAATTATAGAAATATGAATATATGACTTCCCACACAACTTGATAACATAACTTGGAGCCTTTCATTTGACTCCACTTTCAGCCATAACATTTGATCTTTTGAGGCAATCATCTCTCATTGTGAGAGGGATATATAACATTTCTCTTTTGAAGAACAGGCCTTTGGCCTTTTTGAAAGAAATTTCACTTTTAATATAAGGTCGCTTACCCTTTTTCCTAGTCAAATACTAGAATGTGCGACAGGCTTTTGCAGCTCAATATCTCTTTTCATTTGGAGATTTACATTTGGTGAGCTCTTTTTGGCAAAACAAAAAATAAAAAATGGGAAGAGATATAGACACAAGTCTATGCATGTTTCAAGATCAACATAACCATTCACTAATCATTCATGACAAGTTTGAAGATCTATTTACAACAATCACATAGATTTCAAGATTTTTCCCATAGTGATATGAGTGCATGAAGACAAGCAATGCTCGAAAATGCACAAAGCCATTAGCACAAAGGTACAAGGCAAAACGAGTTTTAAGACAAAACTCAACAACGTCAATCAAGCTTTTTGATTTTCAAATTTTTTATGTAATTTTTGGATTTTTGACTCAAAAAACAAAAAGGTTGATAAAACACAATTAAGAAATATTCACAAGAGGATAAGCAAGCAAACAACCAAGATCAAAAACAACAAGCATACCAAACAAACATAGTCACAAAGCATAGGAAGTATTAATGCATGGACATGTTGTAATGCTTATGCATGAGTACCCCTTTTCACCCACACGTCACTTGCATTTGGGGTGATTTCCTTAAAGGATTGGGTACGGGAGTTAGGGCTTTCAAACCTTCGTGAGAAGCTTTCCAAGCAGTTGGTGAATGCACCAATCATCTTCATCACGTTCACCATTCCGGGATCTCCATGTTGCTCTCTAGATTGATCACCAGCCCACGTTCTCCTATCAACTCTTGGTCCTCCTGACCTTTGAGGGGTTGCACTGTTCTTTGCTCTCAGCTTTTGGCAATTTGGTCGAGTGTGCCCTTGAAGTCCGCAATAATGGCACACATACATTCCTCTAGGACCTCTTTGTGGTCGAGGACGTGACTTGGCACGAGATTCAGACCTGCCCACCAACTGATTACGATGATTCAGCATCCGTTGGTCCACCACATTCTTCTTCTCCTCCACCTCGAGCTTCACATCAGTAGGGTCAGCTACAACTGGATCTTTGGCTTTGACAAACTTCACTTCTTTGGTGACATTTCCAGTTGAACTACCTCCTCCGGTATATCCCAGTCCGGATTTGTCTGAGAAGCTCTTTTGAGATGATATAACATCATCTAGCTTCTTGGTGGTGACCCTCTCTATTTTAGCATTTGCTTGCATCACCTCATTCTCAAGAAATCTTACTTTAGTGTAAGCTTCGGACAGCTCACCATTCAAAGTTTCAATCTCGCATTTGGCCTCCCTATACCGGATTAGGAGACTTTTGTAGTCCTCCTCAGCCTTCTTCATCTTTCTCACAGCAGCCTTGGCTATCCTTGTGTATTCACTCGACTTCTCCAAGAGTGAGTTGTAATTTTCTTGAAGAGTTGCTGTGCTTTCTTCTTCTTCGGCTTCAGATTCTTCAACAATTCCTAGTGAGTCATCCTCACTATGTTCTCCAAGGTCTTGAACAAGCAAATTCAATTCATCCGAAGACTCAACATGAGCAATAGTCATGAAAGCTGAGTAGTTCCCTTCTCCATCACCGCTTTCTTCAGATTCTGAGTCAGACGAATCTGAGTCACTCAGGGTCGTGGCATACACCTTGCCTTTCGACTTCAAATAATTCGGACATTCCCTCTTAAAGTGTCCATGCTCGTTGCATTCAAAACAAGTGACACCTTGTGTGGATGGGGATTCTTTTCCATCTTTCCTGTTGAAATCCCTCTTCTCCCTTCCAGAATTTTGGAATTTTCTCTTATCATCAAATTTTCCATTGTTTTTGAATTTCAAAAACTTTCTGAAATTTTTAACAAGATAGGCTACATCTTTGTCCACCATATCTTCTCCCGATGAGCCTTGGTCTTCCACCTTCTCATTAACAGTCTTTAGAGCAAGGGATTTACCCTTCCGTTGATTTGGCAGCGACATCTCATAGGTCTGTAGAGAACCAACCAGCTCCTGCACCTTGATGTCATCAAGATCCTTGCTCTCTTCAATGGCTGTCACCTTAGCACGGAAACTTTCCGGCAATGATCGAAGGATCTTCCTCACAATCTTTGAGTCCTCCATCTTCTCCCCCAAGTTAAACTTACTTACAACCACTTCATTTAACTTCCCATAGAAAGAGTCGAAAGACTCATCCTCACTCATCTTGAGCTCCTCAAACCGAGTGGTCAGCATTTGTAACTTGGTATCTTTTACTTTCTTCGTGCCTTCATAAGTTGTTTTCAGAATCTCCCATGCAACTTTGGCAATAGTAATGTGAGAAATCCTGTGAAATTCATCTGGAGACACACCACAGAAAATAGCATTTAGTGCTTTACTGTTAGCATTAGATGCAGCAAGTGCTGCCTTATCCCATGTGGATTTGGCTGCCTCAGGTTTGGTCCAACCTATCTCAACAGCATCCCACACGGATTCATCAATAGAGCATAGAAAAGCTCTCATACGAACCTTCCAAAACGCATAATTACTTCCATCAAAATATGGAGGTGCATTAAGGGATTGAGACCTATCCATCTCAAAAAGGGAGTCAAGGATCACACAATGGTAATGAAACCAAACAGCTGTGTACCCGCTCTGATACCAATTGAAAGTTCAAAAACGTGTACAAAAACACTTTTGAACGTTTAGACCCCCAAAAACCAAATTAATCAACACACGCAATATGTTAAACAACTAGTGTGCGGAAACTTAACATATGCTATAACATGGAATTGATTAAACAACTATCTAAGCCACAACAAAATAAACCACAGCAGATAATGTAAAGGCAGAGATAGAGAGGAAGGAAGATGCAAACACAGCGATAACACCAGATATGTTATCGAAGAGGAAACCGAAGACCTCGGCGAAAAACCTCTCCGCCGCCCTCCAAGCGGTAATCAATCCACTAGAAAATACAGTTGAGATACAAGGACAGCAATAGACCCTCCAAGCCTAATCTACCCAATGCACCTAAGCCCTCCAAGCTTCTTGCTCCAACGAGGTTGCGCCGAACCTTTTTCTTTTCTAGCTTTCCGGATTCCGCTACTACACCATAGCATCAACCAATGAATATTGGCTCCTTCCTAACTGCTTCCCAGAACTCCAAACGTCTGTCTCACAGAGATGATAATGGTGAGAACCAGGTTTGGTATAAAGGCCTCTCAAGGATTTGACAATGGAGAGGAAGAGAGTGAGGGAATTTGATGAGACTCTAAGGTAGAGATTGTGGGTGAAACAATCTGGTTTTTCTTTAGGGTTTCTCTCTCAAAATTCTCTCTGGAAGCTCTCTTTCAATCGTGGGTTAAAAGGGTATTTATACTGAAGTGGAGTGGAATGCGAAACGTCAGGTTTTTCCAAAACAGGGGTGGCTCGCGGCTTGACCTCGCGGCTTGACTAAGTCGCGAGTTCCAGTCGCGAGTTAACCGTATGGCCAGTTGTCCTGTTTTGTCATGTAGTGCTCCAGCTAGCATGACTGTTCATCTTCCAGCATGCTTGGCACGTGTGCATCTTCTGGCGGGTTGAAGCCGCGAGTCCAGCCGCGAGTCCCAGCCGCGACACTCTGTTTTCTTGCACATTCTTGAGCAATCTTCACACTATCTCACTCACTACCCTTACAACAATCCCACCTAAATACAGGGTTACTAAATGCTGAATTACAAGCAAATTTGGCACGGAATAAAGCCAATTAGATGGTTGAATAAATTCAACCTTACAAGTACAATTAAGAAAACATGGATTTACAAACAAGCATATTCAGTACTGACCTACATCACGAGACGAGAGCGGGTAGGGGAGCTCGTCCGCAAACCATTTGCCACTTACCCGTACAAACTCGCCAGCCGAGTTCCTATTTGAATTAGGTAGGCATGATATAAGCCGTACCCGCGTGTCTCTTGTTTTTAAATAATAGTCTAAAGTAATTTTGCCGCACAAACTGTACATGAAATTAATGTTGTGGTGATCCAGTTGTAACCCGAACAATTGGTTCAACCTATTAACGCAACTCACCACTTGGTAAAAATTAGGGGGGAGCTGGTCAGGGTAAAGGCCATAAAGCTAAGGGTGCTAATGATAAGGGGGTCAACAGGGAATCTAACCCCACCCTCAAGGATGGCCATTAAAGGAAAGAATACGGTGTTTGAGCCACGACGCCTTTGGATGTCGATATTGCCCTCATGATAGTAGGCGATATCAACATCCTCGGGGACGTTGTACACAGCCCTAAAAGTGGCCAAAGTGGCTTTTGAAGAAAGTAGATGAGAAAAACCCATTCTCTAAGCTAGGATTCCTAGGACTACAATTACGATAGAACAGGAAGAAATAGAAGAAAAAGAAGGAAAGGGAGAGGAAACTTATTGCGGGTTCTAAGGAGGAAGAGTTCTGGGCTCGAAGATGGACGCACAAGGAAAATATGCTTGGCAGAGTGAAAGTTTGGAAGATGAAGAATGCAAAAGTGAAGGAGGGACTCAGAGATGGCTATTTATAGGAGCTAAAAGGGGAATGAGTGACATTTAATAATTGGGAGGGGGAGGAAAAACCAACAAATCCCCATTTACTGCCACACATGCCGCTTCGGTTCATGAACCGTCAGATAATGATAGTGGTTGAGCAAACAGTTCGATGCAACGTGCCTTTTGAGGGCGCATTAATGGGTTCCTCAACTGTCCAATATCTACTTGTTGAACTTCTTGGGTAACAATTGCCTCTTGGACTCCTTGATTCGTCCCCGAGAACCGGGCACGAATCAAGGGGGGGCTATTGTACGACCCTGTGATATTTGGACACATTTAGGGCTTCAACCTGACAATATGGCCCATATTGCCCCTAGGCCTAGGCCTCAAGTCACCTTTAAGCCCATTGAACAAATGATCTTTATCAATTCGTACCACGCTACACCTTCAAGATCCCATTTGGTGATTTGCTTCCCTAACAAGAAAGTGATTGCTCAGTTGTATTTTCTCTTGGTTGCTCGGCAGTGCTAGAGATTACCACTCCTGAGCATACCTACTGAAGTGGGAACCATTTCCAAAGCCACTCTCACCACATCCCACTAACGATATTGGACCTCTTATTGCACTAACTTTGAAAGCAATCATAATCCCTCCACTAATGCTTGGCTATATATATGAGAAGCTAAAGGAAGAGTGGGGGTTGTTGAAAGGTTCTGAGGGGTGCTTAGAACTGAGAGCAATAGAGCCATAAGAGTGAAGGGAAAAGAATACAAAGGTTTGAGAGTTGCTGCTAGGCCTCTAAGCAAGAATCACCCAGAGTAGGAAATCCAAAGTCCACATTACAAATAGATTGTGAACCTAAGGTAGAGTCAGCGAGCTAGTCTCGTTTTGGGTGCGCACAACAATTAAATTTAACATAATTATTTTTTTACTATTTGATTCATAAACTTGTTTTTTTATGCATAACTTAGTCATCTAGTTTTCGTATATGAAAATCCTTTAGCCAAAAAAAAAAAAAAAAAAAAAAAACTAGTTGCACAACACAAAATGTAAATTATTAATGTAATTCACGAAATGGTGGTAATTTGTATATATTAAGAGGATTCGGAAAGTTAGTTATTGCTTTTTTTACTATCAGAAATACCCCTAATTTAATTAATCTATTCTTGTTTCTTAAAAAGAGAAATAAGGTTAAGATGGTAAATCAACTAAACATTTCCCACTACCCTCACACTTCCCACTTCCCATCCCCATTACCCCATGTTTCTAACCAAAAATAAAAAAGAAAGGCTACCCACAAACGGCTCCTATTAAAAAAAAAAAAAAAACTACTCACATCACATAATTTAAAAAAAAAAAAACACTAGCCTCTGAACAACTACTCACATCACATAAAATTATTTCACCACAAATGCTTAACACTCATCACACTTCTAGATTTTTTTTGTGATTAAAAAAAATATTAATTCCAAATTATAATTTATGCAAATTATTAACTTTTACTCAAAAAAATAGAAGAGTCTCTAAGCATATGCGTGCTTAAAAGCTAGTCTACATTACTACCTTAAATGTTATGGATATGATTTACAGTTCGACATATTTCTTTTAAGTTGTTTTTTTCAACCCTGAATGGCTTTTAATGTTTGCTTATGTGCGAAGTGCAAACACAACGAAACTGACCCATTTTGGTCCACAACTCAAAAATGAGGTTTAGTAAGTTAATCCTCTTCGGTTAGCAATGAGTTGGAACAGTCCTATCCTAGAAGTTCGGGTCTAGTGGTTGGTCAATATCAAAATCCAAACCATCTCGACTTTTGGGCCAAAATGGCCAAATACCACCTTTTTTGGAAATTTTTAGCAAAAAAACACTATTTCGGAAATAAATGGCAAACTACCACTTTCTCCAGAACTCGAGTTTTAGAAACTCGAGTTCCTCATCAATTCTGCCATCGTGGCATTGCTGAGTTGGATTTGTGCGATTAAAAAAAATTATGTGGTACTCGAGCATGGTAAACTCAAGTACCATGCAACACAATACTCGAGTATACCAAGCTCGAGTACCTTTTATAAATAAAATGCAAAAAAAAAAATTCTACAGTACTCGAGTTTACCAAACTCAAGTATTGTGTAAATTTTTTTTTGGTTTTGTTTTGTTTTGTTTTGTTTTTTTTTTTGTTTGGGGATAATCAACAAATAAACATAAAGATAAAAATAAGTAGCTTTTTTTATGTTTTTATTTATTTAAATAGAAGCATTGTAAAATATAGAGATTTTAATTTCGAAATATGAATTTAATTTCTACATTAATTAAAATTGTTCATTGTTTTCTCATAAAAATTGTTCACTGTTTTCTGTATAAACAATTTCTACGATTTTGCATAAAATTATTTTCTGTTCAGCATTATTTAAGAAATTGTTCGCTCTCTTTTTTGCATAAATTATTTTCTGTTCATTATTTAAAAAATTGTTCGTTGTTTTCTCGTAAAACATCTAGTGAAATCGTGTTTTCTAAATTTAAAAGCCAAATCTGAATGCTTTTTCATGTTTAAATTTCACAATAATCGAAATTGTTTTTCTGCATTGATAAAATCTATTTCTATGTTAATAAAATTTGCTCTCTACACATCATGTTTAATGTATTTTCAAAGCTGCTTACCGCATTCATAAAATCTATTTTTTGCATTAATTAAAACTGTTTACTGTTTTCTCATAAAAATTGTTCACTCTTTTCTGCATAAATTGTTTTTAGCATTGGTGCAGTTATTGCACTTTTATGGTTTTTGTGTTTTTTTTTTTAAATATGTAACCATATGAATAATGGACAAACTCCATGAAAGAAAAAGGTAAATGCCTCAAAAAATTTGAATTTGTAAAAAAGTTCGAATTAGTTGAATGTAGAACTGCTCACTAAGTAAAACTATTTTCTGCATTAAGTAAAACTGTTCACTGTTTTCTCATAAAAATTGTTCACTGTTTTCTGCATAAACTATTTCTAGCATTCTGCATAAAATTATTTTCTGTTCAGCATTATTTAAAAAATTGTTCACTCTCTTTTCTACGTAAATTATTCTCTGTTCACTGTTTAAAAAATTGTTCGTTGTTTTCTCATAAAACACTTAGTGAAATCGTGTTTTCTAAATTTAAAAGCCAAATCTAAATACTTTTTCATGTTTAAATTTCATAATAATCGAATTTGTTTTTCTGCATTGATAAAATCTATTTCTACGTTAATAAAATTTGCTCTCCACACATCATGTTTACTGTATTTTCGAAGCTGCTTACTGCATTGATAAGATCTGTTTTTTGCGTTAATTAAAACTGTTCACTGTTTTCTCATAAAAATTGTTCACTCTTTTTTGCATAAATTGTTTTTAGCATTGGCGCAATTATTGCACTTATATGGTTTTTGTGTTTTTTTTTTTTTTTTTTTTTTTTTTTTTTTTTTTTTTTTTTTTTTATAAAATATGTAACCATATGAATAATGGACAAACTCCATGAAAGAAAAATGAATGATTCGTATAAATCTCCTAATGGTAAATGCCTCAAAAAATTCAAATTTGTAAAAAAGTTTGAATTAGTTGAATGTAGAATTGCTCACTAAGTAAAACTATTTTCTGCATTAAGTAAAACTGTTCACTGTTTTTTCATAAAAATTGTTCACTATTTTCTGCATAAACTATTTCTAGCATTCTGCATAAAATTATTTTATGTTCAGCATTATTTAAAAAATTGTTCACTCTCTTTTCAGCTTAAATTATTCTCTGTTCACTGTTTAAAAAATTGTTTGCTGTTTTCTCATAAAACACTTAGTGAAATCGTGTTTTCTAAATTTAAAAGCCAAATCTGAATGCTTTTTTATGTTTAAATTTCACAATAATTGAATTTGTTTTTCTGCATTGATAAAATCTGTTTCTACGTTAATAAAATTTTCTCTCTACACATCATGTTTACTGTATATTCGAATTTGCCTATTGCATTCATAAAAACTGTTTACTATTTTCTCATGAAAATTGTTCAATGTTTTCTGCATAAATTGTTTTTAGCATTGGCGCAATTATTGTTGAAAACAACAAACAATTTAAAACTATGTACTAATGTACTAATCATCCTGATTTGATGAAAATTTCAAAATTGTTGAACGTACAAAATCGTGAAATCTTAATGGAAAATCGTAATTGTTGAACGTACCAAATCGTGAAAATTCAATGGAAAATTGTGTACATTAGATGTACAAATATTCTGGACTTGGTGAGAAATTTGATTTCGTTGAAAGTACAAAATCATGAAAATTCAAGAGAAAATTGTGTGCATTAGATGTACAGATCGTTTGAATTTGTAAAAAACAAAATTTAGATGTGCAGATCATTCGAATTTGTTGATTGTATGAAATCTTGAAAGTACAGAATAAAATTGTGTAAATTAGATTTCGAATTTTTCAACAAATTCGGATGATCAGTACATTAGTACACAGTTTTCTGTTTAATTTTCATGAGTTTGTACATTTAACGAATTCAAACTTTTCAACAAATTCAGACTATCTGTACATCTAATTTACACAATTTTATTTTGTACTTTCAAGATTTTATACAATCAACAAATTCGAACAATTTGTACATCTAAATTTTGTTTTTTACAAATTCAAATGATTTGTACATCTAATGTACACAATTTTCTCTTGAATTTTCACGATTTTGTATTTTCAACGAAATCAAATTTCTCAACAAGTCCAGAATATTTGTACATCTAATATACACAACTTTCCATTGAATTTTCATGATTTGGTACGTTCAACAATTTCGATTTTCCATTAAGATTTCACGATTTTGTATGTTCAACAATTTTGA
This sequence comes from Quercus robur, assembly GCF_932294415.1. Lineage (NCBI taxonomy): Eukaryota > Viridiplantae > Streptophyta > Magnoliopsida > Fagales > Fagaceae > Quercus > Quercus robur. Next base: position 44,793,790 of record NC_065538.1, read on the forward strand.
AATTTTCATCAAATCAAGATGATTAGTACATAGTTTTAAATTGAATTTTCACGATTTTGTACATTTGACAACTTCAAATTTGGAAACAAATTTGGATGATTTGTACATCTAATGTAATTAATTTTCCATTAAGTTTACTCAATTTGTTATGTTCTTCAATTTTCATTTGAATTTTCACGATTTTACACAATCAACGAATTCAAACTTTTCAACAAATTCGTACTATCTGTACATCTAATGTACACAGTTTTTCCTTGAGTTTTCACAGTTTTGTACATTCAACGAATTCAAATTTTTAAACAAATACATACGATCTATACATCTAACGTACATACTTTTCCATTGAATTTTCATTATTTTGTACTTTCAACGAAATCAAATTTCTCAACAAGTCTAGACTATCTGCACATCTTATGTACACCTTCACGATTTGGTATGTTCATTGATTTTCCATCGATTTTTCTAGAATTTCTACATTCAACTAATTCGAACTTTTTTACAAATTCGAATTTTTCGAGGCATTTACCACTAGGTGATTTATATGAATCATTCATTTTTCTTTCATGGAGTTTGTCCATTATTCATATCGTTACATATTTAAAAAAACACAAAAACCATTTAAGTGCAGTAATTGTGTCAATGCTAAAAACAGTTTATGCAGTAAACAGTGAACAATTTTTATGAGAAAACAGTGAACAATTTTACTTAATGCAAAAAACAAATTTTATGAATGCAGTAAGCAGATTCAAATATACAGTAAACATGATGTGTAGAGAGCAAATTTTATTAATGTAGAAACATATTTTATCAATGTAGAAAAATAGATTCGATCATTGTTAAATTCAAACATGAAAAAGCATTTAGATTTGGTGTTCAAATTTAGAAAACATGATTTCACAATGTGTTTATGAGAAAACAACGAACAATTTTTTAAACAGTGAACAGAGAATAGTTCATGCAGAAAAGAGAGTGAACAATTTTTTAAATAATGCTGAACAGAAAATAATTTTATGCAGAATACTAGAAATAGTTTATGCAGAAAATAGTGAACAATTTTCATGAGAAAACAGTGAACAGTTTTACTTAATGCAGAAAATAGTTTTACTTAGTGAACAGTTCTACATTCAACTAATTCAAACTTTTTTACAAATTCAAATTTTTCGAGGCATGCACCATTAGGTGATTTATATGAATCATTCATTTTTCTTTCATGGAGTTTGTCCATTATTCATATGGTTACATATTTTAAAAAACACAAAAACCATTTAGGTGCAATAATTGCGCCAATGCTAAAAACAATTTACGCAGAAAACAGTGATCATTTTTATGAGAAAACAGTGAACAGTTTTACTTAATGCAAAAAACAGATTTTATGAATGCAGTAAGCAAATTCAAATATACAGTAAACATGATGTGTAGAGAGTAAATTTTATTAACGTAGAAACAGATTTTATCAATGCAGAAAAACAAATTCGATTATTGTGAAATTTAAACATGAAAAAGCATTCAAATTTGGCTTTTAAATTTAGAAAACACGATTCCACTAGGTGTTTTATGAGAAAACAGCGAACAATTTTTTAAATAGTGAACAGAAAATAATATACGCATAAAAGAGAGTGAACAATTTTTTAAATAATACTGAAAAAAAAATAATTTTATACAGAATGCTAGAAATAGTTTATGTAGAAAACAGTGAACAATTTTTATAAGAAAATAGTGAACAATTTTTATAAGAAAATAGTGAACAGTTTTATTAATGCAAAAAACAGATTTTATGAATGTAGTAAGCAGATTTGAATATACAGTAAATATGATGTGTAGAGGGAAAATTTTATTAATGTAGAAACAGATTTTATCAATGCAGAAAAATATTTTCGATTATTGTGAAAGTCAAACACGAAAAAGCATTCAGATTTAGCATTTAAATTTAGAAAACACGATTTCACTAGGTATTTTATGAGAAAACAGTGAACAATTTTTTAAATAGTGAACAGAAAATAATTTATGCAAAAAAGAGAGCGAACAATTTCTTAAATAATGTTGAACAAAAAATAATTTTATGCAAAATCGTAGAAATTGTTTATACAGAAAACAGTGAACAATTTTTATGAGAAATCAATGAAAAATTTTAATTAATGTAGAAATTAAATTCATATTTTGAAATTAAAATATCTATATTTTACAATGCTTCTATTTAAATAAATAAAAACATAAAAAAACCTACTTATTTTTATCTTTATGTTTATTTGTTGTTTATCCCCAAACAAAAAAAAAAAAAAAAAAAATAACACGGTACTTAAGTTTGGTAAACTCGAGTACTATAGATTTATTTATTTATTTTTTTTTTGCATTTTATTTATAAAAGGTACTCGAGCTTGGTATACTCGAGTATTGTGTTGCATGGTACTCGAGTTTGAACTCGAGTACCACATAATTTTTTTTAATCGCACAAATCCAACTCAGCAGTGCCATGGTGGTAGAACTGATGAGGAACTCGAGTTTTGGAAAAAGTGGTAGTTTGCCATTTATTTCCGAAATAGGGTTTTTTTGCTAAAAATTTCCAAAAAAGGTGGTATTTGGCCATTTTGGCCCGACTTTTGAATACTCCCACTTTATGAGGAGGTATATCATATGGTGGCTCCATAAAATCTTCTTACAGCAAACAAGACTCACACATAGACACACACACACACACACACACACACATATATATATATATATATATAAGATTTATTAACGTGTGCCTTTAGGACATATATTAGTAATTCATTATTTTGACAGCTTTTTCAATTTTTCATAAAAAACCTTTCTCATAATAGATGGTTAATATGTGCCTTAAAAGTACACATTAACCGGACCCTATATATATATACATGTATGTATGTATGGATGATGGATCTACATGTTAATGGAGGATTACTTCATGCAACAACTCCATAAGATAATTCTCCTTACTTTGGGTGCAAAAGTTCTCATTAGTTGCTTTCCCCATAAAGAGTACACTGAATCAGGTGGGATTGTGATAAAACCTATTTGGAAGAAAAAGACGTAAATTAGGGGGAGATTTATTATGTTTCAGGTGTATGCATAGAGACGCACACGTGATGGGGCTCACATGTTGTTAAGAGTCTCACTAGATACGCTTGAAACACAATATACCTTTTTAAAAAAAAAAAAATAATAAAGCGTATGCAATAGTGCAGGCATCTTAGATTTTGAGTCAAAATTCAACTAAAAGTACTTAAAAACAAGATCCATCAGGCCAGCTTGTTGCAAGGCAAGCTCAATATAATTTGATAGCTAATGCGAAAAATTTACGTTGGATCTTTTTCATTTAAATATTAATTAAAAAAATTATTTAATACTAACTAATTAAATCAAAGTTAATATGAAGAATTAATACTAACTAAACTAAGGATGATTTATATAGAAAATTAAATATCATAGTTTAAGTATAAAATTTAATCCATAAAAAAGTATAAATAAAAAAATTTACTTTATCTTGGATAGAAGGTGATGCATGATTTAGTAAAGTTATAATATAATTTTAAAATTTATATTTTGGTGTTAAGAGAGAGATAGAGATTGTTTGGTGTGTGCTCATGTGGGAGATACAGTGGGTGGTGACTAATATTGACAATTTACTGTATAAAAGATTGGTTTACAAAAATTATAGTCTCAAGCTATTAGGGGAAATTAATTCTAGCATGTTTACTAAAAAAACTTTTGGAACAATTTAGGGTTTCAATTGATCAAGTAAATTTTGGAGGTCTTATTAGAAATGAGAAAAATAAAATGCTAAAGCCTAAAGCTACTATAAATTTTAATATAAAATGTTTACAAAGTGATGTGACGATAAATGTGATTAGTAACACATGAGTTTGTAAGAATTACATATATAGGAAAATTTGTAGTATCACTAGTATCGCTCATGACAAAAATAATGTAATACATTTTTAATTAATTTATTTTTTGGAAATAGTTATTATCATATAATTTTGGAATTTATATATGAAAGGTGAAACCATTTTGTGTTTGTGAAACCATTTTGTGTTTGGGGTTAAGTGTAGGGCTAAGTGCCGTAGGCCTTGGGCCGGCTCTAACTTATTTCTAGCTACTCGAAATTAATGAAAAATGCAGTCCCTCCTTAAACAAAATTCAGTTGGTAAAAGGTAACCCATTTATTAATTTATTTTTTCCAACATAAAATTGTCCTACATCTCTCTCTTTTCAACTTCCCAATGAATTACACCATCAGAGTATAGCTTGTGGCAAATCCATCGTGGTTCGTCTAGGAAAATTTTTAATTGGTTATGCGATGTGTGGTTTGACTGAAATTTAAGTTATCTATTTGTGGTTTAAAATTTGGCACTTTACCCACCTGAGGTTTGATCGAAATTTAAGTTGCCTATCTGTGGTTTGAAATCCTATGATGCAAGTGTTCCGTTGGATTCTTTTTGATCTTGTTTTTTTGTTTTTTTTTTTTTTTTGTTTTTTGTGTTTTTGGAGGAGAGAAACATAAAAGTGAAGCAAAATCACATATTTAGACATGTTTTTAAGAGATGTGGGTTAAGGAAATCTAATTGAACTAACCTTAGGTAGATAAAGTGTCAAATTTCAAACTATAAGTAGGTAACTTAAATTTCGGCCCAATTACTAATGGATAAATTGTAATTTTCCAAAAAAAAAAAAGTATATTCGTGGAGAGGAAAAAGAATCAATAAGGATAATTTTTAAAGAGTTTAATGGAAGTGAATGTGAGTAGCAGGTTAGTTAAAAAGGAAAAAAAAAAAACAAAAAATCAAACAAAACAAAGGACTTTAACTAAAATGGACTAAAAATGTATTAAGTCTCATGTGAATACTCTTGGCTAGTACAAATGAATGAATGATACAGTTGAGATTGTGGCAAAACATATGCAAGAAAGATATATAGATTTGCTTGGATTTATACCTAGTAGGCTTGATAGGCCAAAAATGAATTGACCCCTTGTGATAAATTAACCATTTATTTTAGCCAAACGAATTAATTAAGTTAATTAACATGCAAACGCGTGGTAGCACAAACAAATCACCAATAAACAAAGTATGCAGTAGAAAATAAATTGACATGGTGATTTGTTTACAAATGGGGAAAACCAACACGGCAAAAACCCTACTCGGTGATTTTAAGGTCACCACTCTTGAAATTCCACTATTATCACAACAAATGGTTACAAGTAAAGGAATCCCAGTACCTTATACCAACTTACAGTTGAACCCTTACCCCAATACCCAATTGGACTTGTTCTGTAATGATAATTTCTCATTTTGATGCACGGCTCTTAGTACATGACTAACCAATTGCGCGAATCTCAGTACGCGACTTCAATCACCAACTAGAGAAGATTGTTGGCTATAAAGTTCTTCAGTTCATCTCAACAATGAAGATCAAGAAGATGCTTGGTCACAAAACCCTACGGTGCATAAACATAGCAACTTCTTCACAAGAATGATGAACTAGGGCAAAACTGTGTCTCTGGTCACAAATTGCTTGAACAAACTTTGCTCAACACTTGTGCAACTTGTGTCCACTTTGACGGCCCTTAAAATAATCATTTTATATGTTTAAGGTTGTGAGAAAAGAAAGCCCAAACACATAATCACGGATTGGAGTCAAAACAGAACTGAAACTCTGTTTTTCATAAACCTCGACAAATGCCTATCTGTTGAGTTCCTGTCGAGCCACGAGGCTAGAACAGCTTCTTAAGCTCAATAGATGGCTAGCTGTCGAGTTTTAATGACAGGAACTTCTTCAGCTTATTTCTTGGACAGACTCGCATGGCTTTAACACTTGATCTTGAAACAAAGTTTTTTGAAGTATTAAACATATCCTAGATTAATACAAAAACAAGTAAAGTACATTTTGTCTAAAGATTAGACAATTACATAAAATAGTAACATATGTTCCTAACAAGTGAATCACATATGTCCTAACAAGGCCTATTCTCTATTGTAGACATGAAATTTAGCTTTGTGTTAACTCTTAGCCCCTAAGTATGTTGGCAGCAAAACTTAATCAAATGGTTGGAAATTAAGATTCTTAATGGTTGGGTGCAAATCGTTGTAATAGTCCATGGACTTGATGAAGCCAGGGATCAATGTACATTTTAAGATCATTAAAAATAGTTAGCATCAACTGATGGAAGATTTAGAAGGTTAGACTAACTGTAGAAGAATTGTTTTTAAATTGGTTTAACATACGTTTGAATTTGATTAAAAAATTTAATATATCACACTAAAAGAACCCATAACAATCATACTCTATTGGTCTAAAAAAAAAATGAAAAAAGAAAAAAAAAAAAAAAAACACACACGTTGTGTATCCAAGAGTTAGGCTCTTTTAGATATACATCATTGTCAGTTTTTTTAAAATTGTCTCTCTTCTTCCTGTGTGTATGTTAAAATACTTAGTATTCTAAAAAGAAAACACACAAACATTTTCTTTCTATTCTTTTTAATCCCTCAATTTCACTCTACTGGTCTTTTGTACATTTCTTTTTAAAAAATAATTATATAAAAGAGGAAAAATTACACTTCCCCATATAAACTAGGAATGTTTTATTTATTGATTTGTGGTTTGGTTTGGTTTTAAAAAAAAAAAAGAAGAGAAATTATTGATGAGTGGTTTTGGAAGTGATATTTTAATTATATAATTTTCAATGTATTCATATTTATTGTATATATTATCTATATCATATACTACATAATAAAAGTTGGGCTTAGAAATCTTGGTTGTGCCAAGTGGCTACACTAAATTGCATAATTTTTTTTGTTCTTATATTCTTCTCCTATAATTTTCTAAGTTGAATAAAATATTAATTTAATTACAATCCAAACTCTTCATCTACTCTTTTTTTTAAAAAAAAAAAATTATATCATCACGTGATCACGTGTAACAAAAAACAACATAGTACACGTAATTTTTTTTTTTTTTTTTTTAAATCTGCAATAATTTTCATCTAATCCTTTATTTTTATTTGAATTATATTACTACGTAAAAAAAAAAAAAAGCAATGTATTCAACTACATATTCTACATATTCAATCTACATGACATTTTTGCTTTTTTTTTTTTTTTTTTTTTTGAGATAATTACTTCTAATTTTTTTCATTCAATCTATATGACATTTTTTGGATAAACATACATCCTAAGTTAATTCTTCTTCTCTTATAATTCCTAGAATGATTAGAAATCTAATTTCCTCACAATTGAAAATTCTCTCTCTCTCTCTCTCCACCAAATTGTAGAAATTTTGTTAGATTTTTTTAAAAATAGACATTTTTTTTTGTTCTTATCTTCTTCTCCTATAATTTCTAAGTTGATACTTTGATTATAATGAGAATCTAAGTTAAGGATATTCATCCATGATGGTCGTCCATAGTCATCACGTCCATAACTTGATCACATCCAGAAAACCTTAAGAAGAGAACAATGACACTGTGTGTAGGAACAATACACGTCTTTGAAACAAGACCAGGTTAGTTGTCCATGACACTAAAGCAAGGACAACCAAACAACACTTGGTGAACTCTACAAAAACTTCTCATAAAAATTCCATATGATCTAACCATAATGTGCTACTCTTGAAATGTAGAGGAAGTTCCTCGTAATTTGCTCCACGTTTCCCATTTACCCATTTTCTCCATTAACTACTCACATCACCCATGATGGTGGTGGATCCGAACAAGTATACCCACTCCAAATTCTTTATAAAAGAAGCAAGTCCCATTCACCCAGAGTAAGTTCTACCATTCACAATTTCCCATCATTGTGTTCTAAAGAGAAAACTGACTTAACCATCGGAGGGTCCTTGGCCAAGTTACACCGGTCACCCTTGACAGTTCTTTCTTTCTTTTCAGGACTTACAACCATCACCATAGCCCAAAGCATTCTAGCCTACTGATTTTCATGCATCATAAGATTACAATCCAAATTCTTCATCTAATCATTTCCTTATTATAATTTATAAGTTGATAAAATATCAATTTGATTGCAATCCAAAATCTTCAATTAATCCTTATTTTTTAATTTAAATTATATTACTACATCTATTAAAAAAAAAAAAAAAAGCAACTACTCTTAGTATTTAAATAAAACACCTAAATTCTTTGAATTTCCTCTTGAACTTTTTTTAAGATTGTTAGGACATATGTGATTCACTTGCTAGGAACATATATTACTATTTTATGTAATTGGCTAATCCTTTGACAAAGCACTTTACTTGTATTTGGGTAGATCTAGGATGTGTTTAATACTTCAAGAAATCTTGTTTCAAGATCAAGTGTTAAAGCCATGCAAGTCTGTCAGATTTTCAGTTTTGTTTTGACTCTAATCCGTGATTATGTGTTTGGGTTTTTTTTTTTCTCACAACCCTAGATATATAAAAGGATTATTTTAAAGGCCGTCAAAGGTGGAACAAGTTGCACAAGTGTTGAGTAAAGTTTGTTCAAGCAAATTGTGACCGGAGACAGAATTTGCTCTAGTTCATCATTCTTGTGTAGAAGTTGCTGTGTTTGTGCACCGTAGGGTTTTGTGACCAAGCATTTTCTTGATCTTCATCGTCTGGATGAACTGAAGAACTTTGCAGCCAACAACCTTCTCTAGTTGGTGATTGAAGTCGCGTACTGAGATTCGCACAATTGGTTAATCACGTACTGGGAGCCGTGCATTACAAGGAGAGATTGTCACTCCAGAACAAGTCCAATTGGGTATTGGGATAAGGGTTCAACTATAGGTTGGTATAAGGTACTAGGATTCCTTTACTTGTAACCCTTATTTTGATAATAGCGGATTCTTGGGAGTAGTGACCTTAATATCACTCGGTGGGTTTTTTGTCGTGTAGGTTTTCCCCATTCGTAAACAAATCACCGTGTCAATTTATTTTCTGCTGCATATTTAGTTTAATTGGTAATTTGTTTGTACTACCACGCATCTTGCATGTTAATTTGATTAATTAATAAACATGGCTAATTAATCAATTAATTCATCACATGGGGTCAATACGTTTTTGGCCTATCAAAGATTTAGACTTTAGCTTTGTACTTCCACAAATTAGACTAACATTAGACTTTTTGTTCATATTAACTTCTTCAATGTGGAGTGTATATATACTAAATAATTCATAATGAGTATGTATCGTACGGTTCTTTTTCTTTATTCTTCTCTTCTTCTACCTTCAACCTTTTAGGTATGTATTTTTTTACTCTAATTTTTTTCATTAAATTGAATAGGTTTTGTGTATTTTTTTTTGTTTTTTGTTTAACCTAATTTGCTTATGTTTAATACAATTTATATGATTATGGTTTGAGAATTAATCATTAAATAAGCTTAGGCATGATTTTTTAAATTATTATTTTTTGTTTTATTACATGGGTTTTGATGGTGATATGTTGCTTTCATCATCTCAATTTTGATTTATAGAAAAATCTTCTTTTTAGCTTACTATTAAGCATGTCTTGATATAAATTTGATTATAAATTGTTCATATCAATTTGATTTTTTTTTTTCCTGATTGAAATAGCTTTGTCTAACTATTAGAGTTGTACACTTTGATCTATAAAAGAAGTCAATCTATCCATTTAGTTTTTATTTTTTTTATTAATCATTAAATATGGTTTGACATGATTTTTTATCAATCGTAAAATTTTATAATAAAGAACAATGACAAACAAGAATAAGGATACACTAAAAATATAGTGTATAAAAAGGTATTCAACAATCTTCCAAAGATACAAAATTCTCATTAGAGCACAATTGGGTGGTTACAAAATAATTATTTTTTATTAGGTGTTATCATTTTATATTTGATAATTACTATGCCAAAATTTTTTTTTCCTTTTGTTATTATAATAATTATTTGAGAGATTATTATTTATCAAATAAAATGTATATTCTATAAGTTTATAATAAAACCATGCAACACACGGGTCTTTAACTAGTATACTATAAAATCAAAACTTTTGACTATTTGTTGATCTCATGAGAGCTTGTCACATCAGCTTTGTAAACTCCACAATTTTTCACATTATTATTATTTTTTAAATTTGATTTATCTTCTTTATTATTTAGTTTGAAGAAGGTGACTCCAAGTTTCTGAAAAACCTAAAGAAACACACGGTGAAACTTTCAATTGCCTCATTCCTTCTCTCTCACTCCAATCTCTATCTCCAACAAAGACCCAGAAAATCCAATTTCTTTGGTCCATTGCAAACTTATAGTAAAAATTTATCTATAGTTTTTTAAGTACTTTTATGCATAAAGTCTATGATCTGCTACTGTCTTCTTTTGCCGCAACACAATGTTCTCCCTACAACTTCTTTCTCTTCAAGATTCTATATATGAGGGTTCTACTATGTTCGAAAACTTCTTAGATGAAGGTGGCTCATGCGTGACCTGGAAAGTAGGGAGCAACACGTCTTAATTCTATGGCTACATAATTTATTTATTTGATTTTAACTAAATTTTAGCAACATGTTTCTCTAAAAAAAACCCTACGTTCTACGTTTACCACAATGCACCTTCTGTGATACGTTTTTCTCTTACGTTTTGGACTCCTTCTCTCCTTCTCTGGTCATTGCATCAAGGTTAGGGATTTTAATTTTGAAAATCCTCACAGGAAAATGTCTACGGCTTAAACCCATTGGTGAAGAAAAGTAATGCATAGTTAAGTTTTGGAGAATAAATCCATTGAAATGGTTCATGGACATCACGGATGGATTTTTATGGAGAATTTCATTCATAATTGGGAAGTTGTTTCTAATGCATATTCGTCTAATGCGATTGGTTAGGTAGATTAGGAAATAATCATTATGAATTATCTAAAAACTACCATAATGATTATTATTTCTTAGAAGCTAATCAATAACTAATATACATTTTAGTTGATTTAAGGATCATCTAGATCTATTATTGCATAATCATGGATTATTTTTTGAGGGTAACCATTCTTCATTTTTTTTATTATTATCTTTTAATGGTTTTAACATTTGAATTTTTGGGTTCATTTATTTGCAATTATTTGAAATTGTCTTGCGAATTTCAACCGCTTTAACCATGAATTATTCTTTCAAAGGTAACTAATTATTCTTTTATACTAATTATTGGCCCGTGCGTTGCATGGTTTTGTGAAAAAGCTTATAAAATAAATTTATAAATAATTATATATTTTAATAGATTTAATAAAGATAAAAGAAAAAATTATCAAGTGTAAATAATTATCTCACTAAAATAAGGGGTAAGATTTCTTCCTACTAAATTAAATTGATAATTCCAAATTGAATTTTAAGTTGATAATTATTTAAAAAAAATGTACTAAACAATTGATAAGTCTAAAATTAATATAATCTTGATAATATTATAAATTAAAAATTAAAGGTGATAATTCAAGAATACACATGTAGAATATCTTAATAATTTGATGTAACATAAAAATCAAATAAGAAAATTGTTAAAATTAATCTATTAATTCTAACACAATTTAATCATTAATTCTAAGACCCTAACCCTAAGCATATAAATTAGATCAAAGCTAAGAAAAATAGTTTAAACAAAAGGCAACCAATACACAAAACCTAATCAATTTAATAAAAACAAAATACAAAAACAAAGAAGAAGCCTTTTGAAACTTGACAATGTTTTCGAATGTTTTGAATTCATCAATTAAAATAACATGAAGACAAAAAACCAATAATAACACTGAAGAAAATTAAAAAAATGAAAAAAATAATAATAAAAGAATAAAGAATGCATACCTGCATTGTCATGGGATTTAAGCATTCACATATTGAAATAAGCTTCACTCCAAAAGGGATATATAGGGTTATATATATTGGTAGAGTTCCATTTGAAATATAATTCATTTAAATTTTATTGAAATTAAAGATATCTAATCAATGTGTTTATTTTTATCTCATAAAAATTGGAATTAAAAAACGGTCATATGAATAGAATGAAAAAAGAAAGAAAAAAGAAAGAGAACATGGTTGATAGCTATAAGGAATTTTGATATATACATATTTAATGTCATCAACGTAAAAATTATCAAATTAATGGAGATATATACTGTTTTTTGGAATAGATAGAGATTATCAAATTATTGGAGATATATGCTGTTTCTTGGGATAGATTTATATTAATCACCTCTTGAAGAATTTGGATTGTGCTTATCTCTTAATAATCAAGTTTTGTAGCTTGATATTCTCATAAAATAATATTAATTTAATAATATTAAAATTTTGTAAATTTTGATGGTAAATATTATCTAAATTAAATTTTTGTATGTTAAATATTATCCCTTAATTTAAGAAATATATTCTAACAAATAAAAAAAATAATGTTAATCTAATTTTATTTAATGATAAGAATAAATTAGAGTCTTGGTAGTATACTATTCCCTTTTAGTTATTTAAAAATCTAAAAATTTAATAAAATTTCTGCAATTTAGTGAAGTCACATGGCTCAACCACAACGTCTAAGTCCAATTTATATTAATCACCTCTTGAAGAATTTGGATTGTGCTTATCCCTTAATAATCAAGTTTTGTAGCTTGATATTCTGATAAAATAATACTAATTTAATAATATTAAAATTTTGAAAATTTAGATGTTAAATATTATCTAAATTAAATTTTTGTATGTTATATATTATCTCCTAATTTAAGAAATATATCCTAACAAATAAAAAAATATTGTTAATTTGATGATAAATATTATCTAAATTAAATTTTTGTATGTTCAATATTATTCCTTAATTTAAGAAATATATCCTAACGAATAAAAAAATAATATTAATCTAAATTTATTTAATGATAAGAATGAATTAGAGTCCTGATAGTATACTATTCATTTTTAGTTCTTTAAAATTATAAAAATTTAATAAAATTTCTGCAATTTGGTAAAGTCACGTGGCGTAACCACGGCGTCTAAGCCTAACTTTTATTATATATAATATGATATGATTTTTATGTTGTGTAGTCATATATGTTTTTTTGATTCTTCATTTTTTTTTTTTTTTTTTTGCCTTTTGGAAGTTTTAACATACGAATTTTTTGGTTCAGTTTTTGCAAAATCTAAAACTGTTTGGTAGATTTCAACACTTAGCAATAGATTATTTTTTAAGGATAACTCATATTTTTCTTATATTTCTTTATTGCATAGTTACATATTTTTTTAATAAATTCTAGGCTCATAATCTTCTGATTGTTTGATTTATATATGAATTTTTCAATTCATTTTTTACAATACCTTGAATTGTCAGGAAAATTTCAATAGCAACACAATTTTTTTTTTTTTTTTTAAAATTTATGGAAGCAACACAACTATAATCATGGATTATTCTTTTAGGGTAACTATTCTTCAAATTTTTGACCTTTTAAAAGTTTTAACATCTAGATACACATATAAACATGCGCGCGCGCGCACACACACACACACTCATGATTATTTGATAGAAATATTGTTTTACTCTTGCATGCACTACAAGAAAAACAAACTATTGCGGCGGACCAAAAGTGCCGCTAAAGCCCAAAAAAGCGCCACTAAAGTTACATTTGACCTTTAGCAGTAGGTGCTATTGTGGCGGTTCCTCCCACCATTGTTGCAGTGCTGCTATAGATTTATTGTAGCGGAAACAAAAAACGCCACAATAGATCTATCATTTAGTGGCGGTTTTAGTCTATTGTGGTGGGTAGAAAACCGTTACCGTATGAGGTTAGAATTCGAGTTAATCTATATATGTGACAACCTTTAGTGGCATGCCATAAACGCCGCTATAAGGCTTCATGTACAACTGACCATATGCACATTTTAGCGGTGGTTATGCCCGCCACTATATGTGTGAAGCTTTAGCGGTGGGCTATAAACGCCACTATAGGGCTTCAATTATAACATAATTTTAGACCTTTAGTGGTGCTTTTTGCCCACTGCTATAGGTTAAATTTTCCCCCCTAGGTTTAAAACCACAATCCCATTACAAACAACCTATAATAATTTTACAAACAACTTGTAATAATTTTAGTTCTATTGAAACAATACCACAAATGTCTCCAAACTAACATTATATTAATATAGAAATATATTATCAAATACATAACATTGTCTATAACCATCATCAAAGTTCCAAGCTAATATCGTAATCAAAGTTCCAAAGTGTTTACAAATCCTCCAACACTTGCAAGAAAATGCGGTTGTAGCAATGAAGTTCTTTGTACATAAAAGAGTCCTTGAACACCAAGATAAAATCTATAAACTTCTTTGGTGATGGGATGCAATTGATGATTTTTGGATAGGTGGAGATTGTTGGACCGGAGGAACATCCTACATTCAAATTATGATTACTCAATAAGTGCATATAAATGGAATAGAATGACAAGAAAATATTACCAAGGCAAAAAATGGGAACAAGTTCAAACAGTGTCATATATATATATATATGATCTAACTGATTTGGATAGAATTGTAGTGCTACTTAATTGAGGGCTCTTGCAAAAGTCATATCAACTAATAGCTAGCATCAAATCTATTTTCAGCATTGCACAAAACTTTTGATTTCAAATGGCTAACTAAAGAAATTAAGTGCTCCTGGTAAATAAATATCAAATGGCTAACTAAAGAAATTAGCATAGTGAAAAATATAGTCAATAAACTAGAGGGGCATGCGTAAAAAATTAAACAAGTACAGCCATCATAAAAATTGAATACTGAGACATGTTAAGGTCTCTATTATGGAAAATAGAGTTCCACCATTTCTAAGAATTGAATTACTTTTAATAAGTCTTTAAAGTAAATGTTGGAAGGTCCAACAGTTGGGGCATGGTACTATATGAAACTGGAAATCTCAAACCAATTAAAGTTGTGGTTTTGCAAACTAAAATGGCATGATTGGCTGCTTGGTTTCAAAACAATTTGAAATGGGATAAATGCTACTAGCCAACTACATGCCATACATGCTAGTTGCTATAATTAGGGTGGAATGTAACTTATCAAAATAAAATAGGGTGTTCTAAAGACAAAAAAACAAAGAACCTAACATACTACAAACTGCTACTATCATTTAATAGCATCCAAAACTGTAAACATACTATAAGTATGTCTATCACATTCCAAAGTACGCTAAGGAGAGTAGTATCATATCTATGTTGGCCTAATTGACTAGTCAAGTGACCCAACAACCAGCTATGTTCCTAAGAAAACAATGAATTTAAACACATACAAAAGTTATCAACACATTTGGTAACTATAACATCATTACTAGCAATATTCTTTAGGAATGGACATCTCTTTAAATATCCCATTTCATTTTAGTGTTCCTCATGTGTGAAAAAGATAGAGAGAAGCCCCTAAAATGAATTAATCGAATAAAAACAACTCAACAAGAATCATCCAATATTACACAAAACACTCAACACTCCCAATATCATCTAAAACCACCTTATATCTTCATGCAAGCCACCTGCTTGCCCCAATTCAACAGCCCACCACAAACACAGAGAGAGAGAGTACCTTAAGTCTAACACAAACAAATTCACTTGCTTTGTTCACACGAACTTGTAATGCCTCTTCTTTTTGCAATCTGCCAATAGGGAAAGAATATATATAAACACAATAAAATTATATTTGTTTTGCTTTAAATGTAGATTAGAAGCGGTTTAAATGTAGATAAAATGCATTAATACACTTTATATATATATATATATATATATATATATATAAATAAAAGTAAAACTATTAGCAAAGAATAAAGATTATAAGAGAAATAGAAATTTGTGGGAAATGAACATCTGACTAAGGCAAAAAGAAATCTACAAAGTTGAAACAAAAAGACTGATGTACTGACCTTAATAGTGTCATAGTGGTTCCATCCAACCTCAGATGAAAGCTTGCCCAAAAACAATACTTATGTCCAGCTTGAAGCCTCAAAACCATCAGGAATGACCATCCTTTTGATCTTATCATACGAAATAAATTTAAATATGAATAAACATCAAATCCTTTTCATTAATTAATCTAATTTAGTGCTGAATTCCTAACAATCCTACTTCAATTCCTACCTTTAACATATAAGACTCTTACTGAAGTAACAGTCATTGCTGCAATTCTTATGACTAACAATTCAGGTTAACAGTATAGTTAGTTGGCAAACCAGTCATGGAACCTCAATAATCATGGCAATTGCATAACCAGGTTTTATGCTAGAAACTTAAATAAAAGTAGAAGTTCTAATTTTTATTTTTTTTTGTATCCCAACTTGTCTTCCCATGATATTTTTGTGGGATGACAGCCTACATGATAACCTCCAATAACCCATCCCATACTCCCTCTCTTATTACCTTCAACAAACCTTTTGCTAATAATAAATTTTTATGACTTGCTAGACGTAATAAATTAATTCAGACACCCTTTTTGAGTATAGGATTTAGATTAAGACTTGCTAGACGTAATAAATTAATTCATTTTTAATCATTGCCCTTCTTGCATTGGAAAATTAGTTGTGTTTTACAAGAAATCTTAACTCATCCCATAAATAGAATTGGTGTGCTAATTGTACTTTAATCAATGTTACTATGATATCAGAATTTGTATGGAATTTATTTATTTATTTACAATTATTATAATTTATGTACTTATAAAATATAAAATTAGGAATGAGGGGTTTTTGACATGATTTTTAAATGGATCATGTTTGTGTCAGCCCATGAAATTGAATCTCTCTACCTTGACACGACTCCAACGATGCCTACCTCAACACAACATGCATATGACCCACCAACACAAATTGCCACCCCTATGTTCAATAGCTTTTTTTTTTTTGAGAAAGCCTATGTTCAATACCTTGTTGTACTTGTACCACACCTGTAATTATATTTACCTTACCTTTATACAACTCTAGTTAGGTTAAGGGCCTATAAGACAACTGTACAACTATTAACACAGCATAGTAATATGGTACATGTCAAAATGTCTGAAGAAAGGTGTGTTGAAGATCACAATGAACCCACTTAATAGGAAAAGAAAATGAAGAAATAAGCCCTGTAGTTACAGCATTACATATATGTTTGTTCTTCATCTCTAAACATTCAAGAGAAAAAATATAAATAAATTAAACAAACACCTCTTTACAATGTCATTTTACATATTATTTATTTCTTTATTCATATTTCAAGACCCAAGCCCAAAGCACCCACCTATTTTAAGGAATACCTTCACAAGATACAACTTATTAAATTGTGACTTTCTTTGTGATAGAATCGAAAGAAACCAATTTTAAACACACTTATTACCATACTCATGTAAAAAATTTAAGTAATATAGCAGCACAATTTGAATATTAAATATGGATAGGATTGTAAATGTAAAGAGTACCATGATGGGAATGTCAAGATTGTGATTCGAAGATGATGACATTGTATTGTGAAGATGTTGAATTGTTGTGGGTGACCTGGAAGACATTGAGATGAAAGATGACTTGCGATGAAAGATTCTGTTGTTGGATCTAATACCACTAGAGAAAACCACAAAGTGTTGCTGAGGACACCATTCTTTGCAAGATATAGGGAGGTGCATGGGGCTCAGTAGGTACAATTTCTTATGTAAATCTTTTTACTAAAGTGTCGGGTTTAGAAACTTAAATTGTGGAATTTTGATATCCAAGAAGTGTGAGGGTATAACTCTCAAAAGAGTCGTGGACTCATGTTTAATCAAGCATGTGTTGTGATCCTATTTTGAAAAGTATCTCTTTGTGAAATAAAGAGAGTATAAGTGAGTTCATTAATTGAACATTCAATGATCAATGATAAAATATTGGATTGTGTTCCCACATATAATTTGAGTATGTATCATATAGATGTAAAGTGACTTTCTTAAATAGTGATCTTGGTAATGAAGTTTGCTTGAAAGACCTATGGGTTTGTACTTCCTAAATATTTAAATGAAAGTCTTTTATGAATCTGAATCAAGTAAAGAAATATAGTGGAGATGTGCACTATATTTATCTCATTTTGGGATTTATGTTATCTCATTTTGTTGAGATTTAAGTAATCTCATTGTGTTGAGATTAGTGTTTTCTCATTTTGTTGGAAATTGTGTTGAAATTTGTGTTAAGAACTTGCGTCTTAGATTTTTAATATTGTTAAAGAGGCAAAGACACATTGATTCCAATATTAAATAAAGCGATTACTAGAAGGGTGGATGCACAGCTCGAGTTTGCTAGTGCATTAAGTACATATTGTGTATCATATATGGAACAAAACTAGACATTGCCTTCCCAATTTGTAAACTTTCAAAGTTTCTAAAACTTGAGGTTAATCACTAGAAAATAATTAATTGTGTTGAATATCTATTATATAGAATATTCAAAGTTAATTCTATTGTTGATGTGAGTGATAATATCTATGTTTAGTTAGATAATCACTACATGTAGGAGTGCTATGTGTAAGTATTAAAGAAATAAGGTGTATTTCTTACTGTACTATAGAATTAAATTGAAAGCATTGATTATAATGGTGACGAGCAAGGAAAGAAAATGGCTAAGGTTTTATAAAATGTCGTGGCCACAACCATAGTAAGCCATTCTTTGTATTGTAGTTGTGAAACCACATTGCGTATGGTATACATGAGGTGTATACAAAGTGAACTTAGACTTAAAAGTCTAAGACAAGAATATGTAAGGCAAGACAAGTGTGGCTGGACTAGTCTGTTGCCTACATAATTCTATATATAAAATAGGTCCTTCATTGAAGTTTGTCTCAAGACTTGGTAAGGATAATATCTATTGGAATGGGACTAAAACACTTCTTTTAAGAGAATCACCAGGAGTGGGAATCCAACCTTGAACTGATTATATCTAAGAGGTTTAAAGGGTAACAACAAGTTATTGATACATGGTTAGTAAGAACACTAAATTTGTGTCTCATTTAAGATGAATTAGTGCAGACTATTACAATGAAAATAAAGGATGAGTTTTAAACTCTTAATAAAGTTCATAAATTATAAATGTTTGTGTAACAGGGACATAAGAAGGAACTTCACATTTGTGAACATAGGAGTGGTGCCACTTCTAGCAAGAGTAAAAGGGTTTTCTCTTGTACATGTTCATTAAATCGAGAAGAACACAAGGCCATAAGAGTGCTAACAATATGGATTTCTAAATGTGTTGTAGATATTCTCATGTGTGCATTGTTTTTGATTTCTACACATAAAAGTTTTGGTTTAAGCACCAAGCCCCTATTAATTCTGTTGATTTCTTGAGCAATTACACTAAAAGGAGGTTTAAGTTGAAAGACACCTTCCATTATGCATGATAGAATATTAATTAAGTGAGACAAATATTATTACAACCTAGTGGAGGATTGTTGTATATACAAGGATAGCTTGTAATAATGATATAAGGTTGGAGAGGATTTTGTTTGTAAAATGAATATAGTAAAAATTCAAGTTCTAGAATTTTCTAAATGAAATTCACAATTAAGAATGTTTAATTGGTCGAAACTTTTGTTTGATCGATTGAAGTGGTGAAGGAAATTATCTTGGAGTCTCTGCTTGTTTCGATTGATACTCGATTCTTGTTCAATTGATCAAAAAGAGCTTTCGATTGAGGCTCGATTCCTCTCAATTGATCGAGACTCATGAAAACTGAATTTCAGCAAAATTTTATGATAATTGTTCTAAATGTTTGAAAAGTTTTCAAGTCTTGTGAATGGTTTTATGAAAATGTTTAACTTTTCATACGTATCTTTTGAAGGGTTATAACGCTATGGGTATAAATAGAGATTTATGTCCACTTGTAAGAAATCCTGTGGATATTATCCAAAATTTCTTTTTGTAGAACCCAATAAACTTGGTTGTATCCTGGGGACAAGTTTGTAGAAACCCTTTAGCAACTTGCTTATGAGGACAAATATTATCTAAGGATAACATTCAATTGTGCCTCCCAATCAATCATATTTTCTACTTACTTGATGTGTTCATTTTGTTCTTTCATTATTACTCCTTGATTTGATGAAATCCCCAACACATGTGAGCCCCAGCATGTTATGCGTCTCTCTACGTATGCATAGAATACAATATAACTTCCCTTAATATACATCTTTTTCTTCCAAATAGGTTTTGTCACAATCCCACTTGATTCATTGAACTCTTTATGGGAAAGCAATGGCCAAAATAGGGATATACCCCTTTCGTGCAAAACATGTAACAAAATGCCCATGTTCTGAAACTATTTAGGAAAATATCCCCGTTTTAAACTCGATTTTCTAAAAATCGAGTTTTAATGAAAAACTCGATTTTTTGAAAATTGAGTTATAGACAATCAAACATAAAAAATAAAAATAATAATAAAATAAAAATAAAAATAAAAATGAAGAAGAAGCTACATGGAACTTGAGTTCCATGTAGTTTTTTTCAAGTAACTCGATTTTCACAAAATTGAGTTTTTCATTGAAACATGGGCATTTTTCTAAATAGTTTCAGAACAGAGGTATTTTGCTGGAACTTTTGGGCGAAAGGGAGAATTTTGCCATTTTTGCTAGAAAGCAACTCATGAGAACTTTTGCACCCAAAGTAAGGAGAACTATCTATTGAGTTGTGCATGAAGCAATTCACCATTAACATGTAGATCTATATATATGTGTGAGTCATGTTTGCTGTAAGAGGATAATTTTATGGAGTCACTCTATGATACACCATCTCACAAAATGGGAGCATTAAAAAATCGAGATGGTTGGGAAACCCAGATATCTCTTATTGATTATTTAATGTCTAAATTGGGGTTTTTTTTTTTTTTTTTTTTTTTTTTTGAGAAACAAACATACACACATACACAAGGGAGAGGGAAAGAGGTTTTAAAATAAAGGCACACTACTAAATTGAGGATTTTGAGTTAAGTCTATTAAATGTTACAATCCATATATATAAGCATTAATGTCCATAAATAATTGTTCACTCACTCATGTTTCTACCAAGTAGCATAAAAAATCTCACAAAAAGACCAAGGAATTTATGATCTTATTTACTAATTTTTGTTTTGTTTCTTTTTTCTTTTCTTTTTATGTAATTAAAGTGGTCTTGTATACAAAATCTAACATTATGAAAGTCCGTTATTGTAGGTAGCTAGAGGCAGCGAGGAGCAACAGGTAAATGTGGGACAAACGTAAGTTGTTTTCATTCATACTGTTACATTTGTTTTGGCTAAAACACATGTAAATTGTGTAAATTCGTGGCCATATTTCTAGGATAGTATTCCTTCTGTAAATTATATTATAGTAGTAAAAGTCTAAAATTGGTCATTATGAATGGCAGTTGTTCTACCAAAAAAATCCTCAGACTCTGTAACCTCTTGATGCATTGAGTAGTTGAGATTATTTAGTAAGACATAGCTATGTTATACTCTAATTAAGTGGTGTATACTAATATCCAACTGATATTACAAGATTTTCTTTGGCTTTACCTTAGGTGTACTTGTTTGAAATCTTTTATGTATTACTGTAACTGTGTCCATATTCCAATTGGACTTTTTGGTAACAATTGGAATTGCACAATTGTGGTTATTTTCATATTTTGAATTAGGTTATTAAGTTTCGATTAAATATGAAAGAGCACATCCAAATTTATTTATTTATTCATTTAAATGAAATTAATTATTTCAAGTGTTACAAGTTGTTAAAACTTATCTCAAGATATCCTTTATCTATGGTTGAATGCCTTTGGATAAAAATAATAAGCATACTTTAATCTACATTTATGTGTATATGTTTTTACAATTTTTAATTATGCTTCGATGTTTATTAACTTTTGATAAATGTGTAACACTTTTTTCAATGGATGCATAGGCCGTACAAAAATATTGTCGGAAATGGTTTTTAAAAATGGTTCTATACGTACGGTCATTTCAACTATCGAAAATAATCTTTTCAATGGGTTTTAGTACTTTTTCAACGGTTTCAACCATTGAAAATAGCAAAATTTTTTATAGTGATTGCCACATCACATTTATGTTAATAGTATCATGTTTAGCCGTAGAAAAATATTGTTGGACATGATTTTTAATAACGATTCTCTACGGTCATTTTAACTATTGAAAATAATTTTTTAAAACAATTTTTAGTACTTTTTTCAACCATTTCAACTATTGAAAATAACCTAATTTCTTTTAGTGATTGCCACGTCACATTTACGTCAACAATATCATGTTTGTGGCTAAAAGGTTGCTATGATATCAATATAATGTTACCAAACTATCATATTCAAACTATACTAAAATGGTCATTTCATATTTTGGTTTTTTGGTAAAATTTACATTACTTGCTGAAATGTTCTTTTCTCCTAGCATAGAGAGATTTTATTTTGTTTATATGGACTAATGCCGTGATTACATCATGTATAGTTAGTGGGTGAATAGTTTTTGAGATCTACTACTAATTCTCATCCTGCAGCTTTTGTTAGCTTTAATTATTAATTCATAATGTATTTGCAGGCACTTTCTATATAATAGTTTAATAAGAATGTACAAATTTGTGTTGTTTGATGTGTTATTTGCTTCTCTAAGTTCTCTTACGCGCTGATTATTTTTTTGTGTAATTAAAACTTCACACTTTTTTGGGACACTTTTTTTTTTCCGTTGCTGATGCATACAGGGGTATACTTGAATCATCAGTAACTTAATAAATTTCATACTTGTTTTATATTTCAATCATTAACAGCATTAGCATCTGGAATTGCAAAAAATGTTATATTTTATTGGCCAAAATGGCAAATTATCCATTTCTCACAAACTTTCTAGCAAAATGGCCCATGTCTGAAACTATTTAGGAATATGCCTCTGTTTTGAAACTCGGTTTTCTAAAAATCAAGTTTCAAATATAAAACTCGATTTTTGGACAATCGAGTTATAGCGAAGTGAAACTAAAAAAAAATTGAGGAACTCGAGGGTCTTTTTTTTTCTTTTTATTTTTCTTTTTTTTTTTTTTTTTTTTTTTCACTATAATTCAATTGTCCAAAAATCAAGTTTTACATTGAAACTCGATTTTCTAAAAATCGAGTTTCAAAACAAGGGCATATTCCTAAATAGTTTCAGATAGGGAGCATTTTGCTAGAAAGTTTGTGAGAAAGGGATAAAACCCCATTTTGGTCCTATTTTACCATCTAAAAAACTATTTTATCTATTATACTATCCCACTTTACAAACACCCAACATCTAAGATTTTATTTTTACATACAACACATTAAAATAATATAAATTACATAATAAAACAATATAAACATATCTTACTTATCTCTTCATTTTTGCTCTTTCTCCAATTTTTGTTTCTCTGTTTCTCCACTTGAGTCCAGCAACTTCACCACCGTCTCCTCCTTTGCCTGAACCCATGGCAAATACCCACAGCAAAAACCCGCTGCCTCTGCCTAAACCCATAGCAAAAACCCACGCCATCACTTGAAGCCAAGGCAAAAACCCATAGCCTCTGCTCATATTGTGTGTCTCTCTCTCTTTGCCTGCCTATGTGATGCCCCAATATGATTGATTGTATGATGTGTGTGGGTGTGTAATGAGTCCCACATCGGGTATTTACTAGGTAGATCTGAGCTTTATTAACAACTACAAGGAACCTCAATTGTGACTAGTCATTTTGAGGTATAGTGCAGATGTGGCTAGCGCTTTTTCTTGGGCTGTTACATATGGTATCAGAGCCAGCACGGTAACCCCGTGTGGGCTCGGAGACATTACTCCACAAAGTGGGCCCTAACGAGGATGTTAGGGATTTAAGTAGGGTAGATTGTGATGCCCCAATTTGATTGATTGTGTGATGTGTGTGGGTGTGTGATGAGTCCTACATCGGGTATTTATTGGGTTGAGCTGGGCTTTATTAACAACTGTAAGGAGTTTCAATTGTGACTAGTCCTTTTGAGGTATAGCGTAATGTGGCTAGCGCTTTTCCTTGAGTCGTTACATATGGTATCAGAGCTGGCCCGGTAACCCCGTGTGGGCTCGGAGACATTATTCCATAAAGTGGGCCTTAACGAGGATGTTAGGGATTTAAGTAGGGGAGATTGTGATGCCCCAATTTGATTGATTGTGTGATGAGTCCTACATCGGGTATTTATTGGGTTGAGCTGGGCTTTATTAACAACTGCAAGGAGTTTCAGTTGTGACTAGTCCTTTTGAGGTATAGCGCAGATGTGGCTAGCGTCTTTCCTTGAGTCGTTACATATGGTATCAAAGCCAGCCCAGCAATCCCGTGTGGGCTTAGAGACACTACCCCACAAAGTGGGCCCTAACGAGGACGTTAGAGATTTAAGTGGGGAAGATTGTGATGCCCCAATTTGATTGATTGTGTGATGTGTGTGGATGTGTAATGAGTCCCACATCGGGTATTTACTGGGTAGATCTGGACTTTATTAACAACTACAAAGAATTTCAATTGTGACTAGTCCTTTTGAGGAATAGCGTAGATGTGGTTAGCGCTTTTCCTTGGGTCGTTACATATGGTATCAGAGCCGGCCCGGTAGTCCCGTGTGGGCTCAGAGACACTACCCCACAAAGTGGGCCCAAACGAGGACGTTAGGGATTTAAGTGGGGGAGATTGTGATGCCCCAATTTGATTGATCGTGTGATGTGTGTGGGGTGTGTGATGAGTCCCACATCGGGTATTTACTGGGTTGAACTGGGTTTTATTAACAACTGCAAGGAGCCTCAATTGTAACTAGTTCTTTTAAGGTATAGCACAGATGTGGCTAGTGCTTTTTCTTGGGTTGTTACATATATTGTGATATCACAATTTGATTGATTGTGTGATGTATGTGGGGTGTGTGATGAGTCCCAAATCGAGTATTTACTGGGTTGAACTGGGTTTTATTAACAACTGCAAGGAGCCTCAATTGTGACTAGTCCTTTTGAGGTATAGCGTAGATGTGGTTAGCGCTTTTTCTTGGGTTGTTACATATGGTATCAGAGCCGGCCTGGTAACCCCGTGTGGGCGCGGAGACATTACTCCACAAAGTGGTCCCTAATGAGGATGTTAGGGATTTAAGTAGGGGAGATTGTGATGCCCCAATTTGATTGATTATGTGATGTGTGTGGGTGTGTGATGAGTCCTACATCGGGTATTTATTGGGTTGAGTTGGGCTTTATTAACAACTGCAAGGAGTTTCAATTGTGACTAGTCCTTTTGAGGTATAGCACAAATGTGGCTAGTGCTTTTCCTTGAGTCATTACATATGGTATCAGAGCCAAGTTCAGCAATCCCGTGTGGGCTTAGAGACACTACCCCACAAAGTAGGCCCTAACGAGGACGTTAGGAATTTCAGTGGGGGAGATTGTGATACCCCAATTTGATTGATTGTGTGATGTGTGTGGGGTGTGTGATGAGTCCCACATCGGGTATTTACTGAGTAGATCTGGACTTTATTAACAACTACAAGGAGCCTCAATTGTGACTAGTTCTTTTTAGATATAGCGCAGATGTGGCTAGCGCTTTACCTTGGGTCGTTACATATGGTATCAGAGCCGACCTGGTAACCCCATGTTGGCTCAGAGACATTACTCCACAAAGTGGGCCCTAACGAGGATGTTAGGGATTTAAGTAGGAGAGATTGTGATGCCCCAATTTGATTGATTGTGTGATGAGTCCTACATCGGGTATTTATTGGGTTGAGCTGGGCTTTATTAACAATTGCAAGGAGTTTCAATTGTGACTAGTCCTTTTGAGGTATAACGCAGATGTGGCTAGTGCTTTTCCTTGAGTCGTTACATATGGTATCAAAGCCAGCCCAGCAATCCCGTGTGGGCTTAGAAACACTACCCCACAAAGTGGGCCCTAACGAGGATGTTAGAGATTTAAGTGGGGAAGATTGTGATGCCCCAATTTGATTGATTGTGTGATGTGTGTGGATGTGTAATGAGTCCCACATCGGGTATTTACTAGGTAGATCTGGACTTTATTAACAACTACAAAGAATTTCAATTGTGACTAGTCCTTTTGAGGAATAGCGTAGATGTGGTTAGCGCTTTTCCTTGGGTCGTTACATATGGTATCAGAGCCGGCCCGGTAGTCCCGTGTGGGCTCAGAGACACTACCCCACAAAGTGGGCCCAAACGAGGACGTTAGGGATTTAAGTGGGGGAGATTGTGATGCCCCAATTTGATTGATCGTGTGATGTGTGTGGGGTGTGTGATGAGTCCCACATCGGGTATTTACTGGGTTGAACTGGGTTTTATTAACAACTGTAAGGAGCCTCAATTGTAACTAGTTCTTTTAAGGTATAACACAGATGTGGCTAGTGCTTTTTCTTGGGTTGTTACATATATTGTGATATCACAATTTGATTGATTGTGTGATGTATGTGGGGTGTGTGATGAGTCCCAAATCGAGTATTTACTGGGTTGAACTGGGTTTTATTAACAACTGCAAGGAGCCTCAATTGTGACTAGTCCTTTTGAGGTATAGCGCAGATGTGGTTAGTGCTTTTTCTTGGGTTGTTACATATGGTATCAGAGCCGGCCTGGTAACCCCGTGTGCGCTCGGAGACATTACTCCACAAAGTGGTCCCTAATGAGGATGTTAGGGATTTAAGTAGGGGAGATTGTGATGCCCCAATTTGATTGATTATGTGATGTGTGTGGGTGTGTGATGAGTTCTACATCGGGTATTTATTGGGTTGAGCTGGGCTTTATTAACAACTGCAAGGAGTTTCAATTGTGACTAGTCCTTTTGAGGTATAGCACAAATGTGGCTAGTGCTTTTCCTTGAGTCATTACATATGGTATCAGAGCCAAGTTCAGCAATCCCGTGTGGGCTTAGAGACACTACCCCACAAAGTAGGCTCTAACGAGGACGTTAGGGATTTCAGTGGGGGAGATTGTGATACCCCAATTTGATTGA
This sequence comes from Quercus robur, assembly GCF_932294415.1. Classification (NCBI taxonomy): domain Eukaryota; kingdom Viridiplantae; phylum Streptophyta; class Magnoliopsida; order Fagales; family Fagaceae; genus Quercus; species Quercus robur. The sequence goes on from NC_065538.1 coordinate 44,820,700, forward strand.
TTGTGTGATGTGTGTGGGGTGTGTGATGAGTCCCACATCGGGTATTTACTGGGTAGATCTGGACTTTATTAACAACTACAAGGAGCCTCAATTGTGACTAGTTCTTTTTAGATATAGCGCAGATGTGGCTAGCGCTTTACCTTGGGTCGTTACATATGGTATCAGAGCCGACCTGGTAACCCCATGTGGGCTCAGAGACATTACTCCACAAAGTGGGCCCTAACGAGGATGTTAGGGATTTAAGTAGGAGAGATTGTGATGCCCCAATTTGATTGATTGTATGATGTGTGTGGAGTGTGTGATGAGTCCTATATCGGGTATTTATTGGGTTGAGCTGGGCTTTATTAACAACTGTAAGGAGTTTCAATTGTGACTAGTCCTTTTGAGGTATAGCGCAGATGTGGCTAGCGCTTTTTCTTGGGTCGTTACATATGGTATCAGAGCCGGCCCGGTAACCCCGTGTGGGCTCAGAGATACTACCTCACAAATTGGATCCTAATGAGAACGTTAGGGATTTAAGTGAGAGAGATTGTGATGCCCCAATATGATTGATTGTGTGATGTGTGTGGGTATGTAATGAGTCTCACATCGGGTATTTACTAGGTAAATCTGAGCTTTATTAACAACTACAAGGAGTCTCAATTGTGATTAGTCCTTTTGAGGTATAGCGTAGATGTGGCTTGCGCTTTTTCTTGGGTTGTTACATATGGTATCAGAGTCGACCTGGTAACCCCGTGTAGGCTCGGAGACATTACTCCACAAAGTGGGCCCTAACAAGGATGTTAGGGATTTAAGTAGGGGAGATTATGATGCCCCAATTTGATTGATTGTGTGATGTGTGTTGGTATGTGATGAGTCCTACATCGGGTATTTATTGGGTTGAGCTGGGCTTTATTAACAACTGCAAGGAGTTTCGATTGTGACTAGTCCTTTTGAGGTATAGCGCAGATGTGGCTAGTGCTTTTCCTTGAGTCGTTACAGCCTAAGCCCACATTAAAACCCACAGCAAAGACACATACAACAACGATCCCAAAACAAAAATTTTCTTTGTAATCCCCAAACCCACCAATCTGTTAGAGAACAAAAAAAAAAAAAAAAAAAAATGAAAACAAAATAACAGAAAAATAAAAGAGATAGAGAGAGACTATCCGAGGGCGGAGGTGAAGAGAGCACCGTGGTGGTGGCGGTTGTTCTGGGTTTGAGAGATAAATAGATAGTTGTGTTGGAGGTGAAGAGAGACCACTGTACGTGGAGGTGGCGGTGAGTGGTAGAGCATGTGAGCTCCGGCCATGGATGGGAGAAGACAGTGAGAGGGAGAGCTGGGAGATGAGAGATCTAGAGAGTGAGAGGGATTAAGGGAGAACAGAGAAGGGAGAAGAGAAAGAGAAGGGGAGAGAGTGAATATGAGTAGAGAGAAGTGGGAATAAAATAGATTAAAAAATAATAAAATTTTGCTATAGTAAGGTTGTAGAAGTAGAACATTACTGTAACTTGATTGTAAAATTTTTAGAACTACAATCCCAGGTAATACCCAATTTTTTTATGGTTTGATGCTATAATTTTATAATTTGGTAATTTTACAACCCCTAATGCTAATGCTCTTCCTTTTTTTGGGATATTATACAGAGAAATTTAATATATTTTTTTTTGGGTGCCTTTTTATGGTTTTGGATTGTGGTTTTGTTGGGTTTTGGATCTTGAAAGTCTTTTTATTTTTTATTTTTTATTTCACTTGAATTTATATCTCTCTATTTTCTTATGGATTCTAGACCCTTTTTTCTTGTGGATCCAAGGATCTCTCGTGCATTCAAGGTTATTTTCAGAAGCAAACATGTTTTGTTTCTTGTTTTCTAGAAGTAGATGTGTTCTGCTTCTTGATGCTTCCACGTCCCGCATCAGTCGGTATTAGAGTCTTGACTTATCTTGGTTTGGTGGCTAAGGTATGAGATGATGGCAATTCCGATGATAAAAAACTTAGCAAGTATTACGTGACGTATAGCTAACACTCACAAATATCTTTGCTAGGATTTCATCGTTGGAGCATGGAAACAATAAGGATAACTATTGTGGAGACATAACTCACGGGCAACCTATTAGTAAGCAAATTTCATATAAGCCTTATAGAAAAATTGCAAGTTTTAATGGTTATTTTTATAAAGAAGATTTTCTTGATTGGCTACTTGATCTAGAGGATTTATTTGACTATGAGAATATTTATGATTTGAGAAAAGTTAAACTTGCTTTGTATAAACTTAGAGAGTATGCCTTACGTTGGTGGGAATGAATATAGACTAATAAAAACCAAGACAAAATTTGTTCATGGCCAAGGATGAAAAAGATGCTTGCTATCAAATTTTATCCTTTGGATTGTGATGAACTTTTGTCATATACAAGACAAGATTATTATTGGCAAAGAAATGAATTATTTTAAAGAGCCATATATTCCACCATTAAGAGAAGAATTACATGTTGAAAAAATATATTTTTCTTGGAGAATATGTAGAAGTCAAAGAAGAAAATATAGAGATTTTTAAGGAAATTAATGAAGACCTTGTTATAAAAGAAGAACTTGAAATCAAGATTGTGAAGGAGATTAATGAAGACCATATTATAGAGAAAGATCTTGAGGTCGAGATAGTAGAGACCACTAAAGAAGAAATTATAGACGAAGTTGTCAATGAACTCAATGAAGTCAAGTTAGATGATTGCAATGTTCAAACTCCTATTATTTTGGTGGGAGACACCGAAACAAAGTTTATTGATTTTATTGGTGGAAAGATTTGATTTGATCATTGACTCTTATTTGGTGAATATTTTCAATTGCATGAAGATCAAGGGATAAGAAGTTCAAGTTGCCCAATTGATGACCTTCAAGTTTGGTAAGAATACAAAGAAGATGAAGTATTTAAAGTATTTGTTCTCTTGGCATGAAAGATTTCAGATTTCAACCATCAACTCGAGGACAAGTTTGTTTTAAGTGGAGGAGTTTGATGAAGGATACAATTTACTATTTAATTATTTTAATTTAATAATTTTAGTATTTAATTTGTAATTTTCATTATTTTAGGTTTAGGGTTATTATTTCCTTGTTTTTAGGTACTTTTATTGCTTTTTAAATCAAATTTGATTCTTGTTATGGTTAGGTATTAATTAGAAGTTATTTTAGAATATATTATTTTTGTCTGTCAAGTTTTATGGAGCCCTTAAATAGGATCCTAAGTCTGCAAACGTTTTTTTTTTTTTTTTAACAATTATTCAATCAATAAATTTAGACTTTTTGTCTCTCTATTTTCTGGTGGATTCCAAATCCTTTCTCCTTGTGGATTAGAGATTATTTTCAGAATCAAGCGTACATGTTTTGCTTCTTGGTGCTTCCCCATCCCACATCAATATTAGGGAGAAAATTTGAATTTGATATGTATATGGTTTAGAATCATAATTCTGTAAAGGGTTTGGTTTTTGAAGTGTTTTTTTTTTTTTTTAAATTATGAGACAAATTTTCAATATTTTAGATATTAAGGAGAGAAATTTTGAAATTTCCTTTAGCTTTTTTTTTTTTTTGGTGATAAAAAATTGTCAATTTAGCACATTTTGATGATGCATAAAATTCTGTTAGTAATTATTATATAGCTAGAAATGGATGTGTACTCACTTTAATTTTTTGCCACCTATCCTTGTATGCAACATCTCCTACAATCAGGAATGTATCAAATTCTTGTCCTGAATTTTTATTTATTTATTTATGTCCCTTGAGGGGGCATAAAGTGTTTTACGCCCATTAGGGTGTTTTTCTGGTCAAACTAAAAATAATTTCAATGTGACCAACATTTTTGGTTAAGTGGAAAAAGGAAAAATATTTTCCAAAAAATGTTTTACGTTTGAAACATGCAGCCTAAGTTGTGGGTTCAAAATGTGTATGTGAAGAAACCATGAGAGATTGCTGGTGGCTGCCGCTTTTGTGGAGCCTGTTGAGTGTTGAGTACCATTTCTAATTACCATGTATGTGCATGAATGCCAACAAAGAAATCAAAATATAGAAAAGAAACAAAGGTACAACCAAACAAAGACTACTAAAAGATAGAAACGAATTAAGAAGAAAGGTAGTATTTCTATATACCTTGATCCTAATTGAAAGTTCAAATAGTGTAAAAACACTCTTGAACGTTTAAACTCCCAATTTACAAATTAACAAATTCAAGCTTTATGTCAAACAACTAGTGTGCGGAAAATGAACAAAAGCTATAAAACAGAATTGGTAAACAATCTAAGCCAATTTAAAATCACAACCCACAGCAGATAATAAAAGGCAAAGATAAAAGGGAAGGAAGATGCAAACACAAGGACAACACGCGATGTGTTATCGAAGAGGAAACCGAAGCCCTCGGCGTAAAACCTCTCTGCCGCCCTCCAAGCGGTAAGTAATCCATTAGAAAATGTAGTTGAGATACATGGACAGCAATAGACCCTCCAAGCCTAATCTACCCAGTGCACTAAGCCCTCCAAGCTTCTTGCTCCAACGAGGTTGCGCCGAACCTATTTCTTTTCTAGTTTCCCGGATTCCGCTACTTGACCATAGCATCAACTAATGTAAATTGGTTCCTTCTTAACTGCTTCCCAAAACACCAAAAAGCCCTTTCATAGTAATGGATATGGTGAGAAAAGGTTTTGATAAAATGCCTCTTAAGGGTTTAACAATGGAGAGGACGAGAGTTGAGGAATTTGAAGAGATTCTTATGTAAAGATTGTAGATGAATCAATCTTGTTTTACTCTAGGGTTTCTCTCTCAAAATTCTCTCTGGAAACTCTCTTTCTTTTGTGGGTATAAGGGGTATTTATACTGGGGTGAGAAGAGAATGTAAAATATCAGGTTTTTCAAAACAGGGGTGGCTCACGACTTGGCCTCGCGGCTTGACTGAATCGCGAGATCCAGCCATGCGATAACAGAATGGCCAGTTGTCCTATTTTATCTTGTAGTGCTCTAGCTAGCATGACGCTTCAACTTCTGGCATGCTTGGCACGTGTGCTGCTTCTGGCGGTTTGCAGCCACGAGTCACCCGCGATATTCAGTCGCGAGACTTTGTTTTCTTGCACACTTTTGAGCATTCAACACTCTATCTCACTCACTACCCTTACAACAAACCCACCTAAATACAGGGTTACTAATTGCTGAAATACAAGCAAATTTGGCAAGGAATAAAGCCAACAAGATGGTTGATTAAATTCAACCTTACAATCTCCCCCTTTGGCTATTCCATGACAAAACCCTAAAACAGACTCTAGACTTAACATGTGAGTTGGGAACAGTTGAGCAAAACTCACTCACACCTAATTCTAGAAACTGTGAGGCACTTGAATCATATGAACATGAAACTCCTGAAACACAACAATACACCATGATCATTGTATGCAGAAAACATGAAATGCATATGAAACAAGCATAAGGTGATCAAGCAAGGATGAAGTTAAGAAACAAACCATGGCTTGATCAAAGAAGTAATCACTACAAGGTAGTGATCACAATGTTCATTCACACTTGGAATGAACACTTGAACATACAAGCTAACAAGAACAATGCAAGTTACTTGTATGCCCAACACTCAACCAATGCATAATATATTAAGTATATGCATCTAGGAACAATCCTACAAGGGCACAAGAGTGACAGTACTTAACCAGAAAATGCATGACATTTGGATAGAAGTACTGATTTAACAAAAACTTAGAGACTGCATAAAGCATAATACAAACCATAAAGCCTACAAGTAAAGAAAACAAACCCTAAAAGCTTACAAAAGTAACATAGGTACAAACCACAAAATACTGAATAAAAACTTAAACAATATAAGCTAAAAGTGCATAAAGTTTCTCCCTTTCAGAATGATGAGAAGCTGTGATGCACTTGGAACATATATACTTGTAGCCTGAAACATTTGCACAAAACACATTAGACCCTCAAGGTAAAGCAAGTAATAAAAGGACAAGTATAATATAACAAGTAAATTGCGATCAAGTAAACATGATGTGAAACATGTGAGCAACTTGATCATACACCAAAACAGTCATATAGAAATGACTACAATGATCACATAGCAAAGTAAATGATCATCCGAACATGCATTCAATGGAGCACAATAGCATAGGGATATATGCATGTCCAAAACACAAACATGATGCAATATAAGAAAACAAACATAGAGAGAAACAAACAAAACAAAGTTTTCTTATTATCTCAATGTATTCTCCCCCTTGGTATATGCATCTCCCCTATGGAATATCTCTCCCCCTACAAATGTGCATGAGAAATAGAATTTCTCCCCCTAAGGATGGTACAAGAGTCAAAAATAAGAATCATATAAAAATGACAAAACACTCTGGTATACTCTCTAGAGTATACTCTCCCCCTTTTTGTTAGGAATAGACAAAGGGTTAAGAAGAAACGAGGGCAAGAGATGAAGGTACGAACAATGCTAATGATGTATGAGGGGTGCGAGATGAAAGAGAAAATAAAGCTCAAACCTAAGACAATGTAAAATGCTACAGAGCATAAGGTAGACATGACATGCTAGGATAAAGAAGCAAGGTCTAGACCAATGCATGACAAAAGTATCAAAGGTGTGTGCAAGAGATGGCTATGTGCAAAGCATGACCAATGCATGGAAAATGCACATGTGGGAAAAGGTGTGTTAAATATACAACCAATGAACTAAACATGTTCCTAATGAGGAAAAATTAGAAACCTCAAAGTTTGGTACTTATCGGAGTTCAAACAAGTGAGAAAATGTCTAAGAGACATTTTATCAAACACCTAGCATGCACACTATGAACAATAATATGAAACAATATATGAACATCATGAAATCCACCCTTAATACATGTTCTTTTTGCCACAAGGGGCCAACATCCAATACAAATCAAAAAAAGAAACCAATCCCATGAAAAAATTTGACAAAAATTAAGTTTTCCCAACCCCTATGATAAAAATCCCAACCAAAAGCACAAAACTCTCCAAAACATAATCTAAGGATCAAAATTAATGAAAAGAGTTTATAATTACCTTAGAGATGTTAATGGAATGAAAAACCATTCAAATTGGTTGAGTTTTGATGTAAAAATATTGAAAGAGGGGTTTAAGAGAGGATGGGAGAGGTTTAAAACAAGTTTCCCACAAAAAGCCCTTTAAAAAGCTATTTCTGGGTGTTTCGCGACTGGGTGAGTCGCGAGGTTCAGTCGCGAAATTTTCGCGAGTCGTGAGTGAGTCGCAAGCAAGCCATAAGTGAATCGCCAAATCTTCTGGATGAACTCGCGACTGGGGTTTCACAACTAGCGAGTCGCCAACTGAGTCGCGAAAAACTCTGACACCTGTTTTTCAACACAGAACATGTTTAAATAATGAAAAACAAAGTAAGCACTAAACATGAACACAAAGAGTGATAAAAATCACTTCTAAAAACATATAAAATGATCAAAAATCTTTTTGGATTGAACCATATATAGTTGAGCACACACACATCACATTTAAACAAGTACAATCGAACAAATGAGTAAGACATTCATTGAACATTAGGCATGTGTGTTGTGTGTGCGTATCAAATGTGGAATAATCCTTAGTCTAGAGTGAAGTTTCAATGATCAAATCAATCAAGTCATACACAACTAGTACTAAGTCAAGTGGTCTATCTCAATTATAGAAATGAACATATATGACCTCTGTGAGAGTGCTTTTTTTTCTTTAGCACACAGGCCCAAAGATCCTGGGCCAAATAATTGTATTTTGGTGGACTGGGCTTGGTTCACCACAGCTAAATGAGGGCTGATTACGAACCAAGTTGTGCGCAAGTCACATAAATCTCCTCAAGGCAAAAATGCGATTCCTCCTAAGCAATAAAATACCATTATAAGTGTTTTAATATCATAAAATGACCCTTTACTCTTACAAAATAAGTAAAATAGATGTTCATAATATTCACAATGAGAAAGAGATTGAAATAGAATATTTAAGGCTTATCTTTTATTGTATAAACATTTTAAAGAATTCCTTCACTTGGTACCCCGGGCGTACTGTCGTGGGATCCTGGGACGTACTGTCGTGGGATCCCGGGGCGTATTAGGCCTATAAGAACCCAGAATCTCTGGTTCTCTGCACTATACAATCTTTCTCCATGCTTGTTATGCAATGGAGTTTTGTCCTTTCCTTTTACCTCTATAGGTCCTACACAAGAACAACTATACAATGCACATATCTTCAAATAATTGTTAGTTTCTTAGATTAGGATATATATATATTAATACATATACATATATGTAAATGAATTTCATGAGAATGATTCAGCCACGAGGATCCTGGCCCCAATTCTCACAGACTTATGCTTTTGCACAAGACTTGTGGGATTTGAAACTCAAGTCTGAGCGGCTTTGCTTGGGCAGGGACTCAGCTTTACAAGCAAGAATATATATGTATTGAGCAGCAAGAAGCAGTAAAGAAATATGCAAAGTAATTGTTAGAAATTCTCATATCAATATGAGATATTTCATTATTTTTCTTGATTGTGGATTACAAATGTGTTCACTAAGATGTGATACAAGGTTCAAATAAGCTCAAAAATTATAGACTTTGATGGCTATTCAAGCCTCTAAGACTTGCAAAATTTGAATCCTTTTGAATCCAAGTATATGCTATAGTGGCTGTTTCTAGGATACCGGGAGACATTCCTCTGTTTTTCTTAAATTTTACAGAGTTCTAATGACTCTGTTATGATATTCTTCCTACTGAAAACCCTCCCCCTTTCAACATGGGTTTTCTCTTCCTTTTATAGTGTGTTTTCTAGGGCTCCATGGTACTAATGATTTCTCTCTTTTGCTCCTCAGAGCTCGTGCTATGACAGTTGCTCAAGGGCTGATCTCTTCCCTTTTTTCTCATAGTTTTCATCTTTTATTGTTGTTTCTCTAAAAGTCATTTGTTGACTTTCCATTCCGGGGCGTCCTCAGCAATTAGCCTTCAATCTCTCTTCTTTCAAGGTTTCTCATTTTTCAGACTTAGCTGTCGGTGTTATTTCCTTGTTGTCATTATTCCCAAATAGTTGGAATCTTTTACTGCTGGGTTGAAAGTTCTCTTCTAGTTGCTTCTACGTATGATTTTCTCATTCTTGGTTCCTTGTGGTACAACTCCTTTGTTCATGAATGTTTGCTTTATACTTTCTGATTCTTTGGTGCACCAATGGGTACTTGAGAAGGACATCTTTGTTCTTCATTTCTTGTATTTCGTGGTACCTTTCTTGAGTTGTCTCAATCCTACAATAGCTGTCCTGCATTACCTGAGGATCCCGGGCGTCTGGCAGCCTTTGGGTATCCCGGCCCTCTGGCAGCCTCTGGGTATCCCAGCCCAGTTCTTTCACTGAATTTTGCTGGACTTTTTAATGACCTTTTTGCTGAAAATCTGAATATAAATAGGGCCTTAATGTTGATTCTTCTTGCTGCTTGAATTGGGCCTTCTTTACTTTTCATGGAATGGGCATTCTTGTGAAATTTTGGCCTTCAACAACCTCCCACAAGAAAATGATTACATAAGATTGAAGCTTTTCATTTGACTTCTTACAATTCATGTCATTTGATCATTTTGAATCAATACAACTCATTTTGAGCAATACATCTCATTTTTGAGATTGATGCCTGAAATTTGTGATATTTCAATTTGATGAACAAGCCTTTGGCTTTTTAGGCATCATACATTTTCATATAAGTCACTTTCCCTTTTTCCTAGTCGAATACTAGCATGTGCGACGGCTTTCGCAGCTCATTATCTCTTTTCATTTTGAAATTTACATTTATAGAGCTCTTTAAGCAATAAAAATAAAAGAGTGGGAAGAGATATAGGCACAAGTCTATGCATGTCTCAAGATCAACATAACCATTGACTAATCATTCATGACAAGCTTGAAGATCGATTTACAACAATCACACAAAGATGTCAAGATTTTTCCCACAAAGATATAAGTGCAAAAATAACAAGCTAAGCTCGTAAATGCACAAAGCCATTTGTACAAAAGTACAAGGCCAAACTCACATGTGATATGAGCTCAAACATATACGATCAAACTTTTTGAATTTTTTACTTTTTATGTGGTTTTGGATTTTTTACTCACACAAAACTGAAATATAAAAGTAAGATAAAAAACAGTACAATGCATACAAATAAATGCAAGATGCACAAAATGCATGAAGATATCACATTTAATGCAAGAAGGGTCCTACAATGATCGAAAGAATTAGATCAAGGACCAAAAGAGCAAAAGCTCAACCATAGGAACCTTTCCTCATCCAACGGAACGATTGTTTGGAATGAGTGTCTCAAGAGAAGTGAGATGAGGATTGGAAGAATGAGAACCGGAGATGCACATAGTCAAAGAGTTAAGAGAATTAAACATTTTCTTTAACAACATGCTATTTTCACTCAAAACCGGTTTACTCTTTTTAGCACAACTTCCAAAAAGCTCAAGTTTTTCTTTTCTTTTGATTCTTTTAAAAGCATGAAACTTAGAGTATTGAGGTCTTAGATGACCAAAGGCACCACAATGGTGACAAACAATGTGTTTAGGTCTACTAGGCTTTTTGGGGATCTAGCAACATGGTTTTGTTCCCTCTTCAACTTATTACATTGAGGTCTTATATGACCAATCACACCGCAATGGTGGCAAGTTGGAACAAACTTAGATCCATTCAAAATCTTAGGTTGAGACCTAAACGAAGGCTTTGACTTAACAGCCTTTCTCTCTACCTTTTGATTTCTTTTGTGTGGAGGAACGTACACCGATTTGTCCTTAGAGGTAGAACACACAATAGACACAAGATCGGGTACCACAACATGATTGCAACAAATATTATCATCCCTTTTATCAATGGTTCAGCAATCAAACACTTGACATGCATCTTAAGAGATTCATTTTTACATTTTAACTCATTAACAAGTTTGTTAGACAAAACAAGTTTAGCATCCAAGTCCATATTCAAACATTCAAACTCTTTTAGCTTTTCAAGAGAATCTTTAGCAAGTTTTTTATATTTCTCAACCAATTTGTTGGATTTATTGAGCTTAGCAATCAAATCATCATTTTCACAAAATAACTTGCTCAAATTCTTTTGAAACTTCTTAGCATTTTTCTTCAAGAGTTTGTCATTTGGAATATAAAAAACATCAAAAGATTCATGCAACATAGCATCACAATCATGAGGATCCACACTCATAGAGGCATTTTCACAAACACGTGACATTCTACATTTATCATCAACAAAATCATACAAAGAGGCATACAAAGCATAGTCCATGACAAATAAACACAAGGGGTCAAGGATCACACTTAGGTATTTAAACTACAACAAGTGTACTCACTCTGATACCAATTGAAAGTTCAATATGTGTATAAAAACACCCTTAAACGTTTAGACTCCCAATTTACAAATTAACCAATTCAAGCTTTATGTCAAATAACTAGTGTGCGGAAAATGAACAAAAGCTATAAAACAGAATTGGTAAACAATCTAAGCCAATTTAAAATCACAACCCACAGCAGATAATAAAAGGCAAAGATAAAAGGGAAGGAAGATGCAAACACAAGAACAACACACGATGTGTTATCGAAGAGAAAACCAAAGCCCTCAGCGTAAAACCTCTCCGCCGCCCTCCAAGCGGTAAGTAATCCATTAGAAAATGTAGTTGGGATACATGGACAGCAATAGACCCTCCAAGCCTAATCTACCCAGTGCACCTAAGCCCTCCAAGCTTCTTGCTTCAACGAGGTTGCGCCGAACCTATTTCTTTTCTAGCTTCTCGGATTCCGCTACTTGACCATAGCACCAACTAATGTAAATTGGTTCCTTCCTAACTGCTTCCCAGAACACCAAACAGCCCTCTCACAGTAATGGATATGGTGAGAAAATGTTTTGGTAAAATGCCTCTCAAGGGTTTAACAATGGAGAGGAAGAGAGTTGAGGAATTTGAAGAGACTCTTATGTAAAGATTGTAAATGAATCAATCTTGTTTTACTCTAGGGTTTCTCTCTCAAAATTCTCTCTGGAAGCTCTCTTTCTTTTGTGGGTATAAGGGGTATTTATATTGGGGTGAGAAGAGAATGTGAAACGTCAAGGTTTTCAAAACAGGGGTGGCTCGCGGCTTGACTGAGTCGCGAGATCCAGCCGTGCAATAACAAAACGGCTAGTTGTCCTATTTTGTCCTGTAGTGTTCCAGCTAGCATGACGCTTCAACTTCTGGCATGCTTGGCACGTGTGCTGCTTCTGGCGGCTTGCAGCCGTGAGTCACCCGCGAGATCCAGCCACGAGACTCTGTTTTCTTGCACACTCTTGAGCATTCAACACTCTATCTCACTCACTACCCTTACAACAAACCCACCTAAATACAGGGTTACTAATTGCTGAAATTCAAGCAAATTTGGCAAGGAATAAAGGCAACAAGATGGTTGATTAAATTCAACCTTACACTAATGTAACCGTATGTAATTAGAAACAGGTTTATGCCAATGTAAATATAAAGTACATTAATAAATAAAATAAAATTGGTGATGAAAGTTTTCGTCACCATATTTGATTATAAGTATAAATTGGTGACAAAATAATTTGTCACCTAACCTATTGAAATTAAAAAAAAAAAAAAAAAAAAAATTTGGTGACGCAAAATTTCGTCGTCACCTAATCTATTGAAATTGAAAAAAAAAAAAAACATTTGGTGACAAAATATTTTGTCACCTAATCTATTGAAATTGAAAAAAAAAAAACATTTGTTATATGGTCAAATAAAAAAATTACAAATAAAAAATCATTAGTGACAAATTTATTTCGTCAATGAAAATAAGATTTAGTGACGAAAATATTAGGTGACAAAAAAATTTCGTCACCTATCATTGTTTTATTGGTGACAAAAAATTTTCGTCACCAAGACATTTGGTGACTGCGCTTAGGTGGTGAATGTGGTTTCATCATCATATGTCTTTAGTGACGAAATAAAGACATATTGTGACGAAAGATTTCATCACCATAACCTACTTTTGTTGTAGTGGGTAGAGTAGACTTGACCCACTCCTCCATATTGCAATCTTGACTACTTTTGATGAAGTTGCACCATGTGGATGACAAGAAAGGATGGAATTTGTGCATATAGTAAAGTCATTATAATGTTAATTTTTATACCATGGAAAAATAAATAAAGTGGAAGACTAAATTTATGCAATTAAAAATAAATTTTATTTTCCGGAAATTTCTTTGGAGGTCATGGCTATTCTATTATTTGGTAAATGATTATTTATTTATTTATTTTGGGTGGTATGGGTTATTGTACACATTCTAACACTGTCATCTTGTCAATGTTATGGTGAAAAATACGTTTTTAACTAACATTATCATTTTTTATTTATTTTTTTTGTGCATGGTGGCAAAAATATTGATAACAATTTAGATTGGCTCAAGCTTTTAGCTTTCGGTCCCCCAAAAAACAGGGTGAAATTATGCAATTGGTGGAAGATGCAAAACAAAAAGTTTATTTTTGGGTTCCTAAGGTGCTGGTCGCAGGGCTTGCAATCAAGCAAACAATTGTACTTTGACTTGTGAGTTTAAAGGCTTTTCTTTTTATTAAGAATTATTAAATTTTCAATTTTGAAATTTCAAATATTTTGCACTTAAAATTATTCCGAACGAAATAAAGATCATCTATCATGAGCCTTTTGAGTCCAGAGTAATTTCCAACTACCACAGGCAATGGTCTTATGGCATTGAGCTTAACCCTCACGTTGGTTTTGGTGGGTGGTATGTCCCGAGGTTGAATCTCAAAATGGAAAGTGTTGGAATATTTTAATATTAATTAATTAAAATGGATTTATATGGCAATATAAATATAATGTTATGGAAGATAAGGAATTGGTGAAAAATTTAATCCCACTTTGAAAAGGAGGAAGACTATTTTATTCTTTTTAATTGTGGTGATTATTAGACTAATATGAATTGATTCAGATATTGGGTTAGATACATGCGCAAATGGGAGGTGAAGGGTGGAGGTATTGTTGCGCCTCAATCCAAATAGTTTTGTGTATTTCTTTCTCTTCAAATTAATAATATTCAAAAGTATTATTCGGTTTCTCTTTATGTTATTTCCATTATTATTGTGTTTGCACCAACAATTTTAAGGAGATTCAAAACATGGAGCCTACACAAGAGAAACCAAATGAGACTGTTGGAGATCTCAACAAGCCCTTTCACTTTAAGGGAGCCCACTTTAAGATGTGGAAAGGAAATGTCCTCTTCTACTTGAGTCTTCTCAAAGTCGCCTACATTCTCACTAACAAGAATCCCTCAAAGGTTTCTACCGATGAGATGAGTGAGGAAGAATTTAGTCTCCATCAAGAAAAAAATAGATAAATATACACAAGATGAATACAATTGTTTCTCTTATCTTTTGAATTGTCTTGCCGATCATTTCCATGATTATTATTATGATACAACTTATAATTTTGGTAAGAAAATTTGGAAAGTTTTACAAAGCAAGTATGATACCGAGGAGGCTAGTGCAAAAAAAAATGTTGCTAGTTGATTTCTTCGTTAACAAATGGTAGATAGAAAATTAGTGGTGGATCAAACACAAGATTTCCAGATGATCGTGGCAGAATTGAGATCCGAAGGCATAAAGATTGGAGATAATCTAGTGGTAGTTGGCATAGTTGATAAACTACCACAATCTTGTAGGGAGTTCCAAAAGACTTTGTGGCACAAACAAAAGGAGACATCCTTGGAGACTTTGATCACACGTATCCATGTGAAGGAGGAGGCTAGAGGACAAGATGCATTCATGACACCAAAGAGCAATGGTAATTCCACCACAAAGGTAAACCTTATTTTAGACAATAATGATATGCCCAAGAAATGGTCAATTGAAGCCTAAAAAGAGAGTTTTCAAAAATAATAATAGACCTCAAGGAAGGGGAAACCTGAATAAAAATAACAATAAGAACCAAGGACCTCCTTCACAAGATTAATTTAATAAATCTTGTTTTGTCTGTGGCAAGAGTGGGCATATTGCTTTATTTTGCAAATTTGGGAAATGTGAACCTATTCCCCAGGTTAACGTAACTGAAGAGCCTTTAGTAGCTATGATTACAGACATCAATATAGTTTAATATGTTGAAGGGTGGTGGACAGATTCTAGTGCTAATAGGCACGTCTGCTATGACAAAGATTGGTTCAAATTGTACACTCCCTTTGAAGTAGAAAAAAACAATTATGCTTGGTGACTTTAGCAAAACCAAGGTTCTTAAGAATGGTGAGGTTGATTTGAAATTCACTTCTGGACATGTGCTAACATTGAAAGATGTACTTTACACTCTGTCAATGAGGAAAAATTTGATGTCAAGCTTTTTAGTTATCAAGCAAACTATGGAATTTGATAATTATGTAATCACTAAAAAGGGATTATTTGTGGGCAAGGGTTATGCTTGGTGATGGAATGTTAAGGTTAAATGTTGAGAATAATAAAGCATCTACCAGTTCAGTTTATATGCTTTCTTCTATTAATTTTTGGTATGCTCGTTTGTGTCATATAAATAGTAGATAAGTGAGAATTATGAGTAGTTTAGGATTAATTCCTAGACTGTCAAAAGATTTTAAAAAATGTGAAACTTGTAGTCAAGCTAAGATTACAAAAAGGCCTCATAAAATGTTGTAAGAAATACCTAATTACTTGAGTTAATTCACTTTGATTTATGTGAATTTGAGGGAATTTTAACTCCTAGAGGAAATAGATATATTATCACTTTTATTGATGATTTCTCAAAATATACAACTATTTATTTGTTGAAAAATAAAAGTAATGCTCTTGAAAAATTTCAAGATTTTTTAAAAGAAGTTGAAAATCAATTCGGTAGAAAAATAAAAAGAATAAGAAGTGATAGAGGCCGTGAGTATGAATCAAATGCATTCAACTCATTTGTTTAGTCTTTGGGAATTATCCGTGAAACTGTTGCACCATATTCACTTGCTTCTAATGGTGTGGCTGAAAGAAAAAATAGAATTCTAATCGAGTTAACAATTGCCATGTTAATTGAATCTGGTGCACCTTTACATTTTTGGGGTGAAGTTATTTTAACTGCATGTCATGTTTTGAATAGGGTGCCACATAAACAGTCACATACCACACCTTTTGAGACATGGAAAGGACATAAACCAAATTTGAGATATTTGAGAGTATGGGGTTGTCTTGCTTATGTAAGGCTTACTGACCCTAAAATACCTAAATTAGGTATAAGAGCCATTACTTGTGCTTTTCTTGGTTATACGATTGATAGTGTAGCCTAAAGATTTTTTGATCTTAAATACAAAATAATTTTTTAATCTGGTGATGCAATTTTTCATGAAGAAAAATTTCATTTTAAATTGAAAAATAGTGGGGGTGAAGAAAATATTTTGTCACAACCTAGTTCTTCTACTTCTCATTTACAAAATCAAGAAAATTTTGAAATGGAACCTAGAAGGAGTAAAAGAGCTAGAGTTGAAAAGGATTTTGGTCCTGATTATTATGTTTTTAACATTGAGGAAAATCCCAAAAATTTAAAAGAGGCTTTAACATTACTTGATGCTATATTTTGGAAAGAGGCTGTAAATGATGAGATGGGTCCTTAGAAAAAAGTTAAAACTGGATGGATCAATAGATAAGTTTAAAGTTAGACTTGTTGCAAAAGGCTTTAAACAAAAAACTGATCTTGATTTCTTTGATACTTTTTCTCCAGTAACAAGAACTACATCTATTAGACCGTTAATTGCTATCCTGCAATTTTTTATTTGAAAATTAATCAACTAGATGTAAAAACTGATTTTCTAAATGGGGACTTAAAGGAAGAGATTTATATGAATCAATCTGAAGGCTTTGTAGAGCCTGGACAAGAAATTAGCATATATAAGTTAACTAAATCCCTATATGGCTTAAAACAGGCACCAAAACAATGGCATGAAAAGTTTGATTCTTGCATGATTGAGAATGGTTATAAATCAAATGAATGTGATAAATGTATTTACTCTAAATCATAGAATAATTAACATGTTATTATTAGCCTCTATGTGGATGATGTGTTGATTTTTGGCTCAAATATGCATGTTAAAAATGAGACAAAAAATATGCTTAAAAGCCATTTTGATATGAAAGATCTTGGTGAGGCTAACTTTATTTTGGGCATGAAAATTACAAAAACATGTGATGGAATATTTCTTGATCAATCACATTATGTTGAGAAAATTTTGAGAAAATATAATTTTCATGATCAGAAAAGTGTAGCTACTCCTTTTGATTCTAGTGTTCATTTATTTCCAATGAATAATGATAATGAGATTTTTAATTAAAAGGATTTTGATAGCATTATTGGTATTTTGCGTTATGCTACTGATTGTACTAGACTTGACATTACATATGCAGTAGGAGTGCTTAGCAGATTTACTAGCAAGCCTAGTGAAGATTATTGGCTAGTTTTTGAGCGAGTCATGAGATATTTAATTAGTACCAAAAGTTATGGCTTATTTTATAAAAAAATAACCTACTGTGATTGAAGCTTTTAGTGATACCAATTGGAATACCTTGTCAGATGATTCTCTCTCTACCACTGGTTATATTTTTACCTTAGGTAGTGGTGCTATTTGTTGGAAATCTAAAAAGCAAACAATAGTTACTAATTCAACAATGGAAGCTGAATTAATAGCATTAGCTTCAACTAGTGAAGAGGCAAATTGGCTTAGAGATTTGCTATATGAAATTCCACTTTGGGAAAAGCCAATTCCACCTATATTAATTCATTGTGATAGCACTACTGCAATTGATAGAGTTAAAAATAGTTATTACAATGGTCAATCCAGACCTATAAGGAGAAAGCATAGTATCATGCGATCTTATTTAAGTAGTGGCATCATAACTGTTGATTATATTAAATCTAATGATAATCTTGCAGATCCATTTACCAAGGCCTTGGCAAAAGATAAAGTCTAGAGTACAACAAGAGGGATGGGACTAAAGTCCATAGATTTATGAGCCATGTATGAGGATACCCAACCCAAGGACCAGAAATCCTGAGAATTGTGTTCAATGGGAAAAACGAACCATACGATGGTCGTAAGAAATACACTATTTATTTCTTTAATTATTTATTTTGTAAATAATTTTTTTAATTGTTCATCCCTATGATGTAAGTGCATTTATCCTATAATGTGGAGAGGTTGAGTAAAAAAAAACTCTTAATGAAATTTGTAGCTCATATGAGTGGGGTGTTAGAATTATAGGAGCACCCTTGACAAAATTTCACCTATGTGAGTGTGGGAGTGGGGCCGCTCCCTATGAGATTTGGACTTAATCTCAAATACATTCATGAAATTGGGATCAGCACACGGTCATAAAGTGCTAGCTATAAAAGCTTATGTCAACACCTGGGTTGTTATGTGTAAGTAGTGACACATAATTTCCCCAAAATAGTCCTAGTTCAAGTCGGAGACCACTATGACTCTAGAGTTGAGATCGCTGTTTTACTAAGTGAAGGTTCAATGCAAAGCACACCTTCATAATTCATAGTGGCCCATCTTTGCCTGGTAATCTCTCTTTAACTAAAAAAAAAAAAAAAAATTAATATTAAAATGAGTGGGGGATTGTTGGAAAATTTTAATATTAATTAATTAAAATGGATTTATATGACAATATAAATATAATGTTATAGGAGTTAATATGGAAGATAGGGAGTTAGTGAAATGTTTAATCCCACATTGAAAAGAAGAAAGACTATTTTATTCTTTTTAATTGTGTTGATTAATGCGCTAATATGAATTGATTCAGATATTGGACTATATACGTGCGCAAGGAGGAGGTGAAGGGAGGAGGTGTCAAAAGTAGTACTTCCAACTCTCTTCATAGGCAAGAGTATCATTTCAATTTTTGTCAATAAACTTTAGTTTAACTAGTAGTGCATACAAGTACAGTGACAGGTCTTAACCCTCAAAAACTGACACTGTTGGGTTGAGTGGCTGGTTTTGACCTCTAAAACTTAAGCTACCCGACCCAACCAACAAACGCTAAAAATAAGGTCAAAATCACCTAGATTCGGCAATGATTAGGCGCTCCTTAGCTCTAATTTGGCCACGTTTAGATTTGCTCAAATCTGGCGATATTTGGTTAGATCTGGCTCAGATCTACTTAAATCCGACTATACTTACTTAGATTGGGCTCCGATCTACTCAAATTTGGCGATATTTAATTAGATTCGATTGGCCTTCACTCAGATCAAAGAGGATAGATCTTCTCCTCTACTCACCATCGCTCATCATGGGACTCAACCGAAATGATCACTTGCTCTCTTGAGCTTGGCTGACTCGACCACAGTGGTTCGGGGTTGGTTGCAGGTTTGTTCTTGTTCCACCCAACTTAAGCACGTCAAATCTAGGTTAAGGCCAAAACTGACTCGGATTGACCCATGGAGAGCCCTACACACACATATTTTTTTAAGTAAATTTAATTTCTAAAATAAAAAATACAAATTAATAATATAATTCTACGAACAATATTTCATTCATAAGCACATAAGTTTTATTTTACACATACACTACTTTTTTAGGTAAATTAATCTTTGAAATAGAAAGTAATAATAATATATTTGTATAAACAATATTTTATTCATAAACACGGGAGCATTATTGTATCATAAACCTACTTTACTTAACTAATGATTTGAAAATCGTTATTGTTTCCCTTAAAAAATAAAAAAGGAAAATGAAAAATTCTGTGCTTCTAAAATTCTTATAATTTATATCTCCATATCCATAATTTCAAGAATGTTTGGTTTCTATGAAAAAAAGAAGGAAAAATAACCTTGGTATATATTGAATGTTGTTATGCATTTAATTTACTATTTTCTAATAGTCTTTATTAGGATTTTAGACACCGATTATCAAAAAATTAATCAAATTTTAACCAATTAATTAATTAATTATGCTCTTGATTAAATTGATTAACATATCACGTAAGCACATAAACACAAAAAATGATGACCCAAGAAAGTTAATGAAATTACCAGTTTTATAATTTATATAAAAAAAATTAAAAAAAAAAAAAAAAAAAACTTGAGGAGGATTTAACTTAAACAATCCTCAAGACAACATATCCATTTAAAATAGAATTGAAGTTTGTACAATAAAATTAACCCTAAATCTACTTCTACCTTATGTAGTACTTACTAGCATGACTACACGTAACTCTATATCCTTAGAATTTTTATATTATGGACTACTACACACAAACTCACCTGTTCATGACTTCGAGATCTCCATTCAAAGATTTGATCAACAACTGTAGTTAACTGACTGTAGCAATTTTGCTTTATAATTGGATCTGATGTTTACATGTAGTCTCCAGTTGAAGCTTCAAGAGAGTTTGGAAAAATCCAAATTTGTGTACTCTAATCTTGTGTATCCAAAAGTGTGCTCTAGGGTTTGTATTTATATGTATTTAAGTTCCACCAAAACCCTAAATTAAATGGCCGTAAAAATCTATTGAGAATCCATTATGCACAAATCTTGATCTATCGGGAAGTGCATTTAGACTAGTCGTGATAGTTTTTAGACCCCTTAAAAACACAATTGGATTAACCTAGGTAATTAGCCAAGTTGTTACTTAGTCCAAATTCCAAATCTAGGTTATCACAATCAAACAATCATATCATGCAAAGCAACGGAAAGATAAATAAGACAATGATATGATCACCCAGAAAACCAAACCGGTAAAAACCTGGGAATGATTTAACCTAGCTATCCTTAAGGTAAACTTGAATCCACTATGAAAGAATCGAAGTTGTTCAACAGGACTTAGACCACTAACATCCTATTGCTACCCACCAGTAGAAACTTACTGACACGACCACGTGCAAACTCCGAAACCACGGACTCCTTCTTTCTTAGATTCTCCAGCAAGTACAAGCACACTCGCTTGTGTTTCTTTAAGTTCTTATGGCAGCAACTGAGTGATCATCAAGCTCTTGAAGAAATCTCCTTCTTGATAATCCTAAGCTTATGTAAAGAAAAGCTCCTCACAGATCTCACAAGAGATTTACATAAACAGCAATATGAGCAAAACAAAAACGTGGCTAGGATTTGCCTTATATACCTAGGGTAAATTAGAAAACCCTAAACGTTTTAAAACAAAACTAGGGCTGAGTTGGAATTCTGCAGAAAATGCATCTGACCCGATTTTTGATTGATCAAGCCTAAGTTTCGATCGATCGAACCAGGCCGAGAAGCTTAAATGATTCCTGCATCAGCTTATTCCAACTTTACATAAATGAACCAACTTTGACCAAGTCTAAACACGACTAAACATCTTGTTTTGATCATGGTTTGCCAACAATACACATTAGAGTTCTAAATACATAAAATCCTAAGTCTTTAGAACCTAATAAGTCGAAACAAGTGGATTTCAATATGTTAAGCTACGGTCAAAATGCAGTCTTCTAGTAGTCTATTTTCTACATTCTTGAGTTTAAACTAAGTTATAAAAGTTTACATTTGTTCATGATTACCAATTTAAAAATATAGACTCTACTGTCTTGTAATTTAATTTACACTTCTTAGTACTTCTGATGAGTCCATAAAAACTAATAAGGTCGTCCATCTTAATGGACGATCATTGTGTCATAAGTAGGCTATCAAAGATAGATGAGTAACAGCCCAACACATTCAATAATGACCATCAAAGGTCTTAAACTCTCTCATCAAGACAAAGAACGTTACAATTAAGGTAATAATCACCCTCATTTATGTCCAACAGCTACCTAAGTCACCAATAAGAGGGACAATCTGTACATTTTCTAAGGTATGTCAAAAAAACCACTACAAAATGCTATTTATAGTAGAAAAGATATGGGCAGATACTTACTTAAGAATCGGAGGCTCCCCCATCGGGCATAATCTAGTGGTCTCTTCGATCAATTCTCTTTATCTTGCAAGTCCCACAAGATCATCTAAAGCTTCGGATTGGATGAGTAATCCAACTGACAATTTTGGCATCATTAGTTTGGCGCCGTCTGTGGGGAAATTAGCCATTAAGCTCTTCCTACAACAAAAGGTTACTCTTTTCAATTTGGAGTAATGGACGCTAAAGTGTAGTGCCAAATAACCCAAAATATCACTCCAATCAAGGAATCCTCCCATTTGAATCTCTAATACACTACTGGAGCACCTTCGTCGTTTTTTTGGTGAAGGACACATGTAAAGAAAAAATCCTTCTCATAAATGAATGGTAAATGGATGCATTCCATGGGCTAACCCACTAATCCGTCATTGAGTACAATCACTCAGGTACGTCTGACGTGATTCTCCTTATAGTAATATTTTTATTTGGTAGAATTATGTATTGCCTAAGATCTTAAAGTCTTATCGTTTAGGTGACTCTAAATAAGGCATAAACTTTTCTTGGAAACAATTACATTATAGCTATCAAATCGTGTATTTACAATTTGGTATTGCATAACTTAATTTTAGGTAAGTCTTCTAGAAAATTTTCTTAAAAAGGAATGGTTCCAATTAAGCAAAGCACCTATCAACTATAGAGATAATAGATACATGCATAAAAATTCAAATTCTTTTAGAAACTTACCATAATTGTCGCTACACCAAAAATAGTGAATGATTTCACAAGAATGGTTTTAATCTCATATTACTTGTTTCAAATAATCACAAAATTAAAAGAGTTACACTTATCCAAAAGAGGGTTTAAATATTTGTACAACTATGAAGTTTAAGAATCTACAACCTATACACGAAACACACTATAAATATATAGTAAAAGAAAGGAATAAAAAATATGCATGGCTAAATACCGGCAAAGTATTATGATCTTGAATCCAATTTATGGCCATTAGAAAGGGTTTTATTACCTTTCCTAATATTGTAACAGGCCATTGATAACATCCTAATTGATATTCAAGCATTATGGTTTTTTATATCACTTCTTTTTCTTTCCTAATACATCTTGCTAAGATAGGAAAGATGGAAGCCAAGGATAATTGCTTTGCCAAAGATAATAAATCTTAACTTTCTGCATTTGAAAAAAGTAAAATTGAAATTTATTATCTTAATAGAATTATAGTGTGTCATAATTCTGAGCACTAAAAAGGTGTATTGGAATCTTATTGCCTGTCTAAATTATAAAAATTATATATATAAAAAAAAAAAAAAAACTGCTTTAGGTATTAAACCCGAAGTTATTCAATTTTGATTTTTGAAGTTAAAGAATTTTTGGATAAAGAAAGTTAGTGAATACTCCTATATGTTTTTACTCTCTACAATTAATTTCCTAATGGAAATTAATTTTATAAATGCTCCTTAGAGCAGTCAATTAAATGTATAAAACGTTATATGTTTTTACTTCTAGAGTGGTCAATATCATTAGATATAAGATGATTTAAAAAATATGATAATGGCATTATTTTTGGGTCAAAGGATCCAGTTATTCAAGGAATGCAAGTTTGTAAAATTTCATAATTCAAAAATCATTAGAATTTATGCCAATATACATAAAGATATTATTTAGTATTAGTATATTTCTTCTTGAAATAAATTCCATCATCATTACTAAGATATGAAATTTTATATCGTGAAATGTTCCACCATAGAATGAACAAAGTTTACTATTCAAACTTTTCCATGTATAATTACATGTTACTTTGACTTTGAGAATGGAGAATTTAAATTGTTCCATTTATACATCCCACCATATGGTGTCATGAAAACTTTAGTGGTATCTATATGTCTATGCATCATAATTTCATAAATTGAGCCATTATTTTAGTGCTCAATATGAATTAAATTATGCTTCCTTTGTTTTATACACACATACATATTTGTCTTACATAGTCACTTGACGGGATATTGTGCTAAAGACTATGTCATGGACGCATCAACATATACCATCCTCAAAATTAAGTAAATAATTCAAACATTTGTGGTTAATATTATTTATGCTTGACAATATAGCTCTAAATCTAACACTTTGTGCAATAAGAGCACATTATAGTACAACAACTAGACTAGCTACTGTACATAAATTCTTTAAGCTCATAGGATTAAGAATGAGAACTCGTTAAGAGAGCTTGCCAAGAAGAAGATCAAAGTTTTTTCCCTCAATACTTTAAAGAAGCATATAGCTAGTAGCTTTAGTATTCATATATCATAGTATACTTCTCTATGATTAACATTTAGTTCACTTTGTCAAAAGATATCTATTATAGTTCAACATGCAATTTGCCTATTTGGATATTGTCATTCCTAACAAAATGCAGCAAGCATTATTGAGGTGACTCATTTTGAGTACACAATTAAAGCTAAGATTAAGTCCCAAGAAAGAAATATACGGGTTTAAACCATGACAAATGATTCCTTTGGTTATCATCAAACAAATGACTGCAACCTTCATGTTTGAACGGGGGTAAACCCTTTGGTCGTCTTTAGATACCAAGGACAACAACGATAAAAGAACTTAGGATGACCTTCGTCCTTTGAGAAATGAAATGTAGCCTTGGAGCAACCTCGACGAATTACAACAATGTGGCCTAGTTCTCCTCCCTTCAAATGAATGAAGCAAGAGAGATCTAGGCCTTCAACATGAAATATCATGTTAAGCTTAACAAAAAAGATCTCAAAGGAGGAGAACTCAACAAGGAGACTCCAATAGTAAAAAGATTGATGTACATGTCAAAATAATGTCATGATCTAAGGTCTCTTATTCAGAGCTCTATAAGTAATAGTTCAATGACGAAGAGTTTATCAAGAAGACTACAACAATGAAAAGATCGAGGTATGTACAAAATAGTATCGAGATTTAAGGTCTTCTATTGAGGGTTCATTTCATTCTCTTTTTTTAATTATCCATGCGAGAGATTATTTCATTGAAGCCATATCAAACTTGCATGATTATTACAAATGTGTATGTATAACATGTTGAAAATATTGCTATAAAATTGTTACAACTATCACGATCAATATGACTATATTATTAGTAGCATATGTTTCATTGTCATGAATCTGAGAAGTTTTTTTTTTTTTTAAGTTTCCTAAACTTAAAATGCTAGATGATCGTGTTCACAATATGCTCATGAATTTAAGTCTCAATAAATTTCCGCTATCTCCATCAACTCACCAAAATCTTCTAAAATTGCTTTAGAAATCAGTGCAAGCACCTAACAAAGACCAGTTTAAAGAAGCATATAGTCAAATAGCTTCAATTTTTATACTTCTCTATGATTCATATAGAATGCACTTCGTCTTTTATAGCTTGCAATTGCACATTTGTACATTGTCATGCAGCTAGCACTATTGAAATGACTTAAGCATACAATTAAAGACGAAGGAAGAGGAAATTGCTATTACAAATAGCAATGACCATAGTGATCAAAGCACGCCAAAAAAAAAAAGAAAAAAAAAGTTCCAATCGTGATAGACCATTCCTCTAGTCGTCAAAAAAAAAAAAAAAAAAAAAAAAAACGAGAATTTACTTTTCACGTTTGAATGGGGGCAAAAACGTGGCCTAGTTTTTACACCTTCAAAAAAAAATTTTGAAACAAAAGAGATCTAGGCCTTAGACATGAAGTATCATGTTGAGATTAAAAAAAAAAAAAAAAATCTTGAAAAGAGAAGAGCTCGTCATCCTAAAAAGGGAAGAGCTTGTCAAGAAGATCCTAGCAATAAAAAAATTGAGGTATATGACAAAATAATATCGTCATTTAAGGTAACACATTTATCTCTGTCTCTTTTATATTCGTTTATAAAAATTTACACCTAGTAAGGTTTCATGCAAAAATGTATGCATTACTAGACAAAACACAAAAAAGGTAAAACTCTAGGATTACAAGGTCCACCTAGGCTATTGGTAACTTATTATTCATATATGAATTGTTCTAAAATTATTGTTTAACCAAGTCTTGGCAAGTGCATGTGCTACTTAATGTAGATATAAACATGGCCTCAAGAACGTCCAAAATGACATAGCGTCAAGGAATCTTTCCAGCAACAAGTGACAAGATTCCTTAAATGGATATAAGTTACCAAAAAATGGCTAAGTGATAAGATTCCACCAAGACAGATATAAATCACTGACGGAGCCTAAGTGACAAGATTCCTTAAATGGATGTAAGTAACCAAAAAATAGCTAAGTGATAAGATTCCGCCAATATGGATGTAAATCACTGACGAAACTTAAGTAACAAGATTCCTTAAATGAATGTAAGTCACCAAAAAAAAAGGGGACAAGATTCCGCTAGATCGATTTAAATCGCTGACGAAGTCTAAATGACAAAAGCTTTGTAACTGGATGTAAGTCACCTAAAAGTGGCTAAGTGACTAAATACCCTTAGACTAGTGTAAGCAGACAAGGATTCTCACACAAATGCAAGTCACACACAAATCAAAAATATCAAACATGACAACCAGAGAATGAATGAAAGAAGAAGCATCGAAGTGATCAAAAGTGGTCGTCCAAAGAAATTAGTTTGCTCTTTAGTAGTGATAAAAAGTGGTCATCCAGAGAAATTCGCTTGCTCTTCAGCAGTGATAAAAAATGATCATCCAAAGAAATTAGCTCACTTTCAAGATCAAGCTATGATCTCTCAAACATCCAAAAAGACCATCAAAAGGCAGATACTAAGAAGTCGTCACAAAAATATTACCAATCTTGAAGAAGAAAGTAGTTGAAGATAAAGAAGTCCGAACCTAAACAAGTCAAGAACATTCCCTAAGCTTGACCAGCATAAAGCAAAATCAGACTTGGGAATGGGGGGCAACTGATGAGTCCATAAAAACCATTAAGGTCATCCATCTTAATGGACGATCATTGTGTCATAAGTAGGCTATCAAAGATAGATGAGTAAGAGCCCAACACATTCAATAACGACCATCAAAGGTCTTAAACTCTCTCATCAAGACAAAGAACGTTACAATTAAGGTAATAATTACCCTTTTTTATGTCCAACAGCTACCTAAGTCACCTATAAAAGGGACAATCTGTTCATTTTCTAAGGTATGTCAAAAAACCACTACAAAATGCTATTTATAGTAGAAAAGATATGGGCTGATACTTACTTAAGCATCGGAGGCTCCCCCACCGGGCATAATCTGGTGGTCTCTTTGATCAATTCTCTTTATCTTGCAGGTCCTACAAGATCGTCTAAAGCTCCGAATTGGATGAGTGATCCAACTGACGATTTTGGCATCATCAACTTCTATGGATGATATCCAAAGTTTAAATCATCCCCAGCCTTTGTTGTCCCTATTAAACTACAATATATAAATAAATCATAGTTAGGTAGCCGTTGCGAAACGACTTGAGTGAATGGACAAGATACACTTTGGTGCGGTTTGCTTGTTGAATAACTCTATTTCTTAAGAGTTTCGTAATTAGGTAGGTAACTATTTCATAGGAGTTGTAATAGGAATCAAATAAGAGAAATGACATGATTAAAAAAAAAAAAAAAAAAGAGAGAGAGAGAAATGACTATAGGAGGTGAAAAATTAATTATGCCAATTACAATATGCCATGTCAAAAATTAGTGATAAATTTCAAATTTATGTGTCATTAAATTAATTAAATCAAATGATAACATGTGTCATCTAAGATTATATGGCATTAGCAAATTAAAATTTGTCACATGTTGTTTGGCCCACAAAATAAAAATAAATTTCTTATTTGTAATTGATGGATAATTATCTTTATTAAAATAAATAAATAAAATAGAGATAATTATCTATAAGTAACAAATTATAGTAGGACTCTTTGTTAATTATCATCTTTATCAAAATAGAATATTTATTACAATAGATAAATAGAGATAATTATCTATAAGCAAAATTTGTGCCAATTAGAGTCTACAACTTATCTTCAAGGAGATCAATCCAAAGTGAGACTTATCCTCTAAAACCACTATAAATAAAGGACACCCCCTCTCATTTTTGGATAGAAGTTTTCAAGACACCAAAGCTCGGGAGAAATTCTGCCTCAAGAACGAATAAAGAACATTCAAAGAAACTCACTTGAATCATTCTTCCAAAACTTGAAGCTCTATTGGAATCAAGCTCAAGAGCCTCCATAAACTTCAAAAAGTTCTAAATCATTGAAGTTCAACAGATTAAGTCTTTAAAGCCCCCGAAGAATTTCAACCCAAAATCCTTTAAATTCAAAGAATCTTTGAAGTACTTAAAGAACAACAATTCCAACCAGAGTGAAGAAGATTTCGTGTTTGAGTCAAGATTACAAAGAATATAGAATCAGCGGATCACTCTTTTATAAAATGGTCGAAAACATAGAATTGTATTCACTATTCAATTAATATAATTTATATTTGTGAAGCACTTTTCAATTGTTTGATTCTTAAAGTTGAGAAATTTTGTGTTTACAATGACATGTTCATAATATTTTTACAACAAATTATAAGTGGCAGGTTGCCATTGGTTATTAATAGTGGCAAAAATGTAATTTCAATGTTAGGTTCAAATTAAAAATATTAACAATTTACTACCTAAGATTTATTATGAAAGTATTGTGAAAATGTTGTGGAAGTATTAGTACATTCTCATCAAATAATAATCCTATTTCTTATTGGACTCTACTACTAACACTAGTTTTTTACTTATCAATGACAACTTATTAAAACGATAATTGTAAATATTTTGTGAATCTAAACTTATTTTCCTAAATATGTCATATAGTAAAAGAAATTGAATCAAGATGAGCCATATATACTTATCTTTCACTCACTCAAACCTGTTTGGTTAGAGGGTTTGAATAACAATTTTCAGTATTTAAACACTGAAAACTGTGGCCCAAAAAAAAAAAAAAAAAATGCATTTGGTATGGGTGTTTTTTTTACGGAAGTGTTTGAGTTATATTGCTCATTTTAGGGTGTTAAAACATTGAATTTAGAAAATTCCTCTTATTAGTTTTCAGTTTTCAAACAACATTGCTCAATGACACTTTGTAAATATGTTGAAAACTATGGGGCCCACTTAGTTAGACAACACATACTTTTTAAATTACAGTTTTCACATTATTTTAATAACAATGATACTAAAAATCTATAACAAACCGGCCCCTCAGTCTCTGAACTGAAAATGTGTTTCAATGACGCGGTTGTCCCTATGTGTAATTAGGAATAGCCAGGAAACTCTTCTAAAGCTGAATCACTTTCGCATCATTTCGAAGCACAACTTGGATGTGTCTTATATATATCCACTTGCAAACAGCATTTGCAGTACTTCTGCATTTTTCATGGCTAAGCTAAAATCACATGATGTACAACACACATCTCGTCCAAAAAGATAAAAGAAAGAAATAGAATACAATAATGAATAAATGAAGTCTTCAAATCAGAAGGACAAGAACTATCCCATCGGAGAGACTGTTCCAATACCTAATCACATTGCTGGGGCATAAACAGATGGACATGATGAACCACTCAGGACATGCCACGCACCTTGTTCTAGTACTCTAAACAGCCATGATCATTTCTGAAACTCTTTTCTTCTCCACCCACTTCGGAATTCCAACACCTGTGACTTCTTCAAAGGGAGAGAGAGAGAGAGATTAGTTTTGTATTGGGGTCGTTGTGGTCATGATTAACATACGTGATGGTTCATGCAAAAAACAGTGTGGGTTTGACGTAGAGAGGAATTTTTGGCAGACTTCCTTTGATATATCTAAATCGCTCAATCAAATCTGACTATAGTACAAACACTGTTCGCACCAGTGTGCACGTAAATAATCTGCACCACTCAAATCCAAGTTGACCCCGTCAGTAACTACTCCTGTCAAATAGATTTCCAAATGATCAGGGAGAGGAACAGTGGTTTTTATTTGTAGTACTCAATTTCTAAACAATTGCTCATAGTCTTGGAACATCAATTACTTTCCCTTTTGGGTTTTGTCATCTGATTCGTGCAACCAAGATGCGGTTTCAATGGTTGCAACTTGCAACTAGAAATGAGATCAAACAGCGCCTAGTTTGCATGAAAGAGTTATTATTTCCTTGTGATTTATGAACCCTAAGTGTAGTAGCATCCGGGAATGCAAAAAAGTTCTGCAGTTGGGAGAGAGAGGGAGAAGCGTGATCGAAGAGAATGAGTGAGAAGAGGAGAGTGAAGTCTATACTGTGTAGAGTGAATGAGGAGAGAGAGTGTAGATATTTTCTATTAAAATAATATTATTATTTTTACAACCAAGTGAACAATAGGATTTATATATACGAACCCACTGTGATTTGCAAAATTTTTTAAGATTCCATACTCAGATGTTGGGCAGTTTTTGAAGATTTAGATGCAAAATAACAATTGGGGGTGTTTACACCCCCACTGCTAGTGCTCTAATAAACCCTATCTCAACTATTTTCATATTGTAGACGGTTCAGATGAATTCTTGTACACGTCTAATGTATAGTATATGAGACAAATTTAGGTGAAAGTATCACTATACACTTATGACATGACAATTTGGATGCATCAAGCATGATTTTTCTTCTATTTTTAAAGTGTTAGGCTTTTAACTGATCCTAGCAAGGAATAGCTATAACCCAGCCATGGCAGCAGCGAGCTCAGAAAATAGCCTATAACAGTTGGCATCACTTTCTTTTTTGCTAAAAGTTGGCATCACTTATCTTCTAGCTAGCTGAAGTGTAACATAGCTAGCCATATCTAAGAACATTAATTAGAGCATTCATATTTGGTTTATAAAGTTTGGCAGAATTTTACTATAAAATATTTTTTTTACTTTAACCATCCACTTTAATAATAGACCTTACATTAGGCGAAAAAAAAACCTTAGAACACACCTTTTATTTTGTAATACTGCTCATCAAAATAATACAAAATAATTATATATACAAACACACATATATATATATATATATATATATATATATTCTGCTGGGATTCTGCTTGGTGAAAGAGGCCACTCAACTTACTCCAAACATCTCAAATGAAAGCTACATAGAAGAAAACATTAATACCCAAAATCGATTACTTGTTCTTATTCATGAAATGTCTATTAGGTCGATGGCAATAGATATGAAAAGAACAGTTCATCAAAAAAAAAAAAAAAAAAAAAGATATGAAAAGAACAGAAAACCAAAGGGATACACCCTTGCACATGTATTTTACTTTTTATTGAGTCGTTAATTTATATTATTTAACTGAAGATCAAATCATTGTCTTGTCATCTTCTTCCTCTTATTTTCTTAGCAACCAAGCATAGTACAAACTTTGAAGGAAAGCAATTCAACAAACACACAAGGAATTAAACAAAGAAATCATTAAAAAAAAGTATATATTCAAATAAGGCAATAAGAATACCAAGAAAATTATATTCACTTTTTTACCTCTATTTTTACATTCATTTTTATGTTTTAATTGTGAATCTTTTTTTTTTTTTAGTACCTTTTAAAATGTGTACATTTTCACATCAATTGGGTATATTGTGCAAAATAACGAATATAAACGAATGTAAGATAATATTTTTCCCTTAATCATTTATCTTAGTTCAGTTGAATTTTCCAACTATCCAAAAAAAGGATAAAAAATAGTTGGTCCGGTCCTTTTTATGTTTTCTTTTCTTTTATTTCTTGAGCAACCAAATAGAGGCAATGAACGTTAATGAAGAAGCCAATCAACCACCCACGGTCAGATCGACCATTTGAACACCACGCTAAAGATGTCTAGACGCCATCCAACAACCTAAGCTTAGCGTTGTCAACTCCTTGCTAACCCGTTAATATGTCCAGACACGATGGCTACTTGTGAGAGTGAATGAGAAACAGAGAAAGGACTTGAGAGGAAATACGGAGAGTGCAAAGGAAGTAACATTAAGGTAAATTTTTTAACAATGATGCACAACTAAGTATGAAGCTTTTTGTGTGAAATTAGCTACGGTTCTAGCTATTTTGGCTATAAAACCAATTTAGATAGCTCAATGTGATTGTTCTTGGTATCAGGTGAGATAAATGAAAATTTTAAGAAGGGGAAAAATGGCCTAACCCAAAAACACCCTACATTAGGCTAGCTAAATGATCTGAACCTACAATCTAGTGAAGTACTATAATTTAATAACTTTTTTTTTTACTCTCTCTCTCCACACATCATCAGTTCATCACTAATCTTTGGCCCCCCAAGAGCATTCACATTAGCTTAAAGGTTGATGTAGTTTTCTGTGAATAATAATAAATATTATTATTATTATTATTATTATTTCTTCCTTTCAATACAATAAGAGAACAAATAACAAAATACTTGAAAATAAAATTTAAATTATACATAAAGTCTTAAATTTACACGTTCCATATTCCTTAATGATATCATCACCATAAACAAACAAAATAAAATATAAATGTCCTGAACCATAAATTTTCTAGGTACAATATATCATCATTATAAATATTAAATGGCGTAAATGCTAAATGTTGATTAAGAAGTACTTGTGGTTATGGAAATGCTTAAGAGATCGTGTGCCTTTACAAATTGGGTACTAGTTGACCCAACTTGACTTGGCATTTTAACAGGTCAGGTATAGGTTGACCTGTTTTTCCTAGGGTCAAGTCAGATTAACTAGTTTGGGTTCAATTTTACCAAATTTAATCTTTCCATATTGAGTGAGAACCTTGCACATGCCTGCTAAAACTATGTATCAATCAATTCAGTTTTGATGGATGGTATTTGATTTTGAAGAAACAAAAGAAAAAAAAATTATAAAAAATAAAAAATTATTAAAATAGAAATAAATAGAGAATTTAATGGAGGCGTATGTGAAAAGTGTGCAACATGAAATATAAATAAATAATTCAAACTAAAGTTTAACTAAAAAACTTAGGAAGATTAATGTGAATGTTCAATATTTCAACGAGTTTGATTTGTGTCAATTACTCTAATATATCAAATGTGACACAAACATAACACATGACAAAAACAAACAACCAATATCACTCATATGTCTCATCAAATATACTAAAATATTGGGAACAAGTTTTAAACATTTATTACAAGGCTTTCAAGATTATATATTGATGAGGAATATTTCTACAAGGCCAAAAAGAGATCAACTTAAGATAGTCGTCCAACTAAACCCCAATCGTTCAACAGGGATTAGTCATTCGACACCAATAACTCAACCAACAAGGTCAATTAAATGAACAACTAATAAGCATCCTAGTCATCCGACAACCCAAGTAGATGGACGACCTCGAACATAGTCTCGCAAATATACAATGTGCCTTTCACTCCAAGCTTGTGTATGTGGAAAGTCTAACACATGTGAGTCGTCATGTTGCCAACATGCCTTCCATTCCAGCCCTTGTGTGACCTCCTCTCCATAATCTCCATATGGAAAGAACTTGCGCACTACTCCTAAAGATCCTCATACATATTCGTATCTACTAAGTAGAAAATTAAACCTGAAGATCTTGGGGCTTTAACTCCATCACTTTCTATATGGGAAGTACCTAAATTCATAGGAATTTAACTTTTGGAGGATCTTTGGCCAACACCATATTGGTGTACTCTGTAAGCTCTTCATTTATCAAGTACCTCCTGGCACTACGTTTGTTATGGTCATATTTTCTATGTATTGGCTAATCCTTTGACAAAATACACTTTATTTGTAATTGGATAGATCTAAGTTAGGTTTAATGTATCAAAAAGTGTATTGTTCAAACATAATAAGTGGTATTATTAAAGACATGAAAATTGATCCAATAAACAAGTGAAGTAAAGCTGTTTCATTGAAGCTTGATGCTAAGCTTGACACTAGTTGCTATTGAGGTTTAATGAGAAAGCTCGACACAAGCTCGACATAAGCTCAATTTATCGAGACTTACAAATTCAAAATTCTTAGATCTAAATTAGGTTTAATGTATCAAGAAGTGTATTGTTCAAACATAACAACTGGTATTATTAAAGACATGAAAATTGATCCAAGAAACAAATGAAGAAAAGCTGTTTCATTAAAGCATGATGCTAAGCTTGACAGTAGTTGCTATTGAGGTTTAATGAGAAAACTCGACACAAGCTCGACACAAGCTCAATTTATCGAGACTTACAAATTCAAAATTCTCAAATTTAAATTTCGACCCATGATAACTTGAATGATTAGGATTTCTCTTTCTACAACCTTAGTCATATATAAAGCTTATTTTAAAAGTCATCAAGTATAGAAACAGAGACTCAGAACACATATACTCTGTGAGAAGCTACTGCATTTATGTGCTTTAGGGTTTTGTAACCAAGTGCTTCATGATCTTCAATGTTTGTAAAGTGAAGAACTTTGCAGCCAACAACAATTAATCAAGTTGCTGGAGTTAGTCATGTACTAGGATCTCTGCAAAGGAGTTATTCATAAATTTGAGATTTGTGCAAAGTGAAAAAGTCTACTACAAGATCAAGTCCAATTGAGTATTGAAGCGAATGTTCAACTATAGGTTGGTATTTTGGGATAAGTTAGGGTAGTGGCAAGATTCCTCATTCTTGTAACCGCCTGATTATTGATTAGTGGATTCTTAGGAGTAATGACCTAAATTTCCTTCGGTAGAGTTTTTGCCTTGTGAGAGGCTTTTTTTTTTTTTTAAACAAATTACTGTGTCATTTAATTTCCACTACATATTAGTTTATTTGGTGATTTGTTGATGTCTCACTGATTTGCAAATAATTTAATCTAATTAATCAGTTTGGATAATTGAATTAATTAACATGTGTCAATCTATAACCCAACAACGTGTTTGAACGATTGGTATGTGTTTAGACGGTCAACTCAGTGACGATTCATTCCACTATCATGTATGGATCAAACTAGAAGGTTGTTTGTTGTCAATTTTTATAGAACTAAAGGATCAATACTAACTCTTAGAGAAATTAATGTTGAATGATTCTTGAACTAGCCAGAGATTTCAGACGGTGAGTAGTGACAAAAAGGATAGAAATAGGATGAGTTTGGTTCAGCTTTTTGAAATTGTGTTTTTTGAAAAAGTGGGGTTTTCAAAAAGTGCAGTATGAAACTGGGTTTTTTTGAAAAACTAAGTATTTGAAAAAAGTTGTTAAAAAGTGCTTTTTGAAAAATTGAGTGTTTGGCTAGCAAGTATAAAAATGGTGGTTTGAGTGGTAAATTACCAAAAAGAACAATGTATATATAAGGGAGTTTATTTTATTTTTATATCAACTACATAATACTTACTCGAAAAAAAGAAAAAACTACTTAATAATAATAATAATAATAATAATAAATATATTATTGTCATAATTATTTGTTATTACTATTACTATTATTGGCATTATTTTAATAATGTTAGTTTTTTTAGCATCAATTAATAGTTATTCTAAAAATTTTGAACCAAGTATGTTATCTGTCTTACTTTAATAATATTATCTATTTTTAATAATATCAATATCACTATTTTAATAATGGTTTTGTCTTATTGAATATGGTGTTAATTTGTTCTGGCACGATGGTTTGAAGGGGTTTCAAAAGGTAAAGTTGAGTTTTTAATAAAATAAATGGGTAATTTGGTAATTGAACCAACAATTCTTAAAAGTTGAAGTGACTTTTTTACAAAAACTGGCCGAAAATCCTTTAGCTTTTTGGAGGTCTTACACTTTTTGAAAAAATAATTTTCTTACTAAAACAGCTTTTGAATACCCACTAAACCCCTAGCATTTTAAATTTTGAAGAAAAAATACTTTTTGCCATCTGTAAGTGCAAACAAACGGGCAATTAGTCGTGTCCCCCACACTTTTAGCCACGAAATTGTCAATTCCCAATTTGTTAAATACTAGTATATATGGTGGAAAGTTGATACGATCCATCATCCCCTACTGGGTGAAAGAGCCGGCTGATGAGGCTTGACCAACACATACAATCTCCCCTAAAAAGACACGTTGATCGAGGGTATGCGGTATGGCCACTGCCTTCATCAGTCACTTCATTTATTAATTTATTTACGTTACTTTCCTCAATTCATCAGTCACTTCATACTTAACTTCACAAATAATGTCTATCGTCTTTTTCATGCAAGATGCATGTTTTATTTTAAGATAATCTTATATGATCGAGAAACAATGTAATTAATTACTCATAAATTGTAATTTGGAATGAGCACCACTTGTTTCATATATATGTGCATCTGATATAATTTTTTTTAAATTTATTTTTAACTATATAAAGATAATTGTTTATACTTAAAAAAGAAGTTTTACAAAATTGTATATAAATAAAATAAATAAAACGTAAAATGTAAAAATTCTTGGAAACTCATAATTTGAATGTCTGATATCAATTTATTTGTTGTTATTTTTATTGAAGTGAACTAAAATATATTTGTATTTGAAAATATAAAGTTTTAAATAATTGTACATAACTAAAATAAACGAAAAGCAAGATGTAAAAGCTCAAGGCAACACACATAGAAAGTGTTACTATTAATTTTATTACAATATATGTGCATTTGATAACTTAATGTGATTTAAGTTACTTTCAATCGATTACTCATAAAAGTTATTTTCAATAATAACATAATACATTAAAACTTTTAATTATTTTTTGTCTCGTATTGAAAAAGTAGACACTCCAATAAAGATTTATACAATAAAATAAAAACAAAATCCCTAATATCTCTCTAAATATCTATGTTGCCAAATCTTTGAGCAAACAGTTGGTTGGGATCTCTCTCTTCCCCCCCCCCCCCCCCCCCCCTAAAGAGAAACAAAAAAGAAGTTAGCAGCTTGACCTTA
Organism: Quercus robur; assembly: GCF_932294415.1. Classification (NCBI taxonomy): domain Eukaryota; kingdom Viridiplantae; phylum Streptophyta; class Magnoliopsida; order Fagales; family Fagaceae; genus Quercus; species Quercus robur. The sequence continues at coordinate 44,857,510 of NC_065538.1, forward strand.
ATTGAGTGGTTGTAATAGAAACGCATAAGTCGAGCCAGTAAGAAGTCTTCAAAATTAAGCAAGTACAACCCAAAAGCTGGCGGAATTTATGAGAATGATATCACCTCACTTGAACGTGAGTTAGCATTAATTGCATATATATATATATATATATATATATATCAGGCATGAACATATGAAAATAAGGTGTTAATTTGAGAGCTTTGTAGTTTAAGTGATATTGGACAAATGATATTGTTTGACGTTTCTAACTGATGAGAAGTTTAAAATTTAAATACTCCTTCCATACTGTAACCATATATATATATATATATATATAATAATAATAAAAAATTAGGTGTTTAAATTTTAATCACAATATTCATGAGTCACTTTCTATCTTTATAACTTCTAGTCTTGTAACTTTTAGTAGCGTTATTTTAGAAAATCATAATTGAAATTCTGTCGTCTCTTATTCTTGTAATTATCAAATTATAAAAAAAGTTTACACGTTTCCAACAAAAAAAAAGGTGTCACTCATCTATCCACATGTGCGCACATACTCACAAGGGTGTGTGTATGTGTGTGTGTGTATATATTAATGGTCTCAAAATTAGTAAAATTCATTTAAGTAAATGTATACTCTCCAAATCTCAATTGAAATTGTTATAAGATATATAATCTTTATAAGAAAATCCAATTTGTGGTATATTCATTTAATTATAATTACAATCCTACAAGTAGTGAGTTCTATATACCTGTTGCTTATATTAATTAGATATTCATAAACTTAAGCTCCGTTTGGATGAGGGTGTTTGCGTCTGCGTCTAGAGTAAAGTCACGTTTTTGGCTTTTTTTATTTATTTTAATCAGGGTGTTATGCACTGTTCATTGGCCATGAATAATTTAGGCCAATGAATAGTGCTAAATAGTAATAAACCAAAAAAAAAAAAAAAAAAATTATTATTATTTTCAGTTTTCAGCAATGAGTTGGAAATACTATATACCTAGAAAACTTTTAACAAAAGACTTATAAAAAATGACAGCCATTTTAGAGTTAGGGACACATTTTTATTTTTCAAATTCTCAATTGGATATTGTACATATTTATGGTCGCAAAATTTTTTAAAAAAAAAATATATATATATATATATATCATTTAAGTTTATATATACTCGTGGTCTCCAGATTTCAATTGAAACTGTTATAAGATATATAATTTTTATCAGAAAATCCAATTTTGGGTATATTCTTTTAACTAGAATCGTAATACTATTGGTAATGAGTTGTATATACCTTTTTTATTTTTATGGGAGTTGTAAAAACATAGTTATCCTAAATTTTATGGCTAGTCTTAGCTCAAGTTAATTTGTTGAAATATAATAAGTACATTTGTTATTGTACACATTGGGTCACAAAGTAGCTAGTTTATATCTTAGTTGTGTTTACAATACTATTTTATACTACCATATGTACATATTTGTGGTCTCCAAATTTCAATTGAAACTATTATAACTTTATAAGATATTAAGATATATAATTTTTATCAGAAAATCCAATTTTGCGTATATTCATTTAACTAGAATCATAATCTTATTGGTAATGAGTTGTATATACCTGTTTGTTATATCAATAAAATATTCATAAAATTATATAGAAACTACATAGGTATCCTAAAAATTAAAGTAAAAACTACTTCTTGTTCTTTCCCTTATTGTAAAAAGGATATTTGATTAAGGACAATTTAAATATACCGGATATTTTGGTTAGTCTTAGCTCAAGTTTTTGAAATTTAATTATAGTACACATTGGGTTACAAAGTACTTAATTTATATCTTAGTTGTATTGACAACTCCATTTTACACTACCAAAGGAAATTAATATATAAAAAATACTTAAATCATCAAATTTTATACTTAGCTCTAAATGAGAAATTCATAATTTCATCATTTATAAATTGACTTATCACTTCTATAACATAAAGTAGATTCATTCTCCCACAGTTGTAATTTCGAATTATTGAAAAAAGAAAAGAAAGTATTTAATTATTTATAGCAAAATTTATAATATCTAGTAGAATTTAAAAAAGAACATATTCCATTTGTATTGCTTTGATAGGAACATAAAACATTGGTCCACAAATTATCATATTATCCAAGACCCCTTACACAGAATCAAAAGTCCTAAATTCAACCCTATTAAAGATCGGAGAGACAACAAAGACATGAAACAAACACAAGTGCACAGGAACCATAGCAAGCTAGCTAGCCCATCTCTTCATCTTCCACACTTCTAAATCTGCAACCCGAGAAAGATACATTAAATACCAAGTTGGTAAACAAAAAGCTTTTACAGTTCACACACAAAAAAAGTAAACTAAAACACAAGCTCAAAAGCTTCAACATTATCATAAAGTCATGCTTCTACTACTATAATTTTTCTTGTTGACCCCCAATAGCAGTCTCTACCAATCAAGCACTTATAGTTATGAGACATCGCTAATTAAAAGCTCAAAGTGCGCACCAGATAATAGAATGCACCGTGCTGGAGTGGCTGAAGGGTGATACCCCACTCGTTGGTGAGAACAGGCTGACCAGAAAAGTGAATAAGCACTGCTTCATCACCAAAAGCCTCACGCACGTTGAAGGGCCCTGCAGCCACCTCGAATGCCACATCGTTGATGAAAACCGTTGATTTCTCCGGGCCAACCGCGCCTACTGCACCCGATTCCCCAACACCTGCCAGCATAGAATCATGTTGACCTTCAACAAAATTTCCTTACATTTGTGTACAGGTTGACCTTCAACAAAATTTACAATATTTTTCGTAATTATTGAAATAACAAATTGTAATCAGTGTATAATAAAAACGATATTAATAATGATTCTCACGAGAATAACGTTGCACTAATCATAGTTTGCCAACTCAACAAATGATGGAAAAAATTGTAAAACTTATTGTGTAATTAGCATTGTTGATATCTTAATCTTATGAGAGTTTAAACCGTCGCAGTAGTCAAACAAGACAGACTGGAGGGACTAATGCCAAGCCATGCACACGTCCATCTAGACAGAGATCGCAAATCCCGGACCCAAAAGACCAAATGATCCTCGGATATTTCCTAATATGACAAACATGTCCATCCAAGCCAGTCCGTACCAGAAAGAGAAGTCTCATACATCAATCACGTCCATGAAAATGTTAGTGAACCTAATCAGATATGCCTGTTTATCTTGGAAACAATGACGAGGACAAAAATATACATATATATTCCAGGATACCTAGCTTATCCCTACATGCACAATAGACCATTTTCCAGTAAAGAGGAGTGGGAATTGTGTGTCAATGGTTTATCATGCATATCCTGACAAATTTGAAATGTTAACTTTTTACCTTGATTTTGATTGATGGAGGATGGAACAGAACTACCAGTAGTAGTTGTAGAGGGAGAGGCAGTAGTTGGATGAGTGGTCAAAGTGTAATTCAGCTGTGGATTGATCTTCATGACTTTCTCTTCTTGATCTTTCTTTGAACCCCCATCGTTCATCATTTCACTCAGCAATAGACTAGTGCAAGGCCCAACTGTGTGTTCAGGTACTTGAACCACATCTGATAGCTCAGAAAAGCAAAACCCTTGTGTGAAGCTAGATGTTCCTTCACTAATATGGTGCACTGATCCTCCGGGCTGTTGCACTGGGAAGAAGAAAGGTTCAGGCAAAACCTCACTGTGGGATTGAAAATAGGTCTGGTTCACTGAGGCAGTTGGTGAATTAGAAACATCAGTAACATTTGGAAAGCCCATGGAGTATGTCTTGTAAAGTGGTGCTTTGGGAGACGATTTTTCCGAAGAAGATGATGAGGATGATGGTGCAGTAGTAGAAGTTGGAGCAAGAGATGTAATTGGAAGGTTGTTTTGGGCTTGTTGGGACTGGTTTTTTGAGTTTTGGAGGTGGCGGAGCTTGTGCTTGCTTCTTGATTTTCGGTTCTGGAACCAGTAAAAGACATTGGCATCACCTACTTGACCATACTCTTGCAATTGAGCCCTGATCTTTCTTATCTCATCCCTTGGAGGGTTCACCATGCCAGAGTTGAAAATTGCTTCAAGTATCCGAATTTGCTCAGGTTTTGGATTCCATCTTGGTTTTGGCTCCGGACTGCGTTCTTCACATCCAGGAACTGTTGGGGAAAATGCACACACACAAACGCACAAATTAATACCTTTCTTGGAGCTCTTGAAAAACCCATTAGATCAATCTCTCTTTCTAGTCTTGGGGTTATATAATTTTGCATATCAACAATAAGATAACAACTAATTTATAAGTATATAATGACTAGTACACAAATGGTCAAGTGTTTGGGTTTGAGGGGTGGGCTAGAGGCCCTAGCCTTTGAGATTCAAAGTAGAAAAGGGTTCAAGAATCTGAAATCAAATGGTAAAAAGGGTTCAACTTTAAATGATGATAGTGAAAATTGTGTAATTACCTGAATTGTATGGGGTTCTGTGGCATCCATTTGACATGAGAGATGAGTTGATGTCGTGCTGCCATTGGTGTTGGGCGTTGCAGGGCTTGGATTTGAACATGCTAGGCCAGTGTCTGTTAGATGAAGCCATGATGGATGATGGGCAAAGTCTAATCTAGATATCAAAGCAGCCAGCCAACCAAAAGAAAAACAACAAGAACTACTAGCCCTTTTGTTGCTCTTGTTTTTGGAACTGAGTAATCAAGGCAATTAGCTTCTTCTCTTATAGCCTCCTCACCTACCACAGCGTACACTATATTTTAATTAATATCAATTAAAAACAAATAAACAGTCATTCCCATCTCCCAAAGAAAAAAAATTAAAAAAAAGAAAGATTTTAAATATAAAAATAGACCAAACCCACAACAGGAATCGCCTGTGAAAAGATATACTAGAAAGGAAAGGGAAATAAATAAAAAGGAAAGTAAGATAAGAGAGAGTGTCATCTCCTCCATCCCTTCCTTACACTTTTGCATTAAAGCCGGAATACTTGTTTACTACTCAAAGTACATGCCAATTCCCCCGGACGAGAAGCAAAGGAAACATTGAAAGGAATACATGCTGGGGGCTTTAGTAGAATCTTATTCAGAGATGACAGAGAAGCTCTAAATGATAAAGGTTTTTATAGCTATAGAAAAGTGGTGAGGGGTGGTTCTGTTCTGATCAGTTTTGTCTCTTTCTTTTTCTTTTTTCCAAATTTCTATGGGGAGGATTCTCTTGGTCACTTGGGTTGCTCACAAGCTATATTAATGGGAGTGTGAAGGCAGAGTAGAAGTAAGTGTTGGATTATTCTAATGGAAGAGGTTGTTGTAGGAATAAATAGGGGGTGGGGGGGGGGGTGTTTGAAAGTCAAGAAGGGCACGTAGTAGAGTTCAATTGAAAAGCGGTGGTGGTGGGATAGTAATTGCAAGTTTAGGTTATTTTGGGCAAAGTAAGTTGGGCTTTGGATTGACTCGAGGGTCATTATTTATTAGTGTTATTAAGAATGTATATATATCTTGGAGTATTTAGGTTCTTTCAAATTTTCAAAAGGAAATCCTTCTCAAAAAAAAAAAAAATTTCAAAAGGAAATGGGAAATTGGGAATGAATGGTGTGCAGGATCTAATTAGGTACATGAATTGTATAGTTAGACCATAAATAATTGTCAGGACAGTCGCAAAACTTGCACGCAACTCTTAAATATTTGTAGCAGTCAAAAAAGGATGGTGAAGAAAAAAAGAGTGGTAATACTAACAGTGCCATGGTACGTTGAGAGAATGGGAGACAATTTTAATAAGATTTGAACTATATCTTTGTTATAGAAGCCAATAGATGAGAATGTGCAGGTTTCCTCGTCAAATAGGGTACACAGTAAATTAAGTGGGGACTTCATTCTGTAATTTGAATCAGCAGAACTCTTGGTGCACTTCTTGTCTGTTGATATATGGACCAGCATTATAATCATTTGATGCCTTTAAATATAAATATACATATATATATATATATATTTGTTTTGTTTTGAAAATAACCTAATAGTTGTACTAGAAAGTAATTAAATTAAAATTTCCTTATAAATGGTAAGTGATAATTTATTATGATATGAGAGGGCATTGATCTTATCTTCTCATTTGTATTTTGCAAATTCACATCTTTGACTTTTCTATAATCTTTTATCAGTTACAAGTTTTATAATATAATATTCCTTTATATAAACACAGTAAATATAACATTCAACGGATTTTTGTGAGTTAATAATATCAAAATCAAATTTGTTTAAATTTGGTATGAGAGTCATTTTCAACACTCGTGGGTCATGCCTTCAAACTCCCGCACTTCATTCTTCTCAAAAAAAAAAAATATCCCTCCTCCCCGTCGTCTTTCTATCAATGCACCCACATCTTTCTTTATCGTTGTTTTCAAATTTCATCCTCCTTTATCATTTAGTTGCAGAGTTGGAATGCTTTTATATTTATTTTTGGTTTTTCAGGATATAAGAAAAATATATCGATAAAATTTGAAATCCATCAAATAATACATACATATAACAAGAGTCTTGTAACTATTTAAATTATCCCTTGATATTTCCAAGACATTCAAGGCTCAAATCTCCATTCCCTGTTGTAACTGTTTACATAATGTTTATAAAAATAGTTCCTAAACCAATGCCTTTTGAGCATTTATTAACATTTCCCTTTAGACGAGGTAATGTGCAAAACAGCAATACAAAAGAATTGTATATAGTTAGTTAGGCAATGTTTGAAACAATAAGGTAAAGTAGCATTTCGAGTTTTAGAAACTCAAGATCCATATTACAAAAAGGCCCCATAGATCTCGAGTCTTTAAGACTTGAGTTTCATGCGAAAAAAATTTCACCTATAGTGGCGTTTTTAAGCCTTTCAGTGACGTTTTAAAGCCCTATAGCGGCGTTTTCGTGGAAAATTTTTTTCTTAAGTACAGATTTATGGAGTGCTATAGTGGCGTTTTTAAGCCCTATAGTGACGTTTTATAGACCTATAGCGGCATTTTTATTCAATTTATGGAAATCAAGCCTTTAAAACTCGATTTTCAGCTTAATTTTTTTCCACTTTAAGCTAATCCACATACAAATCGAGACTTAAAAACTCGATTTTTATCTTAGAACTCGAGTTTTAGACACTCGAGATTCTAGTTTTCAATATTGTTTTGAAACGTGACAATTAACTAAAATTTTTAATATTTATTGTTATTTAGAAAAAAAATTCCCCTTTAGACTATATATATATATATATATATATAAAACATACTAGATACATATATAATTTATACATGTAGTGTAGTCCTTTATGGGATTTCCTTTTTAGTTTTGGGCTTGAATTTGTTTTTTTGTTTTGTTTTGTTTTTTTTTTTTTTGAGAGAAAGTTTCAACTTATGGCATCCGTTCCTGATGATTGTTTCTTGTAATTAAAGTAAGACACTAATTAGTTTTTGGCATAGATAGGAAATGAAATCCAAATCTCTTATTCAATGGTAAGAAACTTTATCAATTAAATTAACTGGAACCTATATTTTCTGTTCAAGTGTAGTGGAAGAAATGTGAGGTATTTTATTTTAATAGGCTTGTTGGCCTTCTTTTGTTTGGAAGAGAGAGAGTTTAGGTTTTTGGCTTCGTAATGTTATAATGGGTCTTTTAATTTGGAAAATTTTTTAGTGTAGTGAAGCTCATGTGATGGAGGCTCAAAATTCTTTTAAGTGAGAGAAGTGTTAGGTAAGGCCCAACTCACATGGTGTTGTTTAGAAGCCCATTTAGTTTAGGCGAGTGAAGTCTAGTGAGGTTAGGACATGTGACATGTGAAAAAAATTTCTTCTCAATTCTTGGTTTTAAATCTAAAAAATGCTTTCAAATCATTTAACATTGACTTTGTATGCAATTTGTATGAATGTCTATTTGGCATCATCTTAAATAGTTTTCTGTTGATTGTCTTTTGCTGAAAGTGGGCTAAACTATATATATATATATATATATATATATATATATATGAGAAAAAAAATGAGGTTTTGAGAATCTTACATAAAAACAAAACAAGCTAAAATATTAACAAAACAACTTGTGGCAAGAAGTTGATAGAAATTTCAAGAAAATAAAAGAAAATGTATATTTGATTAATAACACTCATCTTGTACTAACACTTCCAATTTAGGATTGTAAACGAGTCAAACTTTGTTAAGTAGTGAATATTTAAGCTTGCTCGACAACGAAAGTAAAATGTTTAAGTTTGGCTTGAGCTCAAACCAAGCCTATAAATGATATTTGAGCTCAAGCTTGTAAAAAGTATAAAAGCATGAGCTCATGGCTCGGTTCGATTCATTAATCTAGCCGAGCTTGACCTCAATATCAAGCTTAAACTCGAGCTCAAAATCAAGCTTTTGAGCTTGAGATTCAACACAAGTACATTACCAAGCTTATTTGGTTTGAACAAATGGGCCCAACTCCCAATTACTTAAAGCTGCTTGAGTAATATATGTGTTTGATTATCAAATTTATTACCAAGCCCATAAATGAGCCTAGGTTCAACTTGTTTTGTATCAAGCCTTAATGTTTATGATGTTGTTCATGAACAAGTTGTTTTTGTTTGGGTTTGGCTCGTTTATTTAACAAGCCTAAAATGAAGGTTCAAGCTTAGCTTGTTTATAAACAAACAAACTTGAATGAGCTTTTTATCAAGCTAAGTCTTAGTTGTTTATGAACGGTTTGATTCATTTATTGCCATACTCCAATTCCTACAGTAAGAGTAGAATGAGTGTATTTTTGGTAATGAAACTCATTAGTTATAGCATATTATATTTGTGTATACATTTGTATAAGTTTGTCTTGACTAGTAATTTGGTGTGTTAATAGTATAGTTTAGTCCCATAAAAATTATTTTTTAGCGTCATTGCTATTAAGCTATAAGACATATATTCAGGTGATTAAAATTTAAAAAAAAAAAAAAAAATCTAGAGTTCAAAGCGTCATTAGTCTTGTTAGACAAGCACCATAAGAAATCTGGGTTTAGGCGGCGTTTTTAAAACGTTGCTATAGACACAAATTGTCTATTGCAACCTTTTTTTTTTTTGCGACGTTCAGAAACGTCGCTATAGCATTGTTGCTATCAATAGGTCTATTGCAATGTTTTTTTAAAACGCTGCCATACATAACTCTTTAACAACATTCAAAAATCTTTAGTGATGTTTTCAAAAACGCCACTAAATAGTATGCAATTTTCATTTATATTTTAAAAATACATTTAGTGACATTCCTAAAACGCCGCAAAAAATAATCTTATAATAATGTTTTAAAAATGAAATGTCGCTAAAGCATTTGTCATCTAACTTTTTAGCAATGTCTTATAAATGCCGCTAAAACCTACTCATATATATATATATATATATATATATCTTCATTCTAGTCATTAAAAATACTATAAAAACCTGCTCATAAATTCCACAATAACTAACACAAGCTTGTAATAGATCAAATAAACCTATTGTAGAGACTCAATTTTGCACCCATGATTTAATCAAGGAGAATGACTTGAATGACCATTCATGTACCCCAAAAATCATGATTGCATTACATGCATCAATTTGTTCTTGCATTACTTGCATCAATTTGTTTTTGCATTACATGCATTAATTCATTCATTTCATATCATGAAAATGATCTTGAGGTTCTAACAGTAACGACAGTATACTCGATTTCCAAATCGGACCGTTGGATCGAAAGATATTGCATGATCAAGTTTGCAAGGTCAACTTGCATTATGTCTAGGAGAGGTCAACCACGCATGATTAATTTAAATTGATTCTGATTGGTTAAACAATTAAGATTAATTAAATAATTTTATGATTGATTGATAATTAGTGTTAAAATAGGATTGCATGCATAGGAATAAAAGGGATGATTGGATAAAAATAAAATTGTGGATAATCTGAACTTTATCAAGATTTATTTTAGGGTATATATCTACAAGATAATTGTTCTTAAATAGCCTGAATTATACAGAAAAGAGGCAAAAAATCATAAACGGAGGATGAAAACGCGTCTAGGTACAAGAACCGGCCAAAAAACCCTAAGAGAGAAGTCCAAACGGCACCCGAACATGAAAGAGTGTTCAGAGTCCAAAGGGCAATTCGGCACTTTTGGAGTGCTGAACGGCACTCTAAAAGGGCTGAATTTTCTCCTTGTAGGCTTTGGCCTAACGGCCTTTGAGTAACGATAAGGCATACCATTTTCGATCTTTTCACAAAAGGATGCATCCAGATTCAAACCCTAATCGTTCGTGCCTATTTTTTAGCACCTTCTGGCCTCTATAAATAGAGACTAAATCTTATAATTCAGCACCTTTTTTTTTCCGCTCTAAGAGGCACACATTTTGAAGCTCTCAAATTGCTGATATTTGCTGATCCTCTCTGAGATTTGCTGCTTAAATTAGGGTTTTTAAGTTTCAAAGATAACTGAATAAGTTTCTTTGAACCCTAAAACATCCTCTCAAGAACAAGGAGTGCTCATGCAAGAGGTTGTTTTCAATTGCCCTCTCTTTTTTATGCTATCTTTTTATGGTGATGAATGTTTTATCCATAGCATGAATTGTTAATTGTTATTTTGTTTAAAGCATGATTATTTTTTTATGTGATTGTTATAATCTCTTTCTTGAATATCAATAATCTGCATGTGAGCAATTCTTTTTTCTTAAAATAAAACAAATCTACATATTTATTAGGTGTAGATCTAGATTTTTCTTGAAATAAAATAGATCTACATCATTATTAGATGTAGATCTGATTTTTCCTTAATACAAAAACAGATCTGTATCTTTCTTAGGTGTAGATTTGAATTTTTCTCAAATAAAAACGGATATGCATCTTTATGAGATGTAAATTTGAATTTTTTTCAATTAAAAACTAATTTGTATATTTCTTAGATACATATATGATTTTTCTTTAATACATGCAGATTTGAAATAAAGAAAAAGATTAAACATGATTGTGTTTGCATTTGTTTTCTTTAATAAATGTTGCATAAATTTAGATTATGAGTGAAACTCTCTTCTTAAAAAATCTTTTTCATTTTTTTTTTAACATATACAAACCAGATCTGATTTTTCTATTATCAAAGATACAATTGTTTATCTCAAAACAAATTTGATCTTTTATAAATCCAAAAACCATTTTTTTTAGTTCTTAAAAAACAGATTTGATACTTTTTTCAAATCAAAAGACTTTATTTTATGTAATAAAAACATATCTGAATTTTTATCTTTAAAAACCACTTTCTTCTACAAACTACAAAATAGATCTGGTATTTTGACAAATCAAAATGAATTTTTTTTACCAATCAAAACAGATCTGAATTTTTTTAAAACAAAAGAAGAGACTTCATTCATAAATAAATTTGTGTGATTTAATTTTAGTGTCACATGTTCAACATATCATTTATGATATGCATAAAAAGGTACATTGGTCATAAGTGTCTAGAAGACTGGACTTTGTCTGGGTGGAATGGGTGCCTAACACATTCCCATTCTGTAACCTATTAGGACATATGTGGTTCACATGTTAATTTTATGTAATTGACTAATCCTTTGATAAAACGCACTTTACTTGTAATTGGGTAGTTCTAGGATGCGTTCAAATACTTCAAGAAACAAGGTTTTAAGATCAAGTGTTAAAGTCATTAAGTCTGTCCAAGAAACAAGCTAAGAAGTGCAAATTCATTAAATCTCGACAGCTGCATCTATCGAGGTTTAAGGAAGTTGTTTAGCCCATGGCATGACACCTGCTCAACAGCTTATCTGTCGAGATTTAAGAAATTTAGAATTCTGATATGATTTCTTGGAATCCGTGATTATGTGTTTAGGTCTTCTTTTCTCCTAACCCTAAACATATGGAAGGATCATTTTAAGGGCTGTCAAGTAGTTCACAAGTTGCACAAACATTGAGCAAACTCTGTTCAAGCAAATTGTGATCGGAGATGAAGTTCTTGCCCTAGTTCATCTCTTTATCTTGAAGAAGTTGCTGTGTATGTGCACTGTAGGGTTTTGTAACCAAGTATCTTCTTGATCTTCATCGTGTGGATGAACTGAAGAATTTTATAGCCAACAACCTTTCTTAGTTAGTGATTGAAGTCGCGTACTGGGATCCGCACAATTGGTTAGTCACGTACTTGGGAGCTGTGCATCGAAATGGGGAAACTATCACTACAGAACAAGTCCAATTAGATATTGGGGTAAGAGTTCAACTGTAAGTTGGTAAGGTACTTGGGATTCCTTTATTTGTAACCGCTTGTTGTGATAATAGTGGAGTTTCAAGAGTGGTGACCTGAAAATCACCCGGTGGGGTTGTTGCCGTTAGGTTTTCACCATTCGTAAACAAATCACCGTGTCATTTATTTTTTGCTGCATAATTAGTTTATTGGTGATTTGTTTGTGCTACCACGCATTTGCATAAATTTGATTAATTAATAACTTGACTAATTAATCAATTATTTTAATCACAAGGGGTCAATTCAGTTTTTGGCCTATCATAACCTAGCCTTCGGATTTAGGTCTTTGGTTAAGAAGATCTAGCCTTGTCTTTGTTTGTTTTGGGTAGAATGTAACTAGGACAAAAAGCCATGTATTTTGGTAGATTGTAACTAGGACCCATAGCTATGTAACTTTTCAATTTTCCAATTGTGTAATTTTTGTTCAATCAATGAAGAGAACAATTCAGTTATGTATTTGTATATATTTAGTTTTTCTTATTTTTTGTATAAAAAAAATAAGTGGCGACTCCATACCACTTACCCAAAAAGAGAGTGCCCTAAAAGGTACCCGAATCTCTTTTTTTGAGGGACGCTTCTATCGAGGTCTCTCACACCTATTTATCATCAATATTCCACAATAACAAATGGCCAAACTAACACATATTAACCATAGATTCAAATAGATATATATTTAGTACCAATACATAACATATGTATAAAGTATCATCTTGAATTTAACAAAACACTTGTCTACCTACACATTAAAAACAATCACCCAAACTATGAAAATATTATAAATGAAGTGTCACTTAAATGTGGTTGCTCAAAACAACTATGTAATAGTCTATGGAGCCCCTTAAAACATTGCAATTACCCCACGAAGTTATTTTCTTGATAGGATGAAGCTTGTGATCTTTGAGGAGTTGGAGAATGTTGATTCAAACCGAAACTACATTGAATACAAATTAAGATTAGTTATAATTTTATAAAGAAATCATTTTGAATAACACAATAATACTAGCAATAATTAAAAAAATGTAAACACTAAATACAATCATAAAACATTAAAATTTAATACCCTCAACAATAATCATCCAAAATTACACCATACAATCAACAATTCCAATATCACCGTGGACTACATAAAAGTAGAGAGCAGAAGTTAAAGATAAATTGAGATTCAACCATATTTTTGTTTCTAAAAAACAAATTAGAAAAACTAAAAAATGACAAACTTCTTTGATCCTCTTACTAGTAAGGACACTTAAATCCATCGAGAAGTATTAGGAGAGCCCATTCAATTGGGTTGCAACCATTTTTCAAACTCAAAGAAGTAGATTAGGAACACTTTAAAAATTACATACTCCTTGGTTGCTCTAGCTAATGACATGACAATTAGTTCCAGTTGCCTCATCTTGATGCTTAACTGCACTAGCTATCTTAAGAAAGCATTCTACATGCCACTGTAGGACATTCTTTTCTTTTTGATTTGCTAGACCACAATAGAGTTTCTTTTCATAAATCCATCTCCATACAAGAGATTCCACTTAATTGATAAGAACACAAAAAATAAAATGATAAAATGGGTCTTCTTTTTTAATCAATAACAGGTAAAGATTAAAAATACTAGAACATGTATTGATTCTAAACAACAAACATCCACCAAAATCAGAATTTTATCAATAAAAAATTCAATAGCAAACAAATGGAAGCTTAAAGCCTAAAAAATAATAGAAACTCCTAACATTAGTGTAAGCCCCCTTATAACACCATGCATGCTACCTGCTTGCTTCAACTCAACAATCCACCACAAAATAATTATCAACATCACAATATAAAAGCTTACAAATATTGGGAAAAAAAAATAAAATAATCAAACAAATATAACTCAATAATATCCATCCAAATTTTCCTTGTTTAATAAATACCCACAATATCAATTGAAACCGCCTTATAACACCATACAAGCTACCTGCTTACTCCAACTCAACAACCCACCACAAAATTAGTCATTAGCATCACAATATAAAATGCTAACAAGCATTGAAAAAAAGGTAATAAACAAATATAACTAAACAATATTCATTCAAATTTTCAAAAATAAATAACAATCTCAATATCAATTTAAACCATCTTCTAACATCATGCAAGCCATTTGCTTACTCTAACTTAACTATCCACCCCAACACAATCAACATCACAAGTACAAAATTTTATAAGTATTTAAGTGAAAATTACATGCTATGCTCAAGCCAAGCACGCACATTTTCAAAAAAAATCCAAACTTACCACAATAAATGAGTGTTTAACCTACAAAATAAGAGTCTAATATTTATAAGAACGTTATCAATGCACATACTAGCTATATCATCATTATTAACAATAGCATATACTAATCCATATTCTCTTTTCACAATCGAAATAAATATTCAAAATATAAGAAATTATTAAATTAAATTTTTGGTTTATAACGGAGTTTTTACCCTTTTTTCTAGTGTTTTATAAAACATCTTCAGAAACCTCTCAATACATAGACACACATATGACACATCCAACAGCCTCATTCAACATACTCATACAATCCTTAAAATTATAATGCTCAATAGCTTCACCAAAAAAAAAAAAACAAAAAAAAAAAAAAAAAACAAAACAAAACAAAACAAAAATATACATCACCTAACCAAGTGTTAGAATTGGAGAAGTCACTACAAACCACTTGTCACCATCATCCAAACGGGACAAAACCAACTATAAAAAACTTCAATTAATTAAATTAAACAAATGCCTCTGAATTCAAATAAAAACTCATTACAATTCACTAATTAAAATAAACCTATATTTAATCTTACAAAAATAAAAGTCTCAAAACCCATATCATTTCAACAAATCCAAACCCAAATTTTACAAAAATCAAAACTAAATATTTAATAAAGAACTTACATGTTACACCACAAAATCCAAACCAAAATTTCATAAAAATCAAAACAAAAAATTAAATAAAGAACCTAAATGTTAAGTCTCCAAATCCAAAACCAAAATTTTCACAAAAATCAAAACTATACATCAAATAGATAACTTACCCCAAGCAAGAATGAGTGAGGAGAGGAGATGAAGGAGGAAAGAGGAGGGAGAGGAAGGAGTGGCAATGTCGGCGGTGGTGGCAGTGGGCGGTGGGTTGGGTAGAGAGAGAGAGAGAGAGAGAGAAGGAGTGAGGGGAAAGAAAGAGGAAGCCGAATCAAAAGCAGAGGCAAGGGGTGATCGACAGCGGCAAAGGCTAGCGACGGTGGTAGTGGATGGTGCTTAGAGAGAGAGAGAGAGAGAAGAGGCGTGAGGAGAGAAACAAAAAAGAAAGAAAGAAAACCCTGAGTGAAGGACTAAGAGATGAGGTGTGGGAAACGAAATTTTTGGGAAATTACATGTGGGAAGAATGAAAAAAATCGGGGAAGCTTGTCCTATTGCAGTGGTTTAGATGTTTCACTAAAGGTGTTGTTACTATTTTAGTATATTGCGATGTTTTTAAAAACATCGCTATAAAGTTTTGTTTAAGAACTATTGTGATGGGTTATAAAAATGTCGCTATAGGAGAGAAACACACCTTTGAAACTATAACAATTGCGGCACTTTAAGAAAACGCTACTATTGTTTTGGGCTATTGCGACGTTCTTTTGTTTATGATTTTACTTGGATTAGATGATGTTGTTTCTAAACGGACTTCCTTAAGTAATGTCTTAATTAAGGAGACTATCAAGACCAATGTGATTATTGAAGAGAAAGTGTCTTAATTAAGAAGACTATTTATGATCAATGTAATTATTGAAGATAAATTAGACAATAGCTATCGAAGGAAAGTAAATGATGAAGTAATAATTGAGTTTCAAACTTCCAAGTATTAGAAGGCTAAGGTTGTGTTTGATTTATGCAAAATCATCACTCAATTCTTGAAATCTGTGGATCCCACCTCAAGTTAGTTCTAATGGGTTAGTTGTTGTTGTTGTTTTTTTTTTTTTTTTTTTTTTTTCAATTTTTATAACTCATAACCAAAAAAAATTGAGTAAAAGTTGTTGAAACTAAGAACTCATTTTAGAAGTTTTCGAATTATAAAAATTGACTTCAGTGGCAAACTAGTAAAACAAATAAAGGTGTTAGGACCCACACTTATGACCTCTCCAACTCGTATCATCCACTAGGTTTACTGCAAGACTGATCATTGAACAAGTAAGGCAGAGGATTGGGTTTGTGGGTTGAGATTGGTGGTTTGTGTGTTGTTTATGGTGGCGTTAGGTTTATGGGTTAAGATCAGTGTTTTGTGGGTGGTTTTTGGTGGCATTCAAATCAGTTGTTGTTGGGTTTTGTGAGTTCCTGTAGTTATTGGTTTTTGCATCAAACAATGGTTGAATTTGTGTAGTAGCTGGGTTGATTGGTGGTGGTAGGCGGTGGGGTACTTAGGTCGATTGGAGAGAGTGGGTGGTGGTTGTTGGATTTTGTAGCTCGATTGTTCTATATAGTGGTGATTTGGTTTGGCTTCTTTGGTTTGTCAAAGGATTTCTCTCAATTGTGGTTTGTGGGTTGGGTTTTTGTAAGGAGATAAGCAAAACGGTTGTTTCAAGCAGGTTAAGAAGTTAAGGGCAAATAGTTGTTCTACTAGTGGGTTCCATCAATTGAGATAAATGTTGAATTTTCTAACCTAAAACTAAGGGGATTTTAGAGTGAGTAAAGAATGCCAAACATGGTGTGGAATGAGTTAAGAGAAAATAGAGAATCAAAACTGAGAAGTGAGAATGAGTTATAAGTTAAGAAAATTGAGATATGAATTATGAGATATAAGTGGTGCTAAAACCAAACAGAGCCTAATAAGTAATTCAAAGTTACACTAAAGCATGATGTTGAAAGGTTGATCAGTGCCAATGTGAATAGGTTGATGAATACATTAAACGATTGGTGATAGATGTTTGAAGATAACAACTAAGAACTTGAATTACATTCAAAGGAATTTGAATATAATTAAGGTTAACAAAGTAACAAACTACAAGTAAACCTATATACTTAATTGATCGAATACTTTACAAAACTCTAGGAACTAAGAAAAAACTACAAAAGAAATATAATAGCAAGATAATAATTCTCTATACAATAATTATTTTAGTGGAGAGGTGTTTTTTATGTTTTCCTCCTTAAAAATGAGTCATTTATTTATATTTGAGGCCTCTAATGGTTATTGAGACAATTACTCTTTCCCTATGGTCCACTCTTCTTAGGCATCAATGCCCTAATGCAACTTATCATGCTTCTATGTGTTGCTTGTAACGTCCTTATTGCCACTTGTCTTTGATATGTACACCATTACAAATTTTAGTAAATGCTTCATGTCTTGTGTATTGCACAATTTTCTTCATGGTTACCACTTTACAGGTGTTGCATCTCTATTCTGCTACTTGTCACAATAATGACAAATCAGGAAATATTTTTATAACCAGCAAGTCTTGCTTTATTATTTATGAAATATTCACTAAGGTCCCTATTTGCTACTCATCTTGCAACAAATCTCTTTTTTTTTTTTCTTACCGCCAAATAAAATCACATCCAAGAGAGCTTTGTAAACATATTGTCGCCATTGTGGATGACTAAATTTATAGTTTGAAATAAATCAAACAAGTATAATAGTTTCACAAATGTGAATTTGTATTGATCAATGTGTGGTAAAATTCTCTAAAATTACAAGAGAGCAATCCTTTGATTTGATCTCCTTGAAAGATTTGTTAATTGGAAATGTGGTAATGTGATTTTGATTTGAACACAAAACATCCTTCAATTTGGCTGAATGATGGATCGAAAACCCTTAAAACAGAATTATAATGAATATCTGGCTATGAGCTTGTAAGAAACACTTTGTTCTTTGTGTTCTTCATATTCTTTGTGTGTTCTTCATCTTTGAAGGTTTGTGGTGGAAGTTTTTCGGGGCTTTGGAGGCTTGAATCTGTAGAGTTTCACCAATTCGTAGTTTCTTGAAATTCCTGGAGGCTCTTAAGCTTGATTTCAATGAACTTTGAGATCTAGGGAGATGATTTGGATGATTTCTCTTCAAATGTTCTTTGTATTCGAAGGTTGAAGTTCTTGAAGTTCCTGGAGGCTTTAGGGCTTGATTCCAGCAGAGCTTATGTACTTCTGAATCTTCTTTGATGCTGCTTGTGGCATGGATGCCTTGGTGTCTTCCAAGATGCCTTCGTGTGCCCAAGATGTCTTAGGAAGGCCTCTATTTATAGGAGTTTAGGGGTAGGTGAGTGACACGTGGCGGAGTTTGATTGGTGACACATGTCATAGCCTGATAGGAGGAGCTTTAAGACTTTTCTTCCAAGACACATGACATCATTTGATTGGCTGAAATGTTTTAATTTTCAAGATGACACATGTCAGCAATCAATTGGATTGCTTATGTCATTACTTACACGTGTCAATGTGTGGCATATGCCATTGCTTACACGCATCGATGTGTGATTGGATTTTGCATGCTTTTTATGCTTTTATTTCAATGACACTTGGAAAATCTCTGTTGGTTTCTAAATAATGATAGCAAAACCTAGTAGCAGTACATTATGCTTTGTGTAATTGGTTGTACTTTGTGGACTTGGTAATATGATGTGCCAGCTTGTGATAGGTTGGAAATTTTCCCTCTTTATAGCCAAGTTTGCTAGTCCCTAAACTTCTTGTAAAACTGGTTAAGGAGCAACTTGGAAGTGAATGTGCTTAATCATCTTTTAATGTTGCAATATCATCCATGATGGGAAAATTCTCCAAGCTTGTAAGGCGATGTGTCTAAATTAGCTTCACTCCTTGATTTGATTTTAGAAAAAAAGATTATCTCTCTGAAACCTTGCATCCATATATGTCTCATATAATGCTTCTCTGATTGTGGATAATTGGTTGTTCTCATCATTGCAAGAGTGCCATGAATAACAACCTTTACGAACAGACTAGCCTAAACAGTTTTTTATCACAAAGGCACCTCAATTCCAATTAGCTTCGTGTGAATGCTTTATTGTGTCAACTATTATTATAGCTTGCCAATTCTAATTTTGACATAAAATTTGGTTTTCAGCACTTACTGCGGTTGTTGAACTATTTTGGATACATTTATCTAAATCTGTGATCCATTTTGTCAAGAGTTTTTTTGTGTTTGAAATGGCTTGTTGAACATTAGCAGTTTTATTTTCAAAGATAACTTTATTTCTGTTTGTCCAAATGACCCAAAGAGTGGCATTAATATCTTTAAGAACTTTATCTTCCAATCCATTACCTGTTCTACATTTTTCTAGAGTTGTTATCAACCATTGTTGAATAGATGAAATTGCATAAAATCAAAGGGTCTGAGACGAGACAAACCATAAAGCTCTAGCAAAAGGACATTTGAGAAAAAGATGATCCAACATTTCATCTTCTTGATCACACGTTACACATTTGGGACTGGCCATTATTTGTCTTCTAATTAGCTCCATTCTAGTAGATAACCCGTTGTGTAAAAGTTTCCATAAGAACATACAAATTTTATATGGAATTTTTAGTTTCCAAAGATTTTTCCAACCCATTCCATTCATACCATGATTAGTTATCCCATCTTGCTCCATGGTAATTAATTTGTATCCCTCGTCAACCTTGTATTTCCTTTCTTTGAATGAGACCATAAAATTTTATCCGAAACTCCAAACTTTGAATGTGGGGTATTTATTATCTCTCGTGCAACTCTTGAGTCATATAAATGCAATAAGTTCAGCTTTCTTAGTACCTGTTTCAAGATCCATAAGATCTTGAACTATGCCTTTGTCAAGTCGGTATTCCAACAATGTTGTTTCATTATGAGGTTTATACTATAGTAGATCCCTTAATTTAATATTATCTCCCATTCCTACTTGCCATTTAGCTCCTGAAAGTTGTGTTTCTTTTGTTTTCCATATTTTTTTCCATATTTTGGATGCAGTAGCTAGATATCTTTTCATACCCCATAAGTTAGGAACTTTTGGAAAATACTTTCCTTTAAGAGTAGTGGCTAGTAGTGATTGAGGATTTTGAGCTATTCTCCAGTATTGTTTGGCTAGGAGGGTTTGATTAAACTGTTCTATCTTCTGTGGACACAACGGGGAGTCACCACCTAGTTTTACAATGGCCTAAGAACCATGAATATAGCATCATTTCGAGGAAGGACCTTTAACCTTACTACTAGTGTATGGGTTCAGAGTTTAGGTACGGTTTTGGGAAGGTGTTAGGCACTCAAAACCGCCCAACCTTAGGGTTTTCTTTCACTCATTGTGTCTTATGTCTTAATCTCATTAAAGGCACATTCAACATTGCATTCTATACTCACACACACACTAGCATACATCTAACAATCAACATGGCATCAATCATCTTAAAACCTAATCACTCATCTATCATGGCATATCACAACCCAAGCATACATCTATCTCATCTCATCCAAGGTAGTAAGCATATCACAATATAGTAGCATCAACAACGCATTAACATCAAGCATATCCCAAACATCCAAGCATAGTAACATGGGATTAACTAAGCATATTCATCATGTTCATAAACCATATCATGCTCATCATCCCAATCAAATGCATGTTCATGTAATTATGCATGATTTACCTCACTTACCTCATAGCACCACAGCATCTATGCATCAATATATGTTCATGTTCATATGCATATTCATTTGATTTATCCAATATATAAACCCTAATTATCAATCTATCAATCCATGCATGTGAAACATGTTATTCTACTAACCCTAGACCTAAACATGTGAAAACTAGACTTAACAAGACTTAAACAAAGGATTAAAACTAAGCAAAACAATCAAAATTGCAAGAACCCTAAATCTGCATTTTTTGGCATGAGTATGCATATGCATATATGAGTATGCGCACGCATACACGCCCAAAAACACAAAGCAACAAAACAACAATCAAACCAAACCTAATATGCTTTTAATATAAAACTAAACAACCTAAACTAACATTAAAACATATTCATCAATATATCAAATCATTCAACTCTCCAATAAAAACATGATGAGACACAACAAAACAAAATTAAACAAAGCAAAACATATTTCTAAGCA
This sequence comes from Quercus robur, assembly GCF_932294415.1. NCBI lineage: Eukaryota > Viridiplantae > Streptophyta > Magnoliopsida > Fagales > Fagaceae > Quercus > Quercus robur. The sequence goes on from NC_065538.1 coordinate 44,878,867, forward strand.
TGTATAACAAATAAATCAAATAAAAACAACATGAACACAAGTTGTAAAAAACCAAATTAAGGAAGAGCCATGAAGAGAGACTCACCTTGCTTATGGAAAACACAACTTGATTGATATTTAACCAGCCCCTCAGTGCCCACACAACAAGATTGAATGATGATCAAAGGAATCAAATATATCAATAGTTCATTGGTAATCACAACTCAAAATAAAAAGATATTCTTGAAAAGATTGTTTAAAAAAGGTTTTGAAAGAGATTAGAAAATAGTTTGCTGCCTTAGAACCAACTAAAGAGAGGTTTTGATTTTTTCAAAAACGTGCTAAGAGGCTACCTTAGGATTTTCAAAAGAGAAAATAGGGTTTTAGAGAAGATGGAGGCCAAAAAATCTTTCTCTCTAGTTAGGGTTTTGATTTGAGACATAAGATGAGTATTTATAAGTTAAAATTAGAGTTTTAGGGGCTTTTTAATAGTCTTTGGATGTTCTCAAGGGTTTATGGGCCAGGCCACATCAAAGCATGATGTTTTGGGCCTTTAAAATGAAATTTTAAAAGAAAGAAAATCGGACTGCCCAATTGGCCCAACTTCAAATGATCATAACTTACTCACTATAAGTCCAATTTAGGCTAAATTTCTATTCAAATTGAATCCCAAGATGTCTAATTCCCAATTCAAAAATTCTTTTTTGATAAAAAATTATGGTCAAAACACTGAGAAAAGATCATTTTTCAACATCGTTTTCAAAGCAATTTGAGCACTTTTGAGTTATGATTACTTCTAAACTATAAAAATAACTTCAATTACCTTTTGCAGACATGTCAAGCTCATCATTGGGACCGGGGACTAAAATTGATTAACCGGGTACAAAATGAGGTGTCTACATCTTCCTAATACTTGCTCCTCTTAGTGTTTCCCCACCAAAAATCTCTAATGATACTATCAATTTTATTGCATGTATCTTTGGGTAATCTATGGATCTACATAGAATATATTGGCATAGCTTGCATGACCGATTTAATTAGAGTTAGCTTCCTAGTTGATGATAGGAGTTTACCTTTCTAAGTTTGAAGTCTACTCTATAACTGATCAATGATTTGGTTGCCAATTTCTCTCCTTGTTGTTCTTGGGTCCACCGGGATCCCTAAATATTTCCCAATCTTTGTTTTGAGGCTAGGTCTTTTTTTATAGCTTCATCGCAAGTGGGACTAACTACTATGACTGATTTGGTGCCATTTATCTTTTGACCCGACATTTCATAAAAGCTTTGAAGAGTTTCGCTCAGATTGTCTATAGTTTGATTGGATATTTTGAAGAAGATGATAATGTCATCCGCAAACATGAGGTGTGAAATAGGTAGCTCTCCTTTATTTATCTCCACTCCCTTTAGCATGCCTTTAGCTTCTAAATCTTGCAACATGCATGAAAGAATATTTGTGTAGACAATGAATATGTATGTTGATAATGGGTCACCTTGTCTTATACCATAAATCATGTTTGAATTTTTCTGTAGGAGCTCCATTGACTAAAATGTTGTATGTCACTGTGCTGACACATTAATTACATCACCAATTGAATCCATTGTTGGCTAAAACCCATTTTTTGAAATGTGGTTTCAATAAAATTCCAACTCAGTTTATCATAGGCTTGCTGAATTCCATCTTGCAACGAATCTAACTGGCCGTTCCAAAGTCGTGTTAGGTTGAAGAAGAAATTAATTAGATAAATAAAGATACAAGCTGGTATAAGTTTTCTAGCATTCTTGTATATAGCAACTTTATTTCTGTTGAAGTATTTCACTAAAAGAATAATATTTTTAATTTTATTCTCCATTCATTCTATAGTCAAATTTTGGACCATGAATGTTTACTTATTGATTTAGTTTTATTTAAAATTATAACCATATTAAACTCACATTTTTATAACAATTATCTATATTTACTTGACCTATATATCCCCACTATTTCATATTTAGTTGACCTATTTAACTTTTGCGTAACTCACCAATTTACTAAGATAATAAGTAGGTCCTTTTCTTTCACCTATTGGAGATACACTATTAGTCAATGTCATCTATATATTCTTTATCTTTTTCACTCTCATTCTCTGCCAAAAAAATAAAAAAAATAGTATTTTTTTTTTCCTATAACTATTCTATCTGAGTATGAAAGAGAGATCCATTTTAGAGCCTCCTATCTTATTTAGTAGCATAAGCTTAAAAGAGAACAATAAGGGTAGCTTGATTGTTGTATCTCGGAGACAACATACCTAAAAGTTGAACTTTTCCCTATCTTGTCGAGAAGTTGATCTTTTGTGAATATATATATATATATATATATATATATAATTTTTTAAATTATAAAATGAATTTATCTATTGATTTATCTTGATAGTACCAACAATTTCTATCTCCCGTATGATCAATGCAAACTAGCAATATTGTGGTTGGTAGTGATCGAGGAAATGCCCTAACTACGAGTGGAAATGGGGTGAGTTTGGTAGCTTTTGGATTGGGTCATAAATGAGTCGGGTGCATAATCACCCATTTATCGATTTATGACCCATATAAATATAAATTAAATATCTATTATCCACCCAACCCATTATAATTTGTAAGTGTGTGTATATATATACTTACAAATTACCAAAATATATTCACTAGAAAGGAATTATTACCAAAACATTCACAGTTTTTTTGAACTTCTTTTTTTTAGAAAACTAATATACATTTCCAAAAAAATAAGAAAAGCAAAAGGAAAATTCACCCACAATTTGGTCTCCAAGAAACGAAGAAAAACAAAAGAAAATTACAAAAATACTGACTTTTTTTTTTTTTTTTTTTCTCAAGAAAACTAATGTATCCACTATTTGATTATGAGAAAACTACACAAACAAAAGGAAAATTCACCCACTTTTTGGCTCTTCTTACTCAAAGTTCCAATTTAAGAGTGAAAATCACTTTGGTATGTTTTCTCAGATTTGACTATGTTTCAAAACTTTCTCACCATTTCATACATTTTCCTTGAAACTAAACAGGCCAATAATAAATAAAAAAATGAAATACCTCTTGAAAAGATTGAGAAGACTTCGACCACGAAGCAATTACAATAAAGTCTCAACCAATTGTTGAGTGATTTGTGCTCTTCTAGAGAATCTCTATATTTGTGCTCTTCTAGAGAATCTCTATCTCTTAACAACACTGAATTTTACTCTTTTTTTTCCAATTGAATCGATAGGTAATTGAATTTTTTTTTTTTTTGAGAAATTGAGACATAGAACCCAAGGGCTAGGAGATTCTAAAAGTCTCTTGGTCAGAAAAATGAGCGAGATATAGAAAGAGAGAAAGAGGTATGTTTGTTAGTTAAGAAAATGTGAAGAAAATACAAGAAAGTCAATGAGAAAAAAGAACAGAAAGTGTCTAGCAACTAGGTTGGTGGATGCGTTAAGTTAGGGTTTTATCTTTTCTTTTCTTTTCTTTTAATGTATTAAATTTTAAATTTTACATGGGATAGTGGATACCAAGTAGACTAACCCATTAATACTTATTTAATAATTGATGATGCAAAAAACTCAGCAATTGAGCTCTTCATCGCAGCGGATGGACGAAACTGTGATTGGGGTCGTCTCTATAGGAGGAAAACTTGCAAAATGAACTAGGTCGAAAAGTAACACACCGGTGTGGCATTAGCCAAACTACCTCCGATACTTAAGTCAGTAAGGGAGAAAGGATTTTAGAGAGAAACAGACTAGAGAGTGATTTTCGTAGAGTATTTGTGTGTAATTCGGCCTACCTTGAGTTTCTAGCGCTTTGTCTTTTATAGTTGAATGCCTAATCAATGGGCAATGAATCACTGTATTTATGCTCAATGGCTAGTGCGTTATAGAATCTTTGTCTGAAGTTCACAGCTCATTCTGTGACTGTTGCTCTGTCCGTTATATTTCATCATCAATGATCATGATAAATGCGTAATGTCTTCTTTGGGTAAATGACGATCTTCACATAGTGACGACCATAAATTTCTGACTTATTAGCTGCCCCCTTGTTTGAATTGTTGTTTGTTAGTTTAGATAAAAACAAATTCATCTGACACTTTGTATTCCGTGTACTACGCATTTATGACAGTTTTGATGTCTGAGCAATTGAATGACACGTGTATGGCCAGGATGCGTTTGTCGTGCAAACATGTCTCAGTTTTCCCATGCCTATTTTGGCCACTTGTTTCCCTCCTCTTTCCTTTCTTCTGTATTTTTTCCTTATTTAGGTTCTGTTCTAGGGTTTGTTTCTCCCCTGAGCTTCCTTTATCTATCCTGCATTTCCTGGTAAGTTCTTCGTGCTTCTTCTCTTTTCTGGTTCTTCCATAGTAGATTATTCTGCTGTTAGGGTAGATTGTCCTTCGATAGCTTTCTTTTTTGCTCATTTAGGTTGCTTACTCGAGTCTGTAGAGGGTTAGTTTCTTTGTAAGGGAGGACTGTCCATACACTTCTGTCCTTTCTTCATTATTCCCTTTGGTTTCCCATTCTGTTGAGGTAGCCAGGTTGTTAAAGATGTATAAGGTAAGGTCAAGTGATTTGGAGACAGGGTTATCTTCGTCTGATGATCGCGTGATCTCGGAGGCTACTTTTGTTTCCACCCCCCATAAAGCTTGGAATATCCCGTGTTCCCTTACGGGAAAGGATGTGTAGCAGATCAGGGATAGGTTTCAGTTCCCTGATTCGGTAAAAATTAGGATCCCAAGTGACGAAGAAAGGGCTTGTCACTTGTACGCTCATGTGGTTTGTTTTTACGAGGCCGACTTTACTAGTGGTCTTCGTTTCCCCATTCATCTCTTTGTTAGGGAACTTTTTTCTTTCTTGCATCTTGCTCTGGCATAGTTAGTGCCTAACTCCTAGTGGATCATCATCTCTTGCATGGTGGTTTGGATGTCCGCCAATGATGGTGATGTCATTAAGAGGGATGAATTCCTCCATTTTTATCGTCTGAGGAAATCGAAGGACCTCGGCTATTATGAGTTTAAGCCATGGGATAGAACTTTTAGGTTAATCCTCGATTACCCATCGTCTCTTCGAAATTTGAAGCCAAATTTCTTTTTTGTCTCTGGAAGTGGTTGGGAGTTCATCCCTGGTGAGGACCTGGACGAAACCCCCAAGTTTTTTCGTAGTTGGGGAGTTCCCGTCTTTCTTGTCTTTCAATTACTTTTCCCTTCTTTCATGAGTGACAATGATAGATGACTTACTTGTGTTTCTGTTTGCAGTTTCCCAGTGTCCTCGTCTAAAGAAAAGGTATCATCATCGAGCTGAAAGAGTGAAGGAGTACTTGGAGTCTGTCAAAGATTTTGACGAGCTCGTTTCTTCTCAATCTCCATTTCTTCACTTTTTGGGTCCAGAACCGTCTACTAAGGTTTGGAAGAATTTGGAAGTTGTAAAGAAGAGTAAGCGCTTCTTTCCTTTTGTCTTTTTTTTTTTTTTTTTTTTTTTTTTTCTTTTTATATATATTTTTTGTCCTTTTAGGAATGACGACTAGGTTTAGTAAGCAGAAACTGGTCGAGGCCCAAGAGAAGAAGGCTAAGGGTGACACCATTAGTGGTCTCTTGTCAAAGAAAAAGATGGGCGATGCCTCTAAGAAAGATCCTGTGATGACACTTCCTCCTACCTACTCGCTTGCTAAGCGCCCTGCCTCTCCCACCTCGTCATTGGAGGTGATTGCCTTTGGTAGAGAGGAGGTTAGGAAGAAGAAGAAGGCTGGTGGTAAGTCTTTTCTTCCCACCTTTTGGGATGATGCTGACGTGGCAGCTTTGAAAGCTCATGAGGTGCTCTTTATGGATGACCTAAGCCCTCTAATGGCGAAGTCATCCGGTTAGGTGATGTCGTCCCATATTCAGAAGCTTATGTAGGTAAGTGTTGCAAGTTGTTTTTTACTTCTTCTTTCTCTTTGCTTTACTTCTAGTAAGGGAAAAAATCTTTTGTAGGCTTTGGGGGAGTCTCTGTTCGTCTCGGGAAGGCTCTTGGACTTGGAAAAGAAAGTGGCCACGTCTGAGCCTTTGGTCAAGTATTTGTCCACTAAGAATGAGACGCTTAAGAACAAGGTTGTTATTCTCACTGTTGAAGCTGAAAATGACAAGGAGTGCGTGGCAACCTCAGAGAAAAGCCTATAGGTGGAAAAAGACTTCTACAAGCTAAAGGACAAGTAGATTGGTGACCTGGAGCTGAAACTGCAGACAGTTGGGGCCACGACGTAATAGGACTTCAAAGACCCTGAAGAGTATTTCAATGAGTTGTGCAAGTACTACGTGGAGGGCTTTGATCTTCTAATGAAGTGGGTGGCAAAGCATCACCCTGGCTTGGACCTCTCTGGCTTGGCCATGGATGATGTTAAGAAGGAACTTATGTCTGATCGTCCATCTGAGGCTACAGCAGACAATGTGATGGAGGGAGCCATAGACATTGCTGAAGTAATGGAGGAGGTCGCAATTACAACCCCTGCAGACCCTGTCCCTGATGAACAGTAATCTTTATGTTTTTTCCTTTCCTTCTTTCTTTCCTTTTTAATTTTTTTTTTTTTTATTGCAAGGTAAGAACAATACTTTTCTTTGGGCCTGTTGTTTTGGGCAATTGAACAATTCTTTTGGGGCCCATTGTTTTGGGCAATTAAACAATCACTTTAACAATGATAGCTAGGTTGGTTGTAGTAGACAACTCTTTTTACATTTGGTTGTGTTGGATGACCTTTTATGATGATGTGCTAAAGTAACTTTTTATACTTAGCTCACGTTTGAATAGCTTTCTGTTTTTGGCTATGTCGGAACAATTATGTGTGAATGACGATTCTAATCATGTTTGAACACCTTAGCACTTAAGATGCGTTTTGACCAGCTTTCTATTGAGCCATGTCTGGATGACGAGCTTAGTACCCCTTAGCCATGTTTGAACAGTTTTCATTAAGCCGTGAATGACAACCTTAGTTGCGTTTGAACAACTTAGTATATTTTAGCTTTGTTTGGACAACTTTTATTGAGTCATATTTGGATGTCAATCTTAGTATTTTTTTATTTTATTTTTTTTAGCTGTGTTTGAACAATTTTTATTGAGTTATGTTTAAATGATGATCTTAGTTGTGTCTGAACAACTTATTATCTTTTAGCTGTGTTTGGACAATTGTATATTGAGTCATGTTTGAATGATGACCTTAGTTTTATTTGAACAACTTAGTATTTTTTAGCTGTGTTTGGACAACTGTATATTGAGTCATGTTTGAATGACAATCTTAGTTGTGTTTGAACAACTTAGTATTTTTTTTTTTTTTTTTTTTGCTGTGTTTGAACAGCTTTTATTGAGTCATGTTTGAATGACGATCTTAGTTGTGTTTGAACAATTTAGTATTTTTTATCTGTGCTTGAACAACTTTTTATTGAGTCATGTTTGAATGACAATGTTGTGCTGTACTCGTGACTTTAAGCCTTGGCATTGGAGCGTCTTTATGTTAACCATTTTTGATGTTTTGTCTATTTGTGCTCGAATGACGATCATATTGGTTGTGTTTAAACAACTCTGATTTAGTCAACTTTGGTGCCTGTGTGTGAACAGCTTTTGATTTAGTGTTTTAATGACGGAGGTCCTTGAGACGTCTCCCAAGGATGACTCCTAAGTGTTGCACATATTTTTGTTGACAAATAACTCATGAATACTCATTGATAAATAAGCATGGATAATGCTTTCATGTATTACTGGTCTATGAATGACGAAAGTAATAACTGTTGTACATACTAATATGAAGATTAGGCAACTTGAAATGTAAAGCATTCTTTACTGGTAGTATTTCTTCAAGTTTTCTATGTTGCATGGTCAAGGCAATTCTTGACCGTCTAGAGACTTCAGGTAGTAGTAGCCTGCTCTGGAATGATGGATTACTTTGTAGGGGCCTTCCCAAGCTGGTCCCAGTTTTCCTTGGGATGGGTCCTTTGTTGCTTGTGATACCTTTCTAAGGACGAGGTCTCCTATATTGAACCATCTTACCTTGACCATTCTCTTTGTAGTATCTAGCCATTGCTTCCTTGTGTTTGGCCATTCGCTTCATAACTTCTTCTCTGACTTCATCAATTAGGTCCAAGCTACTGTTAAGCTCCTGCTGGTTCTTCTAGTTTTCATAAGTTTTGACTGGGAAGCTCGTCAATCCCACTTCCACTGGTATGATGGCCTTAGTGCCAAATGTTAGCCTAAATGGTGTTTCTCTTGTTGGAACTCTTGTGGTCGTCCTATATGCCCAAAGGACAATTTGTAGTTCTTCAGGCGACGCCCCCTTTGCCACCTCAAGCCTAGTTTTGATAATTTTAAGCAAGCTTCTGTTCATCACTTCTGTCTGGCCGTTGGCCTAAAGAGTTGTGATTCTTTACTCTTAAGTGCTGGCAAATTTTTTGAAACTTGGGGTTGTCAAATTGTTTTCCATTGTATGATATTATGACAAATGGGACTCCAAACCTGCAGATGATGTTTTTCCACACAAAACTTGTGACTTTAGCCTCTATTATCGTCGTTACTAGCTCTGCTTCTACCCATTTTGTGAAGTAATCGATTGCCACGATCAAGAATCTGAGTTGTTTCTTCCCTAGAGGGAATGGGCCCATAATATCAATTCCCCATTGGGCGAAGGGCCATGGTGAGGATATGGGTGTCATTGTCTGTCGTGGTCTCGTCTAGACATTTGTGAAGCGTTGACACTTGTCGCATGCTCTGACGATGTCATATGCATCTTTCTGTAGGGTTGGCCAGTAATATCCTGTTCTAAGCGCCTTTCTTGTTAAGAATCTTGCCCCAGCGTAGTTTCTGCAGACTTCTTCGTGTATCTCGTGGAGCACATAGTCTGCTTCTTTTGAGTTGGCATATCTTAGATATGGGAGTGAGTATCCTCATTTGTACAGCACATCATCAATAATGACGAAGCGAGCTGCTCTGATCTATATCTTCCTTGCTTCTGCCTTATCTTTAGGGAGCCATCCTTCTTTCAAGTAACGGATGATGGGAGTCATCCACTTGTCTTGTTCTTTTATCTTCAGAATGTGCTCACCTTCTGTGCTTGGTTGCCCCCTTATCTCTATACATAGTTTGAAAGTTGCATTGTAGTAGTCTGACAAGGCCAATCTTGCTAGGAAGTCAATTTCTGCGTTTTTGGTTCTTGGGATTTACATAAAGTCTAGGCTATCAAAGTGTTGTGAGAGTCGTTGGATGATCTTCAAGTATGTCTACATCCATTCTTCTTTGGCTTCGTAATCTCCCTTCACTTGTCCAATTATTAGCTGAGAATCAACTTGGACAATAAGGTTCTCTGCTCCTAGAGCCTTCGCTAGACTTAGCCCTGTTAGTAATGCTTCTTATTCTGCCTCATTATTTGTTGCTGGGAACTGCAATCTAACTGCATACTTCAATGTTTCTTTTTGTGGAGATATGAGCACTACTCTTGTTTGAACCGTCCATGTTTCCATAGGAGGTTCTTCTTCCTTAAAAGAGTAAGTGAACTCTGCAATAAAATCTGCTAGCACTTGGGCTTTGTTGCTGCTCAGGTCCGATATTTGATGTCAAATTAGCCCAATTCAATTGCACATTGAATGAGTCGTCCTGTTGCATCTATCTTGTTCATCGTCTTTCTTATGGGTTAGTCTGTCATGACGACTATGGGGTATGACTGGAAATAAGGACGGAGCTTTTTGGAAGCAACCAATACTGCGAAAGCTATCTTTTCCATCATTGGATAACTTACCTCTACCTTTTAGAATGCCTGACTGGTATAATAAACTGGTTTCTGGACGTTCTTTTCTTCTTTGATCAATGCCGAACTTACTGCAGTATTAGATACTGCTAAGTAGAGGAACAGCTTCTCTCCCATCATCGAGGGGCTTAATAGAGGTGGCTTCGTCAAGTACTCCTTTAACTTGGCAAGGACTTCCTCGCATTCATCATTCCACTGAAAGGCTTTTTTTCAATACCTTGAAGAATGTCATGCACTTGTCTGTTGCCCTAGAGACGAATTTGTTTAAGGCTGCAACTTTTCCTGTCAAGTTCTGCACCTCCTTCACTATTTTTGGTGATTTGACCTCGATTATTGCTTTTACTTTGTCTGGATTTGCCTCTATTCCTCATTGGGACACCATGAATCCTAAGAATTTTCCTAAAGCAACAGCAAAAAAAAAAACTTTGTAGGGTTTAATTTCATATTGTACTTACATAGTGCGCTGAAGGTTTCTTTGAGATCATCCAAGTGGTTGGCTTTGTCCATACTTTTCACTAGCATATCGTCTATGTACACCTCCGCATTCCTTCCAATCTGGTGAGAGAACATGCTATTCACCAATCTTTGGTAGGTGGCTCCAGCATTCTTTAGTCCAAAGGGCATAACTTTGTAACAATACAACCCTTGGTTGGTAACAAACGAGGTCTTCCTTGATCGTCTTCATCCATAAGAATCTAGTTGTATCTAGAAAATGCGTCCATGAAACTTAAGAGGTTATGTCTAGCAGTTGAGTCTACCAGCTAATCAATCCTCAATAAGGGGAAGATATCTTTTGGCCAGGCTTTGTTCAAATCTGTGAAATCGACGCACATTCTCCACTTGCCATTACTCTTCTTTACCATGACCACGTTTGCTAGCCAATCTGGATAGAAGACCTCTCTGATGAAATCAACTTCTAATAGCTTCTCTACTTCTTCAATTACAGCTTTATAGTGCTCTGGTGCAAATATTCTCCGTTTCTGCTATACAGGCTTGCATTCTGGGTTGACGTTGAGACAATGTTGTATGATCTTCCTATCAATCCTGGGCATATCTTCGTGTTTCCAGGTGAAAACATCTTGGTTTGCTCTTAAGAAGGAGACCATCTTCTCTTTTTCTGAAGTTGGGAATGTTGTTCCAATCTTCAATACCTTCGTCGATTCTCCTGGGACGATCTCAACTTCTTGTGGTATTTTTGATGGTTCGGGATTGGATTCTAATTCATTGATCACCCATGTGTGGTTCTCCCCAGATGTTAGGGCAGCTTGGTAGCACTCCTATGCCAGAACTTGGTTTCCTCTAATTTCTCCTACGTTATAGGCTGTTGGAAACTTCACCTTCAAGTAATATGTTAATATTGCTGCTCTTAGTCTATTGAGTGCAGGTCTTCCCAAGATAATGTTGTATGTTAATGGGCAATCGACTATGAGGAAATCAATTTCCTTAGTAATCTGTGTTGGATAAGTTCCTGCGATTACAATTAGAGTGACGATGACCCTAAAGACGATTCTATCCCCTATGAAGCTTACCAAATGCAAGGTGAAAGGCCTAATCCTTTTCCTATCCAGCTTCATCTACTAAAACGCTGGCAAATAGATGATATCTGTTGAGCTTCCGTTATCAATGAGTACTTGGTGGACATTGAACTCTTCTACCCTAAGCATGATTACTAGTGGGTCGTCATGAGGTTGCCTATTACTGCAACCGTCTCTTTCTGAGAAGACAATATCGGGCTTGTCATTTTTTGGTATCTTCATTGGAGGAAGCTGGGAATGGACACTGTTTATTTCTTTCCCATCGACTTTTTTTAGGGACTTCAGTGTTTCGCCTGTTGTTAGTCCTCCCAATATTGTCTTTATCTCTCCTGCAGGAGGTTTGCTATCTCCTGCTCCTTGAGTTCTGTCCTAGTCGTCCTTCCGTTAGTATCTGTAGGGCTCCGTCTTTTTGACGTACTTTTGTAACTTCCCTTGTCAGATTAAAGTCTCCACCTGGTCTTTCAAATGCCTACACTCATCGGTACGATGCCTGTGATCCTAGTGGAACCTATAGTACTTGCTCTTGTCTCTTCTTTCTATTGGAGTGCTAATTGGCTTTGGCCATTGTAAGGAGGGATCATCTTTTATCTGCATAAGGACCTGCTCAATTGGCATTATTAGAGGAGTGTCGTTAGTGAACATGGGTTTCCTATTTGGAAGTTCCTTTTTTTCCCTATGGTCTACCTAACACTTCGTGTCTCCTTCTTCTTATCGCGATTGCTGCTTGTTCCTTCGTCTCTCTTCCTTTGTCCTTTCATTTCTTTTGCGAGCACTGCACTTCTGCATTCATGTACTTCTGAGCTTTACGGAGCAACTCCACTACTTTTTTTGGTGGACATTGAGAAGTAGAAATCTCCTGGTAGCAACCCTACTTGGAAGGTTGTTAAGATGACTTAATCTTCAACTTCATCTACTTGCAGTAGCTCCTTATTGAATCGGGTGACATATTGTCTTAGTGATTCTCCTTTTGCTTGTTGAATGTTGAGACGATGGCCAGTTGGCTTTTTGTGTCTTTGCCCCCCAATAAAATGACGAACAAAACCCTTGCTAAGTTGTTCAAAATATGCAATAGTTCCTGGGGGTATCTTTTTGAACCATACCCTAGCTATTCCTTTCAATGTTGTTGGGAATGACCTACACATCACCTCGTCTAGGGTCATCTGCAATAGCATCAGTGTCTTGAATGATTCAATGTGATCCAAGGGATCCTTGAAACCGTCATACGACTCCAACTGTGGGAGACAGAACTTTGGTGGGAGGGGACGGTTCAGTACTTCATTAGTGAATGGTGAGTTCGTCCTTCGAATCATCCCATCCAGATTCTCTCTGCCTTTCTCCTTTATAGCACTTTTTAGTTCGTCCATCTCCTTCCGCATGTTTCGAAGTTCATTCTCCACCCTGGTGGAATCTTCTCCTAAGGTCCTCTCTCGCCTGTTGGCTTAAGAGTTTGACTCTTCTTCATTTTGGTTTTCACCTATTTGCCGACATTTTGCATTTTGGGATTCCATTGTCTTTCGTAATTCTTCATTCTAGCGAGTTAGCTCTTCCACATTAGCCAAGAAGTCTTGGATTTGTTGTTGTTGCACAGCATCTGGCTGAGGTGTGGCCTTTGCTTCCATCTCGTACTTTGAGAAACTCTTTTGTCACTAGGAAAGATGGCTTGAATGATTAGCGTTCCCACAAACGGTGCCAAACTGATGATGCAAAAAATTAACAGTTGAGCTCCTCGTTGTAACGGATGGACGAAGTTGTGATTGGAGTCGTCTCTATTGGAGGAAAACTTGCAAAATGAACTAGGTGGAAGAGTAACACATCAGTGTGGCGTTAGCCAAATCGCTTCTGCTGCTTAAGTTAGTAAAGGAGAAGGATTTTAGAGAGAAACAAACTAGAGAGTGATTTTCGTAGAGTATTTGTGTGTAATTCGGCGTACCTTAGGTTTCTGGTGCTTTCTCTTTTATAATTGAATGTCTAATCAATGGGCAATGAATTACTGTATTTATGCTTAACGGCTAGTGTGTTACAGAATCTTTGTCTGAAGTTTACAACTCATTCTGTGACTGTTGCTTCGTCCATTACGTTTCGTCATCAATGATCGTAATAAATGCATAACGTCTTCTCTAGTTAAATGACGATCTTCGCGTAGTGACTACCATAAATTTCTGACTCATCAATAATTATATTGCCCAATAGGTTTTTACCCATTCAACCAAAATGTTTAATTAGATTAGATCAAGACTTATCCAGATTAAGTAGGTCATAGATAGGTTAATAAATTTGGTAAAACTTACTCCTAACTCTAACAACAATATGCTTTAATTCCACAGACAACATCTGGTGCACAAAACCTGAGGAGGTCTCGAACATATTTCTTGTTTACTTTCAGCAATTATTTTCATCCTCAAACCCAAAAATTGCTGAGACAGATTTGGATTCAATACCGAGGATAGTCACCATTGAAATGAATGAGAGCTTAACAAGGGATTTTCAAGCCTGGGAAGTTGAAGTGGCTCTGAAGCAAATGGCACCACTTAAAGCGCCGGGGCTGGATGGGATGCCGCCATTGAGTTGGTTAAAGATGATGGGATTCATGATATACTGTATTTTTTAAATTTGGGTTCATTACAAAATTCCTTAAACCATACATTTATCACTTTGATCTCTAAAACAAAAAATCCAAAGAATGTCACGGAGTTCAGACCTATTAGTTTATGTAACGTGCTTTATAAGATTTTTTCAAAAGTTCTTGCTAACAGGTTGAAGAGAATACTCTAAAAGGGCGCTTGATTACAGATAATATCCTTGTTGCTTTTGAAACGCTGCATTACATGAAAAATCACAACTCTGGTAATTCGGGATTCATGGCTCTTAAACTCGATATGAGTAAGGCATATGATTGAGTTGAATGGTCTTTTTTGAAGGCGGTGATGACACAGATGGGATTTAGTGATCGGTGGGTGGCCTTAATCATGGAGTGTATTACTTTAATCACATACTCAATTTTGATCAATGGGGAACCTTTTGGAAATATCAAGCCAAGTCGTGGTATACGCCAAGGAGATCCATTATCTCCCTATCTATTCTTGCTATGCTCAAAAGGCTTGCACCATATGATTCAAAAGCAATGGAGAGAGGTGATATATAGGGTGTGTCTATTTGTCGCAATGGCCCAAAACTAACCCACTTATTTTTTGCAGACGATAGTCTTTTGTTTTGCAGGGCCACCATCCATGATTGTCAAAAGGTGATGGATATTCTTTCGTCCTATGAAAAAGTGTTGGGGCAAAAACTGAATAGAGACAAAACATCTCTCTTTTTTAGTAAATCTACCCCAAGTGAAATGCAAAGGCGGATAATGGGAGCCCTTGGAGTAAATAAGCTAAAGCAATATGAAGAATATCTGGGATTACTGGCTTTGGTGGGGAGAAATAAAAGAGCAAGCTTTGATCAATTGAAGCAAAAAGTATTGAAGAATATCTGGGATTACTGGCTTTGGTGGGGAGAAATAAAAGAGCAAGCTTTGATCAATTGAAGCAAAAAGTATGGAAGAGATTACAAGGGTGGGAGGGTAAGCTATTCTCGCAAACCGGTAGGGAAGTACTCATTAAATCAGTTATCCAAGCCATACCCACCTATACGATGAGTTGCTCTAAACTCCCTATCACTTTGTGCCATGAGATTGAGTCCCTTATAAGGAAGTTTTGGTGAGGGCAAAGGGGAGATAGGAGAGAAATCCATTGGGTTAGGTGGGAGGACATGTGCCAACACAAAGATGAAGGGGGGATGGGGTTTAAAGATCTTACAATGTTTAATGAGGCGATGCTTGCTAAACTAGCATGGAGATTACTCCACGATGACAACTCTTTGTTTTACTCAGTTTTCAAGGCTAGATTTTTTCCTAGGGGTTCCATTCTAGAAGCAAAGGATTCTTCCTCCACTTCTTATGCATGGAAAAGTATACTTAAAGGTAGGGAAGTCATTACCAAAGGGGCTCTATGGAGAGTGGGAGATGGGAAGAAGATACGGATATGGGGGGATAACTGGCTGCCATAAAAAACTTTAGCCAAAATAACCACACCGATTTTGTTTGGACAGGAGAATTCAAATGTGGAGGTTCTAATAAATCCAGTGACCCAGAGGTGGAGGACAGAGGTTATTGATCATGTGTTTACTGTGCAGGAAGCAGAGACCATAAAAAACATCCCTTTGAGCTCCACACACCAAACGAATGTACTAATTTGTTCTTTCACTCCTTATGGTAATTATTCTGTAAAATCAGGATACTGGTTCTTACATGAGAATGCTGCACAACCCAGAGAGCAGTCCAAGATTCAGGTTTTTGGAAGAGTTTATGGGGCCTGGAGGTGCCTAGTAAGATAAAGAACTTTGTTTGGAGAGCTAGCAGAGAAGCTTTGCCTGTGAAGTCCCAACCTTTGTCGTAGGAAGATTACACAAGACGGTCAATGTGAAGTGTGCAAAACAGGGGACGAAGACTGCTCACATGCTATTTTCTTTTGTTCTGATGTGCAGGTATTGTGGAATGCAGACCCACAACGGAGGTGGCTTGAGGAGATGAAGAGTAGAGGCATCAAGGATATATTCAAGCGAGCATTCGCGGAAAAGACTGATGGAGCTTTGATGGCATTCACGAGCTGGGCAGTGTGGAATAGGCGAAACCAGATTCATCTCAAGGAAGCGGCATGCCCACTCGATCAGATTTATGCGCTATCAAAAGATAGGAAAAACGAGTTTCAACTCCTTCACCCAGTCGTTAGGACACCACAACATAGGAATCACACCAGATGGAAGCCGCTAGACCAAGGGGTTTACAAAGTTAATTATGATGGCGCTATTTTTTCCCAGCAAGAGAAGGCTAGTGTTGGCGTCGTAATCAGGAATGTAGAAGGAGCTGTAATGACATCTATGTCGCAAAAAGTGCCACTACTAGCAACAGTTGCACAGGTCGAAGCATTAGCTGTGAGGAGAGCCACAAAATCCACACTTGAACTTGGAATAACTAAAGCCATCTTTGAAGGAGATTCAGAAACCATATGTAGGGAGCTCAACGATCCTATTCCGTCTCGGGCCTTACATGGTCATCTACTTCAAGATGTCAAAGGTTTGTCCAATTCTTTTCAATTTGTTGGTTTTTCTCATGTACATCATCAAGGGAATACTGTCGCCCATGCTTTGGCAAGACGGGCTATTAGGGAGCAAGATCTAACTGTTTGGATGGAAGATATACCACCAAACATTCATCATGTTGTTCAGGCTGACTTAGCCACTTTTGAATAATAATATTAATATGGTTCATCCTCAAATGAAAAAAAAAAAAAAAAACCTGGACGCTCGTGATGACGTATTCCAAAATTTTGAAGTCAGCAACAAAACCTGCTTTGCCATAATGAATGATGATGCAGCCCACGTCTTTATATAGGTCATATTTAAATTTCTTATACTAATAAAAAATATATTTATATAGCCGGGGGAACTGAAAATACAACTGAATAATAATTTTATAATAAAATGATACTGTGTGCCGTATCATTATTCTTATATAATAATAATTTTTTTAAAAGTTATTTATTCTTATATACTGTGTGCCGTATATGTTGAATTGCTTCTAAAGTTGTCTTCTTCTAGATACATAGAAAACTTTTTTTCTTTTATTTAGTGAACTAAGTGCTCCCAATACATTTATGACTTACTATACCCACCTATACATCACACGTCTCATGGGATCCATATTAATTTATGAGTTGTGCTAGTGCTACGTAAAGTGGCACAATTTGGGCCACAATTAGTCAATAACCACGTGGGTGAGTTGTGGTATAAGTTGTGTCACTTTATGTGACACTTTCATAACTCTTAATTTATCTAGTAAAATTTTGTGAACTTCACTGTAGGTTGAAATTAACTCAATCGTTTATATATATTCTTGTTATTTATCTTCCTCTCCTAGACAATTGTGCTATAATACAAGGGTCTTTATTTTAAGAAAGTTTTTAATATGAATTGAAAAAGTTGTCAAAACTGTTAATTACTTTATCACTTTTTTATAAAAATATTTCTAAAATAGTTTATTAATATTTGCCCTTATGAGTAAACCGTTGTATACAATGCCAGTGAAAGTTTTTGGTATAATTCTCATGGAAACTTAGGCACAACCAGCAGTACAAAATCTTATTTTATTCATTTTTCGGGCCAAAATGGGTTTTTATCTCTTTTTCACAAATTTTCCAACAAAATGCCCCATGTTTAAAACTAATTAGAGAAATGTCCCTGTTTTGAAACTCAATTTTCTAAAAATCGAGTTTCAAATGTAAAACTCGATTTTTGAAACATCGAGTTATAGCGCACGTGGACTAAGATTTTTTTTTTTTTTTCCCGATAACTTGATTGTCCAAAAATAGAGTTTTAAATTGAAACTTGATTTTTAGAAAATCGAATTTCAAAAACTGGACATTTCTCTAAATAGTTTCAGATATAAGACATTTTGCTAAAAAGTTTTGATAAAAGGGACAAATGTCCATTTAGAACTTTCACCGTCCTCGTCCCCAAATAGCCCAACTAGGTTCGGGCCAATTATCTGAGGCGTATAAAATCATTTCAAAGCTAATATTAATTGGTGAACATATATACCAAGATCACTTCTGTACAAATTGATCTCACTATGCCAATCGGCCTCAGGACGTTGGATAGATAAGCATGAGGTGTTAGTTTAGGAGACACTTCACACCTTCAATGATTGTAAGTGAAAAAGGGGATGATGGGGATTAAACAGGACCTACAAAAAGCATTTGACAGGATGAGTGTGCTGAGGAACTCTGGTTTTAATAATAGATCATAATCAAGGAGTGTATAACTGAAACCACAATATCATCTTCAGTGATATATGCACTTGTAGTAAGCCACATAACCTAAAGAGAGAGATTATTTACCAAAAAAAATAAAAACGTAAAGAGAAAAAAAAATTAAGAACATAAATATTTCACCAAGGGTCAGATTTAAAATAAATAGCTTATCACCTATTCACCACGTCATTGATTTTCTTCTTTCTTGTTAAACATAAAAATATTGAGAAAAAATAGAATATGAAAGCCCAACTCTAATATTATGCTAAAATATTAAATGATTAAGAAGAAAATAGAGAGAAGATGAGAGAGAGATAGAGAGAGTAAGAAGACAAAAAGATTAATAAGGTTAGAGTCATATGGTTAGGTTTTCTCATCTCATGTGAATAATGAGTCTCACCATAAATTTAATTAACGAAACTAATTATAAATGAGACACTATACCATTATTGTACTCTGAAAATATTGTATATTACTAAACCACGACATAAACACTATTAGGTTTTAAAAGTTTAGAACAATTGACAAATCGTGAACACAAACTTGTCTAAATATAGATCTTAAAATTTATAGGTATTATTAGATAATGCTCAAGGTGATTCAAGAACAAGTATGTTGCAAAAAGAAGATTTCAGAATTTGTCTGGTTCAACTAATTGAAAGACAGGCTCAATCAATCGAGAGTCGTATATGTAGAATTTTAGTTAAGCTCCAACAGCAGTTCAAGCCTATTAAGGATTAAGGTTTTAGATTTATTTCTCCTAGTATATAAAGAAAACTCTAAGCATGTTTTTATAAGACTTTTCAGAGAGAAAAGAATGTGTCTTCTTTGTATTTAGGGTTTTATACCCAAAAAACTCTCTCATGTCTTCTACCGGTGTTATTCCTTGAAGAATCTCAAAATCCGGTGTTGTAGAAGTTGTTACATACAAGATCAACGTCTAAGCAGATCCAAAACCTTTGAGTGGAGTCTCAAAGTCACACGCAGGTGAGCTTGTGTTGGTGCAAAGTCCAAAGAAAGTAGTACGTAGACTCGGAGCTATTATGAGGTCGTGCTAATAAGTTTTCTACTCGAGGTAACTATAGAATGTTAGTGGTCGTACAAACTTCAATTCTTTCTAGTAGATTTGCTTTTTACCTTGAGGATAATTAGGTTAAATCCTCCTCAAGTTTTTTACCGGTTTGATTTTCCTAGGTCATCATATCGTTGTGTTATTTATTTTTACGCTGCTTTACATGATATGATTGTTTTGTTTTAACTTAGATCTAAATAATAAACTTAAGTATTCACTTAGTTAATTAATTAGGTTAAATAATTTAGTTTACAGGGATCTAAAACCTAACAAACACAACAAAAACCCTTACTGGTCCATGTAACAACTGACGAGTTGCAATCTTTTAATTAACCCGATTCCTAACATCTTCAATTTCTACGAAAATAACATGAATTTTGGCTATTTGCCCATGTGGACATCTTATGTATGTAATTGATATTATGAGCACTGAGCAGCCTAAAGTTTTAAACCTTCAGACAGCAACAGTATAAGGTATTCTTAGAATGTGCGTAGAGCAACTGTATCGAAAGTGCTACACTTACAATTTGGCTGCATGAAAACAAGCCAGAGTAATATTCAGGCACTCACAAATTCCAAACCCTTTATTAATCCCATATTACACTTTCTCATTGAGTCTTCCCCCTCAACTCTGACACAATCAAAATGGGACTGTGGTCCTGTATATGGATCAGACAGACAATAAAGTGAGAGCAGAAGGTTCGGAATACCATCCTATCAAATCAACATCATTAGCCACTGAAGTAGACCTGTTGTTTGGCACTTTGGCTTTAATATTACTCCTATATATGCAAACGTGCGTATGCTTGTTTATAATGGTGAAATCCAACATACCCCACAGTACCCACACTCTCGCTTTAAATCTTGGCACGACTTTGAGTATCTTTTGCTATCATGTACAATAAATATTTATTGTTTTCTTCCTATTTCTGTGTTATTTTCCTTTCCCTTCCCCTCACTTTTTCTTTTCTGTTCCCACCTATTTGTCTGAATGAGTCTTGAAACGTAATAAATCAATAACACTTGGGATGGGCATGATATAACTCTGCTCTTGGTTTTTTTTATTTTTTTGCATTTTTTTGCATTTTTTCTTAGGTAGAAAAAATATAGATGTTATAAATTTGTACATAAACATATAAACTAAATAAGCTCCCCCAGAATGCTAAACTAATGTTGTGGATGCATCATTATTAAACCTAATTACACGGTTTATAAAAAATTAATTTAAAACAAACATGTTAACATTTTAAAACTAGTTTAGATAATACAATAATTTTATGTCACATATTTATAACAAAAAAAATGAAAATAAAAAGTGAGATAATACAAAAATATGCATAATTGAAATAAAGAAGCTAATTACTTCTTTTAATTTTAATTTTTTTATGCAAAATATATACTTAATTAAAATTTTAAATCAAAATAGAAAAATATAGAAATTGTGAAAAAAATAAAGAAAAATCTGCCTTTTTTTATAAAGAAAATAATTTTAAAGGTATAAAAATTTAAATATATATTTTGACTATAGTCCCAATCTCAACCGAATCTTGATCTCTAAACAAGGTCAATGGCACAATAAAACCAATCAAGAACAAAATGGGAAAAAGGGTCGCGTAATAATGCCACATGCAGGTTTGGCAATCATACAATTTGTGAGCTGGGAAATTTTGCCATTTAAATGGCATAATTAGAGATCTCTCATTGCTTAAAAATTTATAAAGCAAAAAGAGTATTACAGAAGCAGATGTTATAGATTGAAACTAAAAAAAAAAAAAGTTATAATGCAAAGAGAGCACGAGTTAATTGTGTAATGTATTGCAACATAATTAGAAGTCATGTTTCTACAATAAATTTTAAAAGATATACTGCAATTTATTTTACATGGTATTTAGAGTTTTAGAGTGACAGTGAATTTTTTATTGTGGATTTCAAATCATAATAAATAAGTGTTTAAATTACTTATTTGTGAGTGATGATAAATCAATTTTGTCATGCCCTATTCTCTCAAAAATAAAAATAAAAATATTGAGACAATCTAGATTGATTGGATATTAATTGAGTGTGTAGTGTGAGTGTATATATGTTAAATGCTACATCTGACATATATTAGGTTGATCCAGTTTTTATTAACAATTAAAAAAAATATCAATTGTCACTACTAGCGGACTAATTCTTTGAGTGTAACACAGATGTAGCTAGATCTTTTCATTAGATAATTACAAGTTTATAAAAAACTATGTAGTAAAATTTGTAACATCCTTGTTACTCTATTTTTATAGGCAACTTCTCCTTGGTCTCTTTACTCTATTCCAACTTATCAAGTATGTGTCCCTCTTTGGACTCTTGTTGATATTGATGAGCAGTTTTTCTTGGTTACTGTTCTGTCTCTTCTTAATAAAGTTTATCATTATTTATTTAAAAAAAAGAAAAAAAAAAAAAAAGAAACAGAGATTATACTATAATTGACGGGTTTTTAGGGAACTTGGGTAATGAACAACTAAACTGATAGAGGCAGGTTGGGATTGTAGGGTTTGTATAATATCAATATCTATACTATGGTCTCAGATGACTACGTCACAGTAGACTTATAGCGAAGAAAATAAAGAGTAACGATGGTTTCAAAAGTAATTCCATGTTGTTTATTGTCTGACTCAAGACAAATATACCTTTTTAGAGTCATTGTCAATAATAATCCAAACTCAATTCTGCACTAAACTAAGCAGAGCAACAATTTGGACTTGCACGAATCTAACCCCTGCATTTAGAACTCACTCTAACACTAAAGGGAAAATTCTGAACAAGATTCCTTAAATGTTGAACTCGCACATGAAAACAATAAATGTTGATATTAATCTAATGCAAACAGGAAATAGGTATGCGTGTCTAAGCTAAAATCGCGCCAACAGCAGTAACTAAATGCGAACATGCAAGCAGTAAATACACAACATGCTACAATTAAATGCATGATTTTAGTGCACATGAAAGCCAAATATAATATAGTACAGTCGTTGAAATTTTGAAGACGAAACATACTAAAAAAAACTACATCTTTGGCACAGAAAAAATTGACGAGAAAGAGAGAGTAGTGAAAGATGCATTTGAATTCGAATTTATGCATGACACGCATAGGTGGTCCATTTTTTTATCACTTTCAAACCCTATAAAGGGTCATTTGGAAGAAGGAAAAAGAAAAACACCCTATGATGGGCTTGGTGTCCTCCCATAAGACTTTCCCATTTCCAATCCAAGAATTGGAATTCTGCAGATGTAATGCTGTTGGAAATTATATTACTAGATGTTCCTTAATTTCTTTCGTCATTCCAAACAATTTTTAAGAGGAACTTACTCCTTGAAAGCTCTTTTTCATATATCCAAGTATTTGAATGACCTCTTTATATTCTCCTAAACGAATTCTGGCTTTGGTCAAGAAAATTAGTGTTTTATAAAAAGTATTCTAAGAGTCTTATATTACATCAAGGTATGACATTCACCTTATATTATGTTTATGTGGCTCGGGTTTTGGTCGTGATAGTTTTAGAATAATTTGTGTATGTAAATTGAGTGTAAACCTATGGAGAGTAAATAGAGCGTCATGTCATTTAATTTTATTTATTTTTAATAGATTATGTAATCCTATGGAATCGCATCTCAAGGCTACTCATAGGATAATGAAAAATGTTAAAGGGTTACCTGACAAGGGTCGTCTCTTTCTAGCAAATTTGAATTACAGTTGAAAGCATTTTGTGATGCAGATTGAATTGGATGCCCAAATACATTAAGGTCATTAATTGGTCACTGTGTTTATCTCGTTAATTCTTTAATATCATGGAGGTCAAAGAAGCAGAATATAGTTTTCAGAAGCTCAGCTGAGGCAACGTATCAAACTATGGCTGATGGGAATGACGATGCTACATCCCACTGACGAAGATAACATTAATGACGAAGGAAGCATCCTTGATGAAGTCATCAGGAACAACGAAGAAAGCTATCATCACTGACGAAGGCAGGGAGTCATTTAATGCAGTCAATCAATGACCTGAGCAGTTACGAAATCAACCAAGCAGACCGTTAGGAACTTCTTAAAAGTCTCATTACTGGACCAGAGGCGTTACTTGAGAAAGCATTAACAACCCCAACGGCTAGCCCCTAAGGCCGCAGGTATAAAGCTCTCATACAGTCAATAGAAGGTACGGATATACACTGACACTTTGAGAGCATATTCTGATTCTTTACTTTGTTTGGTCATTATCCTAACTTTGGCATCGGAGACGTTGTGGTAGGCACCACACCGGTGACCCTCATCGAGCATACCCTCACACACCGCAAGGGATTCCATCTGCCCATTCTTACTGACGAGTTTGTGTTTCATCAGTTTAGCGCCGTCTGTGGGGAACGAGTTTTCAAATTCATATTTGAAAACGTAGTTTCCATTAATTCTCTACATCCAGATGGAATCCAACCCAGATTCAGCAGCCTTGGCCCAACAAGTTCAAGCCCTTGCAGCCACCATTGAAGAACTTACCAAACAAAACCAGGAGATGAAGCTACAACTCTAGCAGGTTCAACAGGTTCAACAGGACGAAAGCCGGTCCAAGGGTAACCTGGAGGGAGAAGGGGATAGCCACAGGAGAGGTACCCCCCAAAGGCCAGCTACCCCGGACGAACAGAACTCAGATCTTCTTCGAGAAATGAGGAAAGAGATGGACGAACTAAGGAGCGCCATCAAAGAGAAGACGGATCGGAGTGTGGACAAAATGGTAAGGGCTACGGATTCACCCTTCACCGCAGCGGTACTTGAATGCCCCGTGCCGTCAAAGTTCCGTTTACCTCAACTAGAGCCATTCGACGGACTCAAGGACCCTCAGGATCATCTTAACACCTTTAAGACGACTCTGGGTTTTCAACAACCACCTGACGAGATACTGTGTCGTTCCTTCCCAACCACTCTCAAAGGAGCTGCAAGAGAATGGTTCACGAAGTTGCGGACCTCGTCCATAGACAACTTCGAGCAATTACGCAGTGCCTTCTTACGCCATTTCATAGGGGGGCAACTTCCAAAAAGGCCGGTAGACTACTTGCTTACCGTAAAGCAGGGAGAGAAGGAAACTCTGAGGTTATATGTCAAACGATTCACCCGGGAGACTTTGGAGGTGGACAAAGCCGATGACAAGGTGCAGCTGACGACCTTCAAAGCAGGGCTGAGGTCCAGAGATCTTGTGGCCTCCCTCGCTAAGAATCCACCAAAAACGATGACAGAAATGTTCCTGAAGGCACAGAAGTACATGAATGCTGAAGACGCTTTAGCTGTCATAAAGGATACCGAGAAGCCAGGTGACAAGGCAAAGAGGGAAGACGATCGCAGGGGGCAGAAGAGAGATTGACCAGATCGTCGAAACAACGACGGGAATAGGAGGAAAGATGATAAAAATCCTCGGACGGTAAGATTTACTCCTCCGGTCATGCCTGTTGAAAAGATTTTCACGCAAATCAAGGACGAGCATTATCTCAAATGGCCCAGACCATTGCACTCATCCCCTAATGTCCGCGACAAGAACAAGTACTGTCGGTTCCACAAGGATCACGGCCACAACACGGAAGATTGCAGGGACCTGAAGGAGCAGATAGAGGAGTTAATACGGAAAGGGAAGTTACAGAAATATGTGAAGAAAGGAGAATATAGCAAGTCCAGAAACGACGATAAAACCCAGCACGAATCATTCTCTCGGGGTGACGATCGTCCATCCCATCCTCCAAACAAGGTGATCGGCGAGATCAACACGATCACAGGAGGGCCGTTCTCAGGAGGGTCGTTTAAGTCACTCAAAAAGGCATACCAGAGACAAGTTAACAGCGTCCACACTGTACCCCCGTCCAAGCACCGACGAACATACGAAGACATGTCTTTCAATGAGGGAGATGCCATAGGAGTGAAGTAACCCCACAACGATCCCTTGGTCATAATGTTAAATATAGAAGGGTTCAATACCAAAAGGATCCTCGTCGATAATGGCAGCTCTGCGGACATCATCTACCTCCCAGCCTTCCAGCAGCTGAGACTAGATCCAAAAAGACTGCGCCCTTTTGACTCTCCACTCGTCAGCTTCAGTGGAGACAGGGTCTACCCCCGGGGTATAGTGACATTGACGATGACGGCGGGGACCCACCCAGTGCAGTTGACTCGGCAAGTAGATTTCCTGGTAGTGGATTGTCCCTCATCTTACAATGTCATCGTTGGAAGACCCACGCTCAATAAGTGGAAGACGGCAACGTCAACTTACTGTTTGAAGGTAAAATTCCCAACAGATAATGGTGTCGGTGAGGTGAAAGGAGATCAAGTCCTGGCAAGAGAATGCTACCAGGCCGTCCTGGCTGGGAAGGAGAACCATACGTGGATGATTGAGGAGAAGGAAGAAGACAGGATAGAGGCCCTGGAGACGGTGGAGTTGGTAGAAGGAGAGGCGAACAAGACAACTAAGATAGGAACGACGTTGAGCCCCGAGATGAGAACAAAACTTATAAAGTTCCTCAAAGAGAATCTGGACGTCTTCGCATGGAGTCACGAGGACATGCCGGGCATATCCCCAGAAGTCATCCAGCATAAGTTGAATGTGGACCCAAAACGGAAACCCATCCAGCAACAACAAAGAACCTTCGCTCCAGAACGAGACCAGGCAGTTGCAGAGGAAGTTACCAAACTCCTGATGGCAGGGTTCATCCGGGAGGTATATTATCCTGAATGGCTGGCAAATGTAGTCCTGGTGAAGAAAGCAAACGGGAAATGGAGGATGTGCGTAGACTTCACCGACTTGAACAAGGCATGCCCAAAGGACAGCTTCCCCCTGCCCAGGATAGACCAGCTCGTGGACTCCACAGCCGGACACAAATTACTGACATTCATGGACGCCTTCTCAGGATACAACCAAATAAGGATGGCTGAAGAAGACTAGGAGAAGACCGCCTTCGTCACAAGTCAAGGACTCTACTGTTACAGGGTGATGCCATTTGGGCTGAAGAATGCCGGGGCTACGTACCAGAGGTTGGTGAACAAAATGTTCAACCAACAAATTGGCAGGAACATGGAAGTGTACGTGGACGATATGCTCGTCAAGAGCAAAGAAGAGCTCGCACACCTGGACGGCCTGAAGGAGACATTTACAACCCTCAAAGCACACCAGATGAGATTGAATCCAAGTAAGTGTGTCTTTGGGGTTGCTTCGGGAAAATTCCTGGGATTCATGGTGTCCCAAAAAGGAATAGAAGCAAACCCAGAAAAAGTGCAAGCCATCATCGACATGACGTCCCCCAGGACCGTCAAGGAGGTTCAAAAACTCACAGGAAGAATTGCAGCTTTGAACAGGTTTGTTTCTAGGGCTACAGACAAATGCCCGCCCTTTTTTAAGACTCTGAAGCAGGCCTTTACCTGGACCGACGAATGCGAAGCTGCATTTCAAGAACTAAAGCGTTATTTGAGCAGCCCACCATTTCTAAGCCCGTCCAAAGAAGGAGAAAACCTATACTTATACCTGGCAGTGTCAGCCTCGGCAGTAAGTGCAGCCCTGATCAGAGAAGACAGCAATAAACAGCTACCGGTTTACTACGTCAGCCAAGCTTTCCAAGGAGCTGAGTCTAGGTACCCAAAGATCGAGAAGATCGCGTTCGCGCTGATAGTGGCTTCGCGCAAATTAAGGCAATACTTCCAGGCCAATCCCATTCTCGTAATGACGGACCAACCAATCAAGAAATCAATGAACAAGCCCGAAGCTGCAGGAAGAATGGTCCAGTGGGCGATTGAACTTAGTTAATTTGATATTGAATACCATCCTAGAACGGCGATCAAGGCGCAAGCACTGGCAGACTTCATCACAGAGTTCACTCTTCCAGACGAAGACATGATTACCAACGAGGTGGACAGATGGACAATACAAACTGATGGTTCGTCAGCTCAGAGGAAGGGGGGAGTAGGGGTCGTCATAACCACCCCCGACGGAGAAGTGCTGAAATACGGGGTCCAATTAAGATTCCCGGCCACCAACAACGAAGCTGAATACGAGGGGATACTGACGGGACTGAGGCTTGGAAGGGCACTCGGTGCTAAAAACTTGTTGATTCAAAGTGACTCAAAGCTAGTGATTGGAAAGATCAGGGGAGAATACGAAGCAAAGGAAGAAAGGATGCAGAAATACCTCAAGCTGACAAAACATCTGACTCAGGAGTTTGATGTAGTGGAGTTCATGCAGATCCCAAGGAGTCAGAACATGGGGGCTGACGAAGTCTCAAAACTAGCTTCATCAGAAGAAGGGAAACTTGTCACAGATCTGGCAATAGAGGTCCAAAAACACCCCAGCATTGAAGAAATTGCGACATTCACCATCCAGGGCATAGACAGCTGGATGATGCCCATAATATCCTATCTCCAGGACGGGCACCTCCCTCTTAGCACGGAGGAAGCTAAAAGATCAAGAAAAGGGCAGCCAGGTTCACGATCCTTAATGACGCCTTATACAAGAGAGGGTTCTCTATGCCTTACTTGAAGTGTGTCAACGAAGAAGAAGCTAGATACATCCTAGAAGAAATCCATGGAGGAATTTGCGGCGATCACGCTGGCCCCAGATCCCTGGCAAACAAAGTAATTCGAATAGGATATTTTTGGCCAACCATGCAGGTAGACGCAGCTGAGATCGTCAAGAGATGCGACAAGTGCCAGCGATATGGGAATGTGCAACGGCTTCCAGCAGAGAGATTGACGACTATAGCTTCTCCATGGCCGTTCGCACAATGGGGAATGGACATCGTCGGCCCGTTACCCCAAGGTAAAGGCCAGGTAAAGTTCCTGCTTGTTGCTATTGATTATTTCACAAAGTGGGTTGAAGCAGAGGCTCTTGCAACGATTACTGAGGCTCGAATCCGGAGCTTTGTGTGGAAGAACATAATCTGCAGGTTCGGGATTCCCTTGACGATCATATTTGATAATGGGAGGCAGTTCGACAGCCAAGGCTTCAGAGAATTCTGTTAAAACCTTGGAATCAAGAATCAGTTCTCGTCCCCGGGGCATCCCCAGGCAAACGGACAGACGGAAGTGACAAACAGGACGCTGCTCAAGATTATCAAAACCAGGCTGGACGAGGCGAAAGGTGCTTGGCTAGAAGAACTACATAGTGTCCTGTGGGCTTACAGAACAACAGCTAGAACCCCGATAGGAGAGACACCCTTCAGACTCACCTATGGCACAGAAGCGGTCATCCCAGTAGAAGTTGGGGTAACAAGCATCAGGCGAGGAGCTTTCAATGAAGAACTCAATGACAAGGAACTACGACTCAACCTGGACTGTCTGGACGAAGTAAGAGATAGCGCATCCAGGAAGATGACAAAGTATCAGAAAAAAATGACCGAGTACTACAACAAGAGGGTTAAACTTAGGCGACTGGACATAGGAGACCTCGTTCTACGCAAGACCACTACAGCAACAAAAGACCCTACTCAAGGAAAATTGGGCCCTACATGGGAAGGGCCTTACCGCGTCATTCACTACTCAAGGCAAGGGAGTTACCACCTGGAAACCATGGACGGACAAAGGCTCCCTCGACCATGGAACATTGAGCATTTGAAGAAGTACCACGAGTAAATGTAATAGACGAATGCATTTGTCCTTGAAATTAATAAAAGAATTATTCCTCTGATGTCTTTGTGCAAGCAGTGGTAGTTAATTATAAGGCCCATGAATAACTAAGTAACAAGATTCCGCCCTGATGGATGTAAGTTACTGACGACCACCCTAATGGGTATGAATCACTAAGTAACAAGATTCCGCCCTGACGAATGTAAGTTACTGACGACCACCCTAATGGGAATGAATCACTAAGTAACAAGATTCCGCCCTGATGGATGTAAGTTACTGACAACCAACCTAATGGGTATAAATAACTAAGTAACAAGATTCCGCCTTGACGGATGTAAGTTACTGACAATAACCCGACGGATGTAAGTTACTGACAATAACCCAACGGGTATAAAAAGTTAAAGTGACAAGATTCCGCCTTGACAGATGTAAGTTACTGACGAACCTTGTAGCAGACACAAAAGCCAGAAAGGTGATAAAACAACTAAGTGACAAGGTTCTGCTTGGACGGACATAAGTTACTACAGGTACAACCCCTAGCAAGTGCAATTGGCAGGAGCCCGTTTGACGAATTCACACAAAGAAAGGGGAAAAGGGAAGAACCGTCCATCGAATCAAAACAACACTCAAAATACGTTCAAGATCATCAAAACAATCAGTTAACAGATTATTGACGAACAAACATAGCGCAAGGTACAAAAATATGAACGAGTATCAATCAACCAAAACAGCTGCTGAAAAAGTAAGTATGCTTCATTTAAACCCATAACCACTGGGCAATTAACATTGTCTTCAAAATAAGTGATTGTTCTGGAATTAGATTTACAAAAAAAAAAAAAAAAAAAAAAAAAAAAGAGAGAAAAAGGCCCAAAACAAGACGGGCATCCACCGAACATAAAACAAAAGAAAAAATTTTTCTAAGTGTCAAGGTCAGGCATCAGCAGCAGCGTCTTCACCAGCAGGTGCGTCGGTGGTAGGCTCTGGAACATCACCATCAGGGGCAGAAAACTGAGCAGCTTCGTCCAGAGCCATCTCCTTGTCCACCTCTTCCAGATCCAAGCTCTCCATGTTGACCCCAGAAGGATGCTTGACAAGATACCTCCTAAGAAGCTCAAAACCTTTAAAATACCAACTGAAGAGTACGGTATTGTACTCGTCAGTGGTCTGGAAGGCCTCCACAGATCTGGCAACAATGGTGACAAGTTTTTCTTTGGCTGAAAGAAGCTGCTCATCCTTCTCTTGAGTCAACTTGCGTTCAACCCTAAGGTCGTCATCTAGCATTTTGACCTTCTTCTTCAATGAAGTTGCCTCGTCCATGGAGGCAATCAGGTTCTTCTTCAGGTCAGAGTTCTCTTTCTCCAAGGCCTCCATCTGGGTAGTCAGAGATGTCACCTTGGCCTCTTGAGTGAGATATTCGGTGGTAATATGGAGGCTCTCTCCCAACACCTGGAGGAAATTATAGAGTCGTCAGTAAAAAAATAAATAAATAAATAAATAAATAAAAGAAAAAAAGAGAAATGTGTAAGGAGAACTCTGTACCTGGACGAGTTTGTGAACATGACGAGAGGCGACATCGTTCAAAGACATGTCGGAAAGAGCCCTCAAGTCCGCTGGAGTGACAACCTCGTGAGCCCTGTCCACGGCCAACCTTTCGTCATCCCATATTATGGACGAACGGGTATCAGCCTTCTCCTTCTCCTTTCCCTTGCCAGCCACACGCGGCCTTTTGGAGCCGGGAGTGACGATCTCCTCTATTGACATGGTCAGAGAGGCAGTCCTCGTCGTCTCTGAAGCTATGGGAGGAATGGTATTAAGAGGAGTGGGAGCAGGGCCCTTCTCGATCACACGCACAGTCTTCTTCCCTAGCTTGGACAGCGGTTCGTCCTTTTTGGATCTCATTTTCGCGTACATGTCCTTGTTAAATTTTGTCGTCATCTCTGCAAGAAGAAAACGCTTATCAAGAATGCCTAAGTGCACATAAGAAAAATTAGCACTGACGAGGATAATACTTACTTTTTTTGCCTTCAATATTGATTTGACGAAGAACGTAAGGAGACGGGTCAGGACCGAGGTTGTAAAATGCGAGGGACCGGGGGTCAACCAGTTCGTCCCAGCTCTCAATCGTCTCAGTGTACCCGATTGCAGTCTCGATGCGTTCCTTATACCGGCTCTTAAGTCCAGGCCGTCTCTTAACTATACCAAACAAAGAAACAAAGGAGTTAGCAAGACTAGAGCCTCAAAGGTGGCAAAATTAAACGACGGGGAGAAATACTGACGCACCTAAGGTCGGGGTTCCCCACCGACGGAGC
This sequence comes from Quercus robur, assembly GCF_932294415.1. Classification (NCBI taxonomy): domain Eukaryota; kingdom Viridiplantae; phylum Streptophyta; class Magnoliopsida; order Fagales; family Fagaceae; genus Quercus; species Quercus robur. The sequence goes on from NC_065538.1 coordinate 44,910,002, forward strand.
AACCTCGGGATATCACCCCAATCACTGCTGGATTGAGTCTCGAAGTCGTCCCAGACACAAAGAAAAAGCGCGACTTCCAATACCTAAAGGACGAGGGTAAGCCCTTGACAATCCTTTTCTTTCTCTCCCAAGGGACTAACTCATAATACCCCCACTCCTTGGACTCTTTCAAACGATATAGATAGGTGAGCTCACCCATCCTGATCATATCCCCGTTGGAGGCCAACCATATTTGCATACAGTTTATCACGATCCTCCACGAGTTAGGCATGAGCTGCCCGGGAGCAATACCGAAGTAAGCCAAAAGTTCCATCAGGAACGGGTGGACGGGGAATCTAAGGCCGTAGGAGATAGTTGACTCGTAAAAGCATACTTCACCTGGAAAAAAGTGACAGGCCCTATCCTCGTCCCTAGGTAGACGGACACGAACCCTAGCCGGAAACTGGAACCTATCCTTAAACCTATTCACAGTTTCGGCGTCCAAACCACAGACCTCCCTGAGGGCGTAAAAAGCCCTAACCTCCCGAGGACCAGAGACGGCTGTATCCCCTTCCGCTAGGTCGCCACTAGACGACCACCCAGTCTCGAGATCACTAGACCTAACCTCAAACATCAATTCTCTCCTTGCTAAACCCTCGAACCAATTAAGCGATTGACGGAGCAAAGGTAACAAGTCGCCCAAAACCTCGCTCAGACAATTGCCCTCAAACACAAAATTTTCTAAAAATGGGTAAGTACCCAAGGACCCCCCTAGACGCGCAAAAAGAAATGAGATCGATAGGCAAGCTATCCTAACCTCCAAACTATCAACCATGGAAATCGGAGGGCAAAGAAAAGCAATACAAGCTAAATCCCCAGAAAAACGAAGACCAACAAAAGAAGAAAAAGGAAAGGAAACAAAGAATCAGAAACTACACTGCAGTAAAGAAAAAAGGAAAAATAAAGGAAGAACCAGTGAGGAGAAACATACCTCCAATGGCGGAACACCAAAAGCGCAGCGCAGATGGTTTGAAGAAAAGGGAGTCTCAAGAAAAAGAAACGCTCAGAGTATCACTAGTATTTTTCTGTTTTGCTCTCTAAAAAGTAAAAGAAAAATTAAAAGAGGAGAAGTTTTAAACTTAGGCCAAAAAACAATTGAAAAACCAGCGGGAAACCCAAGAGTCACAACCATTAATTCCACTGATCATCATGCGCCACGTGGCCACTTTGCATGAAGCGCTGCCACTAGGCATTAAATGCGGAACGAAACCCTAAGAGTCACAAGAAAACTTTTCATCTTCAGTGATCGTCATGACACGTCACCGACGACCCCAGAACCTGGGGGGCAACTGATAGGAATGACGATGCTACATCCCACTGACGAAGATAACATTAATGACGAAGGAAGCATCCTTGACGAAGTTATCAGGAACAACGAAGAAAGCTATCATCACTGACGAAGGCAGGGAGTTATTCAATGCAGTCAATCAATGACCTGAGCAGTTACGAAATCAACCAAGCAGACCATTAGGAACTTCTTAAAAGTCTCATTACTGGGCCAGAGGCGTTACTTGAGAAAGCATTAACAACCTCAACGGCTAGCCCCTAAGGCCGCAGGTATAAAGCTCTCATACAGTCAATAGAAGGTACGGATATACACTGACACTTTGAGAGCATATTCTGATTCTTTACTTTGTCTGGTCATTATCCTAACTTTGGCATCGGAGACGTTGTGGCAGGCACCACACCGGTGACCCTCATCGAGCATACCCTCGCACACCGCAAGGGATTCCATCTGCCCATTCTTACTGACGAGTTTGTGTTTCATCAATGGCCTCAACAACATGTGAAATAGTTTGGTTAATTCAAATCTTGAAAATTTTGAATGTAAACCATACCAAGCATGCCTTAATTTAATGTGATAATCAAGATGCTCTCCGTATTGTAGCAAACCCAGTCTATCACGAACACATTAAGCATATCGAGATAGATTATCATCTAGTTCGAGAAAATATTCAACAATGTGTGATAAAGACCTTCCACGTCTCAAGTACAAATAAGATAGCAAACATTTTCACAAAAGCCTTGGGGCTTTCAATAGTAGACAAATGGGACTTTTGAACATTTATTAATCTACGGTTCAATCCAATTCTATTCAAGAGAGCAAGGTTGAGGTTTCATCACAAACAGTAGCAACAACTAGTTTGAGTGAGAGTGTTAACAAGAAAGAAGAAAAGGTCCCAACGATGTCGTTTTGTAGGTTGAAGAGACCGATGGGAAACAAAACACTATAATGACATCGTTTCATCAAACACATTTAAATGAAGCATGTAAAGACTGAATAGTTCATAATGGAGTCGTTTCCTTAAATAATGTTAGATTTGATCAAATTTACTTAATGGCTTCTAATCTATTTCAAGCACGTGTTAAACGAGATGTTAAGCTAGTTGTAATTAGTTATAACAAACTTCTAAATTCTATTAGAACTGTGCAATGACTAATTTAGGCTAGGTTTTATTATTATTATTATTATTATTATTACTATTTCTTCTTCTTTCTCTCCATGAACCGTTATAAATTCTATTAAAACTAGGGATGACAATATTTCCCCGTCTAGTTTAACCCGCCCCTCCTCATTTCGTCCCGCGCGGGTTTTCCCCGTCCCGCAAAGGCGGTGGAGCGGGGATGGGACAAGATTTTAGCTCCGTACCATGGGGCGGGACAGGGATGGATTTAGACTTTTTAGACCTATCCCGCCCCACCCCTCCCCGTCCCTGTCCCCATCCCCGCCCCATGTTACTAAGGGTTATAATTGTAAATTTTTCATACCTTAAAACCCTACTATTTAAACAAACATATTAATATTAACATATTTTATTCTACTCAATATGATTCTCTGCCTTTATTTTGTTATGTGTTATACTATGAGATTTTTTTATTTTTATTTTTATTTTATGATTGTCTTGTTAAACACTTGGATATATTATTCAAATTTTTCTAAAAATTGACTTGATTTGATAGGATAAATTTAGTTGTAATTTCAAGTATATTTTTATTAATGAAATAGGTTTCATTAAAAAAATTGTAGTTGTAGGACAAATTAACAAAAAGTAAAATTTTACGGGGTGAGGTGGGGCTTCACAGGGCCCCAAGGGGCGGGGATTGGATGAGAAAGTATTCCCTGTCATGCGGGGCGGGGACGAAGACCCCATCCTTCAACCCTGCCCCGCCCCATTGCCATCCCTAATTAAAACTGTGCAATGGCTAATTTAGGCTAGGTTTTTTTTTTTTTATTATTACTATTTCTTCTTCTTTCTCTCTATGAACTATTGAGAGAGAGAGAGAGAGAGAGATTAAAAATTCTACCACTTTACATTTAATGCAAATGGAGTGACGACTGGTCAATGTGATAAATGTTCATTTATGGGTAAAGACCTTTTCGGACACTTAAGAGCATCAACTTTGGATGTGCTAAATGTAAAATTTTTAGTATTTAGAACACTAAACACTATCGGATGCACTACACTTAAAAATATTTAGCATGGGGTATATACAATGCACTGCTTCTAGTAGAAGTTCATTGTAGCTTATGCTAATTTTTTATAAATAATTTCTCTCCTCTCTACTGACTCTCCTTCGTATGTTTCTTGCCTTTCTCCTCTCTCTTCACTATGGATTTTACTTTTTTTTTTTTTTTAAGCACTAGTTTCAGGTGTGCTAAATATTAAAATTTTAACATTTAGCATAACAAACATTTAAAAAAAAAAAAAAAAAAAAAAAAAAAAAAAAAAAAAAAACTCTGTATATGAGATGTTTCAAATGCCAAAAACTTTTAGCATTTGTGAACATACCATTCTATTAGAGCATCAGCATTAGTTGTTGCGAAAAAGAATTCTATTTTCACACACTAAAAAGCTACTTTATCTATTTTAATACATCACTTTACAATTTGCCCTACATCAGATCTTTTATTTTAAGATTCATCACACTAAAAAAAACCTTAAAAAAACCCTCATACGGAATAAAAATAATAATTAAAAAATTCTAAGTTTACTACCCAAAAAAATACCCATAGCAACAACCCAAAAAACCACCATCATAACCATAAAAAAAACCTACATAACCTAGAACCACCATTCAGTTCTGACCTAAACCACCACACCGATCAAGCTGAGAGAGAGAGAGAGAGATCCGAAGCTTAGAGATCCAAAAGACGTGCAAGTCAGCAATGTGACGTGGCGAACAAAGTGGCAAGGTTAGCGGTATGGAAAGGTTGGCAATGTGGAAAGGCTAGAGGCATGGCTGGAAGAGAGAGAGAGAGAGAGAGAGATGTTAAGGATGAGTGAGAAAAGTTTAAATAAAATAATATTAAAAATTTTAGCATTTGGTGTTCATATTGTTCCAAAAATAGAATGATATTGTAGCAAATGCTAACTTTGGCATTTGGAACATCTATTGTTGGTGGATTTTGGTGTTTGATGAGCCAAATGGTAAAAATTTTGCATTTTTGGCACACCTAATGCTAGTGCTCTTAGTAGAATGGTACATACCCAAATGCTACAACTAAAATAATTTTTTTCCCATATCTATTGCCTCTCTCTCTCTCTCTCTCTCTCTCTCTAAAGCCAACCTTCAACCTCTCGCAACCACTACCCATCGCTCCTCCATACGCCACCTCGTCGTCTCGCGAGTTCTGTTCTACATGGAAGTGCATGGAGTTTTCTATTTGTTTAAATAAGTGGGTCGACTAATTTCCTTTTTCTTACGGTGGTCGTAAGTTTCAAATGGTGTTTTGGGTTTTTTGTTTCCTCTGATAGTGGTGAGTTTCAGATGAGTTCTTTTTTTTTTTTTTTTTTTTTTTGGTGGTGAGTTTCAGATGGTGGTGATTGTGATTAGTTTTGTGGGTAGTGGTGGCGGTGGGTGGTGGTGAGTTTTAGATAGAGAGACTGATGGAGAGGAAGAGAGAAGAAAAAAAAAAGAGAAATGAATAAATAAAGGAATAAAACATGGAATTTGAACATACAACATATAATGTATTGTCAAATGATATATTAAAATAGCAAAAGTAAGTTTTGATGTGTGAAAATATAATTATTTTGCAATAGTTCATGTTGATGCTCTTAACAGAAGGTGGGTTAATTTAGGTTATTTTAATGGATAATGTGTTAAAATAAAAGATGAAATGTAGGGTGTAATATTAAATATTTTGATAAAAATAGATAAATTTTTTTTTTTTAACTAGTTAAAATGGGAATTTTTAGAACATCCAAGGCTGATGCTCAATATCAATTTTTGTTGTTGCAGACTGAGAGCTCTTTGGTTGGAGCATGGGTGTGCTTCCATGATTCAGCAATCGGCCACCTTCATTTGAACACCTTGTTCAAGCATGGTCTTCAATCATAACTCGCGTTGGATAATAAAGTGAAGTAGGACTATAATTGGGGCATGAACATAGTTTTGGACCTAGCAGTCCATGGGTCTAAACTCTAAAAGATCCTCCAAGTCAGTTTCAGGCTTGGGCTTTAAAGCGTCTTGGGCATGAACAAATTTTGGACCTATCACTCTTCTTCACTCTCTAGTGCTTTTTAACCTCATTGTTGAATTGATCTATATAAGGGTTCTAGAAAATAAATATGAATCAAGGTTTATTTTATAAATTGAAAACATAACCAAGATTTAAATTGTGCCAATATAGAGCTATTGGGCATAGATGTATATATGAGTTCCAGGATAGATATATATATATATATATATATATATATAGAGCTGTTTAATCAAGAATTCAAGAGTAATTTGATGGTAGAAGTTAAATCTAAAGCAAAAGAATTTTAAGAAGACTGTTCTAAACAAATTGTAGAGGAGATGACTGGATGATTGGAAAGACGTGGAATATAGAGAGAAAATAATATAGGCAGCCTTTGTAGTATGGTAAACATGGAAGGCTCGAAATGAGGTTGAATTCAGCCAAATTGGGAGAATAGCCTATACAAGTTGCAAATATACCAAAGCAAATTCACAAGAGCATATAAAAATACGGAAGTATTAACAAAAGAGATGGAAGTGTACACAGTGAGTGGCGGCCTCATGAACAAGGGAGAATGAAAGACAAATATTGATGGTGTTTGGAATAAAGAAAGAAAAGTTGGTGGAGTTGCCATTATATTGCCATCTCTTATGTGGGCTAATCTTCCGGGATGAAGTTCAATTCATATCTGTACTTTTGCACATAGCATAACATTTACATTCAGAACCTTTGAGCAAGTTTGGGAAGAATTGTGCACTGATATCTGAAAAATATATGAATCATATATATATAAATATATATTAAAATGTGCAATGTAGCAATGGTAGAATAAATTATATATTTCTTTTCCCAATTTTTTTTTCTTTAGAGGTTTTTTATTTGCTAAAGATAGTGTACTGTATGATTATAAAGTGTTCAGCTAATTAAGTTAGAATGTTAGATTTTTTTTTTTTTTTTAGATGAGCATTGAATTCTAGGGCAGCCTTGTCTTTTTGGGTCTTTGCTAGGTGTGGGTGTGATAGGCCTAATAGTATATATCTATATTATATATATATGTGTGTGTGTGTGTGTGTGTGTGTTGGGCCGGGGGCCCAATCCGAGGATAGCCAGTAGTCTGAGGACAGGTAAACGTTGTTATGGGAGTCCGTGTTATTGAATGAAGAGGTGGGGTTTGGTCATAAGAGTCCAAGCAGGTGGTCCGAGGAAGAATGCCTCCTCGGCTAAGAAAAGCAGAGGTCCGAAGGTGTGGTCTGCTATCCAGGGCAACGTTCCGGGAGATTCTATTGATAAGGATACGCATCATGAAAGCACAACACAAGTATCACTTTCTCATTAATGCTACCACCGCATTGAATGCTCTATAACTAACTCTCTGACCGCATTAATGAAAAAGTGATACCTGAACAGTAATTTTCAGTATTACAGCTACTCCCAAAGATTTCAAGAAGGTGCTGATGAGACAAAGATCAACACCGGTGATCTAATCTACACGTGGAGGGTCGAGATTAAAGAAATAAGATTGTATAAAATAGAAAGAAGACCTTGAGGGAAAGGGATAGGGAATTAGGAGAAAAACACTATAGGAACAAGAACTGGATTTTTAACCAAATTCAAAAGAGATATATATAAGAACTGATCTTCTCGGATTGTGCCGATGACGATTTTCTTTGGATAAAACCAGTCTATCTTTACTTTCTTGTCATCTAAATCCATTAATTGTTACCCAACTTATTAGAGCCTAGTTATTTAACCCACTCTCTACAAATTCATTGTATTGGGTTCTTTGGGCTTAGATCCTTTTACCTTTTGGGTTTAGGAACCAAATTGTGACCTTATAATTGGCGCCATCTATGGGGATTACTTGAGTTTTATTGAGTTCAATGTCCAACTATGGTAGGTTCAAAGCCAAACCAGGAGGAATCAATTGGTTCCCAACGTCAGGATCAGTTTCTCAACCTTGAGCGGAGGAGGGACCGGGAGGTTAACTTGCATACCACACACATTGGAGGAAGTCAGTGTGGTGGAAGTCACCTCTCTCATGAAGAAAATACTAGGAGTATGCAACTGGAGATTGACCGTTTATGAAAGAGGTTACGCCGTGAGCAATGTAGAGCAACCCCTTAAGTTCTGGCCCCTCTTCTGATGATGATAAAGATATTAGCTATCGGCCCAGGTCCAGGACTCCTCCCAGCGAGTCCTTTTTGTGTGATAAGGATCATCATTATAAGTGGAGAAGGGAGAGTCCGCCTCACCAAGGTCTGGGCAATGACGCTATGGGCAGGTCTTTGAATCAAATTTCCAAGTCACCTTTTACCCGTAAGATTGAAAGTTGAAAACTTCCTCAGCGGTTTACTCAGCCAACGTTCACCATGTACAATAGCAGAACGAACCCGGTGAAGCACATTAGTCATTTCAACCAAAGGATGGCCGTTCACTTCAGGAACGAAGCCTTGATATGCAAAGTTTTCCCATCTAGTTTGGGCCTGTGGCAATGAGATGGTTCGATGGTCTGAGAGAAGGTTCTATTAGCTCCTTTAAGGAGCTCATTAGGGCATTTGGGGCTTAGTTTGTGACTTGCACTAGGGTTCCTCGACCCTTAAATTCCTTATTGTCTATGACCATACGAGAAGGAAAGACCCTGAAAACGTACTCAAATAGATACTGGGAGATGTTCAATGAGATAGATGAGAACTTTGATGATGTGGCCATAAGGACTTTTAAGGTTGGCCTACCTGCCGAGCATGATTTGAGAAAGTCATTGACCAAGAAGCCTATAAGGAGTGTGCATCAGTTCATGGACCGTATCGATGAGTATAAACGGGTTGAGGAAGACCAGCAGTAAGGGAAAGGGAAGGCTAAGGTTATCCTTCAGGATATGAGGGATTTTAGGTTAAACAAATACAACAATAATCGGCCCCGAAAAGACTTTGCTGGGCAATCTGGGACTACTGTTACTCAGGTGATTGGCACAGTGTTTTGAGAACCAGTGCATCAAGTCTTGGAAAGGATTAAGAATGAGCCATACTTTAAATGACCAAATAAGATAGGAGGAGACCCTATGAAATGCAACCAAAGTCTTCATTGCCAATATCACAAGGAGCAAGGACACACCACAGAAGATTGTAGAACTTTGTGGAGTCATCTAGAGCAACTGGTCAAAGAAGGAAAGTTAAAGCAATTTTTATATCAGCCTAATGGGCAAGGGGGCCAAGCAAGATTAGGATCTCAGAGAGATGCTTCTTTGAGAGCCCCTTTGGGCACAATTAATGTCATCTTCGCTGCTCCAAGGAGAACAGGTTCTCACCCCTCTATGGTGATGTTTGTAGCTTGACCACCTGCCAAGGACTTTAACCCTAAGCTAAAGAGGGCTAGGATGGAGATTCGACCAGCGTTAAGTATCTCGGATGAGGACAAGGTTGGAACCATACAGCCACATAATGATGCCCTAGTGGTCACCTTCAGGATAGGGGGTATGATGTGAAAAGGGTGTTAGTGGACTAGAGCAGCGAGGCAGAGATTATGTACCCTGATTTGTACAAATGGCTAAACTTGAAACCTGAGGATTTGACAACTTATGATTCACCTTTGTTAGGCTTTGACAGGAAAGTTGTTGTTCCGAAGGGCCAAATTAGACTACCCATGCAAGTAGGTTCAAAGGTGGTAGAGGTGGACTAAATTGTGGTGGATGCTTATTCTCCCTACACAGCCATTGTAGCAAGACTCTGGCTTAATGCCCTGGGGGCCATTTCTTTCACTCTACATTTGAAAGTGAAATATCAGTTCGGGGACCAGATTAAGGAGCTGGTTGGGAGCCAATCTGTGGCTAGGTAGTGCTTGGTGACTACAATTATGCATCAACCTGAAGATAAGTCATCGGCCTCTGCTCAGGCGAGCTTATAGCAATCAAGGATCCTAGTGTCATCTATGGATGCGGTGTTAGAAGGGACAAACTATAAAGAACTAGAAAAGGTTGTTATAAGTGATGACAAGGAGAAGTTTTTCCGGGTCGGAACTCAGTTGCCTCCTCAAAAGAAGAAAGAGATGATGGTGTTCCTTGGGAAGAATATTGATGTGTTTGCATGGAGTGCTTATGAAGCCCCTGGAGTGGATCCTGATCTCATTTGTCATTATCTAAATGTCAACCAAGCGGTTGTCCCCAAAAAGCAACCACCTCGGTACTTATTTAAAAAGCATTCTAAGGCTGTCAAAGAGGAGGTGCTCAAACTTAAGCAGGCTATGGCTATTAAAGAGGTGTTTTTACTTTGAGCGGCTGGCCAATACCGTGGTGGTAAAGAAGAAGAGTGGAAAGTAGCGAGTATATATTGATTTCACAGATTTGAACAAGGCCTGCCTAAAAGACCCCTTCCTCATGTCTCGGATAAATCAGTTGGTGAATGCAACGGTAGGCCATCCTCAGATGAGCTTCTTGGATGCCTTTCAAAGATACCATCAAATACCATTGGTTTTGGGTGATCAGGAGAAAACAACTTTCGTTACTCCTATTGGAAATTACCATTACAAGGTGATGCCCTTTGGTTTGAAGAATACAAGGTCTATCTATCAGAGGATGACGACTAGGATGTTCGAGTCACAACTACGCAAAAATATTGATATTTATATAGATGATATGGTGATGAACAGTAAGGTGGTGTCCGAGCATATGGAAGACCTCGAAATTATTTTTGACATACTAAGGAGGCACAAATTGTGCCTCAATGCTTTCAAATGTTCCTTTGGCGTTGACTCAGGTAAGTTTCTACGCTACATGGTCACTCACCATGGAATTGAATTCAACCCTGACCAGATTAAAGCAATTAACAAATTGTAACCTCCTCGGAATCCCAAGGAGGTTCAGAAGTTGACAGGGATGACTACTACTCTAAACCGATTCATTTCTTGGTCAGCAGATAGATGTAGGTCTTTCTTTCGATTCTTGCATAAGTGGAAGGGGTTTGAGTGGACCGAGGAGTATTCCTCGGCCTTCCAGTAGCTGAAGGAATACCTTGCTCGGTAGTCTATTATGTCTCGGCCTGAGAAGGAGGAAGTCCCGTTTGCTTATGTTGCTGTAGCCTCCCATACGGTAAGTTTAGTACTGATACGAGTTGATAATGGAATACAAAGGCTAGTTTATTATGTAAAAAAGTCACTGCGTTACTTGCCACTAGAAAAGGCCATTCTAGCAATGGTGTATGCTACGCATAAGCTCCCTCACTACTTTCAATCCCACACAGTTGTTGTTTTAACCTAACTTCCGATTTGATCACTACTTCGGAGTGCTGATTACACGGGAAGGATTGCCAAGTGGGGTATGATCCTAAGGGCTTTTGATATCAAGTATATGTCTCGTACCTCTGTCAAGGGCCAAATCCTCGCAGATTTGGTGATCGAGTTTGCCGAATCCCCATTGGAAGAGGAGGTAGGGAAGGAGGACATGGATGGAAAGTCAGTTGACGTGGTTTCCTTGCAAGAACCTTTATCCTAGAGGGTATATGTTAATGGTGCAACAAATCAAAGAGGATCTGAAGTGGGGCTAGTTGTAATTTCTCCCGATAAGATCATTATTGAAAAATCCTTAAGGTTGGGTTTCTTAGCCATAAAAAATAAGGCTGAATATGAGGCGCTATTGGTAGGGATGACTATGGTTCAGAAAATGGAAGGAAAAACAGTAAAGATATTCTCAAATTCAAGGTCAGTTGTAGGCCAGGTAAAGGGAGAGTTGGAGGCTAGGGATGTCAGAATGCAAGTATATTTAAATTAGTTTAGGCACTTACAATTAGGTTTTGAGTCTTTCAACTTATTGCAAAACCCTTGAAGTAGAAATACACATGCTGATTCTTTGGCCACTCTCGCAACCTCCTCAACGCAGAGCTTACCTTGGGTTATCCTTGTTGAAAACTTATGCAAACCTACTGAGATGAAGAGAGGGATGGTCCATATTCATCAAATTAGGATGAGACCTAGCTGGATGGACTCTATTATGCTATTCCTTAAAGAGAATATCTTGCCCGAAGGAAAGTCCGAGATTGACAAAGTGTGAAGAAAGACTCCTCGATTTTGGTTATCTAAGGACCAAAAGTTGCATAAGCGCTCTTTTTCTGGGCCATATTTGCTATGCATACACTATGAGGCATCAAAGCTACTCCTAGAGGAGTTACATGAAAGGATTTGTGGAAGCCGTATAGGAGGTAGATCATTGTCTCACAAAGCCCTCACTCAAGGATATTAGTGGCCAAACATGCAGAAGGAAGCACAAGAGTACGTGAAAGAACTGTGACCAAAGCCAAAGATTTGCCCTAAACATTCATCAACCAGGAGGTATCCTTAATCCTTTGTCTAGCCCTTAGCCTTTTGCTCAATGGGGCTTGGATATTGTAGGGCCTTTCCCCAAGGCAGCAGGGAATAAGAGATGGCTACTGATCGGCACAAATTACTTTACCAAGTGAATTGAAACTGAACCACTAGCAAATATCAGGGATGTGGATGCCAAGAGATTTGTTTGGGAAAATATTGTCACTCTATTTGGAATCTCTCGTACCCTCATCTCGGATAGTGGTCTTCAGTTTTGTTAGGTTCTAAATGTTTAGAACAATTGGCAAATCGTGAATACAAACTTGTCTAGATATAGATCTTAGAGTCTATAGGTTTTATTAGACAATGCTCAATGTGATTTAAGTCAAGATTCAAGAACATACAAGCTGCAGGAAGAAGATTTCATAATCTGTCTGGTTCGATCAATCGAAAGACAGGCTCGACTGATCGAAAGTCGTATCTGCAGAATTTTAATTAAGCCTAAACAGCAGTTCAAGCCCATTTAGGATTAGGGTTTCTAATCTACTTCTCCCAGTATATAAAGGAAACCCTAAGCACGTTTTTATGAGGTTTTTCAGAGAGAAAAGAGTGTGCCTCTTTTGTATTTAGGGTTTTGTTCCTAAAAAGCTCTTTTATGTCTTCTACCGGTATTATTCCTTGAAGAATCTCAAGACCCGGTATTGTAGAAGTTGTTACCTTCTCTTGTCATCAAAGGTGTTGATGATCTAAACCTTCAAGGGTGGTCTTGGAGTCACAAACAGGAGAGTTTGTGTTGCTAAACCTTTGAGTGGGATCTCAAAATCACAAATGGGGGTGTTTGTGTTTTGCAAAGGGCAAAGAAAGAAGGAGTCTGTGGATTCGGAGCTTGCACGTGGTCGTGTCAGTAAGTTCTACTGGTTGGTAGCAATAAGAAGTCGAGCGTGGGGGCTTGTAAGTCTTATTGTATGAACTTCGATTCTTTCTAGTGGATTTGGTTTTTACCTTGAGGATAGCTAGGTTAAATCCTCCCCAAGTTTTTTACCGGTTTGGTTTTCCTGGGTGATCATATCATTATCTTATTTATTTTCCGCTGCTATGCATGATATGATTGTTTGATTGTAATAACCTAGACTTGTAATTTGGACTAAGTATTCACTTGGCTAATTACCTAGGTTTAATCAATTGTTTAAGGGGTCTAAAAACTAACAAGTTTGATAGCAAAGCTTTTAGGAGGTACTGTTGTGACCTGGGCATTATGAATAGGTATTCCACCCCAACTTATCCACAGGGGAATGGATAGGCCGAGGCTGTCAACAAGGTTATAGTGAATGGACTCAAAAAAAGGCTAGATGATGCAATGGGAAAATGGATGGAAGAGCTGTCACATGTCCTTTGGACATATCGGACTACACCTCGTAGGTCAATAGGGGAGACCCCCTTTTCAATGACTTATGGAGCCGAAACTATAATTCCTCTAGAAAGGATTCCCAACACTGAGGATGAGTTATTTCACTCCAAGCAATAACGATGGGCTGTTAGAAAAGAGTTTAGATTTAATTGAAGAACGAAGAGAAAATTCCATGGTTCAATTGGCGTATTATCAACATAAGCTCAAGTAAGGGTACGACACGAACGTGAGGATAAGGCCATTAACGCCTGGATATTTGGTATTAAGAAAGGTTTTAGGTATTACAAAGAACCCAGCATGGGGAAAGTTAGGGCCCAACTCGGAAGGGCTATATCGCATCTCCTCGATGGCTGAAATAGGCGCATATTACCTAGAAGATCTAATTGAAAATGTTGTACCCCACTCCTGGAATGTAAATAACCTGCGAAGGTATTATTATTAATGAAAGTCTTTTCTATCATATTTTTTCCTATGATATCATGTGGTACATTTCATATCATTTTTCTAAGTGTTAAACAGAACCTGGGTCATGCTTGGCTCCTTGGGTCATATACCTTGGGTAAATTAATACTTCTCACTATTGGTTTGGGTATCAAATAGAACCTTGGTCATACCTGGCTCCTCGGACCACATACCTTGGGTAAATTGATATTTTTCATTATTTGTTCTAAGTATTAAATAGAGCCTTAGTTATGCCTAACTCCTCGAACCACATACTTTGGGTAAATTAATACTTCATATTATTTTTCTAAGTGTTAAATAGAACCTTGGTCATGCCTGGCTCCTCAAACCACATACCTTGGGTAAATTAATACTTCTTATTATTTAACTAAGTGTTAAACAGAATCTTAGTCATGTCTGGCTCTTCATGCCACATACCTTGCGTAAATTAATAACTCTTGTTATCTTACTAAGTGTTAAACAGAACCTTGGTTGTGCCTGGTCTATCGAACCATCTACCATGGGTAAATTAGCACTACCAAACATTTAATTAAATGCTAAACAAAACGTCAGCCGTGTCAGGTTTTTTAAGTCACTGGCCTTGGGTAAATTAGTAACCGGTTTGGCTATGAGGTCCAATCAAGATCTTCATTATGGTAATCTAAGAGAAGGGAAACATTGATACATCACTTAAAGCGTTTGCAAGTATGTCTATAATCAGTTCATAAGCTAAGTGTCACATACAATTCCTTAAATCTACTACTAAAGGGAAGGTTATATGGAACAATGGATGGGTAGGTGCTCCACCATTCTCTGGGATCAGCTAAAAATCCAGTGATATGCAGGGTTCTTTAAGTTATGCGTAAGGTATGTTTTTGAAGTTAATGGTATATTTTGTTGAGATTATAAACCTAGACGGTTCTACTGAATCTGTGGTTAACTGTATGGGATATGGCAATTGCATCATCACTCCTACAGCTAACCGAATCAAATTATATTTCATTCTTATATTGACTAAGCGTGAAAAGTTGTTTTTAGTTAAAGTCACCTTTTGTTGGAAAATGTAAGCCTGGAAAGCTTCACTTATTCTGTGATTAATAGTACGAAGTAAAGCTAAATATATATATGAGCATGTGTAAATTCAAATATTGTTATCTTTTGTTCTTATGTCCATTAAGTGTAGAGCAAAACACAGGATGTGTCAGAACTTGCACAAAACATGTGTAATAAAAACTTTATAATTGTCATTGAATCAAGCCTTGAAAAGAGGCAACTTGTTACAAATTTGGAAGGCAAAAAATACAACCAAAAAAAAAAACCACTCTAAGAACTACTTAATTTTAAGTACAATCTTGTCTTTTACTGAGTCCTTGACGGGCTAGGCAGGGGCTGTTGTTGTGGATGCTGGGCCTTTACCCTTGAGGTCCTCCTTGGTAGGCACATGCAAAGTTTCGAGGACAAGCTCCATAGTGTGGGGGGCCTTTTGCTCCTTGAGGGGGTCCTTAGGGACAATTAGAGGCTGGGTAACATCATGGGCCACTTCCCTAATTGTGTCAGCTTCTTTTTTAACAACCTCAAGCTGCTCGGCCTCCTTGAACGAACTGCCAGAAGAAGGAAGGACCTTAGCCGATCTCTCCTCGCTAGTATCTGCCTCCTTGGAGGCAGTGTCAACTTTAGGGTCAGAGGAGCTAGGCGCACGAATGGCAGGAGGGTAGTATACACTCTCTGCTCTCCTAAAGGCAGAGGTGGCCTCAACCCCAGCTTGGTTAAGGGCCTTGTTCCACACCTGGAGGCAATAGTACCTACACACCTCCGAGACCTCAGCCTTAAGGGCCTCTTCGATCTCTGCCACTCCTGCCTCATACCCATCCTGCTCAGCTTGGTCCTTGGCCTTCTTGGCCTTCTCCAGTTTCTTTGTCAGGACTTTTATATGACTTTTGGCCGTGGAGAGCTCATCCTCAACTTGATGAAGTTGCTTGCATTGAACCTCCGCCTGCTTCTCCGCCTTATTCAAAGCGACCTCGGTGCTTTTCTTGTCTCGTTTAGCTTCAATTAGCTTAGTATTAAGCTCTTGTGTCTTCTTTTCTGCTAACTCAAAAGCCTTCACAACAGCTACGGGCCTAGCCTCCTCCTCCTTCATTGATTTGTGGGAGTTGATGATTATTTCCTCAACTCTATGGGCAACTTAGACAGCCTTTAAAAAAATAATAATAAAAGATAAATAAATAAATACCTAGGTTAGAGAAGTCAAGTATAAGTACAATATATATATATATATATATATATATATATTATATAATAATAATAATATGATAAAGGGGGTAGTTGGTGGACTTACCAGAGTGAGGTCCCTCTTAAGGCTGAGGAACACCTCATGTTTTCTCATTGACCTTTGGTCGGCCATGTCCTTGGGCAGCAATAAGGCCTGCTCTATGGCGTTGGCCACATAACTAGCCCTCCCCTATTGGAAATCCCTGATAGAGGCATCAGCGGTAAAGACAGCTCCGTCTAACACTAGGGTAGGAAACCAAGCTAGAGCAGCTATCTAAGAGTCACCTCTCTTCTCCACCACCATCTGTGTTATTCTGGCATGTTTGGATCCCTTCTGGGTCTCGGCCTCCTTGGAAGAGTGACTCTTACCCCCTTCTACCACCTCCTTACCTCTCTAATCCCTCTTCCTTTTTAGACCAGCAGGGTCGGGTCGTTGGCCTTCGGTGGAGGGAGGGGTGGGGGGTTTGGTCTGGGCAGTTTTATCTAGCGCTTGGCCTCCTACCTAGGACTCCATCAGGTCTCGAAGACTTGATCTAGTCTTGCGTTGGATTGCCATAGCGTACGGGATGGCAGGATCTTCTTGTAAGTGACTTACTTGCACTAGGGGAAGAAGGCTGAGGTCACCAACCGGGCTTTCTGAGAAGGAGAGTAGATTGAAAACTTCGAAATCGTCTTCGGAGTCCGAGACATCAACTATCTCTTCCTCCTCTTCTTCTTTGATAGTAGGATGGGAAGAGGTGGCCACTCTGGTTGTATACTAAGGTGGCAGGGTTGCTTCAAGTACACCTTCTGGAATAAGGTCTGTGGTGAGGAAACCCGGAGCAACAACGCTTATCTAGTGCAAGTGTGGATCCTTTGCTTTTATCACACACTTCGGTGCTTGAAAATTGGACGAGAGAGGGTTGTAGCCAAGGATGAGGTGGACCGTTCTTAATTGACTATCACTGTGAATGAACACCTCAGCTTTAAGTATCTTGTCTAGGCTCGGCTGGTTGACAAGATTGAAGTTCGGAACGGCGGTGTGCTTATCTGCAAAACCATTAGGAAAACAAAAAACATCATCAACAAAAAAAATGGCACAAATCAAAGGAAAGTTCAATTATAAACACAAACAAGGAAAAATGGGAACAAAATATGTCGAAGCGAGAAGGGAGTGACTTTAATATAATAAACCTAAACTTAAAACCCCACCTGGTATCCCCTCTCTCATCAGGCAGGGGAGGCTATCGTGCCACTCCCCCGAGATAATTAAAAAGTCTTTGTTCATGCCTTTGTTGGATTCAGGGAGGTATGAGATGAGCCTAACCTCAAGGTACCTAGTCTTTAGGTAGCATCCCTGCCCTTTTAGTCAGTGAAGGTTGTAAACCTAGTTGACATCGTGATGGGTGAGGTTTAAGTCCATCTTCTCATTAAGGGCGTCTACGCTACCTAAAATCCTAAACATATTTGGGGCACATTGGGTGGGGGCTAATCTATAAACCTTTTGGTAATCCCTAATGACTGTGTCCATGAGGATTCTCACCCCTCCCTCTATAAAGGCAATTTTCGAGATTACCACTTCTCCCTCCTACCTCTGAGTGTGCCAATCCCCCTCCTTACAATATCTAATGGAGACTCTTGATGAGATCCTATATTGAGCTTTAAAGCTCTCTATACTATTTGCGGAGTCTACCAAGTGAGCAAATCTACCCATGTATGAAAGAGGGTTGAAGGTACTCAAATGGTAAGGGGAAACTAAGAGGGCCGAGGAGAAAGGGACTCTATGTAAAGAAAAGTAGAAAGGAAAGTAAATGAAAATGTTTAAGTGGCTTATGCAAAGAAAGAAACTCTCCTCGGACTGGATCTTGATATTTATGAGTTCAAGGGTGAAGTGAATGAGTGCAAAGGTGAAGAGAATGAGTGCAAAAGTGAAGTGAATGAAGTATTCAAGCAATATTTGTATCAGAGAAAATGACAAGCGGGAAAATTCCCGCCCGAGTTCTAATAAAATCCCTAGTCGTTGGATTCACATCGCATTGTAGAACGTGGGGAACATGGAGCCGCAAAAATTTAATGAAGGCACATCTCGGATGCCGAAGAGTCAGGAGCGTGCGTTAGGCAATTAAAAAGGTACTTGTGCAAACAGAGATGATGTATGATAAAAGCGGAGTAATTGTAGTGATATAGAAATCCTCCTTTCTTCCCAAGGAGCAAGAGAGAAGAATTTTGAGGGGCTATTGTAGGTGTGATAGGCCCAGTAGTATATATCTATATATGTGTGTGTGTGTGTGTGTGTGTGTGTGTGTTAGGCCGGGGGCCCAATTCAAGGACAGCCAGTAGTTTGAGGACAGGTAAACGCTGTCATAGGAGTTCGTGTTAATGAATGAAGAGGTGGGGTTTGGTCATAAGAGTCCAAGCAGGTGGTTCGAGGAGGAATGCCTCCTCGGTTGTGCAAAGCAGAGGTCCGAAGGTGTGGTCTGTCATCTAGGGCAACGTTCCGGGAGATTCTATTGATAAGGATACGTATCATGAAAGCACAGGATAGAGGGAAGCCATGACATATCTAAGAGAAAGCTGCTACAACCGCATCGAATGCTTTGTAGCTAACTCTCTGGCTGCATTAATGAGGAAGTGATACTTGAACAGTAATTTTCAACCTTACAACTACTCCCAAAGACTTCAAGAAGGTGCTAATAGGATAAGGATCAACACCAGCGATCTCATCTACACGTGGAGGGTGGAGATGAAAAAAATAAGATAGTATAAAATAGAAAGAAGACCTTGAGAAAAGGGGATCGAGAATTAAGAGAAAAACACTGTAGGAACAAGAACTGGATTTGTAACCAAATTCAAAAGAGATATATACAAGAACCAATCTCCTCGGATTGTGCCGAGGATGATTTTCTTTGGATAAAACCAGTCTATCTTTACTTTCTTGTCATCTGGATCCATTATAATTGTTACTCAACTCATTAGAGCCTAGTTTTCTAACCCACTCTCTACAAATTCATTGTATTGGGCTCTTTAGGCCTAGATCCTTTTACCTTTTGGGCCTAGGAACCAAATTGTAACCTTACACTAGGTATTAAGAAAACTAGTATGTAATCCATATAAACGCATGTATGCATTTAAAATTAAACACAATTTTTATTATAAAAATTTAAATAATTAGTTAAGTCATTAAAAAAATTGCATGTAACACATGTATTAATGCATACGTAGAGATACATTTAAAATTAAACACAATTTTTATCGTAAAAATATAAATAGAATTGTCTATTTAAATATATTTAATCATTTCCCCTCCTTCTCATCTTAATTTTTAACACATCCAAAGAAAAAGAATGACTAATTATTTCTTTTCCCCTTACTAAAATTTAAAAACATCCAAATAAGACGAAGGGTAACCATTCTCTTCTACTCTCCTTTCCTTCTAAATTTTCAAACATAGCACAAATGAAGGCTACCTAGAAAAGCAAGCCCAACTAGGGGATGTAAGGCTTATTTTACCTATGGACACTATAGTGAATGGAATACCAAAACTTAAACTCCTGATATAACCGAACCAAATGACGCAGGTTTGTCTTATATCCTACTTACTGGAATTTGCATTTTTGCAAAAAAATTAGTACCAAGGAAATGAATTAATTCAGTCCCAATTTTTCATTTTATTGTCAGGTTTGTAGCAAAAAGTAACATATAATAATTTTTGGGTAAATTACATATTTTGTCCCTATCCTATACACTATTTTAATTTGATCTGTAACCTTTCAGTTGTGTCAACTAGATCTCTAACCTTTCAGTACCGTGTCAATTTAGTCTCTACTGTTATTGTTTGAATGAAAATTAATGACGTGTCTAATGGCCAAAATAAAAAATTAACTTCCATTGATGTGACAATAAGCTTAAATTTTATTTTTGCCGTTTGCCATGTTAGCAATTTTCATCCAAGCAAGGACTAAATTGAAATGACATTGAAAGGTTAGAGACCAAATTGATACAATTGAAAGGTTAGGGACTAAATTGAAATATGGTGTAAAGAATAAGGACCAAATATGTAATTTATCCATAATTTTTTTTTTTTTTTTTTTTTGGATGACTAACAGATATAAATATTAGAGACATGGCACTATTTTAGAAACTATTCATTCTTAATGGAAAGTAAAGGTCCAAAGCCAATTTGACAATTTCTATAATAAAGCAAATTCAAACGTATATTAAACCAATTTATAAGCATTTCTTCCACAGTTGGTCTAACCGTCTAAGTCTTCCATCAATTGATGTTAACTATTTTTAATGATCTAAAATGTACATTGATCCCTGGCTTCATCAAGTCCATGGACTATTACACCGATTTCTTGCAGCCAACATACTTAGGCGTTAAGAGTTAAGAGAAAGCTCAATTTCATGTGTACAATAGAGGATATGCCTACTAGGTATAATTCCAAGCTAATCTATACATCTTTCTAACATATGTTTTGCCAAAATATCACCTGTATCATTCATTCATTTGTACTAGCCTAGATTATTTACATGAAATTCACTACAAAAAAGATTGCTATTTGCGATGAAACTTTTTTGACGACTACAAAAAGTCATCGTAAAAACTAGCTTTTTCGACAACAAGTCTCTTCCGTCAACAATTACTTGTCAAATACTAACACATTTGTGACAGCAAAATGAGCCTATCGAAAATGTGATTTTTTTGGAGCAAATTGTTCCCACCTTACTTTTTACGACGGCATAAAAATGTTTGTTTGCTAGTAAAGTATTATTTACGACGACTGAAGAAAAACCATCAAAATTATTAACACTTGTGACGGCTTTGGTATGTTGAAAAAACAAAATATATATTTTTTATGGTGTTAGTATTTGCGACAAACAATCTTCCATCATAAATTTAAAAGAGAGTATTATTTACAACGATGGAAGAAACAACGTCGGCACTATTAACACTTGTGACGGCCTTTGTGCGTCAAAAATACAAAATATTTATATTTTATGGCATTATTATTTGCGACAAACATTATTCCATCGTAAATAAAATAAAATAAAATAAAAAAGGTATTAGCGATAGACATGAAACCATCGAAAATGGTAAAATATTTTGGAGGGAAAATTCCCCCCTTAGTATTCACATTTGTGACAACATTTATCCATTGCAATTAAATTTTTTTATTTTTCTAATTGAGTTTGTATTTACGATGAACATTTTGACCATCGTAAATAGTTAATTTGTTTTAAAAGAAATAATGAATTAGTAATGGAATTGGATCCCTCCCAATAAATAATATTTGCAATGGACCTATGCTATCGACATTGGTAATTTTTTTAAAAGGGGGAAATCATGCCCTTATTTTTAATGTGTTTGATGGTTTTTTCCATCACTATATATTGTGTTGTTATTTGCAATGGACGTTCTGGTCGTCATTAATATTTAAAATTTTCTTAAGAAAAAAATGTATTAATGATGGTAAGGTAAATCTGTCACAATAAAAGTGATTTCCAACATACATATGGCCATAAAAATGATTATTTACTTTGAATGGTAAATTTTCCTCAATATTGTCTTAAAACTCTAGAATTTTGTCTTAATTTTGAAAACAACAAAAAAAATCTGAAAAGACCCTCCAAGTACATGAGGGCTATTTTGGTCATTTCAGAAGTAAAAACATATTTTGATCATTTTGAAGCTTTTAGGGGCACTTTCATCAGTTTAGAAGTTTATGTGTATTTCGGTCATTTCCTAGCTTTGGTGGCGTATTTCAGCCATTTTGAATGATCGGATTGTGTCAACGGGTTAATCAAAGTTTCCTAGTGGGTGGGTACAACAACACGTGTCCATCAAGAAACTAGTTGGAGATCCAAAATCTGACTATTGGATTGGTAGAATGTGGTAAGATATTTGTGTTTGTAAATTATAGTGATAATCAGACAGTCAAATTGTGAGAACAGAGTAGTCAAATCTTGCGAAACTTCGTCAAAGTCTATTAAACTTGGTCAATCTTTGGTCAAAATTCAAAGTTGGTTCTAAGACCACTGGATTTGATCAAATTAGGTTGTTCAAGGAGGTTTTAAGTGGGTTTTGCGTATTAATAAATGTTTTAAGGTTTTCTTGGTTTTCATGCTTTTATCAGTTTCAAGTTTTAAAATGGCAAAGTCAAATGCCGTATGCAAATCCATTCGATGTCATTTTGTAGGTTTTTGGTTGTATTTTGTAGATCATTTTCTCGATTCTTAGTAATACTTATATGGTGTATAACTCTCTTAATTAGTAGAGTGTTGGATATTTTTAGTGATTGAAATTTCATTATAGGCGGATACGACATGCGTCCATCTTGTGCCATAGTTAGATTTAAAATTTGACCATTGGATTGGAAGAGTAGGATAAAATATTGGTTTTGATGAATTTTGAGTTCAATCAAACAATTGGATTGGTAGAACGTGACCAATCAAAATTTCTTGGTGTGTTGGTACAACACGTCCATAATGCTCTAAACTCAAATCCAAAATTCAACCATTAGATTGGAAAAATGTGGTGAGATATTGGTGTTGGCAAAGTATATCATCAATTAGATGGCCAGATTGTGAAAATGAGTAGTCAAAGTTTACAAAACTTGGTCAATATTTGGTCAAACATGATCAACCATTGAAGTTGGGTCTATGACCACTCGATATGATCAAATTATGTTAAGTAAGGAGGGTTTGAGTGGGTTTTGGGTACTGGGTATTGGATATATAATAATATAATATTGATTAATACTGTTGAATATTTTTTGTCTATAAAGCTACAAGTGGAGACTAGAGACAACCATAGGATTAGTTATAAAACAAGCGAAATGACCTTTTGGCATAAAGATGAAGATGTATTGACCACTTTTCAATTTGATAAAACAAATAGATAAAAATGATTTGCGCCATGCATGTTATTTGTATTTAATTATTTAATTAAATTAGTGGACCTCTTAAATTTAATTAAGCTTTTTTTGTTAGTTAATTTACAATATATTCAGTGGTGGTGTTTTTAATTTAGTTTTTTAATTTTTAATTTTTATAATAAGTTTGGGAGGACAAGAATCTGATGACAAGAATAGGAGGGCCAGAGACAATGTTAGAAGTACAAACCTCGAAAGGCATTGACAATGAATCCTCGGGAAGATGTGAGCAACCCTTTGCAAATGTAGGGAGACAATAACGCCCGAGGAGTCGAGGCTGCCAACATATCCTCGGGGGTTAGGAACCAAATTTTAAGGGCCTTCAGGTATAAACTGAGGATGAGAATGAAATTTTGTCATCAAGCTAGGAAGGGAAGAAGACAAATAAAACATCTATCACCTCCGCATTCAATGCTTTGAATTTACTTAGCTAGTCGTATTTATGAAGAAATGACCCCTGAACAGTGCTAGCACAGCTCATAGCTTAATGTAGAAGCCTTCTAGTAAGGCCTTGATGGGACAAGTATCAAAGAAATTGAACTCTGACCCTCCAAATTTAGGGCTAAGATACATCTGAGATGACTATATAAGACACAGAAAGCCCTAGAAGAGGGGGGTCGATGATTTTTAGAGCTTAAAACCAATTGTAACCACTACCTCGAACATATTCGCACATTTATACCTAAGGCTAATTCCATCAACTCTAGTTAACTCTTTTTCATCTTATTAAGGGTATTCAAGGCCGATTAAGCATCCTATCTCTTCCAAATTAATTGTGTGAGCAAAAGTAGCAAGTTTTGACTCATAATTGACTTGTCCCACTTTTTTCCTACCATAGTTTATTTATCACAATTTAGGCAGGAATTATTGTTGATATTTATGTCATTTTTGAAGGGTGTAGATATAATGTCGGTTGATAAATCTTTCTAGTAGGTCATGTGAGGAATATATAAATGGAGTAATAGAGTTTGTTGATTATGCATTTCAACGTATCAAAGATGAGGATATGAAGATAAAATGTCATAATGATTGTAACAATAGGTATAGAAGAACATGAGTTGAGGTTACAAGAGACCTCTTATGGAAAGGGATGAGACGTGATTATACTAGATGGCATCTACATGGAGAGGGAAATAGTGATGAGGACAAGGAAGGTAGTGATGAGGATGAGGATAATAGTAGTGTTGACTAAATAATAGTGTTTAATTATGTTTTTGTTGACTAAATAATTACAACTTATCAAAGATGTGGCTTTCTTTTTAACTATGTTATCGGTGAATGGCAAAGCAAGGTAAGAAGCGAGCTATAGAACAAGCGAGAGATAAGGGTGATAGTGTTAGTCAATCATAAGTTACTCCTTCATCAATTATAAGTTACTCCTTCATTCATCTGAGTCTCCAACTAATGAAGCACTTGTTTCTTCTAATAGTGTGATTAATAGAGGCAGCGAAGGTAATACTTACTAAATATTTCCCTAAAGTTTATATGCTAATATACCAATTGTAGGATCTACTGTACAAAAGAAAAGAGGTCAGGGAAAGGCTGATAGTGCTTACATTTCATTTATATGTTATATTTTACATGCTTTGTGTTTCTTTCATTTTATTAGATTCATAGAAAAGAAAATACCCCAAGAGATTACTATCAAGTTTCACCAAAACATTACTGGGCCATGGACAACTTTTTCAAAATACCCTAAAGAACAACTGAATATGCTTTATGAGTTATACAAAGAAGCACAATTTGAGGTAGATGACTTAGTTCTTGAGAGGGAGGTATTTGATGAGCATGTCAAACGACACTATCCTGATTGGATGTGGCACCTTAGAGAAGAATGTGTAAAAAATGAAATTCCTCAAGATGAATGGTACAAGCATCCCCTAGATGATGTAACTCCCACTATTTGGAAAGATGTCTGCAACAAATGAAATGATGGCAAGTGGAAGGTGATTATAAATTGAACTTTATTAATATTTTTTTAATATATTTTTTTTCTAAAATCTTTCGTAGAAGCAAATGTTTAAAAATTAACCCCTTTAGTGTATTTTTCCATGTAACCAGGATAAAAGTGATAGAAACAAAAAAAAAAAAAAAAAAATACAAAGAAAATCAAGCTATCATTGTGACTATAGGTTCTATACCAATGGCTAACCGCAGAAAAGAATTGGTATGATAAAATTGTCATGTTAAATTTCTATAACATTAGTTCGTATATTGATTTGATTTATCTTATGATTTTCCTTTTAAAATGGTCATAGGAGGAAAAGAATGGTTGCGAACCATGTCCAATCGAATGTTTTAGGTTGATGCATGTGAAAAAGGATGGTATTACTTTTGCCAGTGAAAAAGCACAAAAATTATATGTATGTTATTATCATTATTATTGTTTTTAAATGTCTTATTGAATTTAAAGTTTTTATATATCTACTAATGGAATAAATGTTGTTTTAGGAAAAAATGGATGCAAGGAAATCAAAGGTTGCATCTTAGGGTGAGATTGTTAATGATAGTCAAATATTCTTTAAAGTGACTAGACCTCCTACTCGTGGTCGTGTGCTTGGCATGGGTGTCTGTGTCAAGCCTAGAGATGTGAATGGACCAAGTTCATCTAGCCAGTGTAGTAAGTGATGTCAACTAGACCGCTTAAAAGAAAAGGAGGATTTTGAGCTTCATTTGAAAGAAATACAGGATAAAAGTTTTGCTGAGAAAATGGAATTGGAGGGAACAATCAATCGATTGAAACAGGATATGCCTCTTATTATAGCAAATGTTTTGAAAAAGATGGGCCTTATTTCTATGCAAGAACCTTCTACACAGGTATGTTTATATATTTTTCAGTATAATCAACATTAATATTTTTTGCTATTTTCTTGAGGTTGTTGAAATAAGTTGTAAAGTTGCTCATTATAGATTTCAATTATTTGGATCGCTAAATTTAGATTGAAAATATGTATTTAAATTAGTATCTTTTTACCTATCTATTCAAAATACATGATCTGTAGTGTTTGTTATGAAAATGTTATTGATGTTACTAATTAATGTGATTATTGGTGGCAAATTTATTCTTTGAAGTTCTCATTCACAGGAGAACTACAAGGTTCTTGTTAGTAAGGATTCTGTATTCTTTGATGTTGACAATACCATTGTTATTCATTGTGGGGATTGTTGTTCATGTTGTTAAATTAGTACGTTTCAATATCTTTATTATGTATTGTAAATATAATTTGCATAGTAATAATTTTTTTGTATACTTATTTAGTTTAATCAAAATATTGCAGAACAATGTTAGAAATGGAAATCAAAATGTGAATGGAAACACAGAAGATGTCTCTAAGGAGGAAGATGACTCTGAGGAGAAAAATACTAACTCAGATGGCTCTCAGAAGGAGAATACTGACTCAGATGATGATTGATCTTCCAATATTTATGTTTTCAAGTTTGGTGATGGATATTATAGCTTTCATGTATTAATGAACATTTGATTCTATTTTGTAGATGTTTTAATATTTTTTTATTGCATTATGCACTTTCTGGTTTTGGACAATTACGGATTTGTTCTTGTTATTTGAATTGAGAAACTTTTAGGAGATTTATCTTTCCTCACAATTAAAATATTAGAAATGATCTCTCTTTTATTATCAACAGAGTTATTTTGTTGCAAATAATGTATTAGTGACATGGTGAATAGGTTTCAATAATGGTCAAAGTTCATCGAAAAAGGTAAATGGTCACATTGATAATGTATTGTTGACGACAAACCAAGTATTTGACAATGGCTTTTACTTGTTGGAAAAATACATTAACAACAACTACAGTTCATCACAAAAGTTATTTTCAACGACAAACCAAGTACTTATGATAACTTTTATTCATCAAAACAAGGGCTTTAACAACGGCCTTAGTTTGTTGTAGAAAGTATTTGGTCGTTTGACTTCCTTGTATGAAGTTACATTGTTGAATACAAACCAAGTAATTACTACGGCTTTTATTTGTCAAAAAAAAAAAAAAAGTCTTAACAACGGCCTTAGTTCGTCATAAAAAGTATTTGGTCATACGACTTCCACATATGAAGTTGTATTGTTGATGACAAATGAAATAACTACGACAGCATTTTGTCGTCGAAACTATGCATTAATGATGGCCTATGGTCATCGCAATAGATATTTGGTTGTCTAACTTCCTTGTATGAAGTTGAATCTACGACGGCAAATATCAAGTACTTACAACGAAGTTGTGCTGTAGAAAATGAGTGTTAGCAATTGCCTCATCGGTAATATAGTATTACCAACAAGACTTTTTCTGACGGTCATTGACGGCCTTTTGCTGTTGGCAATACTAATCTACGATGGCTTTCTGTGTTGTTATGACGAACTTTGGTCATCGTTGTAAAGTTGTAATTTACAACTATGTATGTTTTGGCTTTTATTCTGTACCAAATTTGATTGTAATTTTTTTCAATCTTATGTACCCTGTATTTCATATGGGTTTTATTTGTAAGGGTTGTGTGTGAGAGAAAGAGAGTATGAAGACTCAAGGCTACTTGAAGACTAAAGTTGTTTTCGCGGGTAGCTCGCGAGTAAGCTTCCCACGAAGTGATGCATGTGCCTTGTACATGATTGGAATGTGAAAAATCAGGACAGGATGGAGACAACTAGTTTTCGCGAGTGTCTCGCAAGTAAAGACTTCCCGCGGACACTCGCGAAACATTCTGTTTTGTCAGATTGTCATTTCTGATACACTCTATCCTTACCCACACTATTTATACCCCCATTACCCACATGTGTTAAGGAGTGCTTTTGAGAGAAAACCTTAGCCACAAATATTGAGAGTTAGAGATTGTTATACCCACAATTCTCTACATAATTACTTATGGATTTTCCTCAACTCCTACCTCTCCATTTCTATATCATTGAGAGGTTGATAGCCCAAACACTTACCACACCCTTTCAGAGTGTCAAGTGAGGTTTTGGTGCTGCTGGGAAGCATTGGAAGAAGCTAGGCTTTGGCAGATGCAATCGGGTGCATTGCAAGATCTGGAGAGCTAGACAAGACAAAGTTCCGAGAAGTCTTCTTGGAGTAGGAGCTTGGGGGGCTTAGGTGCATTGGGTAGACTAGGCTTGGAGGGTCTTTTGTTATTCATGTATCCCAACTGATTGTCTAGTGGATCGATTACCGCTTGGAGGGCGGCGGAAAGGTTTTACGCTGAGTACTTCAATTTCCTCTTCGATAACACATCGGCATGTTATCTTGTGTTTTCTTTCTTCTTCCCTACTCTTTTAGCTTTCATTTTACTATTGTGTTGTGATGAATATGGCTTAGAGTAGTTTATTTGTTTGAACGCTCGCATTTACTCTTTTCTGCACTTTGTATAATTTAGAGTAAAATCAATCGAGCTGTAATCTTTAATTTGGGGTTCTAAACAACTTTTGTGATTTAACACATTTTTGAGCTTTCAATTGGTATCAGAGCGGGTACACTCGCTATGGTTTTATTACCTGAGTGTGATCCTTGACCCTTTTATGATGGACCAATCACAATCGCTCAATGCTCCACCATTCTTTGATGGGAGCAACTATGCATTTTGGAAAGTCTGCATGAGGGCTTTCTTTTGTGCTATAGATGAGTCGGTATGGGACTCTGTCGAGAATAGGTATGTTAAACCCACGACAGCCAAGTCCGAGTGGGACAAGTTAGCTCTTGCTTTGGCTAATGCAAACAATAAAGCTATTAACACTATATTCTGTTGTGTGTCTACTAATAAATTTCACAGGATATCGCATGTGAAGACAGCCAAGGAAGCTTGGATGATTCTTAAGACTACTTATGAGGATACCAAGAAAGTTAAGGACATGAAGCTCCAAATGCTTACCACTAGATTTGAAGAGCTCAAGATGGGTGACGATGAGTCTTTCGATTCATTCTATGGGAAGCTCAATGAAATCGTAATTGCTAAGCTCAATCTCAAAGAGAAGATTGAGGATGCTAAGGTGGTGAGAAAGATTTTGAGGTCCTTACCGGAGAGCTTCCGTGCGAAGGTCACAGCTATAGAGGAAAGTAAGGATTTGGATGAGATCAAAATCCAAGAACTCATTGGATCTTTCCAAACATATGAGCTGGGACTGCCTTCTCACAAAACGAGCAAATCTCTTGCTCTCAAAACCATCACCGAAAGAATGGATGACTCCTTCGAAGAAGATGATGTGGAGAAGGAGGTAGCATTCATTGCAAACAACTTCCGAAAATTTCTGAAGATGAAAAATAGTGGGAAGCCATTTAGCAAAGGAAGGTTTTCATCCTCCAAAGGTGATAGGAAGGAGTTCAAGAAGAAAGATGGAAAGGAGTTTCAATCCCCTCAAGGAATTGTGTGTTATAAATGCAATGGCCATGGACATCTCAAGAAGGAGTGTCCCAACTATTTGAGAGGGAAGGGTAAAGTGTTTGCCACTACCCTTAGTGATTCTGACAGGTCAAATTCAGACACAGAAGGAGAATGTGACAGTGAAGGAAACTACAGAGCCTTCATGACAATTGCCTTCATTGATTCAAAGAATGATTTGAGCAATTTGGTTGATGAACTTGGTAATATTTCTAAGGATGAGGAAATTGAATAATTGGAAGATAAAGACGTGTGCCAAAATGAAGGGGAGATCAACCTTCAAGAAGCATATGATTCTCTGCTGGAAGATTGTGGCAAATATGCCAAAATTGCGAACCTTGCTGTGAAAAAGATGAAAAAGGTTGAGGAAGAGCATAGGTGTATACTTGTGCAACACAAGGAAGCAAAGTGTGAAGTAGAAAGACTCAAAGGAGAGTTGGTTGAAGCTTACTCTAAGATCAAGTTTCTTGAACTTGAAATTATTCAAGCTAATGTCAAGGTTGAGCGCATCTCCACCAAGAAACTTAACAACGTGGTGTCCTCTCAAAAATCTTCTCATGATAAGACCGGTTTGGGCTAAGATTGAGACCCCTGCTGCTGTAAAAAGAACCATTGGTGTAAGACCAAAGGAAAAAGGGAAGTTATTACCCAAAAATCAAAGGGGGCCTCACGTGAAGCATGTGTGTCATCATTGTGGCATACAAGGGCACACAAGACTGAATTGTTTCAAGCTTCATGCACTCAAAAGGGCTGACTCTATGCGTGGTCAAGAAAGTTCATTGGAGACGTTATGGAAATGCTGAAGAACATATCATTATGCCTTGCTAGCTTCACTCCGAGGTTTGAAAGTTATGTTGGTCGTACACCGCCATCTAAGGCTCTCACCCAAAATACTCGTAAAGAGTGGGTGAAGAAGGGTAACTATGCATGATCACTCTCTATGCCCATGCATTAATATTTCTGATGTTTAGGATCATAGGTTCATGCATCATGACATACATAACTCTCTTGTGTCATTGCTTCTAGTTTATAGCATGTTTCTTTTTCAAGTTTTGCTTTGTTCTAGTTGTTTTGTTGATCTTACTTATCATGTTTTGTTTTTGAGTGTGTTCAAAAATTCAAAAACCCATAAAAATTGAAAAAACTCCAAAAAGTTTGATCGCTTGTGTTGTGTATATCACATGTGAGTTTGGCCTAGTACCTTCGTACTCATGGCGTAGTGCATTTACAAGTTTAGCTTGTTTTATATGCACATATATCTTTGTGGGAGAAATCTTGAAAACTATGTGTGATTGTTGTAAATAGATCTTCAAACTTGTCATGAATGATTGGTCAATAGTCTTGATGGTCTTGATACTTGCATAGACTTGTGCCTATATCTCTTCCCACTTTACTTTTATGTTTTTGCATTAGAGCTCACCAAATGTAAATCTCAAAATGAAAAAAAGATCATGAGCTACAAAAGCCGTCGCACATACTAGTATTTGACTAGGAAAAAGGAAAAGCGACTTTTAAAATTGAAATGTATGGTGCTCAAAAAGCCAAAGGCTCACTCTCAATATTGAAATATCAAAAATTTCAAGCACTGATCTCAAAATGCTTTAAGGGAAAACTAAAAATCTCAAAATTCATATAGTAAGTATCACGACTGTCTCACGACTATTTCGTGACCAAGCACTTCCCACGAAAGTTTCTATCCTTCAATGGTGTTTTTCGCGAGTAATTTCGAGACTATCTAACCCACAAAAAACGTGTGTTTTCAGTTTTATAGGGTTGATGTGACAGATTTTTAAAACACTCTCAATTTTCCCTCTCATTGCCTCACTCAAACCTCTCTCAACCCAAAACTGATTTTCAATCAAACCCCATCATTTTCAAGCTTGATTTCTGCACAATCTACTTAAAGGTATGTTTTCTTAACATTCTTCTTATTTTTTTTCTAGATTATGTAGAAATTAACTTAGGGTTCTAAAATTGGGAATTTTTCGAAAAGGGGTTGGGAACTTTGTTTTTGGGCAAATTTTTTCAAAATTTTGATTGGGCTGTGTCCCATTTGTTTTGTGTGTATCTGTGTTGGCCCCTTGTGGCATTTTAAACTTGTATTTAGGTATATTTCCATGTGTTCATGCATTGCCCATAGGTATATTGTAGTGTTGCATGCCATGTGTTTTTTCCAATATTCCAAAGGTGGTACTCGTTGAATATTCTTTGCCAAGCCATCAATTTGATATATATATTTTTAACAAATTTGGCCTCAATTAAATTGGTTTCTTTATACTAATATCACTATGTTCATACCAAAATCATGAAATATTAACCATGTTATTGGCATGTTAAATGCTTTTCATGTAAAATATGACCAAAATTCTATGAGAAATTTTCATACGTAGTTTTCAAAACTTGTAAATTCTAATTGGTTTCATTTCTATTGAATATCTCAATTCAGTTTAAAATATATTCTTTTTCAAACCTCACTCAAATTCACGATCCACGAAAATATGGCCTAGTCTAAGGTTGACTCAACACATTTCAAGGTCAGATGCAAATGTTAAATGACTAATTACTTAATATTTTATAAGCAATGCATGAATTAGGAAAACGAATTCAACATTTTTATATAATTTGAGAAATTATTTAGACTATTTTCCTATATTTATAAATGTATTTTAAAAATTTTAATTCTAAAATTATTGAAATAATCTATATCAAAATAAATATCATATTTTAGATGGCCAATACCTCTTTTGGCAATGTTGGACTTCAGTTTTTGAACAATGAGTTTTACTATTTTAGTAATGAATTTTTCTCGGAAATTATTAATTCTAAATTTAATTTTGATAGAGAGAGAAGAAAATAGTAAAATTTTTGGAAGATTAAAAATTTTTACATTCTTAAACTTCCAAAAATAAAATTGTAAAGTTGTGATTTACAACTATATTTTATGTTGGCTTTATTCCATCACAAAAAGTATTGTAATTGCAATAATTTATTTCCTTGTATTTTATGAGATTTTATTGTATTGGGTTTAGTATTAAGTTGGTGAAAAATCAAGCATGAAATGAAAATCAAT
The DNA here is from genome assembly GCF_932294415.1 of Quercus robur. NCBI lineage: Eukaryota > Viridiplantae > Streptophyta > Magnoliopsida > Fagales > Fagaceae > Quercus > Quercus robur. The sequence continues at coordinate 44,942,273 of NC_065538.1, forward strand.
GTAGTTTCGCGACTAGCTCGCAAGAAGTTCGTGAGAAAGGTTCCTATGAAAAGGGCACGTGAGAAGCACATGTGGAAGCTGAAGAGTCAAGTTCCAGGCTATATTTGGCAAGTACTTCACGAGACAGGCCATCTCGTGAGGTACTCAAGAAACTCTCTGCCTGGAGGATTTTAAGTGACTTTCTTACCCTTTACCCATACTATATACCCTTATTACCCACAAAAGTAAAGGAGACTATTATTTAGAAGGAAAACCCTAAATCGGTTTCTACAACACAACACACCCATCTTTTAGAGAGAGAGAGAGCTACTCATCCTTAGTGAGAAATCATTGTAGCCTCTTCTCCTTCCCTCTCCCATTGTCATACCTTAAGAGGAGATTTGTAGCCAAACACAACCCACACCTATTTAGAGTGTAGAGAGTTTTTTGGAGCTTAGGAAGATTTGGGGATTAGCCAAAAGAAGCTAGTGAGGGTTGGCGGATGCAATCGGGCATATTGCGAGATCCGGATAGCTGGTGAAGATAAGACTCCGAGAAGTCCGTTGGTAGCAGGAGCTTGGAGGGGTCAAATACATTAGGTAGACTAGGCTTGGAGGGTCTTTTGTTATCCGTGTATTCCAATTTATTCACTAGTGGATCGATTTCGACTTGGAAGATCGCGGAGAGATTTTTCGTCGAGTTCTTCGATTTCCTCTTCGATAACACGTCTTGGTGTTATCTTGTGTTTGTATCTCTCTTCCCTTACTCTTGTGCTTTACATTTATTGTTTATTGTTCATGTTTATGCACTAGAGTAGTTTCGATGATTGCGCTTCACTTACTCTTGTTCCGCACTTAGATTAGTTAAAGTAAAACCAATTAAGCCGTAATTTTAAAATTGGGGGTTTAAACAAGCTCTTGTGTTTTAGCACAAATCCAAGAGATTTCAATAATAAAACGTATTATTTATTAAATTTTTTGGCCTAAATTACAAGACATTCTATCAGTTGATAGAACATTTTTTTCCCCTAAGTGAGAGACCTTACTTTTTTATTCTTATTTTTGTGCAATACTATAAAACAAAGATATATGATAGATTCTACTTTAGGGGGCCTTAGGCCATTGCCTAAACATCTTTTTTCTTTCTTTTTTTTTAGTATTTTTAAAAGTGTTTTTTAAAGTGGGAGCCAAACACATACAATATAAAAATTATCATTTAAAAACTAGTTTCAATTTCAATTTTTGGAAAATTTATTTCATATTTTTTTGAAAATAAAAACAAAAATCTTCCTACCAAATAGAGCCTGAGATAACTTAGATAAGAGTACTATATTACTATGAAAGATGTTACGTCTACAACATTTTCACAACAAATCATAGGTGATTAGTTGTTATTGGTTCTAATTTGAACCTACTATTGAAATTACTTTTCTATCCCACCAATAATAACCTGTAACAACCTATTACATAGGATTTGTTGTGAAAATATTGCGGACATAGTATTTCTCTAAAGTCATTCTATATATACATATGTTGGACGAACCAACCTATTTCAATTTAGGCTTTTTAATAATAATAATGATATTGGGCGCAGAAGCTTAATTACTGATTGCAATTTCTAGCTATAGCCCAATTACTTGGGTAGGGTAGACTCCACCCACTCCTCCATATTGCAATCTTAACTACTTTTGATGAAGTTGCAACTTATGGATGACAAGAAAGGATGGAATTTGTGCATATAATAAAGTCATTATTATGTTAAATAAATTACGTGGAAGACTAAATTTATGCAATTAGAAAATAATTTTTTTCAAAATTTCTTTGGAGGTCATGGCAATTCTATTATTTGGTAAATGATTATTTATTTATTTTGGGTGATAGGGTTATTGTGCACATTCTAACACTCTCATCTTGTCAATGTTATGGTGAAGAATATGTTTTTAGCTAACATAACCATTTCTTTTCTTCTTCTTTTTTGTGCATGGTCGCAAAAATATTGATAACAATTTAGTTTAGCTCAAGCTTTTAGATTTTAGCCCCCTAAAAAGGGGGTAAAATTATGCAATTGGTGGAAGATGCAGAACAAGGGGTGAACTCTAATCTTGACCCGATAATCATGCAATTTGAATGTAAATTGAAGAGGGTAAAAACTGGGATGACAGATCTGTATAAAGATGGGCCTGACAGGCCCACTTCCATGGGCCAGTAGAAGCCTAGCCCAATTCATACGAAGGATTGATAAGAATGGGCCATGCGTCTACATAGCAGCCAGAAGCCCTAGATGGGGAATACTTGCTACACACGCCTGAATCATCATAGAATCCCAAAGAAAATAGGAATTCTAGCACCAAAAGAATTCCAGAAGATACGTGCACAAATGAAGATCTTTTCTACAAGGAAAGGTCTTGTTCATCACGTTTGGGACTATTCAAGTAGAGTCCTATAAGGAAAAGACTTCTACACCAAGGAAGAGATGCCAACCTTCTACTACTATAAAAGCCCCAATGCCCTCACAAATTGAGGTACGCATAATTAACCCCTCTCTAGCACTCTAGAGTTGAGAATAGTTCTAACTTGACCTTCGGAGGGTATTTGGTCTGCACCACACCAGTACTCTCTGTTAGGTCACTTCTTTCTTCTTGCAGGTTGCTATTTCAAGAGTACGAGGATCGTGTAGCTCACTGGTGATTTTTACGGCATCATCAGTTGGCGCCGTCTATGGGAACTCGACTGTTTAGCCAGACTAATCGCTTCTCAGATGTAAGAGTTGCATGGTACTCACTCGCTCGATGGCTACCACTAACAATGTTCAAGGAGATGAGCTGCCGTGATCCACTACATTGGAGAGGCAGATCCAAACCCTTATGGCAGCAGTGGAACGTCTCACAAAACAGAACCATGATCTAGAGGAACAACTACGCCAAAGGGACGCAGGACACAACGTTCAAGAGGAAAACCAAGAAGGTACCAGTGCCGAACGAAGGGACCAAGAGAGGCCAAAGGGTAGTAATGCCCCAAGCAGACCAGAGCGGCAAAACATGAGCCTTCCATCTCTCATGGATACGGCCCCCCCACCTATTGTCACAGAGATGCAAGCGATGAAGGAACAGATGGAGGTCATGATGAATGCCCTCAAGGGACGAATGTCCAATGATCTTGATGACCTAGTAAATAGAACCGACTCACCATTCACTACCTCCGTAAACTCCTTCCCCCTGCCACAGAAATTTCACATGCCCAGATTGAAAGCTACAACGGGGTCAAGGACCCCCTCGATCACCTAGAGACTTTCAAGACCCTGATGCACCTTCAAGGAGTACCAGACGAGATCATGTGTAGGGCCTTTCCTACGATGCTGAAGGGTCCTACGAGAATTTGGTTCAGTAGATTAACACCAAACTCTATCAACACTTTCAAGGAGTTAAGCACCCAGTTCACCTCGCACTTTATTGGGGGACATAGGTACAAGAGGTCTATTGCATGTTTGATGAGCATCAAGCAGTGAGAAGATGAGACGTTGAGATCTTACATAACTCGTTTCAACAAGGAGGCCCTTTCAATTGACGAAGCGGATGATAAGATACTCGTAGCAGCATTCACTAATGGGTTATGAAAGGGGAAGTTCTTGTTTTCTTTATACAAGAACAAGCTAAAAACCATGACGGATGTGCTCTATAGAGCCACTAAATACATAAACGCAGAAGATGCATTGCTGGCCCGCGAGGAGAAGCCCAGAAAGAGGGAAAGACAGGAGGACACATGACAGGATAGAGGACGAAAGATGGCTAGAACCGGAGATCGACGAGATGAAAGGCGCTCTAGACCCCCTACTGGGAAGTTCACAAGCTTCACCCTATTAACCACCCTGATAGATCAAGTCTTAATGCAGATCAAAGACGAAGGAGCCCTGTCGTTCCCTAGTAAGCTAAAGGGAGATCCCAACAAGAGGCCAAAGGACAAGTATTGCCGCTTTCACCGTGACCACGGGTGTGACACAACCAACTGCTATAATCTGAAACAGCAGATTGAGGCTCTTATTAGACAAGGAAAGCTACAGAGGTTCGTCAATAAGGAAAGAACCGATCCGCCCCAGGAGCAGGTCTCATGACAAGAGAACGAGCGCCCTAGACCACTTATAGGGGACATAAGAATGATCGTAAAGGGCACAACCGTTGCCGGATCTTCCAAAAAAGCCCGCAAAACCTACCTCAGAATGGTCCATAGCGTCCAACTTACAGGATTCGTACCTAAAATGCCACGAATAGACAACCCCATCATTGGATTTTCAGAAGATGATGCTCGAAGACTTCACCATCCGCATGACGACGCACTTGTGGTCAGCTTGCAAATAGGAGATTATAACATGCATCGGGTCCTTGTCGATAACGGCAACTCAGCGGACATCCTATACTACCCGGCATTCCAGCAAATGAGGATTGACAGGGAATGGTTAACCCCAACGAATGCCCCTCTCGTGGGATTTGGAGGAACAAAGGTGTTCCCTTTGAGCGCGATCACACTATCTGTGACGGCAGGTGACTATCCTCAGCAGATCACTAGGGAGGTAACGTTTCTCGTAGTCGACTGCTCGTCCGCCTACAATGCCATTCTCGGATGACCCACTCTCAATTCCTGGAAGGCAGTGACTTCAACATACCACTTGATAATTAAATTCCCAACTAATTATGGGGTGGGAGAACTGCGAGGAAATTAAGTGGCAACGTGGGAATGCTATATTGCCATGTTAGAGATGGAGGATCAACAGCAAACAATGTGCATAGGAGAACAACGAGCACTAGTAGAGCCAGTTGAGGAACTGGAAGAGGTGAACCTTGATAACACACGGCCGGAACGGACGACTAGAATTGGCACACTAGCTAGTTGGCTGGTACGCCAAGCGCTCACGACATTCCTCAGAGATAACCAAGACGTGTTCACCTGAAGTCACGAAGACATGCCAGGAATTGACCCCTTAATCATATTTCACAAGTTAAATATGTCGCCCTCATTCCCTCCAATTCGACAAAAGAAACGAGTGTTCTCTCAGGAGAGGGACAAGGCCATAGCGGAGGAAGTTTGAAAATTACTACAGGCAGATTTCATCCGAGAAGTATACTACCCCGACTGGTTGGCAAACGTCGTCATGGTTAAAAAGGCCAACGGAAAATGGAGGATGTGCGTAGATTTCACGAACCTCAACAAAGCTTGCCCTAAAGATAACCACCCACTCCCACGGATAGATACTTTGGTGGACTCAACTGCAAGACACTAGCTCTTAAGTTTCATGGACGCTTTCTCAGACTACAACTAAATCAAAATGGAAGAAGCTGATCAAGAGAAGACCTCCTTTGTTACAAGCCAGGGACTGTTCTACTACAAGGTGATGTCATTCGAACTCAAAAATGTTGGGGCAACATACCAGAGGTTAATGAACAAAATGTTTGCGCAGCAGATTGGGAGGAACGTACAAGTTTATGTTGACGACATGTTAGTAAAGAGTCTGCGCGAAGATGATCACCTAGACAACCTCAAGGAGACCTTTGACACACTCAAGTCATACAACATGAAGCTCAATCCAAACAAGTGCACGTTCGGAGTGACGGCGGGGAAATTCCTGGGCTTCATGGTGTTCCAAAGAGGTATAGAGGTTAACCCGACGGGCCATAATGGAGTTAGAACCACCAAGGGCGGTTAAGGAGGTCCAGTGTTTGAATGGAAAAATCACAGCCTTGAACAAGTTCGTCTCAAGAGCGACGGATAGATGTCTACCCTTCTTCCGCACTCTAAGAAAATCATTCGAGTGGACGGACGAATGCCAGATGGCATTTGACGACTTAAAGGCATATCTTTCATCTCCACCGTTGCTCAGTCCATCCAAGCTAGGAGAAGAGCTTTACCTATATTTAGCCGTTTCACAAGCTGCTGTAAGCACAGCTTTGGTAAGAGAGGAAGTCGGATCTCAAAGACCAGTCTACTTTACAAGCCGAGCGCTTCGAGGAGCAGAAGAGAGGTACCCTCAGATGGAGAAGCTAGCTTTCGCATTGGTAATTGCAGCGCGAAGACTCAAATCGTACTTCCAAGCACATACCATTGTTGTCTTGACGGACAAGCCCTTGAGAAAAGCTATGAGTAGTCTAGAGGCAGCAGGAAGAATGGGTTTGTGGGTAGTAGAGCTTAGCGAGTTTGACATACAATACCATCCGCGAACGGTTGTGAAATGGCAAGTAGTGGCTGACTTTATCGCTGAATTCACCCTCGGAGACAGCCGAGGGGCAGAGAAGAAAAGACAATGGAATATTTATACAGACAGATCATCAAATAGACGAGTCGGGGCGACCGGCGTGGTGATCCAAATTCCAGAGGGGGATACGATCCAGTGTATGATCCGACTAGATTTCCCCACAACCAACAATGAGGTAGAATATTAAGCCTTGGTGGCAGGGCTAGACCTCGCAAAGGCTGCATGTGCAGAAAACGTGGTCGTGCATTGCGACTCGCAGGTAGTAATAAGTCAGATTAATGGCGGCTATGAGTGTAAGAATGAAAGGATGAAGAGGTATCTAGAAGAAGTGAAGTATCGAATCGGCAACCTCGAAGTTAAATTCATTCAAATCCCAAGGGAAGAAAATAAATGTACTAACCATCTAGCAAAAGCTGCCTCAGCCGAATTTATGCTGGTCCCCGAACATGTATTATCATTTGTTCAAGTCTCCTCACTTATTGATGATGGAACGAATGTCCAGGAAGTAGATATTGAATGCAATTGGACTACGCCATTGATATCCTATTTGAGAGCTGGCGTGCTACCAAACGAGAAGGGCGCCGCTAGAAAGTTAAAGGTCCAGGCATCACGATTTGTGTTGATAAAAGATGTCTTATACAAAAGAGGGTTCTCACAACCGTACCTGAGGTGTTTCGGCCATGAGGAAGCAAATTACGTAATGAGAGAAATCCACGAAGGTATCTACGGAAACCATTTAGGGGCACGGTCATTAGTACACAAGATGATCCGAGCAGGATACTATTGGCCTATAATGCAAAAGGACACGCAAGCTTATGTCAAGTCCTGCGACAAGTGTCAGAGGTTTAGCAATTTCATCAGGCAACCATCCGAAGAGCTGACCCCCATGATGGCACCTTGGCCATTCGCTTAATGGGGACTAGATATCATGGGCCCATTCTCGACGGCAGTCAGGCAGCTAAAGTTTCTGGTAGTTGGCATCGACTACTTCACTAAGTGGGTAGAAGCAGAGGCCTTAGCCACTATTACGGAGAAGAATATCCGAAGTTTTGTTTGGAGAAATATTATATGCAAGTACGGGATACCCAGAGTGTTGGTCTCTGACAATTGTAAGCAATTCGACAACAGCGCATTCAGAGACTTCTGCTCAGAGCTATGGATTAAAATTCACTACTCGTCACTCGCACACCCACAGGCTAATGGGTAAGTCGAAGTAACGAACCGATCCTTGCTCAAGATAATCAAGACCTGACTCGAAGGGGCAAAGGGTATCTGGCCGGACGAACTACCAAGCGTTCGGTGGGCATACCGAACTACATCAAGAACACCCACTAGAGAAACGCCATTTCGACTAGCATATGGAAGTGAAGCTGTCATTCCCGCAGAAGTGGAGCTTACAAGCTATCGGGTGGAGAACTACGACAAGGATAAGAACGAAGAGGCCATGCGCCTTCAGCTCGACCTAGTGGAAGAAGTCAGAGTGGTAGCAGAGCAAAGGTTGGTGTGTTATCAAAATCTCATGGCGAAACACTACAACTCCAACATCAGGCATAGAGACTTTCAAGTTGGTGATCTTGTACTACGGAAGGTAATGGGCACCACCAGAGATCCTTTGCAAGGGAAGCTCAGCCCTAATTGGGAAGGACCCTACAGGATCGCATCATGTCAGAGGAAGGGCACCTACCACCTCAAGACGCTGGACAGACAAAAGCTGCAGCACCCATGGAACACGGAGCACCTACGAAAATACTACCAGTAGAGATAATATGAAAAACAGTGACGATCCCTAATTTCCCAGTTTATTTAATCTTAGCTACAATTACTAGTTTTTTTAACAATTTTTGCTACAATACTTTGTACCTTTTTAAGCCCAAGGGGGCAGGTACTTTTTCCTACAAATGCATTTTTTTTAAGACGAATATTCAGACACAACCGTGTTTTTCTACTTGAATTCTTACAAAGTTCAAAAGTGGATAAGAGAAAACAATGTCCAAAAAGTGGACGGACCACCCATAGGGGGGAAACTATTACCAAGTCCACAAAGTGGACGAATCACCCATAGTGTGAAAATTTATTATCAAGCCCACAAAGTGGACGAACCACCTATAGGGTGGAAACTATTATTAAAGTCCATAAGCTGGACGGATAATCCCGGACGAGTGAAAATCAAAGTCCATAACAATGGATGAGTAATAAATAAAGTCCACAAGACGGACGAATCATCCCAAGAGGGATGAAGTTTCTAAAGTCCATAAACATGGACGGACACAAATAAAGTCCAGAAACTGGATGAATCATCACAGGAGGATGAAAAACTCTAAGTCCAGAAACTGGATGAGTCCAGAAACTGGATGAATATAAAGTCCATAAACTAGACGAATCATCCCAAGAGGATGAAAATTTCTTAGTCCAGAAAATTGGATGGATACAATATAAAGTCCATAAAGTGGACGGATCATCCCAGGAGGATGAAAAATTCTAAGTTAAAAAATTGGACAGATATAAAGTCCATAAACTGGACGGATCATCCCAGGAGGATGAAAAATTCTTTGTCCAGAAAATTGGACAGATACAATATAAAGTCCATAAAGTGGATGGATCATCCCAAGAGGATGAAAAACTCTAAGTCCAAAAATTGGACGGATATAAAGTCCATAAACTGGACGGATCATCCTAGGAGGATGAAAAATTCTTAGTCCAGAAAATTGGACGGATACAATATAAAGTCCATAAAGTGGACAGATCATCTCAGGAGGATGAAAACTTCTAAGTCCACAAAAGTGGACGGATATAAATAAAGTCCAGAAACTGGACGGATCATCCCAGGAGGATGAAAAACTCTAAGTCCAAAAATTGGACGGATATAAAGTCCATAAACTGGACGGATCATCCCAAGAGGATGAAAAATTCTAAGTCCAAGAATTGGACGAATAAATTAAAATCCAGAAATTGGACGGATCATCCCAAGAAGGATGAAGATTCTAAGTCCACAAAGGTGAACAGATATAAATAAAGTCCAGAATCTGGACGGATCATCCCAGGAGGATAAAAAATTCCAAGTCCAAAATCACAAACAATAGTCCAAATGAGACGGGCATAAAAACCACAGAATAAGGCAAGATAGATACCATTGACAGATAAAATTATGAAAAGCCCTCAAAGGGCAATTGTTCAATATACAAAATTAATGACGGATTGTTCTCAAACTTGAAAAAAAAAAAAAAACTACTTTATTCTTGAGGGTCAGTATCCTTTTCTTGATGGGCTTCATCGACTACCAAAGGGCCTTGACCTTGAACATCCTGAGCTTGAGCGGACTCTCCGTCACCCAAATTTGCGTCCTCAGCAAAAAGGTCGTCGATGTCCTCTGAAGCGATGGGCATAAAGGAGGTCTGAGCTTGGTCTTCAACTTTAATATTCGAAACATCCAGGTCAGGATAGGCGATCTTGACCTGACGGAGGGCGTCATCAAAACCTTGAAGGAAGGAGTCTCCCAGCTCTGACAGCAAGGCGTCGGAGTCACGATACTCACATATCGCCAACTCTTTAGCCTAATGGAGCCTATCCTCCAGATCCTTTATCTCCTTGTCCTTACCATCAAGGGCCTTTTTCACCTCCTCCATGCTCTGATCAAGGTCTTTCCTTACCCTCTCCAAAAGTTCAAACTTTTTCTCCATTTTAGACTTCCAAACTTGAAGCTGGTTCAGGTCCTCTTCCGTCTCCCCTGCCTTTGCCCGTACACGCTCCAAGGCCGTCTCGTTTGTAAGACACTGTCCCATCAGCCCCTTCATCATAACCATGGCCTGAAACAAAACAAAAAAAAAAAAAACAAAAAAAAAAAAAAGGAAGTTAGAGGGGAAGCCAACTGGGAGGACAGACATTAAGTTGACGGTCAGGATTACCTGAGCGATTGCAAAAAGACCAGTCTCCCCCATAGCCTCCGTGGAGTAATTGCTCAGGTCCTCATAGTCCTCCGACGAGATGATGGACGAGTGTTGCTCCAAGGCATGTTTAGAGCCTTCGTGGAGGAGGACGGGTGGTTTCTCCTGATTAGTGGACGGAGCCTTCATAAGGCCTTTACCAATCCCGTGCTTTACTTTAGGGACCATCTTCGCCCCCTCGGCCATTAGCCCTACAACGGGCTCCAAAGGGACTTTGGGCTTCTTAGCTAGACGGTCCCCCTTTGGCAGCTATTTTCTCTTGGTGAACGGATTACTTGAGCCCGTCCCCTTGAGAGACACGTCGCCGGTCTCCTTCTTCTCTGCAGCCTGCGACCTAATTAGTGCCCTCCTCATAGCGTCATCCATTTATGTAAAAACGGACGAACAATGTTAGTTACTAATAAAAATAAATGACATTTGAGAAGGATAAGGCAACGGACTTACGTCTGTGAATTTTGGCATCATACTTAGCGGCTGCTGATGTTGGTGCAGGACCGTCACAATACCAGTGAATGGTATCAAGCGTCACTAGTTTTGCCCAAGTCCTTTCCTCCGGTTTGGTCTTTGCAAAAATTCTCTCCAAAAAACTAAACTCCTCAAGACTAACTTGTGGATGCCGTCTAACTGCAAATGAAAAGGACAGATTAAAAAAGGGAGAGAAAATAGTAAACTGGACAAATGTAAAAATTCATAAAATAGGACGGGTGCATACGAGACGGATGCAATATGCCTCAAGTCGTATCGACGGGCATGTGTTCCGTATCCCCTGGATGACACATCCACTCGTCACCTTCTAGGAAGAAGTAACGGCTCTTCCAGTCCCTATTAGAATCAGGGGTTTCAAATATGACCTTCAATAATGGACTCCTAGCAGCAAAACTATAAATTCCCCTTGATTTGTCTATTTCATCCGGACGGTAGCAGTGAAGGAATTCTCGCACCGTCAGTCTCCTGGCTCCGTCTGTCATAGCACTGTACAAAACCTCCATTGCTATGAAGACCCTACAGGCGTTTGGGGATATTTGGTCGACGGATAGACCCAGATGCTTGAGAAGCTCACGGTGAAGGGAACTTAGTGGGAACCTAAGTCCTGCCTTCAACATCTATTCATACACCTCGACACTTTCTACCCCTTCATAATAGCACTTCTCTGACGCATAGGGTAGACAAATGGGAATGTTATCTGGAATTTGGAAATTGTCCCTAAGTTCCTTGATAGTGGACCTAAAATTGTGCATCGTCCACTCTGGCAACATGATGAACTCCCTAAGTCCATTAGCACCTACGACGGATCCTACTTGTTGATCCTCGTCGTCATCAGAATCTTCCTCTAGGACGGCCATCTCCCTATCCTCATTTGTTGAGGACGAAGAAGATGTAGACGGACTCTTATCTTCACTTGTACTCTCTTGTTCTTTGTGATTGGATGGGAATACTTCCTCATAATCCACCCCGTCATGGACAACTGACTGATTACTCAACGCACTAGACATTGCCTACATGGGACGACAAAAACCTAAGACTCTGACGGGTCTAGAAGGGCTGACGGGTTTATTTAATCTAGGAAAATGTAGTGTAGCAAAAAAGAAAACGAAACTTGTGAAAAAAGAGAGAATTCTTACCAATTTAATAAATGAACGGAGGAAGTTTGTTGGAGACGAATACAGCTACTGGACGGATTGGAGACGGATACAGCTACTGGACGGAGTGTTCTCTGACAAGGGTGACGGTTGCGCTCTGACAAGGTGTTTCAGCAAAAAATGGAGAAATGAGAGTGGAGGAGTATGATATTTGTATGGGAAGTGCACGGAAGACGAAACGACGCTTCGATCCGGGATAAAATCCAATAAAAAAGCGACACGTGTAATGCGTCATAAATGGCCTCCAAACAGCCTGTCAAGGGTATGCACGGGTCCTGGCACCTACGTTGAAGCCGTCAACCCACAAGCATTGGAATCGTCATCCCTGGATGCTTGAAACCGTCACCCCACGGGTCTTTCCACTAGATGTGACCGGCCCATGGGGTGAAGGGGGCAGCTGAAGAGGGTAAAAACTGGGATGACGGATCTGTATAAAGATGGGCCTGACGGGCCCACTTCCATGGGCCAGTAGAAGCCTGGCCCAATTCATACGAAGGATTGATAAGAATGGGCCATGCGTCTACATAGCGGCCAGAAGCCCTAGATGGGGAATACTTGCTACACACGCCTGAATCATCATAGAATCCCAAAGAAAATAGGAATCCTAGCACCAAAAGAATTCCGGAAGATACGTGCACAAATGAAGATCTTCTCTACAAGGAAAGGTCTTGTTCATCACGTTTGGGACTATTCAAGTAGAGTCCTATAAGGAAAAGACTTCTACACCAAGGAAGAGGTGCCAGCCTTCTACTACTATAAAAACCCCAATGCTCTCACAAATCAAGGTACGCATAATTAACCCCTCTCTAGCACTCTAGAGTTGAGAATAGTTATAACTTGACCTTCGAAGGGTATTTGGCCGGCACCACACCGGTGCTCTCTATTAGGTCACTTCTTTCTTCTTGCAGGTCACTATTTCAAGCGTGCGAGGATCGTGTAGCTCACTGGTGATTTTTACGGCATCATCATAAACCATAGCAAGCATGCCTTACTTTAATGTGATAATCAAGTTGCTCTCCATATTTGTAGCAAACCTAGTCTATCACGAACACACTTAGCATATCGAGATAAACTATCATCTAATTCGAGAAAATATTCAACAATATGTGATAAAGACCTTCCACATCTCAAGTACAAATTAGATAGTAGACATTTTCACTAAAGCCTTGGGGCTTCTAGTAATAGACTAAATGAGACTTTTGAACATTTATCAAACTACGGTTCAATCCAAGTCAATTCAAGAGAGAAAGGTTGATGTTTCATTATAGATATAGCTACGACTAGTTTGAGAGAGAGTGTTAACAAGAAAGTAGAAAAGGTCCCAACGATGTCGGTTTGTAGGTTGAAGAGATTGATGAGAAATAAAACACTACAATGACATCGTTTCATTAAAACAAATTTAAGTGAAGCATTAAAGAAGTGAATGATTCATAATGGAATCATTTCCTTAATTAATGCTAGATCAGATCAGATTTACTTAACGACTTCCAATTTATTTCAAGCACATGTCAAACAAGATGTAAGCAGTGGCGGCTTCAAGAATTTTTTCCAAGGTGTTCCTTAAGAATGATAAATTACACAATCTAATAAAAAAGGAAATTCATATATTGTCGCCAACAACAACAAAAAAATACATAAATTCATATCTAAACGAAGATTTTCTAAGTTAAAGTTAACACAAATCCGCTTAGAAGATGAAGATGAATCTTACACAAAAAATTTATCTTAGGTATGTGATTTCTTTATCAAATATTTGTCGATAATAACTAGCAAAAGAATAAACAATAAATTATAAGTTTATTTGAAATATTAATAAAATTATTAATTATTTTTGTTTAATTATTAATTATTTGAAATATTAATAAGCAATCTAGCACACACCTCACTGTTTAGTTGGCTTTGCACAATGTAAAGAATACAAATAGACTACATCATCCACCTTACTGAACCACTGCCTAACATAATTTATTTTTTATTTTTGTCTTTTAATAATGTGTTGTTCTGGGTGTTGCTTTTAAGTGGACCAGGACCACTACCTCAATCCAATGTCACAGCCCCAACCCCATCCCTCACTCAAGAGACAATAACCAATCAACAGTCAACACAAATACACAATTACATATTTACAGATATACACTTACACAAAAAGCCAATTTAGCCAAAAGAGAACTAGAGGAAAGCCTAAGTCTAAGTCAGAGCAAAGAAAAAGAGAGATTTCAAAAGACAAAAAAAATAGTCAGTAAGTCTAAATCTAATACTCACAAGGTAGACTATAAGATAAAGAAAAAGAGAGAGAGAACGCCGCTCTTAGTTAGAGGCTCAGAGTAGAGATGAGATAAAGAAAAAGAGAGAGAACTGAAATACCTTGATGTTGCCTGAAGTTCTTATGCCGATCTCGCAGTCACCAATCTCCAATCTGGGCAAGGGAATCTCCGATCTCACCGTCGACTGCTCTGGGTGTGGCTGTTGCAGTGTTGTTGAGTCGCTTTTGCCGAGGACCTGAGGTTCTTATATGAGAAAAACCCATGCTCTGGTTTCTTTAGGTTAGGTTGTAATTGGGTATACAAGTATATTGGGTTTTGGGTTTTGGCTTTTTTATTTTTTTTATTATTATTTTTTTTTTTTTGAGAATCCGTGGCTTTGCTACCATGTTGGGTTTGCTTTACCTTGTTTTTTTCTTTAGATTGGGTTTGTAATCTGCTGTTTAGGATTGATGTTGGGCTTCTTTTCCCTAGTGGGCTTGTTCTATTACAAATTTTTTTTTTTTTTTTTTTTTTTAGATTTTAGTTCAAAATTTTTATTTGGGTTTTTTTTTTTTTTTTGAAAGTAGAGCAAATATATATATATATTTTCTTTTTGAGGGTGTTCTTAATTTTGGTTGAGGGTGTTCCTAGTTTTTTTTTAAGGGTAAACAAATAATTTTTTTTAATTATTATATATATATTTTTTTTTTCAAGTTAGGGTGTTCCTAGGAATACCCTGGCCTAAACGTGGCTCCACCATTAGATGTAAGAACTGGCTAGTTTAGGCTAGGTTTTTTTTTTTTTTTTTTCACAAACCTTCAACCTCTTGCTACCACCGCCCATCATGCCTCCACCCTTCTCCTCGCCTATCGCGCCTTCGCACATTACCTCTCAGTCTTACAGAATCTATTATACATGGAAGCACGTGGAGTTTTCTATTTGTTTAAATATAAGTGGGTCAACTGATTTTCTTTTTCCTATGGTGGTTGTGAGTTTCAAATGGTGGTGATTGTGATTGGTTTTGGTGGTGGTGATGGTGGGTAGTGATGAGTTTCAGATAGAGAGACTGACGGAGAGGAAGAGTAATAAAAAAGAAAAGAAAAGAGAAATGAATAAATAAAGGAATAAAACATGAAATTAGAACATGTGATGTAAAATGTATTGTCAAATACTATATTAAAGTAGTAAAAGTAAGTTTTGGTATATGAAATAAAATTGTTTTTGCAACAATAGCTCATGCTGATGCTCTTAATAGAAGGTGGGTATTAATTTAGTTTATTTTAATGGGTAATGTGTTAAAGTAAGAGATAAAATATAGGGTGCAATATTAAATATTATGCTAAAATAGATAAAGTAATTTTTTAAAGGGTTAAAATGGAAATTTTTTAAAACATCCGATGCTGATGGTCAATATCAAGTTTTGTTGTTGCAGACTGAGAGCTCTTTGGTTGGAGCATGGGTGTGCTTTGCTTCCATGATTCAGTGATCGCCCACCTTCATTTGAACACCTTGGTCGAGGAGGGTCGTCGATCATAACCCGCGTTGGATGATAAAGTGAAGTAGGACTATAATTGGGGCATGAACATAGTTTTGGACCTAGTATTCCATGGGTCTAAAACATTCTCCAAGTCTGTTTCAGGCTTGGGCTTTAAAGGGTCTTGGACGTGAACATAGTTTTGGACCTATCACTCTTCTTCACTCTGTAGTGCTTTTTAAACTCGTTGCTGAATTGGTCTCTAATATTACGGTTCTAGAAATAAATATGAATCAAAATTTATTTTTAGAAATTGAAAATATAACCAAGATTTATATTGTGATATAGTGCTATTGGACATAGATGTATTTATGAGTTCCAGGAAATATATCAAGCTGTTTAATCAAGAATTCAAGAGTAATTTGATTGTAGAAGTTAAACAATATCTAGATATATAGAACAGATGGACATAGATTTAAATATATTGCATTGATTTGCCAAGTTCCACTGTAGAATGACTTGTGCCGAGTTGCAGTCTTATTTGGTCAAGTGGCTCTTCTTGATTTGCCATCACAAGAAAGAATCAATTTAATACTGCGTCATACTGTAAAAGTGTAAGACTCTCATGTACATAACCATTTAGAGATGCCCCAATGTCCTCCCCTACAGATTTTCCATAGTTCCAAAAGGAGCTTATATATATATATGAAAAAAAAATATTACAATTATAGAGTAACAAAAATGAACTCATGATCGAGCGACAGTTTTCGCAAAGAAGATTTGAAATTAAGGCTGATTGGGTATTAGAGGAAAGCACACGGTTTTTGCTGGCGTGGCTTCTTCCTCTTTGGTTTTGGTGGCCTCAAAGCAACCTTTATTGCCGCATCAAAAACAGTCTTCACATTCTGAACAGCCAAAACCAAGAGAGATTAATTTAGAATTAAACACTTGTAGATTTAGGAGTTTTAATGTTGTATTAAAACAAGGAAACTAGGAAAGACTAAGATTTATTAAGTGTTATGTTTTATTGGATACATACTATAGCTGATCTGATTTGTTTAAGCTAGATATAAGTTGGTAATTTTTTAAACATATTGGTCCCATGTTTTTGCTTTTCTTTTAAATAATAATAATAATAATAATTTGCAGTACAATTCTT
Source organism: Quercus robur (assembly GCF_932294415.1). Lineage (NCBI taxonomy): Eukaryota > Viridiplantae > Streptophyta > Magnoliopsida > Fagales > Fagaceae > Quercus > Quercus robur. The sequence continues at coordinate 44,958,949 of NC_065538.1, forward strand.
TTAAATAACACAACCAAAATTATAAGGTACACTTCTTATATTCAAAACATCAAGAACGATGGTTTTACACAATATGGTAATTGCTTGAAGAAATAAGATCATATTGATTGCTAGGAAATTTTATCATGGAAAAGTATTTTTATTACCTGCTGTGTTTTAGAACTGCACTCTATGTAAAGGACTGCACCAATCATTTTCCTCAATTCCTCACCCTGCGAATCAATCTCACGTTAAAATCCCACATATAAATATACATATATATATATATATATATATATTTTTTTTTTTTACTATATTTGTATAAATATATATGTAGCATTTATAGTATAGCTTTGCTAATATGATTTACTTTTTTTTTTCTTTTTTCTTTTTTTCTTTTTTTTTAATTCATTGATGACATGCCTGAGCAGTGGTTATTGGTGCTGCTCCAGGATGATCAGCCAGAAAGTGTTTGTCTTCTCGCAAATCTGCACTTGAAAGTTCTCCAATAAGTACCGAGTTATAGAGTCAAATAAAATTACAACGAAAAATTTAATGAACATGGTTATGCGACGGTGAGATGACAAACTCTTCCAGATTTCAATGGGGTTACAATTATTAAGCATAACCAAAGCGAAGAATAAATTGAATGTCATGAAACTTCCTAAGCCAGTGTGAACACCATATTGGGAAATTTTTTTGAGATGATCTTCTAACATTTAAAATTTTATTTTATTAGAGGAATAGTAGTACATATATACTGGCACTGGGTAACAAAAAAAATCATGCTTTTGAAAACTGTAAGGGTTCCAACAATTGTGAAAGGTTTTGACAAATTGTAAATTATCAATCTACTCTATAACTTAAGCCAGCGTGAGTGGTCAATGTAATCTGAGTTTTTTTTTTTTTTTAATTGCATTCAACATCTTTAAAAAATTGTTAATATGATATTAATAACTTATGCTTGTAATGCTTTTGCATGATATTAAATTGTCTTACCAAGTTTGGTTCCCACAAGCACAATCGGCACGTTGGGAGCATAATGTTTTAGCTCAGGGATCCACTGTTAGACATGAATCCAATTGTCATTTCAAAGTCTTTGAATAAGCTGTGGATGATAACTTAAGAATGGAAAAATTACAGAAAAAAAACACCTTTTTGGAGATGTTCTCATAACTGGCCTTGCTGATGAGAGAGAAGGCCAACAAAAACACATCAGCTCCTCTATAACTTAGAGGCCTTAGCCTATTGTAATCTTCCTGCCCTGTAATGCACAAACGACTATACTAGCTTAGAGCCCATTAACTTCCTAAATATATGGAATCCTAACATGATTGTAGTTTTTTTTTTTTTTATATATATATATATATATATATATATAACTTGTGAAACATTTATATTTGAGTTTATAATATTTTTTGTATTGGCCCAAAAGACCCAATTGTAGTGTAAAGCACATTTACACCTAACCCTAATTGTGTTATTTCTATATATACCCTAAACGTACAACATCATGTATCTCTAGTGTGTTTTGTCTTTTTCTTTTTCATTGCTTCTGCATCTATTTTTTTTTTTTTTTCCCTTCAATTTATTTAACATAACTTATTTTCCTGTAATAGAAGGACGAGAGACAGAGGAGAGAGCTCAATGCAATCTATGCCAAATATAACGTCAACACACTCAATGAGTTATCAATTTCATAATTAACATTAAATATCTAAAAGGTGTACAAGTTGATACCTCATAAACATTTGTAAATCTAAAAGTATACTTGAGTGTCGTGGAATTTTAAGTAGTGAAGCATATTCAGGACATAAAATCTTAACCCTGAAACTTTATTGGACATGAAATTACCTGCAGTATCCCATAGACCAAGGTTCACTATACTACCATCCACTACCACATTGGCACTGAAATTGTCGAACACTGTTGGAACATAATCCTAGCAAAAAAAAAAAGCATAATTGGTTTCCTCATGGCATGAGCATTGGTTATTAAACCCCCCCTCAATTCCAAAAAAAAAGAAAAGAAAAGAAGAAATCATACCGTTGGAAAGGTGTTGCTAGTATACGAAATGAGCATGCAAGTCTTTCCTACAGCACCATCTCCCACAGTCACACACTTGATAAATCTGGATGTGCTCATTTTCTAAGGCCCTTATTCTTTTTTATTTCCAAACCAAGCAAAAAGTCTCCACTTATAATCACTTGAAAAGATAAGAAGAGAATTGAAGAAAAATTTGAAGTATGAAAAGAAATGGAATGGGAAAAGGAGGGACTTAACTACCTAGAAGCTTAGCAATCACCCACTTTAGTTGAAACAATTCTAATTTAAAATGATTGCTCTTGCCCTACTTTTCTTTCCTTTAAGTGCAAGGCCAGAGCAACTTGGGTTAACAAAGTAGGTTTGGTGCTACTGTTAGTTGGTTAAGTGTTGGAGAAGGGAGGGAAAGAATGATGATGACAAGAGAAGAATTGCTTAGTTAACAAATACAACATGATTAGATTAGGAATATAAGATCCAAAAGTGTCAAAAAGGTTGTGCCTAATAGAAGGGTTTTGTTGGGTGTCTGCCATTATTACTAGTTGGTTCTGTGCTTATCTGATCTGAGCTAATATTTGCCTGTTTTTAGGCCCACTGCATTTTTAAAGCCCAATACAATACAATTTATTAGATGAAGTTGCAAGGACATTGTAAGAGGAAAAAAAAAAAAAAAACTAGTTATTGGTGGTATTAGACAACTGTTATCTATATTACTATTTAAGGGGTTTTCTCTATTTGAGATTCTCATTTTTTTTTTACTAAAAAAGCTCCTCCACCCTTATATTTAAGTAGAGACAAAATTAAAAGACAATCCAATAACAACTCTAACTCTCATATATACTATATATTACTGCATTTGAGAGTAATTAGAGTGTCACTTAACTTTTTTTTTTAATTGTATATTTTAATTTGTAATATTAATCTAAATCATGAAACGGGTCTATTTCAATGTCAAGTTGTTTGATTTTTGTAAGATACCAAACTTGAGAATTTTTCCCCCCTAAATAAAAGAGTAGAGGCGTTCTCGAAGACCCTACATTTTTATTTATTTATTTATTTTTGATAATTGAGGACAATTGTATTCAAGATAGTAGAGGAGCAGTGCAAGCCCGTCTCTAACTTCAAGGCCCAAGATCCATTCCTGAACAAATGACATGGTTAAAAGCCCATCCTGATTGAGCAATCCATTTTGCAAGGATATGAGACAAGACATTAGAGTTCCTAGATATAAAACAAAAAACCAACTAGAGATGGAACTTAAAGAAGCATTAATAATAAAAGTCATTTTGGCAAACGCCGGCTTGATATTGTTTGAGAACTAAGGTGATAATTTAAGTGAGGTTTTTTATATTTAAATATCAAATAAATAAATTTATTAAAAACTAGCAAAACCAAGGCTAATTTTATATAGAAAATCTAAATCATAGTTTAAGTATAAAAGTTAACAAAAAGAATTGAGAATTTATTGTTATTATTTTTTAAAAAAGTAGGCTTATTTTATCTTGCATATAAGGTGATGTATGGTAAAGTATACTTGTAATCTAAATTTTAATTTTGATTTTATTGTTAAGAAAGAGATAGATATTGTTTGCTATGGTAGCCATGTGGGTGTGGGAGATTACATCGCTAATATTAAAATTTTAATGTGTAGGATACTGGTTTACAAAAAATAAATTCTCAAGTTGTTAGGGGAAATTAATTATCTAATGATTCGACATATTTACAATTTTTTTTTTTCCAAACAATTTAAGGTTTCCAAGGTCTACCAAAAACAAGCTCAGCCTAAACCTAATTAAGCTTATGACTAGTTATGAAGGCATGGAAATTGGGCCAAATAAGATAAATCGACTTGAAGGGTACTTCAGTTGGGGAGAGCCCAACCATTGATGTCCCCGTCCAAATCACCCAAAATTTTCATTTAATTTTAATTTTGGGATTGTAGAAGGATACAAAAGAAATTTACACTATGGAGGAAATTTACCTCAATTTTTCAAGGATAGTTTTCCTCCATACCAGTTTGGAAAAATTTCATCCAACCCATTATGTGACCACTCATAAAACCGTCCATGTCACCACACATGTATTACTTGAACAAATTACATGACTAATTAAATAAGTCATGTAGCTAAAACTATACATGAATATGTTTATCAATTGCTATGCACGTAATAGGTTTGAGTAATTTTCTTCAAACTAATTTGGAGTTAAACTATTTTTTCATTTAACAAAAATACAAAACACACCCTCTAAGTTTGACCTGAATTTATTTTAGTGTTCTAATTTTACTTTTATTCGATTGAGTTCCCTAAGTTTCAAAATTATTCAATCAAAAGCTCCTTTAGTTTCTGTTACACTACACCATTAAACACACCCAAAATGACACTGTTTTCGAATTTTTCAAATATTTACTAACAACAATTATTATTTTATCATTATGTCTAAATTAAAAATTACTTTAAAAAAGTGTTTTTTCAAAAAAAAATCTAAAAACTTTCGCAGTATCTTTCATCATCTACCACGAAGCACAAACCACAGATTACTAAGAAATGTTGATATGGAAACTACTAGATACCAACAAAAAAAAAAAAAAAAAAAAAGTAGCGTCGGTCAATAAAAAATTCCTAGGACGCAAAACACAAAAATGCTAGCTGAAAATCACCACTCAACCCATCCAATTTTGATTGTTCTTGAGACAAATTTGCTGCCAACCGCCACAATATTACTCAGAACGAACTAAAGACCTACATTAGTAGAAGTAAGCGTCTGAGTTAGCCTGCCCTGCCCTATTAATGTATTGTATAGTAGAGTATTGTATAGTAGGCGAGCGAGTTAGCGAAGGCACTTAGGCTAATAAATAAGAGAGTGTTGGTGCATAGCCTTCATTCTACTATGCTACGCAAAGGTTACGAAGTCACTTAGCTTGACATGAGGAGAGTCAAGGGGGATTTCGATTTAAATGGCTCCAAGTCGAACGGATTTCTTGAGTCTGGCTCTTTGTTGGACAACCCTAATTTGAACTAAAAACATTTTTTGAATTTTTCTTTGTTAGGCAGCATTAGAAAATGTGGACGAATGGAAAATCCAACAAAAAATAAAGCTTGTTTCTTTGCTTCTTTTCCACTATAATTTCTCAGTAATCAAGCTTAAAGTATTATTGAATTAGTATCTATACTTTATCCATTTTATATTATTCTTTTGGACATTATTTTTATTTTTGTCATTTTAAATTCAAGGTTTGATTCTAAAAATAATAATAAATTCAAGTTTTGATTAGAATGCAATTCTTAGAGGATTGGCAAACTGTCATATTAGTGTATTGTTTGCATTGTATCATAAAACTGTATATATAAAATAATGCATAGACATGTATATGTAGCAAATTATCTATGTACTGTTCGATACGTAGCTATATCATATAATAATAACAACTATGGTTGTTTTTGCTTTTCCCACAGGTTGTATACGATAACCAAGATTCTTGAACCCGAAAAATCCAAATAACTTCAATGGCAAGAGGAGCAAGAGCAATTAATTTTATCGAATAATAACAACTTGTAGCATTACTAAAAACATTAGTATAACATAGAAAAAATAGGTCCACAAATAAGGAATATAATTTAAAAAAATTATTCTCCAAACATGTGATTCAGTAGCGATATAAACTCCTCCGCTTTAGCAACAACTACAGGAATGGCAACAAGTGCAATAGCCGGAGAAAATGGGCAAATGCCCCTTTCAAAAAAAATTCCAGCATTTTGCCCCCTTTCCCAAACTAATTAGAAAAATGCCCTTTTTTTGAAACTCGATTTTCTCAAAATCGAATTATAAAAAATAAAAAATAAAAAAAAATTTGAAGCCCTATAGTGGCGTTTTAAGGAGCCTATAGTGACGTTTTAAGGGCCTATAGTGACGTTTTAAGGACCTATAGTGGCGTTTTGTAACTCGATCTCCATGAAGTCGAGTTACATGCAATTTTTTTTTTTTTTTTTTTTACCTATAACTCGATTTCATGGAGATTGAGTTACAAAAAGCCACTATAAATCCTTAAAACATCACTATAGACTCCATAAAAACGTCACTATAGGGGTTAACTCGATTTTGAGAAAATCAAATTTCAAAAGAGAGACATTTCCCCAATTAGTTTAGAAAAGATGGCAAAATACTGGATTGTTTTTTTAAAAGGGGCAAAGGCCAATCTTTTCCTGCAATAGCCTTCTGCAATGTAATTCCAAATTTGTCTTTTATGTCAATATCTTCTGGTGCCATTCGGTCAGGAAGCTTCCAATTAAAGTGGTGAATGAGAGAAGCTAGCAACAAGCTCAGCATTCTTACAGCAAGATCTAAACCTGGGCAAATCCGCCTCCCAGAATCAAATGGCATAAAAGAGAGGTTCATGCCTCTGAAATCCACTTTAGAGTCGATGAACCTTTCTGGTTTAAATTGTGTTGGCTTGTCCCAGTACATGGGATCTCGTGCTATCGCCCATGCATTTACAATCGCTTGGGTGTGTTTAGGAATGGTGTATCCACAAACTTCCACATCAACATGGAAACGAGGAAGGAGAAGAGGTGCTATTGGATGAAGCCGCATTGTTTCTTTAAGCACATCTTGAAGATAGGGAAGTCGTGGGATGTCTTTTTCTTGTATGTTTTCTCCTATTCCAATTGTTTCAGTAAGTTCTTGTTTTGCCTTGGCCATTATGTCAGGATTGCGAAGAAGCTCAGTCATTGCCCATTCAATTGTAGCGCTAGTTTTATCAGTTCCTCCAATGAACAAGTCCTGATAAATTGAGAAGATGTAATTAACCAAAGATGCAATAGAGGTCTTATAAGAAATTATGGAGTTCTTCTATATATATATATATATATATTTGATAATTAGGGATGAGAAGATTTAAATTGTGGATAAATCTGTTAAGGCATCAACCAATTAAGCTACATGATTTTAACTAGTTTTGATATTGCTTTAGTTAATTATGTTTGCAAAACCGTAGTCTTATTTTTACATCTAATATATCAGTTCTTCTAGAATTACACCATTTGACTCAAATTTTGCCATATCTTGATGATAGGTGCAATAGTGATTAGTAAATCATCATTTTTTCACATGAACCAACTACTTTTTCTCCTTGACTTACACTCACATGCACACATTATCTTTGTATATTCTCAATACTTGCAAAATTTCAAGACAATAAAAAATCTATAACTAGATTATCAATCAAATATTTAACTTTCAAGTTTTTTTAGTTAAAAATTATAAATCAAATATGAGTTTATGGATTAAATAGTAAATAAAGTCGAATTGTCGTGAAATTTGATATGTGTGTTAAGAATATAGATAAAATGTAATCCAATGATGAGATTTTCAAATTATTTATCCCATAAAAAGTTATTAAGTGGTTTAATATTTCTTAAAATTATACCAAGTATAACTTAAACTCATCCTATTATATATGAACTTGGTTCAAGTTACACCTGATGTAACTCAAAGTAATGTTACACTATCCAATAACTTATTATTAATTTCATATTTTAAAATATTCAACCGTTGAATTACATGTTCTATGTGTTCTTAACATACATGTCAATTGGATATAATTGACCAATCGATCCATAAACTCATCTTTTATGCATTATTTTAAAATACAAAAAATTGAATTTAAACAATTAATTGATGATATAGTTATTGATTTTTTATCATTTTTAAATTTTGTAAGTATAGAAAATATACGAAAATAATATAATTTGGCGGCAAATTTATCAAAATTTACATCTAATTAAAAAATATTGAATGGGGTAACATTACTTAAAGTTATTCTAAGTATAAATTTAACCTAACCCATATATATATATATATATATATATATATAGAGAGAGAGAGAGAGAGAGAGAGAGAGAGAGAGAGAGAGAGAGAGAGAGAGAGAGAGAGAGAGAGAGAGAGAGAGCCGTCAGCAAAACTTTGATATTCGGACGGTTAAATTCCTTCTGGCCCTGTTCTTTGCTGAGGTGGAGGACATCTAACAAGTCATCACACCTCGGTGATCCAGATGCTCTAAATTCCAAACGTTGATCAATCATGTTGTCAATCAACCAATGCAGTCGATCGTAAGGAACCTTCGTACTCCGCCTTATACCTTGTAGGTCAAATGGCTTTAGCAAAGGACAAAAGTCTGAAAGATTAGGCTTCCCTCCAAGCTCCATTATACTCCAAATGAGCTCCTTTAGTTCTTTGAATAGCATTTGATTTTGGATCAAATATGTCGACCGAAAATATTGTATTCGATAGTGAATTCAATGTGGTTCCAAACACCAACATCCCAATACTTATGGCCTCCCCAGCTTCACTAGCTTCAACCACACACCTAACCATACCGTCCACTGCTTGATGTCACGAGCCTTGTAGTGTGTTAAATATTAGTATTGATTGTATTGTATTTCTCAAGTAATAGAATATACATAAGTGCCTTTATATAGGAGGCAGTATTGTATTTCTCAAGTAATAGAATATACATAAGTGCCTTTATATAGGAGGCAGAGTGTGTAGTACAAGTAAGTGTGCTATACAAGTAAACAAGGTGGACCTAAAGCCCACATACCCTAATATACGTTAACAGCCCCCCTCAAACTCAAGGTGGATGTGAGACCAACTTCAGGTTGTCAACCAATGTGCGAAGACATCCCTTAGGATGTGACTTGGTGAAGATATCTACAAGTTGATCTTTAGAAGAAACTGAGATCAACTTGAGAGCACCTGGACTACAAAAAGTCAACTCTGGCCAAAAGTCAACGGTTAACGGTCAACAGCCAAAGGCAACGGTCAACTACTATGATGACGTCAGCAAGATAACGTAAGCTGAAGACCTTAGCTAGGGCTGACGTGTAATGATGACATCAGCGATGACGTCAGCAGGTGCACAACAGCGAAGACCTCAGCTAAGGCTGACGTGTAATGATGACGTCAGCAGGTGCATAGCGACGCGTGAGTGCATGAGGTGCGTGAGTCAACCCTTGCAAGAGATTTGGTCGGCGTGTGTGAAGTCCGATGAGGTTGATTCTTCTCCGGTGATATAGATCGGACAAAGGCGATTCCGATGACAGCGGCAGTGAGTTAATCGGAGAAATATGGATGGCGTGTGAGGCGGGTGGAAAAGCTGCTGAATCTTTGACCGGCGCATGGCAGCGCGTGGATGGTCAAATGATGATGATTCCAGCCGCTTTGTGAAGATCGGTTGAAGATCTACGCGGTGATATGTCTTATGTCTTAATCGGAGATCCAGTGTGGAAGATCCAACGGAGGCAGTGATCTTTGGTGGAGGTGATCGAGCTTCTGGCAGTGAAGATTCAACAACAAAACTTGATACTAAGTGCTAACATTAGGATTAGATGAAATCAAAATTTCATTTCCTCAAAACCAAAACAACATGAAATTCAAAGTTGCATGTCCTTTTCATCTCAATTTCCAAAGCAATCAACCATAAAAGTAGTAGAAAAAGAAACCAAATTTAGCTAGAGTTGAGAAACTGTAAATGAATTAAAGCCTATCTGATGATGGAAAGAAAATTAGTAGGCTGAATGCTTCAGGCTTCAATAGGCTAGTGATTGCTTAAGAGGCCTAAAAAGAAAAAGACAAGATCAACGGTGACCAAGATGAACCAGTCAAGAACCCTTTGATGCTTAAGTTAGTTTTTTCTCTAAAATGTTAGAATTCCAATTTTTGGGAGTCGTGAGAACTTACTTTCATTACATGTGGATGAGTATTTATATAGTGTGCTTTGGAGTAGTTACTTTGGAGTGGTTACTCGTCTCGTAACTTCCCCAATATTTATGGAAGTTAGAAGGTTCAGACTTAACTTCTACAAACCGCTATAAAAGTTGGAATTTTCAATCTTATCTTCTATAACTATCATTGGAAGTTAAGTATTTAGTAGGAAGTTATAGCGATGAATCAAGATCTCGCTCATGTTTCAAAATAGTAACATGTGGCTTAATTCATTAGTCTTTTGTAGGTAAATCTTTTTGGAAATTTCCCAAGTGTTGGGGGACGTCTAGGTGTTAAGGGTAGCCCAAATGCTTTTCTGATGGACAACCCTCATCCCCATGGTGTGGTTCTCGACCATTTCCCGCCTTAGTCCATCTCATTCCTAATTCATGTTGATACAGGGCGACCTTTCTCTCGGATTAATCGGGGGTTAGGAACGACCCTTCGAGTTTCTTTAGGATTTGGCCATGATAATCTATTTTTCAATGTAGGGAAAAGGGGTTTATAGATGTGGAACAATGTGTTCATGCTATAGCATGGGTTAATATACTACTTTACATTATGTTGATACCTACTACAAATTGCAATGACATGTAAATATGGTATCTTGTACAGTTTCCATTTCCCATATGTGCAAATTCTCTGCAGCAGATTAACTCCATGTATGTGATCCCCCACACCAGCGCTCCCTAGATTATGCAGTGTATCTACTTGATAGGATTGTTGTTACGTGCTCAATCTCGTCACCTTGTGATGAGTCGCCTTCGCCTTATTTCTCATGAAGATATCCAAGGCATATTTACACCATTTTTTCCCCGAGCAATCTAAATTTTGTCGCACCTGTGGAGGCCCTTGCATTTTGTGATCTTCCAGACATTGTCTCCCTTGCAACAGATCGCGTGGACTGCTCATGGACACAAATCATTCTCGCAACTCACCATAATCCTCTCTGAATCTGAATGCTTAGTTTTAAAGCTAAAATTCTCCCCCACTACATACTAGGTCAATGCATGTCGCATCGCCAATTTAGTCAGGAATACTAGCTGCCAATTTGATATTGCCGTTTACATAACCAGTGATGGATCAAACATATTATCCCAAGTTTTTTTGGTAAATCATTCTATCATAGGATCGGAACTAAGGCATGTGTCTCTATTCTCTTCTGCAAGCACCTCTTCGATACCATCAACATCCTCATGTTCACCGATAGTATCTAGGAGCTCCTCGCACTCATCCCTAGTAAAATCAATATTGGTTGCATCGTCACCAAGTCTGTGATCATCTTCATGTTCTGATGTGCTCCCATGCACCTTATCACAGGATAAATGCTCTCCTTCGTGTACTTCCTGGTAGCCTTCCTCCTCCTCAATCAAGTTCACATGCGGAAATGTCTGGCACGGTTCAACGCCATACCCATCTCCTATGTTCTCTGCAAACCCTTGATAAAATTGTAACGGTATTGAGTTCATGTGCTCATTACCAATTCCGTCCAAAACAGCATGTTGTGAACCCTCTCTAGCCTCTATTATAGCGTGCTCAATAATGACATATAGATCCAAAGCAATGAATCCCTTCACCAACATCTATTCAACAAATTCCCACAACATCTTTACTTCAGCGCCACCAAATAAATGTACTGAATTGTAGAAAACTTAGGTGTCTACAACTCGTTGAGGTGCTTATTACATGATGGATATGTTATGCCTAGAGTGGTCCAACCCCATCGCTGTCAATATTCTCTGTTGTAATTTCCTAAGGCTTATCTCATGCTTTACCTTAACATATTTATGTTTTTGGTTCGAACCTTGGTATGACAACCCATGCAACTCATGATAATACGTCTCCCCATCATAGTACACATAGAAATAATGAAAATCCATCACCGACCTATTCAAAGAATATTGTAGCTGTTATAATCTATAATCAAGTAAATAAATTAGGCATATGATAAAAAGAATTTATATTCAAACTCAACCTCCTCGACTTTGTGTATACACATATAAATAATTGAATCTCGATCATAGAAATAATTTATACATAGACATAATGTGTACTTAACCATAGATATATTTTTTACGCATGTAAATAATTAAAACTCAACCATTTCAACTTTATTTTATTCACCCAATTTATTTGTTGAGTAATGAATTAATATTATTATGAACTCCCATATTACTTTAAAACTCAAAAGAATATCATATTACCTCTACCTATCAACCCACATGAGTTTTATACAATTAAACCACACGTGAACTATACTTGGCACTAATTGGGAATTCAACTAACATTTATTAATAATTAGTAGTTGTACATAGTTATGCATGGGTATGGGTGTGCGTTTCATCTTGGGAAATATGAACCAGCAGTTGTACATAGTTATGCATGGGTGTGAGTGTATGTTTTATCTTGGCAAATATGAACACAGTCACTAGTCACTGTTAATATCCCACAGTTGATGTGGAACTAAGACTGTTAGAGCAACCGCATCAATCTGTGCAAAATTCTTGTCTATTTTGCAAGAAAAAACATACTTTTTCTATTTTACACACCAACTTTTACAAAACACTCACATCAGTTTATCTATTCTATCATCTATTTTATTTAAATAATAATATTTCTTTAATTTTTTATTATATCAAACAAACCACTACCCACATGGCCCCACCTACCTTTTTCTTTCTTTGTTGTGAGAACATAACAGATGAGAGAGCGACATGGCGAGGAGAGAGAAAAAAAGAATAAAAAAATCATTTGCACAAGAACTATTTATTTGCAAACCAATTTTGTATATTTGCACATTTTTACAAGTATTGATGTGGGTGTTTTTTGAGTTAAAATGTACAAAATTGAGCACTTTTTATATTTTGAAAATTTTTGCAACCATTGATGTGGTTGCTCTTAATATTGCAAAACTCATTGTATGAAATACACCCCATGCACAAAAATTTATATGAACCACATGCAAAGATTGGTGGTTGCTCTTAATATTGCAAAACTCATTATATGAAGATGAAATACACCCCATGCACAAAAATTTATATGAACCACATGCAAAGACAATCTAACTAAGCATTTAACTTTTACCTTCAAAAGAACTACTATATACAAAGGACCTTCCTCTCCTCAAGTTTGCTAGTCACCATTAAAACACAATGGCACTTGGTGAATAAAAAAATGCTGAGTCGTTTGTATAAACACACGCACACCCTTTCCTCAATTGTGTGTTGAGAACAATAAAATACCACTGGCGTTGAGAACAGTAAAATACCCCTTTTTTCTTTTTTAAGTAAAAATAAAATTTCAAATAATTGTGTGTATGACCAATACTATGACATTTTTTTTTAATTTAATATATACAAATGACTTAGAATTCTCGATAAAATAAAATAAAATAAGTTCCTTGAGAGTTTTTAGAGTAATTGTATCTAATAAAGAGTAGAAAAACAATAACCTACCAACTTGTTTGTAGAGCAAACAAAAAAAAAAAAAAAAAAAAAAAACCAGGTTTCGTGATAAAATGAAATATATTTTTTTAATGGACTCTGATTATATGAGTAATGAAAATTAAATAAAGGTTGCGTGGCCTTATTTATCTCTTTGAATCCGCCAATCTGCCATGGTTTTGGGGGAGGCAAACGACCTGTTTTGCATTTGATTGTCATCTTGGTGTCGATTAATAGTTGAAAATACAATTTCTGAAAACAAAATAAAGCTGTTAAAATGCTTTAAACAAAAGTACACTAGTTATTAATAGTTTAATACTAAAAAGAGGTGAAATAAAATGCATCTAACCTTTTCTTTTTGATAAAATTAACCTGTTAAATTTGATTAAGGGAAATGAGAAGTAACATGGTCAAAGATGTTCATGTATCCAAAAAGTTTTTTTCTTTTTTAATGTTCACTTTCTACTAATAACAAGGTACGGAAAATGAAGTGGTGAAAATATTCTTGATACATTCTTAGCAACTTGTAACACTAATTCCCATTAAAAAAAAAAAAAAAAAAAAAAAAAACCTTGTAATACTACTCCTAGACAGGAACAGAACATAAAGATATGTCATCTGGAAACTCCCAATATGCATTTATTAAAATGCTCATCATCTGTATTATTGGACTGTCACAACAGCAGTCATAACACAGAAATAAAGAAGTTAATAGATATGAAAGATGTGCTGATCTAACCAAAAGGGTCCCCTAGGAAAATAATACTGAGAAGAAAAGCAATTTCAATAAAGATTAAATGGAAACAGCTACATAGACTCGCCTCCGTTCTTAAACATTGAGATAATTTATTTAAATTTGTAAATTAGCAAGAAGCATGCAAAACATGGCAGAACAAAGAGCTTTATTAGCCATTATTGTCTAACTTGTCAGATAATTTACTTGGGCTTCTGCTTCATAAGGCCAGAGACAGATGCACAATGTGTTGATTTGTATTCACATTTCTCGCAGCAGGACTGCGGCAATTCAATGACTTTAAGGCACCTACACCATTTGAAAAAACTGCATAAATAAACAACTCTTAAAATGAAAAGAAAATAATGCAATGACATCAAGATTACATAGATTGAGATTTCAACTGCTGCTTTAACATATCCTTACATGAAACCACCTAGAATGGAATCTAGAGGTTTAAGGGACACTCTTGACATATAAAAGAAAACCAGCAACAATTGCTGATACATTGTAGATATTGTCAAAGCAGCTCATGCTTTAGGGTACCTATATATCTCCCTCTTTCTTTGCTCTTTTCCATATATTGTAAAATTTTTCTGTTTAGCAAAGTGAAATAAATGGTGGCATGGAATTCATTTTCAGGTGTGAATTGAGGGTTGTAAGCAATGCAAACCTGTTTTTCATTGAGACCATTTTGAATCATCTTGGTTTGAGAGACTACTTTTCAGAGATCAACACAAACCCAGGTTTTGTGGATGAAGAAGGAAAGCTAAGGATCTTCCCCTACCATGATTTCCACACATCTCCCCATGGTTGCAGTAACTGCCCTCCAAACATGTGCAAGGTATATTATCTTATTATTCCCTTTCATTCTTGATTGTTGCAAAAGTAAGTAGGATAATATAAATTTTTTTTAGAGAATATGTAACTTTGCAACTAAAAGACCAATTTTTTGACCAAGTTGAGAAAGTTGTTGAGAACAGATTGCTTGTTAAGGCAGAAATCATGAGTGGATAGATGGGGGGAGACCTTGAGGAACCAATTGAGAAAATCTGGATTGTTGGGGACACTAGATCTCAACAGCCAATATCAGAATGACATTAATTCAGGTCCAAAAGCAATAGACCTGAACTGCAAGGGAATGGAACAATGCAATGGGTTTTAGTCAGATAGCCTATGCAGCAAACTTAATTTTTAGAGCTAATCTTTTGTTAACAGACTATGTATATTGTTATATGCATGGACCCTCAAGAACTTTTGAAAGTGTATTCATATTAAAAGAAGGTATTATAATATATATAATGCGTGGATAGATCTCTCTCTCTCATTTTACCATGCATTGCCAAGGTTCTATTTGTGGCAAAATTATTAATGACTAACACAGAGTCCCCTAAGTTTTTACTTCAAAATTTAGTTTATGGGTAATCTGTACTTATAGTTTGTAGGCAGCCTCTCTAAAAAAAAGGGGGGGGGGGGTGTAGGCTATCTCCCAATTACCTCTCCTAAACCCACAAAAGTAGGAGTTTTATGCACTGGATATGACTTTATCTTCCCTTTAATCGTAGTTTTAAGCAAAATTCTCAAGTTTTGTTGTATCCTGTTGTGTTGCTGCATGTCTCATGTCTCTACCCTATCCCATCAATCAGTGCGCACTATGTTCCCAACAAACATTCTGATCTAGACAATTCCGGTATCTGCTTGAATTCTTTTTATTATAATTCTCAAGAGACAGTAAAGTAGGGTATGTTTAACGTTTAAGTATAATTTTCCTCTACATGTTCCAAGTGAGAAAGTAAAGATGGGTTAGAAACCATCATAACAGCAGAATCATAGTTATCCAACCAACAAATACAGAATCATTGACCAAACCATGCATATGCTTAAATATAACTGAACATAAAGGAGCTGTAATCAATTTATGCCACTAAGTCTAAGACTAGATACTTATGTAGCCTGCACACAAGGTCAATAAATATTGCCCTGCTTATACTCCTCAAGCCAGTGATGTGGAAATAGTATGGAGCTTTCACAAACCATTCATGGCCATGGGCTTCTCACTGCATCTTTGCTCTTACTAATTAACTTTTATTTAGCTTCTTCTCCACTGCCTCAAGGTATGAACTTCCCATTAATTAGCCTTTTTTTTTATAAGCACAACTCATTCTAGTTGACTGAGTTGAGCATTGACCTCATTCTTATTCATTGAAGGAAACAGACTTCCCTACATGACTTCAGATGTCGAAAAAGTTTCAGGTAAATCTTTTGATTACATTGTTGTTGGGGGATTCCAGAAACAGAAACTTCAATGGCGAGAGCCAAAGTCCAGTTAACAAATGTGAAATATGACAGAAACAAATATATATATATATATATATTTGCTGAAATATTCTGAAATATATCAGCAACATCACATGTTTGCATCCAATGAAAAATGGTAACCTATTCCCACTTTGAATTAATCAACCTACATACACTTTTTGATATATACAAGCATAAATATGAATGCTTGCACCCCAGACATGCTCTAGAAATATCTATTCTTGTATTACACATGCTCCAATGTACACACTCCGAAAAACACACGTGATAAAGTAAAATCACAATGGACCTAAAAACAGAGAAGGAAAACCCAGGTGGCCTATAGCCCCCCTTGGCTCACTACTGTGACAACCAGTACCAGCATCTATAAAAATTCAGTAGTATGGCAAACACATCAGCAACCACTTAACATGTCCATAGAAGCAGGAATACATTGAAAGGAATGTAAGCAGGTCTTTTTCGGTACTTGTTTAGTGCGGCCTATTGTCTTGCACTGAAGTTGGAAGTAGGAATTTTATATATATTTGGTAACAGATAAAAATGACACACTGTAATTGAACAATTCACGCTTAGAAAGATTCATTATTGGAGGAAAAGGAAAAATTTACCTATCTCATCATATATTTCTTTTCCACTTGAAGTAGTTGCTTGATCCTCTCGCCTAGCCACTACAATGAAATTTGACTTGTCCTTTTGAGTGGCATTCTTGGCACTTTCCTTCAATATATACTGTCAATCAAACAGAAAAAGTAAGCAAATTAACCATGTCTTTCAGTTCGAGAACAAAGATAGTGCATGTGCATAGAGTAACATGAAGGCACTGGGAAACATAAGGACAGCAACCACAATATTGAAATAATCAACATAGCTGCTAGAAACTGACATTATCCAAAAGAAAATCACAAAAAGACAAGTTCCAAACAGAAGGGGGTAAATGATAACAATAAGATTATCAAACATAGAGATATTATTGATTTGTCCAGAATGCATTTGTGCTAAATCTTTCAATTAAGATAGGCAACTTCCCACCCTAACAAGTGGAGATAACTTACTAAAACCAGTGAAGACTTCACCCTGCTCAAAAGTATACAGAAAACATAAATGATAGAAAAATAAAATTTACCATTAAATAACCCAAATAATATCCTATCAGAAATAAGAATGGGATAAAAATTAGCATTATTTTACTAGTAGTAATGATCAAAGCAGATCATTTAGTTTTAATGGGATGAAACACCTATGGACTATCTTTTCCTTCTTCCTTATCTTTGTCTCTGCAATTTTGCCATTGCTTGTTTACTTAAATCTTCCATTTTCACATCAATCTCTTACAACTCATTTCCTAACCTTCACCTCGTGTATCATAATTTTCTTCAAAAGCACGCAGTTTACTATTTTAAGAAGCTTTCCAGCATCACTTCAGGTCTGACCTGCATGAACTCCACTACAAGAGCTTAGGAAAGATAGCAGAATGCAACATGGGGACTCAAAAGGAAGGCCAGACTAATGCTAAACAAGAGGATTTTTTTGGTTTCTGCCGAGAGACTGTAGAACCTTGCAATTAAATTAAGGAATAGGAGGCAATGGAAATAATCAAAGGACTGTACTCAAGATGTTGAAAACAATGCTGCTGTGAGCCTGTGACACACAACACACGCTGAAACTTCTGTCACTGTTGAAAGGATGCACAAGCTAGCTAGTTTACTGGTACTGCTACTGGAAAACAAAGATTGCATAAGCAAGCATCCTAAGATACAGGCGAGATTAGGGACGATATTCTAGTGGGGGGAAATTTGAGCAGGATCCTTGAAGGGACAATGTTCTCGTATTCTTAAGAGAGACACACCGCTTGTAGAGCACCATTTTTGGTTCCACCCATGCCATTTGATATCAAAAATCATCCCCGTTTTCTTCTCCTCACTAGTTCCTTGACTGGTCTCACATTGCCTGAAACGAACACAAGCAAATACTAATATGCAAATCATTTAACTATGAAGAGATGTATATGTTATTAGTATGAGTCAAAGTATAGTACCATCTCCAGTCCCATAGTTAGGAGGATGTGTCCAAGTCCGTTGCGACCTTTGCGGCCGATCTTCAACCCGCTCAATTCGTTCACCCTACATCTCCTCAATGTGTGAAGCCTCTGGTGGGGGGCTTGGGAATATCTCTGTCTGGATGAACTCAGTATGCACAAACTCAGAGGGAGCAGCACCAGGGGTGGGTTTTCTAGGAATGGGCATGAATCTCATCTCATCTCATCTCTACCATGTACATCAGCAAGGGTAGTGCTAGGGGTCGTGGGGGAGACGTATGAGAGATGTAGTAGAGAATGTAGGTGGGCAGGTATCATCGCGGACCATGGATGGGGACTGAGATGTGTCTCATGGGCAAACCCATGGGATGGACCCGCATCATCGTGTGACATGTATGGCAATGGACCAGTCGCATCGCAGCCTATGTCATAACCAATGTCCAAACGCATCTCATCTAATGACTGACTTGCCTCCTCCATGGTGTGGTCATGCACAGGTGTGTGACGCTGACCAAATTGATGGCCTCCACGCCCTTGACGTCCACCTACTCGCCGACCACACCCTGCAGTCAGCTCACTCGTGTTGCCCACAACACGTGCATCGTCCAAGGTCAACCGACTAAGCTCTTCAACGGCTTTCAAGGTAGACATAAAGTCGGTGTGGATCTCGGAACCTGGTTTGCACTTTGCCAAAATCTTCAAATGTGATTCAGCCTTTCACAAGTATACAAGAGTAGTGTTAGTAGGTTGAACTAAACTATGTGAAGCAATGTACATTTGTAAAAGAAGAGCCTTTGTAAACTTACCAAAGTGTCCCAGTACGAGGTCTCTTTTGTAATAAAGCGTTGAGTGTGGGGACGAAACCACATCATATACTCGTCATTGTAGCTCATCTCCCCATCAAAGAGTGGTGCATCGACAATTGCAGCATGCGCAACCCATTTAGCAATATGTGGGGCATGTTCTACAGCCCAGTCTCTTTCTTGCTTGCTCTAGAGTGTTATTTTGTGAAGATCAGTTTAAGTATCGACATCGACCGATATACCTTGCTTCATCCGAAACTGTAGGAGAACATGTTCGGGGTGATGGCCTTCAACCACCCAAAAATATATGAGCGGCACGATAGAACTCCATATGTATTGGCCTGCCGTACAATATGCCAGCAGGGAACCCATCATAGACTTATACGGCTCCCACATAATTTGCAATGATCCAACAAATGCAAACAACAGTATTAACAATATAATTAGAAAAAATGTGTAAAGAATGTCAACAATACATAATACAAAGATGTATCTCTACTCTAAAAAGTTTTAACTCCAAAATAAAAAATGTTTATTCATGGTTGGCTTACAATTGTAAGTACAACAACTACATGCCAAAGCGGTCCCCAACAAAGGCACAATATCTAATTTGGCCGTAGCAAAGCAAGTGACATACGATAGGCGTGTAGGACGTGCGTTGCATGTTCAGTTGTGCACTTAGCCCCTTTCCATCTAACAATAACACAAACACAATCTTCATATTAGTTGCTTACATAATCCCCATGCGAAAATGTTAATGCAGAAATGTAAACAGTAACTATCTAAGATCCTACATACCTAACAGTAAGTGGACTTGATGGCAGTGCCTAGCGTGGATGCCTCATCATAGGACACGTGTGGAAACCTAGCATATTTGCTTGGCTTTCTTCTCTGATGCCTTATAGAGGTGTCTACATAGCCAATTTAGTGCTGCACTACCCCAACTATACTTCTTTCCATTGCTGGCTATGTAGACACCCAACATCTCCAATCAGCATACCACCCAACATCTCCAGTCGTTCGCCAAACTTGTCCATAAACAGCATACCACCCAACATCTCCAGTATGTAAAACCGAGTGTACCACTGCACAATCAAGTCAGTGGCATTAGCCGAGAAAGGGTTGCTAAACCGTGACTCAAGCCAAGACGCTCTTAACCTCGCCCCACACAGCACTGCCGTGTTCTCATTAACACCAACATCTTTGCCCGAAGGCCTATGGCCTAGCAACTCAGGGCATAAGTCACCCCAGTCCTCCATATGGGTAAATCCCACCACCGACAAACCATCTACAAGTACTCCAATTTGTAACCTCCATGTCTTGTAGCGCAATAGTCATCTCACTGTGGGACAAGTGGAATGAATGCGTCTCCAGCTAGATTCTCTCCACCAACACTGTGATCAGTGCATGGTTGAGCTCTATATCTGGGACCTGAAGTAGCCCACCTAACCCCGCTTCTATGATATAAGCGGCAACCCGTGGATCTAACCCACCTTCGGGCACACCACTAAATCAGTGACGACAAGTTAGTATACTTGGCACTTCTTGCAAACGGAGCAGCGTTGTATTAATATAGCATTCAATAAGCATGTAATATTTACACTTCAAACTTAAATGCCAATGCTAGGGACAAGTGTATAATAAGAAAAATCTTTGTAGTACATATACTGAGTACGATTTTGGACAAGTGCATACCTCGCCTTCCGAAGGACCATCCCAAAGCAAACTTGAATGATGCTCTGCCTACCTTGTCAAGACAGTACTCACAGAGGGTCCCACTGGATGTGGGTCCATATCTAGCATAAATTAAAGGTGATTAATGGCCCATTAAGTGACTACTAGCTGAGTACATACAGAATGAATATCATAATATAGAATGAAACAGTTAATTTGAAGTACTAAAGTCAATCCCACTAAAAAACTCATCAAGCTCACAAACTTAATTCACCAACTATTGCAAGGAAACTTATTACAATCAAAAGACACATACAATATATCAAACAATTTGTCAGATTCAATATATATAATTAAAAACAAAACAAGCATAGTGTTCAATCCTTGGAATTATCCAATACTCCTCAGTCATCAATTTGAAGTAATATTGTCTCTTTTCCAATAGTCCTGCATGGCTGCAACCAAAGATAACTGAAACAAAGGCAATCGAATCTGGACTCAAAACTAAGTCTCGCATTTTTACAAAAAGTACCACAGCATCATGACCTAGTCCATTAAGACCAAATGCAGAGATCATTGAGGTCCGTGATACAACATCATGGAACTTCATCCTGTCAAACACTTCCCTTGCATCTTGTAAACTTCCACACTTAGCATACATGTCAACCAAGGAATTCTCCAATAACAAAATTTGGTCGAAGTTTCTTCATCTCAACATATTCATGCATCTGCCTTCCTAGAGATAGAGCCAAAAGATCCCCACAAGCAGGAAGAACACTAGCAATAGTGACTGCATCAGGTTCTATCCCATATTTTTTTCCATCTGTATATATAAATTAACTGTTTCACCATTCATTGAATTATTAACATACACTGCTATGATCACATTCCATGAAACAACACTCTTCTTTGCCAACTTCATGAAAATCTCTTTAACATATGAAACATTGTTAAATGATACACTAGTTACAGCCGGCAAGAGGCTAGCTATTGTACCAGCATCTGGTTTTAACCTCGATGCCTCCATTTCTTTACAAAACTCTAATGAATCATCAAACCTTGCATTTTGCACATACCCAACAACCTTGAATTCCAGAAAACAGCATCTCTGCTCAACATCTCATCAATAACTTGCCGAACCTCCATTAAACAACCACATTTCCCATACATTGCAACTAGACCATTCCCCATAAAAAAATTCAAATCAAGCCCAACTTTAATAACAGCACCATGAATTTTCATCCCAACATTGAAATTATACAATCTAGAACACGCTTTCAACACACAAGGATGTGTATAATTATCAGGCTCAAATCCCTGGCAAGCCATGATTTTGAAACAAGAAGAGCATCATAGTACATGTGGTTGTTTACACATCTTCTGATCACAACATTAAGGAAAACAATGTTCTTCTCAGGAATTTCATCATATATGTTGTGTTATACTGGGTTCTCCACGAGCAGCATAAGCCCTCATGAGTTTCATGCCAAGGGAAGGTTTGAGTATAGGGGTTGATCAACAATGATCTTAGAATGGAGTTTCTTCAAGATTTTGATATCTGGGTATTGGTCCAATATTTCACCACACATTTCTTCAGTGAGAGTTGTGCTTCTCTGGGTGAACTCAGGCTTTGGGGTTGAGGAGACTAGATTTTGCAATTGCCTGGCAGTAGAAAAATGGCAGGAAAGAGGAGTGACTGATTTCATGAATGGTTGAAGACTAGAGTTTGGAAATTGAGGTTTGGGATAGTAAAGTCGGATTACTTGATTTAGATATTAGATCACAAGTTTGATATATGGCCAGTGTCTAACTTCCATGGTCTATCATCCTCAACGGATTTCATAACCTTGGCCTATACTACTAGGCTACCATCAGTACCAAGTTCCCAACCATTAAAATGGCTTAGTCTATTAGACCCATTTAACTGTGTACCTCAAGACTCGATTTGGAACAAAATTTGTAATTTACAAAATTCAACATCACATCACCCTTATAACCCCATTTAACTAACCTTTCTCTTCTTGTTAGCCAATCCTATATAGTCAACCAAGAAATGAAAGAATGTTTAGGAATATAGACAGTAAAACATTTGCTTTTCACCATGCAACATTTAATAGCCTCCCAAATGCAAATGCTTATCAGGTGCAGTAGGAAGCCAGATAACTTCGTCTTAAATGCGCCTGATCTAAGCTTTATATTTCTTGCTTTGGATTAATACGAATTCTTATGATCTTGTTGGAGGCTAGAACCAACTTCCAATTATGAATGACACTCAAAAGGCTAGCTGTCATGGTGCTAGAAGCATATAAATATCTATGCACAAGGTTTTGGTAGGGTGGCTCTTTTGGATGTCAATTATCATGACTCAGATAAAACTTTGAATCACCCTTGCCTATTATAAACTTCATCAGAGCTCTAACTGCATCCCTCAAACGAAGCAGTTTTCTTCATGCCCATGTGCTCTCTTGATCTAGAAACCACCCAAAAACTTCTTCTAAATGGAACCACCAACTTCATCAAATGGGAAACTGTATTCCAATCCCAATTTTTTAAACCCAAACTACCCTCCTGCTTTGAAATAGTTGATACCTCCCAAGCAACTCAATCAAGCCCCCACTGCCTTCTCAGCTTTCCTAATCTACAAGTATTGATTAAATCTTTGTTCAACCTGTACATTTTTAGACCCCTTAAACACAACCAGATTAAACTAGTTATTTAAACACAACCTGATTAACCTAGTTATTTAACCAAGTGATTAACTTTAAATAAATTATGGAAAACTAGGTTAACACATATAAATCATATCATTTACAAGTGCGGAAAATAAAGAACACAACGATATGATAACCCAGGAAAACCAAACCAATAAAAAATCTGGGGAGGATTTAACCTAGCTATCTTCAAGGTAAATAAATCCACTATAGAGAATTGAAGTTTACATAATAGTGACTTAGACCAGTAACATCCTATTGCTATCTCGAGTATGAAACTTACTACTACGACCACGTGATAGCTCTGAGTCCACGGACTACTTCTCTCTTGGATTCACAGCAAGCACAAGCACTCCCGCTTGTATATCTTTAAGCTCTTGAATCAGCAATTGATTGATCACCAAGCTCTCAACATCAATCTTGAGATTGGAAACCCTAAGTGTGTATGAAGGCAAACACCTCTAGATCTCATAAGAGATTCACACCCAGCATAAAGAGCAACCCCAAAACGTGGCAGGGTTTTTCCTTTTATACTTAAGGCAAGGCATAAAACCCTACATGTCAAACGGGCTTGGGCTGAGTTGGAAAATTCTACAGAAAAAACAATCTGCATGAGTTTCGATCGATCGAGTCTAATTCTCAATCGATCGAGTCTAATTCTCAATCGATTGAGCCAAGCAGATTTACACAATAAATCCTGCAGTACACTTGATTCCAACTTTACAATAAACACATACTTGGAGCAAGTTTAAAACAAGACTAAACGTTTTGATTATGGTTTGCCAACATTACAAATTGAAGTTCTAATACATTTAAACCTAAAGTCTTAGAACCCAACAAACTCCCCCTTTGGCAATTCATGACAAAACACAAACTAAACAAAATGCTCAAAGTTTACAAAAATAGCCCAATACAAGAACATTGCCCAACACAACAAATTCAACCTAACCACTATCTATCAGTTGCAAGTGTAGACAGCAGCACGATTGAATCAACCTGTATATTTTTATAACACTTAACAAACACATAAACGCATGCGTGGAAAATACAAGTAAAACAAAATAAATTTTTGATTTCACATAAACATAAACTACAAGACATATATCATGAATAACCTCATAAATATAAATCAATAATCTATGTAGCACAATGTGAAACAAGAAACACATATAAACACATCACAGTATCTCCCCCTATTAAAGACAATTCAAAATAAAACAAAATATATCATGAGCCAAAGAATATAAATACATGATGAAGAACCTAAATACAATCTAAAGCACCCAGCTCCAAAACACAAAAATCTCCCCCTATCAACAAAATCTCCTACTAATATGTACTCCCCCTTTTTGTGATAAATTGCCAAAGGGCAATCACTCATCATCAAAAGAAGGTGGCTGAGGTGATCGTCGAAGACTCTCCAAATCTGGTCGCAAAGACCGAAACTCATCAAGCATGTTCACCAAAAGCTGACCATGAGCCACCTAAATGGTCATTACAGTCTCCAACATACGACAAATATCCGAATCATCTGAAGTAGAAGGCGGAGGAATAGCAGCAGCAATCAGATTAACGTATGCATCAACAACCGGATCACCTATAGAAGAGGGAGGAGGAGGTGGTGCACTAGAAGAGGAAGAAATGACTTTATGGCGTTTAAAGCTAGCTCGCATCTGAGCAGCCCTCTGCCTAAGAAAGATGGCACCTATAGGAGCAATAATATGAACAGGTTCAGATGCTGGAAACTCATCTAATCCTAGATGTAACAAAATCCGGTGAATAAAGACGGGGAAGAAAAGAGTATAAGCAGTAGAACTACTCCTATGTACCTCAATCAAAGAACGAATGAAAAGATGAGGAAAGCTCATAGGAGCATTAGTGACAAGCGCATACAAAAATGCACATCTCTCCAAAGGAATGGTGTGCAGATGAGAGATAGGCCAGATCGAATGGCAAGAAATCCGAATGAAAAGATAGTGAATCTCGGTCTACTCTTAAGAGGTGATCCGAGGATCAGAATCCCATTGGAAAGAAGTACCAGTAATAATTGACATAATGTCATCAAGAGACGGAGACTCATTGTAAGGATAAACAGAATGCTGGACCAGTGACACCCTAAGAGCAGCAGCCATTACAGAAGGAGTAACGGTGTACTCTTCACCCCGTATCCAACTTCTCACAATAGTGTTAGAATCATAGGAGTGGACAGAGAGGTTCGAGTAGAACTCTCTAATCAAGGTAGCTGGAGGAGGATGATCAACATCCAACAAAGGCAACCAGCCCTGACAATCAAAGTTTCTCCTAATCTCACCATCTAACTCATCTAAAATGACCTTATGCTTAGCCCACACATTCCTATGAATGTTCAGCTTCTCATAAGTTTCTTGACTTTTCTCACTAAGGAACCTCTCACTATCAAAGGTGGGGGCAGAAGAAGAAGAGGTGGAGGTCCTATAAGCTCTAGTCTTCCTAACCATGATGTTAAAAAGCAAAAAGGAAAGACAGAAAAGAGACAAAAGACAAAAACAAGAAAAACCAAGGGCAGATTGCAAGTTAACACAAAAATATAGAAAATAACAATTTATATGATGCATGAACAATATCAACACATGATGCATGCTCTAATACAATGAGAATAAGTTCAATTGCACTTCAAAATCGCAAAATTGGTTTGAGCATAGAGTTTATATCAAAAACCCCAAATTTTGAAAACCATTTTTCACAAATCTCAACAAATTGATCAATTAATCATTACACAAGTGAGATAACAGTTTATAATGACCAAATCAATCAATCAAACCAGCCAATTTCATCAATTAAAGCTCAATTGAAAAAAAACCCCAAATCGGGTACTTGCAAGCCCTAGAAAATTAAAATTTTCCAAAATCAACAAATTGATCAAATTAATTCCCAAGGATCAGATTTATATCATCCCACAACAAAAACCCAATGATAAATTTGGAAAGAAAAGGCTTAAATCAACAAAAACCCCAATTTTCTATAGGTTCGAAATTTTCCCAATATGCATGACAAAAATGCATGAAACTTGAAAATAAATGAAAAAGGAAGGGTATAAAGGTCTTACCGGCCTTAGAGGACAAAAACCCTTGAAGAAATTTGAGGGAAGACGACAAAAATAGTGATTGGAAGCCTTGACCGATCGAAGAGAGAGAGAAAAGTGTTTTGAAAAAGTTTGAAAGTGATTGAACAAGTGAAAACTCAAAGTTTTTAAAAAACGCTCTATGCGATTTTAGATTGATCGAAAATTAGATTTGATAGATCGAAAATGCCTTCGATTGATCTAGAAGCAATCGAGTAGTGATCGAAACGGTCATATTTAAACCAAAATTTTAATCGCATTTTCAATCAGTCGAGCAACAGGTTCAATCGATCGAAAATCTAGAAAAATTAAATTTTTGAAAAAACAGAGAAATTTTATGCAGAAACTCCTCAAAGCATAGTATTTTATGAATAAAATACATAAGTATGAAATGAAATGCTTTTCAAAAACAATTGTATTGAACCCAGATTTCCCAAAATTATGATTTTCAATCAATTTTTCTTAAGTTCTCAAATTTCAAACACATTTTGCACTAAACTCAAGGAAGTTTCAATCTTGGATGACCAAAACAAAATCACACATAATAACATGTACACAGTTTAGCAAAGAGTAACTTGTGTAGTATGTGCAACTAGCAAAAGTTTGAAATACATGTGAGGTGATATGTAAATAGAAATCAAGCACAATTTCTACAAAATTCATCACATAAAATTTGAAAGAGACTATCACCTAAAGAGTTACATCATATAACTCGTACATTTCCTAGAAAACAAGTTTGTAATCATGTAAGTTTCTTGATTTGCCTCATATTATACACACCAATTTTATTTGATCAAAAACTTATTAATAATAGCCAGGATAATGTACACACCAATTTTATTTGATTGAATTCATTATAGTCCAATAATATACACACAAATTTTAGCATTTAAACCGAGGCTACAACTTATATTCTTTTTGTGCATGTGCTACATTTTCTTAAATACAAAATCTTATGATATGCACTAAGATGTTCATAATTGGCTAGTAAACAGTGGTGAAATGGTTATTTATGCCTTTCTCAATAAGTTCAAGTCCGACAATCAAAGACATGTGATTTTAAAATCAAGATCATGTGATTAAAAACTATAAACGTTTTCCCACACAACATGCACTACAAAGTTCAAATTAGTAAAGTGCAATAAATAAGCTCATCCAAGCTAAATAAGGTACATAGACATGTTATGTAAAAATAAATTGGCCAACCTTGATTTCAAATCCAAGACAAATAATGCAAAACACATTTTGCTTCCCTTTTCCCTTTTTTTTTTTATTTTTTGGAAAAGAAATAACAAAAACAACCTAGAATGAAATGCATAAATGTTATGTAATGCAAATCCTAGAAAAACAAAAACAACAAAGAGGAATGATCACAAAGAGTAGAACGATGAAGCACAAGGACCATGAAAGCCAAAGATGATCAGGGACATAGAATCACACCAAGTACTTGATGAAGTGTCTTAAACTTGCTTCTATCAAGAGGTTTGATGAAGATGTCAGCATTCTGACGTTCAGTAGGGATATACTCAAGAGACACAATCTTTCTTTCAACAAGATCCCTAATAAAATGATATATAATCTCTGTGTGCTTCATCTTAGAATGTTGAACAGGGTTTTTAGCGGTATCAATAACACTAGAATTATCACAATAAACAACCATGGTGTCTTGTGTTATCCCATGTTCTACCATCGGCATTACTGGCCCAATCAGAATCAGGAAAATCCAGCAAGAGACAGATTTGACTCTTTGCTATAAAACAATCCATAATCACAAGTTCCACCAACATATTTTAACAGCATTCAAATGTGAAACCTTAGGATTAGATGAAACCTAGAACATACCAACACTAAATGCAATATCAGGCCAACTAGCAATTAAATACAAAAGACACCCAATCATACTTTTATATAATGTAACGTCAACAGACTTACCTAATGGATCATTGGTTAATTTTGCATTTGCAACCATTGGTGTTCTAGCATGTGCAGCCTTGTCAAGTCCAAATCTCTTAACTAGATTTCTAGCATACTTTGCTTGGTTGATGTAGATTTCTGAGTCCGTTTGCTTCACCTGCAATCCCAATAAATAAGTTAGTTCACCAACTATACTCATTTTGAATATGGCCTTCATTTCATATGCAAAAGATTGAGCAAGAGAATCATTAGTAGCACCAAAAACAATATCATCAACATAAATTTGAACTATAACAAAATAATTCTTATCCTTTCGAATGAAGAGAGTAGTATCTGCAAATCCCCTTTTGAATTCATGCTCAATGAGATATGTAGTCAATCTATCATACCAAGCCCTAGGAGCTTGTTTCAAACCATAAAGGGCTCTCTTCAACTTGTAGACATCATCCGGTTTGTGAGGATCAACAAAACCCTTTGGTTGTTCAACATATACCTCTTCTTGCAACATTCCATTCAAGAAAGCACTTTTAACATCCATTTGATACAACTTAAAATTCAGATGACTTGCTATGGCCAAAAGTATCCTAATGGATTCCAGTCTTGCTACCGATGCAAAAGTCTCATCAAAATCAATCCCTTCCACTTGTGTGTACCCTTGAGCAATAAGTCTTGATTTATTTATAATAACCATACCATGTTCATTTGACTTGTTTTTAAAAATCCACTTAGTTCCAATCACATTTACTCCCTTTGTTCTAGGAACTAATTCCCACACATCATTCCGATCAAATTGATGAAGTTCTTCATACATGGAATTAACCCAATCAGCATCTTGAAGTGCTTCATCCACCTTTTTCAATTCAAATTGGGATAGATAGCATGAGTGAATAATTACATTCAAGGTTTTGGATCTCAATCTCATGTTATCATTTAGACTACCCAATATATTTGTGGCAGGGTGATTCAACTTAACTCTAGAAGATGGACCTTTGACCAGAGATGTGGAGGTACCTTTTTGTTCTGATGGAGGACTAAGCTTACTTTGTTCTTGTTGAGTTTCATGAACCGGCGTGGATGGTTCTGAACTTGATAGTATTGAAACTATATCATTCAATAACAGCAGCTCTTCCTCACTATGCTTCCCCATATAACCATTAGGAAGTGAATCATCAACTTCCATAATCTTTTCTTAAACTGGAGAACTGTTTTTTGAATGACTTTCAAAACTTAATTCATCATTGATCACAACATTGGAAGACTCCATGAATGTTTTGGTTCTCAGATTGTACATTGACTACATTCTATATGCTCTACTAGTGGAGGAGTATCCTAGAAAGTATCTTTTGTCACTCTTTACATCAAACTTTTCTAGGTTCTCTATCACGTAGAATGTAACAATCACTGCCAAATATCCGGAAATATTTCTTTCCTCTCCAGAGTTCATAGGGAGTTTGCTTGGAATCAAGTCTAAAATACACTCGCTTGAGTGTATGGCAAGCAATGTTAATTGCTTCTCCTCAGAAGGATTTGGGCATCTTTTTATTGTGTAGCATGACACATGTCATCTCTTGAACAACCCTATTCTTCCATTCCACTATTCCATTATGTTGTGGTGTCTTGGGTGATGAGAACTCTTGATGCATGCCTTGATCATTGCAGAAGGTATCCAGCTTTGTGTTTTCAAATTCTCTTCTATTATCACTTCTAATTCTGGCTATCACAGTACCTTTCTCAACTTGCAATTTTTTGCACAAATGTATCATCTTCTCAGGAGCCTCAACTTTATCTCTCAAAAGCACAACCTATGTATATCTAGTAAAATCATCTACCACAACTAGAATATACCTCTTTCCACCTAAACTCTAAACTCTGGCAGGACCCATAAGATCAATGTGCAACAACTCAAGAGGTTTGGAAGTTTGAACTTCAGTTACAGACGAATGCTTGGACTTCACTTGTTTACCCATCTGACATGGTCCATGTATGCACTTTTCTATCTTCTTAAACTTGGGCAAACCAATAACAACATCACACTTGGAAATTTTCTCTAATTGCTTGTGACTTGCATGTCCCAACCGTTGATGCCATAAGTCAACTTGATTGATCTTTGCACCAAAACACTTGTTGCTTATACTCGATGTTATACCATAACATTTGTCAGCTGTCCTCACACCAATACACATACAGTCACCTCCTCCATCAAGTATCTCACATTCATACTTAGTGAAGAGAACATTCAGTCCATTATCTCAAATCTGACTGATGCTGAGTAAGTTAGCTTTCAACCCATCTACATACCAGACATCTTCAAAAATCGGCAACCCTGGAATGTCCACAGTTCCGATGCCTTTGATCTCAAATTTGCTTCCATCTCCAAACGTGATTGTCCCAATCTTTCCTTCAATGAGTGTCTTGAATAGAGATTTATTTCCTATCATATGCTTGGAACAACTACTATCCAAATACCAAAGACAAGAATCACGTGCCTTTAAGGCGGTTAAAGCAGTAAAACACAAATAATTCTCATCATAAGTAATTTTACCAAGATGCTCAAGGAAAGATTTAACAAAAGCAATAAGAGACAAAAACAACAAGTAGACAAGATGGCATATTAGCAATAAAATCTTCCAAGAATCCATGACCACAGGGATCAAGGATCAACTCTTAGATCAAATGATCTAAACACTAGAGCTAACTAGCTCTGATACCACTTGTACTTTTTAGATCCCTTAAACACAATCAGATTAACCTAGTTATTTAGTCAAGTGATTAACTTAGGTAAATTATGCAGAACTAGGTTAATACATATAAATCATATCATTGACAAGTGCAGAAAATAAAGAACACAACAATATGATAACCCAGGAAAACCAAACTGGTAAAAAACCTGGGGAGGATTTAACTTAGCTATCCTCAAGGTAAAAAAATCCACTATAGAGAATTGAAATTTACACAATAGCGACTTAGACCACTAACATCTTATTGTTACCTCGAGTAGGAAACTTACTATCACGACCATGTGACAGCTCCGAGTCCATAGACTATTTCTTTCTTGGATTTATAGTAAGTACAAGCACAAGCACTTGTATATCTTTAAGCTCTTGAATCAGCAATTGAATTAATCACCAAGCTGTCGACATCAATCTTAAGATTGGAAACTCTAAGTGTGTATGAAGGTAAACACCACTAGATCTCAAAAGAGATTCACACACATAGCATAAAGAGAAACCCCAAAACGTGGCTAAGATTTTTCCTTTTATACTTAAGGAAAAACATAAAACCCTACACGTCAAACGGCTTGGGCTGAGTTGGAAAATTTTGTAGAAAAAACAATCTACACGAGCTTCGATCGATCGAGTCTAATTCTTGATTGATCGAGCCAGCCAGATTTACACAATAAATCCTGTAGTACACTCGATTCCAACTTTACAATAAACACGTACTTTGAGCAAGTTTAAAACAAGACTAAACGTTTTGATTATGGTTTGCCAACATTACAAATTGAAGTTCTAATATATTTAAACCTAAAGTCTTAGAACCCAACACAACTAATTTGATGACCAAGTATGCTTGTACTTTCTACCCTGTACCAGCTCTTAACAAGAAATGAGCACACTTCCTAGACAGATCATTTTTAATGAAACTTCTTCATTTTCTCAAGTATAGGCAGTAACGATCACCTAAACCAAATGGTCAAACAAAGGATGCATATTCAGTGGTCAAACAACCCTAACCCCCAAATAGTAATATCCAACCTAAACCAAATGGTCAAACAAAGAATGAGAGTGAGATTGAGTATGTACCTTCTGATTCGAAATTGAAGATTCAAATCACCAACTAAAGACCTCGATATCGTCAATGTCGAGATTGAGAGTGAGAGTACTCCGGAGAGCGAGATTCAGTAAGATTTAGGGCAAGAGGAAATTCGGTGGGAGCGAGAGAGAGATTGAGAGAGAGAGAGTGAGATTTAGTGAGATTTATATCCTGTTTGGATGGAGGGGGGAAGGAGGGGGAGTGAAGGGGAGTAGAGTAGTGTTGGCTAAAAATAAGCTAATTTTGTGCTAAATCTACTCTACTCTACTCCCCCTCACTCCTCCTAAATCCAAACGGACAATTAGGGCGGGAGGAAATTCGGTGGGAGCAAGAGAGAGATTAAGAGTGAGAGGGAGAGAGAGAGTGAGAGCAAGATTGAGAGTGAGAGGGAGAGGGAGATTGAGAGTGAGACTTAGTGTTACAAACTAGGTTATTTACTTACATAGTACTCAAGTTCTATGAACTCAAGTATGGTGGAATAAAATAACATGGTACCCGAGCTGGACTCGAGTTTACTGAGCTCGGGTACTGTGTATGTAAAATAACAAGGTACTTGAGTCTTCTAAACTCAAGTTTAGCTTAGGTACATCGAGTTCAAGGTGGCATTTTTAATATGCAAAATTCCAGTTTAGCCACTGCCCCTTTGGCAAACTCAATTGGAACTTGAGTTTTTAGAACTCCAATACTGTTCAAAACTCGATTTCAAGAAGCTCGGGTACTAAAAGAGTGATAAGTTGCTAAATATTTTCAAAACAGTGGTAGATTTCAACATAATTTGCAAAATGGTGCTATTTGGCTATTTTTGCCATCATAAGTCATAACACATGCAGAATTTGCTAGTTGAGAGAGATGCTAATGAGGCTCTTAAGGGAAATAAACAATTTAACACATTTAAATCTTCATCATCTGTTAGAGTAGCAGAAGTAATCGGTGAGCAATATGGGACTAAATGTACCCCAAAAAAGTCATAAAGATGATCTTTCATATTGAAAGATGACACGCTCTAGAAACTTTAGACTATGTGGTGCATTACAACGTTAGAATTTGGATGTCTATTTGGACAATTTGGTATTTTAATATTTATCAAACTATATGTATTAAGATATTTCGCAAGTTCAACTATTTTGACTATGTAACTAGTGCCTATTTGTAATCATTTATTTGGCATATGTGGTATCATGAACTATTTGAATCGAGATTATGGTTGTCTTGAATCATGAGAAGTATTGTTGATTTTGATAATTTTTTATGCATGTTACTATCCAAATAATTTAGATGGTGCTCACCCGTACATGTCAGGAGGTGCCTCATGCACGGCTAACATTACAACTTTTCACAGTATATGAGTTAGACGAGTCGCAGAGTTCATGAATAAAAGGAAGACACATATATGAAGGTACACTATTTTGCTGTAAGTGGGGCAGGAATCAGACGTAATTATGTAAAGTCTTGTTGAATGATGAAAAGAAGTACTAATGCCTGTTAATATATACAGAGGCACATCTCTCTCTCTCTCTCTCTCATATGTAAAATTTCTGTGTTACTAAAATAAAAATGAAACCATTATAAATGAAGCCAAGAGTCAATTATGTGAAACTTTTGCACATCAAACTCTTCTTGGAAATGCATTGTTTGAAGATGAAGCAAATTATCAATAACACGTGGTTATAAATTTGAATAACTTATAAGAAATCTACAAATTAATATTGGACAACTCATTTTGATAATATCTAATTAATTAAGAACTCACATTTTCAAATTATTGTGTAGTATTAGAAAGACAAGCCTTTTTTTTACAAAATTTGTGTTGGAAAACCAAATTCATACTTGGTTTTTCAATTTAAATTGATGATATTAGTTGGTTTACATAATATACATTTTTTACATGTTTTAAATTATACAAGGAATGCTAATAATTTCTTGTACATACCAAACACTAGAAAATGTTATTCAGCTCATTTTCAAGATTGCTACCAAATATAGGAAAATATATAAGTTTATCATAAAATAATTTTTTGATAAATGATTCATTTTCCAAAACTCGTTAATGTCTAAAAACACAGAGTGTAAAACAGAGAAGAGTTCAAAAGAGGAGGGCTCGCCAAGATGAAAGACCTTAGAAGACGAGCTTGTTAAGAAGAGTTGAGCAAGAAGAGAATAATGGTATGTGGCAAACTAATATCATGAACGCAATACCTACTTGTGAAAGAGATGATCGTAGGTCTCTTAGGCTTCGTTTGGTTGGAGGTGAAATAGGAAGGATTGAAAAAAATGAGAGAAAATAAGAGAGAAAATAGGTGAAAGAGGCGTTCGGTTGGGAGGGAGTGTGAAAGGAAATTTTGGTGGGGCCTAAGTGTTTTCTCCCTTGGCCTACCAAAATCCTATCTCTCCAATTTGGAGAGAAAACTTGGGGGACTTTATTTCAACCCAATCAATTAAATTTGTGTCCCTCTTTTTGTTACGTTGAACGTGCAAATTTCATGTAACGTTGGCATTTGACTATGCTTCAACCAACTTAATAATATTTTCTTGTTTTTTGGTTCACATTGTTCATCACTTTTTCTTTTCACTTTTTTTTTTTTAATTTCTTTTTCTTCTTCTTGTTTTCGCCCCACCTTTTTGTCTTTTACATCTTTTTATATTCCTATTTCTTCTATTCACTGTTTGTTCACTTCGTTGTTTCCGGTTTCTTTTTTCACCAGTTTTGGATCCGACTTCTGCCTTTTAAAATAATAACTTTAAAAAAAATGAAGTGTCCGTATATAATTTTTTAAATAAATAAGTGTATAAAAAATTGTGTTGCCTTTTGTTTTATTAAATAGGGACATAATTGTAAATTTATACCAACTTCATTTTTCATTTTTTTCCATCTCTCTACTTTTCCTCCTCCCAACCAAACACATATGGGAGAAAACTAAACTTTTTCTATCATCCCACTTTTCTATCCCTTTCTCATTTTCTATCCTCCCATTTTTTCATTCCTCCAACCAAATAGACCTTTAATGAAGTACCCATTTACTTCATTTTTAATATTCATATGCAACTAATTAGTTACGTATGGGAAATTCTATTTTAGATATTGAAAACATGCCAAGCTTGCATATTAATCACATGTGGGACTAAAATAATGAAACACATGTAAGGTGTGATTAAGCACGTGTCTCATTGTAGACACCACATTTTATACCTGTAATTTAATCCTTTTATAGGGCAAGATGTTCATTTCTCCTATCCAAGGGCATGATTGTAATTTAGCCACTAATGCATTAATCACATTCCATGAAAATAATCTTAAGATTTCAATGATCACAACAATACATTCGGTGCCTCAATTGGACGGTCGAATTGAAAGATATCGCAAAATCAAGTTTTAACAGTTAGCATGTATTGATTTGGTGAAACTAATTACACAAGATTAATTATAATTAATTTTGATTGGACATTAAAATAAATAATTAAAATTAATGAAATTTTGTGGTTGGTTGAGTTCATATTTTATAATGTAGCTAGATGTATTGAATTAAAAAGAGTAAGTTGATAAAATTTAAGAACCATCATATAATATGATTTCTAGGTTTTCCTGACCCCAAAGAAGTGATGAACATGGAAGGATTGCTTACCTCATCTCGTCTTGCCTTCCCCCTTCCTTGAATGATTTTTCTTTGTTATATATTTAAATTATTTCTACATAATTTTTTTTTCTTTGTTATACATATGCTATTTACAATTTATTTATTTTTATATATCATATTATCATCCCCAAAACTCTTACTTTCTCTCTTTTTTGCCACTCTCATGACTATCCTATTGCCTCACTTTCATCTATACCTTATTAATGTCAAAGTTACCTCGTTAGGGATGGAAAAATATCTTTGGAAGATGTGTCCAGCCGTCCAAGTGCCTTGTCTTTTCTAGTATGATATAGTACTTATAGTTTTGTCCTCATCTCTTGAGAACTAATGGTGGTAGAAATTAAGAAAAAAAATATTATGACTATGGATTTTTGGTGTGAGATAACAATGGAAAATTACTGGATATTTTTAGTAGTTTTTCCTCTGGCTGGGTATCATTATAAGTTTTTCTTAAATTATTTGATTATTGAGTAAATGTTGCCTGAAAAATTGTTTTAGGTGATATCTAAAAATTTAGAGAAAGTGTTAGAGAGAAGTTCTTTTGTGGTGTGCTAGTTGAGATAAGTAAACTTATCCTAATTACTTATATTTTCGCCTATTGTACTGTATTTACAATTGTTACATTTTTATTTCAATTGTATTATTACACTGGTTTAAAGTAAAGAATAAAGAATTATCAGAAATATTTTTAATTATTGAATATATGATTTTATATATGTATTTGACTGAAATATATGAATTTGAATAGTGATTTAATATATATATATATATATATGATTTTGAACAATCTGACTATGCTCTAACTCTAATACCAAGTGAATGGAGGTAATTCATTGGTACCGAAACTAGTTCTATCTGGGGCATCACGAGCCTATTGTGTTTCTGGACCCAGCTAATTGAGGATATATATTAGCATGGAACTAGTTTCATTTGAATTTGATGCATAGTCATGGGGACATAGCATGACCATATATATATATATATATATATAAGATTGTTTAGAATGTGAATATGTTTGATATTTTAAGTCAATGAAACTTCTTTTGTTTATTTTTGAAACCCATAATATATTATAACTTTTGACATATGTGAAATATTTTAATCTCATAAACTTATATTATTTTGTCAATCTATATACTTGTTTCAACTAGTTTGGTATTTAGTTACTTATTAAGTTGTCAACTCACCCCCCCCCCCCCCCAAATCAAACTCTGATCAAGAAGACTAGCATGTGTTTGGGCTTCCATTAGTATGTGTGTATGAGTGAAGTTCAGGAATCATTGGAATAAGATTTGAACTTTTATGTTTAAAAATTATCTTTTGCTTAGACTCTTAGTCTTAAAAGATTTAGTCTTTTTTTTTTTTTTTTTTTTTTTTTAGGCGTTGGAAGATTATTATTATGGTTGGACTTCTAAAATTTCCCCTTTCAGACTCTGATCAGGAAGACTAGCATGTGTTTGGGCTTCCATTAGTATGTGTGTATGAGCGAAGTTCAAGAATCATTGGAATAAAATTTGAACTTTTATATTTAAAAATTATCTTTTGCTTAGACTCTTAGTCTTAAAAGATTTGGTCTTTTTTTTTTTTTTTTTTTTTTGAGATGTTGGAAGATTATTATTATAGTTGGACTTTTGTACTTAACTGGATTTGATCAAATATGTCAATTGTTGAGGTTTATTAATACTCTTTGAAGGCCTTGCATGCTTGTAATATGAAAACCTTGTAAGTGATATTGTTGCATGGCTAACCCTCTTGGTTGGGTTTGGGGCGTGACAGAAAGTGTGTGCAAAACAATGTTAGAAAAGCCTTTATAAGGATTTGGAAAGCCTTTATTAGGATTTGGAAATGGAACATACTAGAGTCAAATTTCTCTATCCTAGTGGAGTCGCCACTATGGGCGCAAGCACCCCAACTGCGTGGAGTGGCAATGGTTTCCTCATAGGAAGTATGCTTCAGCTTAGGATGGACCGGGTGAAGGGCGTAAATGGAGCTGCCACCTAAATTAGGTCTAGGAACCATAAATATATCGCCCTTATGTTGATTAGGGTGAACTGGGATGCCTTAAATGATTGTGTTTGCAAGCTTGAACCAACTAGAATTCGAATATGGGTGAGAAAAGGACTATCTTCAAATCAAGAAATTAATCTAATCCTTAACCTTTTTGCCTTTCTAGCCTTAAAACTCTAAGTTAGGTATTCTAAGAGAATTTTGGTAGAGTTTCGGTAAGGCTTCATTTTTATTTTATTTTTATTTTTTTGGGATGTTGGAAATGGGGGTATTTATAGGGGAAATGGGTAGCTAAGGTATGATGACAAGTTTGGGAAGCCAGTTGATCGGGCTGGTTGCCCTAGAATCTCATCAAAATGGAAATGGAGTGATTTTAGGCTTTCTGTCTAGAGAGTGCATGTGTCACATACCCTATGTACACACTCTTTGTAAGCCTAGGACATGCAACACATAGCATGTAGGCGAAATGACATATGAGGCACGGGAAAGCACACAGACAAGTGACAAATAGATATATGACATATAGGCAAGCAAGCAAAAACCAACATGAAACATAAATGGATGTACATATGAAACATGAGCAACTGACAGATGGATATACAACACGCGATCAGGCAAGTAGATATATGACATGTGATAAACAAACAGACAACCCTAAATGTAAACAAATAGTGTATGTGAAATAAATGTGCAAAATGCAAGAAGCAAGTGATAGGCATAGAAAATAACAAGGATTTTTGTTTAGGCTTTTTTGAAAAAGAAACTATCATGCACAGAACAAAAAGAAAAATCAGAAATTCCTTCATATGGCCAAAGAATTTATACAAAGGGAAACTACATGTGATCAGACAACAACATAAAATGCACTCAAATTGGAAGGGATCCCCTCTAAAAGCATGTGATAGAGTAGTGTGTTTTCTGAGAGTGAGAAGATCGAGCCTGAATTGGAATCTAGGCTCAATATGGGGTTGAGACCCCAAGTGCAACAAATCATTAGAACATTGCATGGTGTAAGTGATGCAAAGAAAAGTTAAGTACAAACAAACAACAAGTCATTGTAGAAGAAACTCATAATAGACTAAACAGAGCATAGGCAGGTTAAAGCAGTAGAACATTCTAGCAGATAGGAGAAATCATCACAACAACTCAAAGTAATATTGTCAACAAGTCAAGGTGAGTGTAAGTGTAAACAAGAAGAATATCATCACAACAACTCAAAGCAGAATGCACAGAACATGAACAACCATAATGAGTTGTAAAGCAAGCAAGCAACAAGTTATCACAAAATTTAAAGCATATTGAACTATGTATATGAACAACACAGATTGAGTGTAAGAGCAAACAAGCACCAAGTTACTGAAGCAGAAGTTTAAAGAAAAGTAAGACTGAAAATTTATGTACATACATACATACCTAGCAGCGTACACAACCGAAAGAAGTATGCTTTTCCATAACATCTAAAGCTTCACAATGAGAGTAGATGCACGCTACTGTGGCGTCCCACCTTCCATAGT
Organism: Quercus robur; assembly: GCF_932294415.1. NCBI lineage: Eukaryota > Viridiplantae > Streptophyta > Magnoliopsida > Fagales > Fagaceae > Quercus > Quercus robur. The sequence goes on from NC_065538.1 coordinate 44,998,430, forward strand.
AAGAGTCAAAGCATGCTGCTGCGAGTGCGTACCACCTAGAAAGTCACAAATGTCACTGAGGATTGGCACGAATGTCTACAACTTCCCTTGTCCTACATAATCAAGAAAAAATATCATCATTCACATTAGTGCATAGGTAACACCTCTTAAAAATTTGACCTCTTTTGGGGACTTTCACTAAAATTAGTGAAGACCATCAGTTTGGCGCAACAATAGTGAGGTCTAGGGCTGATCTAGGGCCTAACTATGGAAATACTCTAATTAAAAGATGCTTTTGGGAGAAAGAAAATCCTTATGAAAACTCTAAGGGTGCAAATGCGGCCTTAAGTCTGCGTACATAGCCACAAGCCTACGTACACAACTAGGGTTATAGAATTCTCTGTAAGGCAAGTTTTTATAAAAATCTCGGCAGAAGCAATCCCACATCGCTTGGAGTTTGCCTCTGCTCCTTCTCTTTGAACACTATAAAAAGGCCCCACGACCCTGTTCCCAAAAACACAGAATCTACTCCAAAAAAGTGATTCAAGAGAAGTTTTTACTTTAAAAAGCATCCTGGACTAAAGTTTCCTGGCTAGGACTTATTTTGTTCCAAAGCCTTCTAGTTAAACTTACTAACACTGTGGGTATTTTGTTTTGTCGATTGACCGAAGGGAACGGCCAAAATCAAGCTCTAAAAACTTCTTGTTTGAGGTACTTGTTCTTGCTTTAATCTTTTTATTTGTTTGTTTTTACCTTTGTTTTTTTTTTTTTGCATTATTAACTCTCTGCATAGCTTAGGTTTGTTGTTTGTTTATTTAGAAAGTATGCTAGGCAGTTTAGAGTAGGTTTAATTGGTGTGTGTGTGTGCTGTGTTTCTAGGCAAGGTTGCGTATGCAAGCTCGTGCATGCGTACGCACCCTCTTGATCCTGCATATGCAAGCTCAGCCTAGAAACCCAAATTTTCTTGTTCTTGCTTTTTTATTTCATTTAAATGCATATTTAGTTTTTGTTAGTTTATTTCTCACACGTTTAAGGTCTAGGTTAGTAATATAACATGTTTTATCCCTCCTTTGCTTAAACCAGATCAACTTCCTCTGTAACGATCCTGCCCCAACTGTGTAGATATTGTCCGCTTTGGAGCCCATACCCCTCACGATTTTGTTCTCCCCCAAAGCACACAGTAGTTGGGGAAAAAGCCTCAACATTTTAAAGGGAGGTCACTCCTTATAAGCACATCTTTATGTGCTTCCCTAGGCTATGTGGGATTCCATGGATTGCAAGACATCCCTTTTGGGTCTTTACAATCCACCCCCCCTTACAGACACAGACTTCCTCACATGTGGGGTCCACATTTCTTGCTAGGGCATGGCTCTAATACCATCTATAACGACCTCACCCCAATTGTGTAGATATTATTCACTTTGGGTCCCATACCCCTCACGGTTTTGTTCTCCCCCAACGCATACAGCAGTAGGGGAAAAAACCTCGACACATTAAAGAGATGTCACTCTTTATAAGCACATCCATATGTGGGATCCTGAGAATTGCAAGACATCCTTTTTGGGTCTCAACAATCCACCTCGCTTACAGACACACGCCCCTCATGTGTGGGGCCCACACTTCTGGCTAGGGCATGACTCTGATACCATTTGTAATGACCCCGCCCCAACTATGTAGATATTGTCTGCTTTGGAGCCTATACCCCTCAAGATTTTATTCTCCCCTTAAGCACACAGTAGTGTGGGAAAATGCCTCAACACATTAAAGGGAGATTACTCCTTATAAGCACATCCATATGTGCTTCCCTAAGCAATATGGGATTCCATAGATTGCAAGATATCCCTTTTGGGTCTCTATAATGGTGGTAAGGGATGGGAAGCAAGCCTACAGTGCGAACCAGCAGGGCTTGTGACACACACTTGTGCTAAAGATCTTCTCATTGCTCTAATAAGCCAACAAGCTCGCCTACATCACAACACTCTATTGAAGACAGGGTGACAAAGAGAGTGTATCTCTCTTCGCCTAGATCTTTTTTAAGCATACAACTTTCTCTGCATCAACTTCTCCTCCGCTCTCTCCCACCTCAACCACCACCACCACAACAACAACAACCAACAAAAAACCACTTTGCCCTCCACAACCACCCTTAATTCGCATCCATCAACCACCAACAACACCACTAACAACAACAACAATTTCCTTCTCATTTTGCCCTCAAACCTCTCACTCTCACCTCCATCAATACCAATGATGCCGAAGCATAATGGCAATTTATGTAGTAGCCACATAAGCGACATGTGTCATTTTTTATGAGTCCATTTGTCTTTTATTTATCTTTATTATTCCGTCAAAGTTAATTATAAGTCTTGTTGGTAGTTTTTCTAGCCTAATAAATCTAATCTTAGGGCAATGTGAAGTCAATCTAGGGAATTATGTGAAGTCAGTTTAGAGAGTTGTCATTTGTATTGGAATTTATCAAGCATTTAGTGTAGGCATTTATTTCACATGCAATGTATTCACCTATAATTATCAATAAGAAATCTAAAGAAAAGGAAAAAGTTTCTATTAAGAAAATCATTTGCAATTGTCCTTGCTTTGGAGTTGAGTGATTCCTCCTAACAATCAAATGTGTGACTTGGTCGCGTTAAGTGACATCCGCAATTAGTAGTGTTGAGTGACATCCGCTACCTTTGGTTTAGTGGCATCCTTAAACTATTCATCCTATCTTTAGGTTAAGGTTAAATCTTTGATTTAGCCTATCTAGCATGTCTCAGCTGTATCAACCACTAGCCTCAGCCTCAGCTTCCGCCACAACTTCTAAACCCCGAGGCTTTCGCTCAAAATGCCACTCCTCACACACCCAAAGAAAGGTACCACTCACACACACACATACACAAAAGGTTCTTTTTTATGGTTTTGTTTGGTTCAATTTTAAAATTTTTAAACTTTATCTTAATTTGTCAAAATTAGGGTTTTCTATTTATGTTATAGTAAAAGTTTCTTATTTTAAATTATCTATTTTGTGCTTGGTGAACACTATGAATATACACATGATCATGAACATAAACATGCATTGATACATAGGTGCTATGATGCAATGAGGTAAGGGAGATAAGTCATGCATGATCACATGTACATGCATTTGATGTGGTTGTTTAAACATGGATTGATTGATGAATAGGATGAACATGCTTGGTTAGTGCTTTGATGCCATGCTTGATCAATTGCTCAATGATATGTAATGATGTTCCTGCTTCTGATATACTTGCTGCCCTTGGATAAGCATAAGTGAATTCCATGATAGATGAATGCTAGGGTTTAGGGACGATATGCCATGTTGTGTGTTTAGATGTATGTTAGTATGTGCGTGAGTTTAAGAATAGCCTATTAGAAAACCATTTGATGGGACTAGGATTTGGAACACAATGAGTGGAGGCCGACCTACAGGTCAAGTGGGGTTGGATGCATAACACCTTCCCATCCCTATACCTAAACTCCAGACAACTGCTTTGGTAATTATGGTTCCTATACGTAATCCAGGTAGCGACTTCATTTACATCCTTAGCCAAGTCCACCCTTGGCCAAGGTGTACTTCCCACGAGGAAACCGCTCGTCGCAGATGCTTACACCCACAGTGCCGAGATAGGCATCCCTATTCTTAACTGTAGACAACTACACTAGGTACCTTGCTACTTTTCACTGAATATTTCTAGTCCATTATGTAGAAACGAACTCACAAGTGCAATAGGTCATCAAGTCCTTGTCCGTTCTTATGGCACACATGTGATTCTTAGTCATCCTCTAATGCAGTTCATTTGACAAATCTAAGCACAGATTGCCCCTAATTTTCTTTTGGCATCTCATGTTGTACCCCCTCAAGCTTGATGGAGATGACTTGGTTGGATGGATGGTAGGTTCCACCTTTAGAAGCCATAATAATGCTTAAAACATAATAGAGACTCCTCATGTTATTTGCCCCTTGAAAAGTTCCCTATAATGCATCTCCAATCTACATCGTTTGCAACAATTGTAATTTCCTAGTCAGCTAAGTTCACATCCATTTCGTCATTAAACTATGTGAACATAGGAGCATGTGATCATCAAAGCATGTGAACATAGGAGCATGTGACCATCAAAGAGTGTAGACATGTGAGCAAGTGATCATTAAAGCAAGTAGACATTTAAGCATGTGATCAACAAAGCATGTGAACATGCAAGAACAAGAGCAATAAAGCATCCAAGTGCACATACATCTTACCATCCAATTACCTTTGCAATTCAGCACAATCATCAAAGCATGTGAGTGCATAAGCCTCCAACTGCATGAGCACATCAACCTCCAAGCAAATAGATATATCATCATCCAAGTGTCTGCACATGTGGATACAAAGAAATGATTGATGCTTAATGAGAATTGTTGAATAAATCTTATGAAGGAGTGACACTTAATTTTAACATGTAAGCATTTAAGCATGAGTGTACAAGTATGTGAACATGAGAGCATACTAGCATATGAGCATTTAAGTACACAAATACACATATCTCTTACCGTCCAATCAACTCCACATTCAAGCACAATCGTCAAAACATTATAGTGCATAAACATCCAACTGCATGTTCACTTAAGCCTCCAAGCATATAAACAAATCATCATCCAAGTGTGTGCACATGTGAGTGGATATCAAACATGTGAATATCAATGTAAGTGCACATGGGAGCATGCAATCATTAAAGCCTGTGAGCATGGAAGCATGGTGTTGGAAAACATAGTTTTGCATCTCATACAAAACAAGCAGCGAAAGCAATAAAAAGATCTACTTCATTCATGAGAAATAATATTCCACCTTGAATTCTAGAAAAAAGAATAGAAAACGTACCTTTATGTAGTGATCATTAAAGCAAGTAGACATATGAAAAAGTGATCATTAAAGCAAGTAGACATCTGAGCATGTGATCAACAAAGCATGTGAACATACAAGTACAAGAGCATTAAAGCATCCAAGTGTACATACATCTTACCATCAAATTACCTTTGCAATTCAGCAAAATCATCAAATCATGTGAGTGCATAAGCCTCCAACTACATGAGCACATCAACCTCCAAGCAAATAGATATATCGTCATCCACGTCTACACATGTCGATACAAAGAAATGGTTGATGCTTAATGAGAATTAATGAATAAATCTTATGAAGAAGTGACACTTAATTTAACATGTGAGCATTTAAGCATGAGTGTACAAGTATGTGAACATGAGAGCATACAAGCATATGAGCATTTAAGTACCCAAATACACATTTCTCTTACCGTCCAATCAACTCCACATTCAAGCACAATCGTCAAAACATTTTAGCGCATAAACATCCAACTACATGTTCACTTAAGCCTCCAAACATATAAAGAAATCATCATTCAAGTGTGTGCACATGTGAGCGGATATCAAACATGTGAATATCAATGTAAGTGCGCATGAGAGCATGCAATCATTAAAGTGTGTGAGCATGGGAGCATGGTGTTGGAAAACATAGTTTTGCATCTCATACAAAACAAGTAGCGAAAGCAATAAAAGGATCTACTTCATTCATGAGAAATAATATTCCACCTTGAATTCTAGAAAAAAGAATAGAAAACGTACCTTTATGTAGTGATCATTAAAGCGAGTAAACATGTGAGCAAGTGATCATTAAAGCAAGTAGACATCTGAACATGTGATTAACAAAGCATGTGAACATACAAGTACAAGAGCATTAAAGCATTCAAGTGCACGTACATCTTACCATCCAATTACCTTTGCAATTCAACACAATCATCAAAGTATGTGAGTGCACAAGCCTCTAACTGCATGAGCACATCAACCTCTAAGCAAATAGATATATCATCATCCAAGTGTGTGCCCATGTGGATACAAAGAAATGGTTGATGCTTAATGAGAATTAATGAATAAATCTTATGGAGTGACACTTAATTTAACATGTGAGCATTTAAGCATAAGTATACAAGTACGTGAACATGAGAGCATACAAGCATATGAGCATTTAAGTACACAAATACACATTTCTCGTACCATCCAATCAACTCCACATTCAAGCACAATCGTCAAAACATTTTAGCGCAAACATCCAACTGCATGTTCACTTAAGCGTCCAAGCATATAAACAAATTATCATCCAAGTGTGTGCACATGTGAGCGGATATCAAACATGTGAATATCAATGTAAGTGCACATGGGAGCATGCAATCATCAAAGTGTGTGAGTATGGGAGTATGGTGTTGGAAAACATAATTTTGCATCTCATACAAAACAAGCAGCGAAAGCAATAAAAGGATTTACTTCGTTCATGAGAAATAATATTCCACATTGAATTCTAGAAAAAAGAATAGAAAAACGTACCTTTCTGTAGTGATTCAAAAACAAGAATTAAGAAGACCCTCAATTTTCATCCCAATTCCACATGGTGCCCAAGATATGTGGTCTCTCAATCAGTTCTCACGTAGATACTTTTTCTTCAATGAAAACTGTGTTCAAGAGAGTTAAAAAAGAACTATTTTCTTTTCTTTTAATAACTCTTTTTTAAATAAACAATTGATTATCTAATTGGGTTAGCCTTATAAACCAGTCTAATTGGGCTTTAATGTGTGGTTTGGGATGAGACCAAAGGGACAATTAAGGCTCTAGCTCCAATGGGCTTTAGGTTTCTATCAACTCTTAACAAGCCCAAATTTACTATTAATTATAATAACAAGTATCACTATAGAAATATAATTGCACTCTAAACCTTATTAATAAATTATATCCTAAGACTCTAATATAATATCATTTAACCACTCTATGAAACATCCTTAGTGAACAAAGTCATAATAAACTATCACTTTGTAAATCACTATTTTATTCCTTAAGTTCCTGGAATAATCTTTTAGTAATTCATATATTTTATGAAATCCAATTTCATTAATGGTGTGTTTGGATATCATTTATTTTGTTGAAACTGAAAAATTATTGCTAAAAGTACTGTAGATAAAGGTAAAAGTTAGTTAAAATAGTACAGTGGAGCACATGAATAGTAGCAAAAATAAGCTGAATAGTGAAATAATTTTAATTTTTCATTTCAATCCAAACGCACACTAAATATAAACTTTAGTAAATCTTTACTAAAGTAGATTGGCCTAGCACCTTGAAAAAACAGTTCCTATAAACTTATTTCAAAGGGATATTTCATGTCTTTATAGAAAGAGATTATGGATTCCATCTTGAGAATATGTGTTCCTTCAACATCACGTGCGATTGCCCAACATACTAAGGTTTTGACCATTAGATCAGATCTCACTTTTGATATATCAAAGCAGCCTACATTTCATGATCAGGTTCACAATTCTCTCAAGATTGAGAGTCTATGAAAATAGAAGCTGTGAGATTTATTATTCAGGTGACAGTTACTAATTGAATAATTAATCTCATAGCGGTCCAGTTCAATGTGCCTAAGACACACCAATAAATTAACTAGAAGTCTCCACTTCCATAATCAAGACAAATTATCATAGTTAATATGTTATAGTCTTTGCAAATGAAATGTCCAATTTCATCACCAACTACGAACTACATTTTTGAGTTTATAAGGAACTTATGATTTATATATTTTGTAACTAAATAACATAAATCACATACTATGCATCTCTAGGACTATATGATAATGTCCTATAGTTCATATACAAATAGTCTTATATAATTAAACAATTTTAATTATCTATAACAAGCCAAAAAATTGAATTTTAGGGCATTAACCCTAACACATGAATTATCAAAGCATGTGAGTATTGCAGAATGTGATTATCAAAGCATGTAAACATAAGAGCATGTGATCATCAAAGCATGTGTACATAGGAGCATGTGATCATTAAAGCAACTAAACAAGTGAGCAAGTGATCATCAAAGCAAGTAGAAATGTGAGCATGTGATCATCAAAGCATTTGAACATATAAGTATATAAGCATTTAAAAATCCAAGTGCAGATACATCTTACCATCCAATCACCTTTGCATTTCAGCATGATCATCAAAACAAGTGAGTGCACGAGCATTGAACTGGATTGAGCACATCAACCTCCAAGCATATAGATATATCATCATCCAAGTGTGTACACATGTGGATACAAAGTGTTGATTCTTAATGAGATTTAATGAATAAGTCTTATGAAGGAGTGAAACTTAACTGAACACGTGAGCATTTAAGCATAAGAGTATACTAGGATGTGAGCATGAGATCATGCTAGCATATGAGTATTTTAGCTTCCAAGTACACATACCTCTTACCGCAAAATTACCTCAGCATTCAAGCACAGTCCTTAAAGTATTTGAGCACACAAATGTCCAACTGCATGATCACTTAAGCCTCCAAGGATATAGACATATCATCATCCAAGTGTGTGTATATATGTATGGATATCAAACAAATGAATATCAATGCATGTGAATATAGAGTATGCGATCATCAAAGCATATGAGCATGGGATCATCAAATCATGTGAGCATGGAGCATGTGATACTTAAAGCAAGTGAGAATGGAAGCATGCAATTATCAAGACATGTGAGCATGGAAGCATATGATCATCCAAGCATGTGAGTGATAAGTATTAAAACATGTGACCATGCAAGCATATCAGCATCCTAGCATGTAAGCATTGCAACATATGATCATCGAAGCATATAGACATAAGCAACTAAGCATGTAAGAACATGTGAGCATAAAAGCATATAGGCTTGTGAGCATGTGGTTATCAAAGTGTCCAAATATATGAGCATGTGGGCACGTGATCATCAAAGTATGTAAACATAGGAGCACATGATCATTACAACAGGAAGACATAGCAGCTTAAGATCATCGAAATATGTGAACATAGGAGCATGTGATCATTAAAGCAAGTTGACATGTGAGCATGTGATCATGAAAGAGAGCACATATGTGAGCATGTGATCAACAAAGCAAGTGAGTGTGGGAGCATATGATCATCAAAGAATGTGAGCATGGGAGCAAGTGATCATCAAGATATGTGAGCATGAGAGCATGTGATCGTCAAATAACGTGTGCGTTTGAGCATTCAAACCTGTGAGCATCCAAGCATGTGATCAATCGCTTTGAAAATGATATTGAAAAATGAACTTTGCTCATTATTTTGACCATAACTTTTGATCCACAAAGAATTTTTGAGTGAAGTTTATTTCATTAGAAAGTAGATATCTTGGACTTCAATTTGAACACAAATTTTCCTAATTTAGACTTATATTGAGTGAGCTATGACCATTTGAATTTGGGCCAACCTAATAGTCAAACTTAGGGTTTTTTTAGGAGCATGCATATACATGAATCAAGTGTGCGTGCGCACCCTCGAATGATGCAAGCGCATGCTCATTTCCAAGTTTCCAAAACAACATTTTTAAAGGCCCAAAACATCATTCTTTGATGTAGGCCAGCCCCGAGACCTTTGGGTATGTCCAAAGGCCTTTAAAAGGCCCCAAAAACCCTAGTTTTAACATATAAATACTCATCTTATGTCTCCAATCAAAACCCTAGCTAGAAAGAGTGCCTCCATGCTTTCAAAACCCTATTCTCTCTTTTCTAAACTCACCATAGCACCTTAGCACGTTTTTTCTAAGTATTCAAAACCTTTTTCTAGCACAAAACTAAGGCAGAGACTTGTTCTTAATTTAGTTTTATAAAACCCTTTGTTCTTAAGTTGTGATTATTAACAATTATTGTGTTCTTCAATTATCTTTGTCTTTTCAATCTAATCTTTGTATTGTAGGCATTGGGGGGTCCACTAAACAAAATCTTAAGCAAGGTGAGTGTTCTTTCCATGAACTCTTTCTTTGTTTAGGATTGACATGAGTTTCTTCATGTAGTTTCTCTAATTGTTATATTTGTTTTATTTGTTGTTTTTAATTCTTTTATTATGTATTAATATGATTTTGGGTTGTTTATAATCTATTTTGGTTATTCTTGTTTTATTATTTTAATTTTATGTAAAGTTTAACATGTTTATTTATTTTATGTTAGTTTAGCATATTTATTTGGTTTGTTCATGGTTATTCGTTTATGTTGATGCTTTATTTTATTTGTTCTATGTTAGGTTAGTATTTAGGGTTTCTAACATGCCTATATGATTTCATGTGTTATATCTTCCGTTGATCAAACTTACAAAATGTACTTTTTTTGGATCCATGCTAAAGGATGCGTACACATGATCAAGTATACGTGTGCATGGTTTTGACCATGCGTATGCATAGTTGAATATTCATACACACCCTTAAACCTAGATTTGACAAAAATCTTGTTTTTATTGTTTTAATCATTTTTCACATGTTATTTGATTTTGTTTGACTATGTTAGGTTAATTGTTTATGTTTATTTATTTTCTATTTTGTTTGAGTCTTTTTTCCATGTTTGGTTTATTTGTGATTTTTTTCCTTTTTTGTTTATTTAATTGTTGTCTTTTCCTTTTTAGTATATGATTGATTTGTGATATTTAACATACTATGTGTGTCTTTTTAATTAAGTGCATGATGTATGTTTAGGGTTAAGGATTAGGGCACTTTTATTAATTTCTTTATTTAAATAGGGCCTAGCAATACATAATGGAGGCTGGCCCATAAGTAAGGCAGTCTTAGATGCTTAACACCTTCTTAAGCTGTACACAACTCCGAACCCATGATGGTATGTAGACCTATGCATGTAAGTGAGTGGTCTAAAAGGCCCAATTTGGTTCCTAGACCTAATCTAGGAGACAACTCTATTTTTCACCCTTCGCCCAATCCACTCCAAAGCCGACGTGTATTTCCCATGAGGAAATCCACTTATTTGGAAGGGCTTGCACCCACATATCTTAGCAGGGGAGCATGTGATTGTCAAAGCATGTGAGCATTCAAACAAGTGTGCATCCAAGCATGTGATCAATCAAGCATGTGAGCATTAAATCATGTGAGTATGGGAGCATACGATCATCGATGTATGTAGACATGTGAGCAACCAAGCATATAAGAACCTGTAAGCATGAGAATATACAGGCATGTGAGCATGTGATCATGAAAACATCCAAACATATAAGCATGAAGGTGTATAGGCATGTGGGCATGTCATAGTCAAAGTATGTAGACATGAGAGATACAATCATCAACGCATGTAGTGAAACATGTAAACATAGGAGCATGTGATCATCAAAGCATATGAACATATGAGCATGTTATCATCAAAGCAAGTAGATATGTGAGCATGTAATCAACAAAGCATGTGAACATACAAGTACATGTGCATTTAATCATTCAAGTCCACATACATCTTATCATCCAATCAACTTTGCATTTCAGCATAATCATCCAAGCATGTGAGTGTATGAGCATCTAATTGCATGAGCACATTAGCCTCCAAGCATATAAATATATCGTCATCCAAGTGTGTGCAAATGTGAATACAAAGAAAGGGTTGAAGCTTAACAAGAATTAATGAATAAGTCTTATAAAGGAGTGACACTTAATTGAATATGTGAGAATTTAAGCATTAGAGTGTACAAGCATGTGACCATGAGAGAATATGCATTTAAGTACCCAAGTATACATACCTTTTACCATCCAATCACCTCTGCATTCAAGCACAATTGTCAAAACATTTTAGCACACGAACGTCCAATTGCATGTTCACTTATGCCTCCAAGCATATAGACAAATCATCATCCAAGTGTGTGCACGTGTATGGATATCAACCATGTAAATATCGATGCAAGTGCGCATGGGAGCATGCGATCATCAAAGCAAGTGAGCATAGGAGCATTAGATCATCAAAGCATATGAGTATTGCAACATTTGATCATCAAAGCATGTGAGTATAGAAGCATGTGATCATCAAAGCAAGTGAGCATAGGAGTATACGATCATTGAAGCATGTAGATGTGTAAGCAACCAAGCATGTAAGAACATGTGAGCATGAAAACATACGAGCATTTGAGCGTGTGATCATCAAGAAGTTCAAACATATGAGTATGAGGGCATAGAGGCGTGTGGGCATGTGATCGTCAAAGCATGAAGAAATAGGAGCATATGATCATCAAGGCATGCAGAAATGGAAGCATATGATCATTGAAGCACGTAAATATAGGATCATGTGACATCAAAGCGTGTGAACATAATAGCATGTGACCATCAAAGCAAATAGACATGTGATTGTCAAAGTAAGAAGACATAGAAGCATACGATCATCGAAGCATGTGAACATTGGAGCATATGATTATCAAAGCATGTGACCATCAAAGCATGTGACCATCAAAGCAAGTAGACATATGAGAATGTGATCAACAAAGCATGTGAACTTATAAGTGCATGAGCATTTAAGAATCCAAGTGCACATACATCATATTGTCCAGTCACCTTTGCATTTTAGCACATCATCAAAGAAAGTGAGTGCACAAGCATCCAACTACATTGAGCACATCAGCCTCTAACCATATAAAAATATCATCATCCAAGTGTGTGCATATGTGGATACAAACGAATGGTTGATGTTTAATGAGAATTAATGTATAAGTCCCTCAAAAGAGTGACAATTAATTGAACATGTAAGCGTTTAAGCATAGGAGCATACAAGCATGTGAGTATAAGAGCATACTATTGTGTGTGCACACAAGCATATGAGCATTTAAGCATCAAAGTACACATACCTCTTACTACCCCATTACCCCAGCATTCAAGCACAATCATCAAGGCATTTGTCCGCATGAACGTCCAATTGCATGTTCACTTATGCATCCAAGCATATAGTCAAATCATAATCCAAGTGTGTACACGTGTGTGGATATCAAACACGTAAATATCAATGCAAGTGAGCATGAGAACATGCAATCATCAAATCATGTAAGCATGGGGGTATAGGATCATCAAAGCATTTCAACACGGGATCATGCGATCATGTGATCATTAAGGCATGTGAGCATGGGAACATGTGATCGTCAAAGCATTTGCGTGTGTGAGTAATCAAACATGTGAGCATAAGAGCATACAATTATCAAAGCATTTAGAAAGGTGAGCAATCAAGCTTGTAAGAACATGTAAGCATTAAAGCATACAGACATGTGGCCATGTGATCATCAATGCATCCAAACTTATAACCATGAAAGCATACAGACAAATGAGCATGTGATCCTCGATGCATGCAAACATGGGAGCATACGATCATCAGGGCATGTAAATGTGGGAGCATATGATCATTGAAGCATGAGAACATAGGAACATGTGATCATCAAGGCTTGTGAACATACAAGCACATGAGCATTTAGGCATTTAAGTACACAAACATGTTATAGTTCAATCCCCTTATTATATAAGCCTAATCATCAAAGAATATGAATGCGCATGAGCATCTAACTACATGTTCACATCCGCCTCCAAGCACATAGATATATCATCATCCAAGTGTGTGCACATGTGGATAAAAACAAAATTAATGAATAAGTCCTATGAAAGAGTGACACTTAATCGAACGTGTGTGAGTATTTAAGCATAAGAGTTTACAAGCATGTGAGCATAAGAACATACAAGCATGTGAGCATACAAGCATGAGCATTTAAGAATCCAAGTACATATACCTCTTAACCCCCAATCACCTCAGCATTCAAGTAAAATCGTCAAAGCATTTAGGCGAACGAATGTCCAGCTGCATTATCACTTAATCCTTTAAAGATATAGACATATCATCACCCAACTATGTGCACATGCATGTAAATATCAAACATGTTAATATCAATAAATGTGAGCATGGGAGCATGCAATCATCAAAGCATATAAGCATGGGATCATCCAAGCATGTGAGCGTGGGAGTATGTGGTCATCAAGGCATGTGAGCATTAGAGCATAAGATAATCAAAGCATATAGACATGTGAGAAACCAAGCATGTAAGAACACATGAGAATTAGAGCATACATAATGTGAGCATGTGATCATCGAACAGTCCAAACATATGAGCATGAGGGCATACATGCATGTGAGCATATGATCGTCAAAGCTTGTAGATATGGTAGCATATAATCACCAAGGCTTGTACATGTGGAGTATATAAACATCAAAACATAGGAGTATGTGATCATCAAAGCATGTGAACATAGGAGCACGTGATCATTAAGACTCCGCTTGTGATGCAGCCACCCTCTATCCTTAGGACTGACAACTAGCCAGCCAATCTTTCTGGCCTCTTAGGACTGCCAGCAACCCCTTATTTTGACTTCTCATATCTGCCATGTACCCCTCCTCTACCATTAGGACTGACAACCAGCCAGCCAAACTTTCTGACCTCTTAGGACTGCCAGCAGCCCCTTATTTTGACTTCTCATATCTGCTATGTATGCTCATTAATTACAGCTTTGACTTATGTAACTATTAGCTACTTTATTTCCTAATAGTTAAAGATTATAAGTAGGCTAGCTATGTAAGAGTAAAATCAGTTTTTGATGTGAATATAATTCAGTTTCAGACCTGGACAGAAACTTGTTTCTCCAGTTTCTATGTAATTCCAGCTTTAATTCTTAATTTTAATGCAATTCTAGTTCAAGTTCTCAATCAATTGATCTTGATTTCCATCATTTGGTATCAGAGCACAGATCTGGTCCTCTTTTTTCCCTACCACTTTAATCATTTGAGCCCTAGATTTCCTTGTGTTTCTTTTTTCTCCCTTCATTCAAGATCCTAGAATTTAGATCTAGGTTCCTTGTGACAATCAAATCTGTGGCTGTTGCAAATATCATAGATTTGATCACTTGTGTTGTTACTTCTATTCACAATTTTTTTTCAAAGATTGTGAAGCTTCTAATGGCTCAAGGAAGGAGAGGAAGGAGAGGCGGAATAAGGGGGAATCAAATGAATGTTGGGGAAGGAGTTGAAGCCAACCCTCCAGTGGGGAGGAATGTTGGACGGAATCAAAACATCGAGAGAGAAGACATGATTGCTGAATTAAGGAGACAAGTTGCGGCACTTACGGAGGTGGTGCAGCGTATGCAGCCTCCTCATGAGACTACCGATGAGTCCGATGACTCTCATTCTCATTTTGAGAACCCTTTTGGAGCTCCTCCAAGGGGTAGGCCTTATGTGGAAAGAAATGAGCCAAGGCTTGACTACAACTTCAAGGTTGAAATTCCAGAATTTCAAGGGAGTCTCAAACCGGAAGACTTTGTAGATTGGCTGAACACCGTTGAAAGGGTGTTTGATTATTATGAAGTTATAGATGAAAAGAAAGTGAAGCTAGTCACTATTCGCCTTAAAGGGAGAGCTTCCGCTTGGTGGGAACAATTGCAAATTTCTCGCCAAAGAAGTGGTAAAGTCAAGATCAAGAGTTGGGAGAAGATGAAGAAAAAGCTCCGTGAGCAATTTCTTCCTTTCAACTACACCCAATCACTCTACAAAGACCTACACAACCTTAAGCAAGAGGGAAGTGTAGAGGAGTATACGGAGGCGTTTCACCAACTTGTAGTAAGGGTAGATTTGAATGAAAGTGAAGAACAAATGGTTGCAAGGTACTTGAGTGGATTGAAGCCATCCATCCAAGATGTCCTTAGTCTTCAATCATTGTGGAACGTGTCGGAAGCCTACAACCGGGCTTTACTGGTAGAGAAGCAACAAACTAGGCCAGCTTTAAGGTCTGGACAGTGGGGTTCCAGGTCTGGGCAGGGGATTTCTAGCCAATATAAGGTTGGGAATTCAAGTACAAATGGGAGAGGAGAAACTTCTGGGATTGAACAGCAACCAGCAGGTTCTAAATCTGCTATTACAGCCCCAAAACAGTCCCAAACAGCCACTGTTGGCGGGGGTAGACAGCAACAGGTGGGTACTTTCAAATGTTTCAAGTGTGGAGAGCCAGGTCATCGATCTTCGGATTGTAGGAAGAAGGCTCTTATGTTGGAGGAAGTAAAAGAGCTTGAACATGAAGATGGAGAACCCATCTTTGATCAACCTTCAAATGAGGTTGATGGTGATTTTGAAGAAGAAGAGGGCTTGACACTTGTGATGAGAAAGACTCTTCTTGTTCCTAAATTCAATTCCGAAGAAGATTGGTTGAGAACCAATATTTTTTATACAACTTGCAGTATTGGAGGAAGAGTTTGTAATATGATCATCGATGGGGGAAGTTGTGAAAATGTGGTCTCTCAGGAGGTGGTTGATAAGTTGAGGCTTGCCACTCAAGATCACCCACATCCCTACAAACTTTCTTGGTTCAAGAAAGGCAATGAGGTGAAAGTAACGAAGCGTTGCTTGGTGCCATTTTCTATCCAGAAGAAATATTTTGATGAAGTTTGGTGTGATGTAGTACCAATGGATGCATGCCATATCCTTCTTGGAAGACCTTGGCAATATGATCGCCAAACGATGCATGATGGGAAGAAGAACACCTATACCTTAAGCAAAGACAATCAGCAATTTACTTTGCTGCCAATGAAGGAAAAGGTGACTTCTAAATCCTCTACAACCTCTTTACTCACTTCTAAAAGCTTCATTCAAGAAAGTCAAGATAGTGGCTACATTTTCGCATTAATTCCAGTCAACACAGTGGCTGGAACTGATGTTCCTAGTGCTGTCACTGAGTTATTACAGCAATATGGTGATGTTTTTCCCCATGAGTTACCTCCTAACTTGCCTCCTATGCGAGACATTCAACATGCCATTGATTTGGTACCGGGTGCACCCCTTCCAAACAAGGCAGCATATCGTATGGCTCCAAAGGAGAAGGAAGAATTGCAAAAACAGGTTCAAGAGCTTCTTGATAGAGGCTACATTCGGGCTAGTATTAGCCCTTGTGCGGAACCCGCTCTCTTGACTCCTAAGAAGGATGGCTCTTGGAGGATGTGTGTGGATAGTAGAGCTATCAACAAGATCACAATCAAGTATCGTTTTCCAATTCCTAGATTGAATGACATGCTAGATTGCTTGGCGGGTGCAAAGGTGTTTTCCAAGATTGATTTGCAAAGTGGGTATCATCAAATTAGAATTCGCCCAGGAGATGAATGGAAGACGGCCTTCAAGACACATCATGGGTTATTTGAATGGCATGTTATGCCATTTGGTTTGACAAATGCACCTAGCATTTTCATGAGGGTGATGACACAAATGTTGCAACCACTATTGGGGGTTTGTGTTGTGGTGTATTTTGATGATATTTTGGTGTATAGCCGCTGTTTGGAGGATCACTTGGTGCATTTACAGCTTGTGCTTGACATTTTGAGGAGAGAAAAGTTTTATGGTAACATGAAAAAGTGTAGCTTTGGGATGGATCAAGTGGTGTTCTTGGGGTATGTTGTGTCTTCCAAAGGAGTGTTCATGGATGAAAACAAGGTTAAGGCTATTGTTGATTGGCCTACACCTTCTAGTGTGCATGAGGTGAGGAGTTTCCATGGTCTTGCTACCTTTTATAGAAGGTTTATTAGCAATTTTAGCACCATTGCAGCACCTCTCACCAATTGTCTCAAACAAAAGTCCTTTGTTTGGACTGATGAAGCCCAAGAAAGCTTCCAACTTTTGAAGAGGAAGTTAACTGAAGCTCCTATCCTTGCCTTGCCCAATTTTGACAAGATATTTGAGCTCAATTGTGATGCATCAGGAGTGGGAATTGGGGGTGTCCTTAGCCAAGAAGGGCAGCCCATAGCATTCTTTAGTGAGAAGTTGAATGAAGCAAAACTTAGGTATTCTACCTATGACAAGGAATTCTATGCTATTGTTCAAGCCATCAAGCATTGGAGTTACTATTTGGCCTACAAGGAGTTTATTCTACACACCGATCATGAGGCTTTGAAATATCTCAATAGCCAATCTAATGTGAACAAGAGACATGCTAAGTGGGTAAGCTTTTTGCAGCAATTCACTTTCTTATTGAAACATCAGTCAGGAATTCTCAACAAAGTGGCTGATGGGTTGAGTAGGAGGACTAATTTCTTGGTGGAAATGCAAGCTAAGGTTGCTGGTTTTGAAGTTTTCAAGGAGAATTACCAAGATGACCCACATTTTGGTGATTTATACCAACAATTGCAGCAGGGACAGCAACCTACCAAGTCTGACTTTTGGTTGAAGGATGGATTTATTTTCAAAGGACTGAAATTATGTGTGCCTAAATGTTCTCTAAGGGAGTTAATGATTGTTGAACAACATAATTTGGGGCATTTTGGCAAATCAAAGACCCTAGAATTCCTTAAACAAGACTACTTTTGGCCAGGAATGACTAAAGATGTTGAGCGGCATGTTCAAAGGTGCCAAGTTTGTCAAAAAGGAAAGGGTACAACCACTAGTGCAGGTCTGTATTTACCCCTTCCAGTGCCTAATAAACCATGGGAATATATTAGTATGGATTTTGTTCTTGGCCTTCCACCTACACAACGAAAGAGTGATTCAATCATGGTGGTAGTGGATCGTTTCTCCAAGATGGCTCACTTTATCCCATGCAAGAAGACTTCGGATGCTTCCAATGTGGCTGCTTTATTTTTCAAAGAAGTCTACAAGCTTCATGGTGTACCCCTATCTATTGTTTCTGACAAGGATGCTAAATTTCTTGCTCATTTTTGGCGAACTCTATGGCGCAAGATAGGAACTGAATTGAGTTTTAGCACTTCTTTCCACCCTCAAACGGATGGTCAAACTGAAGTTGTCAACCGAAGTCTTGGAAATCTCTTGAGATGCTTGATTGGAGAAAATCCTAGAAATTGGGAAAGTATCCTTCCCTTGGCTGAATTTACTTACAACTCTTCTCTTAATCGGACTATTAACACGTCTCCTTTTGAAGTTGTGTATGGGAATAAACCTTTGAGTGTCTTAGATTTGGCACCCTTGCCACTTTCTAAGAAGGAGAATGTAAGAGCAACAGAAATGACAGATTTTATGCAATCTGTCCATGCACAAGTCAAGGAGAGAATTGAACATTCCAATGCAAACTACAAGGCTGCTGCTGATATTCACCGAAGGAGACTAATTTTCAAGGAAGGGGATCTTGTATGGGTGATTTTGACTAAAGAAAGGTGTCCTCATGGCTCCTATTCCAAGTTGGGAGCAAGGAAAGTAGGTCCATGCAAAGTATTGACTAAAATCAATGACAATGCCTACACAGTCCAACTACCCCCTCACTTAAACATCTCTAAGCCTTCAATGTGAAGCATTTGAAGCCTTATTTTCCAACTGAAACTTGAGGGCAAGTTTCCTTTATGGAGGGGAGTATGATGCAGCCACCCTCTATCCTTAGGACTGACAACTAGCCAGCCAATCTTTCTGGCCTCTTAGGACTGCCAGCAGCCCCTTATTTTGACTTCTCATATCTGCCATGTACCCCTCCTCTACCATTAGGACTGACAACCAGCCAGCCAAACTTTCTGACCTCTTAGGACTGCCAGCAGCCCCTTATTTTGACTTCTCATATCTGCTATGTATGCTCATTAATTACAGCTTTGACTTATGTAACTATTAGCTACTTTATTTCCTAATAGTTAAAGATTATAAATAGGCTAGCTATGTAAGAGTAAAATCAGTTTTTGATGTGAATATAATTCAGTTTCAGACCTGGACAGAAACTTGTTTCTCCAGTTTCTATGTAATTCCAGCTTTAATTCTTAATTTTAATGCAATTCTAGTTCAAGTTCTCAATCAATTGATCTTGATTTCCATCAGCTTGGGAGTTCATAAGGGAATGGAATGGAATGGAATGATCATAAGAGAATGGAAAGGAATGGAATATATTTAAGTAAGGGAAATGAATGGAAAAGAATGGAATGGAATGGAATTAAGTAACCTTGATTGGATATTTTAAAATAAACAAATGGAAAAAAATGAAAATGAATGGAATATAAGTAATCTTGTTTGGGAGCAACATAGAGGGAATGGAATGAAATCATTTTATGACAATATTACTATTAGACCCCTATTTAAAAATAAAGAATTGAATATACAGGGGTATTTTTGGAGTTTTAGTAAAAAAATCATTAAATCTAATTTCATTCCCTCCCATTCCTCCCAATTTTTGGGGGAATGAAAATTTGAGGTTTTAAGGGAATAGAAAGGAATGAGTGTTCTCTCCTACCCATTCCATTTCCTCCTACTTAAACTCTCAAATAATGGAATGGGTTTTCTATTCCCTTCATTAAAACTCCCAAACAAGGGAAGGGAAGAATATTCTAAAATGATTCTTTTCATTCCTTTCCATTCTTTTCCATTCCATTCCCTCCTCCCAAGCGAAGCCTAAAGAAACAAGACAAGTGAGCAAGTGATCATCAAAGCAAGTAGACATGTGAGCATGTGATCAACAACACGTGAACATACAAGCACATGAGCATTTGAGCATTTAAGCATCAATGTATACATACATCTTAAGTCCAATCACCTCAGCATTTAACCACGATTATCAAAGAATGTGACTGCTCGAACATCCAAATGCATGAGCACATCAGCCTACAAGCATATAGATATATCGTCATCCTAGTGTGTGCGCAAGTGGATAGAAAGAAAGGGTTTATGCTTAATCAGAATTAATTAATAAGTCTTATGAAAGAGTGAACCTTAATTGAACATGTGAGCATTTAAGCATAAGAGTATACAAGCATGTGAGCATGAGAGCACACTTGCATGAGAGCACACTTACATGTAAGCATACAAACATATGAGCATTTAAGCACCCAAGTACACATATCTTTTACAGGTCAATTGCCTTTGCATTCAAGAATAATCGTTAAACATTTGAGTGCACAAACGTCCAACTGCAAAATCAATTAAGCCTTCAAGCATATAGACATATCATCATATAAGTGTAAGCACATATGTGTGGATATCAAACATGTGAATGAGAGCATGGGATTGTCAAAGCATATGAGAATGAAAGCATGGGATCATCATAGCATGTGAACATGCGAACATGTGATCCTTAAAGCATGTGTGCATGGGAGCACATGATCATCAAGCATATGAGCAAAGGAGAATATGACCATCCAAGCATGTGAGAATGTGAGCATTCAAACAAGTTAGCATCCATGCATGTGAGCATGTAGGCATACGATTATCGAAGCATGTAGACATGTGTGCAACCAAGCATGTAAGAACATGTTAGCATGAGAGCATATGAGCTTGTGAGCAAGTGATCATCAAAGAGTTCAAACATAGGATTTTGAGGGCATATAGGCATGTGGGCAAAGAATCATCAAAGAAGAGTTCAAACATAGGATTTTGAGGGCATATAGGCATGTGGGCAAAGAATCATCAAAGAATCTAGACATGGGAGCATAAGATCATCAAGGCATGTAGACGTGGGAGCATATGATCCTCGAAGCATGTGTATAAAGGAGCATGTAAACATTAAAGCATGTGAAAATATGAGCATGTGATCATCAAGGAAAGTAAATGTGTGAGTATGTGATTATAAAAGCAAGTAGACATGTCAGCATCTGAGCATGCAAACATACGTACATTAGCATCTAAGCATCCAGGTACACATACATCTTACTGTCCGATCACCTTAGCATTTAGGAATGATCATCAAAGCATTTTAATGCATGAGCATCCAATGGCATAAGCACATCAGCCTCCAAGAATATATATATATATATATATCCCCCTATGTTCGAGCTATCCCTTTAGGGTCCGAGCAGTTCCCCTAAACCCCCTATTATGTTCTCACTTTCTCTCTCATGCAGTACTCCCCTGATTTTTGTTCCAACCCTTTTTCGATCCCCCCAACTCTCGTTTTTATATCATTTCTTTAGAAGAGCCCTCATTATGATGGAATCCCTTGGATGTCTGTAGGCCCTACCCTTTTTTGGGCTTGAGTGGCCCTTTGTGTCTGCAACACTATTTTATTGTCAAATTATTCATTAGGGACAGGACCTACAGCCCTGACATTTGGAAGATCATTTAGTAACTTGTGCCTAACGTCAATTCTATGCTTGGCTATTGGTAGACCCTAAACCCCGTAGTTGTCCTAGATGGTATTGGTCATCAGGAAAAGGAGATGAATGTTATATATTTCTATCCACATTTTGTTTGGCCAAGATAGGAGAGGAGGATAGGGTCCAATTTGAATTCAAGTGGGCCTGCCCCAAGTCGAAGATGGGCCCTTTCTCTTAAACATTAGATATCCTAACATCCTTGGATCCTTTGCCTCAAAGTCCCTTCAGAATTGATTAACAACCAAACACAGATCCAAATAGACTTCCACATTAGTGGCTCCTACCTTTAGGGTCGTCCCAAATCTTGCCATCAAGGTTTCATACTCTGCTTCATTGTTTAAGGCCTAGAAGCCCAACCTTATGACCATTTCATCCTGATGCCCTCAGTTGACTCTAATACTACTTCAACCCCAAAGCCCTGAGCATTTAATGCTCCATCCACATATATTTTCCACGGTCGAGTTGAGACCTAATGTACCCCATAAGTACCTTTGCTTGTTGGCATAAACTCAACAACGAAGTTCGCCAGCACCTGCCCTTTAATTGCATTTCTTGGCCCATATTTGATATCAGAGGATCCCAAAGTAGTTCCCCACTTAGCTATCCTCCCGCCCTTTAATTGCATTTCTTGGCCTATATTTGATATCAGAGGATCCCAAAGTAGTTCCCCATTTAGCTATCCTCCCTGTGAAGTCTAATCTTCTCAATAAAGCTTGCAACGTGTGCTCGGTCAAGACATACACTGTGTGTACTTGAAAATAGTAGGGAAGTTTCCTTGTAGCATGTATCAAGGCTAGGGCCACATTCTCAAGAGGTTAATATCGAGTTTTCGAGTCAACCAACATTTTGCATACATAATAGACTAGCTTCTACACTCCGTCATGGACCCTGAGTAGCACCGCGCTCCCCATGCTTGAACACTGCCAAGTACATGAATAAATCCCACCAGGCTTGAAGCTGGAAAAGATCAGAGGGATGGCAAGATTGAGCTTTAAATTATGAAATGCATCATCACATTCCTTGGTCTAATGAAAGTGTTTCCACTTTTTCAACAATTAAAAGAATGGTCAGGATCAGTTGGTAGACTTGGATATGAATCGGTTTAGGGCTGCTAGCATCCCTGTAAGCTTCTGCACTTCTTTAGGGTTCCTTAATGGATTAAGGCATTGAATCGCATTGATTTGGCCGGGGTTAACCTCTAATCCTCAGCAAGTGATCATATATCCAAGGAATTTTCCAGAGCCTACCCTAAACACACACTTCGACATGTTTAGGTGTAACCTATGATGCCTAAAGATTTCAAACACCTTGGCCAAATCCAAGAGATGGTCTTCTTCCTTTTTACTCTTGATCACCATGTCGTCGATGTACACATCTATTGTTTTTTCGATTTGGTGCCTGAACATCCAAGTGACCATTCACCATTAAGTAGCCTGGCGTTCTTCAAATTGAAAGGCATGGCCGTGTAGTGATAGTTACCCTTGGGTGAAATGAAGGAGTTTTTCTCTTGATCCTCTGGGCTAGAGCAATTTGGTGATATCCAAGAAGCTCATCCTCAAATGGCCATATGTGGCCTCCACCAATTGATCTATCTTAGGGACTGGGAATGGGTCTTTAGGACAGGCCTTGTTCAAATCCATGAAGTCAACGCAAACCCTCCACTTACCATTCTTCTTCTTTACTACTACCATGTTAGCCAACCAATCTAGGAAAAGTACTTCCTCGATAGCCCCAACCTACTTTAATTTTCTTGGGTGGATACAGTGGGTCCACGTTCAACTTGTGCACTATAAAATATGGATCCACTCCAGGCACATCATGTGGACTCCATGCAAAAATGTCTAAATTATGAACCAAAACTATCGAAAGCTCTACCTTATCCTAGGTTGGAAGACTCTTACCTGCTTGAAAGTACCTGTCATGTTTAGGGAGAAGTAGATCTTGTCCAACTCCTCGGCACAATCAGCTCCAACACATTGCTCGGGACTCTGTAATTACTATAATGGGGCTGACTTGATTTGCTCTTTTTGTTTGTCTTCATGGGTGATCGCGGCTACTAGACATTTCTGAGCCGCATTTTGGTCCCCTCTCACCACTATTATCCCTTGATCGGTGGGGTACTTTATTTTCAATTGCATAGCGGATGAGGACAACCCCCATCACATAAATCCACAGCTGAGCCAAGATTGCCATGTATGGCGAAAAAGCGTTGACTACAATAAAGTTTACCATCACCTCTTTTCCTTCCGTGGTCATGGGAAAATAGATCTGACCAGCAGGTATTACCATCTTCTTGTCAAATCCGACCAAAGGCATATCATATTTTGTGAGGTCTTCATCCCTCAGCCCCAATCCCTTGTATAGGTCAGGGTACATGATCTCTACTCCTCACCCCTAGTCAACCATAACTCTCTTCACGAGGAATCCTCCAATTCTGAGGGTTACAACCAGTGCATCGTCATGTGATTCCATCATTCCCTCCAGGTCATCATCATCAAAGGCTATTTTTTCCTTACTCACCCTTAGTTTCTTCTTCAGCCGTTCGGTTAGTTCTGGCTCCTACCGGGGTGTATTGCTAATCACCCCCTTATTTGGCCAATGTTAACCCCCACATTCGGGGCAACTTGCCCTGATGCCCTAACCCCTTGATCGACCACATACTTTCTCAAATGGCTAGCCTTAACCAACTATTCTAAATGATCCTTGAATGTTCTACATTTTTCGGTGGTGTGCCCCTTCTCGCAATGGTAGGGGCAAAACAAATTCTGATTCCTTCTTCTTGGATCCCAACTCATCATTCCCAACTCACGGAAGAAGGATTCGTGCTTAATTTTTTCTAAGATCTTGGGCATGAGCTTTGTAAACATCAAGTTAATCCCTTCTACTCTGGGACTGGGATTCTACCCCCCTCCCCCCCCCCCCCCCCCCAATCTCCCTCTTTGGCCTTTGTTGATATACCCCCCTTCTAGTGTCCTTCCTATCGTGAAACATGACCGGAGCCTTTTCCCTATTCTATAGTCTGTCATCCTTCAACCTCTTGGATTCCTCTATATGCCTCATCAATTGATGCATGTCCTCATGGGGTTGTTTGGTTAAGGACTCCCTCATCTCAAAATCATAGGAAAGCCCTAGTTTAAAAGTGCTCATAGCCACCTACTCGTTACTTCCCCTGATTTCATTATACAACTCCCAATACCTATCAAAATAGGATTGCAAAGTCTCCCTACTCCCCATGGTCATAGATAACAACGAGTCAATAGGGTGCAGAACACAGCTGCATGCCACAAACCTGGCTTCAAAGACTTGGATTAATACTTCAAAGCTATGAATGAAGTTCTTCTCTAGTCTGTTGAACCATCTCATCGTAGTAGGGCCAAGGCTGGACGGGAATACCTTGCACAACAATCCATCATTTTAGGAATAAAGAGCCATAAGCTAAGTGAAATGGCTCATATGCTCACGAGTGAAATGGCATGGCATCTCAGTATTCTCAATCTCTTCGAAAAAAGGGTACTATGATATCCTTCTCATTGATTGTCTCATCGCGTCAAGGGCCGTGTTAGGATGGCTCTCCCTTTCCCTCCTTAGGGATCTTGGGTGTTTGTCCCTCGTCTAAATTGATCAATCTCTCAACATCCAAGAAAGGCTCCGACAATCCCCCTCCTCACATAACTGCTATGTGAACTATCCTCATAACGAGTCCTTTCAGTTGGCCTTCCCAGGCACCTTCTCCTAGCCTCCAACTCTAACTCTCTGACCTGGGTAAGCAATTCTTTCAATTCTTGGTCCCTATAACTTTAGTATGACTCTTCTAGCCTATAAGAGACAGATTGCTCCCCTTTAAATGATGTGTGCGAATCATCCCACGTTTCACCATCATCGTGGTTTCGGTGTTTCATTTTACGTCCTTATTGTACCACTTTGAGGGCTTGGGACAACCCTCTAGATTGGTTGCCACAGGACCCCATCAAACCATCACTCGTATGTCGCTCCTCCATCCAACTACCGTTTTACCCAATCCTAGGCCTTTAGCTTGGTAGGCTTTCCAACAGACAACGCCAATATGGCAGCCTAACCCCATAAGGAACCCTAGAGCCTAATTAGGGTTTGGGCCCCCTAATTTAATTGTTTTATTGTTTGGGATGAAACTTACAATGGGAGACCCCTTGGGGTGGGTTGTTCAGTAAGAAGATTGTATTCTTGTCCAATCAGTCATTAGATTACATTGTATTAAGCCTCGCCGAGGATATCCCCCAATGGCCGAGCTATCCCTTTAGGGTCTGAGTAGTTCCCCTAAACCCCCTATTCTGCTCTCACTTTCTCTCTCGTGTATCATTTCCCTGATTTTTATTCCAACCCCTTTTTGATCCCCCAACTCTCCTTTTTATGCCCTTCCTTTAGTAGAGCCCTCATTAAGATAGAATCCCCTACATGTCTGTGGACCTTACCCTTTTTAGGGCTTAAGTGACCATTTGCACCTGCAACACTGTTCCTACTTTCAAATCATTTGTTGGGGACAAGACCTGTAGCCTTGACATTGGAAAGATCATTTAGTAACTTATGTCTAACGCCAATTCTATGCTCCGTTGTTGGTTGACCTTAACCTCCGCAATCATCTTCGGTTGTATTGAACATCAGGAAAAGAAGATCAAGATTATATATTTCTATCCACATTATATTCGGCCAAGATAGGAGAGGAGGATGGGGTCCAATTTGGACTCAAGTGGGCCTGGCCCCAGTCGGAGATGGGCCCTTTCTTTTAACCCCTCAACAATATATATATATATATATATCATCATCATCATCATCATCCAAGTGTTTACACATGTAAATATAAAGAAAGGTTTGATACTTAATGACAATTAGTGAATAAGTCCTCTGAAGGAGTGACAATTAATTGAACATGTGAGCATGTGTGCATACACGTATGTGAGTATACAAACATATGAGCATTAAACTACCTAAGTACACATACCTCGTATTGCCCAATCACCTTAGCGTTCAAAGTATGCTCATTTAAGCCTCCAAGCATATAGACAAATCATCATCTAAGTGTGTGCTCATATGGGTGGATATCAAACTTGTGAATATTAATGTGAGTGAGCATGGGAGCATGCAATCATCAAAGCATATGTGCATGGGAGCATAGGATCATCAAAACATGCAAATATGGGAGCATGTGATTATCAAAACATTTGACCATAGGAGCATGTGATTATCAAAGCATGTGATTATCGAGGCATGTGAATAAGGGAGCATGTGAACGTGTGAGCAATTAAACATGTGAGCATCCAAGCATGTGAGCATGAGAGCATGGGAGCATATGATCATCAAAGAATGTATACATGTGAGCATACGATCATCAAGCATAAGAACATAGGCGCAAGTAATCATCAAAGTATGTGAAAAGCAAAGCATGGAAACATAGGAACATGTGACCATCAAAGGAAGTAGACATATGAGCATGTGATGATCAAATCAAGTAGACATGTGAGCATGTGATCATACAAACACATTAGTATTTAAGCATCCAAGTAAACTAATATCTTACCGTCCAATCACCTTAGCATTTCGGCACGATCATCAAAGCATTTAAGAAAGGGTTGATGTGTGGGCACATGTGGATACAAAGAAAGGGTTGATGCTTAATGAGAATTAATCTTATGAACAAGGTACATTTAATTGAACTTATGAGCATTTAAGAATGACATTGTACAAGCATGTGAGCATGAGCATATAAGCATATGAGTATTTGATTAACCAAGTACACATACCTCTTATCGTCCAATCACCTCTTGCATTCAAGCACATTCGTCAAACATTTAAGCACATAAACATCCAACTACATGGTCCCTTAAGCCTTTAAGCATATAGACATTTCATCATCTAAGTGTGTGCGCATGTGTATGGATATCAAGCATGTGAATATCGATGCATGTGAGCATGTGATCCTTAAAGCATGTGTGCATGGGAGCATGTGATCATAAAGGCATGTAAGGAAGGAAGCATGTGAACACATTAGCCTCTAAGCATATGTGATCCAAGTGTGGGCACATGTAAATATAAAGAAAGGTTTGATGCTTAATGACAATTAGCAAATAATTCCTTTGAAGGAGTGACACTTAATTAAACATGTGAGCATGAAAGCAAACACATATGAAAGCATACAAACATAAGAGCATTTAAGCACTTAAGTTCAAATACCTCCTATTGCCCAATTACCTTAGCAATCAAGCACAATCATTAAAGCATATGAGTGTAAGAACGTCCAACTGCATGTTCACTTAACCCTCCAAGCATATAGACAAATCATCATACAAGTGTGTAATTATGTGTGTGGATATCAAACTTTTGAATATTAATGCAAGTGAGCATGGGAGCATGCAATCATCAAAGAATATAAGTATGGGATCATCAAAGCATGTGAGTATGGGAACATGTGATTATCAAAGCATTTGACCATGAAAGTATGTGATCATCAAGGCATGTAAGCATGTGAGCATAAGAGCATATGATCATCAAAGCATGTAGACATGTGAGCATACGAACGTCAAATAATGAGAACATAGAAGCATGTAATCATCAAAACATGTGAACATCAAAGCATGAGAATATAGGAGCAATTAGCCATCAAAAGAAGTAGAGATGTGAGCATGTGATGATCAAATCAAGTGGACATGTGAGCATGTGATCAACAAAGCCTGTGATTATACAAGCATATGAGCATTTAAGCATCTAAGTAAACAAATATCTTATCGTCCAATCACCTTAGCTTTACAACATGATCATCAAAGCATATGAGCGCATGAGCATCCAACTACATGAGCACATCAGCCTCCAATCATATAAATATATTGTCATCCAAGTGTGGGCACATGAGGATACAAAGAAAGGGTTGATGCCTAATGAAAATTAATGAATAAGTCTTATGAATGAATTACACTTAATTGAACAAGTGAGCATTTAAGAATGAGCGTACAAGCATTTGAGCATGAGAATATACAAGCATGAGAGTATATAAGCATGTGAGCATAAAAGCCTATGAGCATTTAAGCAAACAAGTACACATATCTCTTATCGTCCAATCACCTCTGCATTAAGCACATTCGTAAAACATTTAAGCACACAAACATCAAACTACATGATCCCTTAACCCTCCAATCATATAGACATATTATCATCCAAGTGTGTACACGTGTGTGGATATCAAACATATTAATATCGATGCATGTAAACACTGGAGCACGCAATCATCAAGGCATACGAGAATGGAAACATGGGATCATCATAGTAGGTGAGCACGCAAGCATGAGATCCTTAAAGCATGTGTGCATGAGAGCATTTGATCATTAAGGCATGTGAGCAAGGGAAGATGTGACCATCCAAGCATGTGAGCGTGTGGGCATTTAAACATGTTAGCAATTAAGCATGAGAATATACAAGCATGTGAGTGGGAGAATACAAGCACGTGAGCATAAAAGCATATGAGCTTTGAAGCACCTAAGTACACATATCTCTCATTGCCTAATCACCTCTGCATTCAAGCACAATCGTCAAAGCAATTAAGCGTATGAACGTGCAACTGCATGATCACTTAAGCCACCAAGTATAGAGACATATCATTAACCAAGTGTGTGCATATGTGTATGGATATCAAACACTTGAATATCAACGTATGTGTGCATGGAAGCATGTTATTGTCAAAACATGCAGCATAGTAGCATTTGATCAACAAGACATGTGAGCTTGGGAGCATGTAATCATCAAACCATGTAAGCGTGTGAGCATTCAAGTATGTGAACATATAAACACATAAGCATTAAGCATCTAAGTACACATACATGTGAAGCATATGATCATCAAAGCAAGTACACATATGAGCATGTGATCAACAAAGCATGTGAATATACAAGCACATGAGCATTTAAGCATTTTAGAACACATACATCTTACTATCCAATCACCTAAGCGTTTAGGCACAAGCATTAAAGCATGTGATGCACATAAGCATTTAAGCATTTTAGAACACATAGATCTTACTATCCAATCACCTAAGCGTTTAGGCACAAGCATTAAAGCATGTGATTGCACGAGCATCCAATTGCATGAGAACATCAGCCTCTAAGCATATAGATATATTATCATCCAAGTGTGTGCTCATTAGGATACAAACAAAGGGTTGATGGCTAATGAGAATTACTAAATTATGAAATAGTGACACTTAATTGAACATGAGAGCATTTAAGCATTAGAGTATACAAGCAAGTGAGTAAAAAACATATGAGCATTGAAACACCTAAATACACATACCTCTTACTGCCCAATTACCTCTGCATAAAAGCACACTTGTTAAAGCATTTAAGGGTACAAATGTGCAACTTCACAATCACTTAAGCCACAAAACATGAAGACATATCATCAACCAAGTGTGTGCACATGGGTGGATATCAAACAAGTGAATATCAATGTATGTGTGCATGGGAGCATGTTATCGTCAAAACATGCTGCATAGTAGCATATAATCAAAAAGGAATGTGAGATTAGAAGCATGAGATCACCAAAGCATGTGAGCGTGTAAGCATTCAAGCATGTGAACATCCAAGCATGTAAGCAATCAATAAAATGTGCATCCAAGAGTGAGTAGGGGAGAATACAATCTTCCACGTACTCAAGTGACAAGCCAAGCATGTAGAACATGTGAGCATAAGAGCATACGTGCATGTGAGCATGTGGTCATCAAAGTGTCCAAACAAATGAGCATGACAGAACACAGGCATGTGGGCATGTAATAGTTAAAACGTGTAGACATGGGAGCATACGATCATCAAGGCATGTAAACATGGGAGCATATGATTATCTAAGTACGTGAACATAGAAGCATGTGATCATCAAAGCATTTGAACCTATCATCAAAGCATGTAGACATGTGAACATGTAATCATCAAAGCAAGTAAACATGTAAGCATGTGATCAAGCAAGTATGTGAACATATAAGCACATGAGCATTTAAGCATCCAAGTACACATACATGTGAACATATAATCATCAAAGCAAGTACACATGTGAGCATGTGATTAACAAAGCATGTGAATATACAAGCACATGAGCATTTAAGCATTTTAGAACACGTATGTCTTACTATCTAATCACCTAAGCATTTAGGCACAAGCATTAAAGCATGTGATTGCACGAGCATCCAAGCATATAGATATACCGTCATCCAAGTGTGTACACATTGGGATACAAACAAAGAGTTAATGCTTAATGGAAATTAATGAATAAGTTTTATGAAAGAGTGATACTTAATTGAATATGTGAGCATTTATGTATGAGAGTATACAAGCAAGTGAGTGGGAGAATACAAGCATGTGAGCACAAAAGCATATGAACATTAAAACACCCAAGTATACATACCTCTTACCGCCCAATTGCCTTTGCATTCAAGCACAATCGTCGAAACATTTGAGTGTACAAATGTGCTACTGCACAATCACTAAAGCCGCCAAACATGAAGACATATCATCAACCAAATTTGTGCACGTATGTGGATATCAAATATGTTAATATCAATGTATGTGTGCATGGGAGAATGTTATCGTCAAAACATGCTGCATAGTAGCATATAATCAAAAAGGAATGTGAGCTTTGGAGTATGAGATCATCAAAGCATGTGAACGTGTGAGCATTCAAGCATGTGAGCATCCAAGCATGTGAGCAATCAATAAAATGTGCACCAAGAGTGAGCACAGGAGAATATGATCTTCCATGTACTCAAGTGACAAGCTAAGCATGTAAGAACATGTAAGCATAAGAGCATGCGTGCATATGAGCATGTGATCATCAAAGCGTCCAAACAAATGAGCATGACGGCACATAGGCAAGTGGGCATGTGATAGTTAAAGCGTGTAGACATGGGAGCATACGATCATTAAGGCACATAGACATAGAAGCATGTGATCATCAAAGCATTTGAACCTATCATCAAAGAATGCAGACATGTGAACATGTAATCATCAAAGCAAGTAAACATTTGAGCATGTGATCAAGCAAGTATGTGAACATATAAACACATAAGCATTTAAGCATCCAAGTACACATACATGTCAACATATGATCATCAAAGTAAGTACACATGTGAGCATGTGATCAACAAAGTATGTGAATATACAAGCACATGAGTATTTAAGCATTTAGAACACATACATCTTACTATCCAATCAACTAAGCATTTAAGCACAAGCATTAGAGTATGTGATTGCACGAGCATCCAACTGCATGAGAACATCAGCCTCCAAGCGTATAGATATATCGTCATCAAAGTGTATGCTCATTAAGATACAAATAAAGGGTTGATGCTTAATGAGAATTAATGAATTAGTCTTATGAAATAGTGACACTTAATTTAACATGTGAGCATTTAAGCATTGGACTATACAAGCACGTGAGTGGGATAATACAAGCATGTGAGCACAAAACCCTATGAGCATTGAAGCACCTAAGTACACATATCTCTTACCGCCTAATTACCGTTGCATTCAAGCACAATCATCAAAGCATTGGAGCATTCGAACGTGCAACTGCATAATCACTTAAGCCTTTAAGCATAAACGCATATCATCAACCAAGTGTGTGCACAAGTGTGCTGATATCAAACATTTGAAAAGCAATGTATGTGTGTATAAGAGCATGTTATCTTCAAAACATGAGACATAGTAGCATATGATCAACAAGGCATGTGAGTGTAGGAGCATGTAATCATCAAAGCATGAAAGCATGTGAGCATTCAAGCATGTGAGCAATCAAGCAAGTGAGCATTCATGAGTGAGCATGGGAGAATATAATATTCCATGTACACATGTCACAAGCAAAGCATGTAATAACATGTGAGCATAAGAGTATATGTGCATGTGAGCATGTGATCATCAAAGCATCCAAACATATAAGCATGAGGGCACACAAGCATGTGGGTATGTGATAGTTAAAGCATGTCGAAATGGGAGCACAAGATCATCAAGGCATGTAGACAAGGAAGCATACAATTATCTAAGTACGAGAACATAGAAGCATGTGATCATCAAAGCATTTGAACCTATCATCAAAACAAGTATACATGTGAACATGTAATCATCAAAGCAAGTAAACATGTGAGTATGTGATCAACCAAGTATGTGAACATATAAACACGTGAGCATCCAAGTACACATACATGTGAACATATAATCATCAAAGAAAGTACACATGTGAGCATGTAATCAACAAAGCAAGTGAATATACAAGCACATGGACATTTAAGCATTTAAGAACACATACATCTTACTATCTATTCACCTAAGCATTTTAGCACGAGCATCAAAGCATGTGATTGCATGACCATCCAAACATGTGGTTGCATGACCATCCAACTGCATGAGCACATCTGCCTTGCATATAGATATATTGTCATCCAAGTGAGTGAACATTTTGTTACAAACATAAGCATGCTTAATAAGAATTAATGAACAAGTCTTTTGAAAGAGTGATACTTAATTGAATATATGAGCATTTAAGCATTATATTATACAAGCATATGAGTGGGAGAATACAAGCACGTGAGCACAAAACCATATGAGCATTGAAGAACCCAAATACACATACCTCTTACTGCCTAATCATCTCTGCATTCAAGCACAATCGTCAAAGCATTTGAGCCTACGAACGTGCAATTGCACGATCACTTAAGCCTCCAAGTATAGAGACAAATAATCAACCAAGTGTGTGCACATGTTTGTGGATATCAAACACGTGAATATTAACGTATGTGTGCAAGGGAGCATGTTATTGTCAAAACATGTGGCATAGTAGCATTTGATCAACAAGGCGCGTGAGCTTGGGAGCATGTCATCATCAAAGCATGTGGTGTGTGAGCATTCAAGCATGTGAGCAATCAAGAAAGTGAGCATCTAAGAGTGAGCATGGGAGAATATGAGCTTCCTTGTACACATGACAAACCAAGCAAGTAAGAGCATGTGAGCATAAGAGCATACATGCATGTGAGCATGTGAACATCAAAGCGTCCAAAGATATGAGCATGAGGGCACAAAGGAATGTGGCCATGTGATAGTTAAAACATGTAGACATGGGAGCATCAAAGCATGCAAACATGAGAGCATACGACTATCAAAGTACATGAACGTAGAGGCATGTGATCATCCAAGCATTTGAAACTATCATCAAAGCAAGTAGACATGTGAACATATAATCATCAAAGCAAATACACATGTGAGCATGTGATCAACGAAGTATGCGAACATATAAACACATGAGCATTTAAACATCCAAGTACACATACATGTGAACACATGATCACCAAAGCAAGTATACATGTGAGCATGTGATCAACAAACCATGTGAATATAGAAGCTCATGAGCTTTTAAGCATTTAAGAACATAGACATTTTACTATCCAATCACCTAAGCATTTAGGCACGAGCATCAATGCACGTGATTGCACGAGAATCCAAGCTTGTGATTGCACAAACATCCAACTGCATGAGCACATCAGCCTCCAAGCATATGGATATATTGTCATCTAAGTGTGTACACATTAGGATACAAACAAAGGGTTGATGCTCAATGAGAATTAATGAATAAGTTTTATGAAAGAGTGATACTTAATTGAATATGTGAGCATTTAAGCATGAGAACATGTGAATATCTATGTACGTGTGCATGGGAGCATGTTATCGTCAAAGCATGCAACATAGTAGCAAATGATCAACAAGGCATGTGAGCTTGGGATCATGTAATCATCAAAGCATGTGAGCGTGTAAGCATTCAAGCATGTGAGCAATCAAGCAAGTGAGACCATCCAAGAGTGAGTATGGGAGAATACGATCTTTCATATACACATGTGACAAGCCTAGCACGTAAGAACATGTAAGCATAAGTGCATACGTGCATGTGATCATGTGATCATCAAAGCATCCAAATATATGAGCATGAGGGCACACAAGCATGTGGGCATGTCATAGTTAAAGCATGTAGACATGGGAGCATACGATCATCAAGACATGTAGACATGGGAGCAAACGATTATCTAAGTACATGAACATAGAAGCATACGATCATCAAAGCATTTGAACCTATCATCTCAAAGCAAGTAGATATATAAACATGTAATTATCAAAGGAAGTAAACATGTGAGCATGTGATCAACCAAGTATGTGAACATATAAACACATGAGCATTTAAGCATCCAATCACCTAAGCATTTAGGCACAAGCATCAAAGCATGTGATTGCATGAGCATCCAACTGCATGAGCACATCATCCTCTAAGCATATAGATATATCGTCATCCAAGTGTGTGCACATTAGGATTCAAACAAAGAGTTGATGCTTAACGAGAATTAATGAATAAGTGTTATGAAAGAGTGACACGTAATTGCATATATGAGCATCTAAGTAGGAGAGTATACAAGCATGTGAGTGGGAGAATACAAGCACATGAGCACAAAATCATATGAGCATTGAAGCACACAAGTACACATACCTCTTCCCGCCCAATTACCTTAGCAATCAAGTACAATTGTCAAAGCATTTGAGCGTACAAACGTGTAACTGCATGATTACTTAAGCCTCCAAGAATAGAGACATATCATCAACCAAGTGTGTGCATATGTGTGTGGATATCAAACATGTGAATATCAATGTATGTGTGCATTGGAGCATGTTATCTTCAAAACATGCGACATAATAGCATATGATCAATAAGGCATGTGAGCTTGGAAGCATGTGATCAACCAAGTATGCGAACATATAAATACATAAGCATTTTAGCATCCAAGTACACATACATGTGAACATAATCATTAAAGCAAGCACACAGGTGACTATGTGATCAACAAAGCATGTGAACATACAAGCACATGAGAATTTAAAGGGCCATTTGGTATAGGAGTTTAAATACATGTTTTCAGTTTTTAAACATTACATGCATTTTCACATACTTTTTCACCCACATGTATTTCCAAAAAATACAAACAATATTACTAAAACAATGTTACAAAACGGCCCCTATGCATCCATGTACACATACATCTTACTATCCAATCACCTAAGCATTTAAGCACGAGTATCATAGCATGTGATTGCACAAGCATCCAACTTCTTAAGCACATCAGCCTCCAAGCATATATGTGTGTGTGTGTGTGTGTGTGTGTGTGTGTGAGCATTTAAACATGAGAGTATACAAACATGTGAGTGGGAGAATACAAGCACATGAGCACAAAAACATATGAGCATTAAAGCACCCAAATACACATACCTCTTACCACCCAATTACCTCAACATTCAAGCACAGTCATGAAAGCATTTGAGCATAAGAACATGCAATTGCATGACCACTTAAGCCTTCAAGCATAGAGACATATCATCAACCAAGTGTGTGCGCATGTGTGTGGATATGAAACATGTGAATATCAATGTATGTGTGCATGGGAGCATGTTATCATTAAAACATGCGGCATAGTAGCATATGATCAACAAGGCATGTGAACTTAGGAGCATGTGATCAACAAGGCATGTGAACTTAGGAGCATGTGATCATCAAAGCATGTGAGCGTGTGAGCATTCAAGCATGTGAGCATCCAAGCATGTGATCATCCAAGTGTGAGTATGGGCAAAGCGTCCAAACATATAAGCATGAGGGCACACAAACATATGGGCATGTGATAGTTAAAGCATGTTGACATGAGAGCATAAAATCATCAAGGCATGTAGACATGGGAGCAAACGATTATTTAAGTACGTGAACATAGAAGCATGTGATAATCAAAGCAAGTAAACATGTAAGCATGTGATCATCCAAGTATATGAACATATAAACACACGAGCATTTAAGCATCCATGTACACATACATGTGAACATATGATCATTAAACCAAGTACACAAGTGAGCATGTGATCAACAAAGCATGTGAACATACATGCACATGAGAATTTAATCATCCAAGTACATATACATCTTACCGTCCAATCACCTTAACATTTAAGCATGATCATCAAAGCATGTGTGTGCACGAGCATCCAACTACATGAGCTGTGCACATGTGGATCAAACTAAAGGTTGATGCTTAATGAGAATTAATGAATAAGTCTTATGAAGGAGTCACACGTAGTTGAACATGTAAGCATTTAAGCATGAAAGTATACAAGAATGTGAGCTTAAGTGCATATAAGTATGTAAGCATACAAGAAAATGAGCATTTAAGGACACAAGTACACAAACAAGTATTTGAATTTTTTTTTTCTTCCTTTGTTTAATATAAGGAATCAAGGTTGCCTACACTAATTAAGTTCCAACACACAGAAAATTATTTCATGTTGATTGGAAAATTATTTACCTTCTATATACAATTACTTATGGCATAGTAGAAAAAGAGGAACCCAAAAGGAATGGGAGAAGGTGGCTCACATGGTATTACAAAAGAAAAATTATGTGAAGAGCATTTTATATGAAAAAATTGGTAAAATAAGGTGATTTTTATAGGAATCATCATAGATTTCTTTCCCAAACTATGTGCAACATTTATATATCATCTTTATGCATGCCATAAACCAAAATTAACTACGAAATTTGTATCCTTCTCAAGTCTTACCTAAACCAAAAGAGAAACAAACATTGTATAGCATGACATACATCCAAGACTCCAAACAAGAGTAAGCGTGCATTTGGGTAAGAATGAAAAATTAAAATTATTTCACTATTCAGCTTATTTTTGCAACTATTCATGAGCCCCACTGCACTTTTTGGCACTATTTATGGGCCTCATTGTCTAAGTTGCACCGACACGAACACGGATACGGATACGACACGGACACAGATACGGGGATACGACAATTTTTGAAAAATAAGGATACGATACGGTGTGAACACGGCAATTGAATAATTAATTAAATTTTATATTTAAGTATATTTTTTTAATATTTTTACACATAAAATACGTTTTATATATTTATATATAAAAATAAATATATATAACTATTTATTTACTTATTTATAAGTTCATTAGCCAAAATCCATATAATTTATTAAATATATTTATAATTATAAGTCTATATCTTAATCAATATACTAAACTTTATTTAAAAACTTAAAATGTTAGCTCATTTTAATAATTATAGATAGTTTATATATTTAATAAATACTCAATAGATAGTTTTTTTAGTTGATTTATTTAATAAATAATATAATAATAATAGTAGTAGTTGTTGTGGTGCACAACACATTATCAATTTGACCAATGGTAAAAAATTTCAAGAAAGTTGAATAGACACTCCATTAAACTTCAGTATTTCACATGAGTGTAGTGGTGTTATCACTTGTCAAGGGCACACTTAACCAAATGCTATTACTAGTTCACTGCTCAAGATATAGATTTAAGGAGTTGGGCAGTTGAACGACGAAAATGAAAAGATAAAGAACAGAGGCATTAGGAAGAAGAAAAAGAAGATGGGTGGGGGAGAGACCGCGAAATACAGTTTAATACCTGAAAATTTTCCGGCGATGCTGGTAATAATAACTAAACGTTTATTTTTCCTTTCTATTTATTTTTTGCTGATTTTTTTTGGTACTAGCCAGTTTTAAATTTTCGGCCGGAATCTGGTAAATAGCCTGGTAAATCCCAAACGAACCCGATACATCCGGTATTTGAACCGGTACGATATAGCAACATTTCTATACCGATTCAGGCACTGGTATGGAATATATTAGCGGTACTGGCTAGTACGGTATAAAATCAACTCTCTTAGTTTTAGGGTATATCACAAAATCAACAGTAATGATTTCTCCATCTTTCAAAATATGTGATTTTCTATTTATTTTTTTTAATTGCTAGCGTGTCCACCGCATCGGCGTAGTGTCAAAGAAGCGAAAAAAAAGGACACCGCTTGGACACCAAAGTCCAACGAGTCATACCGGTATCCATGTCCGACACGTGTCAAATTCCAGTACCCATGTCCGACACGTGTCAAATTCCGGTACATCGCCAAAAATGGCGTGTTAGTGCAACCTAGCCCACTGTACTATTTCAACTAACTTTTACCTTTATCTACAGTACTTTATTTTTCAGTTTTAGCAATATAAGCGGTATCCAAGCATACCTTAAGACATATTTTCTTATACAGTACGTCATAATTCACAACAAGAGTAAGACATATTTTCTTATACTGTACGTCATAATTCACAATGGTTCAATCAAAAAAGAAATAACCATCCCCCCCCCCCCCCCAAAAAAAAAAGAGAGACAAATATGATTCCTAATACATTCAAATGATTCACACACACACACACATATCCTTAGTCAATTAGCATAAGGAAAAGAAAGGTTAATGCAGAGCTATAGAACTTACAATGGTGTAAGGCACTTCATGTTGTTAGACTTGATAATATGGTCAAGAAATTCCTTCTCATTTTGAAGGATAGTATTTACAACAATCTGAGAAAAAAAAATTATATTTATATAAATTAGAATGCTGACCAATAATCCCAGAATGCTAAGATACTGCATGCAAAAGATGAGGAAGAGATGCTAAAACTAAAGACAAAAGAGATATAGACATTGTCTATTGGATATGAAACAAATTATGCCACAGGAACTTAGACATTGAGAAATTTGGCCTAAAACACTAAAACCCAAGCTATAAAGATGGGGAATTACACAAAAGCAAATGCTATAATGTCACAAACATCCTACTTGAGTCATAGATCACTAGCAAAGGTAACTGATTAGATAACAAACATCCTGAAAGCATCACATATGAAAATCAACGAATAAAGATGTCCCTAGCCTATTTATCAAAAAAAAGTTAAGTCCCTGGCCTAGCATACAAAAGCACCAGCTTCCGGTTAGTAAATTTGCTAGTGAAAAGAGATTTTAAATAAAATGAAGTGACACCATGTATCCTTATTGGAGTATAAGTTTTGTATCCAATAAGGAATGATAAATGATTTTAAATGATGTGGCATCATGTATAACCTTAGATTCATGAAAACTAGATATTGATGATGAAATGGGCCCCCTTCATTTCAAAGACAAATGTGCGTGGATATCAAAGCATTTGTCCTATGTCGATCGAATATTATGATAAAGTGGAAACGCAAGGATGTACATTAGTTATTAGCAACATCATAAATTTATTTCATTTTCTGTATATATAAAATTAGTTATTTCAAAATGAGAAAAAATAATTTTTCGTGCATAAACACTGAAGCCTGCACCAGTTGAGATTAATATCTTTCAAATTATTTTAAGAATAACAAGAAGGCAAAAAATGTAGCTAATGACTATTAGCCAGAAGAATAGCATATGATTCCCTCAATAAAGATATGCAAATCAAATCTAGATTCATAACCATATGAGAGTAATGTAAGTGTTTGTTGGCGTAAGTCCACACTTCTATAAATTTCTAAATGATTGTTAACACTAACATATTAACATTAACTTTAATCAGGCTTCATTCTTCTTCTCATTTAACAGAGAAATGCATATATGCCCTTGTAATCAATATAGGACTAAACCAAAGAAATCATATTCCTATATGTATAATTAAGTGAACCGTCTACGAATTTTAACCACATCAATGTCACACACAGACTTTTTTCACAAAAGAAACACAAAACAGGAAATTTTTTTCCTATTTAGCCACACAATTTGGGTATTTCTCAAAGTTGAAAGAAGTTTGAAATTTTACCCAAAAGAAATTATCTAGATGCATTCATTATCATAAAACAAGCTAAGCAAAGCAATTCCAGACAAAAACTCTTTCACAAACTAAACTAAATCCATTCATGATACAAACTACTCATAAAACCCCATGCACAAGACCACTCGTATAAGGTTTTATATATATGTGTGTGTGTGTGTGATAACAATGAGATCTGTCCTTTTGCTTGTAAGCAATTCCAGAGAAACTAGCAATAAATATCAGCTCTTTAAAGAGGAATGGCATTATAAGATCGTCTTATTATTGATTTTGCATGAAGTACAATCTATCTGATCCCATAGTAGTAGGAAAGAAGGTTTGAAATGAAATTCAACATCTCCTAGATACCAAAGGTAATTCTAAGTCATACTTATCAAGTAATTCAGATCAAGCAATTGGAACCCAATGGACTTGCTAAACAAAGAATGCATAATGAATGTATATAAGTAAATAACAAAGCCAATTCTATGATCTGTGTATAGAGAAACAAAATGCTTGTAGTTTTAGGATATGCAGATAGCAAAACAAAATACTTACTATTTTAGAATTAGGATTGAGTATTTTTTGTATCAATGACTTCACCTCAAGAGGAAAACAATATGGACAAGAGAATTCTGCTGCATTTATCTGCACATCAGCCACAAAAGCAGTTAGTTAAAAGCTGTCAATCCTTCATTTGAACTACTAATTGCTATGTGACTCACATTCAGTCCCTGGAGAAAGTTTCCTCTTTGCGCATGGGAATAAGAAAAGAATAGGATAAATTACACTAACCACTCTTGAGGTTTGGGTAATGTTTGGGACTTTCCTCCAGTTTTCAGAAACAACAATTTGTCCCTAACACTGCTAATAGCTTACATTGTGGATGAAATAATGAAAAAAAATAATACATATGAACAACTTTTTCATATGGCTAACTTAAAGCATCATAAAACTAATCCTTTTGGCTCTAGTTCTCCCTCTCTTGCAATGGCTATTGAGTTCACTTATTTTAAAATAACTTAATTTTTTATTTAAGCTTTTCCTTCTTTGGATGCATAAGGCATCAATATACTACATATGTGTACATGCACTAAGCACTATATAGCTTTCTCTAGCTAGTGGCTAAAGTACATTACAAAAGAAAAATGGGCTGCCTCTATGCAGCCTTGGGCAGAATAACTAGTTTCTAAGCATAGCAGATACACTGAAAAACTTACCCCAGTTCTACCATCGGATTGATGTGACAATGATCCTTCCTGCAAATTCATTAGCTTAGTTTCCTACACCTGCTATCAATCACCAAAAAATTCTTACTTGAATTAATCACGTCCATACAAATTCATTACTCAAATATCAAAAATACAATATATATAAAAGAATAAACAAGATTCTACAAAAAGAAAAAAGAATGCAAGCTTTGTATTCATTCGAACAAAACAATTAACAAATAAAATGGGAAAAAATAGATATCCAATTTCAAGCTTCATAACTTGAAAATGAATTTATAAAATTCATAAGCTCTAGTGAGTTTTACAAACAAAATGGGTGTAAAAAATCTTTACCATGTGAAGCTGAATAGAGCCATTGAATTGCCTTGGGTTGAAACAAGTCATTTTTTTTTAGGGTATAATGCTTGTCAACATGTGTAACAGACACAATGTAATATGCCCATCTGTAAAAATTTGATTATAGGCATCAGATTCAACCCAACAAGATTGAGACATTAACAAGGGGACCATGGAAACAAGGAAAAGAAGAGTATTAAAATAGCAATATCATCCACTTGTGATATTTTCAGAAGAGTATTAAAATAGCAAAATAGGAAAAGAAGAAATACCTTGTTCTTTACTACTTCTGAAAAGAATTTGAATTGGTATACATCAATATCATCAAGGAGTGCAAGATCGAGACCATTTCCCACCACCTTTTAAGTAGTTGCAAAGCAAAATAACTCTTCTTTTGAGGCATTAACCACCTGCCCAACTAGCCTTTATGACATAGGTTCTAAAGAGTATTAAGACCATCAAACCAATCTGCGTTCAAACAAAGAATATTATTTCACCATAGTGACAATCTAGACGATTACAAAGTTTAAGGGCTTCTCAATGAGCAAAATCAAGGTCTAAAATTTGATACTAGTTCATGTTATCAAGTAAATGCAGTAATAAATTCATAAATGAAAACAACAAATCAGTTCCAAAAACTTTTCTCTTTTGTGGAGGAACAAAAGTAAATCGTGAAAGGCTTAGACTCAAAATTTATACAAACCATGGTTGACTGGAATAACAAAACACTAAGGTCCATCATATTGCTTTAGTTCAGACACCCCATAAGGTACCTCAGGCTTGTTTACAGCTACATGCTCTGGCTTATGCCACAGAGGGGGCTGGAGAGCATACTCAAAAGGACGGAAGAAGCACCTTTCATATGTGAATGCTAACAGATTAGGGTACCTATATAGAACCAAACAATATGACATTAAACTTTGTTTTTTCTTATATAATTAGAACTCACACAACAATATGGAATGAACATACCCT
Source organism: Quercus robur (assembly GCF_932294415.1). Lineage (NCBI taxonomy): Eukaryota > Viridiplantae > Streptophyta > Magnoliopsida > Fagales > Fagaceae > Quercus > Quercus robur. The sequence goes on from NC_065538.1 coordinate 45,041,604, forward strand.
ACAGGGAAGGAGATGCCATTTAGACATACTTGACTGTGTATGTGAATAATTTAGCATATGATAATTACCAGAAGTTACAATACTTGACTGTCTACTTACATGTCAAATGCTGAAAGCAAAGTTACAATATGTTGATTCTAAAATTACTAGAAGATGTGGTCTACAAGGTGCTAAACAAGTAATCATTAAGTCCATTCCAAGAACGTCTAACATAACAGGAACAGCCAACATGGAGTTGCACTCTAAAGAGGACAAACCTTAAATCCAGCACACTTATAAATTGATGCCCAAGTGGTTGCCAATACAAAATAGGCAGAGGCAGTGGTGGCAAAAGGGAGTTGATATGGCAGTTAAGAGGTGGTGTACAGATATATGATTAAGGCAGTAGAGCTAGAGTGGTACGGCTTATGGTATTATGGTGAGTTGAAACATGTAACAATGGTGGTGGTGGTGTTGAAGATTGTCCTTTTAGGTCTAGTTACTTTCAGAGTTGGAATTTCAATAATGTTGTGTTTGCATGAGAGATTTTTATGTAGGATTTTACTTGGTTGCAATTTTGGAATTTCAAACATTGATTTCCCTTGTTTGCTTTGACAATAGAGTGAACTTGGTTTTCAAATATCCATAGCCCAAGTTCAAATTCCATGAAGGAATGTACAAAGCCCCAAAAGAGAAAATTGTGAAAGAACTGTCATTGTACAAATTTCTACCACCATAATTATCTCAAACAACCCACTATTGATTTTCACATCATTACCACTATTGTTGCTAATGCCAATACCATCACCACCACTGTCAATGATACCACCACCATCAATGCCACCAAAAACATGTGTTGCTACCTCTGCCACTTGCCATACTACCGTCATCACCAAATCATTGCCACTACCATTACCATCATCATTGAAAAAATTATACTACTCTAATTTCTAAATTCTTAATTATACTTATCTAAAAAATAGAGATTTAGATTAATGGGATTAAAATTCCCATCAATTTAAGTCCCTTCAATTTGGAAATTCTAAGAATTTCTCAAATTCTTCATCCAATCACAACCTTAAAAATCAATTCAGCTCCCAACAATAGACATTAACGTATCCAATTCTGCAATTAAAAATAAAATAACAAAATAAAGTTCAACCATCATAGTCATTTAGAATTTTCATTTTCGGTATTCTTTTTTTAGTAATAATGACTACTAGATTCAAATTTTCTTTTATTCATTGCTTTAACAAATCATCGAGACCAAATAGGTTGCATCAACAGTAAGCATTATATAAATTGGTGTCAACTTTTTTTTTTTAATGAGTATAAAATAGGTGTCAACTTATAATTTCCAGTTTGCTTTCTTACGTGTAATCATATCATGTTATGAATCCTAAGTAAGAGTTTTCAACATATGAATCATATGTTTCCCATCTCTACAGCAGCAACAAGATCTAGTATCTTATCCCTAAACCTTTATAGTTGATACAAGCATTTTACCCAACTAATCTTTCTAAGGTGATGAAATATATGTAACTAGCTAAACAGCAAATGAGAAAGATGGCAAGTAAAATATAAGAAACTCTTTATAGGATAAAATTGGTTTTAGTTTTACCTTGTAGAGTTCAACATCCAATTGTTTCATCACAATTGCCATGTCTTTCAAGGAACTATCAACCCGATCCCCAACATATAGGCACACTAGAATAGGGAAATTGCCTTGCTTGGATCCTTGTCTATCAACTGTAGTTTGAGAAACAAACATTTGATAATATATATAGCCAATACAAAATGGGAAAAAAACAAAAACTCTAGATGGGTAATCTTTAAACATGAAAACTATCAAATTTTGATGGGAGAAAGCCCTTGAAATTTCCTGTTCGGCGGTTATTTGAACCTTCCACTGAAAGTTATACCTTCTCCAATATATCAGCTTGAGCTGAAGCATTTCAACTCTTCCAGATCTCTGTAAAATATAAGAAACACTTACAGGCAAATATATGCATGTTATATCCATAAATGTTCGTTAGAAAATCAATACATTACTTAAACATCCTCATAGCAACTAGTTGATACCAAGGTATTTAACCAAAATCCTTCAACATAAAATAGGGTTTTAGAAGCAAATACAATTATTATGCATGACATGCTTTTTAAACCCATAAAACTCCTAGCATCCTTCTGTGCATATATAAAACTAATTTGATGCATACAAAATTAAATTCTTACCATTATCCTAGATATTAAAGGCAATGAAAAGCTTCTAAACAAAATAAAATTCTTCCAGATGCTACACAAAACACAATAATATGCATACACCAACATAGGTTTGTCTTGCCTCTGTCATATAGGGGGCAAAGAGAACAAAAAGACAGTGAAGGGCTGAAAAGATTACATTAGGCAAAAATAACCCAAATAACATCTGGGACAGCAAATATGTTACATATTTTTCAGAAGGTAAAAGCTATATGTCATGCTTCAATTGGTCTGTGCAATTTCTTCCTCAAAAATTTCATTTGAGCTACTTGCAATAGCAATTTTTGATTTTATCAATATCTCAGAGTCATTTGTGATGCTGCTATATCTCTCCCCAAAAGTACTTATTGTATTGATTTCAATTTAGCTACTTGCAGTAGCAATTTCAAGTTGCATCAATATCTCAGTCATTTGCAACGCCATATCTCCCAAAAGTACTTATTGTATTCATACAATTTAAGCGTTATTGGCCTTTCACTAGGGAAGGGGTTAAGACAGGTACATGCAATTATAAGTAACTCAAAGATTGCACCATCAAATCCTTTGTCAATCAGAGAATTATCAATAACACTGCAAAGATCAAATGAACTGCTCAAAAAGTGAGTTATCCAATCAAACAAACTCCCATATAAACCATATGAATAATTGTAAATTTCAATGGGTTCCTTCCTTGTAATTAGCTCAAGAAGCAAAATTCCAAAGTTAAAGACATGTTTTTTAACAAACCCAACTCCCATACCCCATTGTCTACAAAAGACCCATTGCTTGAGTCACAAACATTTGTATTGAGAAAATCCAAAAGGAAGTTTTTCATTATTAACAATGAATCAAAATCAACAGGAACTTGCCATTCAAGTCAAACAAAATCAGAATCCAGAAAAAACCCATTAGACTAAACCACATGAAAGCACAAAAAAAAACCCATTAGTCTTCCTCTCTGACATAGGCATCATCGGCCAGCGGCAGCATGGAAAACCCCCTCACCATGTTTTATGGGGAAAATCTTTTTAATACATCCCATGTACAAGGGGCATGCTCTTTTGTGCATTTTTAATGTATTTGTTACTTATCTAGGAAAAAACAAACTTAAAAAATATAGCCAAGACATTTGTATTGAGAAAATCCAAAAAGAAGTTTTTCATTACTGACAATGAATCAAAATCAACAGGAACTTGAAATTCAATTCAAACAGAATCAAAATCCAAAAAAAAACCCATTAGTCTAAACCATATGAAAGCACAAAAAAGATATAGCTGAGACTTAAAACACTGGAAGAAGTTTCAAGATTAACAATAGAAAAACAACTACAAGGACCATGGAGATTGGGAAAAAAGTGACAGGAAAAAATAATAACTATAATAATAATATAAAGCCAAAAAAATCCCACAATGAAAATTTGTTGACAAGATATAGCTACACAAAGATGATTTTATTATTCCTCATCTCAGAAAATCATGAAATTGTACTAACCTGTCTAATTTTCTCAATTCCTGTTGCCACAAAAAAACCAGGAAGCTGAAATGGCTGTTTCTCAATACCACACTTGCCCCGCAAAAAAGAATACCCAATAATGAGACATAAGTAATTGCACTAGCAAAATAGAATGATAATTATGCAAGAGTAAAAAAATTTTCAAATTTAAGAGGAATTCAACCTGAGCATTAAGCACAATGGAAAGGCATCTATAAATTCAAAGCAGATTAATTAGCAACTCATATGAAAACAAATCCCCAACACATATCATGCAAAAGTACTCCGTTAAAAAACTAAAAAAAATTAAATTTCCCCATATATGGCATCATACAAATATCTATGCCTGCCCCCCCCCCCCCCTTTTTCAAATTTAAGAGGAATTCAGCCCGAGCATTAAGCACAATGGAAAGGCATCTATAAATTCAAAGCAGATTAATTAGCAACTCATATGTAAACAAATCCCCAACATATATCATGCAAAAGTAATTTGTTATAAAACTTAAAAATAAATAAATAAATTTCCCCATAGATGGCATCATACAAATATCTCTGCCTCTCCCTCCCCCCCCCCCCCCCCCCCCCCCCCACGTTAGCAAATACATGAACAAAGAAATCATTTAAGGGTGCTCATTGCCAAACACCTACAAGTCCAGTCTCCATGATTGTCACAGCAACTCCCCTGCAAGAACCACATATATACATATAAGAGAAACCTTATCAACTTGATCTTCCTACACCCGATTCTCTAAATCCCATAGGTTCACTATTTCCACAAGTCATGCATGCACATTTTAATTTTTAATCCATTAGTCTTCAATCCTAGTGATGCTTACTAAACTTCAAAAATTTACGTTTCTGACACCAATGCCTTGGGACAGGCACAGTGTTCCTGTATGATTTCAAAAACACCAACAACTTCAGGTCTGCAGAGGTTGCATCTCACACCTAGAAGTGAATAAACTGTATATAACCACAGAATAATAATGAGAAGAATAACAAGAAGAAACAACAAAGCACAAGCAAATATCCCTACCTCAACAACATCAGGCCCTGAGCAAATTTGCTTCAGTTCAGCAATCTGCATCCACCGTTGTAGCTGAAAGATGAAAACAGAAATCCTTTAGTCTTTTATGACAAACTGCTGCAATCATAACGACTATATGAAACTATACAAAATATCAATTGATATTTTTATTAACAAGTCATATATACCTTCTTTTTCTTGTTTGACACGCCTTTCTCTTTTTGTGGGTTATCCTGTTCTTCCTCTTCTGAGTCTGAGTCAGCCTTCTTGGTTGAGGCTGCATTTTCGGCAGACTCATCCTTGTTATCATTATCCTGAATGGGTAGAATAATTAATGCATCATGTTAGGCTCATACTTCTCCCAGCAGAAAATAGAATAACATAAAGTCAATATTACATAAAAAGAAGGGACGGGGGGAAGATTCCTCTAACCTGAGTAGCAGTAGTTTCATGGAAACTAAATTGGCTAAAAGCCTTTCTAAATTCTTCATCCATTCCATCATCAAGCTCAGCAAGCTTTGGGACATACTCCACTTCAACTTGCGGAAATGTCTACAAATTTCCAACATATAAGAGAAATAAACATGTTCAGAACCATGTAACAGAACTTCCTAATTTATAATTCATTGGACAACATGAATATGGGTATTATAAGATCTTAACACTCTTTTTTCAAGCTAATGCAAAACCAGCTTAAATTTAAGACGAAATTCATCTATCTTATTCAGTTTTTCTTCTCTGGTAATGTGAAAACTAAACCAAAATAAACTCTCAATTAAACTCCATCAGAGAGAGGGAAAGATTACTTTGTTTCCAAAAGGATTACCTTCTATCCAGATTTCAAATATGCAAATAGAAAATTTTACCCCCATAAATGATTACTCCTTAAAGAGTTCAAGCTTATATTCCTTTCTCTTTGAGTTCAAGAACAATTACTTCATTGCTCAATTTCAAAGATATTCGTGAAATATTTTCTTTAATTTAAATAGTTTTTAATAAATCTCATCAAGTGCTAGTTTCCTATAATCTTTCTCTCGTTTTCCTTCGGTTTCTAAACAAACAAACAAAGCATGAAATAAATCACAAAGAAAAACTCCATGCTCCACTCAATTCAACACACATAAACCCTAACTTCAACTATCATAAACCAAAATCCACTAAACATTAAGCAACCTTTGCTATCACAGATTCCAATATCCCATACAAATGAAATCACACACACCAAAATAAATTAAAAAAAAAAAAAAAAAAACCTGTTGAGGATTGTTGTTCTCCTTGGAATCATCGTCATCAGCGACGCTGGAGGGGGCTTGGGAGGCGTTGGAGTTCTTTTTCTGCTTACGGCGGCGACGACCTCGTTCGGTATAGGGTTAGGGTTAGAGGACAGATCTCCATTGGCAACGGCGTCGTTGGAGAGTGGTAGGGTTTCTACAGCCATAATTATAATTTAATTAACACAACTTCCTTCCTCTCCTCGCTTCACTTCAGATCAGAGAAATGTAGAAGATGAATTTGAAGAGAGAGAGGATCAGATTTCATTCTCTGGGGAAAATCATTGAACCCGTTTTCTTGAATTGAATCTGTATGTTTTTGTGGTAAGGAAAAGGAAAACCACTTTCTTGAGGGAAAATTTCCTGCGTTTGAAGATGGGTTATCGGGGAAAGTCTGTGAAAGGGAGAGAATTTTTTGAGAGAGAAGAGTGAAGGAAAGTGTAGAAAGGGTAAGGGAAAGTGAGAGAGAAAAATTTGAAAAGGCTATTTTATAATTACTAGCCGTTAGCGTCTTGGCACGGTTGCACGTGTGAGTTTCTTTTGATATATAAACCAAAAAAAACGTCTCAAATGAAATGCTTAATTAGTAGCCGTTATTGACTTTTCTTTCTAAAACAAATAGTGATTTTCAATTTTTTTTTTTTTTTTTGGTGCATAAAATTTGTCGAATATAGTTTATCAGATTTTCCTTTGTGCTTTCAAATACCAATTGATGAAAGAACCGTTTACAAAAATTTCTCTCTTAAAATTTCCTCTCAACATTTAAAGATTATTTTTGGTAAGTAATGAAAATATTTCATTAAATAATTTCTTTTTAATGTTTTTAAAAAATTAAAAAACCAGACCCACCAACCAGCCGACCCTTTTCCTCTTTTTCTCTCATTTGGATGTGATGTGCAACGAAAATTCGCTAAGTTAGTCTCCTGTCCATATGCGTCGTCCAAAGGATAGACGAAGTTATTCATCAGTTACACGTCCGTCTGTGCTCAACACAGACGGACAGACGAACTTACTATCATCCGTCCGTCCTCAAGGACGGACGGGCTTCTTAGCATTCGTCCGTCTGTAAAGGACGGACGAGCTTGGCAGCATCTCTTCGTCCATAAAGGACAAGGGAGGATTACTGTTTCCGCCGAGTGGAAGAACAAATCGACACCAGCCAAGCCCAACCGTTGCGAAATACGAACTTCTGAATCAGTTATTTCCGAGCCTGTTGGATTCCTCAACTGTAGGAGCGGTTACCAAGCAAGTAACCGCTTCCCGTATACTATATAAACACACGCCAATGAAAGAGTAAGGGATTCTATTCTGTTCTTGAGAAACTAAGTTTACATTCCTTCAGTCAGAGACTAACTTCATCATCGGAGGGTTCTTGGCCGGCTTCCACCGGTCTCCTCTGAGTTTTTACTTGTTTTCTCAAGATTCAGTCGCAAGTTTATCAAGGCCCGGCATTTTCAGTCCACTGATATCCCAGAGTTCATCAGTTGGCGCCGTCTGTGGGAAAGAATAACGTTTGATTTCCATTGTTGGATTCTGCGATTTCTTTCTTGGACATAAGGGCTGAAATGGTCCGGACAAGGTCAAGGGCTACCAGCCCAGGCCTTCAAGAAAGTAGAGGCGACCGTCAATCGGTGCCTACCGTACAACCGCCTTCTGTCCAACACGTGCAATCCATGGCTGCTACTATGGCAGAATTGACCCGCCAGAACCAGGAGTTGGTTCGAGAACTTAACATGAGGAGGCAGCATCGGGATGAGAACGTTGGAAGACAAGTCCAGAGCCAAGATGAGAGGAATGCTGAGTTTGAGAGCCAGTCAAGGGGTACCCCTTCAAGAAGGGTGCCTCACTTGGAAAGGGAGATGGACCAAATGAGAAGAACTATGGATGAGATGAAGGAAAATATGAAGAGGACCAACCCCGTAGAGGACTTGGTTCACAGGACTGACTCCCCGTTTGTGCCTCCTATCAATGCTCACCCTTTGCCACCGAAGTTCAAGATGCCTTCCTTAGATTCGTACGATGGGACGCGAGATCCATTTGACCACATTGCCACCTTCAAAACTACTATGCATCTTCAAGGGGTTCCAGATGAAATAATGTGCAGAACTTTCCCTACTACCCTTAAAGGACCCGCACGAGTGTGGTTTAGCAAAATACCTCCCAGCACGGTAACGTCCTTCGAAGAATTAAGTAAGTTGTTTGTCAACAACTTCATCGGAGGACAGAGGCACAAGCGTTCCTCGTCTAGTTTGCTGACCATAGAACAAGGGGAGAATGAAAGTTTGCGGTCGTTCATTACGCGGTTCAACAGGGAAGCTTTAGCAGTGGACGAGATGGACGACAAGCTGCTCCTGGCGGCTTTCCACAATGGGGTTCACTCTGATTTGTTCATCCACAAGCTATATGAGCAAGAGCCTCAGACCATGGCCGAACTCGTCCACTCAGCCCAGAATTTTATGAATGCGGAGGATGCTATCATAGCCAAGAAGAGGAAGAGAATTGAGAAAATGGATGCTAACTCCACTCGTCACTCAGAGCAGGGTCCTCGTCTCAAGAAAGGACGAACGGAAGACAAAAAGGATCGTGACAGGAAGGCAGGCCCCTCAGCACGAAGTCAGCAGTATACGCCATTGAACATGCCACTTGATCAAGTCCTAATGCAAATCAAGGATGATCCATCCTTGAAGTGGCCAGAAAAAATGAAGGGAGATCCGAATAAGCGCAATAGAAACAAGTATTGTCGCTTCCATAGAGACCATGGGCATGATACGGACGAATGTTTTGATCTAAAGCAGCAGATTGAGAATCTTATAAGGCAGGGAAAGCTAAGAAGTTTCCTAGGACGAGACCACAAGGACGACAAACTTAAAGGAAAAGCTGAAGAGTCGTCACGGCCACCTCTTGGAGAAATCAGGGTTATCGTCGGAGGGAGCTCAACAGTTCAGTCGTCCAGGTCCAGGAAAACATACCTGAAGGTGGTGCAGAGCGTCCAACTCTCTGGACGACCACCTAGAGATATGGACGAACAGGCAATCACATTCACCGAAGAAGAAGCTGAAAGAATCCACCATCCTCATGACGATGCTATAGTCATAACCTTGCTCATCGCTGACTACACAACCAGAAGGGTACTCGTTGATAATGGAAGTTCGGCAGATATCCTGTATCTTCCAGCTTTTCAGCAGATGAAGTTAGGACAAGACCGTCTTCGTACGGTGAATTCTCCGTTAGTAGGTTTTGGTGGGATGATGGTGCAGCCCGTGGGTACTGTTACATTACCAGTGGTAGTAGGGGCATATCCACAACAAGTCACCAAGGACGTGAGTTTCCTGGTAGTAGACTGTTCGTCCTCTTATAATGCCATAATTGGGAGGCCAACTTTGAATAGTTGGAAAGCAGTTACGTCCACCTACCACCTATCAGTCAAGTTCCCAACAGACTATGGAGTAGGACAAGTGCAAGGAGATCAACTGGCAGCGAGAGAGTGTTACTTGGCTATGTTGGCCACGGACGAGCAAGTGCAGACAATGACTATTGAGGAGAAAAGGGTCGTGGTAGAACCTATTGAAGTGCTGGAAGATGTTCCCTTAGACGAAAGGAACCCTGAGAGATGTACCAGGGTGGGGGTAGATCTAGAAAGAGGAGTTAAAGAAAACCTTGTTCAGTTTTTGAGGAAGAACGTAGATGTGTTCGCTTGGAGTCATGAGGATATGCCTGGAATAGATCCTAATGTCATCACCCATCGTCTGAACGTATGTCCATCCTCGAAGCCAATACGACAAAAGAAAAGGGTGTTTGCTCCTGAGAGAGAAAATGCTATTAAAGACGAGGTTCAAAAATTGATGGCAGCAAAGTTTATCCGAGAGGTGTACTATCCGGATTGGTTGGCCAACGTAGTAATGGTCAAAAAGGCGAACGGCAAGTGGAGGATGTGTGTGGATTTTACTGATCTGAATAAGGCTTGCCCCAAAGATAGCTATCCATTACCACGAATTGATCAGCTGGTGGACTCCACCGCGGGCCATAAACTGCTTAGTTTTATGGACGCTTTCTCAGGATACAACCAGATACGGATGGACGTGGTCGACCAGGAGAAGACCTCATTTGTTACTAGTCAGGGCTTGTTCTGTTATGAAGTAATGCCCTTCGGATTGAAGAACGCTGGAGCAACGTATCAGCGACTGGTCAATCACATGTTCCGTCCTCAGATTGGGCGAAATGTCGAAGTGTATGTGGATGATATGTTAGTGAAAAGTCTGGAAGAGGGTAAGCATTTAGACGACTTGCAAGAAACCTTCAATACACTCAGGCGATACAGTATGAAGTTGAACCCCAGTAAATGTGCTTTCGGAGTGGCTTCGGGAAAATTTCTTGGATTCATGGTCTCACACAGGGGGATCGAGGCCAACCCAGAAAAGATCAAGGCAATCCTAGAAATGAAGCCTCCGCAGAATACTAAAGAAGTACAATCTCTCACCGGGCAAGTTGCCGCCCTCAACAGGTTTGTCTCTAAAGCTACTGACAAGTGTTTGCCATTTTTCAAGGTTCTAAAGAAAGCCTTCGAATGGACGGACGAGTGCCAAAGAGCCTTCCAAGATTTGAAGACGTATCTTGTCATGCCCCCGCTGCTAAGTCCGTCCGTGGTAGGAGAGCAACTGTTTTTGTACCTGGCAGTGACCCCGCATGCTGTGAGCTCAGCGCTGATAAGAGAGGAAGCAAAAGTGCAAAAGCCAGTGTATTACACCAGTAGGGCATTGAGGGGGGCGGAAGGACGATATTCGCCAATGGAAAAGCTGGCCTTCGCGCTCATCACGGCTTTCAGGAAGTTAAGACACTACTTCCAAGCCCATGTAATCAATGTTATGACAGATCACCCACTTAAGAAAGCTATGAACAAGTTGGAAGCCGCAGGACGTCTGATCCAATGGGCGGTCGAACTTAGCGAGTTTGATATCCGATACCAACCAAGACATGCTATTAAGGCTCAGGCCCTGGCAGACTTTATTGCGGAGTTCACCCCAAGATGCAACGATGAAGTGCAGGAGGATAAAAATTGGGTGGTCCATGTAGATGGCTCGTCCACACAGCGTGCGGGAGGAATAGGGGTGGTTTTGCAATCCCCTGAAGGAGACAAGTTGAAGCATAGAATCCGTCTACAATATCGACCAACTAACAATGAGGTGGAGTATGAAGCTCTGCTTAAAGGGCTAGAATTGGCTAAGTCTGTAGAAGCGGAGTCGGTTCTCGTCCTGGGAGACTCTTCGCTGGTAATGGGCCAAATAAATGGGACATATGAGGCGAAAGAAGAACGAATGAAAAAGTACTTGGAGAGGGTATTACAGCTTGTGGAAAAATTCAAGAAAGCTAACTTCATTCAAATCCCGAGGGAAGAGAATGCAGAAGCAGACACCTTAGCGAAGGAAGCCTCAGCAACTGGAACAACCGAAGAGTATGATGAAATTCAGTACGTCCCGAGTGTAGATCTCCCGGAAGTACAGCAAATAGGGAATGAAGAAAATTGGATGACCCCAATCGTCTCGTATCTGAGGGACGGGAGACTTCCGGAAGCAAGGGACGAAGCTAAAAAACTCAGGATAAAAGCAGCAAGGTACGTCCTTATGGACGAAGTTCTCTATAGGAGGGGCTTTTCTCAACCTTATCTTAGGTGTCTGGCCCCAGAAGAGGCGAACTATGTGCTGAGGGAAGTTCATGAAGGAGCCTGTGGAAACCATTCAGGAGCCAGGTCGCTTATCCAAAAAGTCGTCCGTGCAGGGTACTATTGGCCAACTGTTCAAGTGGATGCAAAAGCTTATGTCAAGGCATGCGACAAGTGCCAACGATTCAGTAATGTCCCCAGACAACCATCAGAGTACCTCACCCCAATGATGGCCCCGTGGCCCTTTGCTCAATGGGGCCTGGATACCCTGGGTCCATTTCCACTTGGAATTAGACAGATGAAATTCTTGGTGGTAGGGATTGACTATTTCACTAAGTGGGTGGAGGCAGAACCATTGGCACACATTACACAGCAGAATGTAAAGAACTTCGTCTGGAAGAATATAGTGTGCAGGTTTGGAGTACCCAGGGTACTAGTTTCCGATAACAGGCGACAGTTTGACAACACCCTTTTCAGGGACTTCTGTCTACACTTTGGAATCCAAAATCATTATTCCTCCCCCGCACATCCATAGGCAAACGGTCAGGCTGAGGTTACAAACTGATCCTTGCTGAAGATCATCAAGACTCGTCTTGAGGGGGCAAAGGGAGTATGGCCAGATGAGTTACCTGGTGTCCTATGGGCATACAGGACGACAGTGAGGACCCCTACAGGGGAGACCCCTTTTAAACTAGCCTATGGAAGTGAAGCAGTTATACCTGCGGAAGTGCACATGGCTAATCATAGGGTGATGTCATATGAGGAGAAGGATAACGAGGAGCAACTCCGCTTGAACCTCGATCTTATAGACGAAGTAAGGACAGAAGCAGAGCACAGGGCAGCGAAGTACAAGAACCTCATGGCTAGGCAATATGATGCAAGGGTGAAACCAAGACGTTTCAACATAGGAGATCTTGTCTTGAGGAAGGTCTCTTTAGCAACCAAGAACTCAGCTCATGGGAAATTGGGCCCCAATTGGGAAGGACCCTATAGAGTCATCAACTTCAAAAGACAAGGATCCTATTACCTGGAGGCCCTAGACGGGAGAAAGCTAGAACATCCTTGGAACGTGGAGCACCTGGGGAGGTACTACCAGTAGAAGCGGGCCGAAATGAGGTTCATTATGGACGAGCTTGAAGCTTGCTACCCTATTTACATTCTACTTATGTTTTATGCTGTGTTTGATACTGTCACTTTGTTATTTGTGTTGTGGTTATTTATCATGATTATGGACGAAGTTATGGAATGCTTACTAAATAAAAGGCATTAGCATGTATGTGCCTTATCTGTAAACGATATTTGTTTAATGTACAAAATGTTGTGTGAATTTCAGATTTCAATGGCATTCTCGTTCAAAGCTAACCTACAGGGTGGCTGAGAACAAAATATTTTTTGGCAATTGTCAATGAGACGAATAAATTCTCTGGACGCGGAGATGTAACGTCTAAAGCTTTCCTAAAGGAAAAGCAAGATCAAGGCACCCCATCCTAATCAAAGGACGAGGTAGACCCTGAAATAAGCCCAAAATATTCGTTCATGAGGGCAGAGCAAAGATGAGGTACCCTCGTCTTTGACAAAGGACGAGGGAGAACCTAACTAGGCACTCATCTGTACAAGACAAAATGTGCGTCCAAGCCTTAAAACAATTAGACAAAGGACGAGGCATAATGCGCATCCAGGCTCGAGATAGTAAGGCCTATGGACGAGCAAGGTCCCAAAGTATGGACGGTCGGGGTACATGAAAGAAATTTCAGTCTAAGGACGAGAAATAACCCTACAAATTTTAATAGATGGTTTAAACACACTGAACAAGGACGAGTAAAGTGTAAATGCATGCATAAAAATGAAAATCTCGTCCATACATAAAAGAAATAAAATTCACCAACTGTTTGAAGGGCGGACAAACAACGTCCAAACACCCTTGTAAAAAAAAAGAAGTTTCAATACCTCGTCCTAAAAACTTTGGACGAGTTTAGTGTACTTGAATTACATCAGAAGATCCAAAAAAAAAAAAAAAAAACTCGTTCTTAAGCAGGAGGGGCACTGGGTGGCTGGGTGGAGGCATCGTCCTCAATGTTGACGTCCTCAGAACTGGTTTGGAGAAGAGAGCTGGTAGCAGCGTTCAAATTAAGTTTGATAGAGTTGAAGTCTACCTCAGGGAAGTTTTCAACAGCGTCCATCCTGAAATCTTCGAAACCCGCTGCATAGTTGCGGTCCAGCAAGTCTGTAAATTCCTTGGACGCTTTGAACTCCGCAATGGCATCGTCCTTGGCCTTGGAGAGGGAACTACTCAGCTCGTCATTCTTCACTTGAAGGTGGTCGAGACGAGAATCTTTCTCCACCACGGCAGCCTTCAACTCTGCGATCAAATTTTGCTGCTCCGCTTCTTTCTCCTTAGCCTCAGCAGCAATCCCAGCCCATTTCTTACTCTCGTCCCTCACGGTCTTTATGGTCGTCTCCAGCAAAATTCTCGTCTTGTCTAACTCAGTGGCTTGCCTGGACGCTGCGATGAACTTAGACATGGCCTGCAAAAGAGAAATGCTTGGTTAAGACGTCTAAAAGACAGTGAAATGATAAAGGCAAGACGAAAGGAAATTTACCTTGAACAGATCATGAACACCAGAATGTTCGAAATCTTTTAAAGACATGTCATAGCATGCCTGTATGTCCTCGTCCTTCACAGCTTCTTGAAAACGTTGCCAAGCCAAATCTTCGTTTTCAATTATGTTCGAAGATACCCTCGGCGGGGGCTGAGACGAGACAGACGTAGTCGTCCTGGGAGGAGTCTTGGACGAGGTTGTCCCCACAGGTGGAGATACGTCCACATCGATTGTTTGGACGGAGAGGTTGGGCTGAGGCAAAACAGGCTTGGCCACCTTAGACAACTGTTTCATTCTTTTGTCACGACGGCTGGGGAGGCTCCCTAAGTCCAAATTCTTTGGTAGGGACTTCCTTTTGTCCCCAGCAGACGGACGAGTCTGAGGTACAGTGTCAGGACGAGCGTCCCCAGCCTCAGGACGATCCCCCTCGCCAGCTACCTCTTTTCCCTTGTTACCCTTCATTGTCGCCATTCCTAAAACACAAAAAAGAAAAAGTTTTTAGAGCGAACATTAAAAAAAAAAAAGGGTAAAAGACGTCCTGAGTTAGAGGCTTACTTCTCCTTACTGTTATCTCGTGCGCAAGTGCTTCGTCCGAAGGATCAGGACCAAGTCCCCACTTAGCAAGTCGTTTAAGAGTCACTAGGAAGTGGAAACTCCTATCTGCGTATAGACGTGCTCTGTGGACGCGATCACGGTGGAACTTGCTAAGGGAAGGACGCCCAACAGCTGTAAAGGAATGAGTTAGGATGCAAAATAATAATAATAACTTAAAAAAAAAAAAAAAAAAAACTTACCCTAAGGACGAAGGTTCCCTAGGTCCCCAGTATAACGACCAAAAGTGTCCTGTCCAACGTCTGAAGGGTTTCCAGCCCAATTCCCGGAGACGAAGAAAAACTCCGTCTTCCACTTTCTGTCAGACGAGGGTAGGGACCTAATCATTCTACAATCTTTGCCCCTGGCAGTAAACTGGTAAAAGCCAAGGGATTGATGAATTTCAGAGGGTTTATAACAGTAGAGGAACTCGTCCACCGTAAGAGGACGGTCCCCCCTAAACACCTCTCTCCATAGGACTTGCATAGAAATGACTAATCTCCATGCGTTTGGGTTAAACTGACATATCCCCAAACCTAACCTAACTAGTAACTCCCTAATGAAAGCGTTTAAAGGGAATCTCAAACCCCCCAGAAGATAAGCCTCATAGACGCCTATCCCAAAACGAGGATCACAACACCATTCTCCACGGACGGGCAACCTAGGGTTAAGCTCGTCTGGGATCTGGTACCATGCCCTCAGGTTATCTAACCTTTGTTCGTCTGTTTTAGAAGGTATGTCTACTGCGCAACTAAATACAGTGACCTCCTCCTCGTCCAAAGGGACAGTTGGAGGGACAGACGAGGAAACCCTGGACGAGGTACCTGCCTGGGACCCTGAGGCCTTCCTAATTTCTTGTTGAATAGCCTCTAAGGGAAACCCAGGGACGCCGGAAACATATTCCTCATCCGTAGAGTTTCCCCCATCACTACTACTAGAACTGGTACTAGACACGGATTGGTACTCGTCTATGATTTTTTCTAGGCTGTCGCTAGACGACATTTTCTTCAAGAAGATTAAAAAACCTAAAAGACGAGAGAAGAGGGATTACCTGGTTCTAAGACGAATGGAGGCTACGGACGCGAGGAATATCCTAGATGAGGCTCTAGACGAGGAATGTCAAGGAACGAAAATCTTAGAAATGCAAGGGGCAACGCAGGAATTCCCCTATTTATAGGAAATTGACCTGGGCATACAAAATGACACAACCAATAGGGGAGTGACACGTGGCATTCGTCTCGAAAATTGGAACGACGAAACTCGTCACCAATGAGAGTGTGACACGTGGCATCTTGACGTATGGGCTTTCTAGGTACAACGCCTGGTTGTTCGTCTCTTTAGATGACCCATATGAACAAGGGGGCAACTGATGTGCAACGAAAATTCGCTAAGTTAGTCTCCTGTCCATATGCGTCGTCCAAAGGATAGACGAAGTTATTCATCAGTTACACGTCCGTCTGTGCTTAACACAGACGGACAGACGAACTTACTATCATCCGTCCGTCCTCAAGGACGGACGGGCTTCTTAGCATTCGTCCGTCTGTAAAGGACGGACGAGCTTGGCAGCATCTCTTCGTCCATAAAGGACAAGGGAGGATTACTGTCTCCGCCGAGTGGAAGAACAAACCGACACCAGCCAAGCCCAACCGTTGCGAAATACGAACTTCTGAATCAGTTATTTCCGAGCCTGTTGGATTCCTCAACTGTAGGAGCGGTTACCAAGCAAGTAACCGCTTCCCGTATACTATATAAACACACGCCAATGAAAGAGTAAGGGATTCTATTCTGTTCTTGAGAAACTAAGTTTACATTCCTTCAGTCAGAGACTAACTTCATCATCGGAGGGTTCTTGGCCGGCTTCCACCGGTCTCCTCTGAGTTTTTACTTGTTTTCTCAGGATTCAGTCGCAAGTTTATCAAGGCTCGGCATTTTCAGTCCACTGATATCCCAGAGTTCATCAGGATGTATAATTAAAAATAAATAATAAAAAAGGATGTATAATTAATTTATTATTGCAATATATGGAGTTCACAAAGTATTATTAAACTCAAAAGGATTCTCTAAAATAGCTCTACCCTATTTAACGCAAAAAAAAAAAAAAAAAAATATATATATATATATATATATATATTAGGTTCTCAGCACTCTAGTGCAATAAATGTCTAATTTTTTTAAATTGAATAAATATTGTCTTATAAAATGTCAATCTGAATCATAAAATTAATCCATTTCAAATAAAGAATATTTATGATGAATAAACTTACTTAATGCTAAGAAGTAAAGTAAAAAAAATTTGTAACATTTTTTTTTTAATGTTTGATTCATTTATAAGTTGTTAATAATTAAAAACTTTCACATGGCAAGTAATTCTTGTAAGTGAAATTGTTATTACATGGAAGTAGTAAAGATGTTTAAAAAGAATATTATCAATCTAGTTTATTCACTCCGGTTAAACAATTTACCTTTATTCCCAACATTTTCACATTCACTGTTAGAAGCGGTTTTGTGTGGCACAAATGTGTTACCTTCTTCCACTCAAAATCTGAAACCAAAACTATAATACTTAAGGAACTTTTCTTTTTTAATCTAGTAATGCTTAAGGAACTTACCAATATTAGTTGAGATGACAGATATATGATAAAGTTTCTGAATTAGCTCACAATAAATTGAAACTGCTGAGTAGTTATGGCTCATAGCATATAAGATGATGGGCCAAGCATATGCAGGCCCATGCCAAAATCCTAGCAATTAAGTACACAACTTTGTATTATGCCTACATTTCTATTAAGAGAAATGTGCTATCGGAGAAGCCTAATTACTCTACTTTGATCAAATAAGCCATGAGCCTTTCACTTATTTACTTATGGGTCCAGCCTTAAGTATGAATTGGGCTTTATAGCCCATTTTTCTTTCCTATACGGATCAATCTCCACAATTAATAAGCCATTATTTATACAAAATGGGCCGATAAGAAGTACTCAAAGGCCTAAACTATCCCATTTTTAGTTTTCATTTAAAAAAAGATTTTCAAATGTTGGTCTCAAAAAAAGCAACTGAAATTATATTTACTAGATGTTTTTCTTCTTCTGTTTTTTTTGGCTTAAAACTACATTATTCATATAATTATATAGTCAATTATATGAGTAACAATATAATTATCAAGTCAGTTTCATACTTTCAAAAAAACTTCCTTAGTCACGAATCCTTTCCTACAGAGGTCACTATGGATATCTATGGATAATTGATAAAGCATTTTTTTTTCCTTCCTGAACTAATTAGAAGAAGAAGATTCCTAAGACATCACCACTGCTATATTATAAGATTGGGTATTGACTTTCTCTCAAAAAAAAAAAAAGATTGGATATTGACTGGCCCAAGCTTTAGCACACGAGCTTCCTTTGTCAAAAATGTTAATGATTATGCTGGTCGGTTCATGATGGGTCCGTACAATTTTAAACTTAAAGGCCACTATCTTGAATGAGTTCTTGTTTATATTTAAATATAAATTAAATAATATTTATTTCAGTTTCTATATTTTAATCTTTAAAAAAAATTGTTTCTCAAAAAAAAAAAAATCTTTAAAAAAAAAATCAGTCTTCTTAGTAGATGTAAAATGATTAATTACGTTTTGGAGGAATTGCATTTTTGTATTTAGGGTGTACAAATTGAGAGTTTATATGAGATTTAAGAAAAAATTACAATTTAATCCCTACATTTTGGGATCACTTTCAATTTAGTCCTTACTTTTTTCTAGTAATTAATTTGAACTTCATTATTTTTTATTTGTTGTCAAGTTGGTCCCTATTCACTAGTGTCAATCTCATTTGCTTAAAATACTTATGTGACAAATGGTGGGCGCCACTGGCATACTTGAAACTTATATGACTAATAAAATAATAATAAAAATTATTTTAATATACATTAAAAAAATGCCACATTAGCATTTAAATTAAAAAAATAAATCCAAAAACAAAAATAAATCAAATGAATAAGAAATTTAAAAAAAAAAAAAAAATCCTATTCTCTTTTCCCTCACTTTCTTAACAGCAAACATAGTAACAAACAAAAAGAAAATCTCCATCATTATTTTCTCTCACACTCTTAGAATAAAAGCTACCTAAGTCTCTAATCTTTCCCTTTCTCTCACTCTCATTTCCGTTCATTGATGACAACATCATCGACACTCCTTCATCTCATGGTTTAGGGATATGTTAGTTCTCTCCTCCTCTATCTTAGAAACACAAAAAGAAACCCTAATCTGGGCTCTAAATTTACTTTTTAATTTTCATTTCTGTTTGGTTTATTGATTTGGGAATTATGTATGTTTTGGTTTATTTATTTCAGCTGTTTGGTTTCTGAGAAAGTTGAATTTGGTACAAAGATTATGTTTGTTTCTAAAGAAGTTAGGTGAAGATAAAGAAATAGACAATTTGTTTGTTGTTATAGTGTTGTTTGGTAGTTTTGGTTCTAGACTATGAGAAAAAAAAAAGAATAGAAAGGAGATTTTTTTTTTCTTTTTTTGGCTGTGTTTGGTTGCTAGAAAGTGAGAGAAAGTAAAATACAATATTTATTTTTTTATTTCTTCTTGTTATTTGGATTTTATTTAAATGCTGATGTGGCATTTCTTAATGTATACTACTTTTTATTTTATTTTATTTGTCACATAAGCTTCAAGTGTGTCAATGTTGCATACCGTCTACCATGTAGACATTTTCCACAAGTGAGTTGATTATAGGAACTAACTTGATAGCAAGTTAAAATATTACTTTATCTTGGGTTATGCGATGTATGGTGAAGGAAAGCTAAAATCTAATCTCCAATTTTGATAATAATATGGAGAGAGAGAGAGAGAGAGAGAGAGAGAGAGAGAGAGAGAGATTGATTGATGTGTGGTAATTCGGTAAAAGATTAGGTAGTTAATGTTAACAATTTATTACATGGGTAGTTTACAAAAGTTCACTTTTCAAGTGTTTAAGGGAAGTTTATCTATATTACTAATAACATAAAAATTAAAAAAAAAAATTAAATAAAAAAAATGTCAAAATGCTAGCTGGAAGCCACCCTAGTTCAATAGAAAACTCTCAAAAATCATTTAGTAGAAGATGAACCTTAAGAAAGTCTTTCACTCTGTGCTTTATCAGCCTTTTCCAAGTAATCTTGATGGGACTAATTTTTTTATTCTAAAAATGGGATAGCAATTTTATCAGATTTGGCAGATCAATGAGAGCAGCACTAGCCACCCCCGGTATGGCAAGAATAGTAGAAATGGAATAATAAATCAACATGCAGGTAGAGCACCCACTAACCAATGGTCCAATCCTCAAGGATCACTAAAACCAAACCAAGTCCAGTTCACCTATAACCTCCATTTTTCAAAGATACTTTCACATGGTTGTAGACATTGCATTTTGTACAAGGTGGTCGATGCCATACTGATATCGGCCAGTAGTACCATACCGGTACCGGCCGTAGTACCGTGCCGGTACATGTACCAGTATCAAAACGCCAGTGTTTTGTACCGGTTTAAATACCAAACGTATCGGCTATATATCGGGCGTACTAGCCGATTTCAGGTGTACCGGCTGGTACCGATTTTTTTTTTTTTTTTTTTTTTTTTAAGTTTTGTAATTTTTGAATTTTTGCAAGGGCAGAGTGGTAAGTTATTAGTATTATTTGTTTTCTTAGTATGCAATGAACAACTAAGCTTTTTGTTTTTTATAATGTGTTTTTTCTTTTTTTCCTTTTGTTGATGCTAAAGTTTAAAACTATAAATAATTTATTCTAAATTGAGGTAATGTTTTATGGTAAACTTTGATATTTATTATAACGATACGAGATTAACTCCCTTGATTTTGTACCCCTTACGACTCGGGCCCCTGTTCTCCAATGATGTTGGAATTCTAAAGCCCAAGGTTGGTTTAAGGCCCAATCGAATAGAAATTGACTTGAGGAAGTGTTTTTGAAAAAATATAACTCTTTTTGGACTAATTAAGCTTTTGCTTTTTTTAAATAAAGACCATAGAAACCTTAGGGCATGCGTACGCATACAGGCGTATGCGCACGCATGCTTAAGCTCTACATGCGCATGCTTCATGCATGCGTATGCATACATGGGCATGTGTGTGCATCTAGAAACTAGAAAGGAAAGGTTTTCTGCATTAAAACTTAGTTTGGAATGAAACTCACATCGTTTGGGAGCCGGCCCAAACCCCTATTTTTGACTATATAAAGCTTGATATGGTATATTTTCAAAGAAAGATGAATGCTGGTGGTAAAACACATAAGATTCACTAGAAAATAATGAATCAAAGGCCGAGTTTTTCACAAAACATCCTCAAGTCAAATTTTGTTTGATTGAGACATATTTAGGTCTTGATCTTCGAGTTTCAAAGGTTTACAAACTGATTTTGGTTTGGTTGTGACTAAATTGACTAAAAGGAACGGTCAAAATTAAGCTAAGGAACTTTTTGTTTGGAGGTAAAGGTTCTAGCTTCATCTTTGTTTTCCTCTTGTTTTAGTTCTTGTTTTATATGTTTTATTTGCTTTATATGTGCTTTGACATGCCTGTTTAGTTTAGGTTTATTTTTCTTTTCTGTTTTAAGCATGCTAGGTTGTTAGGTTTTAGCTTCTGCTTGTTTAGTGTTCCTATTTTTTGGGTTAGGGTTTAGGGCATGTATGCGCGCACATGCTTATTGCATGCATACGCATACTCGAAGTATGCGTATGCATATAGTTAGGTTGTGCACATAGGCCCTATGTATGCACACGCATACTCATGCCTAGAAGCCACCCTAATTCAAACCTTGTTACTTCTGTTTCCTTGTTTTATTTATGTAATATGCTTCTGTCCTAAGTTGGTATCCATGCTTATAAGTTTTTGCTTCCATGCTTTGCTTTGTTTGTTTGTTTTTTTTATGTTAGTAGGGTTTTGATTTGATTGTTAACTATGAACATGCATTGATGCATAGGTGCTGTGATGCAGTGAGGTAAGCAAGGTAAGTCATGCATTCACGTGAACATGCATTGATTTGAATATGGCCTTGTTTCGTTTGATGAACACAAACATGTTTTGTTGAATGACATGTCTTTGATGTTTAGATGCAATAATATGCTTGTATGATTCTACCTTATGGTGTTTCTACCCGTGGATATGTTTGTTTAATGCCATGATAGATGAATGATTAAACCATGGAACACAATGAGTGAAAACCGAGCCACGGGTCAAGTGGGGTTGAATGTCTAACACCTTCCCACCCCCATGCCTAAACTCCAGACATATGCTTTGGTAATAGATCAGTTCTTCCACGAATGGCACTAATATATGGTTTCTAGACTTAATTTAGGCGGCGACTCCATTTCTCCGCCATGGTCCACCTTAAGTTAAGGCGTACTCACCCATTGCGAGGATGACACCACCCGTTGCGGGCACTTGCGCCCACAATGGTACAACAAGATAATTTAGGCCAATAAGTGTAACTAACGGTAAGAAACACTAACATGACTATAGTCTTATTAATTTTCATATAAGCAATGCAGGTTATAATGCATGCATGACCTGCACTACATGAAACACTAAAAAAGAGGCCACCATTACAAGCTTCCAATATTTCTGAACCACAATTAGCAAATTAAAATGGGTCCTAGATATATACCGAGCCTAACATTTACTCCTACCATAGGTAGCACTTCAATAATTTCAATAAGAAGAACGTATATGATGCAGACATGGCAAATTAATTTGCTACTACATAAATTTGTCTATTCAAGATTTTATTTTATGGAATCTACGTATAAAATCCAATTGAAGTAAGAGTCACGTGATTCTAAAAGTAAAAGTTGGGTTTGCATTTAATAAAATTTGGTCAATTTTGTATTCAAGGATAAAACTATAATTTTTGCAATCTCTGCAAATTAAGGGTATTTTGATAATTTGGTTAAGTCTAAAATTTTATAGGATGTCCCAAGTATCTTAGAATTTATTTTCTTTTGAGTCCAAATTAGTTTTTAATTAGTTATTACTACCTTATTAGGTTTTTCAGTTTACTAGTCAAATTAGGAATCCTAACACTACAAGAAAGAGTTATCATATATATTTATGTTCAATATATTTGAAAAATATAGATGTAGTTGATTAATAAAATATTTAGTGTTTAAGTATTGAGACACATTGGCCTTAATTTTCCCCCCCTCCCTTTCTCTTCTCTCTATCCTTTATCTCTTTCTTGTGGTATTGTTCATAGATAATGTTCATACAGCCCTTGAACACTAAATTTCTCGATTCTCCTTCTTTCTTAGAACCCCAAGTCAAGTCCTTCCTCTTATTGATCAAAAATTTGAAAACCCCATGTTCCTCTCTATCAAATAGCCATAAAATATATATATAAAAATAAATAAATTAAAAAAAAAAATCTTCAAACCCTAGCAAATTTTGAGCCCTAACCCTTTTTTTTTTTTTACAATTCTAAACCCTAGATCCACAAAACATCCTAAACCTTAAACACCTCAAATTCTCCAAATTTGATAGCCTTCTTGAGGTGGAAGAAAGTGTACAACACACCTATTTTCTTTAATGGCTTGGAATTTGGTGAAACAATAATTATGGTTTCCATAATATTATATTATGATTTATTTATTGCCAATAATTGACACCTAGTTGACAGCAAGTGATTAATTTTTTACTTTTAATTGGCTAGTATCCACAAACTCTTTCAAGATAAGCATCAGATTCTTAAAAATTGATTTGCAATTGATCTAATAGTTAAAAAAATAGCATTAAATGCTAATTGACTTACAACTCATTTACTTAATTAATAGCAATTTTGTTTCTTTCTCCTTATTTATTATTTAAAACCTTTTACATATACTCCTTTTTTTGCCAATGACTTTACAAATATATTTGCAATACTTTTTTTTTTTTTTTTTGGTTGAGTTTGTACTACTCCATACTCTTAGAGAAATGATATGTCTACAATATTTTTACAACAAATCATAAGTGGCAGGTTGTTACTGGTTGTTATTGTTAGGGCAAAAAAGTAATATTAGTGTTAATTTCAAATTTGAACTAATAACAACTAACTATCTGTGATTTGTTGTAAAAATTTTGTAGATGTAGAATCTCTCATACTCTTATAGTCTTATCAATTGTAAATATATATCTTGTCCCCTTAAAAATAAATAAATGGCTAAGTGTTGTTTAATGAGGTTTTAAATAATAAGTTTCTCAAATAATAATTAACACATATACTTTGCAATTCTCTCTTCTTCTTTTTTGGGTGTGCCTGAGTCTGTAATACTCATGTCATTTTCTTTTCTTCTTTAAGCCGGTAATACTCTATTAATTGTGAATATTTTCTTTGCCTTCTTAAAATAAAATAAAAAAATAAAATTGCTGGGTAATATAATTGTAAGCATATATCCACGAAGAAATCTTTTTATTAATTAATTTTGGCTTTTCAAAGCTCAAACGGACGAAACATTGGCCGTGTCTACCATGCACAACTTTTAAAAATTGGCAACATGCCAACACATGATATATGTACATTTGCATGATATTTATATTATTCAACTTTCTTAATCCAATAAGACATCCTAACATGTCCAATTTTTATAATAATAATAAGAAGAAGAAGAATCATCCTTGCTTAGCCACCAAGTTTTTATCTAACCTCATAAAAGTAAACCCATTAGAATATTATCATAAGATTTTTCTTGAGGATGACAAAATTAAGAAACAAGTTTGGAAGAAGAAATTAAAATAATTGAAGGCCCACAAATGGCAATTAATATCATATTTGCTCTCACTTGTTTGTATATCATCTATGTGATAAGACTATAAGAGTATGACCGGCTTAAAGTTAGACCCTTTTGGATATACACTACTGTAAGTTTTAAAAAAAAACATTTCTCCCCTCTGCCTGTGTGTGTATGTTAAAAAATACTTAGTATTCTCAAAAGAAAAAATAGTGGGTTAATCCCACATTAGAAAATGAGTATGAGTTAAAGAGGTTTAAAGCCTGTACTGTGTATCCAAGAATTAGACCCTTTTGGATATACACCATTGTAAATTTCTTCAAAAAACTTTCTCTCCTCTTCCTGTGTGTGTGTGTTGAAAAATACTTAGTATTCTATAAAAAAAAATTAAAAAA
The DNA here is from genome assembly GCF_932294415.1 of Quercus robur. Taxonomy (NCBI): domain Eukaryota; kingdom Viridiplantae; phylum Streptophyta; class Magnoliopsida; order Fagales; family Fagaceae; genus Quercus; species Quercus robur. Next base: position 45,066,605 of record NC_065538.1, read on the forward strand.
AAAGTATGACCGGCTTAAAAGAAGAAAAAAAAAAAAAGAGTAGTATGAACTCAACCAAAAAAAAAAGTATTGCAAATATATTTGTAAAGTCATTGGCAAAAAAAGGAATTTATGTAAAAGGTTTTAAATAATAAATAAGGAGAGAGAAATAAAATTTCTATTAATTAAGTGAATAAGGTATAAGTCAATTAGCATTTAATACTATTTTTTTAACCATTAAATCAATTACAAATCTACGGTTACTACCGCACATCCTTGATGCGATGGTCACTCCACAGGTATAAGTACTTATGGGGTGTGGAGGGTAAGGGCCGGGGTTCAAGTCTCCAAGAGAGAGCTTCACACACATATACACTCTAGATTAGGCTAAAGTAGAATTCTATCTTGTATTAAAAAAAAAATTACAAATTTACGGTCTACAAATAGTGTAACTCTTGTCAAGTTACACCAGGTCTAACTTGAACTTATCTCTCTCTCTCTCTCTCTCTATATATATATATATGAACTTGACTTTGATTTATGTGATTCCAAATGAACTTCTTAATAACCTGGACTAAGTTCTTCATAAGTAGGCTGAATCCTCATTAAAAAGAAGGTAATTAAGGCTGTGTTTGGTTCCCGTAAAATATTTTCAAGTGTTTGGTTGCATTACGAAAATTGTTGTAGAAAATATTTTCATGTGTTTGGTTCTATTTTGAAAATGCTATTTTCTTACAAATTTTTCACATTTTCTCAGCATCCAAACAAATTTTATTACAGAAAATTTCAAAATCACAGCCAAATCCCAATCCACAGAACAAATCACAGCCAAATACCCATCACTTGCAACCACCAACAACAACCCACAACCACCGAAATTTATACCCACCACCGAAACAACACCACACACCACTGAAACTCCAATTGAACCCACGGCAGCAAACTTCGGCAATCAAAAGCCACAACCAACGACAAGCAAGCAATACCCACCACCACAAAATAGGAAAACCACCAAAACACCACCACTCACACCACCACAACAACAACAAAAATCAAAATCACAGAGAGAGAGAGATTGGTTCATGGGTTTCCGGCGAAGTCGAAGGCTCTGGGTCGCTGGCGAAGTCGAAGGCTCGTGGGTCGAAGATCGGTGGGTCGAAGGCTCTGGGTTCGTGGCGTGATCTAGGCTCTGGGTTTTCCGGCGAAGTCGAAGATTGGTTCGTGGGTTCGTGGTGCGAAATCTCTGGGTCGCCGGCTAAGTCGAAGGCTCGTGGGTCGCCAGCGATGGGCTCTCTCTCTCTCTCTCTGTTTTCCGGAAAATGATATTTGAAGGTAAAATAAAAACGGAAATCATTTTACACCCAACACTAAGGTCAACTGAAAAGCATTTCTGGAAGAGCCTATTTTCAAAGCCAACCAAACAGCCTATTTTACGGAAAATGATTTCCTGAAACCATTTACACCCAAAACAAACGGACCCTAAGATAAGGATAGGGCTGAGTAAACGAAGGTTAATCGGCAATGAGTTTTCATTAACAGAAGCCGATTGACGAACTGAATTTGGAGAAATATTAGGTCCCTTTTTTCTGGCTTTCATGGCTTTTGTTTTATCTCTATTGTACAGAGTTGGGTGGAGCCACTTTTCTAGTTTTCTTTGCGAATTCGATAACCAAGTACTGTTTTGCGACAAATGATGAGATCAATTTTTGATGTCTTCTCTTGCTTTCCCCCTCATTTTTGGTTACTTCTCCATTAATTGCTTATTCTTTTAGTCATACACTCATACATTCTCTATTTAATCAATAGGCTTGCTTATCCATCAGTCTCAGTTTTTTTAATAACTTCATTGTCCATAGTGATACAAGCAAAATACTAATGCATTTAAATAAGATAGAGTGATACAAGCAAAATATTAATGCATTTAAATAAGATAGAGTGATACAAGCAAAATATTAATGCATTTTTAAATAAGAGGGAGATTTCTTTTTTATATAATTCAATTGTCAAAATAATAGAATATTGGAAAAATACACAAAATCCCAAATATGTGAGAGGTGAAAACAAATTGAAAAATAACACAACACACAAGGCAAACATATGACACAAGAAATTATGTGGTTCAGCCATTTGTTTGCGATCATAAAGTTGCAGTGATTTTAAAAATACAAGATGTGGTACTATAGTCTTTCCCTCTCAAACAATAGGATCAACCATAATCTAAAATAACTGTATATATATTCCACACAAAGAATTCACAATAGGCTAAAAATATTTCCCAGGGGCTCAGTATGATGACTTACAATTAATCTAAACCTATCCCTAAGTATTTAGAGCATATTATCACACAAAGGGGCGGAGCCGGCCGCGCCGGGGGGGGGGGGGGGTGTTGAAATGGCCCCTGACTCCTCTAAAATGCCCTGATACCTACTATATGATGTGTATTTTTTTGAAACTTAAATGATGTGTATTTAAGTAGAAAAGGCACTCCTACTATTATACAACAGCCCTGACACCGAAAAGAAAAAAAAAAATCTCCTCAATTCTCTCACTTTCACCTATTTTACTATTCTTAAATAGTATTTATTTCCAATAGTCTTGATCTTGTCCCATCCATTCTAATATTTACCTATTTTACTATTCTTAAATAGTATTTATTTCAACTAGTCTTTGATCTTGTCACATCCATTCTATTATTACAGTACTTTTCTTCCTTGTTCTAATTTTTCTTTACTTTTCTTATTATAATTATAATGCTATACACATAATATTTTTTATAATAAATTTTACAATTATAAAAATAATTAATTATAAAGGATAAACAACTTACGTTAATCAACCCACTACCTTATTTCCTTTACAAGTCATAGTCCACCGTGACTCCTCTAAAAAATGCATTGATACCTACCATATGATGTATATTTAAGTAGAAAAAGCACTCCTACTATTATAAAACAGCCTGACACCAAAAAGAAAGAAAAGAAAAAAAAGCTACTCAATTATCTAACACAATCACACTTTCACCTATTTTACTATTCTTAAGTAGTATTTATTTCCAACAGTCTTGATCTTGTCCCATCCATTCTACTATTTACCGATTTTACTATTCTTAAATAGTATTTATTTCAAATATTCTTTGATCTTGTCCCATCCATTCTACCATTCACAATACTTTTCTTCCCTGTTCTAATTTTTCTTTTCTTTTCTTATTATAATTATAATTCTATACACATAATATTTTTTACAATAAATTTTACAATTGTAAAAATAGTTAATTGTAAAGGGTGAACAACTTACATTAATAAACCCACTACTTTATTTCCTTCCCAAGTCCTAGTCCACTATTTTAACAATTATAAAATTTATTATGAAAAAATTGTTTTTGTATGACAATTCAATTAGTATGTTCTATAGTTAACTTTTGTAGATTGATTTATTTTTTTAATTTATTTTAAACAATCAAATTATGTCTAAATTATATATATTTAAATTAATTTCTCACTTTGATTGTTAGTAACTATGATTGATTATTTTTGTTTCTTTGTTTTAATAATATGAAATATATACTTGTAGTTACAATTGTCTATTTATTTTGTTTTTATTATCTATTAATATTTTTAGATTACTTTTGTTTTTAGTATTTTTTTTTTCAATCTTACCCCCTCTAAACTCAAATTTTGGCTCCACCACTGATCACGCATCTTAATTAAGCATATGATATGTGTAATTAGCTTTCTTCAACCATTAAGCATGTGCCTAATAGAAGGGGACAACACCACTGTGATAAAGACCATTATGTCATCAGAGATCAATTTGTCTAGGCTAGGACATAGGCTGTATGGTTTTGACTCTACAAACCTGCTCTTTTAGTTGTGTTAAACGAACGGCTAACTCTGCTGTGCATGCTTTAGCAAAATATGCAAGACAGGTAGATGATGAGGTTGTTTGGTTGGAAGAATCTCCACCACCCATTCTGGAAGCTTTGTATTTGGATAATGGTTATTTCTTTTTTTTTTTTCGAGAAAAAGATAATAGTTATTTCATGAATGAATGATTATGGTTTTCACTTCAAAAAAAAAAAAAAAAAAAAATCATTCGCATAAATGCTAAACAAGCCTTATTAAAACATTGCTTGTCGCCACGTCAAAATTTATGACATATTATTGGACATCTCATTTTCTGATTCATATTGGATCAATAGTTCTCTATCAAAAAAATATATTGGAACAATAGTTCTCAATTTTTATTTTTTTATTCTTGTCAAAAATCTTGTAACTCAGTGGCATTGACCAATTTTTTTATAGGAAAATCTTGGGTTTTAATTTCTATATTTATTATGAGAGAGAGAGAGAGAGAGAGATCCTTTACCTTTGGCTTTATTTGTCTTCCCCTTACATGCCATGTGAACAAAGCCAACTTGTAGTGCAAATGGGCCTACAAAAGTAAATTGCTAACAATACTAGAAACACAACTATTTTCACACCAACAATCAAAATTTTTTAATTTGTATGATTGTGAGTAGTTGATAAAAAGTGGTGAGTTGTACAAATCAATAATGAGCAGAAAGTATCCATCACTCACAATAGCACAAATCATAAAATTGTAAAATTGAGTGTGTGATTTATATCTAAATTTATTCCTGCCACTTAAATGCAAAATAAGGAACTTCTATAGACAATAGCAAAAGACAACCTCAAACATGAATGGACTTAGAGGGCATTACTTGAGGGCATTGCCAAAAATCCTTCTAGAAGATCATTACAAAGAAGTAACACCCTTGGACTTCATCATAATTTACCTAATCACTACCCAAAATATTAAATAAATGTTAGGCATCTCGAAGACTCGAACGTGATTAGACCCTAGCAAACTTAAAGGAACGCTGTTATTATCATATTAATTAATTAAATAGTAGAAGAAATAGTCTAATAACTTACATATATGGAAAAAAATGATAAAATTCAAAACCTAACCTGTCCTTGGCAAAAGCCCTCAATTCCACGTGAGATGGAATTGTATTTGATGACGAGTCTTTTTTTTCTCATGAATCATAATGTCTCTCTTTTATTCAAACCACGTGAATCCTTCTAGTCATCAATTAGGACTCTTTCTCTTTCTCCACCCAAAAAAAAAAAATCTTAGGATTCTTTGTTAAAGTTTGATTCTTCTGATTCTCAAAAAAAAAAAGAAAAAAAAAAGGGTTTGATTCTTCTATTTTTACATTTTTTTGAAAAGTCAAACATAAGGACAGACTGAAGGTAATTGTATGTGGGCCCCACTAAATGCAAAAGCAAGATTACGACCGTGATGGGCTCAGATTCAGATAACGTAATAAGTGTTTTTTTTGGGTGCAAAATTCCAAACATGTGCGTGCGTGGTCATCGCACTGGAGAAACGTCTGGAACTCGCTTACTATGGTCGAATATGCTGACGTCATCACATTACCACATTATTCTTTGCCATTGCATTGGTGGATGAATTGCGAAATTGTCCCTTCATGGGTACAGCAAAAGTTTCAATTTTTATTTTATTTTTTATTAGTCTTACAAATTCCAAAAAAATTACTTGCAAGTTAAGTTTTACCTTCAACAATTTTTTTTTTTTTTTTTTTTTCAATAACTCTAAACATTTTCAATCTCGTATATTTTTATGTAGGAGTGTACGCTATTTCATTTAGCCCATTAACATGATAAATTTGATTTAATCCAATCCAACATCTCTTGTTTTTTTTGAATTGATGGATATAATGGGTTTCAAAATTATTGAAACTTGGGTTTGGTTGGGTTTTATGATGACAATATTTTGAATTCATATAATTTAATTTAATCCTTATTATTAATTATTTGAAAAAAATTAAATTATTTTTTGAATTTTGATATTTAGTTTAAATGAAGTTAGAATATTAGACCAAATTGTATAAATTTTTATAACTTATTTGAATAATGAACTTAAATAATAAATAAAAATTTAATATTTTTATTAAGCCAAACAAAATGGTTAACCGTATCCAATATTTCGACTAGTGTAGTCCATCAATTTCAGGATTTTAGATTAGCCGAAGTCTCCCATGTGAAGCAACAAGGTAATAGGCCTACACATCTTTTGGCTAAGCATGCCAAAGAAATAGATAGCTTTGATAATCTAACCTAAATAGAAGAAAATCCATCGCTAATTGATTCCGTTATTTCTCATGATTTATGAATTTATCTTCTTCTTAATAAAGTTCCAATAGTTTTTCATTAAAAAAAAAAAAAAAAAGTTCCAAACTAATGACCCAACTTAACCAAACATGATCCTTATGGGTTGGATTGGTTTTTAATTTCATCTAGTCATTGTTTTGTATGAGAATAGCAAAATTACCCCCAATTAATAAAAAATTGTGATTTAATTTTTCAATTTTCTTTTTTGGTTAGTTTTTGTAATTATATAGCAAAATACCTTATAAATAAAATCATTTTACAAATTCCCTAATGATCATGGAGATTAAGTTGTCACATAACATGTTTTATAGTTTCAATCCTTTTATATTTCATGTGCAAAATACTTAATAATGAGTGTCAATTTTGGTAAGGATTTGAGTTATCTTCCTTATAACAAAAACTAGATGCAAATGCATGAAAGCAAGATTTCAAAAGCACAAGAAATCAAGCAAAAGAGTCCTACTCCAGATAGAAATAATTAAAATAGAGGACAAACAAAAAGAAAATTAAATCTTAGGCTCCTTTATCACCCACACAGCATGAGTCTTTGGCCGTGAAGATAAAAAGGCACGTGTCCTAATATGATTACTAAAGGACATAGAGGAATTAGAATTCCCTTGAAATTTAGTCAAAAAACTCAAAACTTTTAATAACTCACCAATAATAGGTACAGAGCCTTTAGACAAAGGATGAGACCTATTTGCCACTCGCTTATGAGGAAATAACTTGAAACAATTAGGATGAGTGTGACTGGAAGCACCACAAAGGTGACAAACATGAGTAGTTTTAGAGCTACTCGGCTTCCTAGAAGGAGATCTAACCTTAGAGGTTGATAGAAACCTTAACTTAGGACAATTAGGTCTAATATGACCAACAATATGACAATGATGACAAGTGGGGACAAATTCAGATTTTTCTTTCAACCTAGGAGGAGTTTTAGACATAGGTTTAGAAACTTCAGTGTTATCATCAGAATTTTTACCTTTGTCTATCCTAGCAAAATTATCCTTCAACTCTTCATTATTCCTTTTAAATGGAGGAATATAAAAATATTTTTTCTTTTGAGTTAGATTCAACAACAAGTTTGACACTAGTTAATTTTTCAACTTCAGTTTTAGATTCAACTAGTTGCTCTTACAAATTAACTTTTAATTTTATCCACTTGAGATGAAATTTGATTTTTAAATTCTCAGTCTAATTATTGGCTTCATCCAATTTTTCAATCAAATCATCTGTTTCAAGTTTGACCTTTTTAAATTTAGCTTTTAATTTTGTAGAACATTCAAGAGATTTCATACAAAAATTATAAAACATGCAATAGGCATCTTGAATATCATCATCATCATTCAACATAAGATCATGCAAATCAAAACAATCAAGAGTTTCATGACAACAGGGGTCAATAGATCATAAAACAATGATTAAAACCTAATCAGAGTGTGCTCGCTCTGATACCACTTGTTGGGTTAAAATGAATTAACCTCTTGCAAATTAATTAATTAATTACCCAAGTTAATTTATTAGGTTCAATTACATGCAATGATGTGGTAGTACAAACAAATCACCAACTAAACTAAATGCAGCGGAAATTAAATTTGACATAGTGATTTGTTTACGAATGAGGAAAATCATCAAGGTAAAACCCCACTGATTGATTTTAAGGTCATCACTCCCAAGAATCCACTATTATCAATCACAAGCGGTTACAAGTATAAAGAATCTTACCAAACCCTTTGGCTTATCCCGAAATACCAACCTACAGTTGAACCCTTACCCCAATACCCAATTGGACTTGTATTGTAGTGGTAATCTTTCCGCTCAATGCACGAATCCCAGTACGTGACTAACCAATGATGCACGGATCCTAGTACGTGTCTAACTCCACAGCAACCCTTTGATTGTTATAGTTGATTTGTAGCAGTTTCACATAGAAACACCAATAAAATCTTCAATGTTGGTGCAAGAGATTTTGCTTAGTTACAGAACCTAAAGGCGTATAAGAAACACAGTAAGAACTTTTTCTTCTATAGGAGAAGGCTAAGGTTTCAAAAAGAAAATCTTATGAAACTCTCTAAGGTTAGGTTTTTCTTTTTCTACTATCTCCTTTAAATATGAGCTTAAAGGGCTCTCCTATTCCAAATAGGTTTGCATAAACCTTTGGCTTTCCTAGTCCAATAAGGATTATACAAACCCAAAAACAAATAGCCTTCGTAGAATAAAACATTTCTAGCTATATTCTGAATCCCGTAGTCTCGACAGATTCGGTATGTATTGAGCTTCTGTCGAGAGCTTCCACTTTAAATCTCAATAGAAGTCCTTTCTGTCGAGATTGCTGTCGAGCTTTAATGAACAGCTTTTTCGTCACTTGTTTCTTGGTCAGATCTTCATGGCTTTAACACTTGACTTGAACACTTGTTTCTTGAAGTACTAAACCCATCCTAGATCTATCTAATTACAAGTAAAGTACATTTTGTTAAAAGATTAGCTAATAAAATTACCCCCAATTAATAAAAAATTGTGATTTAATTTTTCAATTTTCTTTTTTGGTTAGTTTTGTAATTATATAGCAAAATACCTTATAAACAAAATCCTTTTACAAATTCCCTGATGATTATAGAGATTAAGTTGTCACATAACATGTTTTACTGTTTCAATCCTTTTATATTTCATGTGCAAAATACTTAATAATGAGTGTCAATTTTGGTAAGGATTTGAGTTATCTTCCCTATAACAAAAACCAATTAATGTCTTGCTTGATGAAAAAGAGGAATCATCATGGAGCATGCCAAGTACAAAAGAGTCATTTTATATTGTAACAAGATCATATTTGTTTATTTATGTTTTTTTTTAAAATATAATGGATATACATTTATCATTCAAGAATTTGTCATTCAGTTTCTTTGATTGATTAGAGGAAATGTATCATAAACCCAAGTAGTTATTTCGTATTCCCATGACAATGCTCTTTTCTCTTATTAATAAAATTCATTATTTATGTATGAGAAGGAAACGTTGTCCTTAGACTATTGAATCATTTTTTCCCATAAACCTTGAGTAGCCTTTTAGCTCGTCTGATTTAAGGCCCAATCTTAGTTTATATATATAAATATATATATTTATATATATATATATATATATTACACTGGTCAAACGAATTTCAACTTATTTTTCAACCATAATTATGGATTTTAATAAATTAATGCAACAAAAAGTGAATTTTAATAAATTAATGCAACAAAAATTTATTGAGTAATAGTATATATGAACAAGGAGTTATACCATTTGTAACTTCGAATTCATCCCGAATCTCTCTCTCTCTCTCTCTAACTCTCTATTGTCTATATAAAGTATTAATTTATAGGCAGGGGTTGATAAAAGTCCTTTCCTTGCTATCTTTTCCTCTAATCTTATTGACCTAAATTCCTATTGGAACAAAATTAACAAGCTCAGCAAGCCAAAAAGAAAGAGCAACAAATTTTATTAACATTGTATTTGTACACGGTTGCCTAAACTTTCATTAGTTGATAATTGCCTTCTTGTGTAATTAAAGATATATTCTTTTTCATGGGTTCAGTTAACTCAACTATAAAGTTTTTTATTGTCAAATAAAAAATATAGGATTTAATTTTCACTTACACTAAAAACTAATTAGTATTTCGGTTTAATGATAAAGAGCAATCATTAGAAGCAGACGCTGTAAATTAAAACTATTTCTAAAAAAAAAAAGATATATTCTTCATATATAAAAAACAATCTTTAACTTGTCATTAGAAAAACTCAATTAATGTCATTTTTTATGATAAAGAGCAATCAAAATGGAGTGCAAAAAAAAATTGTTACTATATCGGTTGTAACAAGATCATACTTATTTATATATGTTTTAAAAAAATAGTGAATTTACATATATTGCTCAGGAATTTGTCATTCATTTATAATGCTTGATCGGAGGAAGTGTCTCATAAACTCGAGTCGTTATTCATTATTCCTGGAACAATGCACCCCTCTTAGTCTCTTACTAATTAAATTCATTATTCATGCATGAGAAGGAAACATTGCCCATGCAGTAGTATTGAATCATTTTTCCTATAAACCTTGAGTACATTGTCTACAATTAGTAGTACTATAAGCCTTCTATATTTTTCTTAAGTCTTTTAGGAATTTTATTTTTTATTTTTTTATTCAAGGACCTAATCATATTTTATAGCTTTTTATTTTACACTGGCCTAACAATTTCTAAGTTATTTTTCAGCCTTAATTAGGAATTTTAAAATATTAATTTAACAAAAAGTTATTGAGTAGTATAATATGAACAAAGAGTTAAATTGATTGTAACTTGATCTTTGATCCTGATCCCCTCTCTCTCTTTCTCTCTCTCTCTCTAGACACACACACAAGGGTTGATAAAAGAACTTTCCTTACTATCTTTTTCTCTAATCTCAATGTGTGTTTAGCAAAAATTATTTTTGCCAACTTATTTTACTATTCAGCTTATTTTTGCTATTATTTATGGGCTCCATTGCACTTTTTGATACTATTCATCAATCCTACTATACTATTTCAGCTAATTTTTACCTTTATCTACAGTACTTTCAGTAAAAAGTTTTCAATTTTAGCAAAATAATTAAATCCCAAACAGGCCCTTATTGACCTAAACTCCTATTGGAACAAGAATAACAAGCACAGCACGCCAAAAAGAAAGAAGTGAAATAAATTTTCTTTGTTGCATTGGATTTGTACAAGGTTGACTTTTATTACCTGATAATTTCCTTCTTGTGCAATCAAAGTTCGAATCTTGTGTTTTGCAGTTGTTTCCACATAAGAAATGCAAATACGCAAATACATTCTCCCATTGATCATTACTTTGACATCACCAACACGTTATATCTACAGTACTTTTAGTAAAAAGTTTTCAATTTCAGTAAAATAAGTAGATCCCAAACAGGCCCTTATTGACCTAAACTCCTATTGGAACAAGAATAACAAGCACAGCACGCCAAAAAGAAAGAAGTGAAATAAATTTTCTTTGTTGCACTGTATTTGTACAAGGTTGACTTTTATTAGCTGATAATTTCCTTCTTGTGCAATCGAAGTTCGAATCTTGTGTTTTGCAGTTGTTTCCACATAAGAAATGCAAATACGCAAATACATTCTCCCATTGATCATTACTTTGACATCACCACACGTTATATCTACTAATTCTTTTAAGGAATTGGGTTTACCTGTTTTATTTCACCTTATGTATTTGTACAGGTTTCTATTTCTAGATTCAACGGATTTTGCTGCACTAAATTTGCCACTAATATTCAACAAATGATGTAAGATGAACTTTTTCCACAACATGCTTTGTTTTGCTTTATTTTTCTTCATACTAGTGAAGCAAAATATATAAACAACGACCCAATTACCATGGCCACTCTTGGTATAATGAAGGATCAAATTCAAAAGTTCACTGCAGTAACCCGACCCTTGGAAAGATATTTGGGACATAAATATTATCCCCAAGATTAATTGGCAGAGTAACTACTATGTTTGTATCATCATAAATAAAGCACAAAATATTTTATGTTTGATTGGGTTCTTTTCATACCGAAATCTAGAAGGCAAGTGCAAATATGTAATTTGCAAGGTAATCAATGGGTGACGTTTACACTGTTGCCACCAACCAACCTGTAGAAGAAGAAAAAATGCCCCATTCCTCTCTTTGGTTCCCATCACCTTCGTATTTCCACAATATAGAATTCATTATCCCCACAATTTGCCTATCATGTTCCAAAGTTAAATACAAGTCTTCAGCGACCTAACACAATCTTCAGTCTTCAAAATCTCCACACACCAAAGAAGAAAAAAAAAAGAAAAAAAAAACCCCTCTTTAGAGTAGAAGAAAAATAAAGAGGAAGCCATGGTTTTAGCCTCCCAAAATGAGCTACCATTCAATGAGAATGACTCACAAGACATGACTTTATACCATGTTCTAAATGAAGCCAATCAAACCATGGCTCTCAACACTTCTTTTGTACCCCAAAGACACCAAATCAATACCTCAAGCAGCCTAGAACCAGCCCGGAACATTGGCAAGAAACACTATAGAGGCGTGAGGCGTAGGCCATGGGGGAAATACGCGGCGGAGATTCGTGATTCAGCACGACACGGTGCCCGTATATGGCTAGGCACATTCACAACCGCGGAAGAGGCTGCCTTGGCTTATGATAAGGCTGCTTTTAGGATGCGTGGTGCTAAGGCTCTCCTTAATTTTCCAGCTGAAGTGGTGGCTGCTTCCTCTGTTCAAAGATTTAATCCAAACTCAAGCATGGTGAGCTCAACTAGGCATGATTCAGAATCAAGTGGTAGTTCTAGCACACATTCCATTGGGAATTCAAGGTTAGAATCTGAAAGTAGCTGTAGCACAGCTGGGGAGGCCGGAGGGGTTTGACAACCTAGAAAAATAGGAGCTTGGTCAATTATTTATTATGTCTAGCATACATAGGGACATCAAATTTCATGTAATACTAGGATGTAGGTGTGTGTGTGAAGGTTTTTTCATTTTGTTTTGTCAGTGTCCTTAATTTGACGGGTCCTTGCTTGTGTATATAAAAGAGGTCTAGTTGCTCATTAAAAAAAAAAAAAAAAAACCAAAAAAAAAAAAACAAAAAAAAAGAGGTCTAGTTACGAAGTTTGTGTTGCTTATTTCCTTTGCAAATGGTGAGAAATGCTCGAATGTACCTGAAATGTACATCTCATTCATTTTAATGTAATAAGAAGGCCAGTAAGGCCACAGAAATGCAAAGTATTGAATGAAAGGGAAAAAAAATATGTTATGAAATTGAGTTAGTCTGAAACAAATATAATGTATAGATATAATCTTTGCTTTGCTTGATGAGAATCTTGAAGCCCCATCTCAACCTACTTATTTAGTATGTTTCAAGAATAATATTCCCTCTTTCATATGATAACAAATTATGCTAATTAAATTTGTGTGAGATTTATCATTTACATGAGAGAAAAGACCTTTATTTTCAAAATATAATAATTTTTCTAAAATGTTTGTGATAAAGTAATGTGGATATTTTGGGTAAAACAAGGTTTTCCAACGAAATATATTTGGTTCAAACGCTGGCTTTATTTGTGGGCATAAACAAATTATGACAACAATTTATGTTTTAATAATTAAACCACAGAACTGGTGGAATAGTTTGGCCGTTTGGTAAGAGATTTTTAGTAACATTTTTAAAATTTTCAAAAATCATTCTTTAGATTTTATGAAAATACAAATAAATGAAAAAAAATGTATAAAAATACATATTATAATATTTAAACAATAAAAATTATTGTTTAAATATTGTTACCAAATAGGGCTTGTGTCCGCAAATAAAATAGAATAGAATATTACATGCAGGTCATATCATAAGGTCACAAATCACAAGACAACTGGTGTGAAACTGTGTAATTCCCTGGACCAAACTATATGCCACATGTGTCTTGGGGCCGATGTATGAGTGTTTATTATAACTTTTGCTGCCATCGGATAAGCTTAAATATCGTAGAATTTTGTTCCTTCGTCGTAGAAGTCACAGATTGAATAGTGGGATTTTTTTTTTTTTGGAAATGAAAGATTATAATACAAGTATAAAAACAAAAACAGCTGGTCCAACACAACTAACAAATTTTAAAGTTCCTTCATATCGACACGTGATAATTACCTCGAGGAAAATTACCTCGTATGCTTGTGCAACGGTCCAAGAATTTGGTAGACTGGAAATCTGGAATACATTATAAAACCTGTTGGCCATCTAAGTAGAATCTTATTTCCCTTGCAAAAGCGAAGTCCTACCTACTTCCATGTTTGTTTGTTTTCGTTTGTTTGGTTTGTTTTTTTTTTTTTTTTTAATCAGTAAAGGGCCCCCTGAAACCGTGTTCAAATCTAAACCATTAATTTCTTTATATTTTATAATATTTTATTAACTAAAGTGTCTTATTTAGAGTCATTACTCATTAGGCAAGTCACAATTTTTCTGGTCTATATTAAAAATTTGTGGTAACATTTTTTTTATTCACTTACTCATAAATAATTAGCATATCTGGTATATATGGTAAAGGAATGTTTTTTTTTTTTTTTTTGCTAATATGGTAAAGGAATTTTTATTTTGTATAGTTGGTATAAAAAACATACTGTATTTATTAGGTTCTAAAAGTTTAGAACAATTGACAAATCATGAACATAAATTTGTCTAGATATAAATCTTTAGAGTTTATGAAGTCATATTAGACAATACTCAAAGTGCTGCAAGTCAAAATTCAAAGAACATACATGTTGCAGGTTCAAAAAGTTAAAATCAGATTGGTTCGATTGATCAGGAGAATTTTTCAATCGATCGGAAGTCACAGATTAGCAAAAATTAGCAAACATAAAAAACTCATAACTTGTTCATTTGAAGCCCAAATTGCGATCCGTTTTTTTTTTTTTTTTTTTTTTTTTTTTTTTTTTTTTTTTTTTCTAGTATTTAAAGGACATTATAAGCTAACCCTAGTTGTGGTTTTCAGAGAGAAAAGAGTGCATCGTATGCCTCCAATTTTAGATCTAGGGTTTTTGTACCCAAATCTCTCTCATATCTTCTACCAGCAATATTTCTTGAAGAAACTCAAGATCCGATGTTGTAGAAGTTGTTGCCATCACTAGTCATCAAAGGTATTAGAGATTTAAACCTTCAAGGGTGTTCTTGAAGTCACAAACTAGAGAGTTTGTGTTGCTAAACTCTTGAGTAGGATCTCAAAGTCATAAGCGTGGGAGCTTGTGTTTCAACAAATCCAAGAGAGAAGAGTCTGTGAATTCGAAGCTTGTATGTGGTCGTGTCAGTAAGATACTACTAGAGATAGCAATAGATTTAGGGTTAAATCTTATTGTAAAAACTTTAATTCTTCATTAGTGGATTTGTTTACTTTGAGGGTAGTTAGGTCAAATCCTCCTTAAGTTTTTACCTTAAAACGGTTCGTTTCATTGGTTTTCTTGGGCAATTGTATCATTGTATTCTTTATTTTTCCACAGCTATGGATGATATGATCTTTCATTGTTTAACCTAGATCTCATAATTAACCTAAGTAATTACTTGGCTAATATATTAGGTTAAACAATCTATTTAAGATGGTCTAAACAAACAAACAATCTTTCTTATATAATTACCCCCATATAAATGAGAAGTTATATATAGCCGTCACATCATATACCACCTCATGATGAAGAGTATGAAAGGCGGGAGTTATTTTCTTCCTCCATGACCTTTTTTTTTTTTTTAAGAATATTTTCTGTCCTTTATTTATTTATTTATTTTTTCTGAGTATTGGTCTCACATGCACAAACATATAAAAATTTGCATACAATGAGTGGTAACAGAATAAGCTAGGCTGTTTGATCTCTGATTTTAGGTGGCATGTATAAGATTTAACAAAACTTTTAATGGAGAAAGAGTTGTCAGTGGTATTAGATTGTATATAAATATATATGTAAGGGACCGGAGACATTTGGCTAGTACTTGAAGGTTGGATCTCTGCTTGTTAAACCAAATAGTGAAAAAGAATCTAAAATAAGATTGAACTATACAATTCAACATCTCCATCGTCGACTATAAGTTAGGGTTGTAAATGATGGCTATAAATGTCACACGATATAATATTCCGAATCAATAAATTCAATAATCAAGATTGTCTCTTTGTACCGTTTTCAAATTTGATTAGGACCCCTCACAATTTGCCAAAATTAATGTATACTACAGGTTTTGTTTACACCCAGTTGTTAACTACACCAACATGGGTGTTAACTACACCAACATGACTGTCTTTTCCTATAATATGTCGTCTACTGATCGAGCACTAATAGGACAATTGAAACTTGTTCAATGATTTCGACATGGGCATCAAGTTGGTCTCCTGATGAGACTCTCTATATTTTTAATTCCAAACTCATCTAACTTTACTATATATGCCTTAACAATCTGAAAGTCTTTCCTGACTTTATAATATTATTAGAGAGGCTACCAAATTGGTTGAGGTCCAAGAAGGATAATCACGCAAAGTGCTTTTAAAGAACCCACTTCACAAGCTCACTCCCAAAAATATTGAATCCATTGGACTCTGGATGTTTCACCAATTTGGTAAAGCTTTAAAGTTCTAGAATTGATGCGCCTTTAATCATAACGTAAATTTGTCCTCAAATTTTAATTAAAACATCACCACTGATTTCATGATGGTTGTCAATGTGGACTGTGGAGTACTATACTACTATGTTGATAATTTTATAGTTGGATAAAAAGAATTTGAACTTTGGATGTCTCCGTCAAAAATACCATGAGGTGTTAGCCAATTGAACTATAAGACTTTTAATAAATTTTCATAATTTTTCACACGTTGTCCACATTTAACATATGAAATAAGTGATCGTATGCCGACGGTCTATATTAAAGAGTGTGCTATAACTATGTCACGAATAGGGTGAGGATTATACACATCACAAATATAACAAATATTTCAACATCAGGAGAGAGTGAACCCCATAAATTACAGAATCTTCTCGTTGATTGCATCCCCTCCTTGCAAAGGGTCTCGTACATTTGTAAGCCACCAGAAGCGTGTGTTCGATGTAGGTATGGTGGGACACACTCATTAGCCTCCTACAATCAATGACAATATTTGATGATGTTGATAACTTCTTGTACATCAATTTCAACATGAAGCTTAGTTCAAGTCAAAATATTCCTTTGGGTATATGCGGATATTAAATGATACTTGCGTAGATTAAACTCTTGTCTAGCTAGATGTCAAAAGAGTGATATTAGGGATAATATCAATTGTATTACATAAATCTTAAATATTACTAATATATGCCAACTTCAAAAATAAAAAATTGACAATAACAATAATTTTGTTTATTAAGTTGTGGATGTGACATTAATCATATAATTTGTATGGATTTGTATTAAAATAGCTAGTACCTTAAGCTTTTTTTATTTGACAAATCATGTTACTACTTAGAATGATTGCAGGGTGATTCATTTAAACAACGTACAATCACTTGTGTGGATGTTTGGACACATATTAGGCATCGAGGTACATATTGAAATTCATTTTGCTTCCTAGTTGTCGTGTTGCTGCCCGCATGGACTATGACTACTCTGTAAAATCAGAAATGCTTCTCACATACTGAATTGTATGATTGTATCTTCACCTGCCTTCACACTAAAATTTATTTTAAATTCATCTCTCTTCCTGTTTATCGAGGACTGTTTATTATATTCTGCTGATATTATGAATGAGCCTAAGTACTTAAAATGCTAATGTTCGAGCAACTAACTTCACAGTTATTGCATTAATTGCCCCTCTTTCAAATTTATCTCTAATGAGTTCTTAAATAGGGAAATTAAACGCTTGGATCAAAGTCAATTGATACATATTAGCTTAAAATATTCAGTCAGGTGATGTATGTATATAAATCAATCCTTCGTATTGACCTGTTCACTCATCCACAATGCTTGTCTACGTGCAACAATGCTTTTTACTAGATGCATGGATGCCTAACTACAAATAATCCAGACCATCCAATTCCATACATATATATGGATGGTCCATATTGCAAAGAATGTCATCTAGATATGCATTTACAATCACAACACTGTTTTACATAAATTCAACTAATTAAGTATATTGGTCTTTTACTTGCCTCAGTCATTTTTCTATGGGTAACTCATCCTGTGCATTATTTGTCAAAAAGAAGACAGCAAACTGTCCAGGAAATCACTCCCCAGGTCCTGAAACTCAACAACATCAAATTCATTCCCTGCCATTCTTTTCAAAGCAGGCTGTTCGATCATCATATCAACATCTTGTTCCCACTCTCTCAACACTCTCTTTCGAGGATTATAAACTTTCTCACTGCAACCAAGAAATGTTTCTTTTTCATCTAGATGAGAAGTTATAGAAGAGTTGTTCACATCAATTCCTAAAGCCTTGGCAACCGTCTCAAGTGGGAAGTTAAGAAATGCCTTGTGGCCTCTAATTCTCAAAGAAGCCTTGTCATAAGCCAGAGCAGCTTCCTCAGCTGTGTTGAAAGTCCCAAGCCAAACTCGAGCGCCTTTTCTTGTTGAGTCTCTAATCTCTGCAGCATACTTTCCCCATGGCCGCCTCCTCACACCCCGGTAGTGACGTGTAGCCACCTTCTCTACTCTTACATTAGTCTCCGGTAAGCACGAGTCTGTTGCAGAATTGCTTTCTAGCTTGTCATTACTCGACTGTTGCATATTGTTTGCAGGGCTAATACCATCAAGAAGCTCTTCCCAGGCCTCGGCTCCCATTGATATCCACCTTCCTAGACTTGGTAAACGTTGTAGAACTTTCATCGACCTGTCTTTCCCATCAAGACTAGGCAGTCCATCCCAGGAATTTGAAATTTCTGATGTATCTTTTGTTCCTTCACCTGCTCCATCCCCACCAATAAAGCTTGCCCACACGTTCTCTAACATTGCTCCAGATGCTGCATAATCTTCACCATTTTCAGCCATATTGCCAATTACAAACTCTTTTATCTCCAAAAGTCACATAAAAATATAGAAGAGGGGAGAGGGAAGATTTGGAGTTGAGAAATATAAAGCATTAGAACTAGACGCGTAATTTGAACAGCTCAGACTCAGCAATGCTTTATCCTACTTTCAACAATGGGAATCCAGTTGGAAACTTGTGGTTTCATCCACTGACTGCTAAAATCAAGGAGGATATTAGGATTAAAACACCATGAAAATAGCTCAGGCTGTATATTATATGGCTCCCATGTTGACTTGTGTGGTTGGTCTAATCATTTGTATAGATACTATGTACTTCGTATGTCATATTGGAAAACCTTCCTACAATTCATGATTAATTACATAAGAAACAGAGAAGCAGAAGAATTGAAAGCTGGCTAGAGTATAATTTACATTTTTATAATTGCCTTTGCGTGGTGCACATATATTTTGGCATGTTTGTACTATACCTCATTAGTCATACCTTCGTCACAAGACACCTTCAGATACATATTATAATATTGTTCTTCTTATCCCTAATAAAAAAAGCAACTGTGGCCAATGGCTTTATGGCCTAATGGCATATGCAATCCATGTGTGTTATTACTATCCTCTGCATTTAAAATGAATTTACATTTTATAATTCAAATTAAATATTACAAATTTAACAGTATATCTAGTGTCATATCATTTGGGTCATATTTGGGTCATTATGATTGAACTTAGAGATAAAATATTAAGCTTGAAATGGACTGTAAATTGACTTTATACATATTATAATTTTGTATTCTTAGAATAATGGAAGTAAGGCTGCGTTTGTTTCGACTGAAAATGGATTGGGGAAAACAATTTACATCCTGTCATGTGTTTGGTTGCGCATGGAAAATTTGGTCAAACGGAAAATCATTTCCATTGATTGTAAAATACCAACCCCACACCTGTAAATTATTTTACACTTTCATTTTACCTTCAAATCATTTCCACTATCCTCAGAAAATTTCTCTCCTCACTCACTCTCATCACTCATGCCAAGCCCAAGCCGAAGGACGGAGAGAGCTATCGTTGGTGAAGCCCAGATCCAATCCCCGACCTACAGCCCCACCGGTCTAATCGCATAGCCACAACTTCTCCATCGTGCTCAAACCCATCTTCGATGAACCATGAAACCCATCGTCATGCCTGCAAGCCCCTCTACCAATGAAGGCAATTTCTCATCTACTTCACCTTCATCCTCTCTCTCACTTATCGACCCATCCTTCTTCCACCCATGCCATCGCTGCCTTAATTAATTAATTAATTTATTTATTTATTTTGTAAAATAACATTTTTGCTTGGGTTTTGGAAGATTGGTGGTTGGGGTGATTCATGGGTTTCAGTGGTGGTGGGTTGGGGGTGAGTTTAAGCGTTGATGGTGGTCAATTGGGGGTGGTGGATCATTGGCTATGGTGGTTTGTGGGTTTCATTGGTGGTGGATTATGGGTTTTGGTAGATGGTTTTGATATTGATTTTGAGATTAATGGGTTCTGATTTTGATTATGATTTTTCAAATTAATTGGTTATGTGGTGGATGATGGTGGCTGGGTTTGGGAGTTGAGAAAATGGCTGAGAAAATGTGAAAAATTTGTAGGAAAATAACATTTTCAGAATATTACCAAACATTGGAAATTGTTTTCTGAACTGTTTTCCATTGCAGAACCAAACATCCGCATTTCATTTTACTTACGGGAAAACAATTTCCCTTGAAATCATTTTATACTCAGAATTGACTTTCCGTTGAACCAAACGTAGCCTAAAATAGTATTAACTGCAAATGGCAGATTGTAAGAATTTAGATATTTAAGGGATTAGCAGAAATATAACAAAAAATAAGTGTTTACGTGTAAATTGTAAACCGCGCTAATCAGTTGTTGAAGTTACTGATTTTACAAGAATAATACTTGTGTGAAAAAGTGTGGTAACGTTGTTCTAGTAACATTGTTTGTATTTTTTAGAAATACATGTGGGTAAAAAAGTGTGTGAAAATACGTGTAATATTATTTAAAACTAAAAACATATGTTTAAACACATGAACCAAATGTGCCCTAAGAACTTCGTTGTTTCTTTGAAAATACATTTAAGAAGAAGAAGGGCATTTTTTAAATACTTGTTCAAATATAGATCCTAATTCAAAGAAATCTTTACATTTCTCCAAGTTTCAACATTTTCTTTTAATTTTTCCTCATCTTTTTGAATAGCCTTCCTTTTTCTTTTTCTTTTTTATGCTGAAAGAATATTTTGAATAACCAAGTGGAGGCAAGGGGATTTTCTAGTACATGTTTGAAGCTCACCATAGTAAAAAGGTGCAAAGGGAAAACCAGTTCCATTTTAGACCACTCCATATTGCCACCTTTTATGCATGGAAAACAGAAATTAAAAAATAAAAATAAAATAAAATTATGCCCATATAATTAAACCGACCCAAATAATTAGGTACCGTAAACCAATGTGCTTGGTAACCATATTATTAGGCTGGCCATTTCTTGAGGCCCAAGAATGTTTTGGATGACGAAATCTGAACAGCTGGGAATACAATTTAATTAGAAGCCGCACGCGTCACCATAAAATATTAACAAGAGAAAAAATTTAAAACGACACAAAAGAAGAAGTTTATGTGCTTAACATTAAAGCAAGAGATAATACATAGATGCGGTGATATGACTTTAATATATCAAAGAGAAGAAACCTTTTTTTTTTTCCCTTGGGGTAAGTCAAATGAGAAGGAATTTAATTAAAGTGATTGAGCAAGAACTTGAAATCTCTGGGTGCATTTGACTTCTAATGGGCATGTTGGAAATGTGCTTGATGGAATAATGGCCGAAGGGTTTGATTTTGATAATTCTCTCTTTTACGTCCTTGATAGTATAAAAATTAGGCCAGGCAAATGGGTTAGGCCGGGTCAAGTTAGGTGACTCATTTTTTTATGTGATTTTAAAATATATATATATATATATATATGTATGTATATATGTATGTTTTTCAAACTTAATAAGTCATGCAACAAATTATTACCAAAAACAAAAAACTAAACTTCTAACCACCACACTTGGTACAGAAAAGGCACAGCTTTTTTAACAAATTCCAATACTTAGGTTCAAATCCACCAATAAAACTCAAAAAAACCAATTAAATATATATGTATATATTCAAAGTTTACACAATTCAAATTCAAAGTTCACTAATGATATCATAACTATAAAATAACAAACAAAAATTCAATATCAGAAATTTGATGTCATTGACCATTTCAAGTAATCATATTTCTTACGTGCACCTGTTCATGTTGCACGTAAAATAAAAACAAAGAAAATGTAACATATTAGATAAATAAGAATAATTAAGTAAATATTTAAAATGAAATGCACCTCAATCTACTCAATGTTAGTAGTAGATCCAACACTAGAAATCTTCATACTTGTAAATAACAGCTCAAGTTGGCAAGTAGCTTCATTAATTAGTTTACACAGAGAGAGATATGAAAAATTACCCTCACTATGGTCCGTGGCCAAATGGAGGTGCCCTGTGGTTGTGCCACTACCCGCATCTGTGATTGTGAGAAAGAACTGGACAATTTGAGACTCTTTAGAACTGGATAGTAATAGTGAGAGAGAAGAAGAACTGAAGCATGAAAGGAAATAACTTAAGTCCGCTACCATCTGCACGCTTAGTAAGGTAGTGGTTGGTTACTTGGATAGCTTTAGTGTTTCATTGTTTTAGTTTTTATTTTTTATTTATTTTTATTTATTTTTAAAATGGTGTGGCGAGCACATTATATATATATATATATATATTTTTTTTTTTTGAGAAACTGGTAAGGAATTTTAATTAAAGCAAATATAACTGAAAAACATCCTTCAAATCACGTGGTAAATCTTCTAACCACACATCAAAATCTGCGGATGCAACTACTCTACGGGCAATGGCATGAGCAAGCTAATTGCCCTCCCTCTTGACATGACTAAAACTACAATTAATATTAGACACTAAACAATGAATATCAACAATACCATTTCCAAACATAGTCCTGGAAGACTTGGTTGCAACAAGAGCTTGGATAACCCACAAGGAATCACCCTTCTCCTCCACGGATTGAAGACACAGCTCCTTGGCAAAGACAACAGCTTTTCTGGCAGCTAAAGCTTCCACCATGTCCACAGAACCTGGATGCCTAATTTTCTGGCTCATCGCACCAATGGTCAACCCCGTCGAGTCCCTAATAACCACCCCAAGACCTGCACAAGCCTGCTCCTTAAACAAAGCCCCGTCAAAGTTAACTTTAAACAAATCAGAGGCAGGCAGTTTCCACCAAGTATATCCCCAATTCGAGCAACCATCCGAGAGATCATTTTATGCACATCATGGAACTTCTTCAGCAAATTAGAGGCCTGATGACACACCTCATCAATACCCCACACCTTTTGTCTCTCCTGAACCCTATTCCGATGCTCCCAAATACTCCACGCAACCATGGCGAAAAGCTCCACCAGCTTGGATGAAACTTCCCCACACAGAAAGTGAAAAACATCTTCAGAGCATGGATGCTATCTTCATTTGAGTCATAACACTGCTTGCAAAGACCTTCAGCCACCACTTGCCACTTGAACAAATTAAGCTTGGTAGGCAGCGCCTCTCGGACAGCTCTCCATAAAAAAATGTCAAACTTTTTGAGGCACCCGAAGTTTCCAAATGCCATGCTACAGCCTTTACCCACCTCCACAGATGAAGGAACACCTCGGGGACTCCTTAGCATCAAAGACATTACCGGACTAAAAATATTTAGCCCGGAAAACCTTATACACCAAGGAATTTATGTCATGGAAAAAACATCCGAAGATCCCTAAACTCCATGCCTCCAACCGATTTAGAAGAACAAAGAGTCTCCCATTGAACCCAATGAATTTTCCTAGAATTTTCTGAACAACCCAACCAAAACTTTCTAATCATAACTTCAATATCCTTAAGCAAACCAATAGGTAGATGAAATACACTCATAGAACCACTGCCTTGATCATTATTTCCTTACTGGCCTCAGAAAATAACTTCTCCTTCCAACCTTGCATACGAGTCCAAATCCGCTCCTTTATAATTCATTATTTCTTTGCATACAATGTACATATAATTCATTGTCGTCTAAAAAATAAACTAAACAAAGAAATAATGAATTATAAAATGTATCTTTTTTTTAATTAAAAAAAAGGACAATTTAAAAAAACTGGGTCATCGGTCAACTCAGTTTACTCTGTGTCAGGTTACTTTCCTTTGGGTTATCAAATCGAGCCCAATTTTGCTTATTCTAATAAAAAATTACATCATGTATGTACAAATTGGAGAAGTGGGTTAGCCTTCACTGGGCTATTAACTTTTACAAGTTTTGGGCCTCTAGTCTAGAACAAAAATTATCAATAGTGAGGAGCATGGCAAAGGTAGCAAAACTACAGCAGCTCTGGCTAAAGAGAAAGAACCGACTGACTGGTCTATTTCTACATTCATTAGTAATCCTTTTGAATTAAGTTTGTTTTTTGTTAGCTGTGAGTAGTTGTGCTGGGTTAGAAGATCTATAAACTTAGTAGCTGTTCCTGCTGCCAAACTTTTTGTTGCTATTAAAGCTGATTTTTCTTGTAATAATCGTAATCTACCTCCTCAAGTTCTGGAAGCTTGCCTTTGATTCTTAATTAAATTATATTTTATATAATTAAATTATATTTTATATAATAAAATAAAATCTCTCCGAAATTTTTTTTTTTTTTTTTTAAGGAAGAAAAAATCTCCGACTTTGATATGTATTTATCAATCTTTCATGCACAGACTTTGTCCTATTTTGTATTTACGTTCAAAATTACACCAAGTCGGTTACTAATTAAACTCAGACTTCCCCCACAAACTATTACGGTTAGGAGCTGGCAAGGGAAGATGGCAAGCAGCCGCCTAGCCAAAAAAATAAAAAAGGTCCTAAGTTTTCTTTCTATCTTTTTAATCTTTTGTTGTTTTGGGTGTACAATGAATTTTGTTTGTTACTGTTAGGTTTCACAGAGCTTTGTTAATAAATAATAATATTCTACTAATTAATATTTGTCATTTTAAACTTTAAAATATATTGAGTCAGCCTGATTATGTATAAAATTAGAATTGATGCTGATTGTTAAACTATAAGAATGGAATATCTATATTAATTACTGAAAAACAGGTTATGTGGCCATAGTTGGTAGGGGTAGTTGATCAGAATCTAAGGCTAATTAAACAAGAAAGGTTTGGTTCCCAAACCCCAGCAACCTAGGAGAATAGAGAAGTGTAAAACTAGTCAACTCTCCTCACCGACTGGGTAATATTTGGTCATGACAATTCAATAGGTACGAGCCAAGTAGCCAATTAGATGACCTCGTACTATTACAATATGAAAGATATCGCAGCCTTATTCACCATATTTAGGAGCATCATCAGCAAGTTTTTGCTTAGCTCCTATCATCAGGTTCTGATAATATGGAATTCTTCTATAAACATTCTCTACCTCTTCTTCTTTTCATTCTTCAATTGTTATGCTTCAAATCTATAGGTCAAGCTTTGAACAGCAATGTCACAGCTTTGTTAGTTTTTGGTGACTCCACGGTCGATCCAGGAAACAATAACAATATAAGAACGATTTTTAAGGCAAATTTTCGACCTTACGGGAGAGAATTTGCAAACCATACACCCACAGGAAGGTTCAGTGATGGCCAGCTTACCACTGACTTTGTTGGTAAGTTTTCATAGTTTTCTTCTCCTTTGCTTCTGTTTTTGTTCCTTTTGCTTGCCTAATGCATTGCAGAAAAAAATGAGGCTGTAAACTAAGGGAGTTGGCCATGAACACTGATTATATTCGACTCCCTAAAATTAAAGCATGTTTACATCAGACGAGAGAGTATTCATAAAAGATTTTCTCCTGTTTTTTTATTTATAAATAGGTCAATGTGAAACCTAATTTTGAGGATTATCTAATAAACGTACCAAGCACAAGTAAAACTCTGTGGTCAGAAATAAGCTGACAAGCATATATATAGAATTCGTGAATAAACAAGTCCAAGGAATAAGCTCATGAGCAGAGAATTGTGTCATGCTTTGTTAATAAAATTTGTTATTTGGCTCGATATTTACGTGGAAATTATTATTGTTACATTTTTTATATTTTAGATCCAATTTATTCTGAGCTTTTTTGCGTCAACTTAAACTTTTTTTAAAATGAATATAGGCTTGTTTGTGAGATTGAGCTTGAACTTGTTTTGAGACAGTATTTAGGTTAATTTTGGCTTGATTTATAACACAACCCGAGATCAAATTACTTGAATTTTCAATACATTTGAGTTCAATTTATAATTGAGCTCGAAATAGGCCCAAGTCAAGCTTGAACACCTTATTAATCTTGCCTAACCGAATTCAAACCTTCAATACTCGACTAAGTCAATTAAAACTGTGCACTAATTTTTGAATACTTTGGTTATGTCTGGCACAGCTTCGTATTTAGGCATAAAAAAGTATATTCCACCGTATTTGGATCAAACTCTAAGCATTCAGGAGCTGGTGACAGGAGTTAGCTTTGCGTCAGGCGCCTCTGGATATGATCCACTTACGCCAACGCTAAGTGTAAGTGCTTCACTCTCTCTTCGCCACGGTAAAATAATCTAGGAAATAATACAATTAAAACTTTCTGTAAAACTTCATGTTTATATCATCCAATTATCTATTAATACATCAAATTTATTTAAATTAAATATTAGTTAGCTTCATGCAAAACAGAAGTTACCAAATTTTTAATTAGAAAAGGAATTATGGGTTTTAATTAGTTTTTTAAATGATAAAGTCTCTATATATAAAAATAAATAAATAATTTCCTGTCCTTAAATGAAAGACTTCAGACTTGGTTGGAATCTCATCTACAAAAAATAAATAAATAAAGTCATTGATATCCTGATATGTGATAAGAACAATCATTATAAGGAGGACACCATAAATTTTAAATTCTCTTGCAACTATATATACAAAAAGAGAATTTCTTCCTCTTTTTTTTTTTTTTTTCCCGACATTTTAGTGTCAGTTTGAGAATAGCTTATCTAACTTTTTGCTGAAATTTTTTTTATAAAAGTGTATTAGAATATATTTGTACTTTGAAATTTTTTTTAAGAAGTGAGAAAAAGCGGAAAAAATAAAGTTTTAAAAAACTATATGTAAAAGTTAAAATTTAAAACTAATGTCAAACTCACCTATGTGTGTACAATAGCTCAACCTCATATTACATGTTTTTGCTGCTGGATAGTGCCCTCCCAATTCTTTTCAGGATTTTATCCTATGATTAATATGACTAGATTGTACGGTTGTATTTAATATTTAGCATGAAATTACCGATTTTTAATGTTGAAAAATCAAATAGCATAAAAGATGATTAGATGATGTTAAATATTTATATATAATCAATGCTTTCAAGCGATTCAATTATTTAGTGAATAATCCACTAAGAGTCTTGTATTTTAATTGGTAATTCATGGTGTTTTCAACAAAAATATTTAGGGTTTAAATTCTTCCACTCCTAATTATCGAATTATCCAAAAAATAATATTGAATGTTAAATATATTAGCAATGTGATGTGTTATACCATATTGCATATGCTAGAGTGAAAGCAGAAGAGGAAGAATAGGAACACCGAGAACACGATGGTTATGTGGTTTTGCCTATGTCCATGGAGGAAATCCTTAAGGGTTACATCTTTATTATATGAGACTGTAATACAAATCCTATATTATAATGAACTTTAACATGAGTATATAAAGGCAACTAAACTCTAGACTACTAGTACAAGCAGGAGTGGACTTGAGCCTATTACATTGGGTTAATATGTCTAATATATCTCTAACACCCTCCCTTAAACTCAATGCGAAAGCTCGATGAAGGTTTGAGATTGGATAAGTATGAGCAGATCCCTTGGAGTTGCCATGGAGAATACCTTTGAAGAAACCATGATGAAGAATGTGCCAATTAAGCGATTTTGGAGCTTTAAATGGAGAAACGGACTCCAAAATCAAAATCTACATGAAAAATTAAGCAAAATAGGCCCTTTCAGAAATTTTGACTTTTAATCAATGGGCAATGTAAGAAGTCAAAGTCAACAATAATCATCAAAGTCAATGGATGAGGTCCAATCTGGGTCGGTCAGTCCGGTACCAAGCTGAGGCACATGGATCCACTGAGTTTGTAAACTGATGATGTGGCATGAGGTGGACTAAGGCTGATGTGGCTTTACTTGCGTGGCTACTAATGTGGCTTGGTGATGTCATCAGATGACGTTAGATAACATCAACAGATTCTTCGGTGCGTGCTTCAATTCTAGCACGTGGAGATGAGGCCAGATATCCAGGAGGTGCGTGAGAGTGTGTGGGAGGTCAAATGAGGGCCAAATTCTAAGGTTCTATAGATCGGCAGATGACAAGGCCTAAATGTTAGCATGTGTGACCAAAATCCGATCTTGGAGTCAAGAATTTGTGGCTGCGCATAGAGTAAGTGCTAGAATCTGTGGTAGCGCGTGAAGCTTCTAGTGGAGACAAAATTCCTAGGTTTTGGTTGTGGGAGGCCATGAAGCATGTCTATGTGGTTGGTTTCATCAGGAGAAGGCCTAATTTGCACATATCTGAAAGGGAGAGGCACATATTGCTTAGGCTTATGATCTGAGACACTCAAGGCAGCGACGATGATCCATGGGAGCTGTGTGATGACGTGGGGTATTAGATGATAGTAAGACCATGGTTTTAAAAACCAAACCTGTCAAACAACTGTAAAGGTAGTGGTTCCCGGTTTTATGGTCGGACCATGATTGGACTGATGGTCGAACCAATGACATCATAATTATTTAATTAATAATTTTAAATTATAAAATATATATAATAGAATATGTAATAAGTTTGAAACAAAGAATATTTAGTATATAGTATTAAAATAACAAATCCACAACTTATATATAGTATTAAAATTATTTAGTATGAAATTAACAATAAATAATAAATTAGTCATTATTTCAAAAAAAAATGTATTATTATTTATTATTAAATTTATATGGATTATTATTGTGCATTTATATATATATATATATATTATGCTTTAGTTACATATATTATATCTTATTATTATTTATTTATATGATTAAAATTGGCAATTGGCAATCGGCAAGTAACATTTTACTTAGTTCTTTTCCTCTGTATCAAAGTTCATGAAATACGCTAATAGCCCAAAGGTTGCCCAAAGCCCAAAAGCAAAAACACACCCTTAAAAGAATGACACTAATACCGATACATACACTACAAGACAACATTGAAAAAAAAAACCATTTAATACCCCACCTACCCCACTTTCCAACCAACCCGGCTTGTTTTCTCTCCTTGTTATTTTGCCAAATCCCTCTTAGAGTATTTCCAGCAGATTTATCAAATTTTTATACTGTTTGGAGAATGCACATTGACTTTTACATTTTAACTACTCACTTTTTCAAATACATTTTCTAATAGATTCTCTATCCCATTCTCTATCTCATTTAAATATTATTTTTTTATTCATTATTTATTCTTTTTTTAACAACTACACATTTTCCAACATTTTTTTTATTCAATACCTGATTATTATAATAGAAAAAAAAAACATTTGAAGAATGAACAGTTGCCCATCAGACTTGATGAGTTATTGTAGCCAAAAAAAATTCCGGGTATAGAGAGTCTATTGGAGACTATTTTTATGGTGTCATTCTCTATTATAGAGATTTTTATGCATTTAGCTACACCATTGGAGATACTCTTAGTCATCCTCACTTCTTTAATTAAAGTTTATTTCTCCCTTCTCTCTCAACTTAGATCTACTTCTTCTACTTTTCTTTAAGACTTGTCTAAGTTGTCTTGGTCAAAATGCTTGTGTGTGCTCATATAGTCAAATGGTGCCTCCATTGAAGAACCCCTCTCCTCAACTACTTTTTTTTCTTTTTCTTTTTTTTTTTTCTATACTTTTTCTTTTTCAGAGGTAAAGGATGGTCATAGTTGATTATTAATTTTTTTTTTTTTTTTCAGATCTTAGCTATCTAGTCAAAATTGCTGCATTTTGGTATTTTAAGCAAACCAGCCAATAACCCGTTCAACCATACTGGTTTTCAGTTTTTACTGTTGAACCAGCCAGTTTTCAGTTATTCTCGGTTTTTAGATAATTTTTAGGTTTTAATCATAACCAGATCGGATTAGTGGTCGGTTTTTGGTTGAACCTGCCAATCCGGTCTAGTTTTTAAAACCATGAGTATGACTAAAGAGTGTTAGCAATACACAAGTAAAATGTATATCACAATCATATAACATAAAGTATAAATAGTACAGTAGTACAAGTGTATAGTAAGGCCAAGGATGGGCTTGGGTAAACCTAGCAAATTGATTGGGTTGAATTAATCGGTTTACAATAAGTTAGATTGGGTTTGGGTTGGAAACAGGACTTTTTAAATAGGTTGCGAGTGAGTCAGGTTGACTAAGATATAGGTTAGGTTAATTAGGTTATAGGGTAACCTATATTTTTCTCATGCAGTATAATAATAATAATAATGTTGTACTTGGATTTCTTTCATTACAAATAAGAGAACAAATAAAAAAGACTCAAAAATAAAATTTAAATAATACATAAATCCTTAAGTTTACACAATCCACAATTTACGAAAAATATTATCACCATAAATAAACGAAGAAAAAAGACAACTAAATTTCATAGACCATATTTTCTTTTTTTTAGGTACAGTATATCATCACCATAAATTGTTTCATGGACTAATACTAAAAGTTGATTAAAAAGCAACTATGATTATAAAAATGTTTAAGAGATAGTGTGCTATAAAATCAAGGTGTGTCTATAACATCTAGTATTCAAATCTCCCCCTCTCCAATTGAAATTATCGAATTAAAAAAAAAAAAAAAAATCATGCACCATTAAAGAGAGTTCAAAAAACATATTGAATTTTTTTATTTTTTTTATCTTAGATCATGCAAAGTTGGTTACAGATTATAATTTGCATTATACCTTCAAATATAAAAGAAATTAATAAGCAAAAGGTTTGTTTTTGTTTTTATTTTTAAATAAGATCCCTTCTTTAAAAAATAGGTCAAGTAGGGTCGAGTATTGGTTGACCCGGCCTCACTCGGCATTTCAACAAGTTGGGTTCAGGTCTAGTTATTTCCCCTCAAATTCTATTAATTTAATGGATTTAAGTCCAATTCTTCTGGGTCTACGCTTGGGCCTTGAGTACACAATCAATATGACTTTACTAAGTACATAGCTATCAATTTTTTTTGAATCAGAACTCCTTCAACTCTAACAATGGAATATCTAGTATGGACAAAGTTTAGCTACAATTTCATTCAATATTTTTTTATTAGATGTGAGTTTGGAAAAATACAATATTAGATTACATTTTTTTCTTATATTCTTTATACTTGCAAAATTTCTAAAATATCAAAGATCAATAACTATGCCATCAATTAAATGTTTAAAATTCAAATTTTTGTAGTATAAAATTATACATTAAAAATAAGTTTATGGATCAAATAGTAAATAACATTTGATTGGCATGAAATTTAACATGTATATTAAGGACATAAAGAAAATGCAAT
This sequence comes from Quercus robur, assembly GCF_932294415.1. Lineage (NCBI taxonomy): Eukaryota > Viridiplantae > Streptophyta > Magnoliopsida > Fagales > Fagaceae > Quercus > Quercus robur. The sequence goes on from NC_065538.1 coordinate 45,098,001, forward strand.
TCAATGATTAGATTTTCAAAATATATAATCATATTAATTTTTTTAGTGCAAGTTGTAGTCATTGACCACAATTAACTAAAACTTTGTCAATCTAGTATTTACCTAATTTCTATAGAGCAAGACTTAAGTACAGTACTTAGGTGTTATTCCTTAAGTTCCCCTCTTAAAATTCTATCATGTGAATTTTTTCTCATAGAATAAAAGTGTATTTTTTAGTTAAGTAGCCACATAGCTAAATTTTAAGAGGGAAATCTAAGAAACAGCACCTAAGGTACTGTACCTAAGTTTTGTCAATTTTTATATGTAATGGCCGAATGTTGTCCAAATTTTTACCAACTTCTCAAGGAGTATTTTTTTTTTTTTTTTGCTACTTTAATTTCTATAAATGTTTGCCTGGACATTAAAATATTAAATCTAAATCATCCGTTCGGGTGGATTAATTTTGTCTCAGAATGTAATTCCAATGTCAAAGCAACTGGACTATTTTAGAGAGTATAAGAAAAATATTGAGCCAGCGATTGGAAACCAAGGAATCGAAAATCATATCAATAATGCAGTGTTCGTCATCAGTGCTGGTACAAACGACTTCGTTGTCAACTATTATACTGTACCAGTTAGACGACAGAGCTACAATGTCTCAAGTTACCAGCAATTCTTACTTCAACAGGTTAAAGAGTTCATTCAGGTTTGCATCTCCTGCCACTTTTATTAATTATTATCAAACAGATATAATGATAAATATCTTGGTCATTGCTTAGCATATAGATAATAACTAAGGATATATTACGAACTAAACATGATCACCTTTTATCTTGACAAGTATAATAAATTGAATATTAGGTGAAATTATATTATTTTGGTCATGATATTTTGTGGTTTTACTAAAAATAAATGTATAGTCTACTAGCATGTCCTGATAACCTTTTTTTTGATAAGCATGTCCTGATAACCTGGTTAGGGTACTAAGCTAGCCATATGAGGTTCATCTTGATTTCAACCTCACAAATTAGCCAATAATGAGAAATCCAATTCTTTAGATAGAAGAAAGAATTAGAATTTGTAGAGAACAATTTATTTAGCAAAAACTGAAAACTTTTTGTTGAAAATACTATAGATAAAGGTAAAAGTTAACTGAATAATACAATGAAACCTATGAATAGTACCAAAAAGTACAGTAGAATCCATAAATAGTAGTAAAAATAAGTTAGAATTGCAAATAAGCTGAAATTTTCAACTCGTCCTAAACGCACACTTAATTTTAGAAACTATTTAGTTACTATAACTTTTCAAATCCAACCATACAACTTTACCAATTCAATCATTTAATCTTACTTAACCATCATTCTTCCTTTTTTTTAACTCTTCTTCTCTCCATTATTTCTTCATTATTGGTACTCTTCTTCCAACTCTTTCCCTCCCTTTCTTAACTTTTTTTTTTATCCCAATTTTATTATTCATAAATTTGTTATTACTCCCCTTGCACATTTCTCTCTCATTTAGTCCATGTTTTTCCCTTGAAAAAAAAAAGGTGATTACTCTCTCTTATAGCTCTCTTCTTTTACAATTCTCTTCTTTAATGGATTTTTTTTTTTTATTTTTTATTTATTTTTTTTTTTTTTAATTCCTTCTCGCTGGTTTGCTTTGGGTTGATGAGTTTTTGTATTTTTGATAACCCCACTTTGGATTGATGTGTTTTAATGTTTTCTATTATGTTTTCTGTCACGGATCCCTTCTCTCCCTTTATAGCTTTTGACTAAATGAAAAGTATTAATTGTTAAAAGTTAATACACGTATTTGCTTTTTTTTTTTGAGGAAGAATACACGTATTTGCTAAGTGAGTATATTTCTTTTAAAAACAATTAATCATAATATATTATCTTCAATAAACAAAATAATTATATATTTGCACACATTACATTACGTGGGTTTGGGTTTGCAATTAGTTCATACAAAAGTCTATAACCTAATCTTAATTTGGACCCACTCTTTAATCTCTATAATCATGAGCTATTATAATCTCTTAGGCTAAGAGCTTATCCTGAACAGATTCAACAGAAGCAAATAAACTCAAAACACTCAGCTCCTAATGTCTCTCAAAGGATTGTCCCACTCATTCACACCTTCAAGTGCTGCCCATATGGGACCAACTACACCCACGCGCGTTCCCTTTCACCTCGTGCACTCAGTCATACACGTACCATTCCTTACCCATTAAAGTCAGACCCTTTCCCTCACCGGCATAATCTGAAATTGGGTAAAACTCGTTCACACATTTATGAGCAGAGCATGGGCGTGAGTGTATAATAGGGTGTGTAATAAATCCTACCCATCTGGAATTTGTGGTTGTATATGTACTTGGTCCTAGGTCTTTTCGCTTACAATGGACCACTTCCTTCTACTAAAAGGAATGTGTATCGTGTGACTTTACAATAATGTCTTCAATCATGAAGCTAAAATAATGTGACTTTATAAAGCTCCCATTGTCTTTATTACCCTCCTTAGTTGATTTCTTTAATTTGTTTATCACCCTCCTTATTTCCTACACCATTTTCATGATAGCGTATTTCTCCAAACATCTAAATAATTTTTTCTCTATGCCTAGCTCTAATACCAATTGATACAAGATATTTTGAGAGGAAAAAAAGAAAAAGAAATATTTAGAGAGATCAAATGGTAAATTGCTGAATTGAGATAATAGCATTCACTCCTTCAAGTACTACAAGCGGGGGCCAACACCAATCACACCCATAAACGTTCGGATGTTCCCTTACATCTCATGCTCTATACACGTTTCACCATTGGACCACAAGGTAAGAGGAGTAACTGGTTCTGTCTCTGCTGACAGAGTTAGGAGAGCAATGAAGGTAGTGATGATATGGGGTTGGAGTGATCGAATTGAGATATTAGCTTGCAATGTCCCCCCTCCTCCCCCAAACATGTACATAATAGCTAGTATAATACATTGCTGGCATTGTCTGAAATTTCAATCAAAAGATCCATATCTACTTATCCAGCTGAGTTGCCAAGTTAAACAAAATGATAAATGTTACTATGTTCATAAAACTTTCATAACAAATCTTAAATATTAGGTTGTTACTGACTGTTAGTTTGTTACTGATGGATAAAAAATTAATTTAAATGATATGTTCAAATTATAACCAGTAATAATTTAATACCTAAAATTCGTTGTGAAAATATTGTAGTTGTAACACTTTAAAAAAAAAAATTGTATAGAAAAAACACTTTTAGTCACATATCCCATCATTAAAAAAATAAAAAATAAAATCACCAAAATTAGTTTTGGATGAATAAAATCATCCAAATTAATTCTAAGACTTCTAAAAGCAACCCGAGGAATTCATTGAATTTTTTTAGGTAACAAATTTGTTAGAAAATTTCAAAAGAAAGCAAAACCCCATACATAGTATATCAAGGATCTGTCATGAAGTCAATTATTTACTTCCTTTGTTCTTTCTCCTCATAGTACTACTTACATAAGTTAAATTATATTGCGTTTGGGATTCATGAACACCTTTTAACTTTAAACTCTGGATCAGAGCAATTTATAATCATTTAAGGGCATACCCCAAAATGGAAAGAAAGAAGAAGCCACAACAAAGAATATCTAAGAAAAAGAAAGAAGAAGAAAAGGAATGTATGGACATGATTGCTTTGAAAAATATGATTTGTAAAGTTTAAAACAAATTCTCTCTTACTTGGTACCACAGAGACACCAAAATCATCTAGAACAAGAAAGTCCAATAAAGCCCTTTCTACAAATTAAGGGTGTCAATTAAATGACAGATTTTATTCGTTGAATTAAATGACAAATTTTAAGTCACAATCTGGAATATCCTATGTTATGCAAATCTGATGAGATATCTGTGTTTATGCTTTATAGGGTTTGTGGGATGAAGGGGCTCGAAAGATAGCGGTGTGTGGGCTACCTCCAATGGGCTGCTTGCCAATTGTTGACACCTTTTCTTCCAACAATACTTTCACCAATCGTAGTTGTATCGAACAGTATTCCTCTGTGGCAAGAGATTATAATCAAATGCTTCAAACTGAATTGGATGAGATGCAACAAAGTTCAGCAAATCATGGTGCCAAAATCTATTACGTTGACATATATGGACCGTTGTTTGACATGGTTCAATACCCTGAAAAATATGGTGAGTGGATAGTTTTTTGGGTAACCCTAAAATTGACTATAAAGTAGGTTCTAGTTAGTTCAATTGGTTAAATATCTTATTATAGAGTAAAAGGTATGAAATTCGAACTCTAATTACACCAAAAATATATCAACTGGTGTTTTGACATGATAATAAAGAGTAATTATCATAAAATGAACGTCATAAGTTGAAATTCTACCGTATCTAAAAAAATTGGCCATTGAGGATTATGCCTAAATCTAACTTGAATTCTTTTTTTAGAACTTTAGTACAATCACAACTCACTGATCAGCTGTGATTTTTGTTGTAGGGTATGAAGAGGTTAATGTCGGATGTTGTGGATCTGGATATGTAGAAACATCAATTTTGTGTAATCAAGCTTCAACTGTGTGCACCGATGCTTCTAAGTATGTATTTTGGGATGCAATACATCCTACTGAAATGGCATACAATGTTGTCTTTAAGGACATTCGTTCTACAATAGATCTCATCACCAGCGGGTAAGATTCAATGATCAATTAATCATTGCTTGCAAAGCAGAGATTGATTTAAACATATGATTATCACTTCCTAGTTCCTATATACTAAAGCTCAATATGAATATGTCCAGACAATAAAAAGGGTAAAATAAAAATATTCCAGTGGCCATCAATATCAGTGATCTTTGTTCAAAGAGCAAATTGTGAAAGATTTCTTCTACCTTGCTTTCCGTAATGGATTGGTTTGATTTAATCTTACTCGAGTTTTTAATTTAATTTTTGGGAAAGGAAGTGCCATTACCTTTAAGATTAGAGATTAAATTCTATAAGGATGGGGTGTAAAACCCATGTTTTACACCATCCAATAAGTGACTATCATATCAGCATTTTACTTAAAATTCAATATATCTTATTACACCTAATAACATCTCGATAGATTCCCAATTTGGTTCGATTTAGATATGAGTATTAGAATTGATTGAGTGTGATTATGTTTATTCTTAAATATGTGATAAGATGATATGACATGTTGGGATTGAAGAGGTAAAACATGAGTTTTACACCATATCCTTATAGAATTTAATCTCTTAAGATTAATGGGAAAAATGAAGAAATTTCACACAAACATAACCAATTATGTATATAATACAAGTAGTGTTAATAATTTATTCATACGAAAGTGATATTAGTCTAATCAATGTTAATTTGCCACCTTAACTATTTGCGAAACGGATATGAAAATTTTAAGTAGTGTTATACTAGACATTTACTATGGTACATAGGTCTTACAAATTTATATGTCATTTTTAAAATTATAAAACAATAAGGTAATGAAAATGTTAATTAAAACTACTATAAATTTTACTATAAAATATTTATAAATTAATATGTTAATGAATGTGATTAATGTACTTTAACAATTTAATAACTGAATGTTTGAAATAGTTTTTTTTTTTTTTTTGACATATCCATTTGTAAGTCTTATCACTTATTTAGTGAAATTTGTAGTATTTTGTTCATCAAAAAAAGAAATTCGTAGTATTTTTTATTTGAGATAAAACTTAGGTACATTATTTTAGATTTAGTATATTAGGTTCTCAATTGAATTCAAACACTTAGTTGCATTCACCTATAAAACACAATTAGTATTATCTTTTCTAAGAGCATCCTCATTAAAGGTGCTAAAAATGCTAAATACTATTTTTTAGCATTTTTAGCACCTCAAATGATAAAAATCCACTTCCATCAAATATGCGAAATCTTAAAAGATTTAGCATCAAGCTATAGTGAGCTTGTATCAATACAAGCTCATTGTAGCTGGATTGTTAAAAAAAAAAAAAAGGTTTTTTATTCCCCCAATAGAGCTATTTCTTTTCTATCTCTCTTTCCTATCTCATTTCTCTCTTCCCTCTTCTCTCCTATCTCTTCGGTGTTTCATGGTCTGTTGTGGTCTGGCGTTGACTCTTCTTCCAAAACCTGATCTCTGCTCGTCACTGATCACTCTCGTTGCTGATCACTGCTCATCACTGATTTCTGCCTATCGCCGATCCCTACACGTCGCTGATCAGTAAAAGCTCTTCGTCTGCAACGTCGCAAGCTTGTCGGTGGATGGACCAGTGGTGGATGGGTATGGTTTGGATATGTATGGTTTGTGGTTTTGGATGGGTATAGTTTTGTGGTGGACCGATGGTGGTGGATGGGTATGGTTTGTGATTTAGTGGGTATCGGTGGTGCTTGGCGATGGTTTTGATAGAGTTGAGATCAGGGTGGTGGGTTTTGGCTGGGGTTGAGAATAGTGGCTATTGGTATTGGGGTGAGGCTGGGCTGCGGTGGTAGGGTTTGGATTTGCAGGTTATTTGTGGCATTGATGGTGGTTTTGGTGGATGGGTGAAGACGTTGGATAGATTTTTTTTTTTTTTTTTTTTTTTTTTTGCTGTTGTTTGTGGTTGTGATGGATTTGGCTGGTAGCTAGTGGCGACGATGGTGGGTGGATGTGGTGATTGTGATATGGGTGGGTGGATATGGTGGCCAACAACATTGGGTTGAGAAAGAGAGACACAAAGGAGAGAGAGACACAGAAAAAGAGAGGAAGAATAAAAAATAATAAAAAATGATAAAGAAAGAATATTTAAATGAAGTGTTAAAAATATAAAGTTTTGGTGTAAAAGATGTTGTAATAAAGTGATGTGTTACATATTATAAAATTGATTTTTGAGATGGTAAATGTTAAATTTTTTAGAATATTTGATGGGAATGCTCTAAGAACACCTAATTATATTAGGTTAAATTGGTTAATGCAACTAAGTATTTGAATTTAATTGAAAATTTTAATGTATTTTGCCTAAAATATTTTGCTTAATTTTTTCATCTATTTATTTATTATGTTGTTAATGTTGCACTCATCATAATAATTATCAAATCATTTTATAAACATTTTGTAATAAAATTAATAATAGTTTTAGAATTTTCTAACTCTTTGAAGAAAAAATTGCTAAAATACTATCAATTTTATTATAAAAATCTTACAAAACTATCTTAACAAAAGGTGTGATTGATGTGGCTTTAATGATACAGTAAAGAAATACACTAATTCATCCAGAAAAAAGTAAATAAATACACCTTAATTACTTTTTATAAATTGTGACGCATAAAAAATCTCTAAAACTAATTTAATAAGATTTATAATAACCCTATTTTTTTAAAAACGAAAGTAACTTATTGATTATTAAAGCCAACAGTCAAGGAATAAAACAAGGTCCCGTCTCTCCCATATATGGACTTATCATTTCATTAATCTCTGCAGCATACTTTCCCCATGGCCGCCTCCTCACACCCCGGTAGTGACGTGTAGCCACCTTCTCTACTCTTACATTAGTCTCCGGTAAGCACGAGTCTGTTGCAGAATTGCTTTCTAGCTTGTCATTACACGACTGTTGCATATTGTTTGCAGGGCTAATACCATCAAGAAGCTCTTCCCAGGCCTCGGCTCCCATTGATATCCACCTTCCTAGACTTGGTAAACGTTGTAGAACTTTCATCGACCTGTCTTTCCCATCAAGACTAGGCAGTTCATCCCAGGAATTGGAAATTTCTGATGTATCTTTTGTTCCTTCACCTGCTCCATCCCCACCAATAAAGCTTGCCCACACGTTCCCTAACATTGCTCCAGATGCCGCATAATCTTCACCATTTTCAGCCATATTGCCAATTACAAACTCTTTTATCTCCAAAAGTCACATAAAAATATAGAAGAGGGGAGAGGGAAGATTTGGAGTTGAGAAATATGAAGCATTAGAACTAGACGCGTAATTTGAACAGCTCAGACTCAGCAATGCTTTATCCTACTTTTAACAATGGGAATCCAGTTGGAAACTTGTGGTTTCATCCACTGACTGCTAAAATCAAGGAGGATATTAGGATTAAAACACCATGAAAATAGCTCAGGCTGTATATTATATGGCTCCCATGTTGACTTGTGTGGTTGGTCTAATCATTTGTATAGATACTATGTACTTCGTATGTCATATTGGAAAACCTTCCTACAATTCATGATTAATTACATAAGAAAAAGAGAAGCAGAAGAATTGAAAGCTGGCTAGAGTATAATTTACATTTTTATAATTGCCTTTGCGTGGTGCACATATATTTTGGCATGTTTGTATTATACCTCATTAGTCATACCTTCGTCACATGTCTGCCTGTATACACCTTCAGATACATATTATAATATTGTTCTTCTTATCACTAATAAATAGAACAAGCAACTGTGGCCAATGGCTTTATGGCCTAATGGCATATACAATCCATGTGTGTTATTACTATCCTCTGCATTTAAAATGAATTTACATTTTATAATTCAAATTAAATATTACAAATTTAATTCAAATTAAATATTACAAATTTAACAGTATATCTAGTGCCATATCATTTGGGTCATTGTGATTGAACTCAGAGATAAAATATTAAGCTTGAAATGGATTGTAAATTGACTTTGTACATATTATAATTTTGTATTCTTAGAATAATGGAAGTAAGGTTGCGTTTGTTTCGACTGAAAATGAATTCGGAAAAACAATTTACACCCTGCGAAATAGTTGTGCATGGAAAATTTGGTCAAACAAAAAATCATTTCCATTGATTGTAAAATACCCACCCCACACCCGTAAATCATTTTACACTTTCATTTTACCTTCAAATCATTTCCATTGTCCTCAGAAAATTTCTCTCCTTACTCACTCTTATCACTCACGCCAAGCCCAAGCCAAAGGATGGAGAGAGCTATTGCCGGTGAAGCCCAGTTCCAGTCCCCGACCCACGGCCCCGCCGGTCTGATCGCACCGCTTAAACCCATCACCGATCTAATCGCATCGCCTCAGCTTCTCCGTCGTGCTCAAACCCATCTTCAATGAACCCAGCTAAACCCACCCTGATTTCACCACATCCCAGTCCTCGACCCATAGCCTCACCGTCGTGCTTGCAAGCCCCTCTACCGATGAAGGCAGATTCTCGTCTACTTCACCTTCATCCTATCTCTCACTCATCAGACCCATCCTTCTTCCACCCACGCCGCCACTGCATTCATTTTTTTTTTTTTTTTGTTGGTAAAATAACATTTTTGCTTGGGTTTTGGAGGATTGGTGGTTGGGGTGATTCATGGGTTTCAGTGGTGGTGGGGGTGAGTTTAAGCGTTGATGGTGGTCGATTGGGGGTGGTGGATCGTTGGCTATGGTGGTTTGTGGGTTTCAATGGTGGTGGATTATGGGTTTTGATATTGATTTTGAGATTAATGGGTTTTGATTTTGATTATGATTTTTCAGATTAATTGGTTATGTGGTGGATGGTGGTGGTTGAGTTTGGGAGTTGAGAAAATGACTAAGAACGTTACCAAACATTGGAAATTGTTTTCTGGATTGTTTTGCATTGCAGAACCAAACATCTGGATTTCATTTTCCTTACGGGAAAACAATTTTCCTTGAAATCATTTTACACTCAAAATTGACTTTCCATTGAACCAAACGTAGCCTAAAACAGTATTAACTTCAAGGGGTAGATTGTAAGAATTCAGATATTTAAGAGATTAGCAGAAATATAGCAGAAAATAAGTGTTTATGTGTAAATTGTAAACCGCGTTGACTAGTTGTTGAAGTTACTGATTTTACAAGGATAATGCTTGTGTGAAAAAGTGTGGTAATGTTACTCTAGTAACGTTGTTTGTATTTTTTAGAAATACGTGTGGGTGAAAAAGTATGTGAAAATACGTGTAATATTGTTTAAAACTGAAAACATGTGTTTAAACACATGTACCAAACGTGCCCTAAGAGCTTCATTGTTTCTTTGAAAATACATTTAAGAAGAAGAAGGGCATTTTTTTAAATACTTGTTCAAATATAGATCCTAATTTTAAAAACCACCCTTTTCAGACACTCCTTTCCTCTAAACTGAAACTACTTACTATTCAAGAAATGTTCACATTTCTCCAAGTTTCAACATTTTCTTTTACTTTTTCCTCCTTTTTGAGTAGCCTTCTTTTTTCTTTTCTTTTTTATGCTGAAAGAATATTTTGAATAACCAAGTGGAGGCAAGGGGGTTTTCTAGTAGATGTTTGAAGCTCGCCATAGTAAAAAGGTGCAAAGGGAAAGCTAGTTCCATTTTAGACCACTCCATATTGCCACCTTTTATGCATGGTAAACAGAAATTAAAAAATAAAAATAAAATAAAATTATGCCCATATAATTAAACCGACCCAAATAATTAGGTACCGTAAACCAATATGCTTGGTAACCATATTATTAGGTTGGCCATTTCTTGAGGCCCAAGAATGTTTTGGATGACGAAATCTGAATAGCTGGGAATACAATTTAATTAGAAGCCGCACGCGTCACCATAAAATATTAACAAGAGAAAAAATTTAAAACGACACAAAAGAAGAACTTTATATGCTTAACATCAAAGCAAGAGATAATACATAGATGCGGTGATATATCAAAGAGAAGAAACCCTTTTTTTTTTTCCTTAGGGTAAGTCAAATGAGAAGGAATTTAATTAAAGTGATTGAGTAAGAACTTGAAAACTCTGGGTGCATTTGACTTCTAATGGGCATTGATGATGCCGTAAAATCACCAGTGAGTTACATGATCCACGTTCGCTTAAACTAACAACCTGCAAGAAGAAAGAAGTGATCTCACAAAGGGCACCGGTGTGGTGTCGGCCAAATACCTTCCGAAGGTCAAGTTAGAATTATTCTTAACTCTAGAGTGCTAGAGAATGGGAAATTATGCGTACCTTAACTTTTGAGGGTATTAGGGCTTTTATAGCAGTAGAAGGTTGGGCTTTCTTCCTTGAAGTAGAAGCCTTTTCCTTATAGGAATCCTTTTGAGTAATCCCAAATGTGATGGTCAAGGCATTTCCTTGTAGAGAGGGTCTTTCATTAATGCGTATCTTCTAGAATTATTCTTATGCTAGGAATTTGATTTCCTTTGGGATTCTATCAGATTTCAAACGTGCATAACAGGTATTTCAAGTCATGCTAGGCCCTGGGCTTTCACCTACTGCCAGCCCATTGGCCAGGATCCGTCAGGCCCAATCTAGCTGAGGTTCATCATGTTGTTTTTTACCCCTTTAGTTGCCCCCTTCACCCTATGGTCCGTCATGATTTAGGTGGTCAGATCAAAGGGTGACGGTTCAATTTTAATTGGGGTTGACGGTCCAAGATTTACTTAGGTTGTCGATTGAAAACTCCTGAAGTTGACGATTTGAAGTTTCCAGAAGTTGACGACTTTCCAAGAGGACATGAATAGCGAACATTTGTTGACAGGTTGTCAAGTATTTATGAGGCGTTCCACGTGTCACATTTTGATTGGATTTTGTACTGGATCGAAGCGTCGCTTCGTCTTCCGTGCATTTCAGGTATATATAACACACATCTCCATCCTCATTTCTACTCTTTACAGCCAAAACACATTGTCAGAGCGCCACCGTCAACCTTGTCAGAGCACTCCATCGTACATCCATACCCATCGACCTTCAGTTACTTCAGAGAGCGGTGAGTATTGTTATTATTATTTAAGTCTTGCATTTGTGCTTATATTTAGCTAGACCTACACACACGTCAATACTCTTAGATCCGTCAATCTTAGGTCAATTGTAGGCAATATCTAATGCGTCAAGTAACCAGTCAGTGGTTTGTGACGGGACGGAATACAAGGAAGTATACCCGTCCGGTCATAGAGACCCAAACAGTCCTGGAGAAGAGAGGAGTCCGTCCACCTCTTCCTCGTCCTCAACAAATAAGGATACGGAGATGGCTGAGCTAGAAGGTACTTCTGATGACAATGAGGATCAAGCATTGGGATCCATCATCGGTGTTGATGGACTTAGGAAGTTCATCATACTACCAGAGTGGACGGTGCATAAATTCACATTCGTCATCAAGGAGAAACATTTCAGCACCTTTAGGGAACACTTTCAAATTTCGGACTACATTCCAATCCGTTTGCCCTACGTATCAGAGAAATGTTATTATGAGGGGGTAGAAGGTGTCGAAGTGTACGAGCAGATGCTGAAGGCGGGACTTAGGTTTCCGCTAAGTACCCTTCATAGAGAAATTTTAAAATATTTGGGTCTATCCGTCACCCAGATATCCCCAAACGCCTGGAGGGTCTTCATAGCAATAGAGATTCTCTATGGTGCTATGACAGATGGCACTATTAGGCTGACGGTGCATGAATTCCTTCATTGCTACCGTCCAGACGAAATAGACAGGTCAAGAGGAATGTATAGTTTTGCCAGTAGGAGCCCCTTGTTGAAGGTCATCTTTGAAACACCTAACTCTAATAGAGATTGGAAGAGTCATTACTTCTTCCTAAAGGGTAACGAGTGGATGAACCGTCCAGGGGAGACGGAGTAATGCCCGTCGACACAACTTGGGGAGTATTACATTCATCTCGTATGCATTCGTCCTGTTTTTGCAAATACTTTTTATATTCGTCAGTTATGGCTCTTTCTTCTAACCGTCCATTTTCTCTGCAGGTAGACGGCGCCCACAAGTTAGTATTGAGGAGTTTAGCTTCCTCGAGAAGATTTTTTCAGAAGACCAAGCCGAAAGAAAGGACTTGGGTAAAGTTGGTAAATCCGAACACCATCCACTGGTATTGTGACGGTCCTGAGCCCACTCTTGAAGCCGTCAGATATGATGAAAGAATTCACAAATGTAAGTCTGTCAACCTTTACTTTGCAAAACTAGTTTCAACTTTAAATAACTTCATCCGTCCATCTTTACAGAGATGGACGACGCAAAGAGGAGGGCGCTAATAAAATCACAGGCCGTCAAGAAAAAGGAGTCCGGGGAGGTGGTTCCTAAGGGGACGGCTCCGTCGACAAAAAGGAAACCTTCGTCAAAATCTGACCGTCCACAGAAGCAGCAAAAGGTATCTCTGGAGCCTGTCATAGGGTTGATGGCTGAGGGTGTGAAGACCGTCACCCCAGCAAAGCATGGGTCTGGCAAAGGCCTTATGAAGGCCCCGTCCACGAGCTAAAAGAAACCTCCTCCTCTCCTCCGTGACGACTCCCCAAATTTGCCTTGGAGAAGCTTTCCTCTATCATCTCGTCGGAGGACTATGAGGATCTGGGCAATCACTCGACGGAGGCAATGGGGGAGACGGGTTTCTTTGCTGTTGCGCAGGTAACCTTTATCCGTCTGTTTAAGCTCGTCTACTCTGCTTAGTTTTTGTCTAACACTTTTCAATTTATTTGTTCCAGTCCTTGGTCATGATGAAGGGTTTAATGGATCGGTGTCTTAATTGTGAAGCGGCTCTGGATTGTGTGCGAGCAAAGGCAGAGCATGCGGAGGATGAGCTTGGTTAACTTCACAAGTGGAAGTCCACTATGGAGAAGAAGTTTGACCTCTCAGAGCAGGCAAGGAAAGAGCTTGAGCAGAAGACGGACGAGGCGGTGAAGGCTTTGGAGATCAAAGAAAAAGAAATCCAAGACTTAAAGGAAATGATCCGTCAGGCTAAGGAGGTAGCGATCCGAGAGTATCGTGAATCCGACGCTTTACTGGGCGAGCTGGCGGACTCATTCCTTCAAGGCTTTGATGACTCGCTCCGTCAAATTAAGAGAGCCTATCCTGATCTCGATGTGTCAATGATAAAAGTTGACGACCAAGGCCAGACGTCTACTTTGCCCGTCGCTTCAGAGAACACTGACAACCTTTTTGGTGAGGATGCAGTTCAGGGTGACGGAGAATCAATTCAAGCTAAAAATGTTCAAGATGCCGACCCAAAAGTGTAGAAATTTTTCATCTTCTTTTTTTTTTTTTTTATTTATTTTGAGAACGATCCGTCCTTCATTTTTTGTATTAAACAATTACCCTTTAAGGGTCTTATCCGTCAGTAGTGCATTATCTTATAATTTTTATGCTTGCTATATTTTATTGTTTGAGATTTGCATAAATATCCGTCCTCTTTAAAAAGGAGAAATTTAAGTATATATCTGTCATTGTAATTTTTTTGTAACAGTGTTGACGGTCTGGTATTCGTCTATTTCGAACTAGTTACCCGTGCATTTATGGACTCTTTTTTTTATCTGTCTACTTTGTGGAATACGAATGTTTCTAGCCTATGCATGATCCGTCTAGTCTGTGGAGTTGGTGACTATCCTCATCATGAGAGTGATCCGTCCATTTTGTGGACTTCGTAATTATTCTAACTTTGGTGATTCGTCCACTTTGTGGACTATGTAAACTATTCGCCCTTTGGGTGATCCGTCCACTTTGTGGGCTTTGTAAATTGTTTTCACCCTTGGGTGATCCGTCCACTTTGTGGACATTGTAAATTATTTTCACCCTTTGGATGATCTGTCCACTTTGTGGACTGTAAATTGTTCACCCTTGGGTGATCTGTCCACTTTGAGGACATTGTAAATTATTTTCACCTTTTGAATGATCTGTCCACTTTGTGGACTTTGTAAATTATTCACCCTCTAGGTGATCCGTCCACTTTGTGGACTATGTAAATTGTTTTCACCCTTGGGTGATCTGTCCACTTTGAGGACATTGTCAATTATTTTTACCCTTTGGATGATCTGTCCACTTTGTGGACTTTGTAAATTATTCACCCTCTAGGTGATTTGTCCATTTTATGGACTATGTAAATTGTTTTCACCCTTGGGTGATCTGTCCACTTTGTAGACATTGTAAATTATTTTCACCCTTTAGATGATTCGTCCACTTTGTGGACTGTAAATTATTCACCCTCTAGGTGATCCGTCCACTTTCTGGACTATCTAAATTGTTTTCACCCTTGGGTGATTCGTCCACTTTGAGGACATTGTAAATTATTTTCACCCTTTGGATGATCCGTCTACTTTGTGGACTTTGTAAATTATTCACCCTCTAGGTGATCCGTCCACTTTGTGGACTATGTAAATTGTTTTCACCCTTGGGTGATCCGTCCACTTTGAGGACATTGTAAATTATTTTCACCCTTTGGATGATCCATCCACATTGTGGATTTTGTAAATTATTCACCCTCTAGGTGATCCGTCTACTTTATGGACTATGTAAATTGTTTTCACCCTTGGGTGATCCGTCCACTTTGTGGACTGTAAATTATTCACCCTCTAGGTGATCCATCCACTTTGCGGACTATGTAAATTGTTTTCACCCTTGGGTGATCCGTCCACTTTGTAAACTGTCTTATAGCCGTCCATGTTGGACTTCAAACCCCCATCCTTTTGGGACGATTCGTCCACTTTGTGGACTGTCTATTTTGTAGACATTGTGTAGCCTATCCATTCATAATAAAAATCCATGTGGAAAATTAAAGTTGTATCTAAATATTCTTCTTTAAAGAAAATGCGTTTATAGCAAAAAGTACCTGCCCCCTTGGGTTTAAAAAGGCACAAAAAGATTGTAGCAAGAATAGTTAAAGAAAAACTAGTAAATTGTAGCGAAAGATTTAAATAAACTGGGAAATTGGGGATTTGTTCATATTTTCTCTCTACTGGTAGTATTTCCGTAAATGCTCCGTGTTCCAGGGGTGCTACAGCTTTTGTCCGTCCAATGTCTTGAGGTGGTAGGTCCCCTTCCTTTACCATGATGCGATCATGTAGGGTCCTTCCCAGTCGGGGCCGAGTTTTCCTTGTGAAGGATCTCTTGCGGCACCCATTACTTTCTGTAGTACAAGATCATCGACCTGGAAGTCCTTATGCCTCACTTTGGTGTTGTAGTGTTTCGCCATGAGATTCTGATAATGCGCCAATCTCTGCTCTGCTGCCGCTCTGACTTCGTCCACTAGGTCAAGCTGGAGGCGTATGGACTCTTCATTTTTATCTTCGTCGTAGCTATCCACCCAGTAGCTCATGAGCCCCATTTCTGCGGGAATGACAGCTTCAGTTCCATATGCAAGTCGAAATGGTGTTTCTCCAATGGGTGTTCTTGCTGTGGTCTGGTATGCCCATAGGACGCTTGGTAGTTCATCGGGCCAGATACCTTTTGCCCCCTTAAGCTAGGTCTTGATTATCTTGAGTAAGGACTAGTTCGTGACTTTGACTTGTCCGTTTGCCTGCAGGTGTGCGAGTGAAGAGTAGTGATTCTTGATCTCCAGCTCCGAGCAGAAATCTCTGAACACGCTGTTGTCGAATTGCTTACCGTTGTCAGAGACCAGTACTCTGGGTATCCTGTACCTACATATGATATTCCTCCATAAAAAACTTCGGATGTTCTTCTTCGTGATGGTGGCTAAGGCTTCCGCCTCTACCCACTTAGTGAAATAGTCTATGCCAACTACTAGGAGTTTTAGCTGTCGGATCGTCGTCGAGAATGGGCCCATGATATCAAGTCCTCATTGTGCGAACGGCCAGGGTGCCGTCATAGGTGTCAGTTCTTCGAATGGCTGCCTGATGAAATTGCTGAACCTCTGCATTTGTCGCAGGACTGGACATAGGCTTGCGTATCCTTCATCATTGTAGGCCAGTAGTATCCTGCTTGGATCAACTTATGTACTAGTGATCTTGTGCCCGAGTGGTTTCCGCAGATACCCTCGTGTACTTCTTTCATCACGTAATCTGCTTCCTCTTGGCCTAAACACCTCAAGTATGGTCGAGAGAATCCTCTTTTATATAAGACGTCCTTTATCAGCATGAACCGTGATGCCTAGACCTTCAACTTTCTTGTGGCTCCCTTCTCGTCCGGTAACATCCCAGATTTTAGGTAGGATATCAATGACGTAGTCTAGTTGCATTCAGAGTTTACCACCTGCATATTTGTTCCGTCATCGATAAGTGAGGAGATTTGAACGAATGATAATACCTATTCGGGAACCAGCATAAATTCGGCTGACGCAGCTTTTGCTAGATGGTCGGTGCATTCGTTTTCTTCCTTTGGGATCTAAATGAATTCGACTTCGAGGTCGCTAATTAGGTATTTTACTTCTTCCAAATACCTCTTCATTCTATCGTTCTTGCACTCGTAGTCGCCATTGATCTGACTCGTTACCACCTGTGAATCGCAGTGTACGACTATGTTTTCTGCTCCCGTGGCCTTTGCAAGGTCTAACCCTGCCACCAAAGCTTCATACTCTACCTCGTTGTTGGTTGTGGGGAAATCCAGTCAGATCATACATTGAATCTTGTCCCCCTGTGGAGTTTGGATCACTACTCCAGCTCCTTCAGCTCGTCCATTTGAAGATCCGTCTGTATAGATATTCCATTGTTCTTTCTATTCCTCCACCTGGCCTTCCCCGAGAGTGAACTTGGCGATGAAGTCAGCTACTACCTGCCCTTTTATGGCTGTCCGCAGGCGGTATTGGATGTCAAACTCACTTAGCTCTACTACCCACAAAGCCATTCTTCCTGCTGCTTCTGGGCTACTCATGGCTTTTCTTAATGGCTTGTCCGTTAAAACAACGATTGTATGCGCTTGGAAGTATGGCTTAAGTCTTCGCGCAGCGATTACCAACACGAAAGCCAACTTCTCCATCTGGGGGTACCTCTCTTCTACTCCTCGGAGTGCTCGACTGGTAAAGTAGACTGGTTTCTGGGATCCATCCTCCTCTCTCACCAAAGTTGCGCTTACTGCAGCTTGTGAAACGGCTAAATATAAGTAGAGTTCTTCGCCCAGCATGGATGGACTGAGCAACGGTGGAGATGAGAGATACGCCTTCAAGTCGTTAAATGCCGTCTGGCATTCCTCCGTCCACTCAAATGATTTCCTTAGAGTGCGGAAGAATGGTAAACACCTGTCCATCGCCCTTGAGACGAACCTGTTTAGGGCTGCGATCTTCCCGTTTAAACTTTGGACCTCCTTAATCGTCCTTGGTGGTTCCAACTCCATTATGACCCGCACCTTCTCTGGATTGACCTCTATTCCTCTTTGGGACACCATGAAACCCAAGAACTTCCCAGCTGTCACTCCGAATGCGCACTTGTTAGGATTCAGTTTCATGTTGAATGATCGGAGCATATCGAATGTCTCCCTGAGGTCGTCTAGGTGATCAACTTCGTGCAGGCTTTTTACCAACATGTCGTCAACATAAACCTGTACATTCTTGCCGATCTGATGTGCAAACATCTTGTTCATTAGCCTTTGGTATGTTGCCCCAGCATTTTTCAGTTCGAATGGCATCACCTTGTAGCAAAATAATCTCTGGCTTGTGATGAAGGAGGTCTTCTCTTGATCAGATTCGTCCATCCTGATCTAGTTGTAGCTGGAGAAAACTTCTGTAAAGTTTAAGAGCTGGTGTCTTGCAGTTGAATCCACCAAGATATCTATCCGTGGGAGCGGGTAGCTATCTTTAGGGCAAGCCGTGTTGAGGTTCGTGAAATCTACGCACATCCTCCAATTTCCGTTGGCCTTTTTAATCATAACGACGTGTGCCAACCAATCGGGGTAGTATACTTCCCAGATGAAACCTGCCTCCAGTAATTTTCGAACCTCCTCGACTATGGCCTTGTCCCGCTCCTGGGCAAAGACTCGTTTCTTTTGCCGGATTGGAGGGAATGAGGGTGACACATTTAACTTGTGGACCATGACTAAGGGGTCGATCCCTGGCATGTCTTCATGACTCCAGGCGAACACGTTTTGGTTGTCTCTGAGGAAAGTCGTGATCATTTAGCGCACTGGCCAACTAGCTAGTGTTCCAATTTTAGTCGTTCGTTTAGGTCGCGTGTCATCAAGTCTCACCTCTTCTAACTCTTCAACTGGCTCTGCTAATGCTTGCTACTTTCTGATACACATTGTTTGCTATTGATCCTCCATTTCTAACATGGCAATATAGCATTCCCGCGCTGCTATTTGATTTCCCCGCAGTTCTCCTACCCCATACTCCGTTGGGAATTTAATCATCAAGTGGTACGTTGATGTTATCGCCTTCCAGGAATTGAGAGTGGGTCGCCTGAGGATAGCATTGTAGGCGGACGAGTAGTCGACCAGGAGAAAAGCTACCTCCTTAATGATCTGCTGAGGATAGTCTCCTGCCATCACAGCTAATGTTATTGCGCCTAAGGGGAACACCTTCGTTCCCTCAAATCCCACTAGTGGGGCATTCGTTGGGGTTAATCGCTCCCTGTCAATTCTCATTTGCTGGAATGCTGGATAGTACAAGATGTCTGTTGAATTGCCGTTGTCGACGAGGACCTGATGCATGTTATAATCCCCTATTTGCAAGCTGACTAGAAGTGCGTCGTCATGAGGATGGTGAAGTCTTCGAGCGTCATCCTCTTAAAATCTGATAACGGGTTATCTATTCGCGGCATCTTGGGTGTGGATCCTGTAAGTTAGATGCTATGGACCATCCTAAGATAGGTTTTGTGGGCGTTTTCGGAAGATCCGGCTGCGGTTGTGCCCCCTACGATCATTCTTATGTCCCTTATTGGTGGTCTAGGGCGCTCGTTCTCCCGACGGGGGGCCTGTTCCTCCGATGGATCGGTTCTTTCTCTGCTGACAAACCTCTATAGCTTCCCTTGTCTAATAAGGGTCTCAATCTGCTGTTTCAAGTCATAGCAGTTGGCTCTGTCATGCCCGTAGTCTCGGTGAAAGCGACAATATTTGTCCCTTGGCCTTTTGTTGGGATCTCCCTTTAATTTACCTGGGAACGTCAGTGCTCCTTCATCTTTGATTTACATCAAGACTTGACCGATCGGGGCGGTTAATGGGGTGAAATTGGTGAACCTTCCAGTGGGGGGTCTAGGGCGCTTTTCATCTCGTTGATCTCCAGTTCTAGCAACCTTTCGCCCGCTATCTTGTCACGTGTCCTCCTGTCTCTCCCTCTTCTTAGGCTTCTTTTCGCGGGCTAGCAAAGCATCTTCTGCATTCAAGTATTTGGTAGCTCTGTAGAGCACGTCCGTCATGGTCTTCGGGTCATTCTTGCATAAAGAAAAAAAACATTTACCCTTCCATAGCCCACTAGTAAATGCAGCTATGAGTATCTTATCGTCAGCTTCGTCAATTGAAAGGACTTCTTTGTTGAAATGAGTTATGTAGGCCCGTAGCGTCTCGTCTTCTCGCTGCTTGATGCTCATTAAGCACGCAGTGGACCTTTTGTACTGATGTCCGCCTATGACGTGCGAGGTGAACTGGGCGCTCAACTCCTTGAAAGTATTGATGGAGCTCGGTGTCAATCTACTGAACCAAACCCTCGCAGGGCCCTTCAGCGTCGCCGGGAATGCCCTACACATGATCTCGTCTGGTACCCCTTGAAGGTGCATTAGGGTCTTGAAAGTCTCTAGATGATTTAGGGGGTCCTTGACCCCGTCGTAGCTTTCGATCTGGGGCATGCGGAATTTTGGTGGCAGGGGGAAGGAGTTGTCGGGGGTAGTGAATGGTGAGTCAGTTCGGTTTACTAGGTCATCGAGATCAGTGGATACTCGTCCTTTGAGGGCATTCATCATGACTTCCATCTGCTTCTTCATCGCCTGCATCTCTGCGATAATAGGTGGAGGGGTAAAATCCATGAGAGATGGGAGGCTTATGTTTTGCCGCTCTGGTCTGCTTGGGGCACTGCTGCCTTATGGCTTCTCCTGGTCCCTTCGTTCGACATTGTTACCCTCTTGGTTTTCCTCTTGAATGTTAGGTCCTGCATCCCTTTGGCATAGCTGCTCCTCCAGATCATGGTTCTGTTTTGTGAGTCTTTCTACTGCTACCATGAGAGTCTAGGCCTATCTCTCTAATGCAGTAGATCTTGGTGGCTCGTCTTCTTGAATGTTCTTGGTAGCCATCGAGCGAGTGAGTACCATGCGACTCTTATGTCCGGGACGTAATAGTCTAGCTAAACTCTTCGCGTTCCCACAAACGGCGCCAACTGATGATGCCGTAAAATCACCAGTGAGCTACATGATCCATGCTTGCTTAAACTAACAACCTGTAAGAAGAAAGAAGTGATCTCACAGAGGGCACCAGTGTGGTGTCGGCCAAATACCCTCCGAATGTCAAGTTAGAATTATTCTCAACTCTAGAGTGCTAGAGAAGGGAAAATTATGCGTACCTTAACTTGTGAGGGTATTGGGGCTTTTACAGCAGTAGAAGGTTGGCCTCTCTTTCTTGAAGTAGAAGTCTTTTCCTTATAGGAATCCTTTTGAGTAATCCCAAACGTGATGGTTAAGACATTTCCTTGCAGAGAGGGTCTTTCATTAATGTGTATCTTCTAGAATTATTCTTGTGCTAGGAATCTGATTTCCTTTGGGATTCTATCAGATTTCAAACGTGCATAACAAGTATTTCGAGTCATGCTAGGCCCTAGGCTCTCACCTACTATCGGCCCATTGGCCAGGATCCGTCAAGCCCAATCTAGCTGAGGTTCGTCATGTTGTTTTTTACCCCTTCAGGCATGTTGGAAATGTGCTTGATGGAATAATGGCCGAAGGGTTTGATTTTGATAATTCTCTTTTTTACGTCCTTGATAATATAAAAATTAGGCCAGGGAAATGGGTTAGGCCGAGTCAAGTTAGGTGACTCATTTTTTTTTTTTTATGTGATTTTAATAAATATATATATATATATATATATTTCAAACTTAGTAAGCCATGCAATAAATTATTACTAAAAACAAAAAAACTAAGCTTCTAACCACCACACTTGGTACAGAAAAGGCACAATTTTTTTAACAAATTCCAACACTTAGGTTCAAATCCACCATTAAAACTCAAAAAAACCAATTAAATATATATATATATATATATATTTATATATATATATATATATATATTCAAAGTTTACACAATTCAAATTCAAAGTTCACTAATAATATCATAACTATAAAATAACAAACAAAAATTCAATATCAGAAATTTGATGTCATTGACCATTTCAAGTTATCATATTTCTTAGGTGCACCTGTTCATGTTACATGTAAAATAAAAACAAAGTAAATGTAACATATTAGATAAATAAGAATAACTAAGTAAATATTTAAAATGAAATGCACCTTAATCTACTCAATGTTAGTAGTAGATCCAACACTAGAAATCTTCATGCTTGTAAATAACAGCTCAAGTTGGCAAGTAGCTTCATTAATTAGTTTACAGAGAGAGAGATATGAAAAATTACCCTCACTATGGTCTGTGGCCAAATGGAGGTGCCCTGCGGTTGTGCCACTACCCGCATTTGTGATTGTGAGAGAGAACTGGGCAATTTGAGACTCTTTAGAACTGGATAGTAATAGTGAGAGAGAAGAAGAACTGAAGCATGAAAGGAAATAACTTAAGTCCGCTACCATCTGCACGCTTAGTAAGGTAGTGGTTGGTTACTTGGATAGCTTTAGTGTTTCATTGTTTTAGTTTTTATTTTTATTTTTTTAAAAAATGGTGTGGCGAGCACATTTATATTTTGGTTACTTGGATAGCTTTAGTGTTTCATTGTTTTAGTTTTTATTTTTATTTTTTATTTAAAAAAAAAATGTTGTGGCGAGCACATTATATAAATATATATATATTTTTTGAGAAACTGGTAAGGAATTTTAATTAAAGCAAATCTAACTGAAAAACATCCTCCAAATCACATGGTAGATCTTCTAACCATACATCAAAATCTGTAGATACAACTACTCTACGGGCAAAGGCATGAGCAAGCTTATTGCCCTCCCTCTTGACATGACAAAAACTATAATTAATATTAGACACTAAACAATGAATATCAGCAATAACATTTCCAAACATAGTCCTGGAAGACTTGGCTGCAACAAGAGCTTGGATAACCCACAAGGAATCACCCTTCACCACCATGGATTGAAGACACAGCTCCTTGGCAAAGACATTTCTGACAGCTAAAGCTTCCACCATGTCCACAAAACCTGGATGCCTAATTCTCTGGCTCAACGCACCAATGGTCAACCCCGTCGAGTCCCTAATAACCACCCCAAGACCTGCAAAAGCCTGCTCCTTAAAAAAAGACCCGTCAAAGTTAACTTTAAACAAACCAAAGGCAGGCGGTTTCCACCAAGTATTCCCACTTCAAGCAACCATCCAAGGGATCTTTTTATGCACATCATGGAACTCCTTCAGCAAATTAGAGGCCTGATGACACACCTCATCAATACCCCACACCTTTTGTCTCTCCTGAACCCTGTTTCGATGTTCCCAAATACTCCACGCAACGATGGCGAAGAGCTCCACTAGCTTGGATGAAACTTCCCCACACAGAAAGCGAAAAACATCTTTATTAGAGCATGGATACTATCTTCATTCAAGTCACAACACTGCTTGCAATGACCTTCAGCCACCACTTGCCACTTGAAAAAACTAAGCTTGGTAGGCAGCGCCTCTCGGACAGCTCTCCATAAAAAATGTCAAACTTTCTGAGGCACCCGAAGTTTCCAAATGCCATGCTACAGCCTTTATCCACCTCCACAGATGAAGGAACACCTCAGGGACTCCTTAGCATCAAAGACATTACTGAACTGAAAATATTTAGCCTGGAAAACCTTATACACCAAGGAATTTCTAACATGGAAAAAACATCCGAAGATCCCTAAACTCCATGCCTCCAACTGATTTAGAAGAACAAAGAGTCTCCCATCGAACCCAATGAATTTTCCTAGAATTTTTTGAACAACCCAACCAAAAATTTCTAATCATAACTTCAATACCCTTGAGCAAACCAATAGGTAGACGAAATACACTCATAGAACCACCGCCTTGATAATTATTTCCTTACCGGCCTGAGAAAATAATTTCTCTTCCCAACCTTGCATACGAGTCCAAATCCGCTCCTTTATAATTCATTATTTCTTTGCATACAATGTACATATAATTCATTGTCGTTTAAAAAATAAACTAAACAAAGAAATAATGAATTATAAAATGTATCTTTTTTTTAATTAAAGAAAAAGGACAATTTAAAAAAACCGGGTCATCAGTCAACTTATTTTACTCTGTGTCAGGTTACTTTCCTTTGGGTTATCAAATAGAGCCCAATTTTGCTTAGTCTAATAAAAAATTACATCATATATGTACAAATTGGAGAAGTGGGTTAGCCTTCATTGGGCTATTAACTTTAACAAGTTTTGGGCCTCCAGTCTAGAACAAAAATTATCAATAGTGAGGAGCATGGCAAAGGTAGCAAAACTACAGCAGCTCTGGCTAAAGAGGAAGAACCGACTGACTGGTCTATTTCTACATTCATTAGTAATCCTTTTGAATTAAGTTTGTTTTTTGTTAGCTGTGAGTAGTTGTGCTGAGTTAGAAAATCTATAAACTTAGTAGCTGTTCTTGCTGCCAAACTTTTTGTTGCTATTAAAGCTGATTTTTCTTGTAATTACCGTAATCTACCTCCTCAAGTTCTGGAAGCTTGCCTTTGATTCCTAATTAAATTATATTTTATATAATAAAATAAAATCTCTCCGAATATATTTTTTTTTTTAGGAAAAAAAAATCTCCGACTTTGATATGTATTTATCAATCTTTCATGCACAGACTTTGTCCTATTTTGTATTTACGTTCAAAATTACACCAAGTCGGTTACTAATTAAACTCAGACTTCCCCCACAAACTATTACAGTTAGGAGCTGGCAAGGGAAGATGGCAAGCAGCCGCCTAGCCAAAAAAATAAAAGGGGTCCTAAGTTTTCTTTCTATCTTTTTAATCTTTTGTTGTTTTGGGTGTACAATGAATTTTGTTTGTTACTGTTAGGTTTCACAGAGCTTTGTTAATAAATAATAATATTCCACTAATTAATATTTGTCATTTTAAACTTTAAAATATATTGAGTCAGCCTGATTATATATAAAATTAGAATTGAATATCTATAAGAATTAAACAGGTTAGGTGGCCATAGTTGGTAGGGGTAGTTGATCAGAATCTAAGACTAATTAACCAAGAAAGGTTTGGTTCCCAAACCCCAGCAACCTAGGAGAATAGAAGAGAGTAAAACTAGTCAACTCTCCTCACCGACTGGGTAATATTTGGTCATGACAATTCAATAGGTACGAGCCAAGTAGCCAATTAGATGACCTCGTACTATTACAATATGAAAGATATCGCAGCCTTATTCACCATATTTAGGAGCATCATCAGCAAGTTTTGCTTAGCTCCTATCATCAGACTCTGATAATATGGAATTCTTCCATAAACATTCTCTACCTCTTCTTCTTTTCATTCTTCAATTGTTATGCTTCAAATCTATAGGTCAAGCTTTGAACAGCAATGTCACAGCTTTGTTAGTTTTTGGTGACTCCACGGTCGATCCAGGAAACAATAACAATATAAGAACGATTTTTAAGGCAAATTTTCCACCTTACGGGAGAGAATTTGCAAACCATACACCCACAGGAAGGTTCAGTGATGGCCAGCTTACCACTGACTTTGTTGGTAAGTTTTCTTCTCCTTTGCTTATGTTTTTGTTCCTTTTGTTTGCCTAATGCATTGCAGAAAAAAATGAGGCTGTAAACTAAGGGAGTTGGCCATGAACACTGATTATATTCGATTCCCTAAAATTAAAGCATGTTTACATGAGAGTATCTCATGCGCTGAGTGCATAAAAGATTTTTTCGTGTTTGTTTATTTATAAATAAGTCAATGTGAAACCTAATTTTGAGGATTATCTAATAAACGTACCAAGCACAAGTAAAACTGTGTTCATAAAAAAGCTAACAAGCATATATATAGGATTCGTGAATAAACAAGTCCAAGGAATAAGCTCATGAGCAGAGGATTGTGTCATGCTTTGTTAATAAAATTTGTTAAAGCATCTGGCACGATTTGGTTCGATATTTACGTGGAAATTATTATTTTTACATTTTTTTTTTTATTTTAGATCCAATTTATTCTGACCTTTTTTGCATCAACTTAAACTTTTTAAAAATGAATATAGGCTTGTTTGTGAGATTGAGCTTGAACTTGTTTTGAGACAGTATTTAGGTTAATTTTGGCTTGATTTATAACACAACCCGAGATCAAATTACTTGAATTTTCAATACATTTGAGTTCAATTTATAATTGAGCTCGAAATAGGCACAAGTCAAGCTTGAACACCTTATTAATCTTGCCTAACCGAATTCAAACCTTCAATACTCAACTTGACTAAGTCAATTAAAACTGTGCACTAATTTTGGAATACTTTGGTTATGTCAACACAGCTTCGTATTTAGGCATAAAAAAGTATATTCCACCGTATTTGGATCGAACTCTAAGCATTCAGGAGCTCGTGACAGGAGTTAGCTTTGCGTCAGGCGCCTCTGGATATGATCCACTTACGCCAACGCTAAGTGTAAGTGCTTCACTCTCTCTTCGCCACGGTAAAATAATCTAGGAAATAATACAATTAAAACTTTCTGTAAAACTTCGTGTTTATATCATCCAATTATCTGTTAATACATCAAATTTATTTAAATTAAATATTAGATAGCTTCATGCAAAACAGAAGTTACCAAATTTTTAATTAAAAAAGGAATTATGGGTTTTAATTAGTTTTTTTAAATGATAAAGTCTCTATATATAAAAATAAATAAATAATTTCCTGTCCTTAAATGAAAGACTTCAGACTGGGTTGGAATCTCATCTACAAAAAATAAATAAATAAAGTCATTGATATCTTGATATGTGATAAGAACAAATATTATAAGGAGGACACCATAAATTTTAAATTCTCTTGCAGCTATATATACAAAAAGAGAATTTCTTCCCTTTTTTTTTTTTTTTTCCTTCCTTCTCTGTTTTGCCCAACATTTTAGTGTCAATTTGAAAATAGTTTATCTAACTTTTTACTGAAATTTTTTTTATAAAAGTGTATTAGAGTATATTTGTACTTTGAAATATTTTTTAAGAAGTAAGAAAAAACGGAAAAAATAAAGTTTTAAAAAACTATATGTAAAAGTTAAAAATTAAAATTAAAAGCTAAAACTTAAAACTTATGTCAAACTCACCTATGTGTGTACAATAGCTCAACCTCATATTACATGTTTTTGCTGCTAGATAGTGCCCTACCAATTCTTTTCAGGATTTTATCCTATGATTAATATGACTAGATTGTACGGTTGTATTTAATATTTAGCATGAAATTACCGATTTTTAATGTTGAAAAATCAAATAGCATAAAAGATGATTAGATGATGTTAAATATTTGTATATAATCAATGCTTTCAAGTGATTCAATTATTTAGTGAATAATCCACTAAGAGTCTTGTATTTTAATTGGTAATTCATGGTGTTTTCAACAAATAAATTTAGGGTTTAAATTCTTCCACTCCCTAATTATTGAATTATCCAAAAAATAATATTGAATGTTAAATATATTAGCAATGTGATGTGTTATTCCATATTGCATATACTAGAGTGGAAGCGGAAGAGGAAGCATAGAATAGAAACACCGAGAACACGAGGGTTATGTGGTTTGGCCTACGTCCATGGAGGAAACCCTTAAGGGCTACATCTTTATTATATATGAGTGTAATACAAATCTTATATTATAATGAACTCTAACATGAGTATATAAAGGCAACTAAACTCTAGACTACTAGTACAAGCAGGAGTGGGCTTGAGCCTATTATATTGGGTTAATATGTCTAATATATCTCTAACACCCTCCCTTAAACTCAATGTGAAAGCTCGATGAAGGTTTGAGATTGGATAAGTATGAGATCCCTTGGAGTTGCCATGGAGATCATACCTTTGAAGAAACCATGATGAAGAATGTGCCGATTAAGCGATTTTGGAGCTTCAAATGAAAAAATGGACTCCAAAATCAAAATCTGCATGAAAAATTAAGCAAAATAGGCCCTTTCAGAAATTTTGATTTTTAATCATTGGGCAATGTAAGAAGTCAAAGTCAACAATAATCATCAAAGTCAATGGATGAGGTCCAATCTGTGTCGGTCGGTCGGTCTGGTATTGAGCTGAGGCACATGGATCCACTAAATTTGTAAACTAATGATGTGGCGTGAGGTGGACTAAGGCTGATGCGGCTTTGCTTGTGTGGCTACTAACGTGGCTTGGTGATGTCAGATAACATCAGCAAATTCTTCGGTGCATGCTTCAATTCTAGCATGTGGAGGTGAGGCCAGATATCCAGGAGGTGCGTGAGAGTGTGTGGGAGGTCAAATGAGGGCCAAATTCTAAGGTTCTGTAGATTGGCAGACGACAAGGCCTAAATGTTAGCGCATGTGACCAAAATCCAATCTTGGAGTCAAGAATTTGTGGCTGCGCATCGAGTAAGTGCTAGAATCTGTGGTAGCACGTGAAGCTTCTAGTGGAGACCAAATTCCTAGGTTTTGGTTGTGGGAGGCCGTGAAGCACGTCTATGTGGTTGGTTTCATCAGGAGAATGCCTAATTTGTACAAATCTGAAAAGGAGAGGCACATATTGCTTAGGCTTATGATCTAAGACACTGTGGCAAGGCAGCGACGATGATCCATGGCAGCTGTGTGATGATGTGGGGTATTGGATGAGAGTAAGACCATGGTTTTAAAAATCGGACGGGTCAAACAACCGAAAAGGTAGTGGTTCCCGGTTTTATGGTCGGACCATGATTGGATTGATGGTTGAACCAATGACATCATAATTAATTAATTGATAATTTTAAATTATAAAAATATATAATAGAATATGTAATAAGTTTGAAACAAAGAATATTTAGTATGTAGTATTAAAATAACAAATCCACAACTTATATATAGTATTAAAATTATTTAGTATGAAATTAACAATAAATAATAAATTAGTCATTATTTCAAAAAAAATGTATTATTATTTATTATTAAATTTATATGGATTATTATTGTGCATTTGTTTTATATATACTATGCTTTAGCTACATATATTATATCTTATTATTATTTATTTATATGATCAAAATTGGCAATTGGCAATCGGCAAGTAACATGTACTTAGTTCTTTTCCTCTGTATCAAAGTTCAAGAAATACGCTAATAGCCCGAAGGTTGCCCAAAGCCCAAAAACAAAAAAACACACCCTTAAAAGAACGCTAATAGCCCAAAGGTTTCCCAAATCCCAAAAGCAAAAAACACACCCTTAAAAGAACGACACTAATACTGATACATACACTACAAGACAACATTAAAAAAAAAAAAAAAAAAAAAAAAAAAAAAAAAAAAAAAAACCCATTTAATACCCCACTTTCCAACCTACCCGGCTTGTTTTCTCTCCTTGTTATTTTGCCAAATACCTCTTAGAGTATCTCTAGCAGATTCATCAAATTTTTGTACTGTTTGGAAATGAATATTGACTTTTACCTTTGAACTACCCACTTTTTTAAGTATATTTTCCAATAGATTCTCTATCTCATTTAAATATTATTTTTTTCATTCATTATTTATTCTTTTTTTAACAGCTACACATTTTCCAATATTTTTTTATTCAATACCTGATTATTATAATAGAAAAAAAAAAAAAAAAAAACATTTGAAGAATGAATAGTAGCCCATCAGACTTGATGAGCCACTATTCATGAGCCAAAAAAAATTTCGGGTATAGAGAGTCCATTGGAGACTATTTTTATGGTGTCATTCTCTATTATAGAAATTTTTATGCATTTAACTACACCATTGGAGATGCTCTTAGTCATCCCCACTTCTTTAATTAAAGTTTATTTCTCCCTTCTCTCTCAACTTAGATCTACTTCTTCTACTTTTCTTTTAGACTTGTCTAAGTTGTCTTGATCAAAATGCTTGTGTGTGCTCAGATAGTCAAATGGTGCCTCCATTGAAGAGCCCCTCTCCTCAACTACTTTTTTTTTTCTTTTTTTCTATACTTTTTCTTTTTCAGCGGCAAAGGATGGTCATAGTAGTCAAAATTGTTGCATTTTGGTGTTTTAAGCAAACCGGCCAATAACCTGTTCAACCATACTGGTTTTCGATTTTTATAATTGAACTAGCCGGTTTTCAGTTATTCTCGGTTTTTAGATAATTTTCGGTTTTTAATCATAACCAGATCGGATTGATGGTCGGTTTTCGGTTGAACCTGCCAATCTGATCTAGTTTTTAAAACCATGAGTAAGACTAAAGAGTATTAGCAATACACAAGTAAAATGTATATCACAATCATATAACATAAATAGTACAGTAATACAAGTGTATAGTGAGGCCAAGGATGGGCTTGGGTAGACCTGGCAAATTGATTGGGTTGAATTAGTCGGTTTACAATAAGTTAGATTGGGTTTGGGTTGGAAACAGGATCTTTTAAATAGGTTGCGAGTGAGTCAGGTTGACCAAGATATAGGTTAGGTTAATTAGGTTATAGGGTAACCTATATTTTTCTCATGCAGTATAATAATAATATTAATGTTGTACTTGGATTTCTTTCATTACAAATAAGAGAACAAATAAAAAAAAAAAAGACTCAAAAATAAAATTTAAATAATACATAAATCCTTAAGTTTACACAATCCACAATTTACGAAAAATATTATCACCATAAATAAATGATGAAAAAAAACAACTAAATTTCATAGACCATATATATATATATATATATATATTTAGGTACAATATATCATCCCCATAAATTGTTTCATGGACTAATACTAAAAGTTGATTAAAAAGCAACTATGATTATAAAAATGTTTAAGAGATTGTGTGCTATAACATCAAGGTGTGTCTATAACATCTAGTATTCAATTCTCTCCCTCTTCAATTGTAATTATCAAATTAAAAAAAAAAAAAAAAAAATCATGCACCATTAAAGAGAGTTCAAAAAACGTATTGAATTTTTTTTTTTTTTTTAATCTTAGATCATGCAAAGTTGGTTACAGATTATAATTTGCATTGTACCTTCAAATATAAAAGAAATTAATAAGCAAAAGGTTTGTTTTTATTTTTATTTTTAAATAAGACCCCTTCTTTAAAAAATAGGTCAAGTAGGGTTGTGTATTGCTTGACCCGGCCTCACTCGGCATTTCAACAAGTTGGGTTCAGGTCTAGTTATTTCCCCTCAAATTCTATTAATTTAATGGATTTAAGTCCAATTCTTCTGGGTCTACACTTGGGCCTTGAGTACACAAGCAATATGACTTTACTAAGTACATAGCAATTAATTATTTTTGAATCAAAACTCCTACAACTCAAACAATGGAATATCTAGTATAGACAAAGTTTAGCTACAACTTCATTCAATAATTTTTTATTAGATGCGAGTTTGGAAAAATACACTATTGGATTGCATTTTTTTCTTATATTCTTTATACTTGCAAAATTTCTAGAATATCAAAGATCAATAACTATGTCATCAATTAAATGTTTAAATTTCAAATTTTTGTAGTATAAAATTATACATTAAAAATAAGTTTATGAATCAAATAGTAAATAACATCTGATTGACATGAAATTTAACATGCATATTAAGGGCATAAAGAAAATGCAATTCAATGATTAGATTTTCAAAATATATAATCATATTAATTTTTTTAGTGCAAGTTGTAGCCATTGACCACAAGTAACTAAAACTGTGTCAATCTAGTATTTACCTAATTTCTATAGAGTAAGATTTAAGTACAGTACTTAGGTGTTATTTCTTAAGTTCTCCTCTTAAAATTCTATCATGTGAATTTTTTTTCATGGAATAGAAGTATATTTTTTAGTTAAGTAGCCACATAGCTGAATTTTAAAAGGGGAATCTAAGAGACAGCACCTAAGGTACTGTCCCTAAGTTTTGTCAA
The DNA here is from genome assembly GCF_932294415.1 of Quercus robur. Classification (NCBI taxonomy): domain Eukaryota; kingdom Viridiplantae; phylum Streptophyta; class Magnoliopsida; order Fagales; family Fagaceae; genus Quercus; species Quercus robur. The sequence goes on from NC_065538.1 coordinate 45,129,745, forward strand.
TTTCTATATGTAATGGTGGAATGTTGTCCAAATTTTCACCAACTTCTCAAGGAGTATTTTTTTTTTTTTTTTTTTGGCAATTTTAATTTCTATATATGTTTGCCTGGACATTAAAATATTAAATCTAAATCACCCGTTCGGGTGGATTAATTTTGTCTCAGAATGTAATTCCAATGTCAAAGCAACTGGACTATTTTAGAGAGTATAAGAAAAAAATTGAGCCAGCGATTGGAAACCAAGGAATCGAAAATCATATCAATAATGCAATGTTCGTCATCAGTGCTGGTACAAACGACTTTGTTGTCAACTATTATACTGTACCAGGCAGACGACAGAGCTACAATGTCTCAAGTTACCAGCAATTCTTACTTCAAAAGGTTAAAGAGTTCATTCAGGTTTGCATCTCCTGCCACTTTTATTAATTATTATCAAACAGATATAATGATAAATATCTTGGTAATTGCTTAGCATATAGATAATAACTAAGGATATATTACGAACTAAACTTGATCACCTTTTATCTTGACAAGTATAATAAATTGAATATTAGGTGAAATTATATTTTTTTGGTCATGATATTCTGTGGTTTTACTAGAGATAAATGTATAGTCTACTAGCATGTCCTGATAACCTGGTTAGGGTACTAAGCTAGCCATATGAGGTTCATCTTGATTTCAACCTCACAAATTAGCCAATAATGAGAAATCCAATTCTTTAGATAGAAGAAAGAATTAGAATTTGTAGAGAAGAGTATCCTTCTAGGAAGCCTGACCTCCTACACCAAGTGAAATAATATTAGACAATTTATTGCATCACCTCATTAGCTACATCATCATCTTTTTTCTATAAATTTTCTTTTATTTGTTGAACAATATTAAAAATAAAGAAATATTAACTTTACAAATCCAATCATTTAGTGTCCATTAGAGAACAACTTATTTAGTAAAAACTGAAAACTTTTTATTGAAAATACTATAGATAAAGGTAAAAGTTAACCGAATAGTACAATAGAACCCATGAATAGTACCAAAAAGTGCAATGAAACCTATAAATAGTAGTAAAAATAAGTTGGAATTGCAAATAAGCTAAAATTTTCAACTTGTCTTAAAGGCACACTTAATTTTAGAAACTATTTAGTTACTATAACTTTTCAAATCCAACCATACAACTTTCCCAATTCAATCATTTAATCTTACTTAACCATCATTCTTCCTTTTTTTAACTCTTCTTCTCTCCATTATTTCTTCATTATTGGTACTCTTCTTCCAACTCTTTCCCTCCCTTTCTAAACTTTTTTTTTTTTTATCCCAATTTTATTATTTATAAATTTGTTATTACTCCCCTTGCACATTTCTCTCTCATTTAGTCCATGTTTTTCCCTTGAAAAAAAAAAAGGCTCTCTCTTATAGCTCGCTTCTTTTACAATTCTCATCTTTAATGGATTTTTTTTTTTTTTTTTCTAAATTTAATTCCTTCTCGCTGGTTTGCTTTGGGTTGATGAGTTTTTGTATTTTTGATAACCCCACTTTGGATTGATGTGTTTTAATGTTTTCTATTATGTTTTCTGTCACGGATCCCTTCTCTCCCTTTATAGTTTTGACTAAATGAAAAGTATTAATTGTTAAAAGTTAATACACGTATTTGCTAAGTGAGTATATTTCTTTTAAAAACAATTAATCATAATATATTATCTTCAATAAATTTCAAAGAATTAATTAGATTACATTACAAAATAATTATATATTTGCACACATTACATTACGTGGGTTTGGGTTTGCAATTAGTTCATACAAAAGTCTATAACCTAATCTTAATTTGGACCCACTCTTTAATCTCTATAATCATGAGCTATTATAATCTTTTAGGCTAAGAGCTTATCCTGAACAGATTCAACAGAAGCAAATAAACTCAAACACTCAGCTCCTAATGTCTCTCAAAGGATTGTCCCACTCATTCACACCTTCAAGTGCTGCCCATATGGGACCAACACACCCACGCGCGTTCCCTTTCACCTCGTGCACTCAGTCATACACGTACCATTCCTTACCCATTAAAGTCAGACCCTTTCCCTCACCGGCATAATCTGAAATTGGGTAAAACTCGTTCGCACATTTATGAGCAGAGCATGGGTGTGAGTGTATAATAGGGTGTGTAATAAATACTACCCATCTGGAATTTGTGGTTGTATATGTACTTGGTCCTAGGTCTTTTCGCTTACAATGGACCACTTCCTTCTACTAAAAGGAATGTGTATCGTGTGACTTTACAATAATGTCTTCAATCATGAAGCTAAAATAATGTGACTTTATAAAGCTCCCATTGTCTTCATTACCATCCTTAGTTGATTTCTTTAATTTGTTTATCACCCTCCTTATTTCCTACACCATTTTCATGATAGCGTATTTCTCCAAACATCTAAATAATTTTTTCTCTATGCCTAGCTCTAATACCAATTGATACAAGATATTTTGAGAGGAAAAAAAAAAGAAAAAGAAATATTTAGAGAATTCGAAAGGTAAATTGTTGAATTGAGATATTAGCATTCACTCCTAACTCCTTCAAGTACTACAAGCGGGGGCCAACACCAATCACACCCATACACGTTCAGATTTTCCCTTACATCTCGTGCTTTATACACGTTTTCACCATTGGACCACAAGGTAAGAGGAGTAACTGGTTGTGTCTCTGCTGACAGAGTTAGGAGAACAATGAAGGTAGTTGTTAGAGATATATATTAGACATATTAGCCCAATGTAATAGGCCCAAGCCCATTCCTGCTTGTATTAGTAGTCTAGGGTTTAGTCGCCTATATATACTCATGTTAGGGTTCATTGTAACATAGGAGGTTATTGTACTACACTCTCATACAATAAAGATGTAGCCCTTAAGGGATTCCTCCGTGGATGTAGGCCGTAAGGCTGAACCACGTAACCCTTGTGTTCTCAGTGTTCGTCTTCTATGCTTCCTCTTCCGCATCTACTCTAGCATACACAACATAGTATAACACATCGCATGTGCACATCGCATGGTATCAGAGCCAAACTCCGTTCTTGGCATCAAACAAATATCTCTAGCAAACAAAGAAGATTCTCATGTGCACATCGCCAACAGAAGTCAGAGCATGCTTCTCTGCTGGATCTAGACTCCACGGCATCTCGCAGCCACTGTGGCGCAGTGCTGTGTCCAAGATCCACAGACTCAAGCAAACTGTGACTTAACTTATCAGATCTGCGCAAATCCAAGCCTCGCCTGACGAAACCAACACCACAGACGTGTTCCAAGATCTCTCGCGACCAAAACCCAGAAATTCGGTCAACCAAATCCTTGCCACGCGCCTCCACACGCCGCAGAAGCCTCTGGCAAATTCCCACGCGCCGCTGCAGATTCTCGACTCCCAGGCTAGATCTGAGTCACACGCGCCACCAAGACGGCCTTCTCGTCCACCGATCTACTTGGCCTGAGAATCTGGTGGTCATACGATGCTGCACGCGCCACCACGCGCTAGCGCAGTTTCTAGCAACTTCTCCACACGCCGCCGCCGATTTCACAGGGTCAGATTCTCCGATGGTTACACGCGCCGCCATGACGGCCTCGTAGCTCGCCGATCTGCCAAACCACCGAAGTCCGAGCATCAATCTACCTTTCACGCGCCTCCACGCGCCGTCGGAAGTTCCAGACACGCGCCGATAAACAGCCATGCGCCGAAACTGAAGCTGTTGTCACCTGATGACGTCATCAGACACGTCAGCCCTAATCCACGTCAGCAGCCACGCAAGCAAGTCCACGTCAGCCCTAGTCCACGTCAGCGACACGTCATCAGCCACGTCATCAGCCACGTCAGCAGTGTCGTCCCGTCAGCACCATGTCACCTAGCTGACCGTTGACCCGGACCGACCCGACCCGGACCGACCCGAATCTGACCCATGAGCACTTTGACTGTTGACTTTGACCTGGACCAGTTGACTTTGACTTTTTGCGTTGACCTTTGACCAAAAGTAAAAATTTCCAAAAGGGCCTATCTTGCTCAGTTTTTCGCGTAGATTCCAATTTTGGCCTCCGTTTCTTCATTTGAAGCTCCGAAATTGGACAATTGGCACATTCTTCATTGTGGTTTCTTCAAAGGCATTTTTCAAGGCATCTCCAAGTGATCTTCTCATGCTTATCCAACCTCAAGCCTTCATCGAGCTTCCGCCTTGAGTTTGAGGGAGGGTGTTAGAGATATATATTAGACATATTAGCCCAATGTAATAGGCCCAAGCCCATTCCTGCTTGTATTAGTAGTCTAGGGTTTAGTCGCCTATATATACTCATGTTAGGGTTCATTGTAACATAGGAGGTTATTGTACTACACTCTCATACAATAAAGATGTAGCCCTTAAGGGATTCCTCCGTGGATGTAGGCCGTAAGGCTGAACCACGTAACCCTTGTGTTCTCAGTGTTCGTCTTTTATGCTTCCTCTTCCGCATCTACTCTAGCATACACAACATAGTATAACACATCGCGTTGCTAATAATATTCTTAACAGTAGTGATGATATGGGGTTGGAGTGATCGAATTGAGATATTAGCTTGCAATGTCCCCCCTCCTCCCCCACACATATACATAATAGCTAGTATAATACATCGCTGGCATTGTCTGAAAATTCAATCAAAAGATCCATATCCACTTATCCAGCTGAGTTGCCAAGTTAAACAAAATGATAAATGCTATTACGTTCACAATATTTTCAAAACAAATCTTAAGTGTTAGGTTGTTACTTACTGTTACTGATGGACAAAAAATTAGTTTTAATGATAGGTTCAAATTATAACCAGTAATAATTTAACATCTAAAATTTGTTGTGAAAATATTGTAGTTGTAACACTTCTAAAAAAAGTTGTATAGAAGAAACACTTTTAGTCACATATCCCATCATCAAAAAAATAAAAAATAAAATCACCAAAATTAGTTTTGGATGAATAAAATCATCCAAATTAATTCTACTTCTAAAAGCAACCGGAGGAATTCATTGAATTTTTTTAGGTAACAAATTTGTTAGAAAATTTCAAAAGAAAGCAAATACCCATACATGGTATATCAAGGATCTGTCATGAAGTCAATTATTTACTTCCTTTGTTCTTTCTCCTCATAGTACTACTTACATAATTAAATTATATTGCGTTTGGGATTCATGAACACCTTTGAACTTTAAACTCTGGATCAGAGCAATTTATAATCATTTAAGGGCATACCCCAAAATGGAAAGAAAGAAGAAGCCACAACAAAGAATGTCTAAGAAAAAGAAAGAAGAAGAAAAGGAATGTATGGACTTGATTGCTTTGAAGAATATGATTTGTAAAGTTTAAAACAAATTCTCTCTTACTTGGTACCACAGAGACACCAAAATCATCTAGAACAAGAAAGTCCAATAAAGCCCTTTCTACAAATTAAGGGTGTCAATTAAATGACAAATTTTATTCGTTGAATTAAATGACAGATTTTAATTCACAATCTGGAATATCCTATGTTATGCAAATCTGATGAGATATATGTGTTTATGTTTTATAGGGTTTGTGGGATGAAGGGGCTCGAAAGATAGGGGTGTCTGGGCTACCTCCAATGGGCTGCTTGCCAATTGTTGACACCTTTTCTTCCAACAATACTTTCACCAATCGTAGTTGTATCGAACAGTATTCCTCTGTTGCAAGAGATTATAATCAAATGCTTCAAACTGAATTGGATGAGATGCAACAAAGTTCAGCAAATCATGGTTCCAAAATCTATTACGTTGACATATATGGACCGATGTTCGACATGGTTCAATACCCTGAAAAATATGGTGAGTGGATTGTTTTTTGGATAATCCTAAAATTGACTATAATGTAAGTTCTAGTTAGTTTAACTGGTTAAATATCTTATTATAGAATAAAAGGTATGAAATTTGAATTCTAATTACACCAAAAATATATCAATTGGTATTTTGACATGATAATAAAGAGTAATTATCATAAAATGAACGTCATAAGTTGAAATTATACTGTATCTAAAAAAATTGGCCATTGAGGATTATGCCTAAATCTAACTTAAATTCCTTTTTTAGAGCTTTAGTACAATCACAACTCACTGATCAGCTGTGATTTTTGTTGTAGGGTATGAAGAGGTTAATGTTGGATGTTGTGGATCTGGATATGTAGAAACATCAATTTTGTGTAATCAAGCTTCAACTGTGTGCACTGATGCTTCTAAGTATGTATTTTGGGACGCAATACATCCTACTGAAATGGCATACAACGTTGTCTTTCAGGACATTCGTTCTACAATAGATCTCATCACCAGCGGGTAAGATTCAATGATCAATTAATCATTGCTTGCAAAGCAGAGATTGATTTAAACATATGATTATCACTTCCTAGTTCCTATATACTAAAGCTCAATATAAATATGTCCAGACAATAAAAAAAGGGTAAAATAAAAATATTCCAGCGGCCATCAATATCAGTGATCTTTGTTCAAAGAGCAAATTGTGAAAGATTTCTTCTACCTTGCTTTCCGTAATGGATTGGTTTGATTTAATCTCACTCAAGTTTTTAATTTAATTTTTGGGAAAGGAAGTGCCACTACCTTTAAGATTAGAGATTAAATTCTATAAGAATGTGGTGTAAAACCTATATTTTACACCATTCAATAAGTGACTGTCACATCAGCATTACTTAAAATTCAATATATCTTATTACACCTAATAACATCTTGATAGATTCCCAATTTGGTTGGATTTATATATGAGTATTAGAATTGATTAAGTGTGATTATGTTTATTCTTAAATATGTGATAAGATGATGTGACATGTTAGGATTGGAGGGGTAAAACATGGGTTTTACACCATATCCTTATAGAATTTAATCTCTTAAGATTAATGGGAAAAATGAAGAAATTTCACACATTTTGTTTGTAACATAACCAATTATGTATATAATACAAGTAGTGTTAATAATTTATTCATATGAAAGTGATGTTAGTCTAATCAATATTAATTTGCCACCTTAACTATTTGTGAAACGGATATGAAAATTTTAAGTAGTGTTATAGTAGACATTTACTATGGTACATAGGTCTTACAAATTTATATGTCATTTTTTAAATTATAAAACAATAAGGTAATGAAAATGTTAATTAAAACTATTATAAATTTTACTATAAAATATTTACAAATTAATATGTTAATGACTGTGATTGATGTACTTTAACAATTTAATAACTGAATGTTTGAAATAGTTTTTACTTTTTATTTTTTTGACATATCCATTTGTAAGTCTTATCACTTATGTAGTGAAATTTGTAGTATTTTGTTCATCAAAAAAAGAAATTCGTAGTATTTTTTTATTTTTTTTATTTTGGATAAAACTTAGGTACAGTATTTTAGATTTAGTATATTAGGTTCTTCTACCTTTCCAGTAAAAAAAAAAAGTATATTAGGTTCTCAATTGAATTCAAACACTTCGTTGCATTCACCTATAAAACACAATTAGTATTATCTTTTCTAAGAGCATCATTATTAAAGGTGCTAAAAATGCTAAATGCTATTTTTTAGCATTTTTAGCACCTCAAATGATAAAAATCCACTTCCATCAAACTTGCTAAATCTTTTAATATTTAGCACCAAGCTATAGTGAGCTTGTATCAATACAAGCTCATTGTAGCTGGATTGTTAAAAAAAAAAAAGAAAAAAAAAAGGGTTTATTATTCCCCCAGTAGATCTATTTCTTTTCTATCTCTCTTTCCTATCTCACTTCTCTCTTCCCTCTTTTCTCTTATCTCTCTGGTGTTTCATGGTCTGTTGTGGTCTGGCGTTGTCTCTTCTTCCAAAACCTGATCTCTGCTCGTCACTGATCACTCTCGTTGCCGATCACTGCTTGTCACCAATCTCTACTTGTCGCCGATCCCTACAGGTCACTGATCAATAAAAGCTCTTCGTCTGCAAAGTCGCAAGCTTGTCGGTGGATGGACCAATGGTGGATGGGTATGGTTTGGATAGGTATGGGTTGGATAGGTATGGTTTGTGGTTTTGGATGGGTATAGTTTTGTGGTGGACCGGTGGTGGTGGATGGGTATGGTTTGTGATTTAGTGGGTATCGGTGGTGCTTGGCAATGGTTTTGATAGAGTTGAGATCAGGGTGGTGGGTTTTGGTTGGGGTTGAGAACAAGGTGGGTGTGTGGGTGGGTGGTGGTGGGTTTTGTAGTGGCTGTTGGTATTGGGGTGAGGCTGGGCTGCAGTGGTGGGGTTTGGATTTGCAGGTTATGTGTGGCAATGATGGTGGTTTTGGTGGATGGGTGAAGACGTTGGATAGATTTTTTTTTTTTTTTTTTTTTCTACTGTTGTTTGTGGTTGTGATGGATCTGGCTGGTAGCTAGTGGCGGCGATGGTGGGTGGATGCGGTGATTGTGATATGGGTGGGTGGATATGGTGGCCAACGACATTGGGTTGAGAAAGAGAGACACAGAGGAGAGAGAGACATAGACAGAGACAGGGAGAGGAAGAATAAAAAATAATAAAGAAAGAATATTTAAATGGAACGTTAAAAAAATAGTAGAAATTTTAATGTAAAGGATGTTGTAATAAAGTGATGTGTTATATGTTGTAAAATTGATTTTGAAGATGGTAAATGTTAATTTTTTAGAATGTTTGATGGGAATGCTCTAAGAACACCTAATTATATAAGATTAAATTGGTTAATGCAACTAAGTATTTGAATTTAATTGAAAATTTTAATGTATTTTGTCTAAAATATTTTACTTAATTTTTTTCATCTATTTATTTATTATATTGTTAATGTGGCACTAATCATAATAATTATCAAATCATTTTATAAACATTTTGTAATAAAATTAATAATAGTTTTATAATTTTCTAACTCTTTGAAGAAAAAAAAGCTAAAATACTATCAATTTTATTATAAAAATCTTACAAAACTATCTTAACAAAAGGTGTGATTGATGTGGCTTTAATGATATAGTAAAGAAATACACTAATTCAACCAGAAAAAAGTAAATAAATACATCTTAATTACTTTTTATAAATTGTGACGCATAAAAAGTCTCTAAAACTTATATAATAAAATTTATAATAACCCTATTTTTTAAAAAACAAAACTAACTTATTGATTATTAAAGCCAACAGTCAAGGAATAAAAGAAGGTCTCGTCTCTCCCATATATGGACTTATCATTTCATTAATTAGAGCCATTTAAATAAAATCCCTCAAAAAAAAAAAAAAAAACACACGTAAAAAAAAACCTTTCAATAGTTTTTTTTTTTTTTTAATTTTTTTAGAAGATCAATATATAGTCTATTTAAACTGTCAGAATCAAGCTTCACCTTCTGTCAACGACTTGAACTTATTTCTCAAAAAAAAAAAAAAAAAAAAAAAAAAAAAAAAAAAAAAAAGACTGAAACTTCTTTTATACCACACATATATGACACATCATTTGTTTGCAACTTGTTATACATAGGAGTAAGAATGATAACAGGGTGGATTCGAGGCAGGTTTTTCCATACCCGGACTTGACCCGCGGGCCAAGACCCTAGGCCCGCCCCGCGGGGCCCTGTTAAGGGATTGGGCCCAATTGGTGGCCCAACCAAAAAAGAAAAGAAAAGAATTGAAACCCAAATTTATTTTTGCCTACAGTCAAGCCTGCATATTCTAATTCAAGTCTAGATAACGTGGCCCAAATGCCAAGCCCAACCAAAAAAAAAAAAAAAAAGAAAAGAATTGAAACCCAAATTTATTTTTGCCTACATTCAAGCCTGCATGTTCTAATTCAAGCCTAGATAACATGGCCCAAATGCCAAATCAATCCAAATCATAAGCTACTAATCATAAATCAATAAATCACCTGTTACTTATAAATCTATAAATCAATAAACCATAACTAATATCATAATCATAATTCAATAAATCATAACTAAGATTTTAAATCAATAAATCACCTAGCTAAGATAACCATTTAATCATTAATCAACAAAATCATAACTAAAATCACCAGCTAAACATAAAAATAAAATAAATCCAACAAGTCCAAGAAATTAAAAAACTACAAAATAAATATCACAAGTTTAGGATAATTACAAACCAACAAATTAATCCAACAAGGCTAAGAAATTAAAAAAACTACTAAATTAATACAAAATATTTAATCTTCCACAATTGTGACACAACTCCCATCAATTGTGACACAACTCCCATCATCTTCATTTGGCTCCCCATCATCAGGAATTGACTGAAATTTACAATCTCCAGATATAGTTGAAGAACCTACAACAACAATGAATTAAAAAATGGAATAAACTTCATCAAACTGTAACTAGCAAATATAAAAACACAATTTTGATTTTATAAATAGAAATTAGACAATTGCTAACCGTTGATTTCACTCTATAACCAATTCTGAGTACACATTATTGCCTCTATAGTCTTGGATGTAGCCTACTACGGTGTGGACTTAAAAGTCTTCCACTATTGCTAAAGGCAGATTCTGAAGTAATAGTTGTAACGGGAATGGCTAAAATATCTCTTGCAATCCTTTGTAAAGTAGGATACTTGAGATTATTACTTTTCCACCATGCCAAAATACCAAAGTCTTCACTCCTTTTCAACACTCCCTCATCAATGAAATGGTCAAATTCCATTCTAGCACTCTCGTGTTTCTTTGAACTACTGTTCACAAACAAATCAAAACATGACATTACCCCACTCAACCTAAATTTCATTTGTGCCACTTGATTTGAAGTACTTGCAAGCATATGAGAACTTCCTTCATTATCTACAGGAGACTCTGTCAGTTTTTAAACCCCTTAAACAATTGATTTAACCTAGGTAATTAGCCAAGTTGTTACTTAGTCCAAATTAACAAGTCTAGGTTATCACAATAACAAAGATCAAATCAAGCAAAGCAGTGGAAAAATAAATAACACAATGATATGATAATCCAGGAAAACCAAACTGGTAAAAAACTTGAGGAGGATTTAACCTAGCTATCTTCAAGATAAAAAACAAATCCACTAGAAAGAATCGAAGTTCATACAATAAGACTTACAAGCCCCCACGCTCAACTTCTTATTGTTACTCACTAGTAGAACTTACTGACACAACCACGTGCAAGCTCCGAATCCACAGACTTCTTTCTTTGGCCTTTGCAAAACACAAACACCCCCGTTTGTTACTTTGAGATCCCACTCAAAGGTTTAGCAACACAAACTCTCCTGTTTGTGACTCCAAGACCACCCTTGAAGGTTTAGATCATCAACACCTTTGATGACAAGAGAAGGCAGCAACTTCTACAATATCGGATCTTGAGATTCTTCAAGGAATAGTACCGGTAGAAGACATAAGAAAGTTTTTTAGGAACAAAACCCTAAATACAAAAAAGACACACTCTTTTCTCTCTGAAAAGCCTTATAAAAACGTGCTTAGGGTTTCCTTTATATACTGGGAGAAGTAGATTAGAAACCCTAATCCTAAATGGGCTTGAACTATTGTTTGGGCTTAATTAAAAATTCTGCAGATACAACTTTCGATCGATTGAGCCTGTTTTTCGATCGATCGAACCTGACAGATTATGAAATCTTCTTCTTGTAGCTTGTATATTCTTGAATCTTGACTTGAATCACCTTAAGCATTGTCTAATAATACCTATAGACTCTAAGATCTATATCTAGAAAAGTTTGTGTTCACGATTTGCTAATTGTTTTAAACATTTAGAAGCTAACAGACTCATCTAATTCTCCATACTTATTAAGCAAATCATAACAAAGATTATTAATTTTTTTAATCTCCAAATCAAAATTATCACCATAAATATTAGGATAATAAAACTCCAATAACTTCATCTTATATCTTGGATCTAAGATAGCAGCAACAGCCATAACAACAATAACATTAGTCCAATAAGAATTAAATTTAGCAAGCATGCTTTCTGCCATCATACTTATCATCTCATTTGAAGACAAACTCCATTCATTCAATGCAATTTTCAACTCACACATCAAAGCAAAATACATATTAATTGTGGGGTACTTATAACTAGAGAAAAACTCAGTCACACTATGAAACAACTCCAACCTCCCACAAAAAGCTTTGGCTACCTCCTAATCATAATCATGTGATAGACAAGTATAAGATGTTTCACATTTAGCCAAACGCGAGAAAACATCTTTATAAATCAATTCAGTAAAAAGCATTAAGTAAGTTGAATTCCAACGAGTTTTACAATTTAAGACTAACTCTTTGGTACATTGAACATGCAATTGATGTGCATTTTCTTCAAAATTTTGCCTCCTTTTTGGTGATCCAGTTCAATAAATCACACTATCACGAATCCTTTCAATACAATCACCAATAAGAAACAACTCATCTTGAACAATCAGATTCAAAATATGTGCAGCACACCTCATATGTAACATAGACCCACCCAACATAAGAGAACTAGTATCAAGCTTATTTAAGAGAAGTCTTATCATGGCATTATTAATACTACAATTATCAACAGTTATTGTGGACAACTTCCTATCAATGTTCCACTCTAAAAAACAATCAATAAGGACTTCAGGAATGACATCTTTTGTGTGTGGAGAAGGAACATAAACAAACCTAGAAAAATAATATGAATAATTATAACATAACTCAATAAACATTCAATTTAACATAACTCAGTAAACAATCTAAATGTGAAGTCTTTAACATTCAATTTATAGATAAAAAAATTACCTTAAAACCTAGTTTTACAACGTCCAAGTATGATCAATAAAATGAGCGGTAATGACCATAAACCCTCTCTTTTTGTTACTTGAAGTCCACATATCAGTTGTAATTACCATCCTACTTCCATTCTTGTCTGTCATCTTCAAAGTTTTCCCCCTCTCATTATCATAGATTTTAAGAATGTCACTTTTCAAAGTATTTCTTGTAACAAGTTTAAACATAGGTTGAAGATCATCCGCAAATTCTCTAAACCCAATGTGGTCAATTATTTAAAGGGGATATTCATGTAGGATGACCATACGAGCAAGCTTATTCCTAACTTTAACTTGATCAAATTGGTAAGTATTCAAACTCATAGTTCCATCCACCTTATTTTGTTGTTTAATTAAGACTTATTGTCACATATCCCTTATATCTTTAAACTTCATCCGTGGACATCTTGCTAAATGATTATGCAAATGAGTTGTACCTTGGCTAGACTCACCTAAGTAAAGTTTGTTACAATGATGGCATTGAGCTTTAAATTTTCCATCAACTTTCTTCCTTGTAAAATGAGCCCAAACATCTGAGATAGTCTTTCTTTTTTTACTTGTATCTAAGACCTCATTTGTAGGCTCTTGTTCTCCCTCTTCCTCTGTCCCTTCTTGTTCCTCTACCTCTAAGTCTTCTCCCACTAAGTCCACCGTCGGGGATTTCGGATTCCTAATTGGTTCAGAAGTTTGGGAGTTAGAATCAAAACAAATTATCACAAATTTATTATTACACATACTCATTGATTAATAGGCACAAATTCATAATTACACAGATTCACAAATTCTATCAACGCAATCATAATTAAACATGATTAACTACAAATTCAAACACTTGTTGTTTAATTGTGATCTTGAGGGTGAGTTGCCAGGCGACAATGGCGAGGGTGATCGTGAAAATGGAGAAGGAGACCGCATAGTTGGCAAGGGACAACGTTTGATTCTGAAGGGAGAGCCACTTGGCGAGGAAGAACCAGTTTTCTTTGTGTCTTCCATCTCGGTTTTAGGCTCTACATTCCCAACAAACACAAAAAACAATAAACAATTTCTTCTATTAAACAAACAATGCAGATATGAAAGGAAAGAACAGGGGAACAGAATGCTTTAAGACTTGAATCAGTTAAAAGATACGTGTACAAAAATTCACTACCATATTTCACACTTAGTTTCACTAATTTCAACATCCCCAATGTATTACTTATTATCAAATCCAATCCTAATTACCAAAACAAGCCCAATAACACCACAAACACCTTAACCCATAAACCAAACCCTCACCCACCCAAAACCCAAATAAACGTTATTATCATCACAACAAATTCAATGAACCACCACACAATCAAAACCTTCAAAAAAAATTTAATGAAACATTGAAAAAAAAAATCCAAGATTTTAAAACGAAAACCGGACATTTTGCCTCTTTATCAAATCCAAAAATTGCAATGATAGATCATACATTTTTCCTCTTTATCATCAAAGAGTGAGATCATAACAAAAAGCTTTACAAATCGGACAACAGAGGAAGAGCGAGGTGTACTTGAGGTCTTGAGGAAGAGTGAGGCCATGAGAGTGAGAAGGCGAGGCGTGGCGTGATTGCGTGCGTAAGGGCATGTGCGTAAGGCAATGAGTGAGGGTTGTGAGAGTGTAAGGCCTTACCCACCAAATTGGACTACTTTCCAAAAACTTAGCATTGACATGAAACAGAGGAAAGGAGCCATAAGCAACAACAAATTTTATTCCTTATACAACTTTTTCTTTCTTCTTCTGATAAGAATCAAATCACCTATAATCTTTTTCTATTCACATACCAAACCAACACAAAAAACGGAAAACTGAAAAGCCCAATTCACTTTTCGAAAAACCGAAACAAATAAGACAAGAAAAGTCTGCAAATTTTTGCTTACTCATAACAAGATAGGCAAGCGAGACAAAGAAAATGAAGATTGAAGGAAGGAACACAACCATCCAGTAATAATCCACAGTTTCCTGATCCGTAAGAAAAAAAGCACCCAGAAAATGCTTGATATAGCCTCTGAGTGAGGGTGAGGAGGTGAGGGAGGCGTGACTGACTCAGTGACTGAGGGAGTGTGGGAGTGAGGGTGGGAGTAAGGGAGAGGGAGTGTCGAACTGAGGGTGTGTCAGAGTGACTGAGCTGAAATGAGGGACTGAGCTGAGTGAAAGGGAGTGTCAGATTGAAGGAGGGAGGCGTGAGGGAGTGTGGGAGTGAGGGTGAGGGAGTGTCGAAGTAATTGAGTTGAAATGAGGGACTGAGCTGAGGGAGAAGGACTGTCGGGCTGAGGGAGGGAGGCGTGAGTTTTGAGTTGCTGCTGAAGAAATGAGGGATTAAGGTTAGATTATAGGTATAAATATATATATATATATATGTAGGGTATTTTTGTAATTTCAGGGTACTGAGTTTTTATCCAGGCCGAGTTTTGGGTTGGGTCTCGGATTTTTATGATAAAACCCAGACCCGACCTAAACCCGCTTTGGGTTTTCTTTTAAAAAACCCATACCCAACCCTATTCCTAATCAGATTGGGTAAAACTCGGCCCATTAGGGTCAAGCCGGGCCGGGTACTCGCAGGTCGGGCAAAAATTTCCGTCCCTACGTAGGAGATCAAAAAAAAAAAAAAAAAAAAATTGTCATTTGTAACTACGAACTAGCCATCTCAATTTTAAAAGCTCATTTAACTAGTATTATTCCATCAACCTTAGCAACCTAGCTACTTGATGTGACTTCGATTAAATATTATGCAAGATTTCATTATTAAATTTTAGATGTGAGTTTGAGAAAGGAAAAAAAAAAAAAATTGAGAAGCAAGGAAAAGATGTAGACATTATACACACATAAGCATTTCTTTTCAACAAAGATCAAACCCAAGCTCCTTGGAAGATCGTATCCTCAAGGAGAAATATTTTACCTTTTGTGATATTCACCATGCAAATTTAGGCAGCAACCCCTCCTACACCTGATAGAGTATTTTTAATAGCCTGGAGGTTTTATGAAGTGGAACAAGATGGAGAGTGGAAAATGGACATCTAATCCACATATGGGACGACAAATGGCTCCCAAACCCCTCAACTCATAAAGTTATCTCCCCTCCCCGCCCTTTTGAGGACTATCAAATGGTTTCCTCCCTCATTGATTCGGTGACTAGATGGTGGAAAATGGAGGCCGACCATGCTCTCTTTTTCCCATTTGAGGCTGATATGATTTTAAAAATTCCCCTAAGTTACAATCTGCCAGAGGACAAACTTATTTGGATGGGGAATAAGAGGGGTGATTTCACAGTTAGGGGTGGTAATTTTTATCCATATCCATGTACCCGTCCATTACCCGCCCATTACCCGTCTTATTTGGATAAGTCTTAACCTAACCCATTTAAATATTTGGGTTAAATGGATAAAAACCCATTTGGTTATTTAATTAGGTGGGTCTAAATGATAAATCCACTAATACCCACTAAACCCATCTAAAATTTAAAATTAAATAAGCCCAATAATACCCATACTCTTCTAAAATCTAAAACTTAAATAAACAGTATGAGCTTAGTCTCACTCTCCCTCAGATTTTCTCAGTAACCAAACACTTTCCTAAACACTTTAACCTCTAGATTTCTAAGCCCAAACACTTTCCTTTAGATTTTCTCAGTCACCAAACAAAAGGAAATTCCAGAGAGAGAACGGGGATGGAATTGGAGTTCACCAGAGGTAGTGTATCAACTTTGTCTCTAGCAAAGTTGGTTATGTTCGCCAGCGTTCTCATTTTCTTGTATGAATCCATATGAGTTATCGATATCAGCGGACGATGTTTTTGTTAACAGTCAGATCCGACCGATATTTCCGATATTTAACCGAGATCTTTTGTTCGGTGGCGGTTACGACGGAGATTTGAAGTCCAGGGTCGATTCTTTGAGTCTCCGGTCACCATTGAGGAAGCTATTTGTGGAACTGGCGTCAGAATCCAACGAGCTTGAAGGAGTCCCAGCCGAAACGTACTGTGAGTGGTACTTTTGTTTACAGCTGTGAGGTTTGAGGATGTGGTGGAGCGTGGTGGTGCTCCGCTTTCGGAGCTCCGCCAAGACGAAGTCCCAACTCTTCGTGCCATAACGGTGGACGACGCAAGCTAGCAGAAGCTCTTCCCATGTACCCCATGTTTGTTTCTTAGGAAAGCTTTGTTTTTCCATGAAAACTTTTTCCCTCCTTTTAACTTCTTCGCATTTCATGAATTTTATTGGGCTTTCCTTAGCTATATGATGTTGCTAGGTTTTTGTTTTTCTTTTTCTTTAGGTAATATTTTCTTAGACTCTATTTCGTTGATGAGGAAAAAAAAAGTATTTTTTTTTCTCTCTCTGTGGCTTTGTTTGGTTGCTAAAAAATGAATTTTGTGAAGGGAAAATGAAAGGAAAGAACAAGAAAAGTGATTTTTGAACATTTTTAATTTTTGTTTTTAACAAGTTATTTATTTGGATCATATTGGATTAAATGGGCGGGTTACTAATTAAATGGGTTGGGCGGGTAATGGATAATTAATTTATATATAAATGGGTCATAAATGGATAAATGGGTAATTACATACCTAACCCATTTATGACTCAACCCGCCTATTTGCCACCCCTATTCATAGTTAAGAGTGCTTATTTTGTCGCTATTAAACTCCTTGACACAAGGGATGAAAGGAAATGCTCTTCTGGAGATCCAAATGATTGGATTTGGAGGAAAATCTAGTCTCTAAAGCTCCTAGAAAAAAATTAAGATTTTCTCTTGGTGAGCTTGTGTGAATGGCCTTCCCGTGCTCACAAATGTGGCTGTAAAAGGTATACAAACCTCTTGTGTTTGCCCAATCTGTGATGAGGAGCCTGAAAACCTTATTCATGCTTTAATCTCTTGTGTTTTTGCACTCTCAGTGTGGTCCCTTTGGCAAGATTGCCCCATTGATTTGCCACTAAATGCGAAAGACTTCAATGATTTAGTGCTCCAAATTTGCTCTTCCCCGACTGCCTTACATCTTGAATTCTTCTTTGCCATCTCCTGGGCGGTTTGGTACAACAAAAACAAGCTTATCCATGATGAGAATGGTCTGCCGCCTATGCAAATCTGGGAAATGGCCAAGAACTTGGTTGAGGATTTTAAGGAGGCCTTCTCGTGGGACTTTACCCCTCTACTTTCTCCTCAAAATGACTGGGTTGCTCCCTCGTCGGGCTATTTCAAGGTAAATGTAGATGGTGTTTCTTCCATTGATGGCAGTGGAATTTCTAGTGCCAGGGTAATCATTCAGGACGAGATGGGTGAGGTAGTCGCTACCCTTTGTAAGGCTCTTCCCTTGCATTACCCTGCTGAATGGACGGAGTTTTTTGCTTTAGAGCACGGTGTACTCTTGGCTCAGGAGATGAATATTTCAAAGGTGACTTTCGAATCTGATGCTTCCTCGGTCATATCAGTAGTTTCTCAAGCCTGTAATGGTAGCATAATGGGCCATCTAGTGCAAAGCATTCAGTCCGCGAGGTCATCTTTCCCCTGCTATTCGTTCCATCGCGTAAAAAGGGATTACAATAGGGCTGCTCATGAGCTAGCCCAACTTGCTAAATGTAATCAAGCTTCCATTCTCTGGAAGGGTGTTATTCCCCCCTTTTTAGTTCACTTAATTCAATCAGGCCTACGATGATTATGTTAGCTTTTGGCCTTTGTTTTGCTCCTTTTCTTGTGTAATGAAATACACGTTTCTCAACAAAAAAAAAAAAAAAAAAAAAAAAAAAAAGGGCCCGCGAAAAAAGTTGAGGCATTTTCCTGTACAAAACTATCGAGTACGTGTGACAGATTGATGATCATACTTCATTTTAATCTTTATTCATGTGGTAGATTGTCCTAGAAAACATGGATTTAAATGGTTTTTTAGTGTTACATAAAAAATAAAAAATAAAAAGGACTGGGCCAGTCAATGAAATAACATTTGAAAAATAAAAATTTAATTATTTAGTTTTCATTCTAGAATACTTCGGATTGTACAATCAAATCCAATATGCCTTTCTCAATCAAAAAAAAAAAGAAGAAGAAGTAAAAAGTCCAATATGCCATACATAATTATTTCTAAGAAACTCAGAACCAAAGACAAAAAATTAATGTCCTTAGCTTAAGAGTTCTGCACTGAGAGATTTCAAAGCCTCATTTGCAATGATCTTATACATTTTCTGGGTTGGATGAACAGCATCCCAGAATACGTATTTTGTTGGATCAGTGCATGTACTTAAGCCCTTGCATGAATCGCCATATTCTACAGTTCCTGTGCCGCAACACCCCTTTGAAGTTTCGTCTATATCTGCAAATGTTTTTTAGAAATATTATTTTGATTCTCCAATTGTGTTTCAAGGAAACTTCAAAATTATAATAGTAATTGCTTAGCCAAAAAAAAAAAAAAAAAGATTACTTTTTTATGCTATACTATGTACAAACTGTTAAGTGTACTATTTTGGCATCATATATAAATCAAATTTTCCTACTAAAGAAATTCCCAAAATAATACTTAACATGAATAGTTTATTTATGTGACTATTTGTTTCCTACTTTTAAAATTTGTCTGAATGTTTTATTTTCTTTCTTCTTTTTTCCAATGTTGTATAATTGAAATTTTGCATAATAAATAAAATAAATTGATGAAACTAAACTCAATGGAATATATTGAAGTTGAAAACAGATTGCCTTAGGCATAGTTGGAATCATTTCTTTACTTATTATTGTTTGTCAAAAACTTTTATCTTTTGATTCTAAAAAAAAAATATATATATATATATATATATATGAGCAAGACTTAGATACAATACTTATATGTTATTCCTTAGGTCTTTTAAAATTCTATTATGTGGATTTTTTCTTATAAAATGGAAGTGTATTTTTTAATTAAGTAATCATATGGCTGAATCTTAAGAGAGAAACTTAAGAAACAGTATCTAATGTATTGTACCTAAATTTTGTTTAAAAAATATTATCTTTTTATTTTATTTTATTTTGTTTTGTCTTAGTTTATTTTATAAATTTAACAAAACTAGTTTCTTAAAAAAAATATAAAAAAAGAAGTAAACTTTTAGTGTTTTGTCACACATTTAATATAAAAACTAACAAAAAAAAAATTATATTTTTTGTTAAATACTGTACCATTCAAAATAAACTACAAAGAACTACAATAATTACGAATATTTTTAAGAAAGAAGAGTTAGTGAGAAAAAATTCCTTATTTATGAATGTACTAACCGTTTTCACCAAAAAAAGAATGTACTAACCGTATAACGTGGGGTTGTTAACTGCATTGTCAATTATAGAATATGCATCAACAAAGGCAATTTTCATTCGTAATTTGGCCTTCAGGGTTGAAAGTTTTGTCTGTATCTTGGAATTGAATGAGAAGGCTACTTTATTGTAACTTTCCACGCATCCTGTCTTCTCCATTAATGTCTTCACAAGTGGCATACACCCCAATGGTGGGACTCCAACGACCACCAACTTTGTGGCCCCTAGTCTATGCATTAACTGCATTTCAAAACCACCAGAAAAAATTTAGACCATGTAATTTGAAAAAAAGAAAAATAAAAAAAAAAAGAAGAGGAGTCAATATAAGAGACGTCATTGAGAAAAAAAGAACGCAATATGGTGAATTTAAATTAAGGTTTCACCTATAATTTAACTAATCATGTAAACTAATAAAACACTTGTTGCTAAGGTTCTTAGGGAAGATAGAACTAAGTAACATTCAGTCTAGAGTTAAATCTTCTTTAAAAAAACCATAGAGTTACAATTTCATCCACAAAAAATTTTATAAATTTTTGAAGTGACAATATGTTTTAGCGATAGATAGTAAGGAAAATTTTTAGTTTACATGTAAATTTTACACATTTGTTTAATCTATAATATAGAATTTACATTTATAGTACAATGTAAGCTTATAATTACCCAAATAATAATGTTGTGTTAGTAATGGATTTATGTAAGAATACAAAATAATTTGTCAATTTAACCATTAAGGTCCTGTTTGGTGTACTATTTTAAACACATATTTTCAGTTTTTAAATAATATTACATATATTTTTACACACTTTTTCACCCATACATATATAAATACAAATAAATTTTTATTTTATAAAAATTTTAAGAAACCTTAAAAGGATATCTTATTCAATATTTACGCACGTGAAAGTACTGGTAGTCTGGTACAGTGATACTCAAGCTAATTATTGACTGTAATTCTCAAAAAAAATGAGAGAGAGTGATAACCTCAATGTCACGTGACATGCAAGAAACCAAGTAATCCTGGTACTTTTCCACTTTGAATTGCTTGGAGCGAATAGGTTGCAAGTAATAGTTCTGCAGAAAGTCGTTTGTGCCCATACTCAAAACAAACACAGCATATCTAATAATATCAGTTGTCTTCTTCTCCCCCACAAAATCTCTCATATGGATTAGATAATGCATGAAATACTCCAGCTGATTGGAAACAGAGAATACATTCTGTTTCATAAAAATTCATCCAATAAAAAAAAAAGTAGAAACATGTTAGTACTCATAAATGGACCTTTTTCTAATGGCGACAAGTTTGATGCAAGTGAGAAGGACTTTAATTACCGAAAGGTTAGCAGTAAGATCATCATAACCAGAAGCAGCTGATGCAAAACTAACACCGTGTAGCATATCTTTCGGCTTTAAATTCGGATCAAGAAAGGCTGGAACGATTTTTGTGTAACCAATGGCCTCAGCTGAAAAGATTATATGGAAATACATACTAACAATCAAATTTAAGTAATGGCTGTGGCAAAATAAATGTCACACAACAAATATAGTAATATACACAATAAGATTCATGGCCATGAAAAGTAAAGGTTTCAGGTATGTATGATAAATATACAAACCCAATTCTGACAAGAATGTTAACTTATTCTTCACGTAATGATCTACGGTCTTACATAGTATGAATCTCAGTGGCATTACTATCAACTTATAAACATGAGAAAATGACAGCACAATGAATTTTAGACTATGGGAGAACAGTGTTATTATTTCACTCTCAAATCTCCAATTAAAATATTTACATAACCCAAAAAAAAATAATTAATATAACGAAGCAACAACTCCGATCCATCTTTTATAAGCCACTTCTTTCTTCCTAGGCCATCAGTCACACACAAATGACACAATATCTTTTGACCATTATTATTATAACAGTGTACTGCACTAGCCTGAAAACTAAAATGGCTTCCTCTTTTGAGCGTATTGGAAGCACCAAATTAAGAGTCTACATCAGCATGAAACTCACTCTTCTTTCCAAAAGTAATAGGCTCCAAAAACAACACAGACACAGTAAAAATTCGAAGTTGTAATAGAAAAACATATGATTACAAGGAATAGTTAGTTGCTCAAAGAGATTTGAACACGCTATTGTTAACCAAACAAAATAAAAACTTAGTGCAGTAGCAGTTAATTACCAATGAAATCTGTGGCAAGTCTTCCATTACTAAACCTTCCAGTGGGGCGGCCATCAAAGAAGTCCTTCCCATAAGGAGGATAGTTGCTCTTCATGGTCGTTGGAAGAATGTTGTTATTTCCAGGATCAACACTCGAATCTCCAAAAACTAGGATACTTGTCATGTTATGTTGAGCTGCCAATAGCCTTACTTGACCAACTTGCAGAGCTCGTGAGAGCAATGGCATCAAAGCCAATGCCAATAGCATCCCCATAGTCATCCTCATTGAAACTGACCAGCCTTTGGTGAATGAGATAGCCAGTGTCAACTGAACTTCTGCGCATCTTAAGTAGCCCTGTGGAAATAAATGATGCTGGTAAGAGCATTTAACACATGTCTGAAAATTTTGAATGATTGGTCCGTAGCTTGAAAGTCGAAATTGAATTTTCTTCAAAGTGAACGGTACTGGAATATTCTGGTTGAGAAGTCCATCTGCTTAGAGTTTCCATGACGTTGCATCTAGCCGACTCAACTTTACATTAGTTTAAGTGCGTGCTAATAATCATGGGCTCATGCAGGGGCGGCTTGATGCATTTGGGGGCCATGATCATCTTATTTAGATGCAAAATTACTACTAATTAACATGAACTACATAGAATTTTTTTTTTTTTTTTGAATTTTTAAGACAAAAAAAATTTGACAAAATTTTTCATACTTGTTGATGTGGTAGATTGATAGTGGTAAGTAAAACAGTGGTGTTAGTAGTAGATTTAGATGAAAACTAGTAAAAGTTTGCTAATTAAACTCTTATTATTATTCTTTTTTTTTAGAAGTGCAACATTCACAATATTTTTTACAACAAATCCTAGATTTTAAACTGTTTTTTGTTTTTTATTTAAAAATATCACTATAATTATTTTTTTGCCATCAACAATAGGCTGTAATAACTTGCTATTTAACATTAGTTGTACAAGTGTTGTGAAAAATATTGTGGACGACGTTGCATTTTTCTCTATTTTTTTTTTTTCATCTAATAAAAAAATTTATTTTATTTATTGATTATAAATAATCCTATTGGTTAAAATTTAGGGGCCTTTTTTTTACTTGGGGCCTTAGGCGGTTGCATTTTTTACTCCACCATAGAGCCGGCCCTGGGCTCATGGAAAAATTGGATTTGAACTTAATAATTGATGTTTAAAAGTGTTAAATATTAGTTATGATATATTTTATGTTGTATATGCTTGAATAAATTCAAAAGTGGGAAGTATAAAATAGGAACACAAAGACACTAAGGTTACGTAATTCAGCCTTACGGTCTATATCCATCGAGAAAACTCTTAAGGATTACATCTTTACTATATAAGAGTGTAATATAAAACATTTGTTACAATGAATTATAACATAAGTATATATAATAGACCAAACCCTAGACTAATAGACTTTTAATACAAGTAGGAAACTTGGGTTGCACACAAAATAAAATTAGACCTGGGCCTATACTAATGGGCTAATATATCTCTAACATCCCCTCTTAAACTCAAGATGGAAGATTAATGAAACCTTGAGATTTGATAAAGTTGAGAAGATCCCTTGAATGAAGTTTGGTTCTACGACGGTGGTTTGAGGAAGGCAATGGTCTTGCAATGTTGATGAGACTTCTAACGATGGCTTGATTATATTGGAGAGTTTTGACGGCAGCAGTGGGAAGCCAAAGAAGATGAGCATAGCGAAGAAACACCAAGGAAGACAAAGATAGCTTTTAAACACACCGCAAGGACAGAAAACCATAGCCACAGGAAGGTGGCTCTAAAACCATGTTAAATATTGGTTATGATATATTCCATATTGAATATACTTGAATAGATGTGAAAGTGGGAAGTATAAAATAGGAACAAAAGAACACTAGGGTTACGTGATTCAATCTTATAGCCTACGTCCATGGAGGAAACCATTAAGGGTTACATCTTTATTATATAAGGGTGCAGTACAAAACCTATGTTACTGTGAACCATAATATGGGTATATATAGTAGACTAAACCCTAGACCAATAGACTTCTAGTACAAGTAGGAGATTTAGTTTGTACACAAAGTAGAATTAAATTTGAGCCTATACTAATGGACTAATATATCTCTAACAGGAAAACATATGTACATTACTAAAATATGTGGTCTCCCCCATTTTGATTTTTATCCCTTTATTTTTTTTTCTTAAAAAATTATTTAATATTTAAATACAGAAAAAATATCATTTACTCATTTTTATTCCAAATCCCCTAAGTCACGACAAAATGTTTTCCTATTTTGAATGTTTGTTTGCATGTAAAATGTTGTCAAACTTGTAAAATATTTTTCATTTTATAAAAAATTGTAAAACATTTTACCTATAAAAATTTGGTAAAACATTTTAGAAAAATATATAGTAACTTCATCTCACCCCATTTGGTAGCTAGTTCATTAGTTTGGTGGGCTAGGCCGTCAATGTTGGCAGTCCAGTGGCTAGAGCCGCAACTCCGACAATTAGTGTTAGGGGTCCAATCACCAAAACCATTGTTCAAATGATTGTTGGCGATCTGGTCACTTGAGAGACCATTCTGGTGGCGGTTGTCAGAGCCACCGTTAGGGAAAGGGTAACTTAATTGAAATAAGTTACTCAATGGTAAAATAGAAATTTTATTGTATTTGTTATACTTGGGGTCTGTTTAAGATTCGTTTATTTTGCTGAAACTGAAAATTTTTTGCTGAAAGTACTGTAAATAAAAGTAAAAGTTAGCTAAAATAGTACAGTGAGACCCATAAATAGTAGCAAAAATAAGCTGAATAGTAAAATAAATTGACTTTTTAATGCCCATGAGAATACTATCATTTCATAAAATTTGTGAGGGTCACTAATATAGTTTCCTGAAACAGTGAAACCATAAATAGAAATATTGATGTATTTTTTCCATACACACAAGTTCTATGCATTATTTTAGTTTTCAAGGATAAGGTCATTTTTGCTTCCATGACAAAGATATCTCTCATTTGGAAAAAGTGTTTTATGAGAGAATCTAATAAGACATCTTTCTCGCAACATATGCAATTTACAATTGTAAGGATCACAAGTGTTAGATCTCCACATGCAGCGTCTGTTTCAGCTCGCCCATCTCAGATCCCTCGAAGCGTGCCTTGCAGGGAATTACGATAGCAACAATAAGGGTCAAGGGCCCTTGAAGACTATAGTTGCTTAATTAGCTAGCTGTTGTCTCAACAAAGTCATATTCATTGACGTTGCTATCTGGACAGTTAAAAATCAAGGTCTCAGCTCCCAACAAGGAGAAATGAATTTGTTTCTTTGTCTCTTCTTTCAAATCTTTTCGGTCAGATTATGCAATAAATTTGGTGTTGACTTTGTTCCTCCAAAACAATAGCATGCATACCCACAAAAGATCCACATCAACCACCGCCCTACTCCTCGATAAAGGATTAAAACACCTACATTACATATGTGACCCCATGCATGTTACTCATTTTTGAGTTTGGCACACTGGTTGGTAACGAACTTGACCCAGATCCAACCCCCCCCCCCCCCCCCTGTTTTTTCTTTTTTGCTAAAGTGAGTAGATATATTAATTTTAGCAACAAAAAAAAGTAGATGTAGATATTAAAACAAAGAGGCACAAATCTTCAGTAAACTGCAAATTCAATTGGGTCCAAACTCCAAAGAAATGGGACTCGGGCTGCCCATAATTTGGCAAGTTGTGCACTTGTAATATAGTGAACTTGAGCTATTTACACAAACAATATGAAATCTGTATGATGTCATACAAAAGTTTAGCATATGTGTATGCAAAATTTTAGTAACACAAAATTTTTCACAACTTGTTCCCACAACTGTGATGTGATAGAGTGTGATTGATGGAGAAAATATAGTAAGTCAATTTTAAAGTGATGGTTAATTACTCGCAATCTGCCATATCAGAGTTGTGGCAAAAATATTATAGAATAATTTGTGATCCTAGAAATACTCTAGGTATATAATCATGGTTTTTTCAAATTATCTTTGTTGACTTTCAAAGAATGGTTTAATATAATCACATATATTAAACAACTATGATTTTCATGAATCATTGTTATGATTAATGAATAACGATTATGGATTATAAAGGTTTGATAATATAATACACCAAACTCCACTCCTTGTCCTTAATTTTATATATATATATATATATATATATATATATATATATATTCCTCAACGTACTCCTTGTCAATGGCGCCAAAGGAGCCAATATTTGATGACTTTATAGAGTCAAAATTTATAAGTAATATGTCTCTCTAAACAGTGACTGTTCCAGGATATATTTTTAGGGGGATCAATAAAAAGATGCATTTTGCGTAAAAATTTAATCTTGCAATCTACGTGATTTCTTTATTACAAAGTGCTATATTTACAAAATTTTCATAACACTTTTCTAACAATTTTAGGTGATAAGTTGTTATTAGTTCTAATTTAAACTCACTACTGAAATTACTATTTTTTTTTTTCCCCATCAGTAACAACCAGTAATAATCTATTACTTAACATTTGTTGTGAAAGTATTATGAATATAGCGTTTCTCATACAAGATAAACTATAAGTTTAATGCATATTGTTTATTAATACGATTTTTTTATAATAGTTTATTAATATGATGAGGATACTAATTGCTAAGATTAAATCTTGGAAATCATCTATTGTTTTTAAATACAATAAACATATGAATTATTGTTGTTAAGTAAACTCCAAGCGAGATCTAAATACAATAAACTTTTATGTATTAGTTTATTTCAAAATTTTTAAGATCTAAATGATTTTTTTTTTAAAATTAAGAATAATAAATTTATACTTTTGTTGTTAAGCTTACTGTTCCCCATATTTTAGGTAAAATTGGTTTGATATTGAGTTTTTATTTATTTTATTTTTATTTTTTTAAATATTTTAAAGACCATGATATTGTCAAGATAATTATAATCAAGTTCATTTCAACTAGGCTTTAAAAAAATTTAGATCTAAGAGGTTCAAAATTTTATTTTAAGAGTGTAAAAAATAAACTAAAAAATTATATATAATTTTTTTTTTTTTTTGGCCAGCTCAGGGGTTCATTTGAACCGTAACGAACCCCCTGAACTGTTCCTAGAGATACCCATGTCTCTAAACACTTGTAAAGATAGTCAGTATATATAAACGTTGTGCACACAGGCATCACATGTATCTTTTATATATATATATATATATATATATATATATATATAATACTTAGAAAAAGCTAAAGCCTACTTCTTTAGTGAGTGTTTGGATTGCGTTGAAACAGAGAGTACGTTTGCGTTTGTACGTTTTGTTGATAAACTGTGGGTCCCATAACACTGTTTACAGACCCACAAAAGTCGTCCAAACATAGATTTCAATATAAATTTGGTCTCACAGTACTATTCACACATTTAAAAATTATTTTGCTACAATATTTTCAATTTTCAGCAATAAGTGGTATTCAAACAAACCTTTTATTAACTTGAGAATTATATTTTCACTACTTCCATCTCGATCACGTGCTCTCATTAACTCATTGTAGGACAATAGTAAGTTCATAAATTGTAGAGGAAATGGCCAAGCACTATATATTTCCCTTATTATGATTCAAGGTATAAAGTAGAGATTCTATTATCTTCAAGTTCATATTCAATTGTCCACGGAAGCCAAAAGGTTGGGGGAGTGTAACTATGTGTTATCTAAATATGGATTTGTTGTAAACAGTGAACTCATATAGGAGTATATGTCACAAATGAGCTCTACTTGAAATGTCAGCTCAGTTCGCACAAAAAATTCTGTTTATTTTAATATAAAGACTTACTTTTTCTATTTTATATATTTATTTTTAAAAATATCTTACATTAGATTATCTAGTTTACACCATATTTAATTAAAATATCAATTTTTCTTTATTTTTTTTAATTATTTCTCTTTCTTCATATACACAATCTCCATTCATCCTCTTTCTCATTCATCCATGAATAATGCTAGTGTAAATTTATACCATTAGAACATTAACATTAGTTTATCTAAATTTTTATGTCTATTTTAGCATAAAAATTATTTTTTGTATAAACAACTACTTTTACAAAACACTCACATAAGATCATCTATTCTACCTTCCATTTTATTTAAATACTCATATTCATTCTTTTTTTAATACTACATTTGTAATCTCAAGTCTCCTTCTCCCTCTCATGTTTTAGCATTAGCAATCAAATGTCTCTCTTCTCTCTCCTGTCAACCCTTGCCTCTCTTTCTCCCTTAGGTTTGGGTTTGATTTTGATTTTGGGTTATGAGTTATGGGTTTTCTATTGATGGCTTGATTTTGAGTTGATTTTTTGTTGATTTGGGTTTATTAGGTTTAATTTTCCGTTGTATTTTAGGTTGATTTTCCGTTATTGTAATGAGTTTTGATAGTGGTGGTTGGGTGGTGGTGGTTGAATGGTGTTGGGTTGCAAGTTATGTGAGGGTGGACAAGAGGGAGAGAGAAAGCTTAATGAGGGCAAAGAGGTGAGAGAAAAAATATTAAAATATTGGAATAGAAAGTTATAATTGTACATGGTTACTAGTGTAGCAACAATGTAAATTAGCACAACTTTAGCTTAACTGATGTGAGAGAATTTTGGGGGTTAAATGTTCATAACTAGACACCTTTTTTATTTTACATTCATTGGTATGAATGCTCTTATTGTAGCAACCATATATTTTTACATAACTTTCCATGATCTAATGTTTGTGAGTTTTAAACTTAGTTGACTAAAATGTGGTATTTTTTCTATTATGAAAGCACTGATAAGAGTGTTGACCTTAAGAATAGATGAAGAGTAAGGATTTGAATTTAAACTCATCTAGATGTGTGTATAAC
The DNA here is from genome assembly GCF_932294415.1 of Quercus robur. Taxonomy (NCBI): domain Eukaryota; kingdom Viridiplantae; phylum Streptophyta; class Magnoliopsida; order Fagales; family Fagaceae; genus Quercus; species Quercus robur. The sequence goes on from NC_065538.1 coordinate 45,158,872, forward strand.
TTATTGGTAAATAAAAAAAGTGGGGGGCTTTGATAGACATCATGCGGTTGATGTATTGGGGGTCATGCCTTTTGTGTTATGGGGAACATTTGGATGGACAAAAACCTTGGTACTTTTGATGGGTTCATTTGTGGAGCTAAAATTGTATATTCTGCAAACCATGTTCGATTGGTTGGCTGCTTTAAATTTAAGTGGCCAATACTTTTCTTAGAGGAATTTCTAGATTTATGTAATTTTGATTGAAGCATTGTTACTTCCTTTGTACACTGCTTGTGTAGTGTGTAATTTTCATTTTCAATAAACCATTTTTGTAATTTATGCAAAAAAGAAAAAGAATTTATTGATAACAACATTCTAGCCAGCTTCACTCTTGTTGAATATTTTTATGTGCTTTTCAGGGAAAATTACATTTTATCACCGTAAACTATATCTTTTCTACACTTACCCTATAAACTATGAAAATGCATACTTACACCCTATAAACTATACCCTCTTTACACTTACCCCCATAAACTATAAAAATGCATACTTTAACCCCTAAACTATACGGTATTTTACATTCACTCCCTAAATTATGAGAATACATACTACTTCCCTAAACCATTACCAATTGGACCGGGTGAGGTGCAAAATGTTACATGGGTAATAGTTTAAGGCGGTAAATGTGTACTCTCATAGTTTAGGGAGGCAATGGATAATAGTTTTAGGAGGGTAAATGTGCATTCTTATATTTTAGGGAGGTAAATATAAAAGAAGTGTAGTTTTTGGGGTGTAAAATGCAATTTCACCATGTTTTTCCCTATTACATAAGTTTTTTATGGTTGATTGGAAATTGTGTTTTAAATATATGATTGACACTTTGATATTTTTTTAGAGCACTGATTATTACACATTAGTGTGTATGAAATGTATGCGTCACCTCAGTTGAAATTGTGTTTTCAAAACACCATTTCAAAATTATAACTAAAATCATGCTTTTAATACACAATTTTCAAAATAGTGTGTATAGATAAATGCAACTAACTGTACATGTGCAATAAACATTAACTGAAAAAAAAAAAAATTGAAATATCTTTGTTAGCTTGGCCACAAAACATGCCTGCCGAGGACATGCCTGCCTAGTAATTCAGGTAGATCTTGAAACAGAATTGTGGCCCTATGTAGAGGTTGAGCGTTGAGGTTATTTATTACTCTCAATTGATAGATTTAATACTTATACCAACCAACCGGGGCGGAGGGCGGGGTACCCGGGCCCATCCCTTTCTCTTATATATTTTTTTTAAAAATAAAATAAAATGTTATATTTCAAAGTGTAATTTTTTTTTGGGGGGAATATAATATTCAAAATGTAGCTAATTGCCCATTCTTAGGTTATATATATATATATATATATATATATTTTATGTGTTATATAAACTAGCATGTAAACGCATGCATACATTTAAAATTAAACACAATTTTTATTATAAAAATATAAATAATTAGTCAATTTTTTTAAAGTAAACATAATTAGTCACATATTAAAATTCTTACCTAAATTTAATACCACTTATGATCATTTTTTAAAAATTTTTAATAAGATAAAATGTGTGGTGATTTTTGTTGTGCAGTGATTTTTATTGAGTATATATGATTTTTTTTTTAATTTTATAGTTCATTAATGTTAGATAACTTATATTCTTAGTATTTTGCACTCATTAACTCACTTGACACAAAAATTAAAAAACTTAAGTGGATAATTATAGCATGATCCCCACATAAATTTAGACTCATGGCACAAATTTGAATTCTAATTTCAAATTTTAATTGAAATTTCTCTAAACTTTACTTTATATATATATATATATATATAAAGGATTAATACATTTTTTTTTACTCTTATGCTACAGCTAGTTCAAATGTATTCAAGAAATATGTTCCTAAAAACATATAAGTATTTGTCTTTAATAAAAGCCTTTCTTTTTTCAAAAACAATTTTATTTTTTTAGTCATTTGGAGAAATAGAGGTATGAACCACGTGTTTTTACTATTTATTTTTGAAGAAAGGAAAATTGTGTGTGTGTGTTTTTTTGTTGCAAAATAAGCAATTAAATTTTAAAAACCGTAAATATTTGTGTCCTTTACTTCATGCACCCATTTGTTTGGATTTTTTTTTTTTTTTTTGGTATGTGTGTTTTTCGATTTTTGGTGCAACTTAAATTATTAATCAATAGAAAATATATTTTTCCTATGATTAATGAAAAATTGCACAAAAATGGGAAATACTTTTTACAAGGAAAAAGAAAACTTGGTTTCTTCCGCACCATTATCATCTCCTGCCCCTTCCTCCACATTGTGGACAATTGCCACTTGCCACCATCACTCTCCACATGACGTTGTTGGCTCGATTGCCTACCAACCATTACACCATCAATCATCAAACACCAACAGCCACTCGATCTACCCTCTACCAAGCCATCATCACCCACACGCCTATTGTCGATTAGCTATGTCTCCAACCATCATGGCCACCAATGATTAGCTGCCATCATCGCCACCACCTTGCTTGTTGTTATTGTCATTGGCATCACTAGTCTATCACAAATACAACCGCCACTTTTCTCTTATATACATTATCGTCATTGGGAAATTTCAATACAACAAAACACTAGAAAATTATTTTATAACTTGCAACCAAATATTAAAAAAAAAAAAATATATATATATATATATATATATTAAAAAGAAAACAAATCATTTTCTTTGATGATATTCTTCACTAAAAATATATTGGGTAAGAAAATATTTTACTCGAAAACAAAGTTAATATTGAAACCCGCCACTTATAGCTCAATCTTATCTTAAGATTCCAATAAAATAAAATAAAAAATCTTATCTTAAGATTATAGAGAAGGGAAGATAGGATATTATTAAGAGACCATAAAGTCAATAGAATAAAATGATGAACGTATCTCTAAAAATAAAAATAAAAAGAACAAATTGATGAACAAGTTTTTTTTTTTTTTTTTATAAGAATTGATGAACAAGTTGGATGAGAAAGCACAACATTCAATTAATAAAAAAAGAGGACAGGGGAGGCAGCTAATTGACAACCACAGAACTGCTGGTGGTCTCGTGTCCACTCCACATGCCAATCTTTTCTTTCTTTTTCTTTTTTTTTTTGAGATACTCCACATGCCAACTTTTTTTTCTTTTTTCTTTTTTTTTTTGAGGTCCAAACGATAAAATTTCATTAATATATGGCAATCAAATACGTACAAAAGGTGGGCCCAGGGAGGTGCCCAAATATGGATTGGCTACAGTATATTATAGGAACATACACATGCAAGCACAGTGAAAACAACGTAGAAGACTAGTTTTGTCCGTGTGTGTCCATGAGCCGCTGGTATTTTTCAAGCAGTCCACACGCCATGTCTGCAATCACCTTTGGGTGAGTTTGGTAGTGTTGGAAGTAAAATTTGTTCCTCGCAGTCCATATCGCCCATGCTGTGACTGCCCATTTCTCCAACTCCTGTTGACTGAGCTTCCTCTGCATTTCTCCAACTCCTGTCCACATGCCAACTTTAACTAGCCGATAAAATGGCCTCAACATGCTCTCCAACCAAAAAGAAAAGAAAAGAAAAGAAAAGAAAGAAGTGTCTTTGCTTGACTTAAAGATAAATTAATGGGTGTTCTTAAGATAATTATTAATAAATTATTTAAAAATGTTATGACATAATTTTTATAGAAAATATAAAAAGTTTTCATAAATATTAGTAATTGCTTTTTTTCACATTTAAAAAAAAAAAAAAATATATATATATATATATATTTTCTATAAATATGGTATTCGTTACTTTTTCTCTTTAGTATAACAAGGAGTTGGGTTTTTAAAGGAATAAGACATACATGCTAAATCAAGTTTCTATTGTATTCCAAAATGATGATATGTAAGAATCGTATGATTGAGTATTTAATTAAGGGATATGTTGCATTAGTTATTTTATTTGCATTAATTTGCTTTTATCAAAAGCTAGAAATTTTCAAAGGTTTTGTAACTGAATTGACACCTCCCTATACACAAAATGTTTGAAGGTCTAAGGTGAAAATGGTTTGAATTGCAAAGTTAACAGCATATTGTAATTATCTCTAAAAGAAGAAGGAAAAAAAAAAAAAACTAGAAATTAATTGGAGTATAATGATGGTGAAGCTCTTTAACAAAAGAAAGTGGGGTTTGGGTTACCTCTATTATTTTTTTAACTGGTATTTCCTTTTATTTTAATAAAAAATTATCATACTATCCACTAACTAAATAAAAAGTAAAGATTAAAACTTACTATTACTTATATATTTAAAACAAAAAAACACCTCCAATTTAAAAAAATACTAAAGATAATCCAAATCTAAAAAAGTGATAGTTTGGCCGGGACTGCGAAGTTTTTCAACTCCTATTAAAGTGAGGTATTTCCAATTAAAGTAGGCTATAGACCAAAAAAAAAAAAAATAAAAAAATAAAAATAAAAATAAAAATAAAAATAAAAATAAAAATAAAAATAAAAATAAAAGTAGATTTGCTGTTAACATCGAATGTATCAACAACAAAAAATTCGGCGGCTGTCTAATCATAATTTACCCTCTAACGAAAACGCGCTGCAAATGTGATGTAAAATGAATACTCTGAACGAAAACGTACCTCATGTCATTTTCATCGATTTAAAGAGATACCTATTAATCAATGACAATAGATTCTACCTATTGTCATTGATTTTATCGCTCAATAAGTAGAATCTATTAAAAAAAAAAAATATTAAAGCTAAAGCGTTGCCATTTGGTTTGGTATCTTATTTTGAGTTAAGATTTAGAGGGTTTGTTAATAAATTATTTTAATATTATTTTATAAAAAAATCAGTTTTTTTTTTTTTTAAACTAAATATTCTCATAAAAAAGGTAACTTTTTCATTTTTCATTACTCACTTTTAAAATACATTTTACATCTCATTTTGCATTTTACCATACATCATATTAAAATATTTTTATTTTAAATCTACTCTATATTCCATTGCCACCATAAATAGGATAAAATTATTAACTTAAAATGTTATAAGTGAAATTTTATTACCAATTTTTTAAGAAGTTTAAAAATATTATTTTGATTAAAAGTCAATTACAAAAGTTTTTAGAAATTAAAAAGGGTGCATTAAAATGCTTAAAGTTTATATCATGTTACATATTATTTCCTAAGTTTTTAATTTTGTCAATTAAAATCTCACACTTATGAAATTTTTTTAATATGAAGTCTCTATCTTTATTATTTTGAGCAATAACAAAGTAGAAAAAAAGTAAGAAATTTTTGATAAATTTTGTTCTTTCATTTAGATAATTAGCTTCTCTTTATTGGTATATAGATTCATTTTCACTTTCACACTAAGTGAAGCTTTCCCTCTCTACCTTCTCATTTCAACGGTTGACACACTGATTTATGAATAAACTCTAAATGAAATGCATATTTTTAAGTTGTTTAGGGGTATTATTAGAGGTTTTGGGGTTATTTTTGTCATTTTAGAGATTTTGGGGTCTTACAATCATTTTGGAACTCTGAGATATTTTTTGGTAATTTTTGAGGTTCTAATATATATTCAATCATTTGAATGTTTTAGAGGGCTATATGATCATTTTGGATGTTATGAGAGTATTTCTTTTTTATTTAAGTGATTTTAGGGCTTTTTTTTGGGTAATTTTGGAGGCTTTTAGGTGTTCTTAATTTTGTATGTATACAATGGGATAAATGGTCTTCTTGGATCTACCTAGGATAAATGAATTGGGCTGATAATGTGTATTAATTATTTATTTAAATATGTAATTAATTTTACCAATAAAAAGGGTAATTATTTATCCAACCCATTTATGGCTCAATTAAAAACTTACCTAAATAACTGACAACTAATGTAATAAATGACAACTGTCCCTTGTAGTCAACAAGTCATGTCAATTAAATTATATTTTAAAATATAATGTAATCATATCTTCAAAGTCTTGGATTTTTTTTTTTTTTAGTATTTAATATTTGAAGATATTGATTATATATATATATATATATATATTGATTTAACCCCTAACATTAATCACAATTTTGTTAAATGTCACACCTCACATAATCTATCTAAAAATGACATACATTTTATTAGGTCAAAACTACATCGTTTAAAAAAAAAAAAAAAAAAAAAAAAACTATTGAGTTTGTTTCTTTTCCTCCCAATTTTCCCACACTTATTTTCATCCATCACACAATCTTTCCCAAATTTTTTATCGTACCTTACAAATTACACATCCACAACAACCCACCACCACATCAAAAATCCATCAAAATAGTTTTTTTTTTTTTTTTCCTACTCAGTCAGTTTTTGGTGTAAGTAGAGATTGAACCTCAAATCTCTTATTCAACCATCAGAGGGTTTACTAGTTGAGCTAATTGGAACCCACTTAAAACAGTATCTTATATATTGGTTGTATGCAACCAACGTCTCATAATATATACGTCTCATCTATAGTACTATTTAATGGGCTTTCCTTGTTAGGGATCCTCATTTTTTTTGTTCAAAATGCCTCAACACCCCTATGTTTAAGTAGAGACAAAATTAAAGGACAATCTAGCAAAAATATTACAACTCTAACTCTCACTAAAACATTGTTTAAAAAATATGGTCACTCTCCTGTTGATTTTCAAATTGTTTTATCCACTTAAAAATTAGATTCTCAAAATAAAAAATATATATATATATATATATAATAAAAACACGTTTTTTTTTTTGCCACAAAATAGGACCACTAAACCCAACGTTTTCAAAAAAATTTCCCCCTTTATCAAGACTTAAACGTTTCTCTCTCTTTTTGTTTTTTTTTTTGGTTTTTGTTTTTATTTTTTCAAATATCTTCTTCTTTATTTTTGAATTATTAAAAAGAAATCTCACTTTTTTTTTTCAAATATTTTCTTCTTTATTTTTGAATTATTAAAAAAACAGTTTTAGATATAACTGAGACATCAGATAATGAGAAAAATGACAGACATATTAGAAATACTATTTGTCATAATGTAAAGAATATGGACATACTAAAAAACAATGTGATAGATATAATAAAATTGTTAAACAAATCAGTAAATTAGAATTTGAGAAAGATATAATAAATGAATTAATAGAAATTTTTAATGTTAATAAAAAAGAGATAGATCAAGTTAAGAAAAAGACAAAATTAAGATCAACCAACCCACTCAAAGTCAATAAAAGAAAAAGGAAACAAAAAGATATAATAATAAAAATGATAGATAACCTACCTAATCACCTAAAAGATAAAAAAGACTATTTACTAAAATTGAAAGATTCTATAGACATACCCATTGTTTGTATTAAGTGTAGAAAATATGGACACCATGTTACGGAATGTGGAAAAGAAGGAAAAGCTAAGAAAGAAAAAGATAAAAAAAGGAAAGACAAAAAAGAAACCAACTTTGACAGAAGGTAAAGAAGATAGTCACATAGTGCAAAAGAAGTCAGGAATAATGGAAGTAGAGAAAGAAAGTAGTCCTATAGAAATAACGCAAGAGAAAGATGGCATAGAAAGACAAAGGAGTAATAATAAGAAAGATGGCCTAATAATGAAAAGAACACCACGTATAGAAGATAAAGGAATGATAAGGAAAGGCAAAGTAAAAGAGATGTTAAAAAAAATTGAAAGACAAAATGATAACACTCTAAAGCTAGCCAATATAGAAACTCTACGTAAGAAGTTAGATATAGAAAGAGACATAGAAAAAAGAAAGACACGTGACAAGGAAAGAGATAGAAAAGGAAAAAAATAATAGTGATAGTTTGGTCAAAGTAGTCAACAAAGAAGACAAAGATAATAGTTCTAAGAAGAGTAATAGTTTAAAGGAAGAAATTGATGAAAGACTAAAGTCAATTGAAAGACTTATGACATATACTCAAGATAATGGTTTAGCAGAATTAATTAAAAAGATACAAATTTTAAATTCACCCCTAGAGAAAAAAAGAGATAGAAAGAGATGTAGTAGTTTTAGATATTACTAAGACATCAGATAATGAGAAAAATGACAGACATATTAGAAACACTATTTGTCATAAATGTAAAGAATATGGACATACTAAAAAACAATGTGATAGACATAATAAAATTGTTAAAAAAAATTAGTAAATTAGAATTTGAGAAAGATATAATAAATGAATTAATAGAAATTTTTAATGTTAATAAAAAAGAGATAGATCAAGTTAAGAAAAAGACAGAATTAAGATCAACCAAGCCACTCAAAGTCAATAAAAGAAAAAGGAAACAAAAAGATATAATAATGATATTGATAAATAACCTACCTAATCACCTAAAAGATAAAAAGACTATTTACTAAAATTGAAAGATTCTATAGACATACCCATTGTTTGTATTAAGTGTAGAAAATATGGATACCATGTTATGGAATGTGTAAAAGAAGGAAAAGCTAAGAAAGAAAAAGATAAAAAAGGAAAGACAAAAAAGAAATAAGATGAAATAGATATAAAACCAGTAACTCTACAAGACTTAATGATAGAGGTAAAAATGGTAAAACAAGAAATTAAATAAATTAAAAAGGATAATTCCACAGACATAAATGAACAAAATATTGCTAAAATAGTAAACTTAACAAGTTTTCCTACAACAGACATAATAATGATAGATCCCCCTTTAGAAAAAGAAATTTCACATGATCAAGAAATTGATCATAATAAACAGAACATTTTGAGTTTAATTGACAGAGTTATTTTTTAAAAATGGCATACAAAAGTCACTCTAGTAATTAATAAAGAATCCTCTTTGATAGAAGTTGCTTTGATAGATTTCGGAGCTGACATGAATTGTATACAAGAAGAATTAATATCTTTAAAATATTATAGATCATCTGAAAGATTAACTCAGATACTTAATTATAAAATACCTAATGTTCACATATGTAAAGATGAAATATGTTTTGAAACTATTTTTAAAGACCTTTCTTCTAAAGTTGTTTTAAGAAATCCCATTATGGCTTTGCTTTACCCCCTTTTGATGACAGATGAAGGAATTAAAATTAATATGATAATGTTTAGATTCACCTCACCCCTAATCCCGAAAGAAATTTGTTCCCTTAATAAAGTCACTATCCAAAAAGATATTAATAAAGAAAGAATCTGTAGAACAAAAGGACCTTTGACAAAAAAATCACTTGATGACCAATTGACAGATAATGTCATAAAGAAGTTTAAACAGGATATAAAGACAGAGATTTATTCTCCCACTGCTTTTTTACATAGGCACTGACATATAGTCCAAACACCTTGTGAAAAAGAATTTAGTGGAAAAAATGTAAAAGAGGGAACTATGCTTACAATTTCTTTTAGTCAATATGAATGGAATAACAGTTTGACAGATGTACCAAGCAAAATTGTAATAGATGACAAAATATACTAACTCATAAAACCATAACCAGTTCTTCTGACAGATGGATGTATCTTTTTAAAGTTTTAATCTCTACAGCATTTATTTGGACCGACATGACAGACGACATATGGTTATCTCATAAAGCCATAGGGTATGAAAGCTTTGGAGAAACATAAAGAGTTTATGATGGACAGCATCCCTATCTGGGATTACTTATCAACTACCCAGGAGAGAGCACAACAGTAATATGGAAGCATAAACAATGATAAAATGGATGATAAAGAGGAAAACATCAAAATAGATATATTCAAAATAAGTTAAAAGGGAATATGGAATATGAAAACAGAAACTAGTAAAATCTTACTTGAATAAAAACTTCTGTGTTTAGTAAAACTTGAAAACAAACTTCTGTCTTTGTTACAAGATTACAAAATAAAATCTGTTTGAAAGGTTACAAAATAATGTCTGTCTGAAGGGAAGGGTTACAAGATTACAAAAGAGAGGGAGGAATACAAGAGTCTTTCTGAGAGAGAGAGGGCTATCTTTTTTCTGGACTACTGAAAATTTTGGACCTAAAATTTGAACCTGAGAATTGAACCTCTATTTTGAACCTGAAACTTTGGACCTAACTTCTGTCTTCGGAGTCTGTCCTTTTATAAATGAAATGAACCATGGTAAGTCTTCAAAAGTAACCTGAGTTAGTAAAGTTAACTCAACTTAATTTCTGTGGAAACTTGTAGAATACTATTGATGAACAGTAGTCTTTTCATAAAGTGACTTTTGATGAATCTGTCTATGATTCTGTCTAAGTACTATTCACGCGTGCAGATGAATAGTGATCTGTCAAAAATATCTATTAGATTTTTCTAAATCTATCTGGGTGGTCTGTCTGGAAGTTATTTACGCGTGCTGGTGAATAGTTATCTATCATAATTATCTTTGAAGAGTCTGCCTAAGTGAGTTGTTGATCTACCGTTCTGTTTTGTTTGTCATATGTCATAGGGATCTTGAGAGTCTTGGAATGCTTCTAGGTGAGTCCTGTAATTTGGAGAGGAGGATTCCATTATTGTGTCATTTTCATCGTCCGAAATTTGTGATGCAGCTTCAAGTAGCTGTTTCTTAAGCTATTTTTTGTCTAAGACGGAGGCAAGCTGGCACTGGACTTAACTTTTCTCTAGAAGGAAATTAGAAGTTTTTGTCTTGGAGAAAGAGATCTTTTGTAATTCTTGGCAAATCTGATCAAATTTAAACTTATTCCACCATTTTAATTTTAATTTTCAGGTAAGCATGGGGAAAGGATACTAGGGGTGTCTTTCTATCTTGTATTCCCATCTAATGATCCATGGGAGATCTGGAAACCTGTTAAAGGACTGCAAAAGATGTAAGAATCATAGGCTTTTAAGAGATCAGGAGGGCGAATCATAGCTTCAGGACCATTGGAATTCCACCAGTCAATGAACCATCTTGGTGTTATTATGTCTTTCTTTCTATACATATCAAAACGTAAAACCCAAGTATGTCTGTAAATATTATTTTGGAGTACAAGGAACCTATCTTAGGCTTTTATATAATCATAATAATTATAAAATTGAGGGTCAAAGAGTTGGGAAAAGTTCTTAGTGATCTAGAGTTTTACTTTCCATTGGGAGGGGGTGAGGATCTGTTTTATGACTACTTTAGAGTAGCCAATTCTATTTTGGTCTTGGGAGTAAGGCATATGTGTTACTAGGATTGAGTCTGTATCAACTAAAATAAACTCATAAAATTTCTAGGTCTTTAAAGTTTCTGTCTTAAGGTGTTCCCATCTTGGGGGTATGAGCTATTTGACTAGGGAGAGGGTATTTGTTATGTGCTGGTATTCTGGTTCAATCCATAGAATAAAATTCTAGGAATCTTTTGGGAGTTCAATACTGTGGTCTTCTTTTAGGGCTTGGGCTTCCTGAGAGGTAGAGGATCTGTACTTTGGTTGGTTGGAGGGAAAGGCTAAAGGGGGAAAAGATGATGCAACTATATTAAATTGTTTTTTTAAGGGGGGAGTTGAGAGCAAAGCATATGTCTGTTTGGTTGTTAGAGAGGGGCTTGGGGAGAGTGGGTCAAAGGGGTTTGGACTGCATGTCAATGGGGATCTTTCTTGAGGTCTGTTTGAAGAGAAAGTAGGTGAGGTGAAAGAAGGGCAAGGGAGGAATCTGCTAGGGGGAATTGGAGTAGCAGCATAAGACTGTCTGGTTCTAGGTTTTGGGGAGTTGCTTTTTTTGAAGGGGAAGTCATCTTCCCTGTAGGAATTCACGGGTTAGGAAATCAGGAACTGAATTAGTTTTTCCTTTAATATATTCAATATCAAAGTAAAAAACTTTTAAAATAGCTTGCCATCTAGCAAAACTCTGTTTAAAGACAAGATTTTGAACATCTTTCCGTAAAACTTCTTTAGCACTTTTACAATCAACTCGAATTAAAAACTTTTGATTAGAAAGATCATTTTGAAATTTTGAAACACATAATATAATAGATAAAATTTCTTTCTTAATAGTATTGTAATTCTGCTAGGTAGCTGAGCAAGAGCCAGAATGGAATCTAATAATCTATTCTTTGGCATCATTTTTTGTTACCTATTTTAGAATTTCACCATAACCTATGTTAGAAGCATCCGTCTCAACAATTTTAAAAGTATTGGAGGAAGGAATAACAATACAAGGGAGTTGCTTAACATATTTTTTTTATCTGTCTAATTATCATAGTATGTTTGTCTTTCCATGGAGGAGGGTTCTTTTCTAGCCTTTTATACAAGGGTCTGCATATCTTTCTTAATCCTTGAAAGTAATCTGAAACATAATTTAGGCTGTCAAGAAATCTCTGTAATTGGTTTTTATCTTTTATTTCATCTGGGAATTTATCTGCAAATTGAATGGCTCTGTTAATGGGGCTTAAGGTTCCCTTATAAATATTATGACCTAAAAATTGGATTTTATCTTGAAACAAATTTATCTTAGTGGCTGAGACAACTAATCCATTGTGTTTAATTACTTTGACAAATATATCTAAATGTTTCCAATCGTCATCGATTGATTTAGAAAAAATTAAGACATCATCTATATAAACAATTGAAAAATCTGTAAAAGGTGTAAATATATCATTCATTATGTTCTGAAATTCACTAGGTGCATTTTTTAAACTAAAAGGCATGACATTCCACTCATAATGACCAAAAGGAACTGTAAAGACAGTTTTATATCTATTTTTCTCATCTATCTGTATCTGCCAAAATCCACTTTTCATATCAAATTTGGAAAATATGTTTGCTTCATGAAGTCTGTCAAGTAAATCTTTCTTATTGGGAATAGGATACCTTATCCATTGTAATGCTTTATTTAAAGGTTTATAATTTATAACTAATCTTTGAACTCCTCGTTCCAATTCTGCCTGTTTATTAACATAAAAAGCAGCACAGCTCTAAGGAGACTTGCTTTTTCTGATTAAACCTTTAATTAAAAGATCTTCAATTTCTTTTTTACAGTGTTCTAATAATTCATTGTTCATTTGTGTTGGTCTAGCTTTAGTAGGTATCTGTCTTTCATTAAAGTTTTTTTCATAAGGTAATTGTACTATATGTTGGTGCCTATGCCAAAAAGCAATAGGGAGATTAGAACAATTTTATGTCTCAATCTGTTGTCTAAATACTTTTATTTTATGATTTAATATGGAATCTGTTAATTGATCAACAATTCTTTCATATATTATTTCTGACTTTAAAGATAACAAATGTCTGTTTTTCCTGTAAATTCTTTCTTTATCAATTTCTTTTATTATGGAAGTATTATCTAGTGAATAGATTTCTTTCGGGATCGGTGGTAAAATGAATTTAAAAGTATGTCTTTTCCTAGCACATTAGTTTTAATTCCTTCATCTGTTGTTAAGAAGGGATAAAGTAAGGCCATAAAGGGATTTCCTAAAATAATTTTAGAAGAAAGGTCTTTAATTAAAACAAAAAAAGTTTCAAAACATATTCCATCGTTACATATGTGAACATTAGGTATTTCGTAATCAATTATGAGCTTTTCTCCATTAGCTTGAGTTAATCTTTCAAATGATTTTTTATAATACTTTAAAGGTATTAGTCCTTCTTGTATACAATTCATGTCAGCGCCTGAGTCTATTAAAACAATTTTTGTCAAAGAAAACTCTTTATTAATTATTAAAGTGATTTCTCTATGCCATTTTTGAAAAATTACTCTATCAATTAAACTCAAGAAATTCTGTCTATTGTGAGCATCTTTTTCTAATGAAGGGGGGATCTATCATGGGTTTAGAAAATTCTTTCAAATTTATTATTTCTGCAATATTTTGTTCATCTATGTATGCTGAATTATCTTCTTTAATTTCTTATTTTACTATTTTTTCTTCTATCATTAAATCTTGTAGGGTTATTGGTTTTATGTTTGTTCCATCTTGTTTCAATTTTGTCTTTTCTTTCTTACCTTTTTCTCTTTTTCCACATTCCGTAGCATGGTGTCCATATTTCCTACACTTAATACAAGCAATACGTATGTCTATAGAATCTTTCAATTTTAGTAAATAGTCTGTTTCCATCTTTTAGGTGATTAGGTAGATTATCTATCAATTTCATTATTGTCTCTTTGTTTCTTTTTTCTTTTATAGACTTTGAGTGGGTTGGTTGATTTTAGTTCTTCCTTTTTCGTTACTTGGTATATCTCTTTCTGTTTAACGTCAAATATTTCCATTAATTTATTACATCTTTCTCAAACTCTAATTTACTAAATTGTTTAACAATTTTATTATGTCTATCACATTTTTTCTTAGTATGTCCATATTTTTTACATTTATGACATGTAATATTTCTAATATGTCTGTCGGTTTTCTCATTATCTAATGACTTAGTAGCATTTAAAACTGTTATATCTCTTTTTCTGTCTATATCTAAAGGTGAATTTAAAATTTCTATCTTTTTTGGTTAATTTTGCCAAACTATCATTTTGGGTATATATCATGGATCTTTCAATTGATTTTAGTCTTTCATCAATTTTATCTTTTAAACTATCATTATTCCTAGGACTATTATTTGTCCATCCTTTGTTGACCAGTTCTACTAAAGTACTCCTTTGTCTTTCTTTTTCTATCTCTTCTTTTATATCTAACTTATTACATATAGCTTCTATCTTTGCATCATTTTGTCTTTCAATTTTTTCTAACATCTCTTTTACTATGCCTTTTCTTATCATTCCTTTTTCTTTCTCTTTATCAATTATGTCTAGGTTCTTCTTTTGTATTATTTCTATAGGACTTCTTTCTTTCTCTACTTCTATCATTCCTAACTTCTTTTGCACTATGTGACTATCTTCTTTACTATTTGTCAGAGTTGTTTTTAGTGTCTTTACGTCATTTCTTTCATCAATTGTCTCTGTTAGGCTATCTTTTTTTTTTTTTTTTTTTTTTGTATTTTTAATATTTGTCATGTTTATAGATGTGCCAGTACTTACTAAGTTATTCTTTTGACTATTATGCCAATTATCTATCACAGTTTTTGCTAAAGGTGATCTATGATGAGGTTCAAATTTGCTTTCTTTTTTTAATTTTGAATTTAAATTTTTCATTCTTTCTAGTAGGTCCAAAAAATTATCATTTTTCCTTTCTACTTTAGTATTTGTTATGGATCTTTCCATAGTTTCTAAAAATTCTAATTTTTTATTAATCTTTTCTAACAAACTATTATTGTGTCTATCAGTCTATCGGTTGATTTTATCTCTTGTTAATATACTCCAATTATTTGTGCTATTATTATAGTTGATGATGCCAACTTTGGCACTCTAGAGTTGTGAAAGTTCTCTAACTTGATCTTCGGAGGGTATTTGGCTGGTACCACACCGGTACTCTCTACAAGGACTTCTTTGTTTTTGTTTAGCAAGTGTTGTCTCGAGCACTTGAGGACTTTGTGACTTACTAACGATTTTTGGCATCATCAATAGTTATAATCATCTATATCACTGTTAGAATCAGAATTTGTTTCATCATAATCCATATTACTATTTAACCAATTATTGTCTATATCTCTTATGCTATAACCTTCATCATAATCTATATCATCATAGTCCATGTTTCTAATTAGTGTGTGTCTAGCCTAAGTGTGAACAAGCATACAAATGATGAGCTGATAAACATATTTATTCTATTTCTAAACAATTAATAATTACTGGCAGAACTATTACTAACCACTTGTTTCCTTGCTATTGGGACCACCTCCTAGGGAAACTCCATTGCGGGATCACCCAAACAGCGCTTGTCCATCAGCTAACAAAAAACAGGCTCACCAACGCGAAACTATGGTTTGCCAACGAGGGTGAGGCTGACCAACGCTATGAAGGAGCAAGTAGTGTCTATAACAGTAATATCTGTTCCTAGTAACTTCTTAACTTCTTAACCAGATCCTATGATAGATGGATGTATCTTTTTAAAGTTTTAGTCTCTACAGCATTTATTAGGACAAACATGATAGATGACATATGGCTATCTCATAAAGCAACATGGTATGAAAGATTTGGAGAAACAGAAAGAGTTTATGATGGACAGCATCCCTATCCGGGATTAATTATCAACACGGAGACAGAGGATCCAGTAATTTGTGATCCTTCATGGTTATCTGAAATGCTAGAAGCAGGGTTCATCAGCAAACTAACCCTAACTTCTAGAATTCAGATTAGTTTGTTTCCTAAAGTCATCCAAGAACCAGTTGCACAGATTTGAGGACTTAATTATATGAAGCTTACTATTTGGAGCACTCTCCCAGCCTAGGACACTAGTTACTATATGGAAGCCCAACCAGCACACATTTTGGTTCTCATAAGTGATTTCAATTGTAGCCCTGATTATTATAGGTATACAGGGGCAGACTTATCTATCACTTGATGATCCATATGCTCTAGCACAAGAATGGTCTAATTTCATGAGCAATAAGATTTATGAAGTACAGAAAGAGTTAGATCATGACTTCCACTTATGTGGCTACACTAACAGGATAGCTGTATGTGGACCAAGACCTTCAGCAAGAAGGCTCATTAGGAAAAGAAAGATTACTAGAGACCCTAGAATAATGACAAAGAATCGTGCTCCTACCTTTCTTCCTATTTCATACTGTGTTCTATGTGGCAATTATGGAGTACTCCATGAGCATGAGCAGTATGAAGATAACTCTGATCTGTTAGATTATGATAACTACGTGGATACAGATTGATAGACAGACAAACATGCCAAGCAAGACAGAATGCTCTTCTAGATAGACAACTGTGACAAACCACTATTCACCAGCACGCGTGGATAGCTTCCAAATAGATCCAGATAGTCTAGATAGATACAAATTGATTTTTCACTACTGTTCACTAGCATGTGTACCCTGACAGATTCCCAGAAAAATTTGTCAAAAGTCACTTTATGAAAGACTACTGTTTATCAATAGTATTTTCCACAATATTCTACAAGTTTCCACCAATAGATTAACTTGAGTTAACTATACTTACTTAGGTTACTTTTGAAGACATACCATGGTTTATTCCATCTATAAAAAGACAGACTTCGAAGACAGAAGACATGTTCAAAATAGAGGTTCAATTCTTAGGTTCAAATTTTAGAAGTTTAAGTCCCAGAAAGAAGATACCCCTCTCTCCCTCAGAAAGACTGTTGTAATCCTTCCTCTCTTGTAATCCTGTAACCCTTCCCTTCAGACAGAATCTTGTAACCTTTCAGTTTCAAAGACAAATTTTACTTCGTAATCTTGTAACTCTTCAGACAAAGTTTTATTTTCAAAGCTTGTATCAAAGACAGAAGTTTTCAATTTTAATCAAAGACAGAAGTTTTTATTCGAGTAAGATTTTACTAGTTTTTGTTTTCATATTCTATATTCCATTTTAATTTATTTTGAATATATCTATTTTTGCTATTTTCTTCTTTATTATCTATTTTATCATTGTTTATGCTTCCATGTTATAGCCATGGATGGTAGATGTATGAGTTTTATTTCTTTCCAATTAAGAAGTTACTAGGAACAGATATTACTGTTATAGCCCCTATTTGCTCCTTGATAGCGTTGGTTAGCCTCACACTCGTTGGCAAACCATAGTTTCACGTTGGTCAGCCCGTTTTTTATTAGCCGACAGACAGACGTTGTTTGGGTGATCCCGCAATGGAGTTTCTCGAGGAGGTGGTCCCGATAGCAAGGATACCAGTGGTTAGTAATAGATTATGATCAAGGTTATAGCATAAGAGATATAGACAATAATTAGTTAAATAGTAATATGGATTATTATGAAACAAATTTTGATTTTGACAGTAATATAGATGATTATAACTATAATAATAGCACAAATAATTGGAATACAATAACAAGAGATAAAATCAACCAACAGACTGATAGACACAATAATAGTTTGTTAGACAAGATTAATAAAAAATTAGAATCTTTAGAAACTATGGAAAGATCCATAATAAACACTAAAGTAGAAAGGAAAAATGATAGTTTTTTGGACCTACTTGAAAGAATGAAAGCTTTAAATTCAGAATTAGAAAAAGAAAGAGAATTTGAACCTCATCATAGATCACCTTTAGCAAAAACCGTGATAGATAATTGGCATATTAGACAAAAGAATAACTTAGTAAGTATTGACATATCTATAAACATGACAGATATTAAAAATAGTAAAAAAGATAGACTAATAGAGACAATTGATGAAAGAAATGATGTAAAGACACTAAAAACAACTCTGACAGAGAGTAAAGAAGATAGTCACATAGTGCAAAAGAAGTTAGGAATGATAGAAGTAGAGAAAGAAAGAAATCCTATAGAAATAATGTAAGAAAAAGATGACATAGAAAGACAAGAGAATAATAATAAGAAAGATGGCATAGTAATGGAAAGAATAACACATATAGAAGCCAAAGGAAAGAATCCTAGTGCTATAGAAATAATACAAAAGAACAACCTAGATATAATTGATAAAGACAAAGAAAAAGGAATGATAAGAAAAGGAAAGAGATATTAGAAAAAATTGAAAGACAAAATGATGTAAAGATAGAAGCTATACATAAGAAGTTAGATATAAAAGAAGAGATAGAAAAAGAAAGTCAAAGGAGTACTTTTGTAGAATTATTCAACAAAGGATGGACAAATAATAGTCCTAGGAATAATGATAATTTAAAAGAAAAAATTGATGAAAGACTAAAATCAATTGAAAGATCCATGATATATACCCAAAATAATAGTTTAGCAGAATTAACTAAAAAGATAGAAATTTTAAATTCACCTTTAGATATAGACAGACAAAGCGACACAACAGTTTTAAATACTACTAAGTTATCAGATAATGAGAAAAATAATAGATACACTGGAAATACTATTTTTCATAAATGTAAACAATATACACATACTAAGAAACAATGTGATAGACATAATAAAGTTGTTAAACAAATTAGTAAATTAGAGTTTGAGAAAGATGTAATAAATGAATTAATGGAAATGTTTGACATTAAACATAAAGAGATAGACCAAGTAACGAAAAACGAAGAACTAAAATCAACCAACCCACTCAAAGTCAATAAAAGAAAAAGGAAACAAAAAGACATTATAATGAAATTGATAGATAATCTACCCAATCACCTAAAAGATCAAAAAGACTATTTACTAAAATTGAAAGATTCTATAGACATACCTATTGCTTGTATTAAGTGTAGGAAATATGGACACCATGTTACGGAATGTGGAAGAGGAGAAAAAGCTAAGAAAGAAAAGACAAAAATGAAATAAGATGGAATAAACATAAAATCAGTAACCCTACAAGGTTTAATGATAGGAGCAAAAATAGTAAAACAAGAAATAAAAGAAGATAATTCAACAGACATAGATGAACAAAATATTGCAGAAATAATAAATTTGAAAGAATTTTCTAAACCCATAATAGACCCCCCTTCATTAGAAACAGCTGTTTCAAATAATGAGAACAATAAACAGAATTTCTTGTGTTTAATTGACAGAGTAATTTTTCAAAAATGGCATACAAAAACGACTTTAGTAATTAATAAAAAGTTTTCTTTGACAGAAATCGCTTTGATAGATTCTGGAGCTGACATGAATTGCATACAGGAAGGATTAATACCTTTAAAATATTAAGAAAGATTATCTGAAAGATTAACTTAGATAATTATAAATTACTTAATGTTTATAAATTACCTAATGTTCACACATGTTTTGAAACTATTTTTAAAGACCTTTCTTCTAAAGTTATTTTAAGAAATCCCTTTATGGCCTTACTTTACCCTCTTTTGATAACAGATGAGGGAATTAAAATTAATGTGCTAGTTTTTAGATTCACCTCACCCTAATCCCGAAAGAAATTTGTTCCCTTAATAAAGTCACTATCCTAAAAGATATTAATAAAGAAAGAATTTGTAGAACAAAAGGACATTTGACAGAAAAATCACTTGATGGACAATTGACAGATAATGACATAAAGAAGTTTAAACAGGATAAAGAGACAGAGATTTCTTCTTATTCTCCTATTACTTTTTTGCATAGGCACCAACATATGGTCCAAACATCTTGTGAGAAAGACTCTAATGAAAGAACTATACTTACAATTTCTTTTAGTCAATATGAAAGGACTAACAGATGTACCAAACAAAATTATAATAAATGACATATTTACACCCTTTATAGTATCCTCAACTACTCATATGATAGATGTTTTAATAAAAGAAGTCTTGACAGATACCCCTTTACTAATCATTAAAGAAAACATTAATTGTGGTAATTTCTTGGATAAAGACAAATTTAATTTTCTAACAGGAAGACTTAATGATAAGTCCCTAACAGATTTTCCTATTATAGTGGTTCATAAGAGACTTTATGGAGAAGCTTTATTTCACATATTCTCGCAAAATGAGATATATAGTAATAAATACAAAAAAGATAGATTCATGATAGATTCTGTGAAATTTTTGAATTCCAGTCACTCTGACTATGACAGACTTTACTACAACTACTCTTATAACACTACTCAGCAAGAGCACAAAGGTGTAGAGAAAGAAGTTTGTTCTATTATATATATTTTAAATTTTAAAAATGATTTTCTAATAAAACATTTTAAAGGAATTCTACAGAAAGACATTGGCAAAAGGGCTTTAAAAATGAATTTGAAAGAAGCTTTGCAAAGAAATATTTATTTTCAAAATATTATTTCAAGACGTGTTGACATAGCAACTAATCCCTTTAACAAAAGCGAATTGCAGACTAATATGAATAAAAGACCCTCCAAGGCAAACATGAAAGGAAAGGGCAAGGCATCAGCGGTGCAACCCAAAGAAATTCGAAAGGCTTAAGCGAAGATTTCGGATAAGCATGAAGGCGTCTCGATAGAGGCAATATCCCTTTAGGATACATTACTAGCAGAGGCAATGTATTCATGTGGTGAAAAAAGTGAAATTCTACAAGAAGTGCTCCGCATTGATCTCACTTTTCAAGACGGAGAGTTTACAGACCTTCCTGATAATTTACAAGCAGCCTTCACCCTCATACAGAAACCCTTATTCCAAAAAACCCTTAAGGCCTTGGAATTACATCTTGTTAACACTAGTGCATTTATTGAAGCACTTGGTAGTCAACTCCCTGGCAAGGAGGATGGAGATTCAAGCTCCACAAAGACAGAACGACAGTCTCTAAAAAGCGATCTTATGGAAACAAGCTTTTCAAAGCTCCACCCTAGGATTCAGCAAAAGACGAGACTTGCTATTAGAACCTTACCCCCTGAAGTCCAACAAAATATACTAACTCATAAAGCCATAACAAGTTCTTATGACATGTTAGGTTCTAAGGAATTAGGAACTAATGTATTAGAACTTCTTTTTGTAATGTTGGCATACCATGATCAAAATGTTTTAGTCTTGTTTAGACTTGCTCAAAGTATATGTTTTTTTTTTTTTTTATGTAAAGTTGGAATCGAGTGACTACAGGATTTACTGTGTAAATTTTCCTGGCTCGATCGATTGAGAATTAGACTCGATCGATCGAAGCTTGTGCAGATTGTTTTTCTGCAGAATTTTCCAACTCAGCCCAAGCCCGTTTGATGTGTAGGGTTTTATGTTTTGTCTTAAGTATAAAAGGGAAAACCCTAACCACATTTTGAGGTTGCTTTTTATGCTGTGTGTGTGAATCTTCTGTGAGATCTAGAGGTGGTTGCATTCATATACACTTAGGGTTTCCAATCTCAAGATTGATGTCGAGAGCTTGGTGATCAATTTAGTTGCAGATTCAAGAGCTTAAAGATACACAAGCAAGAGTGCTTGTGCTTGCTGGGAATCCAAGAAAGAAGTAGTCCATGGACTCAGAGCTGTCACGTGGTTGTGGTAGTAAGTTTCCTACTCGAGGTAGCAATAGGATGTTAGTGATCTAAATCGCTATTGTGTAAACTTCAATTCTTTCATAGTGTATTCGTTTTACCTTGAGGATAGCTAGGGTAAATCCTCTCCAGGTTTTTTATCGGTTTGGTTTTCCTAGGTTATCATATCGTTGTGTTCTTTATTTTTCGCACTTTACAATGATATGATATATTTGTGTTAACCTAGATTTGAATAATTTGACTAAGTAATCACTTGACTAATTAACTAGATTAATTTGGTTTTGTTTTAAGGGGTCTAAAAACGTACATGACAAATCGATGTATCTTTTTAAAGTATTAGTCTCTACAACATTTATCAGGATAGACATGACAGAAGACATATGGCTAGCTCATAAAGCCACATGGTATGAAAGCTTGGGAGAAACAGAAAGAGTTTATGAAGGACAGCATCCCTATTATGGATTACTTATCAACACAAAGACAGAGGATCCAGTGAATTGTGATCCTTTATGGTTATCTGAGATGCTAGAAGTAGGGTTTATCAGCAAACTAATCCCAACTTCTGGAATTCAGATTAGTTTATTTCCCAAAGTCATCCAAGAAGCAGCTGTACAAATTGGAGGACTTAATTATATGAAGCTTACTATTTGGAGCACTCTCCCAACTTAGGACACTAGTTACTATATGGAAGCCTAGCCAGCACACATTTTGGTTCTCATAAGTGATTTCAGTTGTAGTCCTGACTACTACTAGTATATAAGGGAGACTTACCTATCACTTGATGACCCATGTGCTTTGGCACAAGAATGGTCTAATTTCATGAGCAATAAGATTTATGAAGTCCAGAAAGAGTTAGATCATGACTTCCACTTATATGGCTATTCCAACAAGATAGCTGTATATGGACCGAGACCTTCAGCAAGGAGGCTCATTGGGAAAAGAAAGATTACTAGAGACCCTAGAATAATGACAAAGAATCGTGCTCCTACCCTTCTTCCTATTTCATACTGCATTCTATGTGGTAATTATGGAGTATTCCATAAGCATGAGTAGTATGAAAATAACTCTAATCCGTTAGATTATGATAACTACGCGAATACAGATTGATAGACAGACAACTGCGATAGATCACTATTCACTATGACAGATCACTATTCACCATCACACGTGAATAGCTTCAAGACATATCCAAGACAGTCCAAACAGATACAAAAAATGTTCATAAGTCACTACTATTCACTAGCATGTGTGAAAAGAGACCTAACAGATTCCCAAACATATTCAGAAGTCACTTTATGAAAGACTACTGTTTAGTATTCTACAAGTTTCCATCGACAGATTAACTTGAGTTAACTTTACTAACTCAGGTTACTTTTGAAGACTTACCATGGTTCATTTCATCTATAAAAGGACAGACTCTGAAGATAGAAGATAGGTCCAAAGTTTAGGTTCAAATTTTAGGTCTAAAGTTTCAGGTTCAAATTTTAGGTCTGAAATTTCAAAACAAAGAAGATAGCCCTCTCTCCCTTAGAAAGACTCTTGTAATCCTTCATTTCCTCTCTTGTAATCCTGTAACCCTTTCCTTCAGACAGATATAATCTTGTAACTTTTCAGACAGATTTTATTTTGTAATCTTGTAACAAAGACAGAAGTTTGTTTTCAAGTTTTTTAAAAGTAGAAGTTTTTATTCAAGTAAGATTTTAGTAGTTTCTATTTTCATATTCCATATTTTGTTTTAACTTATTTTGAATAAATCTATTTTGCTATTTTCTTCTTTATTAACTATTTTTTAAAATGTTTTATAAGAAAATCATTTTTAAAATTTAAAGCATATATAACATAACAAACTTCTTTCTCTTTGTGCTCTCACTGAGTAGTGGTATAAAAGTAGTCATGATAAAGTCTGTCAATGATAGAGTGACTGGAATTCAAAAACTTTACAAAATTTGCCATAATTCTATCCGTTTTATATGTCTTACTATATATCTCATTTTGCAAGAACATGTGAAATAGAGCTTCTCCAAAAAGTCTTTCATCAACCCTTATAATGGACTAGGGAAAATTTGTCAAGGACTTATGATTAACTCTATCTATTAAGTAATATAATTTGTCATTGTTCAAAAAATTACCACAATTAATGTTTTCTTTAATAATTAGTAAAGGAGAATTTGTCAAGACTTCTTTTATTAAAACATATGTTATATGAGTATTTGAGGTTACTATAAAGGGTGTAAGTATGTCATTTATTATAATATTATTTGGTACATCTGTCACACTATTAGTCCATTCATATTGACTAAAAGAGATTATAAGCATAGTTCTATCTTTTGTATGTTTTCCATTAGAGTCTTTCTCACAAGATGTTTGGACTATATATCAGTGCCTATGCAAAAAACCAGTGGGAGAATAAGAACAAATCTCTATCTCTATATCCTGTTTAAACTTCTTTATGTCATTATCTATCAATTGGTCATCAAGTGATTTTTTTGTCAAATGTCCTTTTGTTCTACAATTTCTTTTTTTATTAATATCTTTTAGGGTAGTGACTTTATTAAAGGAATGAATTTCTTTCAGGATTAGGGGTGAGGTGAATCTAAAAACTAGGAAATTAATTTTAATTTCATCATCTGTCATCAAAAAGGGGTAAAGTAAAGCCATATATGTCTTTAAAATTAGTTTCAAAACATGTGTGAACATTAGGTAATTTATAATTAAGTATCTGAGTTAATCTTTCAAATAATCTTTCATAATATTTTAAAGATATTAATCATTCTTGTCTGCAATTCATGTAAGCTCCGAAATCTATCAAAGCAATTTCTGTCAAAGAAAACTCTTTATTAATTACTATAGTGATTTCTGTATGTCATTTTTGAAAAATTTCTCTGTCAATTAAACTCAAGAAATTCTGTCTATTGTCCTCATTATCTGAAACATCTTTTCCTAATGAAGGAGGGGTCTATTATGGGTTTAGAATTTTTTTTAAATTTATTATTTCTACAATATTTTGTTCATCTATGTCTGTGAAATTATCTTCTTTAATTTTTTTAATTTCGTTTTACAATTTTTACTTCTGTCATTAAGTCTTGTAGAGTTACTGGTTTTATGTTTGCTCCATCTTGTTTCATTTTTGTCTTTCTTTCTTATCTTTTTCTTTCTTAGTTTTTTCTCCTTTTCCACATTCCATAACATGGTGTCCATATTTCCTACACTTAATACAAGCAATAGGTATATCTATAGAATCTTTTAATTTTAGTAAATATCCTTTTTTATCTTTTAGGTGATTAGGTAGATAATCTATCAATTTCATTATTATATCTTTTTTTTTCCTTTTTCTTTTATTGACTTTGAGTTGGTTGGTTGATTTTAGTTCTTCCTTTTTCGTTACTTGGTCTATCTCTTTTTGCTTAACATCAAACATTTCCATTAATTCATTTATTACATCTTTCTCAAACTCTAATTTACTGATTTGCTTAACAATTTTATTATGTCTATTACATTGTTTCTTAGTATGTCCATATTCTTTGCATTTATGACAAATAGTATTTCTAGTATGTCTGTCAATTTTCTCATTATCTGATGAATCAGTAGTATTTAAAACTGTTATGTCTCTTTTCCTATCTATATCTAAAGGTAAGTTTAAAATTTCTATATTTTTAGTTAATTCTGCCAAACTATCATTTTGGGTATATATCATGGATCTTTCAATTGATTTTAGTCTTTATCAGTTTTTTCTTTTAAACTATCATTATTCCTAGGACTATTATTTGTCCATCCTTTGTTGACTAGTTCTACTAAAATACTCCTTTGTCTTTCCTTTTCTATCTCTTCTTTTATATCTAACTTCTTGCGTACAACTTCTATCTTTACATCATTTTGTCTTTCAATTTTTTCTAACATCTCTTTTACTATGCCTTTTCTTATCATTCCTTTCTCATTGTCTTTATCAATTATGTCTAGGTTCTTCTTTCGTATTATTTCTATAGTACTACTTTCTTTCTCTATTTCTATCATTCCTAACTTCTTTTGCACTATGTGACTATCTTCTTTACTATCTGTTAGAGTTGTTTTTAGTGTCCTTACATTATTTCTTTCATCAATTGTCTCTATTAGTCTATCTTTCTTACTATTTTTTTTTTTTTTTTTATATCTGTCATGTTTATAGATATGTCAATACTTACTAAGTTATTCTTTTGTCTATTATGCCAATTATCTATCATGGTTTTTGCTAAAGGTGAGCTATGATGAGGTTCAAATTCTCTCCAATATAATATGGAAGCATAGACAATATATTTATATCTATTGCAAAAGAAGTTAGGAATGATAGAAATAGAGAAATAAAGTAGTCCTATAGAAATAATGCAAGAGAAAGATGACATAGAAAGACAAAAGAGTAATAATAAGAAAGATGGCCTAATAATGGAAAGAACAACACGTATAGAAGATAAAGGAATGATAGGGAAAGGCATAGTAAAAGAGATGTTAGAAAAAATTGAAAGACAAAATGATAACATTCTAAAGCTAGCCAATATAGAAACTCTACATAAGAAGTTAGATATAGAAAGAGACATAGAAAAAGAAAGACACATGGCAAGGAAAGAGATAGAAAAGGAAAGTCATAATAGTGATAGTTTGGTCAAAGTAGTCAACAAAGAAGAGAAAGATAGTTCCAAGAAGAGTAATAATTTAGAGGAAGAAATTGATGAAAGACTAAAGTCAATTGAAAGATCTATGACATATACCCAAGATAATGGTTTAGCAGAATTAATTAAAAAGACTGAAATTTTAAATTCACCTTTAGAGAAAAAAGAGATAGAAAGAGATGAAGCAGTTTTAAATATTACTGAGGCGTTAGATAATGAGAAAATTGACAAATATACTAGAAATACTATTTGTCATAAATGTAAAGAATATGGACATACTAAAAAACAATGTGATAGACATAATAAAATTTTTAAACAAATCAGTAAATTAGAATTTGAGAAAGATTTAATAAATGAATTAATAGAAATTTTTAATGTTAATAAAAAAGAGATAGATCAAGTTAAGAAAAAGACAAAATTAAGATCAACCAACCCACTCAAAGTCAATAAAAGATAAAGGAAACAAAAAGATATAATAATGAAATTGATAGATAACCTACCTAATCACCTAAAAGATAAAAAAGACTATTTACTAAAATTGAAAGATTCTATAGACATACCCATTGTTTGTATTAAGTGTAGAAAATATGGACTCCATGTTACGAAATGTGGAAAAGAAGGAAAAGCTCAGAAAGAAAAAGATGAAAAAAGGAAAGACAAAGAAGAAATAAGATGGAATAGATATAAAACTAGTAACTCTCCAAGACTTAATGACAGAGGTAAAAATGGTAAAACAATAAATTAAAAAGGATAATTCCACAAACATAAATGAACAAAATATTGCTGAAATAGTAAACTTGACAGGTTTTCCTACAACAGACATAATGAGGACAAATCCCCCTTTTGAAAAAGAAATTTCACTTGATCAAGAAATTGATCATAATAAACATAACATTTTGAGTTTAATTGACAGAGTTATTTTTCAAAAATGGCATACAAAAGTCACTCCAGTTATTGATAAAGAATCCTCTTTGACAAAAGTTGCTTTGATAGATTTTCGAAGCTGACATGAATTGTATCCAAGAAGAATTAATATCTTTAAAATACCTAATGTTCACATATGTAATGATGGAATATATTTTGAAACTATTTTTAAAGACGTTTCTTCTAAAGTTATTTTAAGAAATCCCTTTATGGCTTTGCTTTACCCCCTTTTGATGACAGATGAAGGAATTAAAATTAATATGCTAATTTTTGATTCACCTCACCCCTAATCCTGAAAGAAATTCATTCCCTTAATAAAGTTACTATCCTAAAAGATATTAATAAAGAATGAATCTGTAGAACAAAAGGACAGTTGACAAAAAAATCACTTGATGACCAATTGACAGATAATGTCATAAAGAAGTTTAAACAAGATATAGAGACAGAGATATATTCTCCCATTGCTTTTTTGCATAGGCACCGACATATAGTCCAAACAACTTGTGAAAAAGAATTTAGTGGAAAAAAATATAAAAGATGGAACTATGCTTGCAAATTTCTTTTAGTCAATATGAATGGACCAATAGTTTTACAGATGTAACATGCAAAATTATAATAGATGACATACTTATACCTTTTGTAGTAATCTCAGATACTCATATAATAGATGTTTTAATAAAGGAGGTCTTGACACTTCTCCTATAATAATCATTAAAGAAAACATTAATTGTAGTAATTTCTTGAACAAAGATAGATTTAATTTCTTAACAGATAGAGTTAATCATAAGTCCCTAACAGATTTTTCCTAGACTATATAATGGTTCACACAATAATGGAAAGAATATGTCCATAAACATACTAAGAAACAAAGTAATAGACATAACTCCTTGATAACAAATACTAAAGTAGAAAGGAAAAATGATAATTTTTTGGACCTACTAGAAAGAATGAAAGCTTTAAATTCAGAATTAGAAAAAGAAAGAGAATTTGAACCTCATCATAGATCACCTTTAGCAAAAACCATGATAAATAATTGGCATAATAGACAAAAGAATTACTTAGTAAGTACTGACATATATATAAACATGACAAATATTAAAAATAGTAAAAAAGATAGCCTAATAGAGACGATTGATGAAAGAAATGACATAAAGACACTAAAAACAACTCTGACAGATAGTAAAGAAGATAGTCACATAGTGCAAAAGAAGTTAGGAATGATAGAAGTAGAGAAAGAAAGAAGTCCTATAAAAATAATACAAAAGAAGAACCTAGACATAATTGATAAAGACAAAGAAAAATGAATGATA
Organism: Quercus robur; assembly: GCF_932294415.1. Taxonomy (NCBI): domain Eukaryota; kingdom Viridiplantae; phylum Streptophyta; class Magnoliopsida; order Fagales; family Fagaceae; genus Quercus; species Quercus robur. The sequence goes on from NC_065538.1 coordinate 45,187,576, forward strand.
AGAAAAGGCATAGTAAAAGAGATTTTAGAAAAAATTGAAAGACAAAATGATGGTAAAGATAGAAGTTATACGTAAGAAGTTAGATATAAAAGAAGAGATAGAAAAAGAAAGACAAAAGAGTACTTTAGTAGAACTAGTCAACAAAAGATGGACAAATAATAGTCCTAGGAATAACGATAGTTTAAAAGAGAAAATTGATGAAATACTAAAATCAATTGAAAGATCCATGATATATACCCAAAATGATAGTTTGGCAAAATTAACTAAAAAAATAGAAATTTTAAATTCACCTTTAGATATAGACAGAAAAAAAAGACATAACGGTTTTAAATACTACTGAGTCATTAGATAACGAGAAAACTGACAGACATATTAGAAATACTACCTGTCATAAATGTAAACAATATGGAAATACTAAGAAACAATGTGATAGACATAATAAAATTGTTAAACAAATCAATAAATTAGAGTTTGAGAAAGATGTAATAAATGAATTAATGGAAATGTTTGACGTTAAACAGAAAGAGATATACCAAGTAACGAAAAAGGAAGAACTAAAATCAATCAACCCGCTCAAAGTCAATAAAAGAAAAAGAAAACAAAAAGACATAATAATGAAATTGATAGATAATCTACCTAATCACCTAAAAGATAAAAAATACTATTTACTAAAATTGAAAGATTTTATAGACATACCTATTGCTTGTATTAAGTGTAGGAAATATGGACACCATGTTACGAAATGTGGAAAAAGAGAAAAAGATAAGAAAGAAAAGACAAAATTGAAACAAGATGGAACAAACATAAAACCAATAACCCTACAAGATTTAATGACAGAAGCAAAAATAGTAAAACAAGAAATTAAAGAAGATAATTCGATAGACATAGATGAACAAAATATTGCAGAAATAATAAATTTGAAAGAATTTTCTAAACCCATGATAGACCCCTGTTGACACCTCATTTTGCAACCCGCATTTAACCTCACTTGGAGGGTAAAAGGGTTATTTTGCCTTGAAAATATGTATCTTGATTTTGGCTATTAGATCCTTAATCTCATTTCACCAAAATGATCTTGATGTTGTAACGATCAAATCGACTAGTCATAAGCCCTAATCGAACCACCAGATTGAAAGTTATCATCAAATCAAGTTTTAATAGCTGAGATGCACCATCACAAATTGAGTCCGACTATATGTAATTATGAACAATTGATTTCAATTGGTTATAAGTGTAATCAATTTGAGATCAATGATGTGTCATAATTTGATTGGTTAGGACTACATTTTATGGTGAGGTTGGATACAACTAATTAATTAGATAGTTAAACATTAATTATTCAATGACTAATTTGTGCAATTATCTTTTAATTAGAGTAAATTTAGAACCAATCAAGTCTGAAATGGGAGTGATTGGATCCATTTAATGTTAATTGGGAGCTAATTTGGGACCTATTAATGTTAATTGTGCTGAAACGATTTTCTAACAAATGATCTCTGCTCACCAATTTCATCGATATCTCTCAAAATATTTTGAATCTGTGAATGAGGTTAATTTTTCCAGAAACTAGACATCCGGGGCTTCAATTTGAGCATAAGAATGAGACAATTCCGATTAGAATTGAGTTAGATATGATTTTTCGAAGTTGGCTTTACAGGCTGTTATAGAAGTTACGGGAAAACCGAATTTTGGCTTGCTCTTCACTTCCACCAATCTCTTCATTTAATGCACCAGATTTTCCCCAAGGCTAAAATGAGGTCTAGGTTCATGATTTTTTGTCAACCCTCATTAAATGACATTCTATTCATATTTTCTCCACCACTACTATATAAACCCTCCTTCTCCTTCATTCCAGGACACAAAAAACCCCCTCTCTTTTCTTTTCTTGAGTTCTAGTGAAGTTGAGTAGTCTTGTCATATCTTGGTCTTCTTGAGACTCAAGGTATTGAATACGACTCATTCTCCCTCTCTTAACTCTTATTTTCCTCCACCCTTAGAATCTCCATCAAGAGTCCCCTCCTCTACCATATGGATCTTGCATGAAGGTATAATCCCCTTCCCTAACTGTTTGTTTATGTTGTCATAATGAGAATTTAAGATTAAAGCATGATAATTCCCTTGAATATGTTTGAATGTTCTTAATTGTTTTTATATGTTCTTCACATGTTCTTGGTTGTTCATCACATGTTCATACATATTACTAGATTTAATCTTAAATCCACATAAAAAAATATGAAAAACATGTTTGTTTAATAATTCTTTTAAATTCTTGAATTTAGGTTATCACCATCCATACACATTCACTAGAATTTATTTTTCAATTCAAATGCAATGCTTAATAAATTGAATTAGGGTTTATTACATGCACACATATTAAATTCAACATGTAGATTGATTGATAACATATTGGATGATGTGATATGAATATTAGCCACCATAATCTAGAAGACCGGTTTCATCGGGCAAGGTGGGTATCTAACACCTTCTCCCACCTTGTAACATAGCCTTCAAGCTTAGATCAAGGGTTAGTTGATCAAATGCTTATCCATGTAATTTTCAATTTTTAGATTGTAACTAGGAAACAAAACCATGTACTTTATCTTAGATTGTATCTAGGACCAAAGCCATGTAATTTTCCTATGATCAATGTAAATTCAATTTTAAATTATTAAAATGAGGAATTTTTCAATTATGGTTTTCTTATTTTTCCAATAATTAAATAAGTGGCGATTCCATTGTAAAACCCTTAATCTAAAGGGGAAAATATAACTAGTTGAACCTCCATTTTGAGAGGCAATAACACGACTCCATCCATTCACATGGGTTTGGCCCAACATTCCATAAAAACGGGTCAGGGGCGCGGTCTCTCACAGTAGCGACTCCACTGGGGATATTGAGGGCTAAACTTCAATTAGATTATGGTGGCCAACCATGTCATTGTTTTTTTACTACTTTTTTTAATATAATATGTCTAATATGTCATTATTTTGCATGTCATGCATCATTTGCTTGAATGAAATTTATTTTATTTGTGTGCTAGCCCGAAAGCCCGGTAGTATTAGCCATGGATTGTGGTCTTCCTAAGACTCACATACCCAGTGGTGAACCTACCACCCACCGCGACAAGGATCATCATGGTTATACCATGGTGGTTCATAATGACAAACTGTATCGTTCGGATCAACGCGACGCTCCTAGTGTCACAAGTTGTGAGGTACGACATCCTAGCTTGTGGGAACCTTTAACCTACCTTCTACCCATGTTGTAATGACCCATAGAACCTACCTTTAGGTCAGCCCATGTTAATTGCATTGCATTATGCATGTGTTTGGCCGTTGTTTGAACCATGATGAGCCCAAGTCCAACGCTTGAGCCCATCATAATTGTTTGAACCTTGTATGCTATGAATGAACTCAAGCCCAAAGGCCAGTGATTGAACTCTACTTGGTATGGAAATCGAAAATTTTTTATTGAATCATTCTAAGCCCAATACTTGATCCCATCAAAGGTGTATTCGCATGATCAACATCAAGGGCCAAAAGTTCACAATATACATGCCTTCCAAGTGTAGGGTCAAGCCATTTCAAGCAAATACCAAATGATCATATGGTTCAAGCCTTCCAAGTGCAAGCCCAAGTCATTTCATCATAATCAAGGTTCAAGCACACCAAGCCTCAAGCATCCTAAATGGACCAAGAAGAAACAAGTGGCCCAACTTTGTCTCACTCCACATTTGGTTTGTAACATCATGGTTAAGCTTAAAGTTTGTTTGTTTATTCTATGTTTCTATATTTTTTTTTTTTTAATTCAAAAATTTCATGTAGCATTTAATGAGCTCTGTTTGTGTATATATATTAAAAAAAAAAAAAACAATACAAAACAAAACAAAAAAATTCAAAAAAAAAAATTCAAGATTTCCAAATCTTTTCTAAAAAAAGAGAAAAATTTTCAAATGAAAAAAGCCTTTGGACTAGGGGCATTGAGCCCTTAAGTCATTTTAAAAAAAAAAATCCTTGAACTATGGGCATTGGACTTCCTAGTGACTTTTTCAAAAAGGCCCTTTTTTTTCTTTCAAAGATTTCAAGATTCTTTGAAGTCTTCTTTTCAAAATGGTACATGAGGATCCATTGGACAAAACTTTTTCTAAATTGTGATGTTTAAAGGCTTGAACAATCAACTTGTACTGAGAAAGGATTAATTTCATTTGATCCATGTAAAGACTTTTGCTACTTGACTTAGAATATAAGAAGAAATGGTCTTAAAAGGCAATCAAAAAGAATCCATCCATTGGAAAATCCCAAGAATCCATGCACTTGATCCAATTTTCAAAAGTCTTTTGTTTCACAATATTAGAGCATTCGTTCTTTTTCTTTTAAGATGAATTTATTAAAAGAACTCGAGTCACTGTGCCTACAAGCAAGCATTACTAGGGATAGGAGGCCATCTTTGGTTAAACCAAATTATTTCCTATTACCAAGAATGTTCATTATTCATTGCTAGCCCATTTGAGCCTTTAAACACTTAGCCTTTTTTTCACATGAACCCACTAAAATCTAAACCTAGGGTGGGAAAATTTAAAGTATGCATGCTTAAATCTCATGTAGAGGAGGAGTCGACCTTGTAGTTTTGAAGCTAATTGATAAAGCTCTCCTAGAAGACATGAAAGACAAGTAGAGGATTCATTAAGCTAAAGATAAGAGATCATCAAAGAAAAATGAGGTTTCACTCAATCAAGGAAAGATAAATGAAATTCCATCAATGTGAGAAAAAAAAAGTGTACCTCAAGTTTGAAGAGCCCAAAATTCATCATGCCAAGAGGAATACAAGATTCATCCTAAAAGAGATTTCATCAAAAAAGGAAGAGATTCATCAAGCACAGAAAGGTGCAAGTGCATTAAGGCAAGAAAGAAGTCTAGAGAGTGCATCAAAATGACTAAAAATCATTAAGTTGAGAAATACAAGAAGGGAAAAGGGTCCCCAAAAGTTCATTCAATCAAGAGATGAAAGACCAAAAAAAAAAAAAAAAAAGAAGCCCGCTAGGCTGAAAACCCAAAAGGGCGGTCTAGGCAAAAGCTAGGGCCAAAAAAAAGAAAAGAAGCCCGCTAGGCTGAAAACCCAAAAGGGCGGTCTAGGCAAAAGTTAGGGCTAAAGAAAAGAAGAAGAAGAAAAGAAAAAAATTGGAAAATCCTACCAAGTTGGAAACTTGAGGATGCAACCTAAAAAAAGAAGAATTTTACAAGATGAAAGTCTAGAGGTATGATTCAAGATGAATGAGCATAAAAACAAATGTTGATACAAGTGACCAATGAAGACTAGTGAGAAGATGACAACGAAAAAATGAGAAAACTCCTCAAATACTTGATTTTTGAGTAATGCATACTTTGGGGAACATCATAGGGAATTTTGAGCCTTTTATATCTTTCATTTCATAACCCGAACTCGGCCTATATTACAACCCATGAGTAAAGACCTCCTTGAAGTGTTGCTTGTTGTAGGCACATCTTAAGCTCTAATATTATTTTCTCTTGAATTAAAAAGGAAAAATGCTTAAGATTTTCAAACCCCATTGGATGATATGTTAAAGGGCAAAACTTCTCAAATTCTCAAATCCCCAAATGGCTCAAAAGAACTTTCAAACTTGGAGCACACTCCTTGTTTGCACCCAATAATATGATTCCTAAATATTATCACATTTTTTGATTGCCTTTGAAGACATAATCTGACAATGTTCAAAAGAAAGAAGCAAATTTTGATTACATGAGTTTAATGATCTTGCTCCTTCATAATCAAAGAGATTTGTTTAGTTCTTAAACACTATGATTTGCCAAAATGGTTGTTCAAAGGATCACCTCTTGTTCCCAAAAAAAAAAATGGAAATTTGTTTTTTTTCAAAAAAAGAAAAAAAGAAGTGAAATCTCATTTCCAAAAAAAAAAAATCATTCTTTTTCAAAATCCAGTTCTCTTGAACTACGTTTTGACCTGATCCTCTATGACAGAGGTACATAGGCAGTCTTGCAGAGGCCCGGTCCCATTCACCCAAACAACCTTGGAGAACAAAGTCAAAACAATGTGACAAAATTGTTTGGGTGCATGTTAGGTTAAGCCCATTTGTTTGCATTAAGCATGTTTAAACTTGGTGCGTTAGCCTATTAATATTGTGTGCAAGTTTTCACAATAATTGGTTTCTAACAAGCTAGAGAAAGAAAACCTTTTTGTAGGAACCAAGGATGGCGGACCATGATCTTCTTTCATGTTCCCTAATGGTCACAACATCAAATGAATTCAGCTTCAATCTAAGCATGGAATATGTCCCAAACTAGGGTCATTGGGTAAGTACTTCCAATTCATTTCAATGAATAAATCCATTGCTAATTGAAATTATCTTCTTGCAGGAATTGAGCAAGGACTTATCCAGCAATCCGCATCAACTTCCAGCCAAAGTTATTCTCATTCAAAGTCTAGGTTTTTTTTTTTTTTTTTTTTTTTTTTTTTTTTTTTTTTTTTAAATTTTAAAAAAAGGTTTAAAAAAAGAAAAAAATCATCATCATTCTTGCCTCATGAATAAATCTTCATCATTTATAGTCCATCTTCATCTTCTTCACTTTTTGATCATAAACAAATCTCCATTTTCAAAGGAAAAATCTCCAAAACCATATTCAATGGAAAAATCTCCATTTTTCAAAGGAAAAATCTCCATGAACAAATCTTCAAAAGGAAAAATCTCCATTTTTCAAAGGAAAAATCTCCAAAACCATATTCCAAAGGAAAAATCTCCATGAACAAATCTTCATTAAAATTTTTTCAAAGGTTCAATCTCCATAATAAATCTTCAAGGAAAAATCTCTACGAACAAATCTTCAAAAGGAGAAATCTCCATTTTTCAAAGGAAAAATCTCCAAAACCATATTCCAAAGGAAAAATCTCCATGAACAAATCTTTTTAAAAAAATTTCAAAAATCCAATGGAAAAATCTCCAGAATAAATCTTCAAGGAAAAATCTCCATGAACAAATCTTCAAAAGGAAAAATTTCCAATGAATAAATCTTCATTAAAAATTTTCAAATCATCAAAGGAAAAATCTCCAAAACTATTTTTCAAGGAAAAATCTCCTATGAACAAAGAAATTGGATATTTATTTTGCAGGAACTAGGGTAAAGGATCTGTACACATTGGCACAAATATCACCTTCCACAAATCCATCGGACCTCTAGAAAGCACGTCCAAACTTCAAATCCAACGGACCTCTGGGAAGCACGTCCAAACTTCAAACCATCGGACCTCTGGGAAGCACGTCCAAAATCCAATTCCATCGGACCTCTAGGAAGCACGTCCAAATTTCAAATCCATCGGACCTCTAGGAAGCACATTCGAATTCAAACCATCGGACCTCTGGGAAGCACGTCCAAACTTCAAACCATTGGACCTCTGGGAAGCACGTCCAAAATCCAATTCCATCGGACCTCTAGGAAGCACGTCCAAATTCAAATCCATTGGACCTCTGAGAAGCACGTCCAAACTTCAAACTATCAAACCTCTGGGAAGCACGTCCAAAATTCAATTTCAATGGACCTCTGGGAAGCACATCCAAAATCAAACCATCGAACCTCTGGGAAGCACGTCCAAATTTCAAATCCATTAGACCTCTAGGAAGCACGTCCAAAATCAAACCATCGGACCTTTGGGAAGCACGTCCAAATTTCAAATCCACGGACCTTTGGGAAGCACGCCCAAAACTTCAAATCCATCAGACCTCTAGGAAGCATGTCCAAAATTCAAGATCACGACTGAAATCCTCATTTTGTCGTGACCATTGGTAAGCATGTCTTGTACTCATTTTTTTTCCCAAAAAAAAAAAAAAAATGCTGCATGTATGAACTACGTTTGGACCTGATCCTTTCACTAAGAGGTACGTAGGCAATCTCCCCAGAGATTCGGTCCACATTTTGATCCACTACATGAGGTCCGCATTCTTATCTGCATTCACCACGGTTAAATACTGATTGCAAAGTTAGGTGTCTTTTTCATACATTGACATTTGCTCTTCAAGTTCTGTCAATGAGGGGCATTCTGTTGACATCTCATTTTGCAACCTGCATTTAACCACACCTGGAGGGTAAAAGGGTAATTTTGCCTTGGAAATATGCATCTTGATTCTGGCCATTAGATCCTTAATCTCATTTCACCAAAATGATCTTGATGTTGTAACAATCAAATCGACTGGTTATAAGCCCTAATCGGACTACCAGATTGAAAGTTATCATCAAATCAAGTTTTAATGGCTGAGATGCGCCATCACAAATTGAGTCCGACTATATGTTATTATGAACAATTGATTTCAATTGGTTATAAGTTAATCAATTTGAGATCAATGATGTGTCATAATTTGATTAATTAGGACTACATTTTATGGTGAGGTTGGATACACCTAATTAATTAGATAGTTAAACATTAATTATTCAATGAGTAATTTGTGCAATTATCTTTTAATTAGAGCAAATTTAGAACCAATCAAGTCTGAAATGGAAGTGATTGGAGCCATTTAATGTTAATTGTGAGCTAATTTGGGACCTATTAATGTTAATTGTGCTGAAACCATTTTCTAACAAATGACCTCTGCTCACCATTTCATCAATATCTCTCAGAATATTTTGAATTTGTGAATGAGGTTAATTTTCCCAGAAACTAGACATTCGAGACTTCAATTTTAGCACAAGAATGAGACAATTCCGATTAGAATTGAGTCAGATATGATTTTTCAAAATTGGCTTTACAGACTATTACAAAAGTTACGGGAAAACCGAATTTTGGTTTGCTCTTCACTCTCACCAATCTCTCCATTTAATGCACCAGATTTTCCCCAAGGCTAAAATGAGGTCTAGGTTCATGATTTTTTGTCAACCCTCATTAAATGGCATTCCATTCATATTTCCTCCACCACTACTATATAAACATTCACTCTCCTTCATTCCAGGACACAAAAAACCCCCCCTCTCTTCTCTTCTCTTGAGTTCTAATGAAATTGAGTAGCCTTGTCATATCTTAGTTTTCCTAAGACTCACTTTCCCTCTCCTAGCTTTTCTTTTTCTCCATCCTTAGAACCTCCATCAAGAGTCTCCTCCTCCACCATATGGATCTTGCATGAAGGTATAATCCCTTTCCCTAACTGTTTGTTTATGTTGCCATGTTGAGAATTTAAGATTAAAACATGATAATTCCCTTGAATATGTTTGAATGTTCTTAATTGTTCTTATGTGTTCTTCACATGTTCTTGGTTGTTCATCACAAGTTCATGCATATCGCTAGATTTAATCTTAAATCCACATAAAAAAAATATGAAAAACATGTTTGTTTAATAATTCTTTCAAATCTTTGAATCTAGGTTATCACCATCCATACATATTCACTAGAATTTATTTTTCAATCCAAATGCAATGCTTAATAAATTGAATTAAGGTTTATCACATGTACACACATTAAATTCAACATGTAAATTGATTGATAACATATTGGATGATGTGATATGAATGTTGACTACCATAGTCTAGAAGACCGGTTTCACCGAGCAAGGTGGGTGCCTAACACCTTCCCACCTTGTAACATAGCCTCTGAGTTTAGATCAAGGGTTAGTAGATCAAATACTTATCCATGTAATTTTCAATTTTTAGATTGTAACTAGGAAATAAAGTCATGTACTTTATCTTAGACTATAGCTAGGATCAAAGCCATGTAATTTTCCTATGATCAATGTAAATTCAATTTTAAATTAATAAAATGAGGAATTTTTCAATTATGGTTTTCTTATTTTTCCAATAATTAAATAAGTGGTGACTCCATTGTAAAACCCTTAATCTAAAGGGAAAAATATAACTAGTTGAACCTCCATTTTGAGAGGCAATAACACGACTCCACCCTTCACATGGATTTGGCCTAACATTCCATAAAAACGGGCCAGGGGCGCGGTCTCTCACAACCCCCCTTCATTAGAAAAAGATGCTCACAATAGACAGAATTTCTTGAGTTTAATTAACAGAATAATTTTTCAAAAATGACATACAGAAATCACTTTAATAATTAATAAATATTTTTCTTCAACAAAAATTGCTTTAATAGACTCAGGTGCTGACATGAATTGTATACAAGAAGGACTAATACCTTTAAAGTATTATGAAAAATCATCTAAAAGATTAACTCAGGCTAATGGAGAAAAGCTCATAATTAATTAGAAAATACCTAATGTTCACATATGTAACAATGGAATATGTTTGGAAACTTTTTTTGTTTTAATTAAAGACCTTTCTTATAAAATTATTTTAGTTTATGGTCTTACTTTATCCCTTCTTAACAATAGATGAAGGAATTAAAAGTAATGTGTTAGGAAAAGACATACTTTTTAAATTCATTTTACCACCAATCCCGAAAGAAATTTATTCACTAGATAATACTTCCATAATAAAAGAAATTGTTAAAGAAAGAATTTACAGGGAAAACATACATTTGTTATCCTTAAAGTCAGAAATAATATATGAAAGAATTGTTGATCAATTAACAGATCCCATATTAAATCATAAAATAAAAGTATTTAGACAATAGATTGAGATAGAAATTTGTTCTAATCTCCCTACTGCTTTTTGGCATAGGCACCGACATACAGTGCAATTACCTTATGAAAAAGACTTTATTGAAAGACAGATACCTACTAAAGCTAGAACAATACAAATGACCAATGAATTATTAGAACATTGTAAAAAAGAAATTGAAGATCTTTTAATTAAAGGTTTAATCAGAAAAAGCAAGTCTCTTTGGAGCAGTGCTGCTTTTTATGTTAATAAATAGGCAGAATTGGAACGAGGAGTTCCAAGATTAGTTATAAATTATAAACCTTTAAATAAAGCATTACAATGGATAAGGTATCTTATTCCCAATAAGAAAGATTTACTTGACAGGCTACATGAAGCAACCATATTTTCCAAATTTGATATGAAAAGTGGATTTTGGCAGATACAGATAAATAAGAAAGACAAATATAAAACTACCTTTACAATTCCTTTTGGTCATTATGAGTGGAATGTCATGCCTTTTGGTTTAAAAAATGCACCTAGTGAATTTCAAAACATAATGAATGATATATTTACACTTTTTACAAATTTTTCAATTGTTTATATAGATGATGTCTTAATTTTTTCTAAATCAATCGATGACCATTGGAAACATTTAGGGTACGTTTGGTACACTGAATGCGGATTACAATAGGAATGGTAATCTTTATTACTAGGAATAAAATGTGTTGTAATGGAATAACTAAACCTATTTATTAGTTTGGTTGTGAGTTGTAACATTAAAATAAAACTTATGATCTATTTTAGGAAATATCTCATTCATACAAATATATTTCCTATAAAATAATATATTTTAAATTTTAGAGAGATGAGTTATTTTTTGATGATTTTTTATTTCTATAATTGTTAGGTGGATATGGAAAGTTTATTTATTTGGAAATATATTAATGTTAGAAATTATTATATCTACTAAGGAATAGCTATTACAACCCTTTTAAAGAGGAATAGTTATTCCTCATTTTAAAGAATAGCTATTCATAAGGAATGACTATTCCCTGTAATAAAAACATAACCAAACTATTGAATAGCTAAACCATAGGAATAACTATTACATTACAGTATCTATTACAGTCTACCAAACGTGCCCTTAGATATATTTGTCAAAGTAATTAAACATAATGGATTAGTTGTCTTAACCACTAAGATAAATTTGTTTCAAGATAAAATTCGATTTTTAGGTCATAATATTTATAAGGGAACCTTAAGCCCCATTGATGGAGCCATTCAATTTGCATATAAATTCTCAGATGAAATAAAAGATAAAAACCAGTTACAGAGATTTCTTGGCAGCCTAAATTATGTTTCAGATTACTTTCAAGGATTAAGAAAGATTTGCAGACCCTTGTATAAAAGGCTAGAAAAGAATCTTCCTCGATGGACAGATAGACATACTATGATAATCAGACAGATAAAAAAATATGTTAAGCAACTCCCTTGTATTGTAATTCCTTCCCCTAATACTTTAAAAATTGTTGAGACAGATGCTTTTAACATAGGTTATGGTGGAATTCTAAGACAGGTAGCAAAAAATGATGCCAAAGAACAGATTGTTAGATTCCATTCTGGCTCTTGGTCAGCTACCTAGTAGAATTATAGCACTATTAAGAAAGAAATTTTATCTATTATATTATGTGTTTCAAAATTTCAAAATGATCTTTTTAATCAAAATTTTTTAATTCGAGTTGATTGTAAAAGTGCTAAAAAAGTTTTACAAAAAGATGTTCAAAATCTTGTCTCTAAACAGAGTTTTGCTAGATGGCAAGCTATTTTAAGTGTTTTTGACTTTGATATTGAATATATTAAAGGAGAAACTAATTCAATTCCTAATTTCCTAACTCGTGAATTCCTATAGGGAAGATGAGTTCCCCTTCAGATAAGAGCAACTCCCCAAAACCCAGAACCAGACAGTCTTATGCTGCTACTCTGATTCCCTCTAGCAGATTCCTCCCTTGCCTTTCTTTCACCTCACCTACTTTCTCTTCAAACAGACCTCAAGAAAGATCTCCATTGACATGCAGTCCAAACACCTTTGACCCACTCTCCCCAAGCCCCTCTCCAACAACTAAACAAACATATGCTTTGCCCTCAACTCCCCCCTTAAAAAAGCCATTTAATATAGTTGCATCCTCTTTTCCCCCTTTAGCCTCTCCCTCCAACCAACCAAAGTACAAATCCTCTACCTTTCAGGAAGCCTAAGCCCCAAAAGGAGACCACAGTATTGAACTCCCAAAAGGTTCCTGGAATTTTATTCTATGGATTGAACTAGAATATCAGTACATAATAGATACCCTCTCCCTAGTCAGACAGCTCATACCCCTCGGATGGGAACACCCTAAGACAAAAGCTTTAAAGACCCAGAAATTTTATGAGTTTATTTTGGTTGATACAGACTCAATCCTAGTAACACATATGCCTTGCTCTCAAGACCCAAATAGAATTGGCTACTCTAAAGTAGTCATAAAACAGATCCTCACCCCTTCCTAATGGAAAGCACAACCCTGCATCAATAAAACAGATCCTCACAAGCCTGGGATAGGTTCCTTGTACTCCAAAATAATATTTACAGACATACTTGGTTTTTGCGTTTTGATATGTATAGAAAGAAGGACATAATGATACAAAGATGGTTCATTGACTGGTGGAATTCCTATGGTCCTGAAGCTATATTTCTCCCTCCTGATCTCTTAAAAGCCTATGAGACTTTCAAGAAAGAACCAGACATACCGCATCTTAAGAATTTCCCACATCTTTTGCAGTTCTTTTACAAGTTTCCAGATCTCCCATGGACCATTAGATGGGAATATAAGATAGAAAGACACCCCTAGTATCCTTTCCCCATGCTTAGTAGAAAATTAAAATTAAATTGGTGGAATAAGTTTAATTTTGATCATATTTGCCAAGAATTACAGAAAAAGACCTTTTCCTCCCAGACAGAAACTTCTAATTTCCTTCTAGAGAAAAGTCAAGTCTAGTGCCAACTTGCCTCCGTCTTAGACAGAAAACAGCTTAAGAAATAGCTACTTGAAGCTGCATCACAGATTTCAGACGATGAAGATGACACAATAATGGAATCCTCCTCTCCAAATTACAGGACTCACCTAGAAGCATTCCAACACTCTCAAGATCCCTATGACATATGACAGACAAAACAGAACGACAGATCAACAGCTTGCTCAGGCAGACTCTTCAAAGATAATTATGACAGATAACTATTCACCAACATGCTAAATAACTTCTGGATAGACCACCCAGACAGATTCAGAAAAATCAGACATATATTTTTGACAGATCACTATTCATTTGCACACGTGAATAGTACTCTAACTAATTCCCAAACAGATTCATTAGAAGTCACTTTATGAAAAGACTACTGTTCATCAATAGTATTCTACAAGTTTCCACCAATAAATTAACTTGAGTTAACTTTACTCACTTAGGTACTTTTGAAGACTTACCATGGTTCATTTTATCTATAAAAGGATAGACTTCAAAGACAGAAGTTAGGTCCAAAGTTTAGGTTCAAATTTTAGGTCCAAAGTTTAGGTTCAAAATAGAGGTTCAATTCTCAAGTTCAAATTTAAGAAGTTTAAGTTCCAGAAAAAAGATAGCCCTCTCTCTCTTAGAAAGACTCTTGTAATCTTGTAACCATTCCCTTTAGACAAAATCTTGTAACCTTTTAGTTTCAAAGACATATTTTACTTTGTAATCTTGTAACTCTATAGACAGAGTTTTATTTTCAAAGCTTGTATCAAAGACAAACGTTTTTAGTTTAACCAAAGACAGAAGTTTTTATTCAAGTAAGATTTTACTAGTTTCTATTTTCATATTCAATTTTCCATTTTAACTTATTTTGAATATATCTATTTTGCTATTTTCTTCTTTATTATCTATTTTATCATTGTTTATACTTCCATATTACTGTTGTGCTCTCTCCTAGGTAGTTATGGTATGGAATCAGAGCGGGGACCCATAATCCCTTGTACGGAACTCTCACTTCCCATACGAGGGTAAAGGAGGGCTCAATCTAAAACTTACCTAAATAATTGACAACTAATGTAATAAATGACAATTATCCCTTGTAGTCAACAAGTCATGTCAATTACATTATATTTTAAAATATAATGTAATCATATCTCCAAAGCTTTGGATATTTTTTTTTAGTATTTAATATTTGAAGATATTGATTTTTTTTTTTTGGATATTGATTTAATCCCTAACATTAAACACAATTTTGTTAAATGTCACACCTCACATAATCTATCTAAAAATGACATACATTTTATTAGGTTAGAACCACATCGTTTTAATCAAATTAAAAAAAAAAAAAAACTATAGAGTTTGTTTCTTTTCCTCCCAATTTTCCCACACTTATTTTCGTCCATCACACAATCTTTCCCAAAATTTTTATCATACCTTACAAATTACACGTCTACAACAACCACCACCACATCAAAAATCCATCAAAATAATATATTTTTTTTCCGCTCAGTCAGTTTTTGGTGTAAGTGGAGATTGAATCCTAAATCTCTTATTTAACCATCAGATATTTTATTAATTGAGCTAATTGGAACCCACTTAAAATAGTATCTTATATATCGGTTATATGCAACCAATGTCTCATGATGTATACGTCTCATCTATACTACTAGTTAATGGGCTTCCCTTGTTTGGGGTCCTCATTTTTTTTTTTTGGTTCAAAAATGCCCCAACACCCATATGTTTAAGTAGAGACAAAACTAAAGGACAATCCGATAAAAATATTACAACTCTAAGTCCCACTAAAATTTTGCTTACAAAATAGGGTCACTCTTCTGTTGATTTTCAAATTGTTTTATCTACTTATAAATTAGATTTTCTAAAGAAAAATTATATATATAAAATAAAACATTTTTTTTTTTGCCACAAAATAAGACCACTAAGCCCAATGTTTTCAAAATTTTTCCCCCTTTATCAAGACTTAAACGTCTCTCTCTCTCTCTCTCTCTCTTTGTTTTTTGTTTTTAATTTTTCGGCTTCCTTTCTTCTAAATTCTAATCTCACATTTTTATTATTATTTAGGTTTTTGTTTTTATTTTTTCAAATCTCTTCTTCTTTATTTTTGAATTATTAAAAAGAACTCTCACGTTTTTTTTTTTTCAAATCTCTTCTTTATTTTTGAATTATTAAAAAAAAAAATTCCTCCTAAAACTTCCCATTTACCCACTTATAGCCAATTACTCTCCATCCTTATCATCCCAACATTACCGCTTACCGTAGTTCTACTACGTAATATCCCAGTACTTATCCACTTTTCCTCTCTCCTTTTCTTCTTAATTAGTATTCCAATCTAAAAAATTAAAATATGGGATAAGCCCAGGGCATTTCAACCTCTTCAAAAACATGTGTATAATTCCCACCTCAAAAACTATATACATTTTCTTTATTATGAAACTAAAAAAAAAATGCACGTTTGATGAGATTAGTAATATATAATATAAAATTCACAAATATGTAATTCCCATGCTATAAAATTTCTAGTCCAAGAAGACGCGTTGCCTCTTTCTTTAGAGACCCAGAACAAGGCCCAGCCCTAATCGGGCACGACCCGAGATCTTCTTCCATACGAATCTTCATATAGATCAGGCTGGGCCTTTGGCGGGAAAACGAAACAGTTGTATTATTAATTTTCCTTCAAAAACTAGAAACTTCATCAAAACTTTACTTTCTAGTTTCTAACAAATTAGGGTTTCAAAATTTTTTTCCTCTCTCATTTTCTCATCAGAGAAGTTGAAGATGGAGAAGGAGAACGATATCAATAGAGGAAGAAGCAATAAAGGAGGAGGAATTGCAGAGAACATTTTGGCTTTTCTTGACGCTTCCGTGACTAAAGACACTCAGGACGCCAATGATGATAGTATGTAGTTTTGAATTCTTTGCTTATTCTCTGTTTGGTTTCCTAGAAAAAACCGCAGGAACTTAAAAAAATAGGAAGTTGGATTTCAATTTTATGTTGGTTTCCCGGAAATGGACTGTTGAAAATTCTACTGAGCCTGCTTAGTATGATTAAATTTGAATTTTCTGAAGTTTATTGTTACGATTTTCTTGCCAACCAAACAGAGGCTAAAGAGTACATTTTGTTGATTGATGATGCTTAGGGATTGCTTTTCTTGAAGCTGTTTTTGCTGCTTCGATTGTTCCAGAAAGTGGGTTTCCTCCAACCAAGTAATTCTCTCAGAGCCACTGTGTTACCAACTAATGATATAAAAAAAAATCCATATTCATTATTGTTCTTTTCAAAATGGAGCCATCATGTTCTTTATTTGCATAAATGCCAATGGATTGGAATGGAAAATTTTCACTTCTTTATAGTAAAATGTGTTATGTTTCTCTTAGCCTGAGTATATTATATTTATTTTTGAAAATTTTGAATTTGGTTGTGAAGCAAAATGAGCGAGGCGGTGTTTCAGATATTGAGGCTTGGCAAATCCCTAGAACTGATTATGGCAAGTTTTCAGCTTTTGAATGAGTTAGATAAGGTGTATCTTCGATCCCTTAATTTTAATTCAACTTACAGTTTACTTCTCAGATGCCCCATAATTCTAACGAGAACCATTCTTGATCTGGTGTGATTTTTATTTATATATTTTTTTTTTCAATGCAGCGTTACCCTCGGGTGTATTTATCAAATTCATCCTCTAGCGCTTCACTTGACTTAGTCGTGGTTAAAGAGGTATTAGATTGATTATGGTTGCTTAATGTGTCCCTTATACTTGTGATTAATATATATATATATATATATTTTTTTTTTTTAAATTTCTTTTTTTATAATTCAGTAGTTACAATTGGGAGGGGGAATTTGAACCTGGTTAAAGAGGTATTAGATTGGTTATGGCTGCTTAATGTGTCCCTTATACTTGTGATTTATATATTTTTAAATTTTTTTTTTGATAATTCAATAGTTACAATTGGGAGGGGGGGATTTGAATCTTGGATGTCTCTGTTAGAAATACTAGGAAGTGCTAGTTGAGCTAGAGGGCTCTGGCTGTATTTTTTAAATTTCTATGTCGTGTATGATAATTAATTCTCTTTGTTTGCTTTTAGGCTTGGTTGCCATTTGTTCTTGGCTTGGGTACCAATGATAGTGAGAGAGAAGCAGCACACAAAAAGTCTGGTGCAACACTTGACTCCTCTGTGAGTTTGATTTGCTGTTCTTGGCTTTGTTGTTCTGTTTCCTTTAATTTGTAGTTCATAGACATTAGTAAGTTGTATATTTTTCACTATGACCAATCCGCAATAATCTGCACTAGTGTTTCTACTAAGAAAGCTATTTAATTTTTTCTCAAAAACTCTCCTCATCTACAATTTCTAGGACTCCATTTGGATGGCAAGGGAGATAAAGAAAGTAGAAGTACTTAGAGGTGCTTAATAAATCAAGTTTTTTGCAATTTTTTACTTTCCCTCTTTCTTTTGTGTTATATTTTATGGACTTTTTATCTTAAATATTTCACCTGGCGAATAAAGTTTTGAATCGTGTGTTAATGTCTATAAAAAGTAACCTAGTTGTGAATATCAATTGTGCGTTTCCATGTGATTCTAAAACAGGTTTTTGCATTCTATGAGCATGTAGACTTTTTTGTTGTGGGGAGGACGTGGGGAGTGGTGGTTTGTGACACATGGGTATAGAGTAATGGATGTTATGTAGGATCTTTAGATATTCAGTACTAAATTAGACTCTTGATGAGATTTTGAATATGTTGATGGCTGTTTGATATTAAATCAATGAATACAACATGAAATAAAGCAAGATAAAATACCAGGCAATCACACCTAGGTTTTCCTAAGAAATCAAACTTAGGTTGGAGAAGGCAATTACACCCTCAAAACTGAGAGTAAGCTCCTCGAATTTTATTGCAACAAAACCTTTATATAGGTTATAGGTTATTGTTAAATCCTTTCCTAGAAGGACCGAGACTTCTAAATAACCTATTCCTAGAATGATTAGAATTATTAATAACAAAGGAAAAAGTACATAAGAGCTTCTAAACCAAATAGGAAAAGGGCTCAAAACACAAAATAAGATTGGCCTTTCATACAGCCAGGGACAGCCCATTTTAGAAATATGAAAATTACCAGATTGCCCTTATTCTAGTAAAACTTAATTCAAACCTTTATCCAATAAAAGATAAACAGAAACAAACAGTAAAAGAAAACTCAATACTCTAAACTTAATAAGCTAGGTCCTAAGAGAGCACTCCATCATCCAAAACATCCCAAATAATGCTTGAGCATTAGAACCAGCTTTCCCTCGCCTCTTATAACTTATAATTCTTTAAAGGGGGCCACCAGTTACGTCCCCAATCAGGCTGACAACCTGAATCATTTTTGACAGCAGAGATGCTTCTTTGTTATATGATGGAAATATTAATGATGGATGATGCTGTTAGTTCCTACATCTTACTATTCTGAGTGTTTGATTGTTGAACACTTGAACTTGATTTTAACTGTCTTAATTACTGCAATTCCGCCTTCAAATAAGTGTCATTGCTTATCTCAGGGTTTTCATCTTCTGATTCAAGACATTGCTGCAGTGGCTGGTGAAGAAAAATTTCAAGCATTAGACACAAAGGTTAGTTTACTTATTTTCTGGGTTCATTGGAAGGGCATGGCATATTTGATCATAGGTCGTAATAGTAAAGCAAAATATGTTAACTGTAGTCACATGAAGGTATGGACCCTTATTTGGTTGTGATTCATTTGTAGAATGGATGTTGCTTCTAAACCCTATGTTTACCTTGATAAACTTGGAATGCAAAATGTAAAGATCATTTTTGGGAAAACAAATGCAAAACCCAATTGTATGCATAAATTGAATATAGATGCAAACATGAACTGGTGCTGTGTCTCATTATTATGGTTTTCGTCTCATATTTTCCAATCCAGTAACACTCTTCCTCCTCATGTTAAGCCTTTTGTAGAGCCACATATTTTAAGTTTGTAAGTTTAAGAGAATAATCTAACTGCCAATTAATATTGAAGCTTTCACATCATTCATTAAATAAAAAAAAGTTCCGACCCTAAGATAAGAATGCCCTTAAATTTGTCAATCTTTTTTTGCTGTTAAACTAATCATGTGATTTGTTTCTCAAGTCTGGGATATTTTTTTCAGGTTTTGGATCTTATCATAATGCTTCCTTCCTCACCTATACTTTATTATTTTAAACTTTTTAAAAAATATTAACTTTTTTGCTTGAAATTGTGTATAGTTTAGAGAGAGGCTCATGCTTTTAGAATTGGGGCGAAAATTACAGATGGGATTGTATGATTGAGATAATAGGCCCATCTGAGAAATAAGTAATTGTGGGGTGATCCAACTATATACAACAATAACAACAACAAATTCTTAGTTCCAAAATTTTCCTTAAATATGATACTAATTTAAAGGATTTTTTAAAAGAGGGGGGATGGTGGGGGGGGTGGGGGGGAAGAGTGGGGAGCCCTGTCCTTTAGGATATGTTTGATTAGAAGTAAAATATTAAAGATGGAAAAAGGGTGAGGGAATAAGTTTTACCTTGTTTGGTAAGATGGAAATTAGGAAGGGGAGGCAAGTCCAAAGGGTTCTTATCTAGAAAGGTTTTCTATGTTAAAAAAAAAAAAAAAAAAAAATAGAAGAAAGGGTTGATGCAGAGAGTGCGAAGACAATTTAATTAAATTTTAGAAGTCAATTGTCAATTTAGGTTTATTGTTGGTCGATTGCATTTTATTTTAGGTCTTTTTAGCTATTACATTATTAATATTTTATTTTATTTCTTAGAGTCAAGTTTATTTTTAGAATTCAATTATTAAGCTTTGGCCCAAGTCAATTAGGGTTATAGTCCAGTCTTATTAGCTATTTAAGTGTGCTATTATACTCTAGTGGGGATAGTTTATGATAAAAATTTTATTCGCATTATGCTCATGTTTAGTGCTGATTCCACTCAACAATAGGTGCTGAAGCCTACTTTTCATGCTATTCTAGGTGGTGAAGATTAGAATTTTTTGTATTCTTCTTTCTTATTTTGGTCAAATTTATTTAAGCTTTGGTACAAGAGCAAAGTTCGATTCATCACAACCACCTAATCACCTACAACTTAGGATGCACGGACACTTCATTTGGGGTGTCGTACCCATGTCGTAACGGTGTCTAATCTGCCGTATCATGTTATAATTTTTCAAAAATTGCTTGTGTCACCATATCGTACCCATACTTGTACCTGTACTTGTGTCCGTGTCCGTGTCCGTGTCTGTGCATCCTTGCCTACAACCCAAAGCTCAAGCCTCCACCACCAAGCCGTGAACTAGCCTCCAAAACTTTCAAATCCAATCTTAAGTCAACTCAAAACCCATTAAAAACTCATAATTTATCCCTAAACAAATCTACCTGAGCAATCGTTAAAAAATTCCCAAACACCATCGTCATACTGAGCTTGGCAACACTGAATGATTCCAAACGGTCTAGATCACAACCCAAACAATCCTAGGGCCACCTCTCATCCATTTGGGTTCTCCCAATTGAGCCTGTGACTTTGCCTACACTAGATTGTGAAGATTGTAATTGTGAGTCCCAAATGCTACTGCCCAAACATACCCTTCCATTGTCCCTATAAAACCTATCGTAGCCCCATGTTGCTGATTTCACCTTAACTGTCATCGAGACCAAAGCAGCATCCATTCATCAATCAAAGTCCTCATGCTCGCTATAACAAGTTTCTACTGACAATCCCACATGCAAAAGCGGGTCCTACATTTCTGTCATCATCACATCAATGCAATATTGCCAATGACATCTTTATATCACTAAGACCTCACTGTAAACAATTTCATTCATTGAAGCCGAGCCATGCTGCCCCGATTTCTTGACAAGTTGCTCAGCGGCCATTACTCTGTTGGAAAATATTGACTCATTGCCATTGGAGCTGTGCTGATTCTATCACTGAGGTTCATTATAAAGGATCTTTGTTTTACTTGTTTTGCATGCCTACAACCAAATAGTGCAGCTTGACCAAAATTAACACACCCCACCTGGTCTTGTGAATTTCAGACCCAATCCATTGTAAATAAAAATTGAAGGCCTGAAACAAGTAACGATGCATTTGAGTTTGCCCATTAGCCCATGTAATTAATTTAGCTGAACATCAAGCCATACATGCCCCTTGACCCATATGTGCTTGTCATTAGCCAATCAAGGTTCAAAACACAGCAACATTTAGTCCATAACTAGGTTTTGTCAAGATGAAACTCATTAGTAGAGAAAAAAAATATCGGTAGAGCGTGGAGAACATCTCTTTATAAGGAACAAGCATACCGTAGCTATTTGGTTAGAAATGATTGAAATGAAATAAAACCTCAGAAAAATATCACCTTAGTCCTGTACTCCTATCAAGGGAAACCTCTACCTCAAATCCTATTTGGGTGACTTTTAGATCGAAAAAATAGTTTGCAGGAGAATATCACTTCAGTCCTACTAAGTACTTAGCACAATTTGAAGAATACAAGATGCTTGTTCATATTCTGAATCCCAATTGGTAATGGAGCCCACTTTGGTATCAATAAAAGCCATACTGAAAGTCATCTAAGACCTGTCTACGAGGATCGTGTTAATAGATCCTTCCTTTCTACCGATGACCACTAGCAATTAAATTGTAGCTTCCCACACAAGAGGCAATAGTGTTGGTATTGAGATTTTGGTGAAGAAACATCTAGACCGCTGGAAACTACTGTTGAAAGAGAAGTATAAGTGCCAATAGATACTACAATTCTAGAGTAGTGAGCAGAGCATTCTGTGGAGTCTAAATAGTGAGTTGGAATACTTGAACCATGTTTAGTAGATTTAATGCAGCTTGTTAGAGTGTCATATATATTGCTTATCGCTGTGAATAGAGATATCACATTGCTCTTAGTATGGACAAAAAAAAAAAAAAAAAGGCAGAAAAAGGTGTTTTGCAAAAAAGAGAGTGATGTGACATGAATCAGGAGTGAAAGGGATTTAATGATCTGATACCATGTTAAGTAAAGAGAATAAAAGATGGAATTGTACAGAAAAGGAGGACCTGTGTTTCCAAGATTCCATCCCCAAAACCATTCATTCATTCATTATATATGGGAAAGTTTGTTATAAGATGGAGAATATTTTGATGGTGACAGCTGGTAGGGATACCTCATCAGTTGAATCTTCTAGACTTTTATAGAAGAGTACCACTCATATAATACAAGTGTACAACCCAATATTATCTCTATAATTCCTTTAATAGTGGTCTTAATTTGTGCTCTCATTCAAAGCCTTTTGATGATGGCATATGCCACAAATCATGTACTTGATAATGGAGATTATTTTCCTAAATGTGTTCACTATTTCTTGGTTGTTTGTGTGCCTGTGTAATAACATACTAGTTTGTGATCTCATATGCAACAGATCATGTACTTGACAATGTATGTTTATTTCCTAAATGAATTCGCTATTTCTTGATTGCATTTTCCTAATTCAAATGTTTGAAAACATTACTAATGAAGTAATTTCCCTAGAGACATGCAATGCATCATTAACAACAACCAAACTGTAGTCCCAAAATTCTGAAGTTGGCTATGGATCTTTTCCGTTATTCATTGAAGTCATACTCTATGTTACCTCTTAAATTGAAATGTCTTTTTTTACTATTTCTACTAATGTTGTTCTATGACCTTCTTCTAACGTTTATCTCATTCCTTCCCTTTGACTTGAATCAACTCACTCTTCCTTGCAAGTTCCTTGATTTCTCTTCTTTGCACAAGACCAAGCCATTACAAGAGACTCCCTCATCTTTTCATTAATATGGATCACCCCCTATTTTTAAGTGAATTTTCTCATTTTGAATTCCATCTTTCTTTGTATTTCCACTATCTTGACAATTTCTTTTTTGCTACACCCATTTTATGAACATGTTGCTTCTTAATGGCCACATGGAATACATCATCAATGCCCCTTATTGATATTAACTTTTGTTTCAGATTTTTTGACCTATAATTCCTTGACTTCTTTCAGTATAATTGTATATATTGTGTCTGATGCTCTTTTATAATTGAGTGATTTATATCCAGTAGATATTTGCTATCAATGCCTTGGCTTTATCACTTCACTTAAGCACAAATTTTGTTAGGTTCTTATTTGTTACTTTATCTGTTGGCAGTCCCTTGGGAGCATGTTACTGTTCCAGTATCTTGTGAATGTTCTTGAAGCAGATATACTACCTCGTAACAGTGTGTATGAAGGTACGCTGATATTTTTTTCTTTTATGCCATCACATCTTTGGGAGGTTGAAGTACTTCATTGTGTGCTGCAGAAACTATGAACTGGGCCCTTCTGAGGGAATCTTTGCTTAACGTGCTTCTGGTATACCCTTGTCCTTAAAGCCATGAACACCGAAGATATAACTTCACCCTGCTTCTTGGAGACACTATTTAATGTTTATTTGAGAGAATGTGAGGTTGTTTAGACTAGATTTCTTTTGCAGGCAAGAAAAATTAAAATCTTACAGTACTAATACTTTAATCATCTATTGATGTTCTACATCATGGCTCTTCTGTTTTCTTTCTTTACAGAGATTTAACTTCAGACTCCTGCTTCTTGGAGACGCTATTTAATTTTTATTTGAGAGAATGTGAGGTTTAGACTAGATTTCTTTTGCAGGGGTCAAGAAAATTAAACTATAAAGGCTTAGTGAGAGATTGCTTGACCATTGTATGTGGACTATTTCAAATTCAATCTGCATTCAGTAATGATAAGATATGTCTGGAGAATTATGTGGCAAAACCATCTGACAGTTGTGACACTGCTGTGGCAATTGCTTTGCCTGAAATAGGACAGAATACCTGCATTGCCATGCAGAAACTTCTGATTCTAGTAAGTTCCAAAACATCCTCTAGTTCAGGACGTTTGAATCAGTCTCAACATGAGCTCTAATAATGTTGACTCTTTAGATTATGGAACTTGATATATCAAAGAAGAAAGCAGATATGAAAGGTTTGACTACCAGAGCTGATGGTGTGAGGTTATTGTTTCTTTTCCTCAAATAGTGAAATTTTAGGTATTGGTTTGTGTTCTATAGTTCTTGAAAAATAAATGCATTGCTGTAATATGTGCAGGACCCCACTGGTAGAGGTAATTCTTGATGAACTAACTTACAATAAGGGCCTTCTTTCCCCATTTCTCCAGGTATTCATCCCAATATTTTTTCTACTCTCTCATTTGCAATAAGTGTGCATTTCTGTATTTATATGTACACAAACATGTAAATACGTTGCTTAATGCATTGTAAAAGATGGGGATGCTTCAAAAGGCACTTGGCTTTATCCAGAAAACAATGGCATAGGTGTTAGTTGCAACTCTGACCACATACCAAAAAATCCATATCCCTTATTAAATATTGACAATGGGGGTTCGTTAGTGCGTAGTTTTACTTTTTTATTTATTTATTTTTTATCTAGGAAATTCTTAATCTACCATGATATCAACTATTTTTTTTTTAAAGGAAAAAGGATCTCCCTATTTGAAATTTATCCATTTCATGGTTCTTACTAAATGGTTACAAATCTAAATGTTTATCCTGTGCAACATCATTTTAAATCTCCAATTGAAATTGATCTATTTCATGTTTTAAATTAAATATTACAAATCTAAAGGTGTATTGCCATATCATTTGAAATTTTAAATGACGTAGCTGTACGTTGTAAGACCTAAGAAGTAAAATCTGAAACATGGAATGGATAGGATCCTATTCCATTATATAAATCATAATGTTATGTCTACTTTTTGGCAAAATATATTTTCTGCATTTTCCAATGTTGGCACAGCTGAAAATCTTGATCAACAGAAAACCTTTTCCGAAGTGAATAAGAAAAACCCAAAAGTGACAAAATATGTTTTCCCCCATTCTTTTGGGCCCTATCCCCTTGCATTCCTTTGTGCCACCATTACCTCTTCTCTCCCCTCACCTGCATCATTACGCCATCGCCACACCACCTTTGATGCCACCATTGCCAACGCTACTAACATCATTGTTACCACACTGCCACCATCACACCACCATTAATGGCTCTCAGGGAGTGAGTTTGTGGAAGTCTATTAGTCATGGTTGCCCATCTTTTGTTCGTCACATCCAATTTGAGGTTGGGGCTGGGTTTACTGTTAGATTTTGGCAGGACATTTGGTGTGGGGACACTTCTTTGTGTGTGCTCTATCTGAGACTTTTTTCTTTAATTTGAAATAAGGAGGCCTATGTGGCTGATTTGATGAAGTTCCCAAATGGTGTTCTTTTCTGGGATCTAAATTTTAGAAGATACAATGAAGATTGGGAATTGGAATCCTTTTACAGTTTAATGTCTAGAATTTATGGATCTTCTTTGAAAGGAGTTGGGGACAATAAGATGTGTTGGAAACCTGCTATGGGAAGAGTTTTTGCTATTTGTTCTTATTACCAGGTGCTGACAAAAAGTTTTGATCAATCTTTCCCTTGGAAGACTGTTTGGAAGTCTAAGGTCCCCTCTAGAGTTGCTTTTTTTGTTTGGATTGCAGTTTTGGGGAATATTTTGACTATTGATAATCTTAGGAAACGGCGGATTTTGATTTTGGATTGGTGTCGTATGTGTAAAAGAAATGGGGAATTAGTTACCACCTCCTTATCCATTGCCTTATTGCTTTTGATTTAAAATCTATGGTGTGTACTTTGTTTGGCATTCATTGGGTTATGCCAAAAACAATGGTGGAGCTGTTGGCTTGTTGGCAAGGAAAGTTTGGGAGGCATCAGAATTCTGCTATTTGATGGTTGTGCATCATTGTTTGATGTGGTGCATTTGGCGGGAGAGGAATAACCGGCATTTTGAGGATTTAGAGAGATCAGTTTCAGATCTTAAATCCTTCTTCCTTAATACTCTTTTGGATTGGGTTACAGTGTTAGGCTTTCGTTCTTTTTCTTCAGTCCATGGTTTCATGGACTTTTGTACTTTATGCACTTGATTTGTTTTTGTCCTTGATGTATACTTCCTGTATGCTCAGGTGACACCCCTCTTCTTTTTAATATATTTTTATTACTTCTCAAAAAAAAAAAAAAAAATTTGGAAAATGTTTTCAGGATCAATTTTAGGGTACCAACAAAAAATAGAAAAAACAAGTCATTTTCATGTCCCAGGAAATTATTTTTTGTTGAAACAAATGGAGAGTAAGTTGGCTAAGTTTTTCTAATTATATTTGTTTCCTAATTTATTGCACAATTTGTATTTGCTATTACTTTGTAAAGGTCCATGTTTCCATAGTTTCAAGTGATTCTAGTTTCTTGTTGTGTCTTGGTAAGTTACAATTTTCTAGTAGTTATTTTTATGGGAAAATACACTGTTAGTCCCTAAACTTTAGTGCTAGCCCCTAAAGATTAAGTGATTGCTTTTAGTTCATAGCAAACTTAAAATGGTTGCTTTAGGTCCTTTTGTTAACATCTGTTAAATCTCTCTATGGAACGATGGCGTGCCCTAACTAAAAATTAACACGTCATCATTTCGTTAGACAGGTTTGGGACTAAAAGCGATCACTTTAAACTATAGGGTCTAAAATTGCTCATGGGCTGAAGTTCAAGGACCAACAATATATTTTGGTCTTCTTTTATTTTTAAGAATGCCAATATTTTTTTTAGTGCCAATAATGGGGATGGTTTGCAGGTCTTCAATGAACCCAAATGGAAGCTGGATATAATTTTGCAGTATTTCTGGAAGTACATAGCAAAAGTAAGTTGTTAGATTACTGGTACCTCCATTTAAATTGTCCCAAACGATTCATGTCTATGATGTTTGCCCTTATATATCAAGGCTTTTGACTTGGGGGCAGAACTTTCCTATGTTCATCCAACCTACTAAATGGTGACTTATCTGAGTATTTTTAGTTGCATGACATATTAAAGTCATGTGACTAATTTAAATGACTTAATGAATTATCTAAAAAAAGTACATGTGGATGATCAGTTGAATTGCCACATAACGGGTTATTGGAGATTCCTTTAATCCGGCTTAGAGGAAAACTGTCCTTGACATAATTTTAAAGGTAATATGATATGTTTTTCCTACTATTGTATTATCTTCATATGGTTAATTACATCCCATTTTGCACAGCCTTCTATTCGTACTCGAAGATCAACTGATTTTGTAGATGATGAAACTTTCAATGGAGCTTTGAAGTGCTTTTCAAATGGTACTAGCACAAAAGGCATCATAAAAAGGATCGGTATAAAAGAAATTCAGTTGCTTTTAGCACATGGTTATAAGGTGATTTTTCTTGTATCTCAAGCAACATTTACTTCTCGATGCCCTGCAGCTACAGGTTATTGTGTTTTACCACATGACTCATTCTTTTAGTATACCTGTCTTTAGATTGACTAATATGAATTATTTTCATTTATATCTTGACATATGAGGTTAATATATAACAAGCTTTAACTTGTTATGCTTCACCTTGTTTATAGTTAATTTCCTTACCTTAGAATATCATTATCTAGAAACATTGGTCAATCTTTTGTTCAGTAGTCATCTGTACCATTTTTGGGATAGAACTCCCTTTCTTGCTGATAAGTTCAGATAAAACTCTTTTTCAGGCTCAATTGTTGCTATTGTCTGAACAATGCCCTGCTGAAGCCATCTCAGATTCCAAGGAAGATGTGAGAAGCAACTCTCTTGTAGAAATAAGCAAGAATATGATCTCTGCTTTCAATAGTTTGAGGAGAACTGATGAGTAAGGCTCATAGGCATTCAGCACTTGCTTTTGCTTGTTCTCTTTGCATGAATTCTAATAAATTACCACTTAACCCAAAAACTTATACTAGTAGAAAATGGTGAATTTAATTATTTAAACTTTTTCTTTTTTAATACTATTCATGTATGAGCCCAAATTGCCCTCAATAAGTGGGGCTTAACTTGAACTTTTAATTTTAAATGAGAGGTAGAGTGGAGACAAAGCTGGATCCCAGGATAACGTACTCTAATTTACCAACCAATCATTAGAGCCCAAAATTATTGTGTAAGAAACTGTCAAAATCTATTACCTTGAGAAGTCAAATTATTTACCAAAGGGCACAGCCAAATCAACTTGTGTCTTTTCTATATAATTTTCCCTGAAATTCAACATGACATGCTTGTTTAATGGGAAATTTTATTACCTCTGATTGGTTTTTACTTGCATCATGATGGCGATATTTAGTTTTTGCCCAAACTTATAATACAGCTTGGAAGTTACTGTAGTTCATTTTGAATCATGTCTATAACTACAGGACAGCAGTCTCAATACTGAACTGAGATTTGTATCTCAAAAAGCAATACCAAAAATAGTTTTTAAGAAATTCAATCTAAAAAGTCACTGTCCTTGTGGGAGCAGTAAAATGTGAGGATATCATGATATATTCCTTGGACAAAATAATTCTGTTTGTTAGTTATATATGAAGTGTCTGCTGTGCATATCTGAAATTAGATGACAAATCTTGAGTCTAGTAAATCAAGTGGTTGATTCTCTCAGTATCTTTCTTTTTCGTGCTAATTGATGTTACTTGCAATGGTGTAGGTGCATAGAGATTTCGTCATATGTTAAAGAAGCAATGTTTACAGCAGCGACACTCCTCTCTAAAAAGTCTTAGTGGCTCAGAATCATTGACTCATTCTGAAGGATGCTATGCTGCAGGTAAAATCTGATTGTTCCTTTATACATGTATAGTAACGGATAGGCAGCTGTATGAATTCTCTCTATATATTGACTTGATTGCCAGCCAGCAGCATATTTGTGTAGGGTTTTGCTGCTTTCAGTACGTTATCTATTTTCTAACTTCCCAACTAATGGGAGTTATTGTTTTTACTTTTTGTTGTTTTCTCCCTGGGGTATAATTTTTGGTCCATCATACTTATGCCCGTTTTTTGTTTGGCCAATTACCCTGAATTATGTCCCTGTAATTCAAAATGGTTAGTTTTATATTTTGCTCAGCCTTGATGTGGATGGTGACCCATTGGATGAAACAATGGCTAGCCAAAATTTGTATACTCTTTGAGATTTCTACCCATTATTTGTCCCTTCTATTTTTCTAATTTAGCCTGTTCTGCTTTCTATTTTGTACTTGCATCTCTAATCAAACAAACAAAATAATGATTTAATTACTTAGCTCCTCCAAAATGCAATCTCTACCGACTATTTTTTTCTTTTTTAATGGCAGTTTCCCTTTTAAAAAAATAAATAAAACTAAGTATGTTTAACATAGATGGCTAGTTTACATTTTTAGAGGTGATTCAGTCAACATGGATTGCTGCCAGATTAAGATTTTGCAAAAGGATATGGTTTCTTTTTTAATGCATACAATTGATCATGTCTGGATTGAAAATGATTGCTCAAGAAAAGGATATCCGCATTCATATAATGTTGGAAGTTTTCACTAATAATTGGAGCTCAAAAAATGAAACTACTTCTAATTATAAAACACACAAAAGGCACAACCCTAGTATACGAGAAGTATACAAAGGAAGAGCTCAAGCAGGAAAGAAATTAAAATAAAAGTAAAAATGTAATAAACATTATGAGATCGCATGGGTCTTCTTCAATTTAGTATGTCCTCCCCTGGATGTTAA
This sequence comes from Quercus robur, assembly GCF_932294415.1. Classification (NCBI taxonomy): domain Eukaryota; kingdom Viridiplantae; phylum Streptophyta; class Magnoliopsida; order Fagales; family Fagaceae; genus Quercus; species Quercus robur. Next base: position 45,217,821 of record NC_065538.1, read on the forward strand.
TTGGTCAGCACACAAGTTCGCTTCTTGGTACTGGCGTTGTACTTGTAGCATCACCCTTCACAATTTAACGACTAATTTGTTGCAATTAGAAACAACCACAAATGCCTGTGGTTGGTACTTGGGCTGTTTGCTCATCTATGCAAACATGGGAAGGCAATATAAGAGTCATCTCAATTCTCAACCTTCAAGATAATATTCTTATAACCCTTGGTAGCATGTAACTGGCAGTACTTCGTGTTCTGTCCAAGTCCAAAGCAGCGCTGCTCATTTGGATGGAAAAACCGTGAAGCCATTGCTCCAAATGGTCATGCAACAGCATTCTACACTTCTTGTTTGGGGTTACCTTTGGAGCTGCAATCGAGTATGCTTGTCAAACTGATATGGCTTGCCAAGAAACTGTATTAAGATTGCTAGGCCATGTTATTATCGGTTGGGGTAAGCCATTTGGTGGTATTTCAGAGCAGGACGATAGCTCCCATGAATAACATGTTGGGGGTGAGTGAATTTGCTGTTTAAAATTTGAGTTGATACCTTATCCAACTAGATACTCCAAGTTAGGTAAAATTAAAAAGGGGCTGCCAAGGGTGCTGTAGCCTGTAGGTGATCCTGGTGTTTTGAGGATGTGAGATTGAGGTGAAACTAATTTAAACTTGTGGGGTTAAAGCATAACGGAGTCACTGGTATCATATTTGTCTGGCTTAATGACAATCTTGTAGGATTCGTATGTGTTGTCTCAAAAGGGCGTTTTGAGAGGTATATAGTTCTAAGCGTATTTCTTAAAAAGGTAAATGAGTTTTGGAGGCTTGGTATGCCATAACCAATTCTAGGATGGAGTGGGGGTGAGGTTCAGTGAGACATTTGTAGTATTTACGAACAAGGTTTTCAGACCCGGACCGTTCATTGAACCGTAAAAGGGAGAGGTTCAAGGGTTTTGAGGTTGCACCGAGGTCGAACCGGGGTCGAACCGTGATGACGTCATAATTAATTTAATAATTATTTTAAATATATATAAAAACATTAAATTAATAAAAAAAATAGAAAAATTAACTAAAATAGCCTAATTCATTTAGAAAAGCTTATTTCTAAAAAATACATAAAACTTACAAAAATACAGTACACAATTACACATTGTTACACACTAGACAAAAAAAACTCCTTCCCATCAAAAATGCATGAAAGAAACAAGTCACTAGACAAAAAAACTTTTCAAATGTAACATCCTTTCCACAAGTTAATTGAACCATAATACAAAAACTGATCCCTAAAACATCCTAATCCCACATTCACTTTTCCTTTTCAACTTTCCACAGAACCTACTCATTATGCAACAGACCCAAAAAAAAAAAAAAAAAAAAAAAAAAAAAAAAAAAAAAAAAAAAAACTAAATAATTAACTTGTATTGCTGGGAAAGCATAGGGTTTCTGAGAATAATGTCTTCTTATCTGGGAAAGCACAGGGTTTCTGCAAGTCATTGGTACTTGTATTACTGTTTTTGCTTCTTCTCACTTTGACTAGCTATTAGCTTACTTTTGTTTCACATTTTGATTAGTCATTTCTTCTTCATTGTGCTTGTCAAGTATGTGAGACATTAGGGCCAATTGTTTTCAGGACACCATCATAAGAAAAAGCTAGTTAAGATACTATAAGGCGTCTGCCTGTTCTATCACTGAACTCATTTTGAAACAGGTCCACGGTCCACCTGTTCTATTCTTGAGGGTCATTTTTCTTCTTCTCTTTTTATTTTTTTATTAATATGTGGTCTGATAGCTGTAGTTAAGTAAATTTGAAATCTAGCATATTCAGATGCTATGTTAATTATGGGATTTCAATTATGTTGAGATTGCTTTTAGTAATGGGGCAAATGATTTGAGAATAATGTAAATATTATTGAAACCAACAGCAATAAAAAATACAAAAAAAAAAAAACATGCAGCAAGAAGTTGCAGACACAACAAAGTAATTTTGGCAGATAGAAACACCAATTGACCCAAATCAATTTTCACAATTACAATAATATCACAAGCCTTGTCTTCACATACACCAACACTTCAAATCTATATCATCATCCACAATCAATTTTCAATTGACCCAAATCAATTTACACACCAACACTTCAAATCTATATCATCATCCACAATCAACTTGCAAATATTAACAAAGAAAAAACAGATTAAAGTACCAACGACGGCAACGACGACAAGGCACAGAGTGAGCTGCGACAGGGACGAGGGAGAGAGGCAGAGATGAGCATGAGAGAGTGAGCTGCGATCTGGGTTGAGCTGCGACGGCAACGAGGGAGAGAGGTAGAGACGAGAGAGTGATTGAGACTTTGAGAGAGTGAGGAAGAGATCTGGGCTGAGCTGCAACAGTGCGACGGCGACGAGGGAGAGAGTGATTGAGAGAGTGAGGATTGAGGAAGAAATCTGGGCTGAGCTGCGACAGTGCGACGGTGACGAGGGAGAGGCAGAGACGAGAGAGTGATTGAGACTTGAGAGAGTGAGGATTGAGAGTGATTGAGAGAGGGTTTCAGAGTGAGGCTAAGAGTGATTTTTGAGAGAGGGTTAAAAAAAAAAAAAAGGCTGAAATTAGGGAACCGTCCGAACCGTGTGAACCGGTCACGGTTCACAGACCCGGACGGTCGGACCGCGGTCCGGACGGTTCCATGCTTTTTTCGCATGGAACGGTTCCTTACCTTAAATGGACCGTGAATCTGAACGGTTCTCGGGTTTTTCGGTCGGACCGTACGGTCCGGTCCGGGTTTAATAACCTTGTTTACGAAGTGAATAGGTATTAGACGGTGAGTACTGAGTTCCAAATTTCATAATTTATGCATTTGTAATAGCTAGAATTAAGTCTATGATATGGTGGGGGATCCTTAGGGGAATTAGATGCAATTGTCAGTCTTTTAGATGATCTAATAGTTCTGCGATTGTGAATTTATGTTCATTGGCAGGGAAGGAGCCAATAAAATGTTGACAAAGTGGACCAATAGGTAACCAATTATCATGCCAAAAGAGAACTTGTTTCCTAATCTCAATTTTTCAATGTAATGCTTTGAGTAATAATAAACATCTTAACTAATCTGTTGAGAATCTATTACTAACCCTAAATTTTGGGATTGAGGCTTTGTTGATTGTTGATGATGTCTATAATGAAGATGGCTGACTATGCTAATCCCTGTCTTCATACCAATGAGGTCTAACTTGACTTGGATTAGGATGTTTTATAGGTTACTTCACTATGGAGTTCTTAAAATCATATTTATTCATTTTGCAATAAGTTGATTAATTTTTCCTATATCATCGAAATTTTAAATAGATACAAAAATGACAATAGTCAAAGTTAAAAAAAAAAAAAAAAAAATTAATGACACAGTAAAATCCAATCTACTCATTTCAAAATAAATGGATAAGTGCGCGTGTAACTTATTAATAAATAAAAGCTTTAAAAATAAAAATAAAGTCAAAGTTCAATTTTGTAACCTTCTAATTTATTTATTGGGAATAATGAGAAATTACACTTTCCCCTAAACTAATGTCTATGTAACATCTTGCACCTTACCGTCTATTTGGCAGTTAAGTTGGACTGAAAAATTGATGTGAGTCGCGTGCGTGACTTGTTTTTTCGACCAACTTAACTACCAAGTAGATGACAGGGTGCAGAGTGTCACACAAGCATTACTTTAGAGGGATGATCATGAATTTTTATAATTTAGAAGGGTAAGTGTAAATGGAGGTATAGACTAGATGGTAAAGTGTTAATTATGCATAAAAATTGAGTTTATAGATCCAACAGTAATTAATACTCGATTGGTAGAAAATTTGGCATGAGTGTTAATAAAATAGAAAAAATGAAATACAATAGCGAAATTTTCAAATTATTAATTCAAAAAAAAAAGTTATTAGGTAGTGTAATATTACTTAAAGTTACACCAAATTTAGCTTGAACCTTTTTATGTGTTTTCCATAGGTGGAAGATTCTTACAAAATAATAATAATAATTAATGCTAAAGGATTTAGCAAAAGAAATATCAAGGTTTCTCACGATATTTATTTATTTTTGAATTATGAATTTCTCACATTATTATTATTATTATTATTATTATTATTATTATTATTATTATTATTATTTTATGCAAGATAAAAATTTTATTCTAACCTAATCTAAGTGTATAAGTGTGTGTGAATTTCCCTCCTGCTCCTGGAGACTTGAACCTCAACTTTTACCCCCTCCCCCCACACCCTACAAACACTTATACTTATAAAGTGACTATTGCGCCAAGGATATGTAAGGCCAGTTATTACAAAATGAGTAAAAAGGAGTAAGGCCAGTTATTACAAAAATTATTGTATAGAACTAATAAACTGGTTATAAAAAATAAAAAAAGAAGAAAAAAGATTAAAAAATAATAAACTGATATATCAAATTTTAAAACATAAAATAAAAATATACTTAAAATAGTGATTTACAAACTATTGTGTCAATTTTTGTATTGTAAAAAGGCAAACAAACCATTTAACCCATAATCTTGCTAAATGAGCAAAATAATGTCGATGACTGTTTTATCTCTCGTTCTAATTGGGCGTTTTTTGTTGAGAAGTGGGAGATGACCTACCTTCTTATTAGCATTCAATTATTTCTTTAAAGATATTAAAAATTACGTTTGAAAAAAAGGTTATATGCATTAGCTAGTGGAAGACTTACAAAGGTGATATGCAAGTCTCTCCATAGAATAATTAAATGATTTTCTAAGGAAAAACTGCAACTGTAATTATGAAGTTTCCAGTGCCTCTTTAATTTTACACATTAATTGAGTGATAATTCTTTTGTATTTTGAAACCCTCGATTAAAATTGTTATCAGGGACAAATTTTTAATGGGCAAAAATGAAGAAAAAGAGCTCAAAATCCCTTTGGGTTCTTAAAAAATGCAATAATGAGGAAGTTAAGCCCAAAGTTCAAATATTTTTAATATAGGCTGTTGGTGCTCTAAAATTACAAGTTTAAGGTTCTAAACAATAGAAAAAATGGCACAACACATACGATGCATAAGTTTAAAACTTTTCTTTACATATAACAAAAAGGGAAATTTGAGAAAGGTGGTGAGAGAGAGAGAGGAAAGACTTGTGTGTGCCATTATTTTCACCCCATGACCTTAATAATGTGGCTCCTATGTTGCTGTTGTATAGGCATTCACTCTAAAGTGAGGGATTTTGTACTGGGTAAAACGTGGTTAGTTCCTTTAGATTTGATAGAATGACTTTATATCATGCTTTGAGAGCTCTTAGTAACTGGTCTATAGATAAGAAGTGAAGCTATTAACAACCATGTTACATAAGTAGAAAACTTCATATTTTTGTTTGTTTGGGTAAAATAATGGGTTACTTTTTGCATAAATGATGAAAAGGCTTGACCAAATTTGATTGGTTGCTCTTCCTAGCCAATTCAGCCCCCGGGAAGCTACCCTAAGTAATAGTATGTAGTCCAAAGTCAGCCAAGAAGTTAGCTTGTTCTTAGAGACCAAAAATGGTTCGTTTGAAGGTTTTAGTTACATACAACGTGAACTACAAGTCTCTACTTTGGTGAAAACTTTGGAGATGTGACCTTCTCCATGAGTACTAAGTCATACAAGCATCCTCAGCCTGTATTGCATGACCTATGTTATGTGCTCATTTAAAAAGTTTATTTGCACCATCCAAACCACACTCCCTTAAATCTCTCATTAAACACGAACTCAGGTCATGCAAAAACTAATAAAATGAAATAAAATAAATGAATTGGGCCTAAGAATAAATTGGGCTTGGCATGTAGAGACTTACGAAACTTCTTCACGAAAATGACTATCAATTATTGTTGTATCATATTTTCTTTATAGTTTCATATAAGTACACAATCATAATAAATATAATCTATTAATAATTATCATAATAAATATCTACTAATATTATGATAAATATCTTCTATTAATTAACATTATTATAATAAATTTTTATAAAACACAATCATAAAAAATAACCCTTAATAGTTACTATAATTATCAAATTTTGTATGTAATATTTCATAAACAAGCACAATCTAAATAAATGTCTAATATAATAGCTACCGTAATTATCAAATTTCAAATACAACTTAAAGAGGAAGAATTTCTTTTTAAAATAAAATTATATTTTATTAATTTTTCTTGTACATTCCTTGAGTTGTTGGTTAGTTATTTAGTATATGGATATTGATTTGTTCATATGTAATTGATTGGTGATAATAGATTAGATGATTGTACACGTCAACCATTCCATAAGATTTATGTTCCTATTTTTAGGATTTTGAGAATTATGATTTTTTTTTTATACAATAACCAATTCGCTCATGTGAATATCCAATTGGATTGTGGCCAGTGGTGATGATATTGTAAACATAGAGGTAAAGAAAAGAAGTTGATGTTATAGATAAGGAGTCAAATGGTTTGAGATTTAATTTTTCATTTGAAGCAAGCTATTCAAATGATTTTCAACCTTCGTTTTAGATGCCCGGTGCATGAGAAATTTCGTTTAGTCTTTAAACATAGAAACTCTTTGCTTGGCAACTCACATTTGTGACTTGCACTTATATGTAATTTTTTAATAATGAGAAAGTTGTCAAATCACTTAAAAATGATACATCATTATTCCTTTAGTCACAAAGGTAAGGAAATTAACGGACATTAAACTATAGAACGAAAACTTATCAAACTCAATCTATCTTGAAAAACCATAGAATGAAAATAGGATGACTAACTTGATAAGCTCTATTCTTATTTTTATTTAAAGTAATAACAAACAAGTTATGCATTTCATGTGGAATTTAAAAACATATAATATCAGTTTTAGCTATAGATTTCTTACAAAAAGCACATATCATAAAATTATAGAATATTCAATTCAACGTAGGCATGTGAAAATGAAATTAATAATAATTAAAATATAATAATTTAGCTCAATGATATCAAAATAAATGGGTAGAGAATCTACAATCTAAACTCCATACATAATGTAAAAGTTACTCAAATAACAAATACATCAAAGTAAATCAAAAACATATATGTACCCCCACAATAGACTCTCCTTTTAGCTAAATACATCCAAAAAAAAAAAAAAAAAAATGTATTTATACACACAATATCCTACCCTCCCTATAATATCACTATTTTTTTTTTTGGGGTCACGATAGACAAAGGATAATCACTAAATATCATCAAAATTTGAAAATAAAAACCAATCACAAAAACAACTTATTTATTTATGAGAAAAGAAAAATCAACTTTAATTTCACTTCAAACACTACTGATTATTTTTAATATATATAATAATAAATTTAGTTTTTTTTTTTTAGTGGGCTAGAAAATACTAATGCTTATTTCGGTTTTAAAAATTTAATAATTATGGGCCCAATTAAAACGAGCACAGGCCCAACTGTTGAGCAGTGATCCAAGTCTGATCCAAGTCCAACTCTCTTTTGAATTTCAAAAAATGTTACCGTTATAGTTTAGCGACAGTCAAAAATCACGCCCCAACCCTGCTTTCCCATCTAGTTATAAATTGAAATCCAGACTCTGTTTTAGATTTGGAAATCACAGAGAGAGAGAGAGAGAGAGAGAGAGAATGGCAAAAGGGTGAGGAGTGCAGAGAGTGCTAATCTGCAACCCAGCAAAAATTGAATTCGCTTCTACTTCTAGAATTGCTATTTACTTTTCTCGCAACTCTCCAGGTACGCTATTCAATTCCCTAACCCCACTGCCTCTCTATGTTCATTATGTTCTATATTCTCTATGTAAAGGGTAACCCTATATGTATTCTGCGCATTGGTTTAGGGTAGTTAGACTTAGATTTCGTAATTTTTTTTTTAATTATTTTTATTTATATACCGTGCTGTGTTTGAGGGAAATTGTGGTTCTTGAAACTGAGATGAGTATGGATATGGATTGAATGATTCAATTTCTCTCTCTTATTATTCTGTGTGTGTCTGTGACTCTATTCTTATGCATTCCTTTGTCAAAACTCAAAAGATCTAGAGAAAGAAGCTTCACTTTGTTTGTTTGATCCGTAGGGTGATGGGGCAAAAGGGTTTTGCTTTTTGCCACGGTCATGGGTTCTTTCACATGTAATTTCCTCTTAATTCAGGATTTGGACTTTGATTTTCATGAATGAAAAGATTCTATGATGTTTTGAACAACTGTTAGATTAATAATTGACAAAATAGATTTTTTATTTTGAAAAATTGAAACTATTGCACGTTAATAGATTATTATCCCCAAGCTATATTCAAATGTTAAAATGAGATTGTATCAAATTAATCTTCACAGGATATTAGTGGGCTTATAAACTGGTTACTAATTAAAAATTTCCTTGTATCACAAGGTTTATTGCACATGGTCTACACAAGAGTAGTGCAGTGTTGGTTTGAACATTCACTAGGGAACTATTGGTTGGTATCATTAAAACTTATCAAGTGAGAACATGTCCTTATGCTGTAATTTCATTTTGGATGCTATTAACGAGATTATTAGTAATTTCATTCAATGAGATTATGCTGTAATTTCATACCAAATTCTTATTTTTTATTTATTTATCATTTTGGTGCAAATATACTAGCTGCTGCGGGTGCTGGGGCTGCCACTTCCATCACAACAAATCCATTGTGGGCTGTTAACACCAGACTCCAGGTAAGTTGGGTGTGCTTCTGTTTGTAATGCCTTGTCTCCTTTCAATAAAATTATATATATATATATATATATATATATATTATTCTGTTTGCACTCAAGAGTTTGTAGTTGAAGCTGTTTTATATTTCATCTTGCACAACACAAACTTGTGTGTTGTTTCTAGATATGCTTCTTTTGTAACTCACTCTCAGCTGAATTACTTTGAAGTGAGTCTTGTTTGAAAATTGTCCTCATTGTTTTGTAAGTATCATAGTTCTCATTTTTGTACTGGCTTCTTTATTGGCACATTATGTATAAATAATTGTTTGTGGTAATTAATCAGGATTTTAGGAAGGATTGGTTAATGATTTTGATGATAGTCACATCTTCTTGGTCAAACATAAACATAAGACGTTTGGAGAAAGCTACAGGCTCCACCGGGAAGGAAGGATTTTTAATTAGAGGGAAATGCTGCTTACAATTGGTCCAAGTGTTCTATATGACTTTGATAGTTTGCTAAATATCATAGTCCATTGTTGCAATAACTTACAACAATTAAAATTAATTTGCAGTTGCACTGAAAAGAAGACTCATGGTTTTCAAAGAAGACTCATGGTTTTCAATTTGGATATAGGGATTCTTAAGAGCTTAATAGTCAAGGGGAAAAAAGGAATACTAGGTATTGTTTGAACTCCAAGAAACATTTTAAAGAAATGATCTGTATGGTTTTTTTAGATGATCCATATGTTACACACACACACACAAAAGAAAATGAGAGGGAAAGAGGAAAGTTAAAGCTGGAATCTTTTTCTGGTGAAATGCTTGAAGCTACCTTATTTCTACTTTTAATCATCACTATTGATTTCAGTCTAACAATTAATATCTGGCCATAAAAAGAAAAAGAAAAAGAAAAAGAAAAAGAAAAATCCAATATTGATTTAAGAACTTCATGTTCCTTTTTTTTTATATAACATGAAGATGGTAAAATATAGAGCCTGATGGGCCTACCTTAATGGGCCTGACGGATCGGAACTGGTGGGCCTGTATAAAGATGATCCCCTGCACTTTGAAGGCCCATTGCTGACAGACGTAGTAAGGGCCCATGATCCGAAGTCCATATCGCCTAGAAAAGCCTTAAGATCCAAAAATGGAAATCCTTGCTCACCACGCTCAGAGGAATTTGTATTAGAGTCCCACATGGAAAAGATTTGGAAACCAAGAAGAAAAGTCAACCCTTTGTCACTATAAAAGGCCTAACACCCTCAGAAATCGAGGTACGCTTTAATTGACCCTCTCTAACGCTTTAAGTAAAACAGAAGAATTCTAACTTGACCGTCGGAGAGCTTTTGGCCGGCACCACACCGGTGCTCTCTGAAGGACTTCTTTCGATTGCTTCTGTCGTGCAGGTTCGCTTCGAGTCGCGAGTACGGTGTGACCCATTGGTGACAATTTTCGACGTCATCAGTTGGCGCCGTCTGTGGGAAATAACGTAGCGCACTATCGCTTCCTAGACAAAAGAGTTACATGGTACTCACACGCTCGATGGCAACCACTAACGACGTTCAAGAAGAGGAAGCCCCTACGACTGCCCTTGAGAGACAGGTCAGGACGCTCGCCACAGCCGTGGAGCGCCTCACAAAACAAAACCACGACCTAGAAGAGCAGCTGAACCAAAAGAGTGCAGCGGTCAATAACCAAGGAGCGGATCAAGAAGGAACCAGCGCTGAAAGGAGGAATCATGACGGACCACAGGAGAGTAACGCCCCTAGCAAACAAGTGCGACGGGACGCTAGCATCCCTTCAATGACGGATACAGCTCCACAACCCATCATCGCGGAGATGCAGGCGATGAAGGAACAGATGGAAGTACTAATGAACGCTCTCAAGGGGCGAGTGTCCAGTGATTTTGACGACCTTGTCAACCGGACTGACTCGCCATTTACGGCAACCGTCAATTCCTTCCCCCTGCCAAGTAAATTCTGCATGCCAAGTATGGATAGTTATGACGGAATCAAGGACCTCTCGATCACCTAGAGACCTTCAAGACCCTGATGCACCTTTAGGGAGTGGCAGACGCAATTATGTGCAGGGCATTCCCTACAACCCTAAAGGGTGCAGCAAGGATTTGGTTCAGCCGGCTAGTACCAAACTCCATCGGTACCTTCAAGGAGCTGAGCGCTCAATTCACTACGCACTTCATCGGAGGACATCGGTATAAGAAATCCACGGCTTGTTTAATGAATATCAAGCAGAGAGAAGAGGAGACGTTACGGGCCTACATATCATGCTTCAATAAAGAAGCGCTCTCGATCGACGAAGCCGTCGACAAGATACTAGTGGCAGCGTTCACGAACGGGCTGAAGGGGGGTAAGTTTTTGTTCTCCCTATACAAAAACGACCCAAAGACCATGTCGGAGGTGCTTTACAGGGCCACCAAGTATATGAACGCCGAAGACGCACTATTAGCCCGAGAAGATAGACCCAAGAAAAGAGACAGACAAGAGGATCCCCGACAGGACCAGGGGCGGAAGAAAGGAAGGATGGGAGATCGAAGGGAGGAGAGACGTCCAAAACCCATGGGCGCAAGGTTCACAAGTTTCACCCCGTTGACCGCTCCGATAGACCAAGTCCTAATGCAGATTAAGGACGAAGGATCCCTGACGTTTCTGGGAAAGCTGAAGAGTGATCCCAACAAAAGGTCCAGAGACAAATATTGCCGCTTCCATTGTGACCATGGTCACGATACGGCCGATTGCTACGACTTGAAGCAACAAATCGAAGCCCTTATCCGACAAGGGAAGCTGAAGAAGTTCGTCAGCAAGCAGAGAACGGATCAACCCCCACAAGAACAACACCCCCGTCGAGAAAACGAACGACCAAGGCCCCCATTAGGGGACATAAGGATGATAATTGGAGGAATAGCCGCGGCCGGATCGTCGAAAAAGGCTCGCAAAACATACCTTCGGATGGTACAGAATGTCCAGTTGGCGGGTACAGTGCCAAAGATGGCAAGAAGGGAAGGCCCCATTATCGGGTTCTCGGAAGAGGATGCAAGACGCCTACACCATCCACACGACGATGCCCTCGTCGTCAGCTTGCGGGCAGGCGACTACAATATGCACCGAGTGTTGGTCGACAACGGTAGTTCGGCCGATATCTTGTACTATCCGGCATTCCAGCAAATGAGGATTGACAGGGAGCAGCTAATACCGACAAACGCCCCGCTCGTTGGTTTCGGAGGGAGTAGAATATTCCCTTTGGGCGCGGTCTCGTTATCGGTGACAGTAGGAGATTACCCCCAACAAATCACCAAGGACGTAACATTCTTGGTGGTCGATTGCTCGTCAGCCTACAATGCTATTATTGGACGACCCACGCTCAACTCGTGGAAGGCGGCAACATCAACTTACCACCTAATGATCAAGTTCCCAACGGAGTATGGGGTAGGAGAGCTACGCGGAAGTCAAATTGCCGCACGAGAATGCTACGTAGCTATGATGGAGGTGGAAGACCAGATCCAGGCCTTGAACATAGAAGAACACCGAACGACGGCAGAACCTACAGAGAAGCTAGAGGAGATAACTCTCGACAGTTCCAATCCAGACCGAACCACCAAGATCGGAACGCTTGCCAAACCCGCAATCCGTCAGGAGCTGGTAGCTTTCTTGAGGAGCAATAAGGATGTGTTCGCCTGGAGCCATGACGATATGCCAGGAATCGATCCCTCGGTCATGGTACATAAGTTGAATGTGTTGCCCTCGTTTCCACCCGTCCGACAAAAGAAGAGAGTATTCGCCCCGGAACGAGACCAAGCAATAGCGGAAGAGGTCTGCAAACTCCAAGAGGCAAGCTTCATCAGGGAAGTCTACTACCCCGATTGGCTGGCGAATGTGGTAATGGTGAAGAAAGCGAGCGGCAAATGGCGGATGTGCGTGGACTTCACCGATCTTAACAAAGCATGCCCCAAAGGTAGCTATCCCCTTCCAAGGGTCGACATCCTAGTAGACTCGACGGCTCAACACCAATTGCTAAGCTTCATGGATGCTTTCTCGGGTTATAACCAGATCCGCATGCACGAGGACGATCAGGAGAAGACTTCGTTTGTAACCAGTCAAGGACTCTTCTGTTACAAAGTAATGCCATTCGGCCTGAAGAATGCAAGGGCAACATACCAAAGACTAATGAACAAGATGTTCGCACAGCAAATCGGGAGGAATGTCCAAGTCTATGTCGACGACATGCTGGTGAAGAGCCGGAAGGAGGAAGACCACTTGGAAGATCTCAAGGAAACATTCGGCACGCTTCGATCCTACAACATGAAACTCAATCCGGGAAAGTGCGCATTCGGTGTAACGGCAGGCAAATTCCTAGGATTCATGGTATCTCAAAGGGGGATTGAAGCTAACCCGGACAAAATCCGAGCCATAATGGAGATGGCCCCCCCGAGAAACGTGAAGGAAGTACAAAGCCTTAACGGTAAGGTAGCGGCATTGAATAGATTCGTGTCGAGAGCGACGGACAAGTGTTTACCCTTCTTTCGAACATTGAAAAAGTCATTCGAGTGGACGGACGAGTGTCAGAGAGCCTTTGAGGAGTTAAAAGCCTATCTATCTTCACCACCTCTACTGAGCCCCTCGCAACCAGGTGAAGAACTCTTCCTCTATTTGGCTGTCTCCCCGGTGGCCGTTAGCGCGGCCTTAATCAGAGAAGAGGACAGGGCATAGAAGCCCGTGTACTACGCCAGCCGGGCGCTCCGCGGTGCCGAAGAAAGATACCAACCTATGGAGAAACTCGCTTTTGCATTGGTCACGGCGGCTCGCAAGCTCAAGCCCTACTTTCAAGCCCATACCGTGAACGTAATGACCGACAAGCCCTTGCGAAGGGCACTGAGTAATCCTGAAGCCACGGGTCGACTGACGCTGTGGGCAATAGAATTGAGTGAGTTTGATATCAAGTACCGTCCACGTGTGGCCATTAAAGGACAAGCTGTAGCTGACTTCATAGCAGAGTTTACGCGTGACGAGGACAAGGGGGCAGAAGAACCCCCCCAGTGGAACATCTACACCGACGGATCATCCAATCGGCGAGTTGGAGGAGCCGACATAGTATTGCTGTCACCTGAAGGAGACAAGATTGAATGTATGGTCCGTCTCGACTTCCCCATTACCAACAATGAAGCAGAATACGAAGCGGTGGCGGCAGGACTCGGCCTAGCCAAAGCCGCCGGAGCTGAAAGTGTGGTCATGTATTGCGACTCTCAAGTCGTGACCAATCAAGTAAACGGAGATTATGAATGCAAAGGGGAAAGGTTGAAGAGATATCTTGATCAAGTAAGGGCGAGAGTCGACGGGCTAAAAACAATGGTCGTCCAGATCCCCAGGGGAGAAAATGAGCTCGCCGATCGGCTAGCCAAAGCCGCTTCAGCAGAACATATGATGACACCGGGTAATGTACTTTTCTTTGTTCAAATCTTTCCACTAATAGACCCCGACAACATGCAGGAGATACGCTCCGAAAGAAACTGGACTACACAGATAATTTCATACTTAAAGGACGGGATACTGCCAGAAGAGAAGGAGGCAGCGAGAAAGCTAAAAGTCCAAGCGGCAAGGTTCATCTTGATAAAAGACATTCTTTACAAGAGAGGTTTCTCCCGTCCTTATCTAAGATGTCTCGGGGTCGAAGAGGCAGACTACGTAATGAGGGAAGTACACGAAGGAATATGCGGGAACCATTCCGGATCGCGGTCGTTAGTGCACAAACTAGTACGAGCTGGGTATTACTGGCCAACCATGCAGAAGGATGCCGAGTCTTACGTTAAAAGCTGCAACAAATGCCAAAGGTTCAGCAATTTCATCGGACAACCAGCTGAGGAGCTAACCCCTATAACGGCTCCATGGCCGTTCGCTCAGTGTGGACTAGATATTATGGGACCTTTCCCAACGGCGGTAAGGCAGCTGAAGTTCTTGGTAGTGGGTATTGACTACTTCACAAAATGGGTAGAGGTGGAAGCCTTGGCCACCATTACAGAAAAGAACATTAGAAGTTTTGTCTGGCGGTGCATCGTATGCAGGTTCGGTATTCCTAGAGTTCTTGTCTCAGATAACGGGAGGCAGTTCGACAACGGCCACTTCCGGGATTTCTGCACACAGCTAGGAATAAAAAACCACTACTCATCACCCGCCCATCCTCAGGCTTAATGGCCAGGTTGAAGTCACGAACCGATCCCTGTTAAAGATTATCAAGACTCGGCTCGAGGGGGCAAAGGGCATATGGCCCGAAGAGTTGCCGAGCATACTATGGGCATACAGGACAACGGCGAGGACTCCGACAGGAGAGACGCCATTTCGACTGACATACGGGAGCGAGGCGGTCATCCCAGCAGAAGTTGGACTCACAAGTTACAGGGTTCACAACCATGACGAAAGCAGGAATGACGAATCCATGAGGCTACAGCTGGACCTGATAGATGAGGTTAGGTCGGTGGCGGAGCAAAGGATCGCTAGATACAAGGATCGCATGTCCAGACATTACAACACCCGGGTCCGACACAGAAACTTCCAAGTAGGAGACCTCGTACTCAGGAAGGTCATGGGTGCAACTAAAGACCCTGCACAGGGAAAACTCGGCCCCAACTGGGAAGGACCTTATAGAGTTACGTCATGGAAAAGGAAAGGAACGTACCACCTGGAGACAACAGATGGAGAGAAGCTACCGCATCCATGGAATGCCGAGCATTTGAGGAAATACTACCAGTAGTAGTGACACAGCAACCAGTTGTTGTTTGAGCTTTTTATAAGTTTCTCTTTTAACTGTCTTTTTTGCTACAATCTTGTCATGCCCTTTTTAAGCCCAAAGGGGGCAGGCACTTTTTCCTTTACGCATTTCTATAATCAGATATTACTTTGATCTTCTACTTGGATGTCATTATAATTGTCTATAAAATTAACGGAAACTAAATAAAGTCCACAAGATGGACGGATACAAATGCAGTCCACAAGATGGACGGATCATTCTACGGGGATGATAACATCCTACAAGAATAATCATTCAAGTCCACAAGATGGACGGATACAAATGCAGTCCACAAGATGGACGGATCATTCTACGGGGATGATAACATCCTACAAGAATGATCCGTCCATCTTGTGGACTGCATTTGTATCCGTCCATCTTGTGGACTTTATTTAGTTTCCGTTAATTTTGTAGACAATTATAATGACATCCAAGTAGAAGATCAAAGTAATATCTGATTATAGAAATGCGTAAAGGAAAAAGTGTCTGCCCTCTTTGGGCTTAAAAAGGGCATGACAAGATTGTAGCAAAAAAGACAGTTAAAAGAGAAACTTATAAAAAGCTCAAACAACAACTGGTTGCTGTGTCACTACTACTGGTAGTATTTCCTCAAATGCTCGGCATTCCATGGATGCGGTAGCTTCTCTCCATCTGTTGTCTCTAGGTGGTACGTTCCTTTCCTTTTCCATGACGTAACTCTATAAGGTCCTTCCCAGTTGGGGCCGAGTTTTCCCTGTGCAGGGTCTTTAGTTGCACCCATGACCTTCCTGAGTACGAGGTCTCCTACTTGGAAGTTTCTGTGTCGGACCCGGGTGTTGTAATGTCTGGACATGCGATCCTTGTATCTAGCGATCCTTTGCTCCGCCACCGACCTAACCTCATCTATCAGGTCCAGCTGTAGCCTCATGGATTCGTCATTCCTGCTTTCGTCATGGTTGTGAACCCTGTAACTTGTGAGTCCAACTTCTGCTGGGATGACCGCCTCGCTCCCGTATGTCAATCGAAATGGCGTCTCTCCTGTCGGAGTCCTCGCCGTTGTCCTGTATGCCCATAGTATGTTCGGCAACTCTTCGGGCCATATGCCCTTTGGGATGATAACATCCTACAAGAATAATCATTCAAGTCCACAAGATGGACGGATACAAATGCAGTCCACAAGATGGACGGATCATTCTACGGGGATGATAACATCCTACAAGAATAATCATTCAAGTCCACAAGATGGACGGATACAAATGTAGTCCACAAGATGGACGGATCGCCCTACAAGGACGATCGCCCTCAGTCCACAAAATTGACGGACAAAATATCCACAAGATGAACGGATCATCCTGCGGGGATGATATCACCCTACAAGGACGATCACTGTCAGTCCATAAAATGGACAGACACAAAATAAAGTCCACAAGATGGACGGATCATCCTACAAGGATAGTAGCCAAAGTCCACAAGATGGACGGACCACCCTACAGGGATGATATCATCCTACAGGGATGATAACTTAAGTCCACAAGGTGGACGGATACAATCGAAAGTCCACAAGACGGACGCATCGTCCTACAAGGACGATCACTGTAAGTCCTTAAATGGACGGACATAAAATAAAGTCCACAAGGCCGACGAGCCATCCTACAGGGATGATGACATCCTACAGGGATGATAACTCAAGTCCACAAGATGGACGGAAATAATAGAAGAACGTGCCCGCGAAGTGGACGGATCACTGACTACGTTAAAATTTTTTACAAGTCCATTAAATAGGCGGTACATTTAAAAGTGATATACAACGCCACAAAGTGGACGGATCCTCATAATGAACCTCTAAAAATAGACGGAGAAGGAAAATCCTCACGGATGTAAATGCTCAATCAACACAAAATAACAAGTCTGCAATGTGGACGGAGTATCACGGATAAACAAATATTCTCATAAAAATCCTTCCTCAGGAAGGAGGACGGACTTTTAAACAAGTTCCAAACAATGATAGAAAGCATATGAACATTAAGCCAAAAGCCCAGAAGGCAAGTGTTTAATACAATTAAAGAGGACGGATTATTCTCAAAATAAATTACATAGAGATTAATCTTTCTTTGGTTCTGCGACTTGGACATCCTTCGACGGGACGGATTCTCCGTCTCCTTGAACAGCGTCTTCGCCAAAAAGGTCCTCCGTATTTTCGGAGGCAACGGGGAGGGCAGAAGTCTGGGCTTGGTCCTCAAGTTTGACCATTGACAAATCCAGCTCTGGGTAGGCCTTCTTGACCTGACGGAGAGAATCATCGAAGCCTTGAAGGAAAGACTCTGACAGCTCGCCCAAGCAGGACTCTGAGTTGCGGTACTCCTCGACGGCTACCTCTTTCACATGACGGATCTCTTCCTTGAGCTCTTTAATCTCCGCCTCCTTTTTCTCTATGACCGTCAACGCATCAACCGTCTTCTCCTCCAGCTCTTTCCTTGCCTTCTCAGAAAGCTCCAGCTTCTTCTCCATATTGGACCTCCATTTATGGAGTTGACCAAGCTCTTCCTCCGTCTGGTCCGCCTTGGCGCGCACCCGGTCCAAGGTACTCTCACGGTTGAGACACCGGTCCAGTAAACCCTTCATCATGACCAAGGACTGCAAACAAGAAAAGAGCCCGTCACATAATGTAAATAACAACGAAAAAGAAAAACAAACATATTTGACGGACATAACCAACCTGAGCAACGGCAAAGAGGCCCGTCTCCCCCATGGCCTCCGTTAAGTGGTTTCCAAGATCTTCATAGTCTTCCGCCGTGATGATAGACGACAGCTTCTCCAACGCATACTTGGAGTCGTCGCGGAGAAGGGAAGGAGGTCTCTCTTGCTTACCGTCTGGGGCCGTCATCAATCCTTTTCCCGCCCCCTTCTTAGCTGGGGTGACGATCTTGTTACCCTCAGCCATTAAACCAACCACAGGTTCAAGAGAGACCTTTGGTTGCTTAAATGGACGGTCGGATTTTGATGTCGGTTTCCTCTTCGGGGCTGAAGCCGACACCCTAGGTACCACCTCGCCGGATTCCTTCTTCTTGACGGCTTGAGACTTGATTAAAGCTCTCCTTTTTGCGTCGTCCATCTCTGCAAATAATGACGGATGAAATTAAAACTAAGTAAAGTCAGTTAAATGGCAAAGTAAAGTCGACGGGCTTACGTCTATGAACTCGCTCGTCGTATCTAATTGCCTCTTGGGTGGGCTCAGGACCGTCACAGTACCAATGTATGGTCTTCGGGCTCACCAACTTAGCCCAAGTCCTTTTCTCCGGCGTAGTTTTTCTGCAAATCTTTTCAAGGAAACTAAATTCCTCAAGGCTGACTTGTGGGCGCCGTCTACCTGCAGAGAAAGGCGATCAAGATATACACATAAAAATGGACGGATACGAAAAGCATTACAAAATTAAGACGGGTGCATACACGATTGATTTATCACTGCCCAGGTTGTGTCAACGGGCATGTACTCCGTCTCCCCTGGACGGCTCATCCATCTGTCACCCTCCAGGAAGAAGTAGCGACTTTTCCAGTCTCTATTTGAGTCTGGGGTCTCAAAGATCACCTTCAACAAGGGGCTCCAACTAGCAAAACTATACATCCCCCTTGATCCAGAAATCTCGTCTGGACGGTAACAGTGAAGAAATTCACGGACCGTCAGTTTCCTTTCCCTATCCGACATTGCACCGTAAAGAATCTCCATGGCTATGAAGACCCTCCAGGCGTTAGGGGATATCTGGGTGACGGACAACCCCAGATAGTGCAAAAGTTCCCTATGAAGTGTAGAAAGCGGGAATCGAAGTCCAGCCTTCAACGCCTGCTCGTACACTCCGACACCGTCTACCCCTTCATAGTAACACTTCTCCGACACATATGGTAGACGGATGGAAACATAGTTCGGGATTTGGAAGTTGGTTCTGAAAGTGCTGAAATGTTTCTCCCTGATGACGGATGTAAACCTATGCACCGTCCACTCTGGCAACATGATGAACTGCCTTAGTCTATCAGCACCTACAACGGACTCCAGTGCTTGATCCCCGTCGTCATCAGAACCCTCTATTTCAACTATCTCCACATCCTCATTTGTTGAGGATGAAGAAGAGGCAGACGGACTCCTATCTTCGCCGGGGCTCTCTTGGTCTTTATGACCGGACGGGTATACATCCTCGTATTCTGTCCCATCACGAACCACCGACTGGTTACTTGACACACTAGACATTTCCTACAATTGACGATGAAACCTAAGACCGACGGGTTTGAAAGTATTGACGGGTATGGAAAGCCTAACAACAATGCATGGACGGAAATGTAACTTGATTATAGTATTAGAAGTACTTACCACACTTAGCAGAGGAGAGGTGACGGTTGGTGTAATCAGTAGATGCTCGTCCTCGACGGATTGCTCTGACAAGGTTGACGGCTTCGCTCTGACAAACGATTTCTGATTGAAAATTGAAAAAATGAGAGAGTGAGGCACCTTATATATATAGGAGATGCACGGAAGACGAAGCGACGCTTCGATCCTATACAACGGCCATTCAGAGAGTGACACGTGGCATACTTAATAAATGCTGACAACCTGTCAGTACGCACCAACAGATTTGTACCCATCATGTAACCGTCAACTTGATGAATCTTCCTCTGACGGGTTGATCCATCTGGAACCGTCATCTTATCTTGCATGAATCCGTCATAAAATGCTCGTCATACCCATACGTTAGGATCGTCACCCCATTAATCCTTTGACCTAAAAGGTGACGGACCATTGGGGTGAAGGGGGCAACTGAAGATGGTAAAATATAGAGCCTGATGGGCCTACCTTAATGGGCCTGACGGATCGGAACTGTTGGGCCTGTATAAAGATGATCCCCTGCACTTTGAAGGCCCATTGCTGACAGACGTAGTAAGGGCCCATGATCCGAAGTCCATATCGCCTAGAAAAGCCTTAAGATCCAAAAATGGAAATCCTTACTCACCACGCTCAGAGGAATTTGTATTAGAGTCCCACATGGAAAAGATTTGGAAACCAAGAAGAAAAGTCAACCCTTTGTCACTATAAAAGGCCTAACACCCTCAGAAATCGAGGTACGCTTTAATTGACCCTCTCTAACGCTCTAAGTAAAACAGAAGAATTCTAACTTGACCGTTGGAGAGCTTTTGGCCGGCACCACACTGGTGCTCTCTGAAGGACTTCTTTCAATTGCTTCTGTCGTGCAGGTTCGTTTCGAGTCGCGAGTACGGTGTGACCCATTGGTGACAATTTTCGACGTCATCATAACATGTTGGAAAACCAAGAAGGTTAGTCCGAATATGCCAGTGTCTTAGTTTTCAGTGCATTTTTGAGACATTTCCAAGTTTAGTGGGCTAGGTCATTGTATTCTCAAAGTGATATCTAAGTTTTTTATTTGCCTAAAACTGTTGAACTAGTTCAGAAGCATGTTAGCTTATATTGATAGAATTCACATATGATAAGCATTGATGACATGAATGCATACTTGGATTTCTGCAAAAGCGACAATAATGGCATATGTGCATCTCTTTCGCTTTTGATGCAGATGTGTTGATGAACTGGAATCTCAATTATCAAAGCATGGCAGTCTTAAAATGCTCTATTTCTACCACCGGCACCTTACAGCGGTAATTACTTGCATTCAATTTCTTTAACTTGTTTGCTAGGCTCCCCTTACTATAACCAAAACAAATACATTGTCAGATTGATATAGAATTTATTTATTCTGTTAAAGTGCTATGTGTTGCTGACCTGGATCTTATATAAGTATGCTTTGGTCTCTACATTCTCTCTCTCTCTATCTCTCTTCCACAAAGATAAGTTTAACTTTATCTTCAATCCTTGTAATTTGCAACCTGCCATATGAGATGAAGGGCTGTATAAGCCTGACATGGTAAGATGGGAAACAGTCTATATATGTTGATTTGTTGATTATGTGATATCAATGGACAAATTGATTTTGGGAAAAGTGGTTGACTTAGATAAGGGTATTAAAGAAAAAATAATAGAAAGGTGCCAAATTAAGGAAAGGGGAGCAATTAGAAGAATATTATCTACAAATTAACATATATAAACTTAGTTTTATATATATTCACTTTTTTTATACGATTATAGTGGATGGCAGTATTGTTTTTATTAGTCAATATGATTTCCACCTATGGCCTGTCCTGTCCCACCATTTTTACGAACTACACCTGGGGCCTTTAAATGGTTGGTAGCATTGCGGTTTATTGTCTTAAGTAGTCTTAAAATCTAAGGCATGAGTTCTGTGCTTGAAGGCTGGTCAGAATATGTGTTGTCTTTCATAAAATGATATGGCTGGTAATATCCAAGTTTCCCAATATATCACATTTGGTTTATGTTTCATTGAGGTGTTTTGGATATTCATTTCTTTTTCATCTTTATTCAGACACAAGGAATGAGGCGGGATGTATTTCCTTACAAAGGTATGCTTTCTGCATTGACAAGGATAGCACATGAGGAAGGCATTCGAGAATTGCATAGGTAAGTTCTTCCTTACTTTGTATTATGTGAGTTTGCAAATAACCATTATCTGGGATCCATCCTCAATACATTTATGAGTAATTGTGGTAATTAATGCGGCTAGCTACTCTTTTACTTCAACCGGTTATAAACTAGTTATATTATAAATGACAAAACTTAGGTACAGTACCTTATGTGTTATTCTTTAGGTTTCTCCTCTTAAGATTCAGCCATGTGGTTACTTAACTAAAAATTATACTTCCATCCTATGAGAAAAAATCCACATGATATAATCTCAAAAGGAGAACTTAAAGAACAGCACTTAAGTACTGTACCCAAGTCTTGCTCTATTATAAAATTAAAAAAAAAAAAATTGTTAGAATATGTGAGGAACATCACCATTTTGATTGATTCTCACTATTGCATAAAAAGGTTATAAAATTTGTCCTAGAAATTATGTGAAAACTAAGTGGTAGTGTTATTTTTTTGGTAACGAGAGTTACAAATTAAGAGGCACTGCCTCTAGTACATGAGGTATACATGATGTAGTGTTAAAGAATTACAATGAAAGAAAATAGTTACAATAAGAAAGAGAGAAAATCAATAAAATCTACAACAAAATGACTAAAATTAACTTGTTTTATTCTCTTGTGAATTTCAAGTAACAAAAGGATAAACAAACGCGTAATTATGAGTGTTCTTTGGAAATTCTAAAGCTACAAGTAGATAGATAATCGTTTTAATAAAAAAAACTGTAAATTCTTGAATTTGAATTGTAGTGAGGACAGAGTTATATAGATGATCAGTTTTGATTGCAAGTGTGTTTTCTTGAATTTGTTTTTTACAATTGGTGGCATTGAGCTCTTTTAATTTGTTTATTACAACTAATGGTTGTGTTTGTAGTGGGCCAATATAGATATGACATCTAGCTGTTATATATGCATAGCGGGTTTTGCATTCTTAGTGTGTGGGTTTTGCTACTGGAAGAAAAGCATTCTTAGTGTGTGGGTTTTGCTTTTTGTCATGGTCATGGAATCTTGCACAGGTAATTTCCTATGAAACTAGTCTCTTTTCTATTTCTTATGATGATTGATTGTCCTCCAAGTAGGGGCGGCCTGTGGCCTTAGGGCTCGTAGAAGTGAATGTGTCTTAATAGATATTATACAACTTATATCTATTCTATCTTCCTCTGTTTGTCAGTTGTCATCTCTATTTTCATGGTAGTTGGCATAGTCATCTGTTGCTCCCTGTAAACATTGTTTTTTTTTTTTTTTTTTAATTGACCATACTTCACAAGTGAACTAAGTGGATCATCTAAAAAATCAGAAAAAGTTGTTCACCACGTTGTTCTCCACTAATGACCATACAAGGCCATGGCATGCCCACATGCATGCTCCCAAGGCTATGAAAACTGCCATGGGGAAGCAACCATGGCAAAGGTACACAGCTAAGATCAAGATAGCACCCATGGGCAAGGCAACCATGGCTAAGGCACGCAGCCAAAGCCAAGGAATCCCCCATAGGCAAGCAGGTACACTCCCCAAATAAACTTCTTTCAAAAAAAAAAAAAAAAAAAAACATTCTTTTGGAAAAACCCCTCCCTCATTTAGTGAAATAACCCACCATTAGGCAAGCAGCCAAGGCTAAGACAGCCCCCGTGGGCACGTGGCCAAGGACATAACATGCCCACATGCATGCTACCAGGACCATGCCCACGTGCAACACCCATGGGCAAGGCCACCATGGCTAAGGCACATAGCTAAGGTCAAGGCAGCATCCATAGGAAAGCAGCAAAGGCAAAGTAGCCCTCGTGGGCATGCTATCAAGTCAAAGGCATGCTGGCCTATGCAGATAATCTCCATTGAGAAAAAAAAAACCTCCAATGTGCAAGGCCACCAGGGCTAAGGCACGTAGCTAAGGTCAAGGCAGCATCCATAGGCAAGTAGCAAAGGTGAAGCATCCCCCATGGGCATGCTACCAAGGCAAAGGCATGCTGGCCTACACAGATAACCTCCATTGAGGAAAAAAAAACCTTTTTTTTTGGAAAAAAACCCTCATTAGGAAAAATAACCCTCCAATGGGCAAGTAGCAAAGGCCAAGCATGACAGCCTGGGAAAGCAGCCATGGCAAAAGTAGGTAGCCAAGATGAAGGCAGCACCCATGAGCAAGGCAGCCTTGGTTAAGGAACGTAGCCAAGGCAGCCCCTGTAGGCAAGCAACAAAGGTCAGGACAACCCCCGTGGGAATGTTGCCAAAAAAAAAAAAAAAAAAAAGCTTCTTTTGGAGAAAATCCTCATTTAGGAAAATAACCCTCCATTAGGCAAGCAACCCCTGTGGGTACGCTACCAAGGCGATGGCATGCCCAGGTGCATTCTCCCAAAGCCATGACAATCCCATGGGGAAGTAACCATGGCAAAGGCACACAACAAAGGCCAAGCCAGCCTCTATAGGCAAGCAGCAAAGGCCAAGTAGCTCCCATGGGCCCAAATCACCACCTTTGAGGAAAAAACCTTCTCTTGGGAAAATAACCCTCCAAGGGGCAAGCAACCAAGACCAAGGCAGCCTTGTGGCACGTTGCCAAGGACATGGCATCCATGACAGCCCCCATGGGAAAGTTGCCATGGC
The DNA here is from genome assembly GCF_932294415.1 of Quercus robur. Lineage (NCBI taxonomy): Eukaryota > Viridiplantae > Streptophyta > Magnoliopsida > Fagales > Fagaceae > Quercus > Quercus robur. Next base: position 45,242,405 of record NC_065538.1, read on the forward strand.
TAAGGTATGCAGTCAAAGCTAAGGCAACCTCCATAGGCAAGCAAAGGCAATGCCTATAGGCTTGCTACCAAGGCGGCATGCTTGCTTGCCCAAATAACCTCCTTTGAATGGGGGAGGGGGGGGGGGGAGAGGGAATAAAACTCTCATTTGGGAAAATAACTCTCAAATGCTCCCAAGGCCATGGCATGCCCATGATGGGGAAGCAACCATGGGTCATGGGCAAGGCCACCATAGCTAACAAAGGCCAAGGCAGCCCTTGTGGGCACGCTGCTAAGGCCAAGGTATGCTACCTGCCCAAATAACCTCATTTGAGGGACAAAAAAAAAAAAAAAACCCTTTTTTTGGAAAAAATCCTCATTTGGGAAAATAACCCTCCATTAGGCAAACAACCCTTATAGGTGTGCTACCAAGGCGATGGCATGCCCAGGTGCATGCTCTTAAAGCCATGACAACCCCATGGGGAAGTAACCATGGCAAAGGCACACAGCAAAGGCCAAGCCAAGCAGCTCCCCCGTGGGCACGCTGCTAAGGCCGAGGCCCAAGGCCCAAATCACCTCCTTTGAGGAAAAAACCTTCTTTTGGAAAAAAAAAAAAACCCTTATTTGGGAAAATAGCTCTCCAATGGGCAAGCATCTAAGGCCATGACAGCCCTCATGGCACGTTGCCAAGGATCCATGACAGCCCTGACAGCCCCCATGGGAAAGCTGTCATGGCACAAGGCACTAGCCAAGATAAAGGCATCACCAACTAGCAAGGCAACCATGGCTAAGGTATGCAGTCAAAGCTAAGGCAGCCCCCATAGGCAAGCAACAAACACTAAGGCAACCCCCATGGGCACCCTGCCATGGCTAAGGGCAAGGCAACCAGGCACACAGTCAAAGCCAAGGCAACCCCCATAGGCAATCAGCAAACACCATGGCAGCCCTCATGGGCATGCTGCCAAGGCCAAGACATGCTTGCTTGCCCAAATAACCTCCTTTGAATTTTTGGGGGGGGGGGGGGAAGGACCTTCTTTTTGATAAAATCCTCATTTGGGAAAATTACTCTTGAATGTTCCCAAAGCCATGGCATGCCCATGATGGGGAAGCAGCCATGGGTCATGGGCAAGGCCACCATAGCTAAGGCACGCTACTAAGGCCAAGGTATGCTACCTGCCCAAATAACCTCATTTGAAAAAAAAAAAAAAAAAAAACCTTACTTGGAAAAATAACCCTCCAACGGGCAAGCAAGCAAGGCCAAAGCAACCACCATTGGCACGCTGCCAAGGCCATGGCATGCCCACGTGCATGTTATGGCAACAACAATGGAGAGAAGCAGCCATAACAAAGGCACCCTGCCAAGATCAAGGCTGCAACCAGAGGCAAGGCAATCCATAGCTTAGGCACGCAATCAAAGCCAAGGAAGCGTCCATAGGCAAGCAGCAAAGGCAAAGGCAGCCCCAATGGGCACGTTGCCAAGGCCAACATTGGCTTGCCCAAATACCCTTCTTTGATAACAAAACCTTCTTTTAGAAAAAAAAAAAAAAAAAAAAAAAAAAAAACCTTTAATTGGGAAAATAAACCCTTTAATGGGCAAGTAGCAAAGGCCATGACATGCCCATGTGCATGCTCTCGAGGCAATAACAACCCCCATGGGGAAGTAGCTAAGGCAAAGGCACTAGCCAAGATGAAGGCATCATCCACTAGCAAGGTAGCCATGGCTAAGGCATGCAGTCAAATCCAAGGCCTAAAGGCAAGCAATAAACACCAAGGAGCCCCCATGGGCACTGCCAAGGCCAAGGCCAAGGCACTGCCTAAATAACCTCCATTAAAAAAAAAAAAAAAAAAACAAATAAACAAACAAACAAACAAACCCTCGATTGGGAAGGAAACTCTCGAATGCTCTCAAGGCCATGACAATCCTCATGGGGAAGCGGCCAAGATCAAGGCAGCACCCATGGCAAGGCCACGCAGTCATGCAACAAGGTAGCCCCTATAGGAAAGTAGCAAAGGCCAAGGCAGCTCTTGTAGGCACGCAGCCAAGGCCAAGGTATGCTAGCCAGCCCAAATAACCTTATTTGGGGGCGGGGGGGGGGAACCCTTATAAAACCCTTAATTGGAAATATAACCTTACAGGGAACAAGTAGGGAAGGCTAAAGCAGCCCCCATGAGCACACTGCCAAGGACATGGCATGCCCAAGTGCATGTTCCCATGGCAAAGGCACGCAGCCAAACCCAAGGAAGCCCACATAGGTAAACAGTAAAGGCGAAGGCAAAACCTCCTTTGGGCCTGCCCAAATTCCCTCCTTTGAGAACAAAACCTTCAATTGGGAAAATAACCTTCCAATGGACAAGTAGCCAAGGCCATGGTAGCCCTTGTGGGTACATTGTCAAGGACATGGTATGCCCATGCGCATGCTCCCAAGGCCATGACGGCCCTGATGGGGAAGCAGCCACAGCAAAGCCACACAGCCAAATTCAAGGCAACACCCATGGGCAAGGACACCTTAGCTATGGCATGTAGCCAAGGCCAAGGCATGGTGGCCTACCCAAATAACCTACTTTGGGAAAATAACCTCCTTTTTGAAAAACCCTTATTTGGGAAAACAACCATCCAATGGGTAAGCAGCTAGGGCTAGGGCTGTGCAAACTAGTACTAGAGTCGACAAGATCAGCCGACGAAGCCGATGCTGGCGAATGGAATGCAAAGAGAGTTTCAACTCCGGTGTGGTGTAGTGATCGAAGCAGCAAATCTAGAACTGAAGCCTCGTCGAACTGAACCGACCCTTATTTCAGATGTTTAGAACTTTGGATACGGCATTGTTTTACTGAGATTTTGTCTTTAAAAAAAATAAAAAAAACCCATCAATGGTCTCCATGTTGCATGCTGTCGTTCTTCTTCTTCTTCCTCTTCTTCTTCTCTTCTTCGTTTTGCACTGGTTCTTCTTCTTTCTAGAGAGATTAGTACTCTTTTAAAATTTTAGTCTTTTAACATTTCAACTTTTATGACAAAAGAAAAGTTAAAAAAAAAAAAAAAAATTCCAAGTAGTGTAGGTCCACTGTGTAGGTATAATGGTGTATAATATATATTAATATTTATTCATACCTAAAAAAAAAAAAAATGAATCATTATTAATGCTATGTTTACAATATATTTTAACAATAAAAGCTATAAACTTTAAACTATAAACTTAGTAATATTTATCATTTATTATCAATTTTTCAGCACTTGTTTGGACTTTGTAGTGTTACATTGTTACTTTAGTCTCATTGAATACTGAATAGGTTGAAAGGATTTTTTTTATTAAAAAAAAAAAAGAATTTTTAATGTTTCAAACCAACCAAACTGATTAAACCGAGCCGACAAAACCGCACCGCTATAGGTCGGAAAACCAACCCTAATCGGTATGAATCGGTTTTAATTATGAGAAAACTGATCCCTATCATTTCGGTAACAATTTTTTGAGAAAAAACTGAGTCGACCGAACCGCGCACACCCCTAACCAGGGCCATGGTAGCCTAGGTGGGCACGCAACCAAGGCCGTGGCATGCCCATGTGCATGTTCAAGCCATGATAACCCCCAAAGGTAAAGCAGCCATGGCAAAGGTCAGGGTAGCCCCTGTGGGCATGTTGGCCTACCCAAATAACCTCCATTGAGAAAAAAATCTTCTTCTGGAAAAAGCCCTCACTTGGGAAAATAAACCTTAAGTGGGCAAGCAACCAAGGCAAAGGCACCTCTTGGACTCATTGCCAAGGCCATTACATGCCTACCTGCATGCATCCAAGGCCATGACAGTCCCCATGGGGAAGCATCCATGGCAAAGGCACAAAACCAAAATCAACGAAGCACCCATAGGCCAGGCCGCCATGGCTAAGGCACATAGCCAAGGCCAAGGCAACTCCCATAGGAAAGTAGTAAAGGCCGAGACAACCCTCGTGGGCACACTGCCATGGCCATTACATGCTGACTTGCCCAAATAACCTCCTTTTAGAGAAAAGCCTTATTTGTGAAAATAACCCTTTAATGTGCAAGCAATTAAGACCAAGGCAACCACCGTAGGCATGCTGCCAGGGCCATGGCATGCCCACCAGCATTCTCCCAAGGCCATGACAAACCCCATGGCGAAGCAACCATAGCAAAGGCACGCAGCCAAGATCAAGGCACGCCGCCAACGCCAAGGCAACTCCCTTAAGCAAGAAGCAAAGGCCAAGGCATGATGGCCAGCCCAAATTACCTCATTTGAGAAAAAAACCTTCTTTTGGGAAAATAACCCTCTAGTGGACAATGCCAAGCTAGCCCTCGTGGGCATGCTGCCAAGGCCATGGCATGCCCACATGCTTGTTCCCAAGTCCATAATGGCTCCCATTGGGAAGCAGCCATGGCAAAGCCATCCAGCCAAGATCAAGACAACACCCGTGGGCAAGGTCGCCATAGCTAAGGCACGCAGCCACGGCCATGTTAGGCCCCATAGGTAAGAAGCAAAGGCTAAGGCAACCCCTATGGGCACTCTGCCAAGGACAAGGCACGCTAGCCGACCCAAATGAGCTCCCTTGAGAGATAGAGAACCTATTTTAGAAAATAACCATCCAATGGGCAAGCGAAGGCCAATGTAGCATGAGGATTCTTTGAAGGCCATGGCAAGCCCATATGCATGCTTCTAAGGCCATGACAACCTCCATGGGGAAGCAGCACCTCTGGGCAAGGCTACCATGGCTATGGCATGTAGCCAAGGCCAAGGCATCCCCCACAGGCAAGCAACAAAGGTCAAGTCTGCCCCCATGGACGCTGCCAAGGCACATGGTGGCCCTACCTAAATAACCTACTTTAGGAAAATATCCCCCTTTTTGAAAAACCCTTATTTGGGAAAACAACCATCCAATAGGCAAGCAACTAGGGCCATGGTAGCCTCGGTGGGCACGTAGCCAAGGCCATGGCATGCCCATGTGCATGTTCCCAAAGCCTTGATAACCCCCAAAGGTAAGTAGCCATGGCAAAGGCACGCAAAGGTCAGGGTAGCCCCTGTGGGCATGCTGGCCTACCCAAATAACCTTCATTGAGAAAAAAACTTCTTCTGGAAAAAACCCTCACTTAGGAAAATAACCCTTCAATGGGCAAGCAGCCAAGGCAAAGGCAACCCTCGTGGACACATTGCCAAGGCCATTGCACGCCCACCTACATGCATCCAAGGCCATGACAGTCCCCATGGCAAAGGCACGTAGCCAAAGCCAAGGCAACCCTCATAGGAAAGTAGTAAAGGCCAAGACAGCCCTCATGGGCACACTGCCATGGCCATTACATGCTGACCTACCCAAATAACCAACTTTGGGAAAATAACCTCCTTTTAGAGAAAAGCCTTATTTGTGAAAATAACCCTTTAATGTCTAAGCAGCCAAGACCAAGACAACCATTGTGGGCATACTGCCAGGGCCATGCCCACCAGCATTCTCCCAAGGCCATGACAAACCCTATGGTGAAGCAATCATAGCAAAGGCACGCAGCCAAGATCAAGGCAGCACCAATGGGAAAGGCGGCCATGGACGCTACCAAGGCCAAGGCATGATGGCTAGCCCAAATTACCTCATTTGAGAAAAAAACCTTCTTTTGGGAAAATAACCCTTCAATGGACAAGCAGCCAAGGCCAAGCTAGCCCTTGTGGGCATGTTGCCAAGGCCATGATAACCTCTATGGGGAAGCAGCCACAGCAAAGCCATCCAGCCAATATCAAGACAACACCCGTGGGCAAGGTCGCCATGGCTAAGGCATGTAGCCACGACCATGTTAGCCCCTATAGGCAGGAAGCAAAGGCTAAGGCAGCCCTCGTGGGCACTCTTCCAAGGACAAGGCATGCTAGCCTGCCTAAATGAGCTCCTTTGATGGGCAAGTAGCCCCATGGTAGCCCCTGTGGGCATGTTGCCAAGTCCGTGGCATGCTTACATCTAGCCTATGATAGCCCTAATGGGGAAGCAACCATGACAAAGGCTCGCAAGCAAGGCCAAGGCATCCCCTATAGGCAAGCAGGAAAAGCCAAGGCAGCCCCCGTGGGCATGTTGCCAAGGCTAAAGCACGATGGTCTGCCTTATTTTGGAAAATAACCATCCGATGGGCAAGCCAAGGCCAATGTAGCACCCATGGGTTGGCAAGCCCAGAAATATGCTTTTAAGGTCATGACAACCTCCATGGGGAAGCAACCACGGCAAAGCCACACAACCAAATTCAAGGCAACACCCATGGGCAAGGCTACCATGACTATGGTATGTAGCCAAGGCCAAGGCACCCCTATAGGTAAGCAACAAAGGCCAAGTTTGCCCCCGTGGTTACACCGCTAAGGCCAAGACATGCTGACCTGCATAAATAACCAACTTTGGGAAAATAACCCCCTTTTAGAAAAACCATTATTTAGGAAAATAACCATTCAATGGACAAGCAGCTAGGGCCATGGTAGCCCCGATGAGCACACTGCCAAGGCCATGGCATGCCCACATACATGTTCCCAAGACCATGACAACACCCATAGTTAAGCAGCCTTGGTAAAAGCATGCGGCCAAGATCAAAGCAGCACCAACAGGCAAGCAGTAAAGGCCAGGGCAACACCTGTGGGCATATTGCCTAGGACAAGGCATGCTGGCCTGCCCAAATAACCTCCACTAAGAAAAAAAAAAAAATCTAAAACCCTCATTTAGGAAAGTAACCCTCCAATGGGCAAGTAACCAAGGCAAAGGTAGCCCCCGTAGACATTGTGCCAAGGCCATGGCATGCCCACCTGCATGCTCCCAAGGCCATGACAATCTCCATGGAGAACCATCCATGGCAAAGGCACATAGCCAAGATCAAGGAAGCACCCATGAGCCAAGCCGCCATGGGTAAGCCACGCAGCCAAGGCTAAGGCATACCCTATAGGCAAGCAACAAAGGCCGAGGTAGCCCTCATGGGCATGCTGCCAATGTCGTTGCATGTTGGCCTGCCCAAATAACCTCCTTTGGGAAAATAACCTCCTTTTAGGGGAAAAAAAAAGCCTTATTTGTGGAAATAACCCTTTAATGGGCAAGCAGCCAAGGCCAAGGCCAAGGCAGCCCCCGTGGGCACGTTGCTCACGTGCGTGCTCCCAAGGCTATGACTACTCCTATAGGGAAGAAGTAATGGAAAAGATACATAACCAAGATCAAGGTAGCACCCATGGATAAGGCTGCCATGGCTAAGGCACGCTGCCATGGCTAAGGCAGCCCTCGTGGCACGTTGCCACGGCAATGGCCATATGCATGCCCCCGAGGCCATAATAGCCCTTATGGGGAAGCTGCCATGGAAGGCACTAGCCAAGATAAAGGCATCACCTAATAGCAAGGTAGCCTGGCTAAGGCGCAGTCAAAGCTAAGGCAACCCCCATAGGCAAGCAGCAAACACCAAGGCAACCCCCATAGGCACACTACTAAGGCCAAGGGCAAGGCAATCATGGCTAAGGCATGCAGTCAAAGCCAAGGCAACCTCTATAGGCAAGCAGCAAACACCAAGGCAGCTCCCATAGGCAAACAACAAACACTAAGGTAGCCCCTATGGGCACGCTACCAAGGCCAAGGGCAAGGCAGTCATGGCTAAGGCATGTAGCCAAAGGCAAGGCATCCTTCAGAGGCAAGCAACAAACACCAAGGTAGCATGCTCCCAAGGCCATGGCATGCCCACGTCCATGCTTCCAAGGCTATGATAGTCCTTATGGGGAAATAGCCATGGCAGCAAAGGCCAAGGTAGCCCTCATGAGCATGCTACCAAGGCCAAGGTATGTTGGCTAGCCCTCATGGGCATGTTGCCAAGGCCATGGCATGCCTACTTGCATGGAAAAGGCACGTAGCCAAGATCAAGGCTACACCCAGAGGCTAGGTAACCACAGCTTAGGCATGCAGCCAAAGCCAAGGAAACACCCATAGGCAAGTAGCAAAGGCCAAGGCAGCCACTATGGGCACGCTGCCATGGCCAAGGCATTTTGATATGCCCAAATACCCTCCTTTAAGAACAAAACATTCTTTTGGAAAAAACCTTCAATTGGGAAAATAACCCTCCAATGGGCAAGCAGCCAAGGCCAAGGCAGCCCTCGTGGCACATTGCAAAGGCCATGGCATGCCCATTTGCATGCTCCCAAGGCCATGACAGTCCTTATGGGGAAGCTGCCATGGCAAAGGCACTAGTTAAGATGATGACATCACCCACTAGCAAGGTAGCCATGGTTAAGGCACGCAGTCAAATCTAAGGCAGCCCCTCCATAAACAAGCAGCAAACACCAAGGCAGCACCCATAGGCACGCTGCCAAGGCCAAGGCATGCTAGCTTGCCCAAATAACCTCCATTGAGGGGGGGGGGGGGGACACTTCTTTTGGTTAAAACCCTCATTTCGAAAAATAACTCTCAAGTGCTCCCAAGGCCTGGCATGCCCACGTGCATGCTCCCATGGCCATGATAGTCCTCATGGGTAAGTAGCCATGGCAAAGGCACACACATAGCCAAGATCAAGGTAGCACCCATGGGCAAGGCCACCATGACTAAGTCATGCAACAAAGGCCAAGGTAGTAGCCTCCACGAGAATGCAGCAAAGGCCAAGGCAGCCCCTGTGGGCACGCTACCAAGGCCAAGGTTTGTTAGCTTGCCGAAATATCCTCATTGAGAAGAAAAAAAAAAAAAAAAAAAAAAAAAAAAAAAAAAAAAAAAAAAAAAAAAAAACCCTTTAACGGGCGAGCAGATAAGGCCAAAGCAACCATCAAGGGCACGTTGCCAAGGCCATGGCAAGCCCACATGCATGTCCCCAAGGCCTTGACAGTAGCAATAGGGAAGTAACCATGGCAAAGCTACACAGACAAGTTCAAGGGCAAGGCCACCATGGTTAAGGCATGCAGCCAAGGCTAAGGCATCCCCCAGAGGCAACCAGCCCTCGTGGGAAAATAAACCCCTTTTAGACCCTTATTTTGGAAAATAACCACCATCCACTGGGTTAGCAGCTAAGGCCAAGCTAGCCCCTATGGGCATGCTCCCAAGTTCATGATAGCCCCTATGAGGAAGCAGCCATGGTAAAGCCACCTAGCCAAGATCAAGGTAGCACCCATGGGCAAGGCTGCCACGGCTAAGGTATGCAGCCATATCCATGGCTGCCCCTAAAGGTAAGAAGCAAAGGCCAAGGCAGCCCCCGTGGGCATTCTGCCAAGGACAAGGCATGCTGGCCTGCCCAAACAAGCTCTTTTGTGGGGGGAAAAAAACCTCTTTTGGAAAAAACCCTCATTTGGGAAATTAACCCTTCGATGGGCAAGCAGCCAAGGCCATGACATGCCCACATCTAGGCCATGACAGCCCAATAGGGAAGTAGCCATGGCAAAGGCATGCAGACAATGCCAATGCATCCCTTATAGGCAAGTAGGAAAGGCTAAGGTAGCCCTCGTGGGCACATGGCCAAGGCCAAAGCATGTTGGTCTGCCAAAACAACCTTTGTTGGGGAAATAACCCACTTTTAGGAAAAAAAAACCCTATTTTGGAAAACAACCACCCAATGGGCAAGCAGCCAAGGTCAAGGTAGCACCTATGGACATGCTGCCAAGGCCATGGCAAGCCTTCGAGCATGCTCCTAAGGCCATGACAGCCTCCGTGGGGAAGTAGCCATGGCAAAGTCGAACAGCCAAATTCAAGGCAACACACATAGGCGAGGCCACCAAGGCAATGGCACGTAGCGAAGGCCAAGGCATCCCCCATAGGTAAGCAGCAAAGGCCAAGTCTGCCCCCGTGGGCATATAGCGCCAAGGCATGTTCGCTTGCCCAAATAACCTACTTTGGGAAAATAACCTCATTTTAGAAAAACCCTTATTTGGAAAAATAACCATCCAATGGGCAAGCAGCCAGGATCATGGCATGCCCACGTGCATGTTCCCAAGGCCATGATAACCCCATGGGCCAACAGACATGGCAAAGGCACACAGCCAAAATCAAGGCATCACCTATATAAGCAAGCAGCAAAGGCAAGGGCAGGGCCTATGGGCATACTGCCTAGGCCAAGGCATCCTAGCCTACCCAAATAACCTCCATAGAGAATAAGAAAAATCTTCTTTTGGAAAAAAAATCCTCATTTGGGAAAATAACCCTCCAATAGGCAAGTAACCTAGGCAAAGTTAGCCCCCGTGGACACATTGCCAAGGCCATGGCATGCCCACCTGCATGCTCCCAAGGCCATGACAGTAGCAATAGGGAAGTAACCATGGCAAAGCTACACAGACAAGTTCAAGGGCAAGGCCACCATGGTTAAGGCATGCAGCCAAGGCTAAGGCATCCCCCAGAGGCAACCAGCCCTCGTGGGAAAATAAACCCCTTTTAGACCCTTATTTTGGAAAATAACCACCATCCACTGGGTTAGCAGCTAAGGCCAAGCTAGCCCCTATGGGCATGCTCCCAAGTTCATGATAGCCCCTATGAGGAAGCAGCCATGGTAAAGCCACCTAGCCAAGATCAAGGTAGCACCCATGGGCAAGGCTGCCACGGCTAAGGTATGCAGCCATATCCATGGCTGCCCCTAAAGGTAAGAAGCAAAGGCCAAGGCAGCCCCCGTGGGCATTCTGCCAAGGACAAGGCATGCTGGCCTGCCCAAACAAGCTCTTTTGTGGGGGGAAAAAAACCTCTTTTGGAAAAAACCCTCATTTGGGAAATTAACCCTTCGATGGGCAAGCAGCCAAGGCCATGACATGCCCACATCTAGGCCATGACAGCCCAATAAGGAAGTAGCCATGGCAAAGGCATGCAGGCAATGCCAATGCATCCCTTATAGGCAAGTAGGAAAGGCTAAGGTAGCCCTCGTGGGCACATGGCCAAGGCCAAAGCATGTTGGTCTGCCAAAACAACCTTTGTTGGGGAAATAACCCACTTTTAGGAAAAAAAAACCCTATTTTGGAAAACAACCACCCAATGGGCAAGCAGCCAAGGTCAAGGTAGCACCTATGGACATGCTGCCAAGGCCATGGCAAGCCTTCGAGCATGCTCCTAAGGCCATGACAGCCTCCGTGGGGAAGTAGCCATGGCAAAGTCGAACAGCCAAATTCAAGGCAACACACATAGGCGAGGCCACCAAGGCAATGGCACGTAGCGAAGGCCAAGGCATCCCCCATAGGTAAGCAGCAAAGGCCAAGTCTGCCCCCGTGGGCATATAGCGCCAAGGCATGTTCGCTTGCCCAAATAACCTACTTTGGGAAAATAACCTCATTTTAGAAAAACCCTTATTTGGAAAAATAACCATCCAATGGGCAAGCAGCCAGGATCATGGCATGCCCACGTGCATGTTCCCAAGGCCATGATAACCCCATGGGCCAACAGACATGGCAAAGGCACACAGCCAAAATCAAGGCATCACCTATATAAGCAAGCAGCAAAGGCAAGGGCAGGGCCTATGGGCATACTGCCTAGGCCAAGGCATCCTAGCCTACCCAAATAACCTCCATAGAGAATAAGAAAAATCTTCTTTTGGAAAAAAAATCCTCATTTGGGAAAATAACCCTCCAATAGGCAAGTAACCTAGGCAAAGTTAGCCCCCGTGGACACATTGCCAAGGCCATGGCATGCCCACCTGCATGCTCCCAAGGCCATGACAGTCCCCATAGAGAAGCAACCATGGCAAAGGCACATAACCAAGATGAAGAAAGCACCCATGGGCCAGGCCGCCATGGCTAAGACGCGCAACTAAGGCCAAGGTAGCCCCTATAGGCAAGCAGCAAAGGCCAAGGCAACCTTTGTGGGCACACTACCAAGGCCATTACATGCTGACCTACCCAACCCAAATAACCTCCTTTTAGGAAAAAGTCATATTTGTGAAAATAACCCTTTAATGGGCAAGCAGCCAAGACCAAGGAAATCCCTGTGGGCACGCTGCCAACGCCATGGCATGCCCACTTGTATGCTCCCAAGGCCATGATAACCCCCATGGGGAAGCAGCCATACCAAAGGCACGTAGTCAAGAACAAAGTAGCACCCATAGGCAAGGCCATAGCTAAGGCACGCCACCAAAGCCAAGGCAGCTCCCATAGGCAAGAAACAAAGGCCAAGGCAGCCCCCGTGGGCATTAGGGGTGTGTTGGTTCAGTTTTGGTCGGTTTTCTAAGTGTTAGCCAACCAAAACCGAAATTTTTGGTTTGTGAAATTTTCAACCAAAACCGACTGAAATAGTTGAAAAACCGTTGGTTTCAGTTTGTTTTGGTTTCGGTCAGTTTTTTCGGTTTCCTTATCATTTATTTTCTAAGAAAGCAAACAAAGGAAAAAAAAAAAAAAAAAAAAAAAAAAAAAAAAAAAAAAAACAAACAAACAAACAAACAAACAAACAAACAAACAAACCCAGAATATAAAAAAGAGAGAGGAAATTGAAAAAATAAACAAACCCAGAATATAAAAAACCAAGCACATGGGTTTTTTCAAAATCCTAACTTTATTTGCACATAAAAATTAAAAAAAAAAAAATAGCATTGATTCAATATTAAACAAACCCATAATAAAAAAAAAAAAAAAAGGAAATTATGGAGAAATTAAGCAATAGAGCAGTTAAACAAAGCTGATGAACGAAGTTGATACAAAGCGACAGAGAAAGAAAAGAGAAGAGAGAGAGAAAGAAAAAAGAAGAATCATACTGTGAGAAAAGAAGGAAGATGATCGTGTTGTGGGGAGACCGAAGTGGGGAGGCCATCATGTGGAAGCCGATGTGCGGAGGCCAGCGGCAGAAAGAAGATTTGGAGTGACTGTGGAGTAAAACTTACCGATGTGAAGGGTCTCTCTCTGTCTCTCTTGCTTGTGTGTGAGAGTGACTGTGGAGGGCTGGAGGCTGTGTTCTGTGTATGAGAGTGAGAATGAGATGAGAGTGAAACGTGTGCTAGGTTTTAAAATTTTTGTTTTAGTTTAATTAGTTTACCTAATTAATTTAAGTTTTATTAGATATATTTAATTAGTTTAATGGGTTAATGGGCTTAATTATATGCAAGGCCCGAGGCCTATTGCATTAATGCATTTGAAAGGCCTAGTTGCAGGTTGCCTAATATATTTGCAAGGCAAGCCCAATCTGATTTTATATTATATATAATATTATAATATAAAATATATTATATATAATATTATAATATAAAATATATTATATATATTATTCGGTTCGATTTCGGTCAGTTCGGTGCATACATACCAGAAATCGAAATCGAAACCGAAACTTCGGTTTGTGAGAAATAGAAACCGAAACCGAACCGAAATTTTAGACACGGTTCGGTCGGTTTCATTCGGTTTTTTGCACACCCCTAGTGGGCATGTTGCCAAGGCTAAGTAATGATGGCCTTCCCAAATAACCTCATTTGAAAAAAAAAAAAAAAAAAAAAAAAAAACCATCTTTTGGAAAAAAAACTCTCTCATTTCAGAAAATAACCCTCCAATAGGCAAGTAGCCAAGGTCAAAGTAGCCCTCATGGACAAGTTGCCAAGGCCATGGCCTGCTCACATGCATGCTCTCAAAGCCATGACAGCCCCCACAGGGAAGTCACTATGGTAAAGTCACATAGCCAAACTCAATGCAGCACCCATGGGTAAGGGCTCCATGGCTAAGGCACGCAGCCAAGGCCCCATAGGCAAGTAGCAATGGCCAACGCAGCCCCCGTGTGCACTTAGTCAAGGCCAAGGCATGTTGGCTTGCCCAAATAACCTCCTCTGGGAAAATAACCCCCTCTTTAAATTATAAATAAATAAACTCTTATTTTGAAAAATAACCATCCCTTATCAAAAAAAAAAAAAAAAAAAACTATCCAATGGGCAAGCAGCCAAGGCCAAGCTATCTTCTACGGGCACACTGCCAAGGCCATAGCATGCCCACATGCATGTTCCCAAGCCCATGATAGCCCCCATGGGGAAGCAATCATGGCAAAGCCACCCAACCAAGATTAAGGAAGCACCCGTGGGCAAGGCCGCCATGGCTAAGGCATAGAGCCATGGCAGCCTCTAAAGGCAAGCAACAATGGCCAAGGCAGCCCTCGTTGGCACGTTGCCTAGGCTAAGGCTGGCTTGCCCAAATGAACTCCTTTGAGAAAAAACCTTCTTGTGGATAAAACCCATATTTGGGAAAGTAAACCTCTGATGGGTAAGCAGCTAAGGCCATGGCAGCTCCCATGGGCACGTTGCCAAGGTCATGGCATGCCCATGTCTAGGCCATGACAGCCCCAATGGGGAAGCAGCCATGGCAAAGGCACACAGGCAAGGCTAAAGCATCCCCCATAAGCAAGCTGAAAAGGCCAAAGTAGCTCCCGTGGGCACGCTATCAAGGCCATATCATACTAGTCTACCTAAATAACCTCTGGGAAAATAACCTCCTTTTAGAAAGAAGAAAAAAAACACCTATTTTGGAAAATAATCATCCAATGGGCAAGCAGCCAAGGCCAAGGTAACACCCGTGGGCATGCTACCAAGGCCATGGCAAGCCCACATGCATGCTCCCAAGGCCATGACAACCTCCATGGGGAAGTAGCCACGGCAAAGCCACATAATCAAGTTCAAGGCAGCACCCATAGGCAAGGCCACCATGGCTAAGGCACATAGCCATGGCCAACGCATCCCCCATAAGCAAGCCGCAAAGGCCAAGGCATGTTGACTTGCTCCAATAACCTACTTTGGGAAAATAACCCTCTTTTTGAGAAACCCTTATTTAGGAAAATAACCATCCAATGGGCAAGCAGCCAAGGTCATGGTATTCCTGATGGGCATGCTACTAGGGACATGCCATGCCTACGTTCATATTCCCAAGGCCATGATAATCCCCATGAGGAAGTAGCCATGGCAAAGGCACGTAGCCAAGATCAAGACAACACCCATAGGCAAGCAGCAAAGGCCAAGGCAGCCCCTATGGGTATACTGCTTAGGCATGTTGGCTTGCCCAAATAACCTCCTTTGAGGAAAAAATCTTATTTTGGAAAAAACCTTGATTTGGGAAAATAACCCTCCAGTGAGCAAGCAACCAAGGCAAAAGCAGCCCCTGTGGACACGTTGCCAAGGCCATGGCATTCCCACGTGCATGCTCCAGAGGCCATGATAGCCCCTATGGGGAAGCAGCCTTGGCAAAGGCACACATCCAAGATCAAGGCAGCACCTATGGGCCAGGTCACCATGGTTAAGGCACGCAGCCAAGACCAAGGCAACCTCCATAGTTCTTTTTACATATATATTCTTTCTAACAAATTGAATATTCTTTTAACTACATTGGATAATCTCATTAAAATAAAAAATAAAAATTACATGAGATGAGATAAGGATAATAATTAAATAAAGGGGGGGGGGGGATAAGGATAAGAGTTTTTTCCCATAAAAAAAGTAAGAGTTTTTTTAAAAAAAAAAGCTAACTTAATGTGAAGGAGAGGGAAAAAATAAAGGAGATCTTGCAAAAGAGTTTTTTTTTTTTTTTTTTTTTTTTTTTTTTTTTTTTTTTTTTTTTTTTTTCCTTAAAGAAGAAGAAAAAAAAAAGAAGAAGAGGAGAGTTAGTTGCCATATTTTAATAGGATTGACCGCAGCAAATTTCAATTTTAGTAGTAGTTTAGTGGATGTGAAGTTATTCTGTAATGGGTAGTTTAGAAATTCAAAACGTAATTTTACTGGATTGTCCTCCAATTTTATCTAGGTGTAGGGGTATTTTTGAACTACAAAATAAAGATCACAAACTAGGAAAACTCCTTAAATAGTAGTAGTAGTAGTAGTAGTAGTAGTAGTGTATATATATATATATATATATATCAAATTGATATA
Source organism: Quercus robur (assembly GCF_932294415.1). Classification (NCBI taxonomy): domain Eukaryota; kingdom Viridiplantae; phylum Streptophyta; class Magnoliopsida; order Fagales; family Fagaceae; genus Quercus; species Quercus robur. The sequence goes on from NC_065538.1 coordinate 45,258,141, forward strand.
CCAATATATACTAATACCTAATTACTTCATTTCTTAGCTAAATTGTAACGATCTTTAGTATAATATTGACTACTTTATATCATATTATTGAGCGGAAAAAATGACTGAACACTACTAACTTGATTCTTAGATGCAACCAAATAATTTTTCGTATTATGATATTTACAACTCATCCTTTCAAATTGGATATAATCTTCTTGAAAATTTTACCCATATAAATAAATAATTCTTAGCCTAAAATGGAATAAAAAAAATATAATGGTAATAATAAAGAAATCTTTAAAATAATAAATAGTAATATTAAAAATTAATACTTTCTTAAATATTATATATATATATATAAGATAAAATTTCTATTCTAGTTTAATCGAAGTGTATATGTGTGTTAAGCTCCTTCTTGGAAACTTGAGCCTTGACCCTTACTCCCCGCACCCTACAAGCATTTATACCTGTAGAGTGACCACTGCATCAAGGGTGCGCGGTAGTTAAATATGAAAATTTGATTTGGCCTTTGTATGGACTTTTATTTACAGAGGCTACTGACAAAAAATAATTTCACGAATTATGATATTTACAACTTATCCTTTCATGGAGGATAAAACTTTCTAACAAATTTCAACATAAACTTTTTTTTCTTTTTTTGAGAAACTAATTTCAGCATAAAATTGAACAACAAAAAATAATAGTAATAATATAAAACTCTATATAATAAGAAATAGTACGATTAACAAAAATTAGTACTTTCTTAAACATATATACTTATAATATACACAAAATAAAAATAAAAAGAAAAAAGAAAAAAGAAAATCATGCATAGCACAGGTCAACAACTAGTTTAGTATTAAACTAAATAAAACTATTTTTTTTTCACACTATACGGCACCTAACGTCCAAGTTCATTTAGTCCTTAGGCCATGAATTAATGATATGGGCCGGGGGTCCAACCTTCTCACATACAAAAGCCTCGGCCCAAGCCCATAATAACTATTAGTCTAAACTGGGTGTTGTCCAGGTACTTGGAAAGCGGACTGCGGGCGCCCAGCTCGCATGCTGCCCAGGAAACCATTTCCGGGCTTTATACACATGCCCGGTCACATTGCTATTTGAGTGCTCAGCAGAACCCTTAGGAAACTCCGCTGCCGAACATATTTGCTGTAGTAGGAACCATTCCCAAAGCCGCTCGTACCTAAAAATCCACTTAAGTTTATCGACATTGGACCTCTCTTTGCACTAAGGAAGAAGATAATGATGATCACCCCATTAAAAAGGGCTATAAATAGGAGAAACAAATGAATGGTAAGGGGATGCAATTTTGGAGAGAGAAAGAGAGGGTCTAAGAAGAACAAAACATTGAGAAAGAGAGAAAAGTGATCTTATTGGGTCCCTAAACCTAGAACAACCCAAGGTAGGATACCCAAACCCACCAGACAAATAAATTATGAGTCCAAATAGCGGTTTGGCCCAGCAAGCCCATCTTTGGAGCATACAATTGGCGCCCACCGTGGGGCTCTCCTACAACGCCGTGGTTCTAGAGGGACTCAAGTTCAGGAAAATGTCTGAAAGATGTTCGGGGGACCATGCAGAAATTGGATCCGTAGGGTCTTCTCGGGGGTCTAGTTGGCGAGAGCGCAGACAGAAGGAATGAGAAGATAGGGAATACGACCAACGAGAAGAGATGTCCGACATAGGAGAAGGATCGTACCAAACCCAACGGACGGTCTCTGGTGCTATGGGACGTAGGCAGAGGGAGGAACGAGATGAAGAGCATGAACGACTGCACAGGCTAGTTAGGGGTTTGGAGTTGGAGGTAAGAGGTAGGCATTGGAGAAGAGACAGGAATGACCAACAACGGGAGGTTGGAATCAGGGGAAATAGATATGGGGAGGGGTCTAATCAGTCCGGATCTCAACTGCGGCGAAGTCGTTCACATTCCCGAGAATCCCATCGGCACCGAGACCATTCACATTCACAGGGATATCGACGAAATAGGAACTAGTCTTCCTCCCGGAAGTCGAGGCAACGCCGAGACCGCTCATATTCTCAGGAAAATCAAGTTAGAAATTTAGTCTCTCCAAAGGAAAGGCGACCTCGGAATGTTGCTATGGATGCCCATGAGTCGCGCTTTGCGAAAAGTAGCTCGGTCCCCGTTTTCGAATGAAATTGAGTGGGTCGAAATGCCGGACTGGTTTACCCGCCCACCGTTCAATTGTTATGACGGGAAGACTGATCCGGTAGAGCACGTCAGTCATTATATTCAGATGATGTCTTTGCATACTCATAACGATGCGCTGATGTGCAAGGTATTTCCTTCAAGTCTGGGACCAACTGCTTTGAGGTGGTTTAACGGGTTACGGAAATGATCCATATGCAGCTTTTCCGAGCTAATTCAGGAGTTCGACGTTTGGTTTGTGATGCAGCTAAGTACCTCAGCCAGTAGACGCGTTTCTCTCAATGAAAATGAGGGCGGGAGAGACCACTCCATAGTTACGCCAGTCGGTATTGGAAGCTATATAATGAGATAAGTGGGGATAACGAAAAAGTTGCAGCAAGCACTTTTAGGATGGGGTTGCCCGAGGATTCCGGGCTACGGGAGTCGTTGACCAAGAAGCCTTCCGAAGGCATGCAGCAGCTTAAGAGACGCGTCGAGGAATACAAGCAATTAGAGGATGACCAGCTGTAGAGTAAAGGTAAAGCACTAATGATGAATCGTACCCGGCAAACTAGTTTCCCGTTCAGACCTCGGGGGGGTCTGACTATTCAAGAGCCGGCCGCACAGATGGGAGAAGTGAATGTGATGTTTAAGGAACCGATACACAGGATTTTTGACCGGATCAAACACGAGCCATTTTTTCGATGGCCGAATAAGATGGAAGGGGACCCATCCAGGAGGAATCAGAATCTGTACTGCACTTATCACCGAGATAAAGGCCATACTACCGAACAGTGCCGGGTGTTAAAGGATCACCTCGGGCAATTAGTCAAGGCCGGGCATTTAAAGGATTTCGTGTTGGACTCGGGAGATAGAATTGTAGGGCAAGATAATCAGCAAAAGGGAAACCCTCTCCCTCCCCTTGTAGGGGTGATTGAAGTAATCCATGTTGCCCCGAAAAAGCTCATTACAAGAAGAAGGAAAGGAGTGTTGACAGTAGTGCCGATAGAGGGTAACCCAGGCTAAGAGTTGCTGGGCAAGAAGATGAAGTTTACACGGGAACCCATCTCGTTCGACTATGACGATTTGGAGGGGACGATGCAACCACATGATGACACATTAGTGGTAACGACCCGGATAAATGGCTTCATAGTAAAAAGGGTGATGATAGACCAAGGAAGTAGGGCTGACGTAATGTATCCAAATCTGTTTAAGGGACTCGGACTAAGGAAGGAGGACCTGATGAAGCACACTTCGCCTTTGATTGGGTTCGACGGTAAAGTAGTGATTCCTGATGGGCAAATTTCCCTCCTGTGATTTTGGGAGGGAAGGAGGTGGCAGTGACGTTTACAATAGTAAGTTCATTTTTCCTGTATACTGCTATTCTAGGAAGACCGTGGATCCATTCAATGAGGGCTGTCCCATCTACACTACATGTAAAGATCAAGTTCCCAACCGAGCAAGGTGTCGCTGTGATAAGAAGAGACCAGCAAGCAGCCAAACAGTGTCTTACTGCCGTAGTTAATTGGAAGCAGGGGAATCAAGTCAATCAGGGAGAAAAAACCGAACAACTGTTAAGGGATGAGGAGACTGGGAGGTCCAAATAGGAGCATCTTGAACAGGAAGATGAGTCCCGGAAGAGCCCTTTATAGCAATCACAGAGGCCCCGAGAAGAAATTGGGGCTAGCTGCGCTGAGGAGTTAGTAAAGGTAAAGATATTACCGGACACTAATAAATATTTTCAGGTTGGAGCGAGCATGAATAACGTGGAAAGGATCCAAGTATTGTTGTTTCCGATTCAAAACATGGATGTTTTCACTTGGAACCCCTATGAAGTTCCCGGGGTTGATCCCGAGTTTATTGTTCACAAGCTCAATGTAGACCCCTCATATCCCCCGAAGAAGCAGAAGCCGAGAAGGTCAGCCAAAGACCATGTTGAGGCAGTAAGGCGGGAGGTAGAGAAGCTAAAAGAGGCAGGAGCAATAAAGGAGACCTTTTTCCCAGAATGGCTGGCAAATACCGTGGTCGTCTGGAAGAAGAACAGCAAGTGGAGGGTCTGTGTGGACTTCACAGACTTGAACCGAGCATGCCCAAAGGACCTATTTCCCATGCCAAAGATTGATCAATTGGTGGACGCTACTTACGGGCACCCGAGGATGAGTTTCCTGGATGCTTTTCAAGGGTACCATTAGATTGCTCTGGCCGCTGAAGACCAGGAGAAAACGGCGTTCATATCTCCCAAAGCTAATTATCATTACATCGTAATGCCCTTTGGGCTAAAGAACGCCGGAGTGACATTCCAGTGGATGATGATGAGGATGTTTTGGGATAAAATTAGACATACGGTTGAGGTGTATATTGACGACATGGTGGCAAAGAGCAAACAAGAGGCACGGCATGTAGAGGATCTCCGGGGGGTGTTTGAGGTGTTGCGGAAGCATAGATTACGCCTTAACGCAAAGAAATGTGCCTTTGGAGTGAGGGCTGGCAAATTTTTGGGGTACTTAATCACCAGCTGAGGGATAGAGGTTAATCTTGACCAGATAGAGGCCGTGAAGCGTCTTAGGTCGCCGAACAATCCGAAAGAAGTACAGGTGTTGACAGGGATGCTGGTCGCTCTTAATTAGTTCATCTCAAAATTTTCAGATCGATGCCGTCCATTTTATCAACTTTTAAAGAAGTGGAAGGGATTTTGGTGGGATGATGAATGTGAAAAAGCTTTCCAAGACCTCAAGAAGTACTTAATGTGAGCGCCGATGTTGACTGCACCAGATCCCGGAAAGGAGCTGTTTATGTACCTCTCGGTATCCGACCATGCCGTAAGTGCCGTGCTTTTGAGAAATCGGGGAATACAACAACCCGTGTATTATATTAGCAAGACCCTAGTCGACGCCGAGACCAGGTATTTGCCTTTAGAGAAATTGGTGATAGCCCTAGTGCATGCTACCAGGAAATTGCCTCAGTACTTTCAGACTCATACCATATATGTGTTGACCGAATACCCCCTACAGTTATTATTGAAAAGATCTTATTTCACGAGGCAAATAGCTAAATGGGGAACACGGCTCGAGGCATTTGATGTAAGGTATAAGCCGAGAAGTTCAGTAAAGGGGCAGGTATTAGCCGATTTTGTGGTGGAATTCTCTCCTAAAGGGGAAATGGTTTGTCAATTGGAACATCGCCCATGGAAGGTGCATGTGGACGGGGCTTCCAATGCCAACGGGTCCAGAGCCAGGATAGTCATAATTACCTCGGAAGGTATTCTCTTAGAACATTCATTTAGATTGGGGTTTAACGCCTCTAACAACGAGGCGGAGTATGAAGCTTTGCTTGCTGGATTGAGGGCAGTCTCAAGGTTAGAAGCCCGGGATGTAGAGGTTTATTCGGATTCACGGCTCATAGTCAACCAGGTGCAGGGGAGTTTTGAGGCTCGAGATCCCCGGATGAAAGCGTACTTAGAATTGGTGAAGTAGGCCATAGGTAACTTTTGCACGGTGAAGGTAATTCAAGTGGCCCGAGCACAAAACAGACATGTCGACTCTCTCGCCACCCTGGCATCTTCAATTGCCAAGGATATTCCTCGACTAATCAGAGTGGAACTCGTCCCCGAGCCAAGCATTAAGGTGGCAGAAGGTGAAGGGGTTGCGAGGATCGAAGTCACAACAGTCGCAACACTTGGACTGAGCTGGATGGATCCAATCATTGATTTCTTAGCTGACGACCGAATCCCGGACGACGAGAAGGAAGCCAACAAGGTCCGTAGGGTAGCTACCCGATATTGGTTGTCTAGAGACTGGAAGCTCTATCATAGGTCATTCAGGGGACCGTATCTTTTGTGCTTACACCCAGAGAAAGTAGGCCAACTCCTGGTCGAACTGCATGAAGGGGTATGCAGCAGTCATGTAGAGGGGGCGGTCGTTGGCACACCGAGCAATGACTCAGGGATTCTGGTGGCCCCAAATGCAGAAGGATGCCGCGGAATATGTTTGAAAGTGTGAGCGATGTCAGAAGCATGCCCCTCTGATACACTAGCCTGTCGGACATTTGAACCCGATTAGTAGTCCTTGGCCCTTCGCGCAATGGGGGCTAGACATACTCGGACCTTTTCCTTGAGCAACGAGCAATCGAAGATTTGTTTTGGTAGCCGTTGATTACTTCACCGAATGGGCAGAGGCAGAGGCTCTGGCCAATATCCGGGACGTAGATGTGAAGAAATTTATATGGAAGAATATAATCACCAAGTTCGGGGTTCCAGACTCCCTTATATCGGATAACAGGCTGCAGTTTGACAGCCGAGCTTTCCGCGAATTTTGCAACAACCTCAGTATCAGGAACAGGTATTCTACTCCAGTGTATCCCCAGGGCAACGGCCAGGCTAAGGCCGTGAACAAGGTAATCGTGAACGGCCTGAAGAGAAGGTTGGAAGGAGTGAAGGGCAACTGGGCCGAGGAACTACCAAATGTTTTGTGGGCATACCGAACAACTCCTCGGAGGTCCATAGGTGAGACCCCATTCTCTCTCACGTACGGGGCTGAAGCCGTGATACCAGCCGAGGTCAATTTATGTAGTGTGCGAGTCTCAGGATTCAATGCGTCCCAAAATGACGGTTAGCTGATGCAGTGCTTAGATTTACTTGAAGAATATTGAGACGAAGCGACTATAAGACTAGCGGAGTATCAACAAAAACTTGCCCGGCGTTACAACCGAGATGTAAGGGCGAGAGAATTCAACGTTGGAAACCTGATACTAAGGAGAGCAGTAGGAATCATGCGTGATACAAACGCCGGGAAGCTAGCCCAAACTAGGGAAGGACCGTACAGAATTATAGCCATTGTAGGTGTAAGGGCATATTATCTGGAAGACATGAACGAAATATTGTTGCCCCGACCTTGGAATGCTTATAATCTTAAGAAGTTTTATCATTGACCGTCCATGCACGGAAAAATGTTAGTTGTACTAACTCATATGACAACAATGCAACTAGTTCGTACCAACCCAGCCAATTCTTTTTATTCATTATGTCAAGTTGATAGACATGGAGGAAGCTAAGGAAATTCAAGCAGTTAAAAAATTTTCTAAGGACAGAAGCCTACTTCTTGGTTCGATCCCTATCACCAAGCAGGTGGAAACCTTACTCAAAATTGTCTAAGGACAGAAGTCTGCTTCTCGGTTCAATCCCTATCACCGAGTAGGTGGAAACCTTACTCAAAACTGTCTAAGGACAAAAGCCTGCTTCTCGGTTCGATCTCTATCACCGAGCAGGTGGAAACCTTACTCAAAATTTTCTAAGGACAGAAGCCTGCTTCTCGGTTCAATCCTTATCACCGAGCAGGTGGAAACCTTACTCAAAATTGTCTATGGACAGAAGCCTGCTTCTCAGTTCGATCCCTATCACCGGGCAAGTGGAAACCTTACTCAAAATTTTCTAAGGACAGAAGCTTGCTTCTCAGTTCGATCCCTATCACTGAGTAAGTGGAAACCTTACGTAAAATTGTCTAAGGACAGAAGCCTGCTTCTCGGTTCAATCCCTATCACCAAGAAGGTAGAAACCTTACTCAAAATTTTCTAAGAACAGAAGTCTGCTTCTCGGTTCGATCCCTATCACCGAGCAGGTGGAAACCTTACTCAGAATTTCCAAAGAGCATAATCCGACTTCTCAGTTTGATCCCTATCGCCGAACGAAGGAAAACCTTATTCAAAACTCTCTAAGGGCAGAAGTATTACAAAAATGTGTTATATTCCAAGTCGGAAACACGCCCTGTGCATTAGTGAATCATGCATGCTTGGAAACTTGGAGGCATGCACAAGAAGGTTAAAATATATATGCATAATCACAAAAACAATTAAGGTAATTAATCGGCAAATAAACTTAAATCAAAACTTAGCATGAGAAATCAATTACTGCATCACCAAAACCCAATGACATTAAGTTCAAAATCCAGAAATTAAGTATCTGTTTAGTAAAAAAACCAGAGAATAACCGTTTAGTCGCCACAGCCCGACGACATGGGCAAACCAACTTAAAATAAAAAGCTGTTAAATGAAAGCAAATAAAGGTAAAGTAGAACAGGTCCGGCAGTCAGGAGGAAAAATCCATAGGTTGCGTCTCAGAGGTCATCTCGGCTGAATGGTGCTCGGGTACATGAGGCTAGAGATGAACATCTTCACCGTGAGGGCCGTCAGTAGAAGGGTTGCTGGTTGCTTCTGTCCCGATCATCTCCACGTGGGCGTCAATCTGCTCCACTAGCTCCCTCAAGCTATCCGTCTCCTCCTCATCATTTGGACCGGCTGGGTTCTGAGCAGCTGGGGCAGAATCTGGAATGGGGATCTGGCCAGGGTCCCTAAGAGGGGAGTCCTCGGGCACCCCTAAGGCCTGTAGAGCAGCCATCCAGCCCTCTCGGAAAGACAGTTGCCGAGCTTGCAGCACTACTAGCTCCACGCCCTTCTCCGCGTCAGCGAACCCCTCGTCATACCATTTGTTCTCACAAGCTTCAAGGGCCGCCTGCAAATCAGCAACTTCTTCGGACAGGGTAGAGTTCAGGCTTGCTGCTTCGGCCAATTTCACTTCCGTTTCATTCTGCTGCGTCACTAGCTCCGTCGATCTTTTCTCTGTCGAGGCCCGGGATTTCTCCGCAGCAGCGGCCCTCTTCTCGGTTGATTTAGCAGTTTTTGTTTTCTCCTTAGCCGTTTTTACGGCCTCTTCCCTACCAGCTTTCTCCCGATCAACCTCCTCGGTAAGGTCCTTCACCCTCTCGTTTAGGATATGGGCTAGTTGAGCGGCCTGTTAAAGACAACATTATTCACGCACGAGAACTCGAAGGAACAACGAATATGAAAAAAATAAGAATATGCACAAAAGAAAAAATAAGAATGCGAAGGAAGAGAACTTACCGCGATAGTGTGCCATTGGAGTCTTCTCCCTATGGACTCATCGGTCCCATCAGCAAACGCACTCACGTCCTCAGGTAAAAGGAGATCGTGGACCAAGTTTTGAGCAACACGGCCCCCTTCACCTTTCTCCCATGCTTGGACGCTTGCACTAGCCGAGAGGGGCGTGCCATCTATTTCAAACGTAGGTTGCCACAACTGCGTCGGTTTGGAGGATGAGGCCACATTTGTTCCAACCTGGGCCGGGGGTTCCCGAATAGTGATGCCCTGAGACGGTTGGTGGGAAATTTGAACTTGACCCTCTCCCGGGCCGGTGGAGGATAGGTCGGCAACCTTTTGTCTCTTACGTTGCTGCCTGGAAGGAGGAGGAGGTGGAGGATGAGCGGAAGGAGTCGGGACACGCCCTTGAGGTGGTTGCTACTGCTGAATGGCCTGACTTGCCCTAGGAATAAAACAGCTAACGGTCAGGGTCCTTCTGGTCACCATGTCTTCGAGAATAGAGTGTGTCCTAGAAGAGTCACTAGATTCTGCGGCTTCTTGTGCGGCTACTTGAACTGGATTCTCGGGTTCTGTTGGTACAACTTCACGTTGAACGGCCTCGTGAGCACGTTCCCGAAGATATCTGGATGCTGTTTCGGCTGATGCGTACCTTATAGGCTCAAATTCATCCAAACAGGTGTACCGCGGGCCGAGGTCTCGAGCTTCGCCTACAGTGAAGTTGGGAGGAAGGAAGTTCGTGTACTAAACATCTATGTAAGAAAGGAGTGGACTATCAACAATAAGGGCTTGGCTGAAAAGTTGCCAAGTGGAATACACCGAATCCACGCCGAGAATAAGGTGAGACGCACGAAGTTGCCCGTCCCGATACACAAAAATTTCGGACCTTAGCACAAAATTCAGGTCCCGAACATGAATCATTCTGATGTCCTGGGTGAACACTGAACCGTCTGTAGCAAAAGAGGACGAGTCAGAGTTAGAGTAAATAAAATAGTTACAAATGGAAGGGATATGAAAAATTAAAGGTTAGAATGAACCAACTTCGCACCATGACAAAGGGGGAGGCATGTCACGGGCAAACCGATTGCCGCGCACCCGGATATATTCCCCGGCGGAATTCCTATTAGAGTCCGGCAAACATGAAATCAACCGTACCCTTGTATCTCTAGTCTTTAAGTAGTAATTTGATTTCTTCTTTCCACAAAGGCTGTACATGTGGTTTATGTCGTGGTGGTCTAGTTGCAAACCAAACGTTTGGTTTAGCCTACCCACACAACTCACTACCCAGTAAAAGTTGGGGGGAAGTTGGTCGGGACTCAATCCATAGTATCTAAAGGTGTTAAGTAAAAGCGGGTCTATGGGAAACCTAACCCCGCCCTCAAGGACTGACATCAATGGGAAAAAGGTCGTGCCTGCCCATCTGTGGAGGGCGATCTCACTTTCATGGCAATACGCCATCTCCACATCATCAGGGACGCTAAACCTTTGCCTAAAAGCGGCTAAGGGTGCTCCGGCATCCAAAAGATAGGCAAAACCCATCCTAAGCCTAGAAATTAGAAAGAGCTATGGGGAGGGAAATAAAAGCAAAGGAAAGGGGAAGAAGACTTACTTCTAGCTCTAAGGGAGAGGAGGATTCTGGGTTAGTGGACTAGAACGCAGGTGAATGCTTGGCAGAGAGAAATTTCGGAAGAACAGAGAATGAAAAGTAAGAAAATGGATTATGGAGAACTATTTATAAGAGCTAAAGAAAAGCATCGGTTAATGAGCAATAATTAACATTAATTAGCAATGATGAAGTAAAAGGGAGTGACCTTAGAAATACTCAGAGCAATCAACACGCGCGCCTCGGTTTGCGAACCGCTAGGTAATAGTGACGGCAGAATCAGAAGGTCTAAAGCAACGCGCCTTTTGAGAAGTGCATTTATGGACCGTTGTAAGCACCCAAAACGCCCCCGTTGGATTTCTCGGGCAAATCGCTGCCTCTTTGACTCCTTGATTCGTCCCCGGGAGCCGAGGACAAATCAAGTGGGCTATTGTACGGCACCTAACGTCTAAGTTCATTTGGACCTTGGGCCATGAATTAATGATATGGGCCGGGGGTCCAACCTTCTCACCGACAAAAGCCTCGGCCCAAGCCCACAATAACTACTAGTCTAAGCTGGGTGTTGTCTGGGTACTTGGAAAGCGGACTGCGGGCGCCCCACTCGTATGCTGCCCGAGAAACCATTTCCGGGCTCTATACACATGCTCGGTTACATCGCCATTTGAGTGCTCGGCAGAACCCTCAGGAAACTCCGCTGCTGAACATATTTGCTGCAATGGGAACCATTCCCAAAGCCACTCGTACCTAAAAATCCACTTAAGTTTATCGACATTGGACCTCTCTTTGCACTAAGGAAGAAGATAATGATGATCACCCCATTAACAAGGGCTATAAATAGGAGAAACGAATGAATGGTAAGGGGATGCAATTTTGGGGAGAGAAAGGAGAGAGAAAGAGAGGGTTTGAGAAGAACAAAACATTGAGAAAGAGAGAAAAGTGATCTTATTGGGTCCCTAAGCCTAGAACAACCCAAGATAGGATACCCAGACCCACCAGACAAATATATTGTGAGCCCAAATAGCGGTTTGGCCCAGCAAGCCCATCTTTGGAGCGTACACACACTAATATCTCAACTACTGGAAAATTATTGTGTACTCCCCATAATACCATAAATGCGTACTCTCTTCTTTCACATGAATCGTGAATCCCATTAATTAAATTCATGGTGGGACCTATCATTCGTGTAAGAAAAGGGACTACGCATTTATGGTACTTCGGAAGTACCTAATAATTTTTTCTCAACAACCCATACTTTATAGTCTTTCTAGCATTCTACATCTTTTGTTACATAATTTTTCACAACTGTTATATAGGGTAGATTATAATTAGTTATACCACTTTATATAAATTAGCCTCATCACACGCGCTTCGCGCATGCGATGAGGCTTTTTTTTTTTTTTTGGATTTAGTATCATAATTTTTCTTTCATCACAATTTGAAAAAATAGATAGGATTTTTTTTTTCTCGAATAGAATAGGATTCCTTTTCCCATTAGAAGCTTTTGTGTGATTATCCAAATCCAATTGATAATATAATAGTTATCAAAAAAAAAGATTGATAATGTAATAAAAAAATAAAAAACAAAATGATAATGTAATAGTTTAAAAAAGAAACGTGGGATAGTTTAGTCTAACAATTTTTATTTTTATTTTTTTTTAACATGGTATAATTTTTCCTTATTTTATGGGAGGGCTAGTTATTTTCTTTCAAACGTGGATAGTGGGAAGGTTTTTTTTTTTTTTTTATCTATTTACGATATTAACCATATTTCTTATTTTTAGAAATAAAGATAAATTAATTAAATTAAGGGTAATTTTGAAAATAAAAAAAGGCAATAATTAGCTTTTTGAATTCTATTAATATATAGAAATTAATCACTCAAATTTTGTTCCATCATAAATGTAAAATTGTACTGGTAATAGATTTTTTTTTTTTTTTTCCACCGCATATATTCTTTAAAGGCATTTCTAATTTCCCTTTCAAAAAAAAAAAAAAAAAGTCTTTTCTAATTTCAACGCTTGAGGTCTTGACTGGAGACTAGCCAGTTTCACGCGGGGCACCCAAATCACCAAAACCAAGAAAAAGAAAAAGAAGTAGAAGAAGAAGAAGAAGAAGAAATTGTCTTGTTTAGTGGGAAGAGGATAGTAAAATTTATTATCCAAAACAAATTTGGTACATTAATACATTTCAACACTCAAAATCCATCCATCCACTTACAAATTCATTCAATAAAATCAATCATTAACAGGCGTAAACGAAGTAAGGTTCCTAAAATGCTCCCAAGTCTTCTCCCACACAACAGCTTGGTAGTTTTTGGTGAGGCCACCATCCTTAGTCGCCACGATGAGCCGATAATTGGTTCCAGCCACCACCTGGGTCTCGCCTTTCACCACGCTCAAGAACGTCAACTGAGACTTGGACTCCTTATTGTACTCCTCCACCGCGAACTCTCCGATCTCCGTCACATGCGGCTCTGTTACGTTCTTTATCGGCTGCCACCCACCCACGAGAACCCCACCACCACCGCCACTTTTGCCACCCAGGGCTGTGGCAGCGTAAATCGGAAGGATGAGAAGGGTAAGGAAGTAAAAGCACTGGATCTCGATCTTCATTGTAAGTCGGTTTGGGTTGAGAAGAGAAGGGTTGATTGGTGGTTGGTATTTATAGGGAATAACGGCTACTGTAGGATGGAGATTTGGCGTGTGGAGATGGAGTTTGGGGGCTTGGATTGATATGGAAATTACGGTGGACCAGTAACGCTTTTATTAACGTACCAACGTGTCACAGGCGTTACGTGGAAAAAGGGTGGAGAAACAACGTGCTTTGTGGGGGTGTTGGTGGATTTATTCCCCTAGACTTGCGAAAGATGGACGATCTGATCTGTTTAAAAAAAAAAACTCTCACACATATGGATGGAATTCACACCTGGCATGTAGCCCACCCCTTATGTTATGTGAGCTCGGAAAAGTGCTTCAGAACTATTATGAATTGCCCGTTTGGAAAGGCAAAAAAATAGGGCGGTGTTTATGAAGCTGTGTCCTGGTTGGGGTAATTGAATTTGATATATTATGTAATATAATAATCATTTGCATCTTCTCTTGCGTGTTTGTTTAAAACTGCAAATCAGCGACCAATATAGGCAATAGGAGAAAATGGTTTAATTGGTGGTTGGTATTTATAAGCGGTTTTGCGCGTGACGCGGATAACGGATGGCTATGGTTGGAAATTTCCATTAGGAGTTAAAGTTTTGGTCTTGGGCTCTTGGCGTCTGTGGAAATTTCGGTGGGACCAGTAACACCTGATGTGACTTAGAAAATCTAGGACCACAATTTTGATATATCATACTGAGAAATGCTACGTCAATAATATTTATATAATATTTTTATAACAAATCACAAGTGGTTAGTTGTTATTGGTTCAAATTTGAAATTAATACTAAGATTATTTTTTTGCCCCAACAATAACAACCAGTAACAACCTGCCACTTAGGATTTGTTGTAAAAATATTATGGACATATCATTTCTCTATCATACTAGTCTAATTACCCGTGATTCGCGCTTGTAAACAAACTTTTTATATTTTATTTTTTTATTTAGTCTCATAATCTTCTATTCATAACCAAATTTTTTATAACATCTTTAATACAAATCACAAATCATAGAATGTCATAAAATTACAAATTCACAATATATATAGAATGTAGTTGAGAAAATACGATATAGAATATAAGTTATAAATTTGTTAAAAAAGCTTACCAATTTTGAAAGAAAAACCCTTAACCATTGAGAAGAATTTTGTATATAAATAGTTAGTCAAAAGAAGATAGTGTCGATTAAAAAAATGAAGAAGAAGTTGAAAGAATATTGGGAGTTTGGAGTTTGTGGGAAAAGGAAGAAAGGAACAAATGAAAGGAGAAGTTATTTCTAACAAGTTATAATTGGTTTTTGTATGGGTCTTTTTTCTTTGTTTTTTTTTTTTTTTTTTAATGTGACGTTGGTGGTTTTTTTTTTTTTTTTTTTTTTTAATGGAAGTTTTATTTGTTAGGATAGGAACTGTGGGCAGTTTTTTTTTTTTTTTTTTAAATTTTAATTTTATTTATATAGAACGTGGGATAGTAGAAAGGGAAGTGGGAAGTTTTTTTCCAACATTGATAGGTTTTTTGTTTTTGTTTTTCTGTGGATTTACAATTTTGACCTTGTTTCTTATATTCTAGGAATAAGGATAAATTAATTAAATTAGGGGTATTTTTGAAAGTAAAAAAAGGCAATAACTAACTTTTTTTTTTTTTTGAGAGAGAGTTTCAATTTATGACGTCCGCTCGTGATGATAGTTCTTTATCGTTAAACCAAGACACTAATCAGTTTCTGGTATAGGCAAAGGTTGAATCTCAAATCTTTTACCAGTTAAGCTAACTAGAAATCATGGCAATAACTAACTTTTTTAATCCTCTTAATATATAGAGATATATATAGATAATGAATGATGGAGAAAAAGCAGTGGTCCTTATGAAAGTAACATGCAACTAGTCAAAATCTGCAACATAGGATAGTTGTAAAAAATGGTATAGTAAAAGTTATGATCCTCAATGTACTAACATGGCACATGCGTTATGTGGAGGAAGGGTGGAGAGTCTAGAGTCGTGGAGGAAGGGTGAAGAGTCTAGAGTCTAGACAACGTGTGTTGGGGATGTTGGTCTTGGTGGATCTACCGTTATTTTAAAAATCGAACTGATCAAAGAATAAAAAAAAAGAGTGGTTATGACTTACAATCCAACCGGTGACGTCATAAATAATTTAATTAATTATTTTAAAATAGGTTGGGTTTAAGTTCCACTTGGTGTAACATTCATCCAATAACTTGTAATATAAATCATAATTTGAAAACCCTACCATTGAATTACATGTTCTATATGTTCTTAACATT
Source organism: Quercus robur (assembly GCF_932294415.1). Taxonomy (NCBI): domain Eukaryota; kingdom Viridiplantae; phylum Streptophyta; class Magnoliopsida; order Fagales; family Fagaceae; genus Quercus; species Quercus robur. Next base: position 45,273,702 of record NC_065538.1, read on the forward strand.
CATGTCAATTGGATGTTATTTACTATTCGATCCATAAACTCATCTTTTATGCATTATTTTAAATTACTAAAACTTGAATTTAAACAATTGATTGATATCATAGTTATTAATCTTTGATCACCTTGAAAATTTGCAAGCATGGAGAATATACGAAGATAACATAATCTAATGGTGGATTTGTCAAAATTCATATCTAATTAAAAAAATTTAAGTGATGTAACATTACTTAAATTACTTAAAATTACATCAGGTGTAACTTGAACTCAATCCTTTTAAAATTATAAAAGTGTAAAAGAATTTCCTATTAATTATGTGTATACCTTTGATAATATTAATTGTAAGGACACAATTTGGCTCCCAAACCCAAAGGAAATATGAACTTAAGCCCAAAGAGCCCAATACAATGAATTTGTAGAGAGTGGGTTGGAAAATTGGGTTTTAATGAATCAGACAATAAGTAAAGTGGATTCAGATGACAAGAAAATGAAGATAAACTGGTTTAATCTAAAGAAAATCATCATCAACACAGTCCAAGGAGATTAGTTCTTCTATATTGATTCTCAAGTTTGATTACAAGTTCAACTTACAATTGCTACAGTGTTTTTCTCTTAATTTCTCGATCCCTTTCTCTTAGGGTCTTCCTCCTAATTTATACTATTTCTCCCTTCTTATCTCTACCCTCCACGTGGACAGTAGATTGCTTGTGTTGATCCTTGTCCCATTAGCACCCTCCTGAAGTCTTTGGGGGTAGTTGTAAGGCTGAAAAAAACTGTTCAGATATCACTTCCTCATTAATGTAGCCAGAGAGTTAGTTACAGAGCATTCAATGCTGTGGTAGCAGCTTTCCTTTAGATATTTCCTAGCTTCCATCCCTCCTGTACGTTTATAATGCACGTCCTTATTAATAAAACTTCCTGGAACATCACCCTAGATGATAGGACACACATTTTGATATTTGCTTCGTTTAGCTGAGAGGATATTCCTATTCGACCCACCTCCCCCAGCCTTTACAGTTATAACTTGCTCGTGAAGTTCAAAATCTTACGTCTTCCTTACTATTGATCTATCCTCGGACTAGTGAGCCTCCTCGAACAAGGCTCAAGGCCCAATATATATTTGGGCCTGTGTCCCTACATTAATAAATGTTTATATTTTTAGTAATGTTAATTTTTTACACATATATTATATAAAAAATAGTTTTAAATATTCTTCTAAAAAATAATATTAGATATTAAAAATCTTCTTCTAAAATATATATATATATATATATATATATTAAAAATCTACTTAATATAGTAAATGTTATCTACTTGTATTCTCCCAAATAGTTTTGAGTATTATATAAAAAGCCTGCATTAATTAGTTGGCTTTAACCAATGGCACATATACGTTCTGCTTTTGGTTTGAATTACTCACCCTCTATAATTGCTCTCCCTAATGGTTGTGTTGTGCCATTACTTCTGCGATTTTCTTTTCCACAAGCAATAAATTCTTGCTTTGTTGTCTCCTTAAATTTCTTTCCAAAAGAATTAAATGACTGTTGTTTAAGGAAAATTATTAGTTACTCCCAGAGTATCATAAATGCGTACTCCCTCCTCTCATATGAATGGTGGGTTCTACCATGAATTTAATTAGTAAGACTCATTATTCATATGAGAGGAGGGAGTACGCATTTATAGTATTCTGGGAGTATACAATAATTTCTCGTCGTTTAAATATATAAAAACACACACACACACACACGCGCATACACACACACACACACACACACACACACACATATATATATATAGTGTATATGAGTTTGGCTTATCTCCAATATATTTTTAACTGGATATGTCATTTTGTTTTAAACATACAATGACAACTTGTAGTGGGTTTTAATATACTTACTTACTCCCTCTGTCCCAATTTTTTTATCTTGTTTCAAAAATCTAACTTTTTAAGGGAACATTATTTATTGTTTTGTTTGCGGTATAAAAATGTATAAGTTTCCCAACTACCCTTAAATAAATTTATCAAAAATAATTTTGAAAATAAAGTAGGGACGTAATAGGAACATTAGTATATTAATAATTTTTAATTTTAGAAACAGAACAATATTTTAGGGACATCTCAAAATAGAATAGAGGGCAAACAAATTAAGATGGAGGGAGTATTTCTTTTTTCATAAAAAATTTTCTAAATTGAATCACTATCAAACCCTTGGCATATTCATTAACTTTTCCCGATATATGTAGCATGCCACCAAGTGAGGCCAAATTGAAGATTAAACTGGATAAATGTCGCGACGCTTAATATAAAATAATAAATATTCAACATTAATATATTTTTAAATAAACAAAATTTCCATATTTATGTAACAATTATAGAAATAAAAAATAATAAAAATAACTCATATCTCTCTCAAATTAAAAAAAAAAAATTATTTTCTAGGAAAAATAATATAATTATATGAGTAAGATATTTGATAAAATAGATATTAAGTTTTATTTTAATGTTATAGCTCATAACCAAACTTATAAACATATTTAGTTATTCCGTTACAACACATTTTATTCTCAATAATAAAAAATTACCATTCATATTATAATTCTCATTTAGTGTACTAAACTTCTCCTAAATATAAAATAATACTAAATAGGTTCTTAATATTTAACATTGTTTTTTAACTTTTAATGCGTTGATGTTTGACAGCTACTTTTTCACTCTTACTTTTGACTGCATTAATAAGAAAATTTTCCAAAACTACATTTTTGTATAAAAAAAAAAACTGGTCTTTAACCTTGTAACAAAATTTAGTTACAAAATTAGTTATAACTTAAAGTTATAATCTTACTAAATATTATTTTATTAAAGGTGAATTTTGACAAATCCACAATTAGATTATATATTCTTTTTGTACTCTCTGTGCTTGTAAAAATTCTAGAAAAATAAAGAACAATAACTATGTTATCAATAAATTGTTTAAATTACAAGTTTTTGTAGTTTAAAATTATGCATAAAATATAAGTTTATATATTATATAGTAAATAATGTCTGATTGACACAAAATTTAACATGTGTATTAAAAGTGTAAAGAACATGCAATTCAACAGTTAGATTTTCAAAATATATAGTAATGTTTATTTTATTGAGTAAGATTATAATTTTAAGTTATAACCAATTTTGTAGTTAAGCTTTGTTCTTCACCTTATCAAAAAAAGTAAAAATTGATCTTTAACCGGTCTAACCATTAAGTTCTCAATTTTGTCAGTTGGACTGGTGCATTTTTTTTTTCACTTTTTTTTTATATTTTTTTTTTGATAATTTTGGTTTTTACTTTTTAGAGAGAATTAGACCAAATTTAAAGCCTGATTTATGATTGAACCAATTGAACCGACGGATTCATAGCCTATTTGGAAGTTTAGAGAGGGAGGAAAGTAGTGGGAAGGAGAGTAGAGGGGAATAATTCCCCTCCACCTTGTTTGGATGTTTTTAAAATTAGTAAGGGGGAAGTAAGTAATTAGCCATTTCCCTTATTTGGATGTTTTAAAAATTAGGATGGAGAGGAAAGGAAATGATTAAAATAGACAAATTTACTCCTATTTGAAAATGGACTTGCAATATTGGTCTATTATTAATTTAGAAAGGATAAATTAAGAAATTTATCTAGTTAATAATTTATCTACTCTACCCTACCTCCAAATACTCTACTCCCCCTCCTTTTTTTTTAACTTCCAAACAGGTCATTAGTTTTTAAAACTATGAACTTTACTGTCGTAGATTTACGAAAGATGGACTGTGGGATACACGTAGCAAGGATTTGATTGTTCTGGAGGCATAAATGGGATTGCGTTGGGAGCCTGGGTCGTAGTTGGCAGAATTGGATCATGGCATATGGTGTAATAATTTTCTGCATCTTCTCTTATATTGTATGGGTCCATACTCCATATATATAAGAGTGAGCAAACATGTCAGGTCAATTAGGTATGGATTTGGTCTGATCGAGTTCAAGTCAGATTGAATTCGGGTTAAAAATTTATTGGACTAATATGAGTTACTATTCCTATGACCATAACTTGGACTATCACGGGTCAAATTGATTTGAAATGACCCATATATTTTTCACATCTAAAAAAAAAAAAAAAACTCAAAGATAAAAATTGAATAACACATAAATCATGAAATTTATAATTCGATAATTAATTCTAATAGTCTAGTATTTTGGTTAGTTGAAGTCGGGTTTTGATACCTAAATTAAAACTTCAAATCAGCGACCAATATAGACTATGGCCCTATATTATCTTGTTCAGTTGGTCTTATCCTATCAATTATTTCTCACATCAGATTTCTCTTTTGTCTAACCCCTCTTTATGTCACTAAAAAAATTTCATTTGTGTTACAGCACATCATAGTGCTCATTGCTCAATGACACACCTCCTCACATCCTTTGTCAAATCAATCTCGTTAATCATCAACTAAGTAAAAGGTCAATCGTTGAGTCATTAAAAACAAAAACACAACAAATGAAATAAAGCAAGATAGATCTCATCATAGGTGAAAGAGTTTTATTGTAATTGAGAATATCATGTCTTACATCCTGCCAAGCTGATTTTTCAAGGTGTCCAGCATATAATGAAGTAAGAAACATAGGTCCATTGCTGAATTTCAGTTGATCCAAATACAATTGACCAAATTATGATTCTTCTACTGCATCATTTGTATTCCTACAATGGTTCAACCTTCTTTTAGTTAAACAAGCTTAACTAAAAAAGTAGTCAAAGTCATGGAAACAACTGAATAACATGCAGCCACTAAAATCATTGAGAGGTAGTACTCACTTTGGGGAATGTGAGTCGAGCTGCATCGTGACTGGTCCATCATTAATCAAATTGACCTGTATCTCATTTGAAAGATCAAAGTCTAAGAGCTATTCTCAAGGTAATACATGAAACAAAAACTAGAATAATCAAGGAAAGAAATAAATTTGTCAAGGTCTTTACCTGCATCATTGCCCCAAATACACCATCTACACAACCGAAAAGTGGAAATGAATAATCAAGATATCAAACATGAAAATGTAATTATTTTCTAGCAGAGTGATATATTAATTAAAAATTATGTGCTTACTGTTTTTTTTTTTATAGATAATAAAAAATTATGTGCTTACTGTGCAATGTCAGCGAAAAAACATAAATCTTTTCAAAGACCAAAGAGTGGTAGGAAGACTAAAACTGCATTGTTAATGTGTTACTTTGTGGAGAGAAGTTATGGAGATGATAGGAATAACGAAAATCTTAATCTATAGGTTTCCTTGCAAGTCCCTAAAATAATTCTGATAAATTTTAGAAAATTGGTTAACTCAGAAACAAATTTTCCACAAATGTAACAATATCTATCACTCAAATATGAACCTAAAATAGCACAATCAATTGGAAACTACATCTCATAAAGCGGAGGCACTGGTTCAAATCTTGGCCTTCTAGTGGGGGGCCAATGTGAAAGCAGTGGGGATGGACTTACTGCCCTACAATTACAGCTTGCGAGCTTAGCATTGTAAAAAAGGTAGTATGATTGGAACCCTAGCTAAATTGATTGTGCACTGTTTTATATTACAAAGAAGAATAAAACTACCATTTATATCCAATGTGAATTTAATTTTCTATCCTACCTCAGTTGGACTAGGGTTAAAAGCAGAGGAAAACAAAGTATGTACACAAAAGCAATTCCACATACTTCACTATAACCATGACAGGTCATCATAATTCATCAACTGGATCAACAAATGCATAATCCCAGAACACATCAGAACAGCACTTCCATTCCATGTTTTAATAGAAATGTCCCTAGTTCGTGTTTCGTAACTGATGCAGGACAACCTAGGCTTCCCACCTAGATTAGTCCTAAACCTTAGGCTTCACCGCCTAAGGTTATTTGGATTCACCACCAAACATCTCTAAATAATATTAATAATAGTCTACATACAAAATAAACCAGGAACTTTGCATACAACTTCCAGGAGTCACAATAGATAAAGATAAACATTCTTAAAACAAATCCTAATCGATCTCAAATACTAATCCAATACCAATCAAATGCTAAAGATAAACCCAAATAAAGATAAAGATTACATAACGATTATCTCCTCAGATGTGATATAGTGCATGACACAGTGTGGTGTCCACAACAATAACATCTTTATATGGGTTAAAATAAATACAAATACATTTGTTAAGGCGTATAGCTACTTATATGTTCAATCCAAAATAGCAATCAAATTATAATTTTTGAGCAATATATTTATTATTGACATGTTAAAACCATAATGTTTTTAAATTACTAATACAAAAATTGGCCAACAAGCACCACTGTATACAGAAATGTGACAGCTGACACATGCTGTATTATTAAACACAACATTTCCCCAAGTTTCTACTCAGTGCCACCTAGAAGTACATATACAAAGATAACATCACACAACAACCTAACATTAAAACAAATAAAAAAAAACAGGAAAAATCTACCTTTTATTGCATCCGGTTTATAGGATTTCTGGAATCTCTCAACTAAAGAAGCATAAAAGGGCTTCGCCGTCTGAGGCGGCATTGCCACGTGGAAGTCTGGCTTGTTACCCTTCAAGATTCCATACAATGTAAACTGACTCACTGTAAAAATACCATACTAGTTAAATTTACTCAATGCCACTGCATTTTAACATACATTTCCCCCCATGTATTTAAAAAAAAAAAAAAGAAAAAAAAAGAAAAGAAAAAAGAAGCATGCTATTACCTAGCAGAACTTCGTAATTTTTCTGCATTACCTGCAGTCCAAGATATAAACTTCAAAAATTAAAAAAAGGACTTTTATAATAGCAGTTAATACAGTTAAACTAGCAGTTATAATGCACAGCAGGAAAAAAAAAAGGTAGAGTGATGAAATTACATTATGGTCCCAGCCTTTGCCTGTACTTTCATTAGGGAACAACCTCATATTCAAGACTTTACGACAACTGTAGACATAATTCATAAATACTAATAAATAAAAATTTTAAGCACTCGAATTTTTTAAGTCAAAAAAATTCGAATTACAATTTTTAAGTTTGGGTGAATTGTCATTTTTATGCCTAAAGATTATTATTATTTTTTCTTTTGTCATTTTAATCTTCAAACTTCAACAATTATATCGAATTGGTCATTCTATCCATTGCCATATATAAAATTACCTTCCAATAAGACGGTGTGTATCACATATGTGAATAGAGTCAAGTTTTACAAACGGCGAACGGAAGGACCAAATGTTAAAAATAAATAAAATGACAAAAATAAATAAATTTTAACTGGTAAAATGCCTTGACACACTTTTGAACTTTAGGGTAGTTGCTCTTACACCCTGAATAAAATGAATTTTTATTGTAGCCAATTAAAGTATATAAACTTTAGTACCATGTAACAAATAGACCCCTTAACTCTTATTTTAGCTAATTTAGCATATAAACTTTTTTATTCTTCATTTTTTTTTTTTTTAAGAGGCCAAATTGCTACAATATCAAAGTTTATGCATTAAATTGGCAAAAAAATAAATAACAGAGTATAATTTGCTACAGTACCAAAGTTTATGCACTAAATTAACGAAAATACAACTACAATGTGTAAGTGGAACTGCCTCAAAATTCAGGTGTCAGGCCATTTTTCCCAAATTTTAACAATGAAAAATGACCAAAACAAATAAATAAATTTTAGAGAGTGAAAATGACAAATTACTCAAACTACTTTAATGAGTAATTTGGAATTTTGGATTTTAGCCTTTTTTATTTATTTATTAAACTTTAAAAAAAATATATAAATATAGTACCGAAGTAAAATGAATTATTAGAAGTAGAAAACGAACATGTAATCGGCATCGGAGTCGGAGTCGGACTCGTGGAGTCCGACGAGAACGAGCAGGCCCGGTCCAATTTCTGATACGATGCGCCCCTCCACCTGGACAATGCACGACACTTATGCTATCTTGCGCCGGTGGCGTAGGATAATATCCTCAAAAATTAAGAGAGAGAGAGAGAGAGACTGACCTCGACGCTTGCGGAGGCGACTCGCTGAACAACGGCTCTCATTGCTCTGATTAGTTGTGGTTTCTTGGTACTCCTGTTTCTCTTAGCCAACGTTGTGGGCTTGGTGCGTATGGTTGCAAAGGAAGGAAAGCCTGAGAGGCTATACATGTTTTTCTTTTTATAATAGCCCAATTTGGATATATTCTTGTTGAATATATAGTCTTTTTTTTTTCTTTTTTTTTAAGGAAAGAATATATAGTCTTTTTAAAGCTTTATAAATAGGTTATTAAAAATAATTATTCAAATTAATTCAACCAAATAAATCTCTTCTATTCTTTCTCAAAAACAAACAGACAAATAAATAACTCTTCTATGTTTGTTTCTCACTACTAATAAAGTGTTTGCACTAAATTTTCAAAATTAAATATATATATATATATATATAAATGACCTTTTTTTTTTCTATATAATTTTTTTTTAGCTAAAATGCAAATCAAACCATCTAAGAGCATTCACATTAATCTCAATAAACTAGTATGGTATTAAAAATATAGCTAAAAACCCACATAAAGTCTACGTATCAGTTTCAACAAACTGAAATTTTTTTTATAAATTTTTTTTTTTTGAGATCGTAGCTAAAATTTATTTAAATCTTCTAATTTTATTTTAATGTAATTGAGTCCTTTAAATTTCAAATTTATTCAATTTTATCATTCCATCCAATTTTGTTAAAACTGCCATTAAGTATGATTATATATATAGGGAAAGAGAGGGAAAGGGAGAGACTTAAAATCTAAGGATGAAATCCCTTAAGCTTTGTTTGGTTAGGAGGATAGAAATGTGAGATTAAAAAAAAAAAAATTATTTTTCATCATGTGTATTTAATAGAAAAGATGGAAAAAGTAAAATGATAGAAAGAAAATTATTATTGTGTCCTTATACTAAAAGTAAAAGGATGGACCTGTAGAAATAATTTCGTACTTTTTTTTTTCTTAAACCCAATTTCTTTCGACTTTTATTCATAATTTGGAAGGAAAATAAATTCTCGACCTAAGTGAAAAATAATATTTTCTATCACTTTTCCTTTCCCTATTTTCTCTCTCTCTCTTTTTCAATCTAACTAAGCATAGCATTAGGTAGGCGGCTACACTCTTACTAATTATTAGGTAACTGGCATGTTAGCCGCCCATGCGAATGTGGAAATTCAACAAGATAGACCTTATTGCAACAAAAATTGAAAATAAATTGAAGTTACATCATGTCACAAAAATGATTGTCCCCATTCAAAAAAAAAATTTTTGATTGTAATTTTTTTTTTTTAACTCCCAATCACTCTCAAAAACCTCATCTACAACCAATACCAAACACAAATGGAATCCAGAGGACTTAAAAGCCAATCACCTCAACCAAACACATCAAAATAAAAATAAAACCAAGAATCTAAATCCCCCCCCCCCCCCCCTTCTTCCTCCAATAAAAAAAAAAAATCAGGACATATGCATACTACAATCTTTTCTATTCTCTCCTTGTTTTCCTCCCCTCTTTACACCTATTGAACCCATTTTGTCCATAGCTACTACAAAAGATTGAAAAAACTTTTGCTTATCCTGTGCCAAAGCTTGAACAAGTGGTTTGGTCCTTGGGTCCAAAAATAAAGCTTGGTCTGTGGCTAGTAAGCCTAGTTTAGCAACTAAATTGCTATAGTAAGCATGGTCAAACACGAATGGGGTGGTAACATCAAATGGTGCAACAATGTCATTATTGCCACCATAACGTGGGCATGACATTTTCAGTGCCTTTAGGAGCCTTGGATCAATGGCTGGGTCAGGCTTCTTAGTGCCACGATAGTCATAGAGCCTGCTTACAAAATTCTGACAGTGAGCAAAGCCAATTGTATGTGCACCCGAGAGGACTACTAGGTCATTTGGTGTTAGCCCTTTTGAGCTGAAGAGTTTCAGTAACTCATCAATGGTGGAATTTGAGCGTGGGATATTGGATGCTACTCTTGATGCCATTGATATTCTTCCATCCCACCTTCCTTTCTTCACTTGGTAATAAGGACCCCCTGCCTGCACCAACCATGAATTTGATTTCATATTATTGTTATTTTTTTTATTAGAGAAAGTCTATAAATAAAAATAAATAAATAAATAAATAAAGATTAAAAATTTCACAATTACTAATGTGATAGAGTGTTAGCCGCAGCTAAAAAGTTATGTAAGTTTATATAAAAACCAATAAAAACTTACAAACATAACTGTTGAACAAATTTATATTTTGATTTTTTTTTTTTTCCATGTACCCTATCTCTTTTTATTAAGAAAAGAGTACTCTAGAACATGTTGTTTATGGCAAAAATAATTAAATGCTATGGTGCTCATGTGCTCACCATTGAATTGGAGATCAAGCCACCTGACCGACAAAAATTTGGTCTAAAAGATGCAGAGTAGATCAGCCAGACTAGGCCAGGCCTAGTAAAGGTTAGCCCAAACTTAAGAATGCGTTTGTAAAGCTTTTTATAAATTGTTTATTGTTATATATATATATATATATATTTAATGTATACTTGTATTTTTACGCAATAAAATAGATATGCTGATATTTGTTCAAAAACTAAATAAATACACTGAAGTTTATCCAAATGCACCCAAGCAGAGTATTACGTTAGGTTAGGCTGAGCAAAGGCGAACAAGAATGCAGGTTCAAACTTTTATTTTTAGACCAAGATTTGAAATCAATTAATATTCAAAAACCAAACAAGACCATATTTTTAGTTATAAAACTGCACCACAGAGGGCAAATTAAATTAAACTGATTGGGGTTAGAAATTGTCAAGAATTTTGTAGTTTAATTGGTTAACACTTACTAGTATTTTTAATGATAACAGGGATTTAAATCTTCGGTTTCGTGTTGTAACTATCAAATTTATAATTTAAAAAAAAAAAAAAAACCGATTGGGTCAGAAGCCCAAGTGGACAAAGGTTGGCAACTTAGCTTACTTTTATGAAATAATTTTGTCCTGTGGGTATGCTGCTGCATTTATTTACTAATACTAGAATAATGAGACGAATCAGTAGTATTTTAATACCAATTAAGATGGGCTGGCCTGACCTCTATTACTATTATATTTGTTTTTTTCGAGAATCTGACCCGTTCCTAAGGCCGAAATAATTTATCTTGACTTTTCATAAGGCCTGACATTCACTGATTTGGAGACCCAAGATGTTATAACTTATAACCAAGATCACTGTAGGACAAACACCTATTAAGGACAATTATTTTTTGGTAGCTATTATAAGGACAAATTAGGCACATGGAAATGTCCATAAATCCAGTTTTAATTTTCCTTGTTTTACAGATAAGGACTAAACAACCCTAGCTTAATCTTTCTACTTTGGAAGTATCATCCATATCTGAAAATAAATATATTAACAATGATTGACAAAAATATCTAGTTTCTTTAATATGTTATTGTTACATATGTATGACATGAAAAAAGAAATGCAAGAGATATTGCTCTATTGCCTTGCAATGTTTTCTACATTGAAGGACATATATATACATATATAAAGTTAATGATATAGACCCTAAAATAGACAATGCCAAGTCTTCTTAAGGTTTTTCTCTATGAATGAGAAGAACTTATAATTAGTTGATCAAATTGCTTTGCGCGGTAGAGAAGAATTATCTATTTGAATTTGAATCCATGTTTACTATTTCAGTATTTCCTGAGCAAGTAATCAACATTGCAAAGAGGGCTTTCTTTTTCCCGTATAGAGCACAGGGTACCCGTGCATGTTTAACGGTGGCTTTTCTTAGACCAACTCACTGATGTTTGTTACCACCACCGACATTTTGGAGTCAAATTGCCAATGCCTTTTAAGCAATTAGTGATTACTTTACTAGTATTTTAACTATTCAACTACATGAAAAAGGGTAAAAAATAACATTAAAAATCAGATTCAAGTTATGGGGTTGGGACTTGTGGCTTGCACGAGACTGATCACTATGCTACTTTGAGCAGAGAAGGACTAAGGAGGTGAAAAGAAAAGAGGCACTGACCAAATGTACAAAGTCTCTGGCTGCAATTGCTAGAATGTCTGCACATGACACAACACCGGGGCACTTGCTCTCCACCAAAGCTTTGGCCTTACTTATGGTCTCAAACCCCTCCACTCTTAAGTCCTTGTTATCCTGAGCATTCCTTTCTGCCAACATTTTGCTTCCCGGCTTCGATGATATCAATATTGATCCATCACATCCCTTAATTCACCAATATTAATTGCACAAATTAAAAATAAATAAATAAATAAAAAGAACTTCAAAATATGTTAAATAAAATCATAAATATGCATTATCGAATACCAATATCTAATTAAGATGGTGCATTTTGGATAAGTAGACCGGGGGGGGGGGGGGGGTTTGAACTTCGAATCAGAGAAATTAGACACCACAAAAAATGTCATTACTGTCGGGCTATCACTTGAAAACTCATGCTAATAAGTTGATATGTTATGATATGCTAACATGGAGATGCATGCAAAGGCAATTGCTTGTGTGGAATTGTTATTACTTCTACAAAGCAGTCGTGGAAGAAAAGGCGAATGGTGGCAGGCCCGGAGACTGGTGATTCTTTGAACTGTCGGCTGGTGATGGACCCAATGAGTTGCTCGAGTTGAGGGCATGATTTGGTGTAGTAGTCAACTGAGAATTGGCGAGTGGTATTGGTTGGTTTGGCTAGACAATTTGAGGAATGAAGGGTAAGCAAGAAAATGATGAGCAAACAAGTGAAAACAAGCATGGAAGAAGAAGAAGATGAAGAAGAAGGGACAGGCATGGTTTGGACAATGGGGCAGCTTAGGACAAAGGAGGAATAGTGGTTAGTTGGAGGAGAATATAAAAAGTACAGACCATGAGTAAAAGTTAGTTGTGGGGCAAATTGTCATGTAGAAAATTAGTGAGAACCAAGACCCGTGAAGGCCAAAATATGAAATAAATAAAATAATGCTGGAGAGAGAGATGCTGTTGTGTTGGACCAAAGAGGGGGCGAAGACTGAAGAGTAACATAGGGATCATGATGGTGGAAATTGAGCAAGAGACAAATTAAAGAGTGTCTATTGGAATTATTGAAATCACATTTAAGAGGATTGGATCCCAACTGCTATGGCTTAACCTGTGGTCTCACTTTGTACGTAGCATAAAGTTTTATATATACACACACACATCAAGTTATTATTTGTAAAGCATAAAGTGCCACATTTAAAACAGGACAGGATTTTTATTCAACAAATAATATATATGTAGTTTGATATGTGGTGCTTTTAGGCAAAAAGAAATACAGTGTCTAGCATCTAGATTCTTCTTGTCACATTACAAAATTTTATTTAGGATGCAAAATAACCATTCACGGGTATCACCAATCATTGTGAAAATTGAAATTTTTAAGAATTTAACTTAATTCTTAGAATTTATGAGATGCAAAAAATTGAGAAAAAATTGCACAAATAAACAGTCACACAACACAAACATTTATGTGATTCAATAGTGTGCCTACCTTCATGAAGTTGCAACAATTTCATTATATAAGGAAAAAAAATATATAGAGGCAGTTGTACAGTAGTACAATTTTCAATGCATTGAACCTTAATTAATATGGAGCAACAGTACATATAATTTCAAAAAAAAAAGATCCAAAATGGGCTCAAAACAGGTCCAAAAGTCAGAGTGCTCGTAATAAATTAAACTTTAGAAAATCTCTCATCTAAAACGTAGCACTTCCAAGTTGGGTTAGACAAATAGGATCATACAAAAATTCAAACTCCCAACAGAATTCAACTTCGATTATTCTTGATTGAAGAACAAAATATCATCCACTGATTAGCTAGTCGCTATATATTTAACCGCGTTATTTCATTTTTATCTTTTTACCCGACCAAAAGAAAAAAGCTTGATCAAAGTAAAGGACAGTAATAATAGTTTGAACTTTTAACTTAAAAGAGCACTTTGCGAGGTCCACAAACAGATTAAAAGGCGGTGAAGAATACAGTTGATCATGATTGCAAAACTAGAAGGCAGAGGTGAGATGGAGTGAACCCACAGTGACATCCCACGCAGAAGTTCTTAAATGCAGGCACGTGCAACGGGGGACCTTACCAGTCACCAATTAATAAATGGCATATATGTGGAAAATCCATAGCTTTTTAATTTCTCCTTTTTAAGTCAGTAATAAAGTGATCCAAGCTTTTTGTTGTGAGCACAGTATTAAGAGCCGGTGGTGGATCATGTTACTCTTTCATTCCCAGCATTAATTGGTAAGGACTAGGTTTATAGACCTGAAAAAGAAAAACATTAGTAATGCAATTCCGAACTGCAAAGCCCTTCTAGTGGCAACTGACAACCTATTTTTCATTTAAAAAATAAAAAATGGCTACTTTTTTTTTTGGGGATTGCAAAATACAGGAAGTACCTCTGATTTTTGAGATAATATCGACTAGGTTTAAGACATTTCTTAAATTGACTAATTCAACCCCTAAACACACATGATGAGTAATGCCATTAATCACTCTTAACTCTTTGTTTTGACTATTTGATTGATAAATGATGTTACAACTAACTATGTTAAGGCTAGTCAAATCATTATAGCAAACACTGACAAATTTTATAACTGTTTATTTGTATTTAGGGACTAAGTTAGTCAATTTTGAAATATTTTGGACTTGATTTTTACTACCCCAAACCTTAAGGATAATTCCTGTATTTTACCCTTTTTATACTAAAAATAATAGATATGTAATTTTTATAAATGAGACTAAACAATGGACAAAAGGGTTAAGAGTCTTATCACTCAACTACTTGGAGTATCTTGGTATTTTCAATGGAAACATGCAAAAGTCAAACCCCATCCCAACTATCGAATTATATAGAAATAGAAAGAAGACAAAAGAAAGGCACCTCTAAGTTTCTAACCACCCTGCTCCAAGTATAATGACAAGGCAAATGAGTAGTATGGTTACGATTAGTATGATTACTTTGAGGAAGGGGCAAGAAAAGAATCGCCACCAAGTTATAGGTCTAGAAACCATATGATAACTCTAAAGTTCTACACACTAAAATAAGTCCGAAGTTGAATTACAATTGCAGGAACAAGTTAGGCACCCCATACCACCCAACCGTAGATGGCCTTCATTATCTTTATTGGATAGTGGTAGAGAGGCGTTTACCTAATGGGCCTATGTGAACTTGCACTAGTATCTAAGTCCTAAGGTTTATTTATGGGTCATATGAAAGACAACCAAACATTTGTGTATCCTAACAATCAAGTATGTGAGCTTGTGAACAAGTAAGCATGTGATCATCCAAGCATGTGAACCTGTGATCATCCAAGCATGTGACTATGTTACTATGTGAACATGTGATCATTCAAGCATGTGAGCATGTTAATATGTGAACATGTACGCATGTGACCATCCAAGCAAGTATGTGAACATGTGAAGTCTTCCTTTATTATATACTTAATTAATTTACTCAAGTTAAATCTTGTCTTGTTAAGAAGTGGTCTTTCATGCTTGATGATTCATTAATGTTCATTTAAATTCAAACCGTAAAGACTTCTAGGAAATGTATGATCTTCAATTATCCTCCAAATATTTCCTTATTTGACTCATTGATTTAAATTCAAATTTAATTCTATCATTAAATTTTAATTAGGTTGCTTTATGGGGATTATTCAATTTGACTTATTTATTTAAGTTTAATTGATTATAATCTTATAGAGATTTTTAAACGTAATTGATTATGTCATGGAAGTATTCTATTTTTATTTTCACTAGTATGTAACTCGCATTACCACATAGGAATGGTTAATTGTAGTGATGCTATTTGTAAGCACACGATTTGCGTGGAACCGCAGTTGGGTTGGGTTCGCACGTAAATGGGCCCATACAATATCATTTGTAGAGAGTGGGATCGAAAGGCTAAGTCATGTTTGCCCGGCTGTGGATTTCTTAAGATATTTATGCATGGTTCCAATTTCTTTTCCTTTGAAGCACCTTCCCTTTTTCCGTAGGACTGGAGGCCCCTTCTTTAGGTTACATATTTTTTTCTTTTATACTCGCATGCATTCAATTTCCTTCGTCCACGTGTAGGGTCGACCCTTTCAAGACTGATACTTGTCCCATCAGTTTTAGACCTGAGCTGTTGGGGAGTGGTTAAGTAGGCTAAAGGAACACGACTCTGTGAGAGGCAAAGCTCTGTCTAGGACAGGTAGTATGGGCAGCCTTTCCTAGATATTTCAGATTTCTTACAAGATTATCCCTATGCCACTTTTGCCCCTTTCCTTAATGCGGTTCTGGGCCAGCCGAGGGCTATACCCTCCTCGGCGGCCTCTCTGGCACATGGATGCTTTGCGTTATTGGGCTTGGACTACTATCTTCTTCGGCTTGGGCCTTAAGTCTTCCTGTGAACAGGTGGATCTGGTCCATCCGTTGTCGGGCCCCACAATAGCCCCTCAAAACCATGCTGTCCGACTCCTTAGTTGGATAGGAGGGTTTTGATAATACCCTCATTAAATTCGGCCCTTGATCAACGTCGGCGACTTTTCACCTCCCCAAGGAATGTGCCGGTCCACGAGATGTTTCCCTCGATTTGTGCGTGATGCGTTTATACCGTTCGGTTATTCGTAGTGTGCTTTTAATATCTTCCTTTTACGAGGCCCCCCAAATCTTACGGTTACTGATAACGTGGGGGAATGGAATGAATGCGCATTTATTCGTAGATTTCCTTGAGGATCAGAGCGGGTTACGTGCCCCTGCTTTACTCCCTTATATAAAGAGAGAGATCCAGAGGTGATTCTCGCATATCTGAATCCCTCAGGCCCTTCTTGTGGTTTATTCCTTCCATTTGGTTACTCCTAATCCAATAACACATCCACCATAGTAGTCGGCCATGAATGAATCCTTCATTTCCCAGAAACGCCATGCCCTAACAAAACTTGAGATGGCTCGGTCAGGACAAGGATGGCGGAGACTCAAGATTTGTCTCCCCATTCTTTTAGCCAAAATCCGAAGCAGGGACTCGTCACACCTTACTTCCGGTGTGACTGGGTCGGAAACTTCCCTTGTCATCTCCATCCACTCTCTCATGAGCATACCTAATACGGCTCCCCTTCTCCCTCTTTTGCTCCTTTTACTTTCTTTTCATTGCTTCCCTCTTCTTCTCCTCCTTCCCACTCATGTCCTCCATCTTCTTTTTCCCTTGCATTCTTCAGTGACAAGAGCTTGCTGGAGTGCTTCCATGTCTTCTAATTCTTCTTCCTTCTCCTCCATTATTTTTGTATAAGGATCTTCTCCTGATATGAACAGTTCTGAGGCGTAGATTTCAGAGAGACTTTGAAGGCGAGTTCAGAAGACACTTGATGGTTTACTTATTTATGTTACGGATGTTGTTACTGTTTTAGCAGTTCATTTTTTTGTATAGGCTTGCTTAAGCCCTTCCTTGTATGTTGTAACAATTTTTCATATTAATAAAAGTGATTGTTACTCTATTTCGTATGTCTTGTCTATATATTTTAACAAATGTGAAAGCGCTGCTCGGCATAATAGTATAGCATTTGAGTCAATAATAACTAAGACCAAGGTAATCGTTCCTAAAAAGATGCCACGATAACTTTAACAAGATTATTATTCAACATAACAATCCGACCAGTGAGGAGTGAGACTTATCTTAAAATTAGCCGTGATGGGCGTTAAATGCTCGATAAGGTGTAAGAAGTAGTTATCCGAGGACGAGTTACCCACCGGATGGATGGCCTCCTTAGGTTGGCAATCATTAGGTCGTTCTGCCATCTCCATGATACGCGAGCCTTAACCTTTTCCAGTATTTAAGCCGAGAAATCTCTTCATTCGGGCAGTTGACTTCCCAAGCAGCCTGAGTCCGAGGACTTTGCAAAACCTGGGTTTTGTTCAGGACGTATGCGTTTTATCTTATGTACTTGATTTTTTCCCAGAGGCTTGAGTCCGAGACTTTGGTTTTTATCGATACTGGGTTTTCCCTTTTAGCTTGGGTCCGAGGACCATGCAAGCCTTAGGTTCTGGCCAAGACCAATGTCTGCACTAGTACTTGGTTTTCCCTTTTAGCCTGAGTCCGAGGACCATGCAAGCCTTAGGTTCTATCCAAGACCGATGTCTGCATCAGTACTTGGTTTCCCCTATCTTTGAGCATTTCCCGAGGTGCCCAACAGTGATTGTCCTCGGCCATGGCCGCTGTTCGGCGTCGGCCAAAGTACCTGGGCCCTTTACACAAAGCGGCCCCGGGGCCACGAATCCACCTAGCCCATGAATTAAGAGATATTTCTGCAACTTCCAGCCACGTGGTACTCTTTGATGTCACGATGACCGAAGTGCGCCTTTACGAGGCTCTTTAATCTTGTGGTTGCAGTTGATGTTGGAAGTTGAGACAGGACTGTTTTGTCTGTAGCGTTTCTCGGGACGCCACATGAGTTAACTGCCATCACCTTGTCTTTTCCAATAAATGGGAAGGAGAGAAAGTTGCTTTATATACGCACAAATCCTTCAGATTTTCTCCCACATCACAGCTTCCATATCCGGAATTCTCCCTTCTTGGCATAACATGTTGAAAGTGAGGGTTGGGAAGAAAGAAATGTCTCCGCCGCAGAAGCGTCGTGTCTTCATGAGGCTTATAACAGTAAGGTATGGGCACAGGAAGCACAAGTTCAGGAGAGTTTTCCATCTTCACCGAGGGAGAACGGCGTCTCTCCCTCTTTTAGCCAAAATCCGAAGCAGGTTTTGTTCATGCCAACACTTTGGTATGGCAGAAGAAGGGTTTTCCTCCATCAGCGCCTCTGCTTTGCGGCAGGTGTATATTTAGAGAAAGCCCCATCACCTTCAACTCCCTGCACCTTTTCTTCAACGGTGTCAGGTTCAAGTTGGGTCTCTTTGGCTGCCTGAGTTATGGGCATGTAAGGGTGCGGGGGAAGAATAAGGTCTCGGAGCTGTAGCCAACCTTTCCTCCGACATACCTCCTCGGCTTTCTCCAGCTTTCTTGTATTTTCTTTTCTTGCTTATGTAGTAAGCTTTGACGTGGGCTGATTCCAGCTTTTCATTTGTACACTGTACTATTTCTTCATCGTAATAAAAATGAAAATTGATTTACATGTTTTAAGCGTTGATCTAATGGGCAACACGACTTTGTGAACGAATGTGCCCTATGTATGTGTTGCTTTGAGAATATTTGTGATAAAGCTACTTCGAAGCATAATCTAATCGAATCTCATCTGTCAGCACTATCAAGCATCATACCGATAATTTGTAATGAATCAAACTTAAGAAACTAACCGGGATATTAGTTGGACATTCTGTGATAAGCGCGTGAATGTCGTCCAAGGCTGATGATTTATAAATAATCCATCCGAGCAGTCGACTGGGAGTTAGGGAGCTCCAATGGCGCTTTTGTGTAGTTGGTTTCCCCCTATGATTCTTTTTAAGTAGTTGGTTTCCCCAGAGGCTTGGGTCCGAGGACCATGCAAGGCCTTGGTTCTGTCCAAAACTTGTGTGATTCTTTTTAAGTAGTTGGTTTCCCCGGAGGCTTGGGTCCGAGGACCATGCAAGGCCTTGGTTCTGTCCAAAACTTGTCTGATTCTTTTTAAGTAGTTGGTTTCCCCAGAGGCTTGGGTCCGAGGACCATGCAAGGTCTTGGTTTTGTCCAAAACTTGTCTGATTCTTTTTAAGTAGTTGGTTTCCCCAGAGGCTTGGGTCCGAGGACCATGCAGGGCCTTGGTTCTGTCCAAAACTTGTCTGATTCTTTTTAAGTAGTTGGTTTCCCCAGAGGCTTGGGTCCGAGGACCATGCAGGGCCTTGGTTCTGTCCAAAACTTGTCTGATTCTTTTTAAGTAGTTGGTTTCCCCAGAGGCTTGGGTCCGAGGACCATGCAAGGCCTTGGTTCTGTCCAAAACTTGTTTGATTCTTTTTAAGTAGTTGGTTTCCCCAGAGGCTTGGGTCCGAGGACCATGCAAGGCCTTGGTTCTGTCCAAAACTTGTCTGATTCTTTTTAAGTAGTTGGTTTCCCCAGAGGCTTGGGTCCGAGGACCATGCAAGGCCTTGGTTCTGTCCAAAACTTGTCTGATTCTTTTTAAGTAGTTGGTTTCCCCAGAGGCTTGGGTCCGAGGACCATGCAAGGCCTTGGTTCTGTCCAAAACTTGTCTGATTCTTTTTAAGTAGTTGGTTTCCCCAGAGGCTTGGGTCCGAGGACCATGCAAGGCCTTGGTTCTGTCCAAAACTTGTCTGATTCTTTTTAAGTAGTTGGTTTCCCCAGAGGCTTGGGTCCGAGGACCATGCAAGGTCTTGGTTCTGTCCAAAACTTGTCTGATTCTTTTTAAGTAGTTGGTTTCCCCAGAGGCTTGGGTCCGAGGACCATGCAAGGCCTTGGTTCTGTCCAAAACTTATCTGATTCTTCTTCCGAAGGTTTTGCTCCTCGAATAAGGTGGAAGAAGTCGGCCTGATGTTTGAAGCCCCCAAGCTTGCCCATGTCGTTGACACCGTGGAACGTAGCCCCTAGCAGGAGCCTATGTTGGGAATAACAACAATGCGTCGCCGGTGATACGGGCATCCTCATAATCTCTTGTTCGACAGAAACTCAACCTCGCCACCGCTCGAGCTAACACGCAAGCCATCCCCACAGACGGCGCCAATTGTAAGCACACGATTTGCGTGGAACCGCAGTTGGGTTGGGTTCGCACGTAAATGGGCCCATACAATATCATTTGTAGAGAGTGGGATCGAAAGGCTAAGTCATGTTTGCCCGGCTGTGGATTTCTTAAGATATTTATGCATGGTTCCAATTTCTTTTCCTTTGAAGCACCTCCCCTTTTTCCGTAGGACTGGAGGCCCCTTCTTTAGGTTACATATTTTTTTCTTTTATACTCGCATGCATTCAATTTCCTTCGTCCACGTGTAGGGTCGACCCTTTCAAGACTGATACTTGTCCCATCAGTTTTAGACCTGAGCTGTTGGGGAGTGGTTAAGTAGGCTAAAGGAACACGACTCTGTGAGAGGCAAAGCTCTGTCTAGGACAGGTAGTATGGGCAGCCTTTCCTAGATATTTCAGATTTCTTACAAGATTATCCCTATGCCACTTTTGCCCCTTTCCTTAATGCGGTTCTGGGCCAGCCGAGGGCTATACCCTCCTCGGCGGCCTCTCTGGCACATGGATGCTTTGCGTTATTGGGCTTGGACTACTATCTTCTTCAGCTTGGGCCTTAAGTCTTCCTGTGAACAGGTGGATCTGGTCCATCCGTTGTCGGGCCCCACACTATTGATCAACTTTTTTTTTTTTGGGGGGGGGGGGGTGTTATCACACGGAGGATAGAATTATATAAAACAATGATAAAAAAAAACAAATGCATTTTAATATTTAAGTGATGCTATTGGTTTTTTTTTTTTTTTTTTTTTTTTTGGGTTTATCATGTGGAGGATATCATTAGATAAAACAATGAATAAAAAAAAGAGAATATTACATTTTATAATTTAAGAAATATAAAGGGACGTTAATATATAAAGGAAAAAGCAAAGGATATTGCACGGGCATAAAAGCTGGATGGATTTCACTTATACGCTAGAGCCCACAATCACGATCCTTAACAATAATATCACGATACCCATTATTAGGGTTAAAATCACCCACAATAAGACCAGCAATATCTGAGGCAGTAGGAAGATTATATTGTGAATAACGATTGGTATGGCAATTGATGAGACGCAATCTCACATCTGCGGTATTACATTCAGTGTAGCGATCCTTGGCCTTTCTGAAAACCTTAACCAAAGCATTTTTTTCATTAAGCATATGTATTAGAAAGTTAATAATTTTAGGATCAATGCCATCATTTTCTTTATCAGATGAAACCGACCTTATCCTATGTTGCACTTCATTCTCTGTATCAAATATGTAAAGTTGAGCAAATTTTGGTTCTGATCCTTCAACTGGTAACAAAGAGCCAATCCGATGATGATTCTGTCCATTTAACCTGAAGACATAAGGACCATTTCCATCATTTACAGTTTTGTCAACCTTTCCACCCATTGACATTATTGCAAACATTGCATTATATTGCCGACGGTTGTTGTGGAAATGCACAAATGAAGAGCCACTATTATTCAGCAATTCTTCAAGAACTGGAGGTGCTCATTTTAATAAAGGTAAATAAATTAGTCCTTCCGAACAGCACAACGAAAACTTTGGTTGTGATGGTCTTCTTGACTTGACATTCCTCTCTTCATACCATAGAATAGCCCCACAACTCTCAGATGTTTGTGTTGGTTTGCCAAAATTCTATGGTTCAGTAAATTTAACTGTTAGAAGTAACAATATTGAATGGGAGTTAGATAGCGTGAACAACAATGTAAAATATAATTATTTTATTTTATTTTATTTTTGAGAACGAAAGGTTTAATCATTCATTGATATGTAAAGAATCTTGGTACAAAGCATCCGCCGCTAGCGGTGGAGTATCTTCTATCCAGTATATATCATCAATTATATTCCTAGCATATTTAGCTAATGAGTGAGCCACCATATTTCCTCCTCTTTTCACCTAGCTAAAAGACAACCTGCAATCCCTTAATATTACACCTAATATCCTCATAAATGTGGCCTAGCAGGGAGCTGTTTGCTGCTGGAGATGAAATTGCTCTAATGACATTTAGACTATCCCCTTCAATGATTAGCCTAGAAAAAACCTGCTTCCATGGAAAATTCAATAGATTTTCGGCATGCCAGAACCTCTGCTTCTTTGCTGCTGTTCACATAGGGACCTTTAGCTGACATTCCAGCTATAACCTCACCATTTGTGTTCCTAATTATTGCTCCAAACCCCGAACATTGTAGGTCCGAAAAAATTGCAGCATCAAAGTTTAATTTGTACTCATTTGGAGGTGGAGTCTGCCATATGATTCTGCTTGGTACTGCATTTGAAGTTGCAAGATTTTCTTGGGCGTTCTTATATTCCTCAAGATATTCTGCAACTCGTTTATTTAGCCAACCTAGATCCTTTAGTTGTCCTTCGTGCACTACAACATTTCTCTGATTCCATATGATCCATGCTTGAACAAGGAAGAGCTCAATCTTTGGCTTAGCTAACCTGTTCTATAAACTTTCAAACAATTGCATGAAATCCAAGCAATTAGTGGAACATTTATGCAGAGAAGTGAGCCTCCTGTGCAGCTTCGCATTCCTAAATGGCATGAATGGCAGTCTTGATAGCTCTTTTGCAGCAATGGCAATTCTCATCTGATATGAGCTTTCGTTTAGTAAGATTCATCCCTGTTGGAAGGAGTGGCAAGCTCTCCAACAAAATACCTTCAATTTGCTAGGAACTCTCATTTTCCATAACGATTTCCAAATTTGCTACCCCTCTGTCCCCCTTGAACACTCAGCCCAGTTTTCATTCCTCAAAACCTTCCTAGCTAGATGATAACCTGGCCGAACAGAATAGGCTCCATTTTTATTATGCAACCAAAAAATGGAGTCAGCTACATGTCTTTGACTCAATGGAATTCTGCAAATAGCTTTAGCATCGTCCCTGTGAAAGCTTGCCATGATTATGTCTCGTCTCCACCACTGTAAATCCAGATCAATAAGGTCCAAAACCATCCATTCCTCCCCCTCCTCTGCCACTGGATGCAGAATTTTGTTTGAAGGATAGTCTAGAATCCATTTGTCCTTACTTACCCGAATAGCTTCTCCATTCCCCACTCTCCAGCAGCAGCCACTCCTCAGAATTGGCATGGCAGACAATGCTTTTCCACATAAACGAGCTGTTGGGTGAATCAGCTGCATCTAGGAATTGGCATCAAGGGAAATATCTAGCTTTAAAACATTTATAAAGAAGAGAATCTTGCTCATGTATCATTCTCCACCCTTGTTTGCCTAGCATTGCAAGATTGAATAACCTTAAATCTTGAAATCTCATCCCACCTTCATTTTTTGGCTGAGAAAGACTATCCCAACTTTACCAATGAATTTTCCTTTCATTTCCAACTTGACCTCACCAAAATTTAGCACATAAAGCATTTAATTCATCACATAGTGTCACAAGTAATTGAAACACCCCCATAGTGTAAGTAGGGATAGCTTGAGTAATAGTTTTTATGAGTATTTCCTTCCCTGCCCTAGACAGAATACTGCTTTTCCATCCTTGCAATTTTTTCCAAACTCGATCCTTTAAATAGGAAAAAGTTTGGTACTTTGCCGTTCCCACCAGGGTAGGTAACCCCAGATATGTTTCAAAGTGCTCCACCTCTTTCCCCTAATGCCAATACAATCCTTGCTCTTTAGCTGGCTTGAGTGTTGCTGCTAAAATACAACAATGATTTTTCCATGTTAATACATTGTTTTGATGCATCAACATATGTTTTCAAAGCCTCATTGATGACCTCATCCTCCCCAAAAGTAGCTCGACAAAACAAGATGGAGTCATCTGCAAACATTAAATTTGTAATTGATGGCGCCCTTCTACATATAGAAACACATTTGATGCGGCCTTCTATTTCTGCCCTTGATAGTAGTGAATTGAAGCCTTTTGCACACAAAAAGAATAGGTATGGTGAAAGGGGATTACCCCGATGGATTCCCCTAGACGATTTGATGTTACCATAGGGTTTTCCGTTAATAAGGACAAAAAAGGAAGGTGTAGTTACACACCCTATCACCTAATTAATCCATGCTTCTAGGAAACCCAACTTGGTCATTATACCCTTCAAGAATGGTCATTCAACCCTATCATACGCCTTGCTAATATCAAGCTTCAGTGCAAGAGAGCCTTTTTTGCATTTCTTCCTAGAATGCATAATGTGTAATAATTCATATGCCACCAACACATTATCAATTATGAGATGACTTGGAACAAATGCACTTTGAGTAAATGAGATAATATTTGGGAGGATCCATTTCAACCTGTTAGCCAACACCTTAGAAATAATTTTGTAAATGACATTACACAGACTAAGGGGTTGAAAATCAGACATTTTCTTAGGTGATTTTACTTTAGGAACCAACACAATATTAGTGTGGTTAATTTTAGGGACCATGAGACCTGAATTCAGATAATCCAAAACAGCAACAATTACACTATCACCCAGAACATGCCAAAATTTTTGATAAAAGAGTGCATTCATACCACTAGGTCCAGGTGCCTTTGTTGGTCCCATTTGAAACAACGTTGTCTTGATTTCATTAGTAGTGAACTCACTAGACAGTATCTATTGCATGTCTGGGGTTACCTTGTGCAGCACCGTGTTGAGGCACTCATCCATTTAAGAGCATGCACCTGCATTAAACAAACTATCAAAGTAGTTAGTTGCTACCTCAGCAATATCTTCCTTCTCTTCCACCCAGTTGCCATCCATGTTTTTAATTTCCTATGTGTGATTTCTCCTCCTTCTCTATGAAGCTTTAGCATGAATTTTTTTTTGTATTTTTATCTCCATGCTTTAGCCAAGAAATTCTAGACTTTTGAGCCCAATAAATCTCCTGTTTCATCAGTAGGTCATCCAATGTCTTGCTTACTTCTAAAAATTCTGCTTTTGACTCCTCAGTGATCTCCTTAGCATTCAACACCTCTAATTTCTTTTGAAGCTACTTGATCTCTTCAATGTTCAGCCTTGTTTTAGACAGCCTCGAGGTCCTTAAATTCTCCCCACAAACCTGTATCTTCTATTTTATAATCTCCAACCCGTGCCCATCATTTACATTAGCATCCCATGTGCTTTGAACTACCTCTTCACAATCCTCCCATAATAGCCAAGCTTCTTCAAATTTAAATCCTCGCCCTCTCTACATGCTACTCTTCCTATATTGGTCTATTTGAAGAACAATTGGGAGATGATCTGATTCATGGGGGGGTAAGTGAGTTACTAACCTAAGCTGGAATTCGTTTGTCCACTCCATTGTTGCTACTACTCTGTCTAAACGGAGTTTTGTATTTGCCTCACTTGGTCTCTTATTGTTCTAGGTAAACGAATAGCATTTAAACCCCAAATCCTTAAGCGGGCACCCTTCCAAGGCTTCACAGAATGCATCAATGTGGTTCAATTGAGGTGGTCGTTTGCTAAGCTTCTCGGTAGAATGAAGTATGGCGTTGAAGTCTCCAATACACATCCAAGGACCACACATAAAAGATTTGAGATGACCCAATAGCTCCCAAGACTTATTTCTTTGACTCACTTTTGGCTAGCCATAAAAACATGTCAGCCACCATTCAAACCCATCTTCTTCTTTAACTTTCACAAGAATAAGGTTAGCTGTAAAATTTATTAACTCTATCTGCACTTCATTCTTCCATATCAGAGCTAAACCTCCACCTGAATCAGGCTTCTTTACAATAATCCTATTTGGGAAAGGTAACTCACCATGTAGGTTATCAAAACCTTCTTTATCTAGCCATGACTTCATAAGAAAACATACATTGGGAGCTTGTTCCCTCACAATTTTATAAAGGTTTCGACCTATTTAAGAGTTCCCAAGCCCTTGGCATTTCTAGCTTTGAAACCTCATTGCTCCCGGCAAGGGTGGCAATCCACCCTCGCCAATATATCATTAAAATTCTGAACCACCTTCTCACGCTTCGCTTTCTATGCTTCCTCTTCATCACACTGTATGGAAAGGTTAGTATTATGTGTACTAACTAACTTTCCTAGCAATGACACGTCGACTGCCTTAATAACATTCCCAAGCCCACAATCCATTCTCACAATTCTAGTCCATGTGGACTTAGGCTTAAAGAATTTTAGCCCACTCGGCTCACCACCTTGCATGTCTTTTGGACTCTCAGAGATTGAATTTAATTTTTTAGCAACCTCATCCACGATTATAAGGCCTTGCATATCTTTATAGATCTCAAAGTTTGAATTTAAATTGACGATATCCTCATCCATGATTATAGGGCCTGGCATATCTTTAGGAATCTCATAGTTTGAATTTAAATTGTCTGTATCCTAATCCACGATTATAGGAATAGACTTTCCCTCCTGAACATTCTTTGCATCTTCATTCTCAGAACAGACCTACTGGCATGGAGAGGCACATTAGAGTACTTGAATGCTTCTAGCCAGAATCTTATTAAAAATAGGAGTGTATGGGTTTGTTCGGATTAATATGGAATTCTTGCCCCGCGCTCATTCTATATTTGCTCCCTGGTTAATGATAGTAGGCACAATTCAAATAATCTATGTAGCTTCAGCATCTCCTGGTCAACGTAATTTTAAAAAAAAGAATAGCCTATTCCTCCGTATCTCATATGGGTTTCATAATTATAGGAATGAGATTACCACTTAAAAAATATTTTCTTATTTTCTTTTGTTTACACATGATTCTTGATTAAGCTGTACATCACACGGGCATAATACTAGTGTATATATATATATATATATATATATAGAGAGAGAGAGAGAGAGAGGGGGGGGGGGCTAAGTCAAATTGATCTAGTCAACATACATAAATTACAAAATGATATATGACATAATGCAGCTATTTTATCAATCAATCAATCAATATTATGGCTTCAAAAATCAAAAGCTCTTCTAATTGGTAGGTTTCAGTTAACTCAATTAGTAAAGTCTCTGATGGTTGTGTAAGAGATATGAGGTTCAATCCCCGCCTACACCAAAAACTTATTGGTGTCTTGGTCTAATGATAAAGAGCTATCATCAAGAGCGAACGCCATATGTTAAAACTTGAAACTCTCTCCAAAAAAATAAAAAATAAAAATAATAAAAAGGCCTTCTAATTGAAGACGAAATATTATTCTAATAAACGTTAATGATGTTTAAAAAATATTACTCTTACAATCATATTCCAAGATAATAGCATAATTTCTTTTCTAATATATTTACATGTCCATGGCTTATTCTAGTGCAGATCTATAAATATTTTGTTAACTAAGCTGATTAACCAAGTTTTCTTTCCTTTGAGTAATTATTGAGTACTCCTGGATTATCATAAATGTATACTCTTCCCTCTTACTTGAATTGTAGTTCTGACCATAAATTTAATTAGTGAAACTTACAGTTATGTAAGAGGGGAGAATACGCATTTATAGTACTCCCAGAGTATTCAATAATTTTTCATTTCCTTTGGCATCTTAATTTAATGTTCAAAATTAATTTCAAACCAGAATTCCTATCAATCACTAAGAATTCATAGCGAGAAATGGAGTATATTTTCATGATCCGTTCAGCCATTCTAAACATTAATTTTGTCGTGTGAGTCATTATAAGAATATTAGCATTGTTTATTTTAAGTGAAACTATATTTAAAAAGTTTTAAAAAACTTAAAATAATACTATGGTTAAAAATTAATTATCAAAAGTCTCATGAAATTATAAAGTTGTTCCATTATTTATTTTAAATTATTTATAATATATTATAATTTTTTATTTTTGATCAAACAAATTGGTCTTACTAAAAATGTCATTCAGCTTTAAAATGGGGATTTCCCCCCCCCCTCTCTCTCTCTCTCTCTCTCTCTCTCTCTCTCTATATATATATATATATATACATAACTAAAACATCTGAAACTCTTATAATTTTCCACAATAGCACAATATTTAAATAAAATTATTTTTTTAGTCCAAACTTAATAAGGAGTGAAACTCTATTTCTATAACAAGTCCAACTTAAACTCAAACTCATCATTATCGTTTTATTTAAATAAAATTATTTTTGTTTAATCCAAACTTAACAATGAGTAAAACTCTATCTCTTTAACAAATCCAACTTAAACTCAAACTCAAACATTGATAATTTATCTCCAATTTTGCAAGGTTAATCATGAATACTATAAAAATAAAGCAAACTCCAATATTTTTTTTTTAAAGCCGAGTAGAGGTATGAGCTCTTCTTATATTATTTTCTTCTCCTCTTCTTTGTTAAAAAAAAAAAAACAAAAAAAAAAAAAAATTATTTTATGGTTTTTCGTGTATTTTTTAAAAAGTAATTTTTTTACATGAACCACCAAACTCTCTTTAACAGTTTTTTGCAAGATAAAAAAGCTTGTAATAATTGAAATTATTCTTTTGAATGTAACCCATGTTTCTCTCATATTTCTCTATTGTTTAGTCATATATATTTTGTTCTGTTTCAATAATTTTTAAGTAGTGAATCATTTGATTCTTTATTTATTTATTTATTTTATCTTTTAGAAGTTTTAATATCTGAATTTTTGAGTTATTTTTTTACAGTATCTGAAACTGTTTGACAAATTTTTTGTAAGTCATTGCACGTTCAAGAAATGATTTTTTCATCAAATTGTAACACAAATTGAAGTCATACAAGAGCAAATCATGCAATGGTGTATTTTCTTAAATTTATTATAAAATTATTTTAGTCTACCTTACAAATAGGTAAGTTCCCGCATATAACACGGGTTAGCGACTAATTTTTATAATATATTTTATTATTCAATTTTTATATCACATTATTAAAATATATTTTTCAATTTACATATAATTCTTAATTAGACCAAACATTAATTGCACGGACATGATACTTAAAAAATCAGAAAAGTTGATCAAATTATTTTTAAACCCTTTTTTAATTAAATAATAAAAATAGTATTAATTTTTATTTAATGCTATCTTATTCTTAATTTCTATTATTTACAATAATCAGCACTAACCGTGCAATATACAAGGGAGAATTTGACAAAATATATATTTTTTCACTTTTATATATATTTTTTCAAATATGAAATTTGATAATTGCGATATTTATTAATATTGTATTTGTGGGGCCCAGCAATTTATGGGCCGAACCCATTTATTCATGGGGAGCCCTAAGGCCCAAACCGAAGAGGGTTACAATCCAAACTCAATAACATAAAGCCCAAAATGGCCCAGAGATGTTGCCGAGGACAGTTCAGTCCTCGGCAGACCCAAAATTCCACCGAGAAGAAGAGCAAAAACGGTATAGGAACAAGCCTGAAAGAAAATCCAAAATATCTAGGAAAAGCTGCCCTTCCCACGCAAGGCTCTGACCTAACAGAGTCGTATTCGTCAGCTTTATCAACCATCCCCAACGACTTTGGGTTTGGATTAACGGGACAAGTATCAGTCTTGGAAATGTCGACCCTACACGTGGACGAAGGAAAGCGAATGCAAGCTAGTATAAAAGAAAAGTAAGTAATATGGAAGAGGGGGCTGGGAAGATTGGCCAGAAAGGAAGGGCTTCCAGTCCACCTCCAGGAGAAAGACTCCAAGGGTGAAGGTACTTTAATCACATATGAACACCACCAAAACCCACCGCTGGGTAACTAGGGCCTAGCCTTGCGAATCCACTCTCTACAAATGATATTGTTTGGGCCCATTCACGTGCGAATCCCACACCACTGCGGTTCGTCGCGGAACGTGACCCTACAATTGGCGCCGTCTGTGGGGAGGCTTGTGCGTTAGTTCGATCGGCGGCGGAGTTGAGCTTCTGTCGAACAAGGGTCTACGAGGATGCCTTTACGACCGGCGACACGTTGTTGTTGTTCCAACACAAGTTCCCACTAGGGGCTACGCCTCGTAGTGCCAATGGTATAGCAAGTCTAGGGGCTTTAAACATCAAGTTAGCTTCCCCCACCTTGTTCGAGGAGCTAACCTTTAGGAAGTAGGTAAATTAAAAAAAAAAAAGAATACAAGTTTTGGACAGAACCAAGGTCTTGTATGGTCCTCGGACCCAAGCCTCTGGGAAACCAACTACTTACAAAGAGAATACAAGTTTTGGACAGAACCAAGGCCTTGTATGGTCCTCGGACCCAAGCCTCTGGGGAAACCAACTACTTACAAAGAGAATACAAGTTTTGGACAGAACCAAGGCCTTGTATGGTCCTCAGACCCAAGCCTCTGGGGAAACCAACAACTTACAAAGAGAATACAAGTATTGGACAGAACCAAGGCCTTGTATGGTCCTCGGACTCAAGCCTCTGGGGAAATCAACTACTTACAAAAAAAATACAAGTTTTGGACAGAACTAAGGCCTTGTATGGTCCTCAGACCCAAGCCTCTGGGGAAACCAACTACTTAAAAAAAAAAAAAAAAAAAAAAGAATACAAGTTTTGGACAGAACCAATGCCTTGTATGGTCCTCGGACTCAAGCCTCTAGGGAAACCAACTACTTACAAAGAGAATACAAGTTTTGGACAAAACCAAGGCCTTGTATGGTCCTCGGACCCAAGCCTCTGGGGAAACCAACTACTTAAAAAAAAAAAAAAAAAAATACAAGTTTTGGACAGAACCAAGGCCTTGAATGGTCCTCGGACTCAAGCCTCTGGGGAAACCAACTACTTACAAAGAGAATACAAGTTTTGGACAGAACTAAGGCCTTGTATGGTCCTCAGACCCAAGCCTCTTATGGTCCTCAGACCCAAGCCTCTGGGGAAACCAACTACTTACAAAGAGAATACAAGTATTGGACAGAACCAAGGCCTTGTATGGTCCTCGGACTCAAGCCTCTGGGGAAACCAACTACTTAAAAAAAAAATACAAGTTTTGGACAGAACCAAGGCCTTGTATGGTCCTCGGACCCAAGCCTCTGGGAAACCAACTACTTAAAAAAAAAAAAAAATACAAGTTTTGGACAGAACCAAGGCCTTGTATGGTCCTCGGACTCAAGCCTCTGGGGAAACCGACTACTTACAAAGAGAATACAAGTTTTGGACAGAACCAAGGCCTTGTATGGTCCTCGGACCCAAGCCTCTGGGGAAACCAACTACTTAAAAAAAAAAGAATACAAGTTTTGGACAGAACCAAGGCCTTGTATGGTCCTCGGATCCAAGCCTCTGGGGAAACCAACTACTTAAAAAAAAAAAAAAAAAAAAAAAAAAAAAAGAATACAAGTTTTGGACAGAACCAAGGCCTTGTATGGTCCTCGGACTCAAGCCTCTGGGGAAACCAACTACTTACAAAGAGAATACAAGTTTTGGACAGAACCAAGGCCTTGTATGGTCCTCAGACCCAAGCCTCTGGGGAAACCAACTACTTACAAAGAGAATACAAGTATTGGACAGAACCAAGGCCTTATATGGTCCTTGGACTCAAGCCTCTGGAGAAACCAACTACTTAAAAAAAAAAAAAATACAAGTTTTGGACAGAACCAAGGCCTTGTATGGTCCTCGGACCCAAGCCTCTGGGGAAACCAACTACTTAAAAAAAAAAAATACAAGTTTTGGACAGAACCAAGGCTTTGTATGGTCCTCGGACTCAAGCCTCTGGGGAAACCAACTACTTACAAAGAGAATACAAGTTTTGGACAGAACCAAGGCCTTGTATGATCCTCGGACTCAAGCCTCTAGGGAAACCAACTACTTACAAAGAGAATACAAGTTTTGGACAGAACCAAGGCCTTGTATGGTCCTCAGACTCAAGCCTCTGGGGAAACCAACTATTTACAAAGAGAATACAAGTTTTGGACAGAACCAAGGCCTTGTATGGTCCTCAGACCCAAGCCTTTGGGGAAACCAACTACTTACAAAGAGAATATAAGTTTTGGACAGAACCAAGATCTTGTATGGTCCTCGGACCCAAGCCTCTGGGGAAACCAACTACTTACAAAGAGAATACAAGTTTTGGACAGAACCAAGGCCTTGTATGGTCCTCAGACCCAAGCCTCTGGGGAAACCAACTACTTACAAAGAGAATACAAGTATTGGACAGAACCAAGGCCTTGTATGGTCCTCGGACTCAAGCCTCTGGGGAAACCAACTATTTACAAAGAGAATACAAGTTTTGGACAGAACCAAGGCCTTGTATGGTCCTCAGACCCAAGCCTCTGGGAAAACCAACTACTTACAAAGAGAATACAAGTTTTGGACAGAACCAAGGCCTTGTATGGTTCTCGGACCCAAGCCTCTGGGGAAACCAACTACTTAAAAAAAAAAAAATACAAGTTTTGGATAGAACCAAGGCCTTGTATGGTCCTCAGACCCAAGCCTCTAGGGAAACCAACTACTTACAAAGAGAATACAAGTTTTGGACAGAACCAAGGCCTTGTATGGTCCTCGGACCCAAGCCTCTAGGGAAACCAACTACTTAAAAAAAAAAAAAAAAAATACAAGTTTTGGACAGAACCAAGGCCTTGTATGGTCCTCGGACCCAAGCCTCTGGGGAAACCAACTACTTACAAAGACAATACAAGTTTTGGGCAGAACCAAGGCCTTGTATGGTCTTCGGACCCAAGCCTCTAGGGAAACCAACTATTTAAAAGGAAAAACTACGTTACGTGGACCTTAGAATCTCCCCGAGGAAAACTCTCCATTAACAATTGGGTCAATTCCTGAACTACATGGGTTCTCTAGTTTGCCCTCGGATCCTCAACACCAAAGGGACTAGTACAGAATGGAGCAGCATATTTCCAAAAGCATAAGCGAAGTCATTCAATGCTTGGTCATTCCCTTGGATGAATTATTTAGAATTTGTCGTTCTCAGACAGTATTCTCGCACTTATTACAGAACGTTCAACCATTATCTCGGTTAGTTTCCTAAGTTCAATTTACTATGAATTGTTATTATTATGCCTGGTAGTGTCGGCAAATTAGAATTAGTTGGATTGTATTTCACGGGTTCTTGCTTTAAGTATCGCCGAGAAGAAACAAACACATTGAGCACACCCATTCACAAAGTGGTGTTGCCAAAAGAACAGTATTCAAAACAAGTAAGTAAGTTTCCATTTTCACTAAAACAAAGAAACAGTACAACGTACAATGAAAAGTTGGAATCACCTTATGTCAGAGCTCACTACATAATTGGAAAGGAAGATGCAAGAGAATAAAACAAAGCAGAAGAGGCAGTACAGACGAGAGGTTAGCTTCTAAAGTTAACCACATAACCAAAAAGAAAGAAAGATGCAAGAAAATAAGATAAAGTCGAGGAGTGGATCAGAGGAGAGGTTGGCTACTGCTCCAAGACCTTGTTCTTCCTCAATGCCTTTATATGCCCATAACTCAGGCAGCAAAAGAAACCCAACTTGAGCCTCACACCGCTGAAGGAAAGGTGTAGGGAGCCGGAAGTTGAGAAGCCTTCACCAAAAATTTGCCTGCGACAGGGCAGAGACGCTGATGGCGGAGAATCTTTCTTCTGACACACCAAAATTCTGGCATGAACAGAACCTGCTTCGGATTTTGACTAGAAGAGGGAGAAACACCCTTTCCCCTCTGTTGAAGTGGAGTATTCTCTTAAATTTATGCTTCCTTTGCCCGTACCTCACTATTCTGAGTCTCAGGAGGACACGGCGCCTCTGTGGCGGAGAGAGTTTCTTCTCCCCAACCCTCGCCTCAAACATGTTATGCTAAGGGGGGATAGCACTGGATATGGGAGTTGTGATTTGGGAGGAAACTGAAGAATTGGTGCGTAGGTGAATCAACTTTCTCTCCTATTTATTTAAAGATATAAGGTGGTGGCATTTAATTCACGCAGCGTCCCAAGGAACGTTACGGGCAAGATGGCTCTGGCTCAATCTCCAACGCCACCTGCAACCATGGGATTAAAGGAGTCTCGGGAAGGTGCACCTCGAACATTGGGACGCCAAAAAGTACTGCGTGACCAAAAACTACATAAATACCCTTTAAGTTGTGGGCCTAGTGAACTTGCGGCCCAGGCCCGTTCTGCATGGGGGCCCAAGGACAATGGCCCACGCCGAGGAATAACCGTTGTCGAGGACAACCTCCTGCTCGGCACCTCGCGAAATACCTGAGGAAAGGGAGAAACTGAACTACAGCCTTCAGACTCAAGCCTATTGGGAAACCAACTACCTGGGTGACAAAACTAGGTTTTGGACAGAACCGAGGCGTTGTGAAGTCCTCGGACTCAAACCTATTGGGACGCCCACTACTCGGACGGGGAAAGCCCTCGGCTCAAATACTGCTAAATGTTAAGGCCGATAAAGTGTTGGGATGATGGCGAGGCGCCCCACTATTTGGTAGCCTATGGGGGCTGTTCATTCTTGCGAGGGATATGTCTTCGGATGATTACTTCCTACACCGCATAGAGCATCCAGTTCTAATGTCGGCATTGTTTTGGGTAAGTATCGTTATTCACAGATAGGCATTGCTGTGTCAAATAATGCTATTAAAGTTACGGTGACATCTTTTTATTAGCAAGTATTTCGGCCTTAATTGTCATTGATTCAAATGCTATACTATTATGCCGAGCAGCACTTGTAAACTTGTAAAAACATAGAAACAGAATATGCGAAGTAAAACAACAACAATTTTTATTAATATGAAAAATTATTACAACGTACAAAGAGGAGCTTAAACAAGCCTATACAAAAGGTAAACTGCCGAAGCAACAATAATATTCGCAATACAGATAAGTAAACCGTCAGGTGTCTTCTAAACTCGTCTTCAAAGTCTCTCCAATCTCTGCCTCAGTATTGCTCATATTGAGAGAAGAACTTTCTTTAGAAAAGTTGAAGGAGAAGAAAGAAGAAAATAAAGGACAAGGAAGAAGAGGATGGAGGAGATGAATGAGGAAGATGGAGGAGATGAATGAAGAAGATGGAGGACATGAGTAAAAGAAGGAGGAGAAGAAGAGGGAAAAGATGAGAAGGAAGAAAGAGAGGCGGAAGGAGGCGCTAGTGAACGAAGAGAGGAAGAAGCAGGGGCACTTAGTCCCTGCCCCAGTCCTGACTCCTAACACACCGGCGCCATATTAGATATGCTCATGAGAGCGCGGGAAGTACTGATGATGTGTGTCCTCGGCTCAGTCACACCAAAAATGTGACGTGACGAGTCCCTGCTTCGGATTTTGGCTGAAAGAAAGGCGAGACAAATCTTGAGTCTCCGCCATCCTTGCCCTGATCGAGCCATTTCGAGTTTCGTTAGAACATGGTGTTTCTGGGAGGGGAATAGTTTTCTCATTGCTTATTACTACGGTGAGTGTGTTTCAAGTTAAGGTATAACCGGAGAAAAAGAGTAAACTCCGGAAGGAATCTAAGGGTTTCAACTTTTGGTGGGAGTAAAGGGATTCATTTGTGGGAGAAACTACTCTTGTTTCTTCTCTTTATATAGGGGACGAAGAAAAGAGTGCTTAATGAGTGCAGATCTCCAAGGAAATCTGCAAACATAAATACGTCCGTTTCATTTCCCCACGCCATCAAAAACCGTTGAACCTGGGAGGTCTCGTAAAGGGAAGATATTAAATACGCGCTTCAGATAACCAAACGGCATAAACGCATCGTACGCAAATCAAGGGGAATATCTTGTAGACCGGTACATTCCCTGGGCAGGTGAAGAGTCGCCAGCGTCAGTCAAGGGCTGAATTAAATGAGCTATCATAAAGGCTCGGTATTATCAAAACCCCCCTCTCCAACCAGGAG
Source organism: Quercus robur (assembly GCF_932294415.1). Classification (NCBI taxonomy): domain Eukaryota; kingdom Viridiplantae; phylum Streptophyta; class Magnoliopsida; order Fagales; family Fagaceae; genus Quercus; species Quercus robur. The sequence goes on from NC_065538.1 coordinate 45,310,093, forward strand.
GTCGGACAGCAGGGTTTTGAGGGGCTATTGTGGGGCCCAGCAATTTATGGGCCGAACCCATTTATTCATGGGGAGCCCTAAGGCCCAAGCCGAAGAGGGTTACAATCCAAACTCAATAACATAAAGCCCAAAATGGCCCAGAGATGTTGCCGAGGACAGTTCAGTCCTCGGCAGACCCAAAATTCCACCGAGAAGAAGGGCAAAAACGGTATAGGAACAAGCCTGAAAGAAAATCCAAAATATCTAGGAAAAGCTGCCCTTCCCACGCAAGGCTCTGACCTAACAGAGTCGTATTCGTCAGCTTTATCAACCATCCCCAACGACTTTAGGTTTGGATTGACGGGACAAGTATCAGTCTTGGAAATGTCGACCCTACACGTGGACGAAGGAAAGCGAACGCAAGCTAGTATAAAAGAAAAGTAAGTAATATGGAAGAGGGGGCTGGGAAGACTGGCCAGAAAGGAAGGGCTTCCAGTCCACCTCCAGGAGAAAGACTCCAAGGGTGAAGGTACTTTAATCACATATGAACACCACCAAAACCCACCGCTGGGTAACTAGGGCCTAGCCTTGCGAATCCACTCTATACAAATGATATTGTTTGGGCCCATTCACGTGTGAATCCCACACCACTGCGGTTCATCGCGGAACGTGACCCTACAGTATTTATATATGAAACTACCTATTCCATTATTTAAAAAAAAAAATGATGTGTCAAGATTCTAATGAATTTTTTAAATCTATAATAGAATTTAAATCAATTAAAATATATAGTAAAATAATGATGTGTAAAATACTAAAATTGTGATGTCTTAAAAACTTATATAGAAAAATATTTTGAGGTCAAACAAAGGCATAAGTCTTTGATTTATATATATATATATATATATATTAAAAGATTATAAATTATTGATAGATTAGATGAAACATTTCAAAAGAAGTTATTTGCTCTAAAATCTAATAGAATAATACCATGTTTATATCCTTTGAGCAAAAAAAAAAAAAAAAAAAACATTTTAAATTACTAAGGATGGAAAAAATTTCCTTCCCTACATGACTTGTCTTACCTTCTGCTAGTTTTCCTCATATCTCAAAGATGTGGTCAGACAAGATGAGTTTTACTTGGCTCATTGTGTTCTGAATGTGTGTGTATATATAAAATGTTTAAATTGTCTATATAATTTAATTTTTTAATACCTATCATATACTTTTTCTTTTCTTTTTTCATATTCTACTATAAATCACTAAAATAATTTATTTTTCTCTCAATTGGCACTCTCTAGATTCTCTCCCCTCAACTCTTTCATCTCTATGTTAAGGATGTCAAAATACCTTTGACCCGCCCCACCATGACCCATTCCTCCCCGTCACATTCTGGCTTTAAATGGATAGATGGAATTGGACATCCCAAATCCAACCTCATCACTCCCATTAGAGATGACAATTTTGTCTCACCTCACTTAACCCACCCCTCCCTGCTTCGCCTTGCGTGGGTTTTCCCAGCCCTACAAAGGTGGTGGGGTGAGATTTTAGCCCTGTACCATGGAGTGGGGCAGGGCAGGGATGAGTTTAGACTTTTTAGACCCACTTGTCCTGCGTTAATAAATGCTATGATTGTAAATTTTTTATATCCTAAAACCCTACTATTTAAACTAACATATCAATATTATCTTATTTTATTATACCTGACGTGGCTCTCTGGCTCTATTTTTTTTTTTCTATGATATTGTCTTGTTAAACACTTGGATAATATTATTCAGTTTTTGTTAAAAAATAGTTTGATTTGATTGGATAAATTTAGTTTTAATTTCAAGTATATTTTCATTAATGAAACATATTTTATTAAAAAAATTGTAATAGTTGTAGGACAAATTAACAAAAAGTAGAGTTTTACAGGATGGGTTGAGGCTTCATGAGGCCCCCTAAGGGGCAAGAATGGGGTAAGAAAATTTTCCTTATCATATAGGTGAGGCAAGAATGAGGCAAGACAAAAGAACCATATGGGGCAGGGGGCGAAGACCTCGTCCTTTGGCTCCACTCCGCCCTATTGTCATCCCTAACTCCCATTTTCGTCTCTAATTACAACTTTAAGAAAAATGAGTAATTACATTCTCCTTCTCAAAGGTTTGGAGGAATGACACTCTACATTAATTATTGGTAGTGGCCTTGAAATAATCATTTTGAATTATTTATGTTTGAAACTTGTTGCAATAACTATGACAATTACCAACTAGTAGATTACTTTTTATTTCTTACTATCCATATTTATTACATTTCCTATTTTGGTTAATTGAATGTCAAGGGGGAAAATATTTTTGTTTTTTGTTTTTTGTTTTGTTTTTTTTGTTTTAAGTTTGGGTGGAGTGTCATTCCTCAAAGGGATGTGAGTGTAATTACTAAAAATAAAAAAATAAAACAAAAACATATTCCCAAAAATAAAATTTATATTTATTTATTATTTTGGGTAAAATATAGTTATTTTTTATATTAAATTTTCAATAAAACTACAATGTACATCTGACCTTATTATAACCATATATGTACACTACAGTTAAAGTTTCTATACAATGTACATCTGACCTTGGTATAAGTATAACCATATATATACACTACAGTCAAAAGTTTCTAGTCCTTCCTATCAATTTTTACATTTTGACAATGCTGCAACGTTTGTCATCAAGAACTTTAAAGACACTGAACCATGTTTCCTCAGCCTATGTTGTCCCAAAACATTCATTCACTGCCTTGTCTTCGCAACCAAATCTTCAAAAACTGCAACAGAGAGTGATCCCTGGCGATTTCGTGAGATGGGGTTCGCTTGGTTTTTGTAGAACTTCAAGCTTTGCCACTGGGTTCTCGCCATTACAGCACAAGCCGTTGGACTCTATTATGGATATTCAGAGAGTGAAGGATCGCTCGCCTGAGGACATTGCTTCCGCCTGGGATGATGTAATGTCTCACAAGAACTCTCAATTTTTTATTCTATTCTGCCTATGTATCTTAGTTGATGTGATTTTCTTGTATTTTTTTAAAATGGGTTTTGTTTGGTTTATTGCATGAATATCTTTGATCGCTTTGTGTGATTGACTAGCTTTGTGGAATCGTAGAAGTGAGAACGAATTGAATTTGAGATGAATTCTTGGCAGATGAAATTTACTATCAATATAGGTACTATAGGTGTGTGTTTACTTGTATGCATATTTGCTGACCTTGCTTGCAAAAGGAATGTGATTATTATCAGAGCCACTCGCACTCAGAACCTTCTCGGTTATTTCTGTTTCTGTTTGGTAATAGAGAAAGTGTGCGAAAGTAAATGTAATTTATTTGTACTTAGCTGATAGCTCTGTTTGGTTGCTTAGAATCTTGAAGCTGATTTTTTTATTTTGTTTCTCTCTGTTTCTATTTGGTTCGTGAGAAAGTTCGCGAAAGTAGACAGAAATTTTATTTTATGGGCAATTGAGGTTTAATTCTCATAGATCTATTTGGTTGGTTGGAAACATTGGAAAAGATAAAAGAATTTTGAAGATGTAATTTTTAGTGGATTTTTTTTTTTCTTCAAAGCTGCAATTTTAAGTTTTTAGCTATTGAAATGGAAGAATAATGAAAATGGTAGAGGCTGGTACCGTAGTTTGTTTAATGAGAAAATTTGGGTAAAGCACCAGAGAATCAATAAAGCTAGATTCTGGAAAAGGTTCACTAGTCAAGTTATTATACCCCAACTTGAGCAATTGGAATTGTCCCTAATTACCTAAGTTCTTTGGTACATAACCAGTGAATAAGTTGCCCCCTAATATCTAGAATTGTAACTTATGAATTATTAGTGATAAAACTTCGAAGATTTCCACCAAGCTTTATTTTCTCCTAAATATACTTCTCTAAGATTGGGAAGTGAAATGCCTATATCTGTAGGAAGACTGACTGAAAGGCGATTTGATGTCAGTGAAATGGATTCTGTTGTTGAAATGCTAAAGAGGTTTGGAGGAATGGAGCCTGTAAGTTTGTTGTTGCTCAATTTCAAGTTGCTTAAATTGGAAAGAAATCCAATTTCCCTTCTGGCATTTTACCTGTCAAAGTGGTTAACATCCAAAAACAGAGGTTCATAAATCTGCCTGATAACATTTTACTTGAATGGCTCAATCTTGGCTCATATTGTGCCAAGAATACCTACAGGTACAATCATATAATTCGTGCAGGTTGAATGTGCGCATTTTCCTCAATTATAAACTGACTTGTTATAAACATATCAAGATTACTTCCAATTTAACATGATATTATATGAACTCCTAACAAAAGGAAATGAGAAATGTTACCTGTCAAATTGTTTTCACCAAGGTCCAACTTTTGTAGCGAAGTGCAATTCCCAATTTTTATAGGTATGGTTCCAGAAAATTTATTATTGGTGAGATAAAGTACCTTGAGTACAGAAGGATGGTAACATATATCTGTTGGGAGACTACCATATAGATCATTGTTTCTGAGAATTAGATATTTCAGAGAAGAAGTGTTGAAGATGGAAGAAGGTAAAAGTCCTGTTAGTTCATTATTTTGTAATCTCAATATCTCCTAACTGAGTAGGCTCCCAATCTCTTTGGGAATTTCACCTTTAGAGTAGCTAAACATTAGACATAAAGAATTAAAATGGAACAATTTAGAAGATGCAACTAACATAGATTAATTTTAGTATTATTTTGATGGGAAAACAAAAAATGAGTAGGATTGTCACATTCCAACTACCCCTCAAACATAGCTATGTTCCCAAATCCCCAAATTATTTATCCTTAAACTATACCTTTAAAACTATTTAGGCTGAGGGACAACCTCTCAAGCATGGTAATGTTGCCAATTTCTCTTGGTATGCCTCCTGTAAACTTATTTGAAGACAAGCGATAGAATTTGACACTTCCTGCCTTTGTATAAATGGGAAGGAATCTGTCCAGCTAACTTGCTGAAAGAAAGGTGAAGGTATTGTAGAAATGGAAGATGATAGCACATATCAATTGGAAGGCTACCATTTAAGCTGTTATTTATGAAATGATGCTTTGCAATGAGGAGGTATTGAAAATAGTGGATGGTATGGAACCCATGAGCTGGTTATTATCCAGGTATATTATCTTCAGGTACTGAAGATAACAAATTTCCTCTGGTATAAGTCATTAGTGCTTAGACTCAATGTCTCAAGGTTTGAGATGTTGAAGAGGGAAGGTGAGATTCTACCTGTGAAGCCGTTGTCTTCAAGAAGTATGTGTCACAGCCTAGATAACGTTCCAAGCCATGTTGGAAAAAATCCACTAAAATTGCTGTACCGCAAATTAATGAGCTTTTTAATGTATGCAAATGACTTTGTTCATCAGGCAATGGGCCACTAAAGTTGTTGCCACTGAAGTTGATGGAAACTAAGAATGAGAGAATGTAAGGAGGGATGGTGCCAGTTAGACCAATGTTAGGAAGAGTCAAAGCTATGACTCTTTGGTACCAAGCACTACAAGTGACTCCCATCCAGTTGCAAAAGTATGTTGTGGTAGACCAGTTATGTGACAAGGGATTTTCAGGTTCAAGTGAGATATGGGACTTGAAAGCAAGAAGGGCATATTCATTTGCTAAGTTTGTTAAAGATATGGATAAGCAGGCACTGAAATGGTGTGCTAATAAGACTGAAACATAAAAGAAGGCACAAGTTCTTTCCATGTATGGAAAATTGAAATAGTACCAATGAGAAACAAAAATGATCAGCTGCTGCTCTGGAGAAGGAATCCCAATTAGATAGCGAGTCTGGCAAAGGAAGATCCTTAAGAATGGAAGGCGGATATTTGAAAAATGGATTTCTTGTCTTTGAGTAGATTTTCTTTATTTGACCATGTTATTGGCAGCGTGCAAGGCAAAGTGATCCAGATTGCCATTATGAATGCTGTCAAGGTCAACTTCACATTTACTCAAATAGTCAACAACTAAATCGATCAGTAACCTTGAAGAGAAAAATGGTGTGATTTCAATTCATGGGGTCTACTTTGATCTTTTACAATTTACACCTTATCACCACATTAGAACCTTGTCTTAGGAACCCAATTTGAAAGTTTTAGGTTAGAACATAAAGTCATATATGAACTAGTTGATGCACTGTGTGGGTATGTTACTGTTTTCAAATATTTTGTAAGAAATTATTTTATGGTCTATGTATAATAGTCATTATGTGTTATAATCTTTGAAGAAATAGATTCAATTATATTACATGTCATTGAAAAGAGAGTAACGTAAATTGTTAAGATTAATATAAATATTATTGCTTGAGTGAATGAAAAATATTTAATTATTTCCACTAACTAAAGTGAATAAGTTTTTTCCAAAGTAATCAACATTTTGTGTGGTAAATTAGTGATAGTTATTTCATTGATGAAGCTAATACTATGTTTTACTTAATTAGGTGAATTTTAAAATTTCAGCTCATTGACTTGTGTTCTTTGTTTCTAAGAAACATGAAAATTCTGTGTCCAAATTAACTGCATCTGGTTGTGAAGGAAATTGAAGTAAAAGATTGTACTTTGTGTAGCTTTTTACATGGGTTGATTTCCATCTAAATTAGCGTATGCTTCTTTGGGTTTTTCTAAGAGAATGTGATAAATGATTTCTGCTGTCAGTTTACTCACTCTTCTTTGATGTAATTACCTTATTTTTGGTCATAATTATATGCATTTTGTGAAACCCCAAGAACTGTTTTGCTTCTTGTGAGAGGAAAGGCCTTTTATAGAAGGTTCTTCAATTCTTATTGCTTTCAGGTGAGCATAACCACATTTTGGTCAACATTTGCCAAATGAATTGTATTCTCATGATCCATTCCAAGTTTATGGCCTTTCTAAATTTGTTGGCCAAACTTTAGAATGCGTTTTATGGAATGAGCTAGCATATGAGGAGTTCTTTTGTAATATCAACCTCTTCAATGATTGTTTAGAGAATCTGTAGCCTGGGACTATATATTTGAGAAGGTTAAGGTTTCTATGGAAACTAGAATCTTTATGAGTGAATTGAATTTGCTTTGCTATTTTGAACCAAAATTATAGTGACATAGAACTCTAGGACCATAGCTCATAGATAGTTTTTTTTTTTTTTTTTCCTTATGTATATATTTAATTATTTTTTGGAGGTGTTATGTTTGTCAGTATCACTTGGGAAGAGGCCATATTGGTGCATCCATGAAAGCAAAGCTTTATTACTTGTTGGAGCAAAGAGCAGCTGATTGGTAATTCATTTAGATGATGCTTGTTTCCCTTCGCACCTTTTATTAAATACTAGGAAACAGAAAAGATATTGATGTTTGTACTGTATGCATATCTTCTCTCCATATTTTGCTAACCATAATTCTATCTTTTTTTGCAGCCGATATTTCGTTATTCCTTTGTGGAGAGGAAGTGGTTACACAACAATGTTTGTTCAAGGTTTGGTTTTTAACTATTGGCTCTATATCACACATGCTGTTTTTATCATGCTTTGTATATGTGCTGAGCAAATTTCATTTAGCGTTTGTTGGAGGAGTAATATAATCCTGGAAATTCTTATAAAAAATAACCCTGGATATTAATTAAGATAATTAATTACATCATCAGATTTTCCTTTACCTTAATGCTGGTACAAATTACTAATTTATTGGTCTATTTAGTTATGAAATGTAATAGTATTTATTTGCTAGCAAATCATGTATACATTTGACTAGGAGCTGTAACACATACAAGTGTGCAAACCCAAATAGAGGCAGCCACCAAACTCAAACAAGCATGCGTTTGTTATGATCATTAATATATTAGAAGTATCTATTCTCTTCTTTTGATGTTTTCTACACATTAGCTGAAGCCAATGCAATGGAACGTTCAAAGGAGAAAAATGCATTGGAAAGGTCTGTGTTGCAGAACGAAACAAAAGAATTATCTATTAAAGCTTGAGCTGAATGTGTTTCAATTTACAGTTGATATGTCATAAAACAAATAGTTTTGGGGAGACAGTCTTTTTTTATTAATAAAATTTTTTTTTTATACTTATTAAAAGAATAATAATAAAAATTGTTATATAAAAGGAAGTACAATAGATTTTGGAATCAATGTAATGGGTATATACTCAACCATCTACTTTGAATCACTAAAAAATACGCAGCATCTATTTGAGGGTTTACATCGTTCAATAGTAGCCAATGGAATAAAATCTACAATATTTGATGGTCAATTCATTCTTCTCCTACTATTGCTGTTGTATGCACACTAATATCTTGATAGGGATTAGGCATTAAGGAAAAAGTATAATACATAAATAAGATATTTTTTTGATAATGTTGTATGCACACTAATATCTGATAGGGATTAGGGATTAAGGAAAAATTATTATATATAAATAAGATTTTTTTTGATAATTTGATAGTTGGGGGAGGGGGAGTTTAAGCTGTGGATGTGATCAGGAGGTGCCAACCAATTGAGGCAAAAGGCTCTCGGCATAATACATAAATAAGAATTGAAGAGAACATTCCATTCTGTAAGCAACACATATTAAACTGTTAAATGAAGTTTATAGTTGACTTGGTATTCTCCTTCTTGGAGGAATCCTTTTGGACTGAATTTACCCTTTTCTTTATACTTAAAATTATTGTAGTCCTTAGTAGACTTTCCATAATAACTAAGTTCATCTTCTCTGTCCTAATAAGTACTGCAAGTGCCTGTTGCAATTGACTAGTGCCCTGTTATTCAATTGACAAGACTTTTCAACTGCCTTACTAGTATTCTAATGTATACCCTGAGATATGTTTCTAATTAATTCAATTAAAGAATAAAAAGTTAAATTGACAAGACTGTTCAACATTACTATCCTGTTTCAAAAGTTCTTTCCCAAACTAGATTGGTCTATTTACTGAAATGGTTGAGCCCCAGTTCTTTATTCTCTTTTTACAATTTTGTTCTCGAAAATCTATTTCAAGTAACCTGTTAGGGTTATGGTAACCTGTTAGGATTATGTTAATCTGGTAGGACTACTATTTGAAACAATACGTTTAATATCTTGTAAGAGGCTATTTTAGCTAGTGCTTTCAGAAGATTTTTAAGATACGTTTTTACACTCTTACAAAAGCAATATTTCAATACGGGACAGGGAGCAGCATATGAGTCATCCATGGCTATAGATGTGCTTTTTCAAGCAACGAACTTTTTACAGCTCACTACAACTTATTATCAGTAACAAAGATGATCTTCAGTGTATTTGCTATGGTTGAAATGCTTATTTGAACTTTTCTTGCAGTGCAGATGCCACACATACTTTTCACTGGTCTTGAAGATTACAAGGCAAGAGGAACTCAATCAGCTCCTTACTTTACTGTATCTTATTACAATGAATTTGCAGAAAGCAAGGACTTGGTGCTGATCCGTGGTGATGTTGTGTTCACAAGCAAGATTAGTGACACAGAGGCAAAATGGCTGTTGGAAACGACCCAATCTTTTTATTTGAATGATGTGAGGTACAAGCTGGTTGAACGGTTCAACAAAGAAACACATGATTTTGAGTTCAAGGATGTGTTGCAAGCATTAGACATGCCTATTCTGTGATCTGCCAAAAGAATGGAACTTGGCTAATATGATGGTAGAAGACAAGGATTTAGTCAGCATAGGAATTAAGATTACTTAAATTGCAACAAAGACATTATCAGGAATTGACCTCGTCGGAATCTGGTCAAAGTGTAGCATATTGAGCAACTGAATGGAAGATGTGGTGTAGTTCATTTCATGTTAATGTGTGCTGAAATTTCTGATTGTTAGTTTTCCCTTTTTTCAAAATGGAATAACTACTGTCTTAGACACTACGGAATTCTAGAGTTGATTTTTTTTTTTTTGGAAAATAATATGTTGCATTTTTAGAACAAATAGAAGGCAAAGTTTTCGGACATTTTCACGTTATACATCCAAAATAGTAGTTCAAAGCAATATGTATTCTACGTTTGACTCTCTGTTTTAGTGGCCCATACTTCTTGTGCTTTTAAAGTGATGTTGTATTAATCAATAATCTGTCATCTACTCGTTATAAAAGCTCAATTGAACATCGACTGAATTTCTTATTCGAGTCTCATGTCATTGGAGCAAAGATTCAACGATCTCATCTGTTCTTAAGCAAACGCAAATACGCATAGAGATTGTGCTTAGTTCAGTCAAGGTTTTAGGAAAAGGCTTGAATACTCTATCTGCTCGACAAAGAAAAAGGAGGGAAGAAATCCCAAATAAGGCAAAATATGCAAAAAGTAAAAAGCTACAATTCTAATGTTGTTAATGTTAATAAAATTAGGAGAAGGGTTGTTAATCTTAATAAAATTTATGTGCACTTGTTACTTATTTTTTTCCTTTGATAAAAATAACTTTAATTCAACCAACAAAAGATCAATATCCAACTTTCAAGTATCCCAAACAAGAGGAGGGAGGGAAGAGTTATTACATCCACAACTTGGTTATGGGAAGCTGCACAATAAGTCATGGCATTTTTCTTGTAGAAGTGCATCTCATCTTATCCTTGGAATCACTAGCCTCTACAAATTCATTCACTCTAACCTCTAAAGTTGTTTATAGTTTTGACAAATTTTAGCACTTAGGGCCTGTTTGGATTGAGGGAGGAAGGAGGGGGAGTAGAATAAAATTGGCTAGAAATAGACTCATTTTGGGCAAAATTTACTCTACTCTCCCTCAATTTAAACAAACCATTATTCTCTATTATAGAAGATTAGGTTCCTTAGATCCCAAGTTTCTTCTAGTGTGAAAGCCATTTAAGGTGGCATTGGAGGGGCATGTTGATGAATGAGTATTCGCTCTACTCAGTTGGTCCAGAGGGTTTAGCACCAATTTAATGATATTTGCACTACTAAAAATGTAATGTTGAGGGTGTAAACTCTCAAGCTCTAGCTACAAGATTACAGCCAAACCAAATGTCCCTAACCATCACGCAACTAAAGAATAAGTGTGCTATTGTTTGCAAAGAGGACAGATTGAGTCAATAATTCCCAACCTTATCAAAAAAAAATTCCCAACCTATATTAATTTTAAAATCACAAGGTTTTATTTGTTACATTAAAATATAACTTTAAGATTAAAACTTAGTTACAAAAACCTTAAATGCATTACATATGATTCTCCAAATAAACTCAAACACATATTACAGTGAATTTAATTGTCTTTAGTTCAAAATTGTATATACTTTTTTTGGTTAGGTTATAGACAAAATATACCCTTTTCAAATAAAAAAAAGAAAATAATAGGGGTAGAGCAAGTGCAATGCAATTGTGTGCGTGTACGACATGATAAGAAAACGATGCCGTATGGGTGAGAGTGAGCAGATAAGAAAGCCACTTGAAGGCTGACGCAAAGCTTAAAGTCGCTCGCTCGTCTCGTCCTCAGTCAGTCCTCTTCTTCCTACTCTCTTTCTCTCTCATTTTCGTCGCAAAATCCAAAAATCCCAAACCCTTTCTTCTTCTTCTTCCTATATATTAACTCTCTATCCATTCTCACCTTTATACAACTTCTACTCCTTCCAAAATCCAGAGTTCCCATTTCCACACTAACCCCACCAATTTTGTAAGCACTTCTCAAATCCTCAAAACCCTCATAACAATTAAACTCAATCTCCCACTTATATCAAACTGTATAAATAACTGTTTTTGTTTGGTTTGGTTTGTTTTGTTTGTCAAATTGGACTCAGCTAGATTCCGCAAAATGAGCGACGCCTTGTCCGCCGCTGATGACTCGAAACACATCGAGGAACTCTACAAGTACGTCGAGCGTCTCAACGAGGCCACCGACAAATCACAGGTCCTCTCCCCCTAATTTCCCACTCTCCTTCATTTTCTTTTGTTTTGTTTTTTTGTTTTTGGTTTCTAGGGTTTTCTAGAACCTTTTTATGAGTGTTAATTTTTTATTGCAGAATTTGAAGGACTATCAAGGGATTATCGACATGGCCAAGTCGAGCATCAAGGCCAAGCAATTGGCCGCTCAGTTCATCCCCAGGTTCTTCAAGTTCTTCCCTTCTCTCTCCGGCTCCGCCATCGACACTCATCTCGATTTGATCGAAGCAGAAGAGCTCGGGGTTAGTCATTTTCACGCGTTTTTTAGTTATATTATTAAATTCACCATTTCCTAAACAGTTTAAGCTTTTGGCCTAGACCTTGGTTTGCTTTATAGGTGGAACCGATAGTTAATTTTGAATATTCTTCCTAGTGCATCGAAATGGTTTATTGTTTTTCTTTAATGGTTGGAAATGATGCTTTGTGTTTCTTTTCTCAATAAATGAGTAACCTTTATTGAAAAGATGGCTGCAATCAACAATAGCAACAACAAAGCTTAACTATGAATGGACAGAGGTGCGCCACGCAAAGCACATAACACGCTACTTTGAATGTAGCCCTAAATATTTGCGCTGCTACTTATTCTGAATCTAATTTCATCCATAGCTGGTAAACATCTGCAGCGAAAATGAGTTTAGTAATTGTAGTCTTCAAAAGTTTCCCCTTCAGATACTATACACCCCAAGTTATTTCATCCCAACTAATCAGCTGCTTCTTTCACAAACAAAGTTTCAGCGGCTCCACCTGTACTCATCTGGAGAAATAAAACTTGAATCTATTTAGCACCCAACCAAGAAATTTTCAGGCAGCCATTGCACTTCATCTACTACCCTTATTTGAACTTGGAACTCAATTGCTTGGATTGCGGCATTGCTAATGGCGTGGTCCTCTAATCTGGCTAGAGCTAGTCCCTAACTCCTTTTCCCATCCTGCAAAACACTTTGACATGCTAGCAGAGTCATACCCGATTCAATCTAGAACTCTTAGGGAAATGAGATTTGGGAGTGAGAGGGAGTTACTTTGGAGGAGAGTTGTAGAGGCGATATGGGAATGATAGGGAGGATGGTGCTCTAAAGATGTGCCGGGTACTTACGGTGTTAGTCTTTGGAAATCCATAAGAAGGGAATGGTTAACCTTTTCTCAGTTTCTATAGCTTGACGTGGTGGATGGTACTAGAGTGAAGTTCTAGAAAGACTTGTGGTGTGTAATTTGCCACTTAAAGTGGCTTTCCTGGAGTTATATAGTATCAGTTGAGATAAAAACTCCTGTAGCAGAGGTTAATAAGGTTATGCAACTCTCTAATGGGGTGATTTGTTGGGATGTCTGCTTCTCTAGACCTGTACAAGATTGGGAATTGGAATTGTTAGTTAGTTTTATAGAACTAATCTATTCCAGGCCTGTGAGAGGTGCGGGGTTTGATAATCTTTGTTGGAAATCAGCCAGGAATCGAGGTTTTGAGGTGCCAGGATATTATCATGCCCAATTGTTGTCTAATGATATGGTGTTCCCTTGGAAGGCAGTGTGGTGTTCAAAGGTCCCTCCTAGGGTTGCCTTCTTCCTTATGGAAGATTTTAACTGTAGACAACCTCCGTAAGAGGGATATTTTTGTGTTGGATTGGTGCTGTATGTGTAAAAGGAGTGGGGAATCAAAAGATCATCTTCTTCTCCATAGCCCAATAGCCTGTGCTGTGGACGATGGGTGTTGCTTGTTTGGACTCAAGTAGCTTATGCCACCAAGGGTCACCGATATGTTTGTTGCATGGCAGGATGCCTTCAGCAGATATCGTAACATAGCTTTTTGGATGGCTGTTCTGCAAGCATCATGTGGTGCCTTTGGAGGGAACGGAATGCTAGGGGTTTTGAAGGATGTGAATAGTCAATCCTCCAAAAATCCTTTTTATTTCGTTCTTTATTTGATTGGAGTGCTGTTTTTCTTTCTATCCCCTGTTCCACTCTCTTAGATGTGTTGGAACGTTGTAATCCTTTTTCTTTCAATAACATTTTCTTGTTACTTATCCAAAAAAAAAAAGGTCATGCCTTTTTCGTACATTCCCTATGTACTAGGCAGAGTTTTAATGAAGTTTTTATGTTACTTATCAAAAAAAAAAAAAAAAAAAGGTCATACATGGTTCTGTTACCAAATTTCTCATACAAAACTTCCTTGGGATGCCAGTTGTCTATTCATTGGAAGATAGAATCTTCCTTCCCCACCATGTGCTTATTCAAAGGCTTGGTTTCTACCCTTAGCTTCACAATCTTTCTCCAACCCCATGCTTGTCCCTTCAAATGACAAATGATTTGCCGTTCATGTAATGAATTGATTCTCAACAAAATCTTATCAATTAAAGGGCTGCAATCCCTGATTTATCAAAAAAAAAAAAAAAAAGAGGGCTGCAATCCCTGGTAGTAAGCCTACAGAAAACATAGGAACACAGAGATATCTAATTGGATTTTGTTTGCCGTCCTATCCAATTTGGAGATTTTGGATTAACGAAGTGTTTGGTTTTGATCCAAGATTTTACTCGGCAAATGGCTATTGCAGTGTTAGTGAATAAGGGTTTTCTTTGGAGGAAGGTTATAGAACAAAATGTTGGGAACTCATGGGGTGGGTGCTGCTGGGAGGTTGGTAGGGGTCTATGGAATAAGCCTATGGAAGTTTATTAGATATGTGTGGGCTAGCTCTGTAGTTATTTGTTGTGAGGTTGGTATGGATCTGAAATTCAGTTTTGGTATCATTGGTGGTGTGGAGAGGTGACCCTGAAGCAGTGAACATCAATCCTGCCGTTTCCATTCAGCATCTATCTCATTTGATCAGGGCTCTCTCCTAGGAACGCCGGAATACAAAATTTCAAACAAGGAATCTATCGACATCAATTCCCTGTCATTAAAAGCTCTAATCGTTGGTGGTGTGGAGAGGAGACCCTATTATGTGACAATGAGGGGCTCACTTGATGTTTATTTTCCTTGGAAGAGTATTTGGTGCTCTGAGGCTTCAAGGAGATTTTTTTTCTTTTTGCTTTTTGGTATGGAGGGAAGCTTGGGGAAAGTTCTAACTTGTAAATCACTTTAGTAGATTGTTGCTGCGTGTGTAAGTGCAGTGTCAAATCTGTGGATCATTTGTTGTTACACTGTGACATTGTTCCATAGGTTCTGCCGAGTGTTTTGGTCTTCCATTGAGATGGTTGAATTGGTTTGGAAAAAGTTCCTTTTTTTGTTTGGAGCCTAGTCCCCTTAAATCTCTTGTGCATACCATGGAGAGAAAGGAATCATTGCACTTTTGAGGATGCCTTGGTGGTTTGACTGAATATGCTTTTCACTAGAACATTGTTTGAATGATCATGTGTTTTGAGTCCTAACATTGTCTCCTGTTTTAGATTTCTTTGATTCTCTCTCATTTCAATTGTAATATATACTTCGTATTCTTTTAGGCTGTCTATGTAAATATCTAGTATACGCAAGGTAGTTCTTTCTCATCAATAAATTTTTTACTTATAATAAAGTGCAAAAGTGAAAGAATTTGAGCCTAATGTCATCACCAACCCCGATAAAGAATACCTCACTTTTATTGGGATTGGCTTCCAAACCTTAAATCGTTGTAACTCATTTAAAAAAGCCTTGATAATCTTAATAAATGGCACATCGACAATTATAAAATCATGAGATCATCTGCAAAAACTGACAGTTTCAATTGCTTTCAGAAGGCAATAGATCCATAAGAAATCTCCATGGCAGTAACAAATACGTAAGGGGATGAAGGGTCTTCTTGTCTTAAGCCTCTCTTACCATGGAAGCAGTCCATAAGACCTCAATTCAAAGCAACTGATGCTTTGGAGTTATGATGTTCTCCTTAAACCAAGTAACAAACTGATCTGGTATACCAATAGCAACCAGGAAATTCAACATAAAACACCAAGAAACTGAGTCATATGTGTTTCTAAGATCCACTTTTATAATTTATTTGGAAGTACCTGAATTTCTGTTATAGTCTTTCAGCATTTCCTAGGCCAGAATAATGTTCTCACCAATATTCCTACCTTGGATAAATGCTGGTTGAGTAGGGCCTAAAAATTAAGGTAAGAAAACCATAATTCTTTTCGCTAAAAGCTTGGTAATGCACTTATATTCTGTTACAGCTAGAAATAGGCTTTCTGAATCTGCTTTGTGATTCATTTCAAAGATGTGCTTTATCAATGCTTGTCTATTGGACAGGTTCGGGTGCAAGCAATTAGGGGGCTTCCCCTTTTCTGCAAGGATACACCAGAACATATCGCAAAGATAGTAGACATTCTTGGGCAACTCCTTGTATCTGGTAAATTACGTTTTTTTGGTTGCATGGCTTATTCTGTTGGTATTTCACTGCTTGTTATTATTTGAATCTGATGTTGGGTTTTGTTCATGGTTTTAGAGGAATTTGTGGAGCGTGATGCCGTGCATAAAGCCCTAATGTCACTGTTGACGCAAGATGTGAAAGGTACTTTGCATGTTATATTTGAGTGCATGTTGTGTCATGCAGAAGTTAGTATATAAACTATTCTTCCTGTTAGATTCTGCAGCAGAAGTTTTATGTATTTATTATTCAGCATACTTAAACTAGGTGACAGGGAGGATAAATATAATATTATTTACCTTTTGCAGTGTGTCCAAAAAATGTTTTTCACCATAATTCGAATAGAAGATAATATCTTTCATTGTGTAAAGTGGTAAAGATCATCTAATTTTCATTCTTTTATATGAACTGGAAAGCGTTGATACGAATATGCTTTTCTGAGTAATGATTTGTATGTTTTGTAATCACAAGCTGTGTTGGAATGGAATATTGACTTGAATGGAGGTTGAGTACCCATGCGAACTCATGCATAATTATTTGCAAGACATGGGTTTAAAGTAATTTTTATATTCACAATATTCACAAATGTTAAGAGGTAGTATAGTTAGTTTCTATGTATCTGGCATGTGTATAGATATGGATCTCTATAAATAGAAGAGTTTACAATATTTGATTTGAACTCGAGACCATGGGATTGTTAAATAATAAAATCAAATAGTAGATTGTAAATAAATCACTGATACAGCTTGCTAAAAACTAATATAATATCACTGGGGCTTGGATGATATCTTTTTTTTTTGATAAGTAAGAATGTTAGATATACGAACGGCTACTCTATGCATGAAAAAAACATAAAGCAAACCCAGAAAATACAAGAAGAACAAAACAAAGAGAAAACATAAAAGAAAACCAGACAACAGATTAGTTACAAAAGAGAGAGAACTAAGAAAAGAAGGGAGAGAATCACCAGTCGTGAGTTCCCTAGCCCGAGACCAATAAAAAAGAGTCCCACTAAAAGAAGCAAGCATCTGATCACTAGAACTATTCAAATCCTCAAAAGTCCGTCGATTCCATTCCTTCCAAATACACCATAGGATGCACAATGGTACTAAGTTCCAAATCTGAGACGAATGCTTCCCCACCTAATTCCACCAGCCAAAAAGCAAATTTGGGATCGATCTAGGTATAATCCAAGACAAACCAAAAGCTATTAAGGCAAAGCTCCACAACCGATGAGCCATCTCACAATGAAGAAGTAAGTGGTCTACCGTCTTTCCACAATGTCGGCACATAATGCACCAGTCTACCAAAACCAATTTCCTCAATCTCAAGTTATCACCCGTTAGGATCTTATTCCAGGCTACACACCAAACAAAAAAAGAAACCTGTCTAGGTGCCTTTACTCTCCATATACCTTTCCAAGGAAAGGCGATTGAGGAAGAATCCTGCAATTTGTTATAATACAACCTGATGTCAAACTCCCCATCAGGTTTTAACTTCCATCTCATCCGGTCTCCAACATCCAGTGGAGGAGTATTAGCTCCCAATATACGAAGAAAATGCAGCCCTTCATCCATCTCCCAATCATTAAGTTCTCGAAAGAAACGAACATCCCAAATTCTTCTATCCTCTGCCCCTTGCCTTGACAAAGAAGCTTCTACAGATGCCTCCTTATCAATGGCAATACCATACAGCCTTGGGAAAGCCAATTGGAGAGGTTGATACCCATACCACCTATCCTGCCAAAATCTCGCTCTATTCCCTAACCCAACAACAAATTGACAATTTTTGCTAAAATCCTTCCATCCCATATGAATACCACTCCACAAACCACACCCATGAACTCCCCTTCCTAGCTTTGAGGTCCATCCCCCCCAATCTTCCCCATATTTTGAAACTACCACCCTCCTCCATAACAGATCCTCTTCCTTCCCAAATTGCCACAACCATTTCCCCAATAAGGCCTTATTGAAAGTAGTAAGTTTTCTTATTCCCAAGCCACCGTTAGTTATAGGTGCACAAACTTTATCCCATCCTACCAAATGAGTCTTGCTATCACCCCATAGAAAATCCCTTTGCAACTTTTCAATTTTATTAGCTACATAAGTAGGAATGGTGAATAGAGATAGAAAATAGGTAGGAAGACTAGATAGCATACTCTTGAGTAACATCAAACGACCTCCTTTAGACAAAGGGTGCGTTTGAATACCACTTATTTTGCTGAAAACTGAAAACAATAAAAAAAAAAAAAATTTCATTACTGTTCAAACCAAAAACACTGTTCATTTGCCTATTTGCACTGTTCATGAGTGCAATAGGCGCTGGTTTTTTTTAAAAAACAAGCGCTGAAAACGCAAAATGTGGGACATGGACACTGAATCCAAACGCTACCAAATACAATTTCTTCCACCCGACTCGGATGATATCTCATTTTACCAATTTCATTTTGTTTTGCAACAGAAAATGAAATAGTGGATGGTAATAAAGTTACTAATATCAAAATGTTAAAAGTTAATATAAAATCATTGGGGCTTGATTGCTATCTTCATTTCTGACACGAGTTTCATTTGAACCAAAAAGTGATTTTTTTTTGTTTGATTTTGTTACGTTGAAATTTCTTAAATTACCTCAAATGTCATCCCTGTTATTTTAAAATTTATTTTATAATAGTAACAGCATCTTGAAATATCAGGCATACATTAATGTGTCCCATTGGGATGGTCACCTGTGAAATCTTGTTGTGGGAAGAAGCTTGTTTGTGGTAGTAGCTTGTTTGTGTGAAGGAACGAAGACTAAATTAAAATGCATACAAATTGGTAGTGATAGGTTTGCTTTGAATTGATATGCATGTGGCTCAGTGCTCCTTAATTTTTTAATTTGATGAAAATCTCATATCAATATCCCTTTAATGTGACATGTATCAGTCAGTGAATATTTTTATTGTCATCTTTCTAAATCATAACTTGCATATTTATAGTATTAACGCTTGATGAGATTGAATTTTCTTGTTCATGTAGCTTCTTTGACGGGCTTATTTAAGCACATTGGCTGTGTTGATGAACCAAGTTCAGACGAAACTATTCGTGAGAAAGTTCTGAGCTTTATAAGAGATAAGGTAAGAAGACCAGTTCATGTTATGCCTGTTGCAATTTTTACCTGGCAGCTCTTTTTGATATTAAGGGAAGTAATTGTATCTGCAGGTTTTTCCTATTAAAGCTGAACTCTTGAAGCCTCAGGATGAAATGGAAAGGCATATAACTGATTTGATAAAAAAGGTGTTTTCTTGGTTTTACTACTTTCTTTTATCAATGCAATTTTTCCTTTTCCCATTTGAAAGCTTCTGGAATTATGAACTCAGTTTTGATCTTGTTATTCTACTAGAAGATGCATGGAAATATAATTTGAGTTTCATTGCAGAGTTTAGAAGATGTAACTGGAGCAGAATTCAGAATGTTTATGGACTTCTTAAAGAGTTTGAGTATTTTTGGAGAAAAAGCTCCCCCAGAACGCATGAAAGAACTTATTGGAATCATTGAAGGACAAGCTGATTTAGATGCACAGTTCAATGTGAGTGCTTATTTAATTGTATTGATAATCAGGTTTTTGTAAAAGAAGTAACTTTTGAGGCAGTTCACTACCCAATGTATAATAATGGCGTGGACTTGCCTGGAACTGATGTGATATTGCCTAAATCAGTCTAGTCAAATTGTGACATATGGATATGATGCACCTAATTTATATGGAGTTTAGGCACTATGTTTTCCTAAAACATAGTGCCTAAAATATCATATACACTATGTTTTCCTTGTCTAGATGTTGATGACATCTGTGCTCTTGGGCTGTTACTTAGACAATGGTGCTTAGGGCTGGTGTAGATCTTATGTTCAAATCTTTGCTTGCTCTCTCTCTCTCTCTCTCTCTTTCCAAAAAAAAAAAAAAAAAAGAAAACTTGAAATGGGCAGTTTATGTGTTGGGCAACTACTTCAATTTAAATAGTAATCAGGGGTGCTAGAGGTACATTGATGCTTTAACAATGTAGAAGAGTTTAAGAGGATTAAATAGTGAAGCCATGCATTGTTCTCAAGGTAAGTTTGAAATATATAAATACAGTTGGAGATTTTGGGAAGTTGACAGATATACTCTTGAAAACATGAGTTGGCATATTATGTTGTAAATTACATGATTAGGATTGGGACTATTATCATATCATGACTTTTTTGTAATCATGCTGCATAATATTTAGCATCATTGGTTGTCCTTTTGATTAATGTCTGTTTCTTCATCATTTTATAAGATTGTCTGGCCTTGGAAAATAATATTTTTTACTTTATGATACTATGAATCCTTGGTTACAATTCTAATGACTTCAAAATGCAGGTTGCAGATGCCGACCATATTGACAGGTTAATATCATGTGTGTACATGGCTCTTCCATTTGTTGTGGTACGGACTGTATTTGATTTTGTTAATTTCTTTAAATGGTTCATTGTACGTTTGTCTGACAGAACTATGCCTCTAATTAAAAACAGAGGGGTGCTTCAAGCAGCAAGTTCCTCAACTACTTGAACAAACACATCATACCTGTATTTGATAAGGTAATACTTTGCTTTCTGTCATGAAATAGTATGTAGCTTGAGTTCATTGGCATTCTGGGGATCTTTATTTCAATATCCTTGGATTCAGTTCTAATTTGTGCTTTTCTTATGCTAAAGGTAATACTAATTCTATACATATGTACTGTTGTACACACATGTCATTATTTTTTTGGAACAGATATACATTGATGGTATAGGAGCTTTCTCATTGGATCATGTTGCATTTCTCTGTCATTTCATTGTAAATATCTTTTAAGTACGTCTTGGAGAGCAAAAATTGCTCTTAAAAATTCCCTCGTTTTAGAAGGGTCTCCGTCATAGGAGAATTTCTGGTGGCTTGATTATGTTCTAATAAAATGTATTATGCAAGAGATTAACTCTATTGGTACTTATGTTTTCTAGCTTCCTGAGGAGCGAAAGCTAGATTTGCTTAAAGCACTTGCGGAAATTTCTCCTTACACAACTCCGCAGGATTCACGCCAGATTCTTCCCAATGTTGTTCAGCTATTAAAGGTATATATGCTGTTTAAAATGACAGTACAAATACAACTCCGTGTATTCAGAATTGCTACATTATTTTATATATATAGATATATATATATATATATATGTATATATTCTTAACTCCATCTTTGCTAATGAAATTGATATATGTGCACTCACATTGGGAGTTTCTGTTGTTTTTTTACTCTAAATAATTTGTTTGTCTCATTCTCATAAGATGTCTCTTGTTCCTTCTCAGAAGTACATGCCACGGAAGAAGACTGGAGAAGAGATGAACTTTACTTATGTTGAGTGCTTGTTGTACACATTTCACCATCTAGCTCACAAGGTTCCTAATGCAACAAACAGTTTGTGTGGTTATAAGATAGTGACTGGCCAACCATCGGATAGGCTTGGGGAGGACTTTTCAGAGTTGAATAAGGACTTTACTGAAAGGTAATTGATTATATATTTTTTAATTTAGTTTTGTATTGTGTAATTTTAATAAAGAAATTGATTCTTCAATCTATATGTTTTTATTACCGTTTCCTCTCTCTGGAGTTTTCTTTTTTTTTGGTTGTTATGGGCAGCAAATGTAAAATTTGTGAACTGATGTTGGTAGGAACAAAGCTTTTCAGCCTTTTCTTATTTTCTGTACTTTGGAAGGGTGAAATGTATCTTTTTTATGACTTTTACACAGTAGCAACCTTTTCTTCTTACCATATATATACTTGACAATTTTAAAATTATTTGCAGGTTAAGTAATGTTGAGGAGTTAACTAGGGCTACCATGAAGAAATTAACTCAGGGAATGGCTGAGCACAACAAAGCTATGGCGGCTGCCAAATCTGATGAAGCAAAGGACAGCATTGTGAGTCTGTTCTCAAGAGATTCCATGGTCTTTGGTGGAGCTTTTTTGTTAACATATATCTCATGACCATGACTTTCATAAAATGTGCAGAAAACTCAAAAGCAGAATACTACGACAGGGTTGCGGACCTGCAATAACATTTTGGCAATGACAAAGGTGAAAAGAAACGAACTTTCTGCGTCTCTAAATATATGATGCTTTATGCTTTTACTGTAGAGATTGATTTTGATTTCTTATATCCAGCCGTTACATTCCAAAACACCTTCATTTATTGGGGATAAAAGTATCAACCTATCTTGGAAAGAAGCAACAAAACCTTCTGTTCCTGCTACGACAACTGCAACCGGGTAGAGATCTTCCTGATTCTGTTCTCTCTCTCTCTCTCAAAAAAAAAAAAAAAAAAAAAACTCTATTTTTTGTACCTTATTTTAATATATGATTTCTAGCTTTCATAGTTTTTCTGTTTTCTTTGTTGAAAAATCTGTATGGCTTCATTTAATCAGCATGAGCACGCAGGGAGTAGTACAAGTGTTTTTTTTTTTTTTTTTTGAAAGGGGGGGGGGGGGGTGTTGTGTCCTTTTGTCAAGGTTGTCCCATAATTGGAAGTGTAATTTTCTCACCTCATTCACTTGCATTGCTTTTCTGCAAGGTTTCATTCTATTGAGATGGAACCTTTTAGGGTGAATACATATATGTTATTTATTTATTTTTTTAGAACAGAATACAGTTTTTATTTTATTTTATATGAACTTTATGTGCAGAGGGAAACGACCTATTACTGCTGCTAATGGATCTGGCAATGCGGCATCTAAAAAGGGCCGTGGAGCTGGTGGTTTGCCAAACCAGCTGGTTAATAGAGCGTTGGAAGGTTTGTCTCATGGTGGGAGAAGTGGGACTAGGGGCAGAGGCAGGGGTTGGGGTGGGCGTGGAAGAGGAAGAGGCTTCCGGTAGCCTAGGTGTGTGCCGACAGAGTAAGAAGACATTCAGCATTCAAAAAGTCAATATGTACCAGAAGTAATACCACTAGAAGCCTCTGATGTATTGAAGTTCTCTCTGTTGGAGCTAGTTTTGATTTATAGAGGAAGCTGATGAGTTTCTAGATTCATTTGTGGGCTAACACTAGAAATCATATTCCTCTGAAGCATGTCCGGTAAATTTAGTGCTTTGAGTTCTTAATTATTCCAAATTTCGCTGATCTAAGCAGCAGTCGGGATTTAGGAATCTTTGCATGCCTGTTACTGTGTATGCACGTGTGTGTATTTTAACGACAATGAACTTGCATTCAGAGGAATGATTTAATAATTCTGACAATTTGTAGAATATAATTTATGTTTGGTTGTAGGAGAACTTGAGATGGTATTGTTCTGATAAGTTTGATTAATTTGTAGAATATGCCTGTTTTTAGAGACGTTTTATTTACAGGATCAACAGTCTATTTCAATATTTCTCCGAAGTGTAAGATTTAAGTACAGTAATTAGGTGCTGTATTTTAGGTTCTCTTCTTAAGATTCTGTCATGTGGATTTTTTCTCATGAGATAAAAATTTATTTTTTAATTAAATAGTCACATGGCTGAATCTTAAGAGAACTTAAAGAACAACATCTAAGGTACTATACTTAAGTTATGTCCTTCTTGAAAATAAGAATTGTTGTCGCCCCTCAACGCAAGGTATCTTTAAATGTTTTAGCAACTACTATGATACATGTGCATGGAATGCTATACTGGAGAAGGTGCTGGAGGAATATCTAAGATATCTTGCAAGACAATTATGCACTGGAAATCTTAATATCTAAGACAACATTCAAATATTTGTGCTTTTTCTTTAACAATCAAGAGTTCATTGCAATTCAATTTCTGCTGGTGGGGAGGACTGAAGGTGCTCGAGTATCAGAAGTTCAACTGAATTCCCGACCTGAAGAATGCTCATTTACATCTGATGTTTCTGCTGGAGTTGGAGCTCTTCCTTGAATTTTGATATGAAAGTGTTTTAAAAGTCTCACTACCTTCTTCCAAGTAGTGACTTCGTCTAGAGATGGAGTTCCATTTGAAGCATCTTGATGTTGACGAATTATTGGTAAGAAGAATTAGGGATAGCAAAAGATAATGAAATAAGTGGCAAAAGATAACTGGTATAAGTGGCAAAAGATAATAGAAGAACATTGAAGCTCTGGAGGCCTAAGCACCTATAATTGGGGGAGTTAACCATTTTTCCTCCAGTGACATTATGGTTCCAGTCTCTGATAGCTTAAGAATTGCTTCAAATAAATCTCTTGCAATTGGCGAGCCTTTTTGGAAGAACTGGGTGGGAAGAAAGATAAGTTCTTTATTAGATTCTTTGGGGAGTAGAAACGAACGTTAGTTTCTATCGGAGAATGGAACTATAATAATTTTGATAGGTTTCAAAAACTTAAGCGGTTTCGTCATTCATTTTCATAATTTGCTTAGATTGTGATTTTTTTTACAGTGTTTGGAATAGTTGAAAAATTCGTCATGGTCGTAATAGGTAAGGCTCTGATACCTTGAAAGAAGTCCAATAATGGGGAAACATTATTATATATCTTTCTTTAGTATATAACTAGTCGCTAATCCGTGCATCGGTTCCAAAAATGAAATATTTATGAAACATCTTAAATAGAAAATTTTTTTTTTTAATAAAAAAAATTCAAATGAGATAGAACTCCAATGCTTATGCTTAGTTATTAGTACATAGTATAGAAACTGTCCTATAGGATATATGTCTTGCCTATTTCACAGAAAACATGAATTTATTCTAACACATCTGAAATCTCCTTCAAGCATGGTTCCTGCAACCCAATTGATGCCAGTTACTGTGAGTTGGCAAACTCTGCAATCAAATCCATGATTCATAGTTTGTGACAAGAGTGTAACACTCAATACCTTGGCAATGAACTAATTTAGTGTGGACTATAATAGGTGGCTTTGAAAAAAGGCCAGTGTCATGTCCAGTTTTGAGATGAGGAGAAACAGGAGATGCAATTTTTGGGCTCACTTAATATTTTAGCTTATGTTTTTTAGCACAGTAAAGTTCAAAGATATTTTGGGTTGGTAAACAATTAAAGATATTTTGGCAATAAGTGGGATAAAAATAAGTTGTCATTAGGAATAAAAGAGTAATAGTATTGTATTTATACTTTTTTCTGTGAGTATTAAATATTTATCCTTATCAATTCTATTTGAATGGTTCAACAATCTTCTCTTGCTCAAGGCCACATTTCGTCTTTCCTTGACTGGCTCTTCATTCACCTCCTTAAAGAGAAGCTCTAATTTCATACAACATTAGAAATTTCAAGTAGAAAAATAGCAAGCATATCTTTGGAAGTCTATTCAATATTTAAAAAGGCTAGTGTTCATTGATCTTTAAAATAGAATTACAAAACCTTATACAAAAAACATATTAGTCCAACAACAAATGACAATGCACACTTCAATGCAATGCACATTCCTCGTATGGCCAAAATAAAATAAACAAATAGCTGCTCAAAAACAAAGCAGCATTGGAAGAGCGTATTTGCTACACTTTTTTTTTACACAAAGTCATAATTGAGACATGTTTTTTTGTTTGGATAAAATTGTCCACCTATAATTTAAATACATACAATATCATAAGCCCTTTGTTTGTTCTTTGGATGGTACTTTAATTATTAAAAGTAATACATAATTTTTCGTTGGGATAAGTTAAAAATTAAATCTGTAAAATTTGGGAACTTATCTCCTACAATTGGTGAATATATGCAATACCTACAACGTATCAATTGTTCCAATAACAAAGTGTGAAATAATTAAAAAAAACACACACACACATAAGCTCTAATTGACAACTAATATGTCAAACCCTAAAAACATTCACGACCCATTTCCTAAAAACATTCATGCATTTATCGTCAACAACCAAACAACTCCAACTCTCAGTAATCATGACCAAAAAAAGCCTACCAAATTTGGGGGAAAAAAAAAAACCATTTTACCATAT
The DNA here is from genome assembly GCF_932294415.1 of Quercus robur. NCBI lineage: Eukaryota > Viridiplantae > Streptophyta > Magnoliopsida > Fagales > Fagaceae > Quercus > Quercus robur. The sequence goes on from NC_065538.1 coordinate 45,336,199, forward strand.
ACTTTTTTCACGAGAAACAAAGAAAAGAAAAGTTGTGATTTCTCTCCATAATTTTCTCTCTGATTTGTTATACCAGTGACATATATTCAAGCAAAGACAATGTCTTGAGGGACTAAAGAGGATCTGTGACACCAAGTGGGTAGAGATTGTCTATGACATTGGCATTTACAAACATGATTTTGAAAATCAGACCATTTAAAGAACCGTAAAAAGGAGGGGTTTAAGGTTGTTAAAGTTGGACTGAGGTCGAACCAAGATGATATTATAATTAATTTAATAACTATTAAAAAAATAGATTAAAGTAGTAAAAAAATAAAAATTGACTAAAATAATTCAAATAAATATAAATATCTATATTTCAAATGTTTTATTTATATATATATATATATATATATCATAACTATCATAAGACAAATAAGTAATATTAAATCATAAGCAAACATAAATAAATATTGAGTATCTCAATCAATTGATATATATATATATATATATATATATGAAATGAATATACTTAAACTTTTTGTTAGAGTTTAATACTCTACTTATTTTATGCAAGTCTTTATTTAAATTATCTTAAATCATGTTTAGCCCATTTGATTATCTGATATTTTTTTATTATGCCCAACCCCATTTGTCACTTATGAAATTATAAAATAAAAAAAAAAAAAAAAATACAAAAACTGAAGAGCGGCAAACATTGGTTTGTCTGCCCATTAAAAAATTGATTAAGTAAAAACACAAGGCCAACCCAATTTACGAAAGAAATAAGTGGTTGACGGCTTGCAAGCATTTGATACACTATAAAGTAGTTGACAGCTAAGCTTGCCTAAGCATTTAATGGGTCAAACACAACTAGTCCATCTTCTGCAATAGCCAAAACCTTCAATGTGATAGTCAAGCAAAGAAGACTTGCAAAAATGGCGAAAATGCAGCAAGAGTGAGAGAGACAGAGACAAAGAAGAAGAATAGGAAGAAATAGTGATGCAATCTCATAGTTTGACAGCATCTCTCTCTCTCTCTCATCTGAACCTGTGAGAACCAAATTACATATTGTTCAATCAATTCTTCACGTTGATAATGTGTACCTAATATGGATTTTGATTTTTGATTTTTTTAATCTTTTTTTCCAGCATAGTGGCAATTGAACAGGTATGAAGGAGTGGTTCTATTAAATGAGGAGAGGAAGAGACCAAGGAGGGAAGATAGAGTGTTTCGCGTTAGAAAGGTTGGCATTAAAAACTACTCTCTCCATCCCACTTTATTTGTCCTGTTTGAAAAGTCAAATTTTTTAAGAAAACATCATTTATTATCTTGTCTACCTTTTAAAAATGTATAAGTTTCCAAAACTACCCTTAAATAGATTTATCAAAAAATTGAATTAGTAAATTAATAGGGGTATAATAGGAATATTAGTAAATTAATAACTTTTATTTTTAGAAACAGGACAATATTTTGGGACATCTCAAAATGGAATAGAGGACAAACAAAGTGGGACGAAGGGAGTATTTAGCTTGGGTTTGGGCTTTATGGTGGATAGCCGTAAGCTTGGGGTTTATGGCGGAGATTGGGCTAGAAATCATTTTTTTTAACAGTATTTTAAAATTATGGAAAAATTTTAGAAAAAAGAAGGGCAATGACATTGTGCAGATGTGGTTCAATGGGAGTATAACAACATTAAATACTATTCAACTTTTACATATAGTAGTCACGAACTCGCGCATTGTGCGTGATAATTATTTTTATGGTGCTTTTATTAAATTTTTTTTCTTATAATTTAAACTAATTTAATAATGAGTAATGTACATATTTTTATTTATTATAGGAACGATTATAAATGTAATATAGGTACAATCATAAATCATAAATATAAATTTTATCATACCAAAATGAAAATAATACAAATTTTCTCAGAAATTCAAAAGGCAAGTTAACTAAAATATTCATTTTTTTTTAATAAAAGTTATTTATAACATTTTGTGAATCATTAAAAAGAATATAAAATTTGAAAATTATTTTTTTAGTTTTATACAAACTTTCTCAAACTTTATTTTTTTTGCCTACAATCCAAAACACCGAAAAACGTAACTAAAAAAATTAATAAAATTTAACAATGATTAATTGGACCAATTAGGAAAACAAATTGTTATTGATAATCTATTATGGTTATTTTCTTTGCAGAAATTGTAATTTCGTCCACACAAAACATATTATCTAATAAACAATTATTAGAAATCTAAGAATTAAATTTCTATACATGTATTATTATAAAATAATAATAATAAAATTGCAAAAGCTAAAATTTGTCACACATCCGATTATTTTTGTTTGGCTAAACTTTACTTTTCTCTAAATAAATGGCATTATAGAGTACTTCTAATACAACTATTAAGAGTACTTTGTCTACCACAAAGGATTAAAAAATAAACAAAAAATAGTATAGTCTCATAGTTTAATATCTAAATTGAGCACTATAAAAAATCATACTCTATAATAAAATAAATACTAGATTACTATAAAATACCAAATTATTCAAACCATACTACGTAATAGAATAATTTTTATATTTTTATATGTTATATTTAATTCTTTATAACATAATAGGATAACATTTAACAATTAAAGAGAACTAAAAAAAAAAAATTAAAAAAAAAATTGTATTAACCCAAAGTAGAGTTTTAAAGAATATAAAAAATTATCAACCTAAAGTAGAGATGCAAGAAAAATTAAAAAAAAAATCCACCAAAAAATTGAGAGAGAGAGAGAGAGAGAGAGAGAGAGAGAACCCTTTTTTTTTTTTTTTTTTTGCGCGGGAAAACTATGCATAGAATGGAAGAGATAGTGACAGATTTATAGTAAGAGGGTATGAATAAGAAGAGACAAAAATAAAGGAAAAGAGGAAGAATGTTATTAATGTAGAGGGTAGTGGAGAGATGAAAAGGTAAGAGAGGGATAAAGGTTGGAGAAGTAGTGGGGAGATGAAAAGGTAAGGGGGAAGAAAGGTTGGAGAAGTGATTGACCCTAGAGGTACTATAGCATTTAACTAACTATACTATGACTACCATGTGTTTGGAAATCCTTATAGGGTTTTATCCTTATGGTTCCGAAAGGTCCCCATGTGGACTCACCTTCTTAAACACATGATTGTTGTTGTTGTTGTTGTTGTTGTTTTTTTTTTTTTTTTTTTTCTCAGGGATTACATTCTCAGTCAAAGGGATTGAAGGTAGAAGGTTAGGAGTCGCCACCTAATTTAACTCTAAGAACCAATTTTAACCCTTAACAAAGATCTACACACCAAATACTAGATTTGGGGGCTTAGCGTATGAGTATGACTAGGCTTATTGACGTGTGGTTCATAAGACTAAATTTATTAGACTACTCTAGTCAAAAACAAATTTCTTAGCGTATGACTAGACTTCTTGACAGGTGGTGCATAAGATGTTGGGCTTTCTTAAGCTTCACATCAACCAAAAATAAAGAGCAGTAAGTTTCAGATGACTTATAGTTCCAACTTGAAAGTGACCTATAGCAATCTCAAATGACTTAGAGCTTGTTTGGATGGGATGAAAACTGAGTGATATCACTCAGTTTTCATGATCCATCATCGAAACTGAGTGGGGCCCACGAATGAGCATATGTTTTGAGGAGTTTTGAGTGACTGTTTTCATGACTCAATGACTCAAAAAAATGGACGTGGGTGATGGAAAGTGAAAACAGTTTTCAGCTGTTTTTAAAACTTGAAAACTGAAACTCAGTGGCAAGTCCGTAAATATGATGAGATTGTGGGGCCCATGACTTGTGTGTTGTCAAGTTAGACCCACTCATCACCAACGACATTTTCTCCTTCTTTCCTTTTTTTTCTTTCTTTCTTTCTTCTTTAGACCCACTCCAAGGCTTTTTTTTTTCCCTCATCTTCTTCTTTATTTTTCTTTCTTCTTCAGACCCACTCCAACGTTTTTTTTTTTTTTTTCTTCTTCTTCTTTCTTTTTCTTTCTTTCCTTCTTCTTTAGACCCACTCCAACTTTTTTTTTTTCATTCTTTTTCATTCTTTCTTTCTTTCTTCTTCAGATCCACTCCACCATTTTCATACATGCATAAATTTATAACTAGAAATAAAAACCCACACCTCATTTTCATGATTTTGGTTTTTGATCTAAGGATTCTTGGGTTTGGGTTTGGGTTTTCTGTGTTTGTGGGTTTTTTGGTGGAGGTTGTGGTTGTGTTGAGGGTTGTTGAAGAATAGAAGTTTCGAACTTTGCTGAAGATGGGTCTGTGATCTAGATGAGGAGATGGGTCTCTCTGTTTTCTGTAGATAGGTATTGTGAAATAGAAATAGGAAAGTGAAATTGAAAGAGGTGCCCAAAATTGGTATTGTGAAATTGAAAAAGGAAAGTAAAATTGAAAAAGGAAAGAAGATTAAAATGAAGAAGAGAACCTTGGATGATTTGCGCGTGTGATGATGTGGGAGATGAGGGAAGAACCTTGGATGAATGGGTATTGTTAGATGCGTTAAATGGGTTTTTTGATGGGATAAAATGAACCACTGTGTAGTATAGAATAAGGGGACACGGGTAGTTGTTAGTGAACCACTGTATAGTGTCAATGGGTGGGATCTACAGTTTTGGCAAAAAGTTGGGTTAAAAATGTGAGATATGTGATTATATTTAAACCAACGAGATGTTTTTGAGTTTTTGAGAAAAAGTGAGGTTTGGGTTATGAGTTATGGGTTTTGAGTTTAAGTGATGAGTTTTGAGTATTGAGTGATGACCAATCCAAACGAGCCCTTATAGTTCCAACTTAGAAATGACTATGCTAATTTATCTTTCTCTAGAATAAAAATAAAAAGAATAAAAAGAAAAAGAAAAAGAAGAAGAAGAAGAAGGAGGAGGAAAGAAAGACTTTGCTAAAGATGAATTTTGTCAATTAAAATCCCCAAGCACGAGTTTCTATTGTGCAACAGAAAGAAAAGGAATAACACAGTTTTGAAGGTGAAAGGAATTTCATACACTTGTTTAAGGAATTATTTTAAAATATTTCATTCACTCTCTTGTTTAAGAGTTTTAATGGAAGGAATGGTAAGATCATTCTTTTATTTGAAAGTTTAATAAGTGAGAGAAAATGAAACTAGTAGGAGGAAAAACTTATTTCTCTCTATTCCCTCAAAATCTCAAATTTTTATTATTCCCCCAAAAGGGAGAGGTTAAAGGTTTTTAAGGTTGGACCAAGGTTCAATTGAGGTCAAAGCGTGATGACGTCAAAATTAATTTAATAGTAATAATATACAAATGAAGGTATTAAAATGGTAAACATTAACAAAATTTTACTAAAAATATGTCTAAAATAAAATCATTTTCAAAATAAATTTATAGAAGGTCTTGTTAACAGGTACCCTTAAAATATTTATTATTTTTAATACAATTTTTATAGGAAATATAAAAATTTGCCAAAAAAGTTAGTTATTTTTTTTCCCATAAAAAGTTTCTAAACATAGTAACTGCTTGTCTTACCTAAAAAATCCAAGAGCTACTTAGAAAATCATGATATGAATAATTTAATACTAGTATTATGCGAATCTTTGCAAAGGAAAAGATTTACAACCGAGCAAAAACCCCCCAATGGGCAGTATTCGTAATTCTATACATGCAATCAATAGTTTGTTGTATGTCATTCATCAATAGCTTGTTAAATAAAATGTCATGTTTTCGCTACAAACCAAAGACAATATAATTAGAAAGCAAAGATTATGGATAAAATTCATATCACACCATGCATATATTTGGACTTTTGCTTCAGCATACTTGAATCAAGAAGAGAGAAAAGCACGCCAATCAGACCTCAGTTGATCCAACTCACAATTATACAGGTTCTACATTAAGAATGTCCTTGACAACTCTATAGGGCAAGTTACATCAGACATAACAAAACATCACATACTAGTATAACATAATTACCAACAGTTGCTCCTAGCTGGAATAGCAAAAAATAAATGTTAATTCCCAAACATCAATATGATAGGAATGACGAAAGAAAACTTGAAACAAAACTATATTTAATGAAGAGGGTGAAATGAACGTGTATGGTCTCATTCTATTGGATCAAATAGGAGCAACAATGCCTTTTGCTTGAAAACAAGATGATGGAAGAGGACGGGGAGTGCACAAAAGAGGACGGATCCTCTCTGAAGTACGGACAAGAAGATGGACGGGTACAATGTAGACAGTGATAGGGTCACGTGACATCCACAAGGTGTAAGATTGTCCTCAAGGTGATGGATGCAATGTGGACGGCGATAGGGTCATGTGACCTCCACCTAGTTTAGGTAGTCCTCAAGAAACTTAAAATGGAAATATCTTGATCCTCATGATTAACCCTAATCAACAAAATCGCTATATGGAAAGGATCCCATAAAATACATACTTTTATGAGGATCTTCCTTATAAGGAAAAGTTCCTCTTCCCCAAGAAAGAAAACAGTCAGTTCTACACTATTATAGAAAAAACTCCAAAGCACTCCCAAGCCAAGGTACGCATAATTTACCCCAGCTCTGCCACTCTAAAGTTGTGAAGAGTTCTCTAACTTGACATTCGGAGGGTATTTGGATGGTACCACACCGGTACTTTCCTAGGGTCTTCTTGTTCTATGTTGTGCAAGCATTGTCTTGAGCACGTGAGGATCGTGTGACCTACTGATGATTTTCGGCATCATCAGTTGGCACCATTTGTGGGAACGAAGTTTTACAAGCCATCCTATCGCTTCCAGAACAAAGAGTTGCATGGTACTTACTCGCTCAATGGCAACCACCAACAATGCTCAAGGAGATGAATCGATACCACTGCCTTCGAGAGGTAGGTCCAAACTCTTGCAGCGGCAGTAAAACGCCTCACCCAGCAAAATCATGACCTAGAGAAGCAATTGTGCCAAGAGAATGAAGCACTTAACACCAAGGAGGAGGACCAGGAAGGAACCAATGCTGAAAAAAGGAATCAAGAGGTGATGGAAGGTCGCAACGCCTCAAGCAGACAAGAGCGACTAGATAAAAGCCGTCCATTCGTTGCAATTACTGTTCCACCTCACATGGTAGCAGAGATGTAGATGATGAAAGAGATGATGGATGTCATTACGAATGCCCTCAAAGGACGGGTGTAAGCGACCTTGACGAGCTGGTCTGTTGGACGGACTCGCCCTTTACGACACCAGTCACCTCATTCCCCCTTCCACTAAAGTTCCGCATGCCACAGGTAGAAACTTACAATGGGTCCAAGGATCCCTTGGACCACTTAGAATCTTTAAAGACCCTAATGCACTTGCAAGGAGTAGTGGACAAGATCATGTGTAGGGCTTTCCCCACGACACTGAAGGGCCCTGCAAGGATTTGGTTTTGAAAGTTGATGCCCAATTCCATTAGTACTTTTAAGGAGTTAAGCGCCCAATTTGCCTCACACTTCATCGAGGGACATAGGTATAAGAAGTCAACTTCATGCCTAATGAGCATTAAGGAATAAGAAGATGAGACAGTGAGATCTTACATAGCCCACTTTAACAAAGAAGCCCTCTCCATTGATGAAACTGATGACAAGATACTCATGGCTACATTCACAAATGGGTTACAGAAGGGTAAGTTTTTATTCTCTTTATACAAGAATGACCCAAAGACTATGTCGGATGTACTCTACAGGGTTACTAAGTACATGAACACAAAAGATGCATTGTTGGCTTACGAAGAGAAACCTAGGAAGAGGGAAAGATAGGAAGAATCCAAACAAGACAAGGGGTGAAAGATAGTAAGGATAGGAGATAAAAGGGATGATAGGCGCCCCAAGCCTCCCACCAGTAGATTTGCAAGCTTCACCCCACTGAACACCCCGATTAATTAAGTCCTAATGTAGATCAAGGATGAAGGAGCCCTGGCATTCCCTGGCAAGCTAAAGGGAGACCCTAGCAAGAGGTCTAAAGACAAATACTGTTGTTTCCACCAAGACCACGGTTATGACACATCTGATTGCTATGACTTAAAGCAGTAGATAAAAGCTCTTATCAAGCAAGGGAAGTTGCAAAGGTTCATTGATAAGGAAAGGGCGGACCAGCCCCAGGAAACACCTGCACAGAGAGAAAACGAGCATCCTAGACCCCTACTCGAAGACATAAGGATGATCATAGGTGGAACCATGGCATCTGGCTCATCTGAGAAGGCACGCAAAACTTACCTACGGATGGTCCAAAATGTCTAGTTAACAGGATTTGCCCCGAAGATGGCATGGATCAACAACCCTGTCATTAGGTTTATGAAGGAAGATGCCAGGCGCCTTCACCACAATCACAGCGATGCGCTTGTGGTTGGCATTCGGGTAGGGGACTACAACACCTACCTGGTCCTTATGGATAATGGGAGCTCTGCTGACATCCTCTACTATCCAACGTTCCAATAGATGAGGATAGATAGGGGACGACTGGTTCTTGTTAATGTGCCACTTGTTAGGTTTAGAGGAATAAGGGTACACCCACTAGGAGAAGTCACTTTGTCCGTAATAGTTGGAGATTACCCCCAGCAGATCACTAGGGATGCCACGTTCCTGGTTGTCGATTGTTCATCTGCTTACAATGCCATATTGGGTTGTCCTACCCTTAACTCGTGGAAGGCTATAACCTTGACTTACCACCTAATGATAAAATTCCCAACAGAGTACAGAGTGGGAGAAGTACAAGGAGATCAAGTGGCGGCACGTGAGTGCTACATTGCTATGTTGGAGATGGATGACCACTTGCAGACTATGTGTATAGAGGAACAGCAGATGATGGCTGAACCAGTAAAGGAGCTAGAAGAGGTAATTTTGGATGATGCTAGGCTTGAACGAACGACCAGGGTTAGAACTCTAGCTAGCCCGCTGATCCGTCAAGTGCTCACAATGTTTCTAAGGGAGAACCAGGACGTATTTGCCTGGACCCATAAGGACATGCCTGGAATCGATCCTTCAATTATAGTCCACAAGTTAAATGTATCTCCTTCCTTCTCTCCAGTCTATCAAAAGTAGCAAGTGTTCGTGTAGGAACAAGACAAGGCTATAGCCAAAGAAGTTCATAAGCTACAGGAAGCAGACTTCATTCATGAAGCATACTACCCTGACTAGTTGGCCAACGTAGTGATGGTCAAAAAGGCCAATGGATAGTGGAGGATATACATAGACTTCACGGACCTGAATAGGGCATACCCTAAAGATAGCCACCCCTTCCACGGATTGACGTTCTGGTGGATTCAACTGCAAGACATCGGTTGTTGAGCTTCATGGACGCATTCTCTTGATATAACCAAATCAAGCTGGACAAGGCCGACCAAGAGAAGACTTCATTTGTCACCAGCCAGGGTCTCTTCTGCTACAATGTGATGCCATTCGAGCTCAAGAACGCAAGCACCACATATCAGAGACTGATGAATAAAATTTTCGCACATCAGATTGGGTGGAATGTGCAATTTTACGTGGATGACATACTAGTAAAGAGCCTACAAGAGGACGATTATTTGAATGACCTCCAAGAGACCTTCGACACTCTTCGATCATATAACATGAAACTGAATCCCAGCAAGTGTACGTTTGGGGTGACGGTAGGGAAATTCCTAGGGTTCATGGTGTCCTAAAGAGGCATCGAGGTTAACCCGAACAAGATATGGGCAATAATGGAGATGACGCCACCAACAAACTGTTAGGGACACATATTTATGTAATTGACATATCCTTTGACAAAACGCACTTTACTTGTATTTAGGTAAATCTAAGTAAGTTCAAGATGATCATTACAAGTGGTTAAATTGAAGACATGAAGACTACTCAAGAACTATTCAAGAAAAGTGCAATCTGCAGGTCTCAATATCTGCTCAATCTGTCGAGATTCATTAAAGCTCGACAGATGCCTCGATCGATCGAGCTTACAAGTTTTCAGATTATAGGCAGAAACGTTTTATTCTAAAAGACTATTTGTTCATGGGTTTGTATAATCCTTATAGGACTAGGAAAACCCAAGGTTTGTGGGTTTGCATAATTCTTATTGGACTAGGAAAGCCCAAGGTTTGTGTAAACCTATTTAGAATAGGAGAGGCCATTAAACTCCTATTTAAAGGAGGTGGAAAAAGAAAAACCTAACCCTAGAGAGCTTCATAAGGTTTTGTTTTTGAAATCCTAGCCTCCTCTTACAAAAGAAAGAGTTCTTGCTGCGTTTCTTGTAAACCTTTGGGTTATGTAACCAAGCAAAGTCTTTTGCACCAACATTGAAGATCTTATTGCTGTTTCTATGTGAAGCTGCAGCAAATCAACTACAACAATCAAAGGGTTGCTGTGGAGTTAGTCACGTACTGGGATTCGTGCAAATGAGTAAGCTGTGCATCAAATTGGTTAGTCACGTACTTGGGAGTCGTGCATCAGAAAGGGGAACTATCACTACAGAACAAGTCCAATTGGGTATTGGGGTAAGGGTTCAACTGTAGGTTGGTAAGGTACTTAGGATTCCTTTACTTGTAACCACTTGTTGTGATAATAGTGGAGTTTCGAGAGTGGTGACTTGAAAATTATCCGGTGGGGTTTTTGCCATTGGGTTTTCCCCATTCGTAAACAAATCACCATGTTATTTATTTTTCGCTGCATTATTAGTTCATTGGTGATTTGTTTGTACTACCACGCGTTTGCATGATAAATTGATTAATTAATAACTTGGCTAATTAATTAATTAATTTCTATCACAGGGGGTCATTCAGTTTGTGGCCTATCACAAACATCAAGGAAGTATAGAGCCTAAATGGCAAGGTTGCTACACTGAACAGGTTCGTCTCAAGAGTTATAGATAAGTGTCTACCTTTTTTCCATACTTTGCAGAAATCGTTTGAATGGATGGTTGAGTGCCAGCAAGCGTTCGAAAACCCGAAAGCATACCTTTCCTCCCATCCATTGCTGAGTCCCTCCAAGCCCGGGGAGGAACTATTCCTCTATCTAGCCGTCTCCTTAATAGCTGTCAGTGCAACCTTAGTCAAGGAAGAAGACAAGGTACATAAGCCTATGTACTACACTAGCAGGGTGCTTCGAGGCGCAGAAGAAAGGTACCCACCGATGGAGAAGCTTGCCTTTGCATTAGTGACTGTCGCACTTAAACTCAAGCCATACTTCCAGGCACATACTTTGATCATCCTAACAGACAAGCCCCTTCAAAGAGCAATGAGCAGCCCTGAAGCTGCTGTACGGATGGCATTATGGGCAATTGTGTTTAGCGAATTCGACATCCAATACCAACCATGTATGGCTATAAAGAGACAAGTCATTGCTAACTTTATCACAGAATGCACTCTCGCGAAAGACCAGGTGGTAGAGGAGAGCCCGAAATGGAGCGTCCACATGGACAGATCTTCCAACAGATAGGTAAGCAAAGCCGGGGTGGTGCTTTATGACCTGGGAGTGGATAAGGTCAAATTTATGATCCACCTTGACTTCACTAGGACTAACAACAAGGCAGAGTATGAAGTTTTGATAGTAGGGCTGGATCTTGCCAAGGCGGCAAAGGCAAAAAGTATGGTCTTATATTGCAATTCCCAAGTAGTAATCAGCCAGGTTAACGGCGACTATGAATGCAAGAACGAGCAGATGAAGAAGTACCTTGGGCAAGTAAAGGATCGAGTGAATGACATCCAAGTGAAGTTTGTTCAGGTCCTAAGGAAAGAAAATGAGCATGCCAACTGCCTTGCTAAAGTTGCCTCAGCAGAACACATGCTCATTCCTAATCAGGTACTATCCTTCGTTCAAATCTTGCCAGTAATAGACGGTGTCAATATGCAGGAAATAGGTCCCAAGAGCTATTGGAAAACACCAATAATCTCTTACCTGAAGGGCGGCGAGTTGCCAGACGGAAAGGAAGTAGCAAGGACGTTGAAGTTCAAGCAGACTATGTCATGCGAGAAGTCCATGGAGGAGTCTATGGGAACCATTCTAGCTCACAATCGTTAGTGCACAAACTCATCCTGGCGGGATACTATTGGCCTACCATGCAAAAGGATGCCACTACTTATGTTAAAGTGTGTGACAAGTGCCAGAGGTTTGCCAACCTCATCCGACAGCCGTCAGAAGAACTCACTCCGATGATGGCCCCATGGCCTTTCGAGCAATGGGGTTTGGACATCATGGGTCCATTCCTAACTGCAATTCGACAGCTAAAGTTCCTAGTGGTTGGAATAGACTACTTCACCAAGTAGGTGGAAGCAAAAGCATTGGCCACAATCATGGAGAAAAATGTGTGAAGTTTCGTATGAAGGAACAGCGTCTACAGTTACTATATACCCAGAGTGTTGGTCTCAGACAACGAGAAGAAATTCGAAAATGACACATTCAGAGACTTCTGTTCACAATTGGAGATCAAGAATCACTGTTCATCTCCTGCTCATCCTCAGGCCAATGGACAAGTTAAGGTCACAAACTAGTCCTTGCTCAAGATCATCAAGACCCGGCTCGAGGGGGCAAAGGGTATATGGCCGGAGGAATTGCCAAACGTCTTATGGGCGTATAGGATGACAGTGAGGACACCTATAGGAGAAATATCATTTTGACTAAAATACGGGAGCAACGTGGTCATTCCAGCTGAAGTAGAGCTCACCAGCGATTGAGTAGGAAACCATGATGAGGGAAGCAATGACGAAGCACTATGCTTGCATCTTGATTTGGTGGACAAGGTCAAAGCAACCGCTAAGCAAAGGTTAGCACAATACCAAGACCTCATGGTCAAGTGCTACAACTCCAGGGTTAGACATAAGGACTTCCAAGTTGAAGATCTTTTTTCAAGAAAGGTGATGGGTGCTACAAAAGATGCCTCCTCGGGGAATCTAGAACCTAACTGGAAAGGGCTATATAGAGTTGCATTATAGCATAGAAAGGGAACCTACCCCCTGGAGACACTGGACGGGAAAAAGTTGCAACACCCATGGAACACAGAGCATCTAAAGAAGTACTACTAGTAGACAGTGGCAAGGGCGATGACACTCCTCATTTCCAGTTTATTTCCTTTTAGTTTAATTTTTATCTACAGTTTTCTTTTAAGCCCAAAGGGCAGTTTTTTCGATTTTCAAAAGACAATTTTACCTGCAATTTTTTCACAATAAGAGGAGTTATTCAAAAATTCCATGTGTATATGTTATCTGCACTTCTACATTATCATTATAAATCCCGAATGGACGGGCTCGTCCTAAAGGGATTTGCATTGATCAGGTCCACAAGATGGACGGGTTCACAAGAAAGTGAATAGAAATTAATCCATAAGGGGATAGGTCCACCTTAAGGGTTGAAGAATCAAGTCCACAAAGTGGACGGGTTCATCCTAAATGAATGATTTGTATTTTGCAAAGTACACAAAGTGAACAGATTCATCCTAAAGGGGTTTGTATTGATCAAGTCCACAAGATGGACAGGATCCCTCCTGTAAGGACGATTTATCTCCAATAAATGTCCAGAAAAGTGGACGGGTTCTAAAAATTAGTCCACAAGTGGACGGGTTCACAAGAAGGTGAGCTGAAATTAGTCCATAAGTGGACGGGTCCACCTTAAGGGGTGAAGATTATATCAAGTCCACAAAGTGGACAGGTATCCTAAGGGAACTAAGTGGACGGATTCATCCTAGGTGGTGATCCAAGATTATGGACTCCACAAGACGGATTCACCCTATTGGATGACCTAGGATTTAAAATTATACTCCACATAATGAACGATTCAAAAAAGAAAATTATAAGGAGGATGGGTTCATCCCAATTCAACATAGTTAATGGATCTAGAAAATAGTAGACAGATTCAAAAGATCACTTAAAGTAGACGGGTTCGTCCTACATTATTAACTTATATTTGATCTACAAAATGCACGGTCCAATGCATTATATTCATAATAGAAACTGGACGGTTTTGTCCAAAGAATTAAAACCACAAATTCAAGGCAAGTGAATATTTTGTGAGATATATATATATATATATAAGCCCATAAAGATACAAAGCAACAATTAAATTAGATATTGTTCCAACAAAAAGGATCTTTACATTTGAATAAGAAAATAAACAAGGAAAAAGTAAAGATTAATCCTAAGGCACCGGGTCCTCTCTATCCTTCCTCTCCCCCTTAAGTGCACGGATATCATCCCCAACAGATTTGGCTTGATCTATGGGAGTCTCTCTGTTGACAAGGGGTTCTGTCACCAGGTCATCGGCGAACAGATTGTCGGTATCCACAGAGGAGACAAGTTGAGCTGGAGTCTGAGGATGGGCGTCAATGTTGATGTGGGAAAGGTTGAGGTCTGGGAACGAGGCTTTGACCTGACGAATGCAATCATCAAAGCCATCGGCAAAGGAGCCGCCGAGCTCCCTAAGGAGGTCATCGAAGTCACGATATTCCTTTATCACGACATCCTTAGCCTGATAGAGTTGACTCTTGGCATCTGAGATCTTTGCCTCTTTGTCCTTAAGAATTTTCTTCAGAACTTTAACTTGTTCCTTCGACTCCTTTAAGAGTTGCTTGGTCAAGTCTAGCTTTCCTATTTGGACATTTTTCTAGGCCAATAACTCTTGTACCTCTATCTCCTTTGCGCCCAGACTTTCTCTCAGACAACCTAACACCATCTCATGAGATACACAACGATCCATTAGCCCTTTCATCATGACCACCCCCTGCATGAAATAGAAAGATTAGAGAAAGACAACAATATGACAGAACAAATAAAAGCGATGGGTATACATACCTGTGTAAGGCTAAGAGACTTGTCTCCCCCATGGCCACTGTAGCATGGTTGCCTAAGTCAGAATAATTGTCATCTTTGATGATCGATGAGATTTACTTGAGCGCATAGCTAGAGTCCTCACGAAGGAGGACGGGCTGCTCCTCGGTGATAGGGACAAGGCCCTTCATCAAGCCTTTCCTAACTCCTGGGCCATGCTTGGTCAGCAACTTTGCTAGAATCTCGCCAGCATTAAGCCCCATCATGACCTTTGGCTTCTTAGGTTGATGGTTGTTAGGGTACTTTTTTCTGTTCGCCTAATTTTATTTGAGTACCACCTATTTATTTTCAAATACTACTTATAAGTTATTGGGTTTTCCCAAATATTTTTTGCTCTATTATTATGTTAATCACAAATGTTTCATATCTCATTATTTAAATTGGGTCATAATATAAACTATCACAAAAGCCCAAAAACTCATATTTTATCCAATTTTATCATCATTATTTAGCTAAACCCAAAACCGGCCCTATGAACCCGATATACACATTCTATTCTATTTAAAACCCAAGAATACTTGTACTTGGCAATATTTGAAAAGCTCATGATTCAAGTCCATGGCAAAACAATTTTATGAATGGAATTCAAATCCATAATCAAAACCCATGATTTAAACCCATGGCAATTTATTTACCAAAGCCCAGTTCTCACTGGCAATATCTAAAACCCAATTCTCATTGGCAATATCAAAGCTAAGTTCTCATTGGAAATATTTAAAACCCAATTCTCATTGGCAATATCAAAAGCCCAACTTACGTTGGCACTATTAAAAGCCCAAGCTAACTATTTGGCACTATTTTATCAAAAACCCAAGGTTATTGATACTTGTCAAAATACTATATCATAATCATTTCATTCAAAAGTTTAATAATGAACAATGCTTTAGATTCTCAAACCTATTACTATAATATTACAAGCTCATGGAATTTATGAATCATCTATTCTCAAAACTCATGGCAATCATCTTATAAAAGCCCATGGAAAGTTATGATTATTTATCTTGGACCCATGACATTTATTTATTTCATATCATATTATAAACTCATGTTCACTATCTATCTTACATCACAATATTCATAATATTTATTTCCAAAACTCATGGTAAATATTCATCCTACATGCCCATTATGATTACCTATAGAAAAACTCATGAGAATATCACATTATCCCATTATAGTGGACATTGCCTATATTTAAAACCCAGGGTAAATATTATTCTCAAGAAAATAATGGAGGTCATTATTTAAAAAGCCCCAAAGAAAATATCATTTACAAAGTAATCCATAGAAAAAATTATGAGAAACTATACAAGTTGTTTTTTAAAGCCCATGGAAATTAATACCCAAAACCTATCATAAATTTTTATTAAAGCTCATGGATTCATTTTATTTCTACTAACAACTAAAACCCATGTGGAATAAAAAATCCATGGCAATATATGGTAGCTTTGTCCATTTTGTCGGGCTCACAATGAGAAAGCAAAAGGATAGGCCTAAATGGAGAGAACCACCAAGTCAGAGGCCCACCAAAATACTCAGCCCTCATGGCCAAGCCTAACATGAAATCTTAAACAAAACAGCCTGTGTGTGCAAACTGATCCCACTGAAGAACTTCATTTAGTTCTGCCTTTCGCTAGAGGTCACCTCAAGAAGCAACCAAGCT
Organism: Quercus robur; assembly: GCF_932294415.1. Classification (NCBI taxonomy): domain Eukaryota; kingdom Viridiplantae; phylum Streptophyta; class Magnoliopsida; order Fagales; family Fagaceae; genus Quercus; species Quercus robur. The sequence goes on from NC_065538.1 coordinate 45,352,635, forward strand.
CCCAAACCAAATTAGGAGCTGGTCACCTATCCCACTGCCAACTCTGACATGAACAATACCAAAGGTTGACACCTAAAGGCTAATGGGCAATAAATACCATTCTTCCCTAAGTTTTGGTCACAACTCAAGGAAGCCATAACCAAGACCTTCAAGCTCATGAAATCATCAACCAAATAGTTTATTTTATTACTAAAAATGTATGTAATTGGTTCATGAACCAAGCCCATGAATCCTAAAGGGGAAAATTTGGGAACATATGGTTTGGAGGGCATAAAGGGATTTCCAGTAGAACTCTCTGAAGTGGACTTAAAACTTTGACACCTGGCTTAGGGTGTTGAATCTTACTTCCTAAGGTCCAAATCTCAGTTGCAGCACTAGAATTCTTCCTTAATACTTGCCTTAATCCCATTGGCTGAACACAATCTCAGTAAGCATAGCAGTTAATGCAAGATTACCCCAAATACTACCCATGTGTGAAATTGCCCAAAGAAGCAAAATAGCCCTAAAAGCAAATCTCCCATTTTTAGGCCAAATCCAAGTTATTAATTCAGCTCTCTTACTCCCTTGAATCAGACCTATGTTTTTTTGGATTTTAGCTAATTAATGCTTACTCTAATCCTCTCTATAAAAGGCAAACCATTCTAGCCCCTAAAGGGTAGAGGAGGCCTCTCTAAAAATTTTTGTCATTGACTACATTCTGCAGAAATTTAGTCCCTCTTAAGCTTTCTTTAAGCTTCCCCAAGCTCTCTTAAGCTCACTCACAACCTTTCTTAGCCTATAGTCACCATAACTCCAACATTTCCCACCTTGTTTACACCTTCCTACTCCATAAACATCCCATAACTGACCATAACCAGCCTAAACTCCCTCCATGAAACTCGGCCAAGCTTCCTCTTAACCAACTTTTCATAAGTTCACACACTCACCCAACAAAAAAGCTTCTCCTTACATACCACCCACATTTCCCTTAAGGATCTTGGTAACCACATGTTGCACTGAGCTGGGATTCCCTCTCTCCCTTCATACTATGCCAAATAACTCCTTTTTCATCACTATGCAGCCACTAATACTTACTTATTGTTTTACTATAGAAGGCTATAATGTATTTGAGACTTTTGGAATTTTTTCTTCATATTGATGTAATGATGGCTAAGAATACTATGGACCCTATTGGACAAAATACACAAAAATTTCCTAAAGTTAATACTTTATTAAATTTATTTAATAATTGAATATCAATTACCCTACCATTGGAGATAATACCGTACCGCTAGAGGACTAATTTGAATTATGATGCTCTAAAAGGACTAATAATATAATAAACTAACAACAGTAATGTGTTTATTGGGCTTTATTGTTGTCTTCTTGTCAGGGTGCAGCCTCTATCTCTTGCTTGGGCGGGCTTACATGACACCGAAAGCCTTTGGGCTTTATTTCAAGGTCCCATCATCAAGTTTCGACTTCGCTACCCCATATTCTATTTGGGAACATCAAAAATTTTCCCCTTAACAACGGTTAACCTTGTTTGACGATTTCCTTTTAGTTGACGGATTAGCCTGGCCCATCGCTTTGGGAGGTAGTTTTCCCTCCTGCTTCTTCCTTGCAACTTGTTGCTTAATGTAAGCTCTTCTCTTTCTCTATTCTATTTCTACACAAAAGTTGACGAATAAAAGGGGTTAGATAACTTGAAACAAGGAAATTAAAGTGTTTGGGCAACGGACTTATGTTGACGGATTTGTAAATTGTAACGACAGGCGGCCGTAGTTGGTTCGGGACCGTCGCAATTGCAATGAAGTGTGTCTAAGGTAACCAGCTTAGCCCACGACCTCTCAGATAGCTTGGTTTTGTGAAAATCCTTACCAAAAAGCTCCACTACTCAAGTGTGACTTTTGGACGGTCCCGAGCTACAATAGAAGACGGTTAGAATATCACAAAAGTTAGAAAAGTAAAAACCTTATGAAGACGGATACATACCGGACGGGGGTATAATGCCCCATGTTTTGTCCACGAGCATATATTCTTGTTCACCAAGGTGACACATCCATTCGTCACCTTGGACAAAAAAAATAGCAACCCTTCCAGTTCCTGTTGGAATCAGGGGTGTCGCACACAAACCTAAACAACGGGCTTCTCGGCATGAAACTATACATGCCTTCTGACTATGTGATTTCGGATGGATGGTAGCAATGGAAGAACTCTTCCACTGTCATCCTACGTGCCCCATTGGACATCACCCCGTAGAGCACTTTAGCTCCCAGAAATACTCTTCAAGCATTCAGGGAGATCTGGGTGACGGCTAGTCAAAGATATTGGAGAAGACAATGGTGAAGAGCACTTAAAGGGAAACTAAGCCCCACTTTCAGCATTTGCTCATATACACTGACGTCCTCTACTCCCTTGTAATAACATTTTTCCTGTTTAGATGGAAGACGCATTGGAATGTTGACGAGTATTTGGTATTTCTCCCTAAGTGTATTGAAGTGACATTCTTTGATGGACGAGTTAAAGTCATTTATCATCCACAACAGGAGCATAATGAACTCCCTGAATCCATCAGGGCCTATGACGGACTGGACAAGGGGCTCATCATTTCCTATCTCTTCGTTTAAATCATTTTCCAATCCATCTCCTTCCAAATCATCATCCTCTGTGAAGGTGAGTTGGCAGATAGGACCCTTTCTTCGGAAGAGGTGTTAGGGCCGTCATGACCTAATGGATACACCTCATCGTAGCCCACTCCATCGCGAACACATGATTGTTCACTCGACGCATTAGACATCTATCACCTACACATGACAGACAAACCCTAAGACTCTAACAGTCTACATAGATGACAGATTGGCAAAATTTAAACAAATGACAAGTAAATTCAACTTAAGATAAAGGGTACTTACCAAGTGAGCAAAACAGAGAAGGCAATCAAGGAATGGGTGACGGAGCACCAAGTAGACGGTAACACCAAATAAACAGTAGTGCCAAGAAGACGGTATGCTATTTGGTGAAGTAAACGGAAATGTTCTGGCCGTAAATTTGTTACAGAAAGTGAAAATGAAAGATAAAGGAGCCTGTATATATAGAGGTAATAGCACGAAAGATGAAGGGATGCTTCAGTTCGAGCAATTAACCATTAAAAAGACACCACATGTACCTACGGCATTTATGACCCTAGGCTAGCCTGTCAATCAGAGTGCATCTCCCGACATAAAAAAATTAAATCGTCACTCCACGGGACTGTCCTAACATTACGGGACAAATTCATAGAATAAGGGGGCAATTGAATAGGGTGAAATGAACGTGGACGGTCTCGTTCTATTAGATCAAACAGGAGTGACAGTACCTTTTGCTTGAAATCAGGATGATGGAAGAGGATGGGGAGCGTGCAGAAGAGGACGGATCCTCTTTGAAGGACAGACAAGAAGATGGATGGGTACAATGCAAATGGTGACAGTGTCATGTGACATCCACATGGTGTAAGATTGTCCTCAAGGTGATGGATGCAATGTGGATGGCAATAAGGTCATGTGACCTCCATGCAGTTTAGGTAGTACTCAAGAAACTTAAAAAGAAAATATCTTGCGTCTCATAATTAACCCTAATCAACAAAATCACTATATGGAAAGGATCTCATAAAATACGTACTTTTATGAGGATCGTCCTTATAAGGAAAAGTTCCTCTTCCCTAAGAAAGAAAACAGTCGGTTCTACACTACCATAAAAAAAAAAAAAAAAAAAAAAAAAAAAAAAAAAAAAAACCCAAAGCACTCCCAAACCTAGGTACACATAATTTATCCTAGCTCTGGCACTTTAGAGTTGTGAAGAGTTCTCTAACTTGACCTTCGGAGGGCATTTGACCGGTACCACACCGATACTCTCCTAAGGTTTTCTTGTTTTGTGTTGTGCAGGCATTATCTTGAGCATGTGAGGCTCGTGTGACTTACTGACGATTTTCGGCATCATCATTTAAAAACGCGAAAATAGAATATAAGGTCATCAAAAAAAAAAAAAAAAAAACCTACAACCAATAAGAACAATAAATAAGACCTAACGCAATTATTAAACCTTAAAACGTTTTCTCTTTAAGGTGAAAATCACAAGGCAAGAGAAGCAATTTTGAGGAGCACCTAAGTTGGTTCAAGTGTGAAGCAAAGGAACTATAAAATTTTGTGAAATGAGGCATGTAGTCAGAATAAAAGGAATTGATATGATATGTTCCAGATCACATTTAGCAAGCTTAAAATATGACATTTAGCCCAAAAATAAACAAAACTCGTTAGTGTGGATAAAATGATGAAAACATTTAGAAGAAACACTTCAATAAATTTTATAAATTCAAATGATATTTATTTCAATATAGGCAACCATAAAAATTGGCAAGAAAAATAGAGACGAAGAGAGTACAGAAAGGTTTTATCCAATTTCAAATTTTGTCCTAGTTACACTAAATAAGTAATTCTTACGTCATATTTTTATGTAATTGGAATATCCTAAGACAAAATGCACTTTATTTGTAATTAGGTTTTAGTTTCTTGTACGTTCAACATGATTATTTAGTGTCCAACATTTCTTATTATTGAAGACATGAAGAATATTCAAAAAACAATAGGCTCAATACCTGTCGATCTATTGAGCTTTAACGAACCTCGATATTAGGCTCGATACCTCTCAATCTATCAAGATTCGTGGATTTTGTCTTATAAATAACTAAAAACACGTTCAGTACACTGTAATAGATTCTATGATAGAATGGTTATTCACAAAGAATATTCATATGATCATTTGGTTGGATTTTTATTACATGGAGTTGTTATCATTAGGAATAGTTATTCCTTAAATTGAGGAATAGATATTCCTATCTATAATGGATATATTAGTTATTCTTTAATATATGTAATAAATTTTGAAATTATTATATTTTCAAAAATATAATTTATCACTATGTGTATAATAATTAGAAAATTACTGTTTTAAAAAAATTTTAGTTTTATTTCTATTTCACAACCAAACCTATTAATAGGGATAGTTATTCTATTACTTTACCTTATATTTCCAATAATAAAGATTATCATTCCTAATGCAATTATCATTCAATGTGTCAAACATACCCTAAATGTTGTTTAAGCCTTTTATAAAATCTTCTATCATTTTTGTGGGGCCCAACGATTTATGGGCCGAGCCCATTTATTCATGGGGAGCCCTAAGGCCCAAGCCGAAGTGGGTTACAATCCAAACTCAATAACGTGAAGCACAAATTGGCCCGGAGAAGCAGCCGAGGACAGTACAGTCCTCGGCTGACCCAAAGCTCCACCAAGAAGAAGGGCAAAAACGGTATAGGGACAAACTTGAAAGAAAATCTAAAATATCCAGGAAAGGCTGCCCTTACTACCTTCCCCATACCTAGCTCTGCACCTAACAGAGCCGTATGCTTTAGCTTTATCAACCACTCCCTACGACTTTTGTCTTGGACTGACGGGACAAGTATCAGTGTTGGAAAGGATGACCCTACACGTGGACGAAGGAAAGTGAATGCAAGCTAGTATAAAAGAAAAAAATAAGTAATCTAGAAGTGGGGGCTGGAAAGACTGGCCAAAAAGGAAGGGCTTCCAGTCCACCTCCAGGAGAAAGACTCCAAGGGAGAAGACACTTTAATCACATGTGAACACCACAAAAACCCACCGCTGGGTAACCAAGGCCTAGCCTTTTGAACCCACTCTCTACAAATGATATTGTATGGGCCCACTCACGCGCGAACCCAACTCTACTGCGGTTCGTCGCGGAACGTGTCCCTACAATTGGCACCGTCTGTGGGAAAGGCTTGCGCGTTGGCTTAGGCGGCGGTGGAGTTAAGCTTTTGTCGAGCGGAGGTCTATGAGGATGCCTTTATGACCGGCGACATATTGTTGTTATTCCAACATAAGTTCCCACTAGGGGCTACGCCTCGCAGTGTCAATGGCATGGACAAGTCTAGGGGCTTCAAACATCAAGGCTAGCTTCCCCCACCTTGTTCGAGGAGCTAACCTTCGGAAAATAAAAAAAACAAAGAGAATACAAGTTTTGGACAGAACCAAGGCCTTGTATGGTCCTCGGACCCAAGCCTCTGGGGAAACCAACTACTTACGAAGAGAATACAAGTTTTGGACAGAACCAAGGCCTTGTATGGTCCTCGGACCCAAGCCTCTGGGGAAACCAACTACTTAAAAAAGAGAATACAAGTTTTGGACAGAACCAAGGCCTTGTATGGTCCTCGGACCCAAGCCTCTGGGGAAACCTACTTAAAAAAGAGAATACAAGTTTTGGACAGAAACAAGGCCTTGTATGGTCCTCGGACCCAAGCCTCTGGGGAAACCAACTACTTACAAAGAGAATACAAGTTTTGGACAGAACCAAGGCCTTGTATGGTCCTCGGACCCAAGCCTCTAGGGAAACCAACTACTTAAAAAAGAGAATACAAGTTTTGGACAGAACCAAGGCCTTGTATGGTCCTCGGACCCAAGCCTCTGGGGAAACCAACTACTTACAAAGGAAAAACTACGTTACGTAGACCTTAGAACCTCCCCGAGGAAAACTCTCCATTAACAACGGGGTCAATTCCTGAACTACATTGATTCTCTAGTTTGCCTTCGAATCCTCGACACCAAAGGGACCAGTACGGAATGGAGCAACATGTTTCCAAAAGCATAAACGAAGTCATTCAATGCTCGGTCACCCCCTCGGATGAATTATTTAGAATTTGTCGTTCTCAAACAGTATTCTCGCACTTATTACAGAACGTTCAACCATTATCTCGGTTAGTTTCCTAAGTTCAACTTACTATGAATTGTTATTATTATGCCTGGTAGTGTCGGCAAATTAGAATTAGTTGGATTGTGTTTCAAGGTTTCTTGCTTTAAATATCGCCAAGGAGAAACAAACACATGGAGCACGCCCATTCACAAAGTGGTGTTGCTAAAAGAATAGTATTCAAAACAAGTAAATAAATTTCCATTTTTACTAAAACAAAGAAACAATACAGCGTACAATGAAAAGCTGGAATCAGTTTATGTCAAAGCTCACTACATCATTGGAAAGAAAGATACAAGAGAATAAGATAAAGCCGAGGAGGCAACAAAGAAAAGAGGTTGGCTACTGCCTCAAGACCTTGCTCTTCTTCAATGCTTTTACATGCCCATAGTTCAGGTAGTAAAAGAACCCAGCTTAGGGCTTGCACCGTCGAAGAAAAGGTGTAGAGAGAAAACCCAACTTGAGCCTCACACCACCAAAGGAAAGGCGCAGGGAGCCGGAAGTTGAGGAGCCTTCACCAAAAATTTGCCTGCAACAAGGCAGAGGCGATGATGGCGGAGAATCTTTCTTCTGACACACCAAAATTCTAGCATGAACAGAACCTGCTTCGGATTTTGACTAAAAGAGGGAGAAACACCCTTTCCCCTCTGTCGAAACGGAATATTCTTTTGAATTTATGCCTCCTTTGCCCGTACCTCACTACTTTGAGTCTCAGGAGGACACGGCGCCTCTGTGGCAGAAAGAGTTCCTTTTCCTCAACCCTCGCCTCAGACATGATATACTAAGGGAGGAAACCGAAGGACTTGTGCGAAGGTAAAGCACCTTTCTCTCCTATTTATTTAAAGAGATAAGGTGGTGGCCTTTAATTCTCGCAGCGTCCCAAGGAACGCTACAGACAAAATGACTCTGGCTCAACTTCCAACGCCACCTGCAACCATGAGATTAAAGGAGCCTCGTAAAGGTGCACCTCGAACACTGGGACGCCAAAAAGTACCGCATGACCAAAGACTACAGAAATATCTCTTAACTTGTGGGCCTAGTGGATTCGCGGCCCAGGCCCGTTCTGCATGGGGGCCCAGGGACTATGGCCCACGCCGAGGAATAGCCGTTTCCAAGGACAATCTCCTGCTCGGCACCCCGTGAAATACCTGAGGAAAGGAAAAAAGTTTTGGACAGAACCAAGGCCTTGCATGGTCCTCGGACTCAAGCCTATGGGAAAACCAAGTACACAAAAAAAGTTTTGGACAGAACCAAGGCCTTGCATGGTCCTCGAACTCAAGCCTATGGGGAAACCAAGTACACAAAAAGTTTTGGACAGAACCAAGGCTTTGCATGGTCCTCGGACTCAGCCTATGGGGAAACCAAGTACTCAAAAATTTTTGGACAGAACCAAGGCCTTGCATGGTCCTCAGACTCAAGCCTATTGAAATGCTAATTACTCGGATGGGGAAAGTCCACGGCTCAAATACTGTAAAATGTTAAGGCCAATGAAAGCGTTGGGATGATGGCGAGACGCCCCACTATTTGGTAGCCTAAGGGGGCTGTTCATTTTTGCGGGTGATATGTCCTCGGATGACTACTTATTACACCGCATAAAGCATCCAGTTCTAATCTTGGCGTTGTTTTGGGTAAGTATCGTTATTCACAGGTAAGCATTGTTGTGTCAAACAATTCTATTAAAGATATAGTGATATCTTTTCGTTATCAAGTATTTTGGCCTTAGTTATCATTGGTTCAAATGCTATATTATTATGCCGAGCAGTGCTTGCAAATTTGTAAAAACATAGAAACAAAACATGCGAAGTAAAATAACAACAATTTTTATAAATATAAAAAAATTATTACAACGTACAAAGAGGGGCTTAAACAAGCCTATACAAAAAGTGAACTGCCGAAGCAACAATAATATTCGCAATACAGATAAGTAAACAGTCAAGTGTCTTTTAAACTCGTCTTCAAAGTCTCTCCAATCTCTGCCTCAGTATTGCTCATATTGAGAGAAGAACTTTCTTTAGAAAAAGTTGAAGGAGAAGGAAGAAGAAAATGAAGGACAAGGAAGAAGAGGATGGAGGAGATGAATGAGGAAGATGGAGGAGATGAATGAGGAAGATGGAGGAGATGAATGAAGAAGATGGAGGACATGAGTAAAAGAAGGAGGAGAAGAAGAGGGAAAAGATGAGAAGGAAGAAAGAGAGGCGGAAGGAGGCGCCAGTGAACGAAGAGAGGAAGAAGCAGGGGCGCTTAGTCCCTGCCCCAGTCCTGACTCCTAACACATTGGCGCCATATTAGATATGCTCATGAGAGAGCGGGTAGTACTGATGATGTGTGTCCTCGGCTCAGTCACGCCAAAAATGTGACATGACGAGTCCCTGCTTCGGATTTTGGCTGAAAGAAAGGTGAGACAAATCTTGAGTCTCCGCCATCCTTGCCCTGATCGAGCCATTTCGAACTTCGTTAGAACATGGTGTTTCTGGGAGGGGAATAGTTTTTTCATTGCTTATTACTACGGTGAGTGTGTTTCAGGTTAAGGTATAACCGGAGAATAAGAGTAAACTCCGGAAGGAATCTAAGGGTTTCAAATTTTGGTGGGACTAAAGGAATTCATCTGTGGGAGAAACGATTCTTGTTTCTTCTCTTTATATAGGGGACAAAGAAAAGAGTACTTAATGAGTTCAGATCTCCAAGGAAATCTGCAAACATGAATGCGCTCGTTTCATTCCCCCACGTCATCAAAAACCGTTGAACCTAGGAGGTCTCGTAAAGGGAAAATATTAAAGGCGCGATTCGGATAACCAAACGGCATAAACGCACCGTGCGCAAATCAAGGGGGATATCTTGTAGACCGGTACATTCCCTGGGCAGATGAAGAGTCGCCAGTGTCAGTCAAGGGCTGAATTAAATGAGCTATAATAAAGGCTCGGTATTATCAAAACCCCCCTCTCCAACCAGGAAGTCGGACAGCAGGGTTTTGAGGGGCTATTGTAGGGCCCAACGATTTATGGGCCGAGCCCATTTATTCATGGGGAGCCCTAAGGCCCAAGCCGAAGTGGGTTACAATCCAAACTCAATAACGTGAAGCACAAATTGGCCCGGAGAAGCAGCCGAGGACAGTACAGTCCTCGGCTGGCCCAAAGCTCCACCAAGAAGAAGGGCAAAAATGGTATAGGGACAAACTTGAAAGAAAATCTAAAATATCCAGGAAAGGCTGCCCTTACTACCTTCCCCATACCTAGCTCTGCACCTAACAGAGCCGTATGCTTTAGCTTTATCAACCACTCCCTACGACTTTTGTCTTGGACTGACGGGACAAGTATCAGTGTTGGAAAGGATGACCCTACACGTGGACGAAGGAAAGTGAATGCAGGCTAGTATAAAAGAAAAAATAAGTAATCTAGAAGGGGGGGCTGGAAAGACTGGCCAAAAAGGAAGGGCTTCCAGTCCACCTCCAGGAGAAAGACTCCAAGGGAGAAGACACTTTAATCACATGTGAACACCACAAAAACCCACCGCTGGGTAACCAAGGCCTAGCCTTTCGAACCCACTCTCTACAAATGATATTGTATGGGCCCACTCACGCGCGAACCCAACTCTACTGCGGTTCGTCGCGGAACGTGTCCCTACAATTTTTATAATAAAAAAAACCCTTATTAGTTGTTTTTGGCATAATTATAAAAAGTATTAAAAATTAATTTTTATATAATAGGGGCATAATAGTAAATTCATGCAAATTATAGTTTTCGTCCTCTCGTGCTTTCTTTTCAACCAAACAACAGAAAATTGTATTTAGGAGAAACCACCCCCCCCCCCTCCCCTCTCTCCTAAACTCTAAAATTGAGCAATATCCCCCCTTAACTATTGGGAATGAGTAAATAGCTCCTGCTCTGTTAACACTTAACACATGACAAAATCTTTTGATTGTTGGAATATTTCACACAAAATTACTAAAATACCCTCAAGAAGTGCAAATGACCCAATTGTTAGTAGGGGCAAAGTGCAAACAACCGAATATTGAAGAAAAAACTAATTCAAAAGATGTTTATTTATTGAAGAAAAATTACTTAATTTATTAAATAAAATACTTGAATAAAATGTTTTATGTATGCCTCAATTTTCAAAAATGTTATATGACATTTTTATTTTGAATTAACTTCAAAGTATCAATGTATGTATTTTCCATCTTAGATTTCATTTTTAGCTATGAAAGGATTAGTTAATTGTAAATGAACTTAAAAAGTATATAGCATTGTGTATATATATATATTGTAATGAAAAAAAACATATTAAATCCAACACATTGATTAGGAGATATTACTATAATACATCATGTTAAGATTTTTTTTTTTCTTGACTAAATTAGGAAAGTTAAATTTTATTTTTAGTAAAAAAGTTTTGAGTCTGAAATTGTGAAATTTGGAATTTGAAATATTAATAAAATATGACACATTCAGTTACAACTCCCCCCTCCCTTAATTTATTAGGTCATTTGCTTCCCCTTTAACTATTAGGTCATTTGTATTTTTCTGCTCAAGGGTATTTTAGTAATCTCATTGTGGAATATTCCAGGAATAACTTGATTGACCCTAGAGGTACTATAGCATTTAACTAACTATAATATGACTACTATGTGTTGGGAAATTCTTACAAGATTTTATCCTTATCGTTCCAAAAGGTCCCCATGTGGACTCACCTTCCTAAACACATGATTGTTGATTTTTTTTTTTTTTTTTCATGGATTACATTCTCAGTCAAATGGACTGAAGGTAGAAGGTTAGGAGTTGCCACCTAGTTTAACCCTAAGAACCAATTTTAACCCCTAACAAAGATCTACACACCAAATACTAGATATGGATGCTTAGAATATGAATATGACTAGGCTTATTGACATGTGGTTTATAAGACTAAACTTATTAGGGATAGGACAACTCAAGTCAACAGCAAATTTCTTAGCGTATGAATAGTTTTCTTGGCACGTTTACACAAGACTACACACCATCTCTTTTTTTTTTTTTTTTCCTTTCCTCTTCCTCTTCTCTTCCTATGCCACTCTCTTCTCTCTATACCCATCTGCCATTAACACAACCCATTACTCTCTCCGTCCCGGTCTGCCACTCCAACTGAAGCTCAAGTCTTCTTTCTTCTCTGTTTCTGTATCCACCTCGGTAGTGGGTCTTGTGGTTCTGGGTTGTGGGTCATCATCTCGGCAGTACAGACGGTGGAATCTACTGAGCTCTCTCTCCTTCTCCTCAGAAAGATCAAAATTTTTTTTTCTTTCTATCTTGTGGGTGTGGAGTTCGGATTTGAGATGTGGGTGTGGGGTTTGGATTTTTGAGATGTGGGTGAGGGTGTGAGGTTTGTATCTGTGGTTTGGCTATGGAAAATGAAATTTTAATTTGGGTTCGGTTAGAGAGAGAGAGAGAGAGTCTAAGAGATTAGAGAATGAGTAGAGAAATGAGAAGAACCAGTCCAGCTAGAGAGAGAGTCTGAGAGATGTAACTGAAAAGGAAGTGAAAGGAGAAGACGAGGGTCTGAACTTAGTCAGTCCGTGGATCCCACATAAAGTGAAAATATTTGAGTTTTGGGAATGAAAACTCAACTGGGTTGTAGTGCTAAACATGGGAAAAAATTGCCAAACAGACTATTCCTGGGAAAAAATTAGGCGCGTGGCCCATGTTCAAAGTTATTTAGTAAGTTAGACTGTTTTTGAAAGTCGAGTTTTCCAAACTCGACTTTGGGCTAGAAAACAGACACTATAGTGGCGTTTTTTAGTGGCTATAGCAGCGTTTATAGAAAACGCCACTATAGGAAACCTATAGTGGCGTTTTTTACAAACGCCACTAAAAAAGACGCCACTATTGTGTCTGTATTCTAGCCCAAAGTCGAGTTTGCCAAACTCGACTTTCAAAAACAGTCTAACTAACTAAATAAGTTTGAACGCGTGCTGTCCAGCTAAAATTTTTCAGAATTTTCACTGTTTGGCAAATTTTGCCGCTAAACATGCTAGGGATGTAATTTGGAGATTTTTAAATGATAAGTGATGAGTTATTGAGTGTTGAGTGATGGGTGATGGTTTCTAAGTGATGAGTGATGAGTGATAGTGTTTCTACCATCCAAGCAAGGCCTTATAGTTTTCCAATTAAAATTCTCCCGCACAAGTTTCTATTGTATAATAGAAAGAAAAGGAATAACATAGTTTTGAAGATGAAAGGAATTTTATACACATGTTTAAGGAATTTTTAAAAAATATTTCATTTACTCCCTTGTTTAAGATTTTTAATGTAAGGAATGGTAAGATCATTCTTTTATTTGAAAGTTTAATAAGTGAGAGGGAATGAAACTGGTAGAAGGAATAACTTATTTTTCTCTATTCCCTCAAAACCTCAAAAAAAAATTTCCCATAAAAGGGAGAGGTTAAAGGTTTTTAAGGTTGAACCAAGGTTCAACCGAGGTAGTGATAACGTCAAAATGAATTTAATAATAATAAAATACAAATGAAGGTATTAAAATGGTAAACATTAATAAAATTTTACTAAAAATATGTCTAAAATAAAATCATTTTCAACATAAATTTATAAAAGGTCTCGTTAACGAGTATCCTTAGAGTATTTATTAATGGACCATTTTAGAAAATTTTAATACAATTTTTATTGGAAACATAAAAATCTGTCCAAAATGTTAGTTTTTTTTTTTTTTTTTTTTTTTTCTCATAAAAAGTTTCTAAAAATAGTAACTGCTTATCTTACCTAAAATATCCAGAGCTACTTAGAAAATCATGATATGGACAATTTAATATAGTATTATGCGAATCTCTGCAAAGGAAAAGATAATCGAACAAAAACCCCAATGGGCGGTATACCTAATTCTATACATGCATGTAATAATTTGTTGCAAGTCATTCAATAGCTTGTTAAATAGAATGTCATGTTTTCGCTACAAACCAAAGACAATATAATTAGAAAGCAAAGATTGAGGATAAAATTCATATCATTCAGGGTCCCTCTTTAAGCCCCTAATTCATACTTTCATCACCCTCATCCCTAAAATTCCTTTTCCTGATGATGTGTTCCATTTTAGGCCTATTAGTCTATGTAATGTGATTTATAAAACCACTTCCAAAATTCTTGTCAATAGACTAAAGCCTTTCATAGACAGTCTCATTACCCCTTTTCAAAATGCCTTTATAAAAGGTAGGAACATCTTTGACAATATCCTTATTGCTCATCAGATTATGGATATACTTAGAAAGAAAAAGGGTAGGAAGAGTAGCTTTGGGGCTTTAAAGATTGATATGAAAAAAAGCCTACGATAGGGTGAGTTGGAAATTCCTAAGGGCTGTATTGATTGCCATGAACTTTGACCAAAAGTGGATTAGATGGATAATGGAGTGTGTGACTTCAGTCCAATATACTCTTCTAGTTAATGGCAGCATGTCTAACTCTTTCAAGCCATGTTTACCTCTTTCTCATGTGTGCCAATATCTTATCCTTGTCTTTACAAAAGGTAGTACATGACAAGTTTATTAGTGGAGTAAAGGTTGGTAGGAGTGGATGCACTTTTACACATTTGCTATTTGCTAATGATTCATTGTTTTTCTTCAAAAAAGACAATAAATCTTTAGTAAACTTGAAGAGAATTCTAGATTGGTATTGCCATCTATCTAGTCAGTGCATTAACTTCGAGAAGTCTGATCTTTATTGCTCACCAAACATGCCTAAGAATAAGCAAGAATTCCTGGCCAGATAGCTTCAAGTAAATTTGGTTCAAAATCCTAGCAAATACCTTGGACTTAATTTTGAACTAAGGGGCAATAGAATAGCAAATTTCCAGTTTTTGGTGGATAAGCTTCAATCCAAGCTGCAAGGATGTAAAGAAAACCTCCTTTCTCAAGCTGGGAGGACCACTCTTATAGCTTCTGTCCTTCAACCCCCCCCCCCCTTTATACATTCTCTTGTTTCAATGTTCCTGAAACAATTTGCAAGAACATGGATTCTATAGTCAGAGCATTTTAGTGGGGTCATGCTCATGGGGTTAAGAAACTACATTCACTAAATTGGAACAAGATATGTTGCCCTAAGTCTTAGGGAGGCTTAGGACTCAAAAGGTTTAGTCTAATGAACCAGGCAATGCTGGCAAAACAATATTGGAGAATAAGTCACAACCCATATTCCTTAGTTGCAAGAACTTTCAAGGCAAAGTACTTCCCTAAGGGATCCATTTAGAATTGCTCTCCTAAACCACACCAGTCATGGGTGTGGAGAAGTATAATCAAGTCAGACAATCCCAAGCTTAAGGAAGGGAGATGATGGGTTGGTAGGGGAAACAATATCCCTCTTAGGCATCAAGATTGGTTTTGGTGTCAACCTACTCATTTGAATAATCTCAAAATGAACAATGGTACAGTAGTTGACCTTATAAATCAAGAGAATCATACATGGAAAGCAGATTTAGTTAGGGCTTCTTATCCTTTTCCTCTCTGTGAGGAGATCCTGAAAATTCCCCTTCCTAAGACCAATTCTATTTGTGATAAGCTATTACGGAAGCACTCAAATAATGGAGATTTTGAGGTTAAAACAGCTTATAGAATTCTCATTAAGGACTACCTGTCAACTTCTGCTAAACATCATAGGGAGATTCAAGATGAAATCAGAGTTTGGAAGCTGATATGGAAGATAAAAACACCACAGAAAATTTGTAATTTTGTATGGAAGCTTATGCATAACAGTCTACCAACTATGCAGTTGTTAAAAAACAGGGGAATCACTGATAATGGGTTATACCCTCTATGCAATTGTGATGAGGAATCCACCACACATCTGTTTCTACTTTGTCACTTTGCTAGAGCTTGTTGGCATGGTTTACCAGTACACACTTCTAATCTTATAGAAATCTATGTGCAGCAATGGTTAAGGGAGTTGATTATTTCTCACAACTTGAATGAAGTTGTTTTTATGGATATATGCAGAGCATATTTACCACATTGTGGACCATATGGAATCACAGGAATATGGTGGTTCATGAAGAAAAAAAACCAAATCCCATGGAAGTAGTCCTAACAGTTCAAACTTTGTCTTGCAAGTACAAAGAAGCCTTCTCCAACCAACTTGGATCACACAACAGATGCACCAGATCAAGTAATGAACCCAACACAACTACAGGACACTGGTAGCTGCTAATCAAGGTTGCAGGGGTTAGAAAATCAAGGTTTAATAGAAGTGCTTGGGCTTATGAAGCTAAGGATCATTAGGGAGTTATCAGGTTTTATGGTGTAGCTAGCAGCAAAGTAGATTCAACCAATGGGGGCTGTGCAGGAGGCTTTGATGGAAGCAGTCATCACAGCTAGAAACTATGGATTTCAAAGGATTCTTATTTTGACCAACAACAAGAATCTAGTCCAACTTATAAGCAAGGCTAAGAAACCAGCTTGGCAAGAAAGATCTTTGATTGCTGATTTAAAGTTTTTGTATCAAAATGGTTTGCTTTGTAAATTGTTAGTTGTCCCTAAGGTTGTTCTTGATTTTGTTTATTTTGCTACAAATTTGGCAACCCGAATGCCAATTCACCAAAGTTGGGTAGATCCAACTATTTTGTAACCTAGACAAACTCTTTATCTTCCTTTTGTGGTATAAAAAAAAAGGATAAAATTCATATCACACCCTGCATATATTTGGACTCTTGCTTCAGCATACTTGAATCAAGAAGAGAAAAAAGCACGCCAATCAGACCTTAGTTGATTAAAATCACAATTATACAAGTTCTACACTAAGAATGTCTTTGCAACTCTATAGGGGAACAAAGTTTTTTTCCAAACTAGTTTGGAGAGAAACCCTACCAACTCCTTATATATCTTTATATTGAATGTTAAATTTTGAAAATTTAACCATTGAATTGCATGTTCTTATTATATCCTTCATACTTGCAAATTTCAAGAAGATCAAAGATCAATTGCAATGTCATCAAACAAATATAAACATTTTAAGTTTTTGTGTTATAAAATTGTCTCAAAAATAAGTTTATTTATCAAATAGTAAATAACATCTGATTTGAACGAATTTTGATATACATGTTCAGAACATAAGTAACATGAAATTCAATAGTTAGTGATTTTGAAAATTCACACCCAAAAAATAGATACATGAGAAGTTTGAAGAATTTCTCTATAAACTACTTTGGAGAGAAACTTTGATCTTAAAAAAAAAAGAAAAAAAATACCCTGCAACCAATAAGATCAAAAAATAATACCTGATGCAATTATTAAGTCTTAAACTTTTTCTCTTTATGTTGAAAATGACAAGGCAAGGCAAGCAATTTTGAGGAGCACTTAAGTTGGTTCAAGTGTGAAGCAAAGGAATTATTAAATTTTGTTAAATGAAGCATGTAGTCAGAATAAAACGAATTGACTTGATATGTTCTAGATCACATTTAGCTAGCTTGAAATATGACATGTAGCCCAAAAATGACCAAAACTCATTAGTGTGGATAAAATGATCAAAACAGATAGAAGAAACACTTCAATAAATTTTATAAGCTCAAATGATATTTATGTCAATATAGGCAACCATAATATTTGGTAAGAAAAATAGAGACAAAGAGAGAACAAAAAGGTTTTATCCAATCTCAAATTTTGTCCTAGTTACACTAAATAACTAATTCTTACTATTAAGGTCATATTTTTACATAATTGGCATATCCTAAGACAAAACACACTTTATTTATAATTAAGTCTTAGTTTCTAGTGTGTTCAAGTTGATCATTTAGTGTCCAACATTTGTTATTATTGAAGACATCTATATCTATATATATATATATCTATATTTATATTGATATATCTATATAATAACTAATAGCCCAAACGTTTGACTTTTTGTTGATCGCTCCTCATTGCGTCACGTGGTTACATAAATTTATGACACATTTACATTTAAAAATACCAAACAATTGTATCTTTTGGTTCAGTAGTTCTAATAGCCAAAACGTTTGACTTTTTGTTGACCGCTCTTCATTGCGCCACGTGGCTACATAAATTTATGACACATTTACATTTAAAAATACCAAACAATTGTATCTTTTGGTTCGGTGGTTTATGAGGAACAATTTTCTGATTCTCTTAAAAATTAAGTTCTTCTTCTCAAAGAAAAAAAAGAAATACATCATTTTGACTCTTGGGTAGCAGTTACAAATTTGTTTCATATTCCTACCCATAAAAAGCTATATAAAAAAAAGATCAAACACTTTACTTTGTCTCTCTCTGGATATCCTCCTCTCTCCCTTTCTCTCTCTCTCACTCTCATCTGAAATGTATTTCCTATGCACAATTTTGAAACAATTTCTCTCTATTTGGTTGAAAAACTCAAAAAAATGGCTTCTCTTTTTGATAACACCGGCCAGCAATGTGATAATAATTTTTTTTTTAAACTCTATTTTTGCCAGGCTTATATTCGTGAAAGCCTTCTTCTCCCTAGGCTGCCTCACGATAAAACCTAAACCTCATCAAGAGCAAACCCAATATGTGCAGAGGCATTTGCTACCCAAAAGTAAAGTCATACCATCCTGGATCAATGGGAGGTCCCTCTACAGTTTCCACACATCCAAGTGAGTGTTGCGTCAAAATTTCCCGGTTCAATTTCTCCAAATGATACCACCAGCTTTGAATCTTTCTACTCAAGATACCCCAAATGCATCAGATCAGATCTCCTTAGTAATATCACCTTGAATCCTCAATCTTCACTACATTCTTCTTTTTTTGTTGTTGTTATCCTAATCTATTTGCTAATGAATAATTTGTGGTTTTTTGTTTCCATTCTGAACATTCTTGAATTAGGACGAAAGACAAAATAAATTTGAGGGTCAAATGTTTGGGATTTGGGGTTCCTTATTAGGGTTTGCTGCAATTATAGATTTCAATTCCTAATCTGTTTTCCTCTTTGTATTTTTTTTGTTTTTCCCAGGGAAACACCATTACAGTGGGCAGTTATAGATTTTATACAGTTACAATTAAATTTCACTTTATATTTCTTTAGAAAAAAATCGAAAACAAAAAATCATCTTCCTTTTGATTCTTCACCCTCTCTTTTTAAACGGTGGTGAACCTTTGGTTTTTACAAAAACATTTTGGGGGTTGTAATGCTACGTTCCATTTTAGTTTTTTGATTCAAGTTATTGTCAAGTTATTGAGTCATATTTCAATCTAGGAAATTTCAGATTTCCAATTGAAACTTCCAAATTGGGCGAAGGTGCGTTATTCAGAAAACTTTCTCAAACACCTCACACAGTCACACTTCTTTAGAGAAACAAAAGAATGCCTAAATTAATCTATAGAAGCAGCGTTCTGCCTAGGTAGTTACAAAAAAAAAAAAAAAAAAAATTGTGGTTTCATATCTCTTCCCCCAAAAAAAGAAAAAAAACTTCTTTCTTCTCCCTCTCTCTCTCTCTCTCTGTGTACTCTATTCCTGCAACGACTTTGAAACATTTTCTCCACACAAAATTTTTCCTATTTGTAGAAATACTCAGAAACAAGACTTCTTTTCTACTTTTTAAAAATAATTAAAACAACTGAATTAATATACATAACAGCGAAAATTATTTGAAAAAGGAAAAAAAAAATTGAGTGAGAGAGAGTCTGTAAGATTTTGAAAGGTAAGTTTTACAAATTTTCCCCTTTATTTTTCTGGTTCTTAATTTATTCTTCTGTTAATAAATGGTTGGCTTTGTATTTACATAATTTAAATTTTACTATTAATTGGCTAATGAAATTTGAGGGCATTTGTCGAGGAGGAGGATAATCAGTGCTATATGTTCGAAGTCCAGCAAGATTTGGTTTTTGAGATTAGTTTATGATTAGTTTTAGGGTTATTTTACAAAAGAAATACAGTTGACAGAAATCTGGATAAATAATTAATGAAAATATATATATAGATATATATATATATATATATATATAAGAATTTGTTTTTGTTGCATGTAATACTATAGGTGTTGAACAATTATTGTATTACAATGTTAGGGGTAAATTCATTGAATTTTGAGTCATTGTTATTCTGTTTTAGTACAATGTAGCCATACAGATGCGTTGAGAGTTCAAAAGAGTTTTAGTTTCAGTTGTTTCAAGCATTCGAATTTAGTTACCTGCTTAGTAAATCTTTGTTTTAAGGCATTGAAAAAAAAAAGAAAAAAAGATACGTTATCTATTTGTTTATTATTTTGACTCAACCTATTATTTGAGGATTGAATATAGTGAAAATGGCTGCTTTCCTAATTGTTACCAAAAAAAAAAAAAAAAAAAAAACAGCAATTATTCACTTTTTTTTTTTTTTTTTTATGGGTTTGGTTTGATACTCTTCAAAATTTGTATTACATGCTGAAATTGGTATCATAAATGCATGTATGTATTTTTTGTTTCAAATGTAACTTTCCAATTAGTTTTTGTTTAGATGGTTTTCCTCGCCCTGTGTTTGATGTGGAGTAGCTTAGATGGTGTCGACTCACTATGTTCATATTTATTTTTGTATCGTAGATAATTTAGCCACACTATGCGCATTTTATCTTTGCATCTTATAAGCCTTCAAAGAGATGAATGGTAATATCCTTTCTCTGATCTTGAAAAATTGCTGGTATGTCCTGTAGAAATTAATTAATTCGTCAGTCTTACATATTTTAAGATAAGTGCTAATCAAATTTAGAAGCTTTGCATATTACGCCAAGAGCAGTAGCTTTTGTATTTAGATTTTTTTGAGATTAGAATGGAGTATTTTAGTCACAAAGGAAGTGGGTCTACCACAAGCCAAAACATATATAAATACATAAATAAAGAAATTTGTTTTCGGGATTACATCTGATGTAATTTGTTGGAGCTTAACATCTAAGAGATTGTGGAGTGCATGATATTGCTCCAATATTCATATTAGCTGTAAGGGATTAGGAGTTAAGTTTTAATTTTGGAAGCTAATAACCTGTTGTTTTACTAATTTACTTTGTTCAAACACAATCTGTATTTTGTATGTTTCATTCAAGCCATAAATGGAAAATTGTTGTAATACCACTTTTTTTGTTTCTTTTGTAGGAAAAAAAAAGTTTCCATCATTGGTATTGAATTTTTTTGTATCATCCAACTTAAAATTCATTTAAAAATCTGTAATATGCTTTTTAGTTTTGCATAGTGATAAAGGTGTTCATTAAAGCTTGCTATTTGTTAAGTCTCTCTCAACCCTCTCTCTGAATCTTTGCCTCAAATTTATTATATATAATACCATCCCCATCTTGCTTAATCATATATAACTAAGTTATATAACTTATATTTTAGACCAAGTTACAATTTCAACAGCAAATACTATCATAGGAATTATATTAGTAGCCTTTTGCAATTTCCTATGTTAAAACAGAGTTCCAAACATGTTTATATCTATAATTATTTATAGTTGTGAATTGACTTTCTCATGCTCAACCTTTACCACGATGATGCAAAGAATTATTGTAGTTCTTAGCTTGTATGGATCATAGCATTTAAGTTTTGCTTTTGCCTTTGTCTTTGTTCTTCTGCTTGCAATATTCCAGCTAAATATAGGCATATTTGTTTCTCTGTATTACTGTAGTTCTAAGCATGTATGGATTATTCTTCTTCAATTGGTTTATAGGAAAGAGATGAGATTTTAGAAGGAGAATGCTTGTGTCAAGATTGTCATAGCATTGAGTAACCGTGATAGCTAATTGCGGTTGCTATTGGTTTATGTGTAAATTAAATGTCTAGAACTAAGATAAATGTGGCAATAGTGTTTATTAAAATTCTGGATAAATTGAGTCTTAAGGTGCATGATTTACAATTAATATGAAGTTGTATGTTTTTATTGTTGCAAAATCTTATTTGGATTCTGGCTTTGAGCCTAGCTAGGTAAACATACAACGGTTGCAATTCTTTGTGAATAGTTTTCCCTTTCTTTTTTTTTTTTCGTTCTTTTAAATTTTTTCTTCATGGGCAAATCAACCTCTTAATGATTTCTTTAGTCTTTTCTTTTTATCATGAGGTTGATTAATTAATTTTTTTATTTAACTATCCCATGCATCACGCGGGTTAATGACTAATAAAAAATATTCAAGAAATAGTATAAGAAATGATTCAAATCTTCTAGAGTTCCTAAGGTACTTTACTACATAGAGTTCTTTTAATTTTAACCTCTCATTTAAAAACCAATGGTTTAGATTTCACCATGTCATTAATTCTAGAACAAAACCTTAAAAATAGATGCCACATCAACTATTAAAATAAACATGTCACATTTTGAATTTATTTTTAGTTTTAAAAACTCAAATCTGAACACAATCTTGTTGCTATGCCAACACCAATGGCACCAAACTTGTCTCCGGCGAGATCTCTACGCCAGAATGAATAGAGAACTTGGCAGCTAGTAGGGAGATATTTTGCTGGAGTGGGGCGAGTGGAGGAGCTGTATGGGTTGGGTTGCCAAGAGCTTGAGTGGCAAGGTGAAGAGGCTGCATTTTCAGATCTAGGTTATAGACAGAAGTGCGAACCTTTTGTTACAGGGAAAGTCATTTCTCTATTTTACAGGTATGGGCTCTACTTACCAAATAAAATGATATAATACTGAATTCAATTGGGTACAGAAACTAACTTAGAAAAAAATTGGTACAAAAATTGTCCTAAGACATTACGCATAAAGAGCAAGTATACTAGTAATTCAAAAATGCAACAACCAGAGAAACATAATTTGCATAGACGTATGTTAATAATGGTTCTACAAATCATTATTATTTTTTGTTTTTGTCATTAAAAATTGTTGCCAGGTTTTCTATTCATTTCAACACTGAGATCTCACCGGAGACCAGTTTTGGTGAAGTTGGGTGTTGGCACAGCAGTAAGATTAGGGTTCAGATTTGAGTTTTTAAATTTTTTTAAAACTAAAAATAAATTCAAAATGTGACATGTCTATTTTAATAGCTGATGTGGCATCTATTTTTAAGGTTTTATTCAAGAATTAATGACATGGTGTAATCTAAACCATTGGTTTTTAAATGAGAGGTCAAGATTAAAAAAAAAAAAAACTCTAATGTGGTAGAGTACCCTAGGAATTCTAGAAGGTCTAAATCCATACAAGAAAAGCTAGAACAAAAGATCTCGCATTTGGCTCGTACCTCTCGATCTATTGAGATGTAAGAACCTCGATATCAGACTCGATACCTCTCAATCTATCATGATTCATGGATTTTGAATTTTAAGATCTATTTTTGACCCTTGATGACAAGGGTTTTCTAAATTTTTGATACACTAAGTTTCCAAAGCATATAAAAGCTATCTTTTACAACTGTTATCATATACACAAAGACATATGTTGAGATACATGCTTTACAAGAGCTGCTGTGACTCCTTGTGTGCCTTAAGGTTATGTACCAAGTTGCTTCTAGATCTACAAGGGTTGATTGAGGAACTCTACATTTTACAACAACAATCAAGTTGTTATGCTATTAGTCAGGTACTAGGATTCGTGCAAGGAGAAGTCTCTACAAGAACAAGTTCGATTGGGCATAGGTTAGTAAGTTCAACTATAGGTTCGCATTTTGGTATAGGCCAGTAGGTTAAGATCAATTATATACTTGTAATCATTTGATTCTTGATTAGTGGATTCTTTGAGAGTGCTGACTTGAAATTCACCCAATAGGGTTTATATATGCGAAGATTTTCCCCATCGTGATTAAATCGTTGTATCAAATTTATTTTTTGCTGCATCTAATTTAGTTTGGTGATTTGATTGTAACTCCACTTGATTTGTATTTAATTTAAATAATTAATCAACTTAAGTAATTGAATTAGTTAACCGAAGTCAATATTTTAACCCCAACACTTTCTATTATAGACTTATATTTTTTGAACATGAATGATATATAAGGTTATTGATTTCATGTTTCCTAAGATTATTTATCCTAGGATTTAATACTAAGGTCATTCAAATGCTTAACCGACCTTTCAACACTTAATTAAACTTCCCCCCCTTTTTTTTTTTATACAAAATAGAATTTCTACTCTAGCCTAATCTAAGTGTATATGTATGTGAAGCTTTCTCCTAAAGACTTGAACCCCGTCCCTTGTCCCTACACATCACAAGCATTTATACTTCTGGAGTCACCACCGCACCAAGGGTGCGTAGTGGTACTTAAACTTGCCCTTAAAGTAACAAATGAAAATTTGAATATAAAAAACGTTTAATAAAATGAAAAAAGCAGGGAAGGTGAGAAACAAGAACTCCTTCATATGAAAATAGCTTATGCTGATGCTAGTTTAACTTAAACTAAGATGAACTCCTTTAATATAATTAGAGCTGTTAAGTTATGGTTTTTCACATAATATTTATGTTGGCTTATTCTATGACAGAAAGTGTTGTAATTTCATTAATTTATTTACTAGTATTTTGTGGGATTTATTTGTAATGGGTTTAGTATTAAGTTGGTGAAGATTGCTCAAGAAGTTGATCTCGCGACATGTCTCGCAAGTAGTGCAACCCACGAAAGTCACATGAGAAGCACATGTTGGAAGCTGAAGAGTCAAGTGTTAGGCTGTATTTCATGAGTCACTTCGCGACTCAAGCCAAGTTGTGAGTGACCCGCGAAAATGTCATGTGTTTATGAAAATGCCTCTATGATTGTTTATCCTCATGCTTGTGATGACATGTTACATGACTCTTTGGGTGTTATTTAAATTCCAAATGTCAACCTCTTGAAGAAAAAGGTTAAGAAGTTTCATGAGAATTTGAGCAAGCTCGTTTGTGAAAAGAATGATTCGATTGCTAAGCTCAATGAATCCAACAAATTGATTGAAAAGTATAAGAAATTTGCTGAACATTCTCTTGAAAAACTAAAGGAGTTTGAATGTTTGAATGTGAACTTGGATGCTAAACTTGTTTTGTCTAACAAACTTGTTGATGATCTTAAATGTGAAAATGAATATCTTAAGATTCATGCCAAGTGTTTGATTACAAACTTGTTGGATTACATTTTCTTTTTATATCTCTATGCTTGCAAAATTTTCAGAAGCTCAAAGATCAATAGTTATGTCACCAATCAAATATTTAAATTTTATAGTTTAAAAATTATGCAAAAAAGTAAGTCTATAGATCAAATAGTGAATAACCCAACAATTAGATTTTCAAAATACGTAGCTATGTTAAGTTTTGGGTCCAACTCCTCTCCCGTTTCAAACTCTCATGTTTTCTCCTATTTTAATATAGATGAAGGACACTTGGCAGACCAACAATCGAAAGGCTAATAAAACCCCATGTCATTCTCTCTCAATTTTGTCTCTCTTTCTCTCTCAATTACTTAGAAGTTTTCACGGCCAAGCAAACCCACAAGGCACTATCGATCATACATACACCCAACACCATTGGCAAAGGACAGGAAGGAGTTGTTGAAAATAATGTCGGAGGCACCATCTGAGACGCGTGGCCAGCACATCAAGATCGTTGCTACAAATACTTAGAAGCTTAACAAATTTTTCTTTGATTTTATATACCTAATTTCCAACGTCTATGTCTTTCCCTCTTGCTACTGATTTCATCACTGCTACATGATTACTCCTCTCTCTTTTTGTCTATGGCACTTCATTTTGTGATATATTTGATGGATGGGTGGTTGATTATGGGTACTGGTATGTGGCTTAAATTTCTTTGATTTTATTGTTATGGGTTTTGCAAGGTTATTCTTGGGGTTTCTTTTTGAGGCAAACGGAGAGACAAATTTTGAGAGAGTTCTTGCTTTACCTCTTCTGGGTTCTTTGAATTTTTCCAAAAAATTTTATAAATTTGGGTGATGCCAATTTGGGTGATGCTTTCTTCTCTAGCGAGATCTTGTCTTAGCTTAAATACCCAGTTGACAGTGATGATATTGGAGCAAGGAAAGGGAAAGAAAGAAAAATTATAAAGAAGAAAAAATTGTATTTCACATGATGGGTGTATGAGTATGACAGTGGGTTTGCTTGGTCCGTAATTGAGAGAGAGAGAGAGAGAGAGAGAGAGAATGACGTGGGTTTTTTTTAGCCTTTAGATTGTTGGTCTGCCAAGTGTCTTTCATCTATATTAAAACTGCAGAAAACATGAGAGTTTGAAACGGGAGGGGAGCTGGACCCTTAAGTTTTTAAGTGGAAGTTGTAGTCATTGGCTATAACCAAGTTTGTAGCCAAATTTTATGTGTGTGTAGGGGGGGGGGGGGGTGCTGTTTAGTAACTAGCCTTATTGCACAAGCTTCACGCGTGCTTTAAGGCTCTTTCTTTGTCCGGGGGAGGGGCTTTAGTATCATAATTTTCCATTCATTTCAATTTGAGGTATACACTCTTATTCAATAACTAATTTAGGGTTGCTGCTTCTTCCAATAGTAGTGTGATGAGATTTATGTGTTTGTGGGTGTGTTAAGTATTTTATGCTACATCTCATCACACCTTTGAACCTTTGCACCCATTAGAAGATAACAAGGAAAATAAATGAGGCTTAATATAAAGGCGTAATTTAAAGACTTAAAACATTAAAGGAACGTAAATACATAAATCATAAAGGACTTTAAAGACATAAAGCTATAAAGGAATGTAAATGCATAAAGCAATAAAGGAATTTAAAGGCATAAAGGTATAATGTAAATACATAAAGCTATAAAAGAATTTGAAGACAATGCACGAATTTAGATGAATTTAAAGTAAATGAAATCTTCTTTGAGTAAACCTCTATACCCATGAAAAATCAAATTAGTGGTGCACAAGGCTAGTCCTCCACTCGCTATATTGAGTTAGGGTATAGGGTTTAGACTAGGAAGACGCACCTGAATTAGATCTTTATACCCATTTCAAACCAAAATGGTGGTGCAAAAGGACAAGCCTCCACTCACCATATTAAATATTTAACATGGTGTAAGGTTGCCTTTTCTTTTAAATCAATGGGCTTTAGTATGTCTATGTGTAAAAGAAGGCAAAAACCTTCACACATAGCCTATACACATATCAAATATAAGGGAAAACACAACCTTTGAACAAGAAAAAAAAAACGCAATAATTTAAGTGACATAAAAGTAAATAATTCGGAAAGTAAATAGCAAGAGAAGTAAATGACATAAATTTAAAGAGCACAAATTAAAGGTGCAAGGAATAAAAGAGCATGAAAAGTAAAGAATTTTATTGATTTAGAATGCTATTACAACTAAAAAGAAAAAGGGAGGTGGAGTAGGGTAGTAGCTACATTTCCCTAACTCTAAGAAGATATTTTGAAGGTTCACCTATATTTACTCCATTTAAGTTCTCCAATTCCCTCAAATTTTAAGCTAGAAGTATGACACGTAGCATTTATTTGCTTTTTAAACATCACACATGTATCTTACATCTAAATATTATATAAAGACCGGAAGGAATTTGAAGATCGAATGGGAGGGGTATATCCTAATTGGTTGCACAAACAAAAGTACTACTAAGACGTGTTTAGTTAGTGTGAGCTGCAAATTGCAATTGCTTAGATGGTTTTAAAATGTCTACTTGGTTTCAAAAAAAAGTCTGCTTGGCTTTTTTTTTAAATTTTTTTATTATTAATGCATCTCATTTTTATTGGATAAACCTCTTATATATGGCAGGATTGCATATGCACAAGTGGCAGGTGACATGTTCTCCTAAATTTAGCAGGAATAGCTGGCAGTTTTAATACTATACTTCATATAAATTCTGTCACGGACAAGGGATAATAAACCAACCTTTCTAACTTTTGAAATTCAAATGGTTGTATAGCCGTTGAGACTCGGAAGCGAGAGAAAGAGATGGAAAGAGAAAGCAAATATGGGTTTGCGGCCTTTTCATGGGCAGATGAGGTAGAGAAAGAAGAAGAAGAAGAAGCTCAAGCTCAGCCGCATCAGATTCAGAAGCAGAAAGCAAACCCATTTGGGTCTGCAAGACCTAGAGAAGTTGTTCTCCAGGAACGAGGCATTGACTGGAGAAAACTCGACCAAGATTTAATACATCTTTCCAACATAAGGTGCCTTTTCCTATAAGCTTTTCTATTCAAATGCAATTATTAGTCACTGTCTGGTTATTAGACAAAATGAAAAAAATGTTGGGTATTTCTATGTTTTATTGTCTTTATATAGTGTTAATCTATAACTTTTAAGATTATCAGTTTTTCCTTAAATTTTTTTTTTCTTTGTTGGGAATTTTGAATTGGGGATTTATCGGTTAAAAAAAAAAAAAAAAACTAGTTAAGCTACAAGTCTTTTGGCATTACTAGTTAAGATACAAGTCTTTTGGCATGTTTTTTTTACTTGATTTAACAAATCGATGACAATTAAGCTATTAGTTGAACGAGGCTGAGTTGTGTGGAATAATGAAAATTCAAGACATGTTCTCTCCTTTACTTTACTACATTTCAGTATCTATAGGTTGTTTATATGTCTAATGTTTCAAAATTTCAAACTGTTAACCCAGCTGGTACAAATGGATTTTATTCTCTAATGCCACCTTATTTCTAATATAACCATTATATTACAAACACAATTTCTGACAGAAACAAGGCTCAGAGTGAGAAGTCATGTAAAGAAAACATACCTGCACCAGCCGCGCATGTGTTCGACATAATACAGTCAGATCCCCCAAGTAGGAGCCCAGAACAGAAACCAGCGGATACAAGATTTAGTTCTAAAAGAAGGGAAGTTCCATGGGTTCCCTTGGCTCACCAGAATCAGATTCCTCTAATAGTTTCTCCTCCTCTCAGATATCCGCCAAAGAATCTCATCCCCAGATTACTTGAGTCGTCCAGCATTTGTTGCAATCCTTGTGGCTTTGACAATTGGCAGCAACAATTTCAGTGCAAGAATCGCTTAGGGACAGAGAAAGAGAAAGCACGCAATAAACAAAGGTTTCAAAAGGCTCACAGCTTAGACCCCAGAAGCCACGTTCATCCTCAACTTGATCAGAATACAATCTGGAGCAACAGCCAGTCCAGTGAGTTCAAGAACAATGGGACAGAAACCCAGCACTTGGTTTTGCAAATTGAGGCACAACACAGCGGCAAAAACTTAAGAAAATCAGCAGCTTGTATGAACCAGCAAGAAATGAGGATGTTCAATGCGCAGAATTTGGTAGGTACGCCACTGGTAAATGGAAGGAGAGCACCCGTTCTTAGACAAGATAGATGGAAGCATTTACAAGATGACTATGTAAGAAGTGATAGTGGTTTTTCCCACCGGAGAGATAATAACAGTAGAACAGAAAGATCTTTCGCCGAAGAACTTGAGTGGGAAATTAGGGGATTTGACAATGAAAGCCCAAAAGTTGCTAGGAATGTCACTGTGACAGTCAGAAACTGTAAGAGAGCAGTATCAGGACAAAATTTGAAGGTGAAAAGAGCATGTTGAGAACAAGGGCAACCATTGAAAGAGTACCCACCAAGTCTTCATTTCCTCTCCTCTCTTTTTTCTCTTCTTTTCTATCCTTTAATTGTGAGTTTATTTTATTTATTTATTATTAATTTTTTGGGTGGAGAGGGAACAAAGCTAATATGGGCATCTCACATTTTGACTGGATCTTTGACACTATTTTGATTGCTAGATCAATTACACCTTCATGGTAATATATTGAGAGATTTAGATTTGTGTTTTCCTACAACTCCAGTAGCCAGTCTCTAACTATTCTGGTTATCCTTCACAACCAACAGAGCAAGGGGTTGAGAACACTATAGAAATTTAAAGCTCCAGATTAATCTTGATGGTAATTGGCTAATTCCTGAAACAAACCAGAAATAAATATCTTATAGAAACTTAAATTGAAGGTGCTTTAATGATTTACCCCTTGATGATTTAAAGCAAGACCAAAATGTAAAAGAACTTGGAAGATACCAATCTACTATTAACAGCCATTAAGCTTTTATCCATGATCACAGAATGTTTTAATTTTGAAGTTATCACATACAGCACATCCCTGATGTACAATGTCCTACTAAGAAACTGACCTTTAACAGCCATCAACCAAAACCACCAATTGTTGGTAATTAAAAGCCATGAAGTCCTACAAACAGTTTAGATGTGAACAATTCCTTCATCCATGAATTACAACAGAAATTTATGCTGCAACTCGCTATATAATTAATCTCACAGCCATCAACCAAAACCTCTAATTGTTGGTAATTAAAAGTCATGAAGTCCTACAAAACAGCTTTGATGTGACCAATTCCTTCATCCATGAATTACAATAGAAATTTATGCTGCAACTCAGTATATAATTCATCTCATCTAATGCAAACGAAAAACCAGCATAACTTTCACCAAAAAAAAAAAAAAAAAAAACCCAGCATACAACACTAATGATACAACAATTTAATGGTAGCTCACTCCTTCACCACTTACAACCTCACCAATCCAGTATGCTTTTATAAGCTCCATTTCCGCTCTCAAGTATTCTATAAGATGCTTCCTTGCTCACAACTAGAACCATCCCAATGCCCATGTTAAAAGTCCGCCTCATCTCAGCATCCTCGATTTTTCCTGCCTAATTAAAAAGTAAGAAAAAAAAAATTTATGTTTTCAAGAAAAATATATAGGTGGTCGAAGAAAACCAGACAATGAAAAAAAAAACTATGAGGATGACAGAAGTACTCTGCCAACAATCACTTCATCTTTTCTCAATATTTCCAACACAAAGAATACATTTTACCTCTTGAATCCAATTAACACACTTGGTACTTCCCAGGAGTTATTATGGATGACAGCACCAAGCCCTTTTGGAAACACTCAAGGTATATTTTCTGTGAAACCACCACCTGTGATGTGGGCAATCCCCTTTATCCCACCCTTGCTTATTAAGTCAAGTACCTAATTTTGAAGGAAAGGGGAAAACACATTGGTCAGACTAAGCAATAGGACAATATTGAACTGTATAATGTAAAATAGAGGGCAATAAGTAACCTGCTTAACATAGATAATAGTTAGGCCATCAAAGCTTCGCCTAATGTAACATCTTCACCAGGAAGTTTGTGCTCCAGAGAAAGGCCACTTCGAGTTAGAACCCAGTGAAAATATAGCAGTACATATCAGCAAGGAATTTGGCAGACTAAAGCATCATACATTGAAATACCTCAGCAAATACTATTTCAAATATTTAACGAAGTCTTTTCATTAGATGTTATCATAATAATGGCATAGTAAAGACTTTTAGAAAACAACACTGTCTTACTAGAGAGAAACCATTAGAATGAACGCCGCTGGATGTCAGACCAATAACGACATCTCCAGCCGCAATGTCTCTCCCATCAATAACTGAATCTTTTTTTACAATGCCAACAGCAAAACCACTGAGATCATACCATCTGCATAAAAATCTGGCATCTCTGCAGTCTGAAAGGTATTAAAAACCCATGAAATGCACATTAGAGGTTAAAGAATATGCATAATTGTTCTAATTTTAATCCAAATAGGAGGAAGGATGAAGAAAAAAAGGGGGAAAAAGACCACTATAGTTTTAAATGTAATCAAACTTCACTAAAACCATAGCTAATTCTCTCCAATCAGGACACATTCCAGTCAAATTGAATAAGCAGCATAAATGTTGAAACACATGATTTTCACAATCAACTAACTGTATAAGTGTGCCAAGGCCACATCCATCATATTCTAAGAGGAATGGTATAACAAAATGAGTACAATCAAATTTGTTGTCTTATTAAGAAAAATACCTCCCCTCCACCCCCCCCCCCCCCCCCCCCCTTTCTTTCCTCAACCCTATACCTCTTGTACTACAATCATGAAGTAACCCACAAAGCCTTATAAAATGCTATTAGCTCTTTCTCATACCGTACAATCTGCCAACATTAGATACTTGCAATATTTGAATTGATTACTTCCAAGTACTATCTCATTTGAGACCCATTAATGTGAAAAGGAGACAAACAAGATGTTAGATTAATATACTAACTCGAATTATAATTCACAGCTTGTAGAAATTTGTCACAGTAAAAACACAAAATGCTTAAGGCTGCCTTATCCTTAGACCTATTGCCAAGGCAGGGTCCTTTGGACCTACCGCTGGGAGTAAACCACATCAATCAATATATTACTAAAAGCTAAAACGTAGCATTTAATGTTGCTACGCTCCCATTAAGCCACGTCAGCAGACATGTCATTATCAATTTTTTTTCCAATTTTTTAACATTTAAAGTGAATTAAAAACTCTATTATATGACAATCAAAATATCATATTTAATTTATCTTATTTTTAATTATTCTTATTTATTATTAAATTTTCAATTCCATTTTAACTTTTCATATCCCACTACTCTCTACCTTAACTTTCTTAAACCTTTCTCATTCCATTTCAACTTTTCATATCTCCACTACTCTCAATATTAATATTATTCTATCTTTTTATCTTCCTTTATTTTTTACTCTTCTTATTCTTATCCTCATGCTATAAAATTGTCATTCTCCCTCTTATTCCATGCATAATTTCTATTTTTCCACACACAAAAGCCCCTCTCTCTCTCTCTCTCTCTCTCTCTCTCTCTATATATATATATATATATATATTTTTTTTTTTCCTTCAATTTTTGGTATATATATATATTTTTTAATTTTAGTGTAACAGGTTGATCATCAAAACATACTAATGCAGTATTGAAAGCACCACCAAATGCATCGCAGAAATCAGTTTTAGACTACTAGAAGTCAGCTAGTTTGCTAAAATTGGAATTGACAGGTAATCAAGCTTGATACGATTTAGTTTTATATTTTATGTTGTTATCTTTTTTATTCTCATTGGTTGTTAAATGTTATATTATTGCATTATAAAGATAGTATATAAAAATATAATATTATTTTATTACCTAGCATAACTAAAATAATATGGTGTTTATTGCTATACATTTCATTTTTATTATTTTATTCTCATCTTATTTTATTCAACATTTAAATTTAGCAACATCCTCCATATCATAATTGTAAAGCCACGATTTGCAACGAACCGTAACAGTGTTGGGTTCGCACGTAAAAAAGGCCCATACAATATCATTTGTAGAGCGTGGGTTTGAAAGGCTAGGCCTTGGTCACCAGGCGGTGGGTTTTTCGTAGTGTTCATACCTGGTTAAGTTGTCTTCACCCTTGGAGTCTTTCTCCTGGAGGTGGGCTGGGAGGCTCTGGTTTTTGGCCATTTTTCCCAGCCCCTCTTCTAGATTACTTACTTTTCCTTTTATACTAGCATGCGTTTACTGTCCTTCGTCCACGTGTAGGGTCAACCTTTCTAAGACTGATACTTATCCCATCAGTCCATACCCAAAGTCGTTGGGGGTGGTTGTAAAAGCCGAAAAATACGGCTCTGTCAGGTACAGAGTATTGAATGGCAGTAAGGGCAGCTTTCCCTGGATATTTTAGATTTTCTTTCAAGCTTAGTCCTATACCGTTTTTGCCCCTCTTTCCGGTGGGATTTTGGGTCTACCGAGGACTGAACTGTCCTCGGCTGTACCCCAAGACTATCTTGTGCTTTATATTATTGAGCTTGGGCCATAGCCCTCCTCGGCTTGGGCCTTCGGACTCCCCACGGGTAAATGGGCCTGGCCCATAAATTATTGGGCCCCACAATAGCCCCTCAAAACCCTGCTGTCCGACCTCTTGGTTGGAAAGGGGGGTTTTGGTAATACCGGGCCTTCATTATGGCTCATTTAATTCAGCCTTTCATTGATGTTGGCGGTTCTCCCCCTGCCCAGGAAATGTACCGGTCTACGAGATGTTCCTCTTAATTTATTCATAACGCGCTCATGCCGTTTAGCTGTCCAAAGCGTGTCTTTAATAGTTTCGTTTTACGAGACCATTCAGATTTAATGGTTATTGATGGTGTGAGGAAGCGGAACGGGCATATTCTTGTTTGCAGATTTCCTTGGAGATCTGAACATATTAAGTACCTTCCGCTTCGCCCCT
This sequence comes from Quercus robur, assembly GCF_932294415.1. NCBI lineage: Eukaryota > Viridiplantae > Streptophyta > Magnoliopsida > Fagales > Fagaceae > Quercus > Quercus robur. Next base: position 45,386,328 of record NC_065538.1, read on the forward strand.
TATATAAAAAGGAAAGGCGAGAGTTGTTTCTCCCATACATGAACCCCTTTAATCCCCCCAAAATCTGAAACCCTTAGACTCCTCTCAGAGTTTACTTTTACCTTCTGGTTATACCTTAAATTGTGATACGTTCACCGTAGTAATAAGCAATGAAAGAACCATACCCCTCCCAAAAACACCATGTTCGAATAAAGCTCGAAATGGCTTGGTCAGGGCAAGGATGGCGGAGACTCAAGATTTGACTCACTTTCCTTTCAGCCAAAATCCGAAGCAGGGACTCGTCACGTCAAACTTTCGGCGTGACTGAGCCGAGGACACCCATTATCAGTACCAACCGCTCTCTCACGAGCATATCTAACATGGCACCAGTGTGTTAGGAGTCAGGACTGAGGCAGGGACTAAGTGCCCCTGCTTCTTCCTTTCTTCGTTCACTGGTGCCTCCTTTTGCCTCTCTTTCTTCTTCTTTCCACCACCAGATCCATCCTGGTGCTTTTCCTTCTCCCTCTTTTGCTCCTTTTTCTTTCTTTCCATCTCTTCCCTCTTCTTCTCCTCCTTCTTTTCATTCATCTCCTCCATCTTCTTCTGAAGAAGGTCCTTCTCTCAATATGGGCGCTACTAAGGCAGAGTTTGGAAGGACTTCGGAGACGAGTTTAAAAAGATATCTGACTGTTTATTTATCTGTATTGCTGTTTTTTTTTTTTTTTTTTTTTTGGCAATCCACCTTTTGTATAGGCTTGTTTAAGCCCCTCTTTGTACGTTGTAATACATCTTTATATTAATAAAAATTGTTATCACTTTACATCACAGGTTCTATCTCTATATTTTCGAAATGATAACGCAATGAATAGACATACAATCTTGTGAATTCCTTTTATTTTTAAACCGTGACCGACGTCTAGGACCAAAGTCCCAGCTAATAAAAAGATCTTGCTCTGTATTTATAAAAACAGTCCGGCTTAATAATACTGAATCGAACAAGTGATACTTAGGGCTGAAACTCCCATTAGGCAGGAAAAGAAAAGACATTATGATGAGCTTACTGAGTTGGCCTGAAACAATACCGCCGACCTTAAAGTACAATACTTGGGGCCATAATCCCTTATCAAAGAGAAAGGCGCTATTATAAATTTGCGAGTGCTGTTCGGCACAACAATATAGCATTTGAATCAATGACACCTAGGGCCAAAATACTTGCTAAGAAAAAGATATCACCATAATTTTAATAGAGTTGTTTGGCACAACAATGCCGACCTGTGAAAAACGATACTTACCCCAAAACTAGCTGAGATGATAACTGAATGCTCAATGCGGTGTAGGAAGTAACCATCCGAAGACATATCACCCGCAAAATGAACAGCCCCCCCAGGCTACTGAATAGTGGCGCATTTCACCATCTTCTTAACACTCTTATTGGCATTAACCTTTTACAGTATTTGAGTCGAGGATTGAGTAACTTAGAATTTTTATTAAGTAGCCAACCTTACGAAACTCAATCTTTTTCTCATCCAAGTAGTTGGTTTCCCCATAGGTTTGAGTCCGAGGACCATACAATACCTTGGTTCTGTCCAAAACTCAGTTTTCTCATCCAAGTAGTTGGTTTCCCCATAGGCTTGAGTCCGAGGACCATGCAATGCCTTGGTTCTGTCCAAAACTCAGTTTTCTCATCCAAGTAGTTGGTTTCCCCATAGGCTTGAGTCCGAGGACCATGCAATGCCTTGGTTCTGTCAAAAACTCAGTTTTCTCATCCAAGTAGTTGGTTTCCCCATAGGCTTGAGTCCGAGGACCATGCAATGCCTTGGTTCTGTCCAAAACTCAGTTTTCTCATCCAAGTAGTTGGTTTCCCCATAGGCTTGAGTCCGAGGACCATGCAATGCCTTGGTTCTGTCCAAAACTCAATTTTTGGCGTGGGACCTTGGCTTTAGGGGAATTAGATCCTCGGCCAAGCCCCTAGAGCCATCTAAGCGATTGACGCTAGCAAACGTAGCCCCTAGTCAAGAAGCGTAGCCCTTAGCGGAACTTTACACTAAAACTCTATAACCAGTTGTTAGAAATGACAAAAGAACTCTCTCGACCTACCGCCTATGCCAACACACAAGCCTTCCCCACAGACGGCGCCAATTGTAAGGCCACGATTTGCAACGAACCGTAACAGTGTTGGGTTCGCACGTAAAAAAGGCCCATACAATATCATTTGTAGAGCGTGGGTTTGAAAGGCTAGGCCTTGGTCACCAGGCGGTGGGTTTTTCGTAGTGTTCATACCTGGTTAAGTTGTCTTCACCCTTGGAGTCTTTCTCCTGGAGGTGGGCTGGAAGGCTCTGGTTTTTGGCCATTTTTCCCAGCCCCTCTTCTAGATTACTTACTTTTCCTTTTATACTAGCCTGCGTTTACTGTCCTTCGTCCACGTGTAGGGTCAACCTTTCCAAGACTGATACTTGTCCCATCAGTCCATACCCAAAGTCGTTGGGGGTGGTTGTAAAAGCCGAAGAATACGGCTCTGTCAAGTACAGAGTATTGAATGGCAGTAAGGGTAGCTTTCCCTGGATATTTTAGATTTTCTTTCAAGCTTAGTCCTATACCGTTTTTGCCCCTCTTTCCGGTGGGATTTTGGGTCTACCGAGGACTGAACTGTCCTTAGCTGTACCCCAAGGCTATCTTGTGCTTTATATTATTGAGCTTGGGTCATAGCCCTCCTCGGCTTGGGCCTTTGGACTCCCCACGGGTAAATGGGCCTGGCCCATAAATTATTGGGCCCCACAATAATTATTTATATTTTGTCTCATTTTTTTAAAAAAAATTGAACATATAATATTTTATTCAATAAATAAAAATTGTTCTTATAAAGTCTTCCCATGAAATGTTACAATGCATCAATGGAAAAATGAAATCCAAAACAAATATCAATTTAGAAACACTCAATTTAAAAAAAAAAAAAAACAAAAGAATAAACAATTTTCTTATAAAGTATTCCCATAAAACGTTACAATGCATTAATAGAAAAAGAGAATACAAAACACATGCTATTTTAGAAACACTAAATTTATAATAATAATTGTGGGGCCCAATAATTTATAGGCCAGGCCCATTTACCCGTGGGGAGTCCAAAGGCCCAAGTCGAGGAGGGCTATGGCCCAAGCTCAATAATATAAAGCACAAGATAGCCTTGGGGTATAGCCGAGGACAGTTCAGTCCTCGGCAGACCCAAAATCCCACCGGAAAGAGGGGCAAAAACGGTATAGGACTAAGCTTGAAAGAAAATCTAAAATATCCAGGGAAAGCTGCCCTTACTGCCATTCAATACTCTGTACCTGACAAAGCCGTATTCTTCGACTTTTACAACCACCCCCAACGACTTTGGGTATGGACTGATGGAACAAGTATCAGTCTTAGAAAGGTTGACCCTACACGTGGACGAAGGACAGTAAACGCAGGCTAGTATAAAAGGAAAAGTAAGTAATCTAGAAGGGAGGCTGGGAAAAATGGCCAAAAACCAGAGCCTCCCAGCCCACCTCCAAGAGAAAGACTCCAGGGGTGAAGACAACTTAACCAGGTATGAACACTATGAAAAACCCACCGCCTGGTGACCAAGGCCTAGCCTTTCAAACCCACGCTCTGCAAATGATATTGTATGGGCCCTTTTTACGTGCGAACCCAACACTGTTACGGTTCGTTGCAAATCGTGGCCTTACAATTGGCGCCGTCTATGGGGAAGACTTGTGTGTTGGCATAGGCGGTAGGTCGAGAGAGTTCCTTTGTCATTTCTAACAACTAGTTATAGAGTTTTAGTGTAAAGTTCCGCTAGGGGCTACGCTTCTTGACTAGGGGCTACGTTTGCTAGCGTCAATCGCTTAGATGGCTCTAGGGGTTTGGCCGAGGATCTAATTCCCCTAAAGCCAAGGTCCTACGCCAAAAACTAAGTTTTGGACAGAACCAAGGCATTGCATGGTCCTCGGACTCAAGCCTATGGGGAAACCAACTACTTGGATGAGAAAACTGAGTTTTGGACAGAACCAAGGCATTGCATGGTCCTTGGACTCAAGCCTATGGGGAAACCAACTACTTGGATGAGAAAACTGAGTTTTGGATAGAGCCAAGGCATTGCATGGTCCTCGGACTCAAGCCTATGGGGAAACCAACTACTTGGATGAGAAAACTGAGTTTTGGACAGAACCAAGGCATTGCATGGTCCTCGGACTCAAGCCTATGGGGAAACCAACTACTTGGATGAGAAAACTGAGTTTTTGACAGAACCAAGGCATTACATGGTCCTCGGACTCAAGCCTATGGGGAAACCAACTACTTGGATGAGAAAACTGAGTTTTGGACAGAACCAAGGCATTGCATGGTCCTCGGACTCAAGCCTATGGGGAAACCAACTACTTGGATGAGAAAACTGAGTTTTGGACAGAACCAAGGTATTGTATGGTCCTCAGACTCAAACCTATGGGGAAACCAACTACTTGGATGAGAAAAAGATTGAGTTTCGTAAGGTTGGCTACTTAATAAAAATTCTAAGTTACTCAATCCTCGACTCAAATACTGTAAAAGGTTAATGCCAATAAGAGTGTTAAGAAGATGGTGAAACGTGCCACTATTCAGTAGCCTGGGGGGGCTGTTCATTTTGCGGGTGATATGTGTTCGGATGGTTACTTCCTACACTGCATTGAGCATTCAGTTATCATCTCAGCTAGTTTTTGGGTAAGTATCGTTTTTCACAGGTCGGCATTGTTGTGCCAAACAACTCTATTAAAATTATGGTGATATCTTTTTCTTAGCAAGTATTTTGGCCCTAGGTGTCATTGATTCAAATGCTATATTGTTGTGCCGAACAGCACTCGCAAATTTATAATAGCGCCTTTCTCTTTGATAAGGGATTATGGCCCCAAGTATTGTACTTTAAGGTTGGCGGTATTGTTTCAGGCCGACTCAGTAAGCTCATCATAATGTCTTTTCTTTTCCTGCCTAATGGGAGTTTCAGCCCTAAGTATCACTTGTTCGATTCAGTATTATTAAGCCGGACTGTTTTTATAAATACAGAGCAAGATCTTTTTATTAGCTGGGACTTTGGTCCTAGACGTCGGTCACGGTTTAAAAATAAAAGGAATTCACAAGATTGTATGTCTATTCATTGCGTTATCATTTTGGAAATATAGAAATAGAACATGTGATGTAAAGTGATAACAATTTTTATTAATATAAAGATGTATTACAACGTACAAAGAGGGGCTTAAACAAGCCTATACAAAAGGTGGATTGCCAAAAAAAAAAAAAAAAAAACAGCAATACAGATAAATAAACAGTCAGATATCTTTTTAAACTCGTCTCCGAAGTCCTTCCAAACTCTGCCTCAGTAGCGCCCATATTGAGAGAAGGACCTTCTTCAGAAGAAGATGGAAGAGATGAATGAAGAAGATGGAGGAGATGAATGAAAAGAAGGAGGAGAAGAAGAGGGAAGAGATGAAAAGAAAGAAAAAGGAGCAAAAGAGGGAGAAGGAAAAGCACCAGGATGGATCTGGTGGTGGAAAGAAGAAGAAAGAGAGGCAAAAGGAGGCACCAGTGAACGAAGAGAGGAAGAAGCAGGGGCACTTAGTCCCTGCCTCAGTCCTGACTCCTAACACACTGGTGCCATGTTAGATATGCTCATGAGAGAGCGGTTGGTACTGATAATGGGTGTCCTCGGCTCAGTCACGCCGAAAGTTTGACGTGACGAGTCCCTGCTTCGGATTTTGACTGAAAGGAAAGTGAGACAAATCTTGAGTCTCCGCCATCCTTGCCCTAACTGAGCCATTTCGAGCTTTATTCGAACATGGTGTTTTTAGGAGGGGTATGGTTCTTTCATTGCTTATTGCTATGGTGAACATATCACAATTTAAGGTATAACCAGAAGATAAAAGTAAACTCTGAGAGGAGTCTAAGGGTTTCAAATTTTGGGGGGATTAAAGGGGTTCATGTATGGGAGAAACAACTCTCGCCTTTCCTTTTTATATAAAGGGCGAAGCGGAAGGTACTTAATATGTTCAGATCTCCAAGGAAATCTGCAAACAAGAATATGCTCGTTCCACTTCCCCACACCATCAATAACCATTAAATCTGAAAGGTCTCATAAAAGGAAACTATTAAAGACACGCTTTGGACAGCCAAACGGCATGAGCGCGTCATGAATAAATTAAGAGGAACATCTCGTAGACCGGTACATTTCCTGGGCAGGTGGAGAACCGCCAATATCAATGAAAGGCTGAATTAAATGAGCCATAATGAAGGCCCGGTATTACCAAAACCCCCCTTTCCAACCAAGAGGTCGGACAGCAGGGTTTTGAGGGGCTATTGTGGGGCCCAATAATTTATGGGTCAGACCCATTTACCCGTGGGGAGTCCAAAGGCCCAAGCCGAGGAGGGCTATGGCCCAAGCTCAATAATATAAAGCACAAGATAGCCTTGGGGTACAGCCGAGGACAGTTCAGTCCTCGGCAGACCCAAAATCCCACCGAAAAGTGGGGCAAAAACGGTATAGGACTAAGCTTGAAAGAAAATCTAAAATATCCAAGGAAAGCTGCCCTTACTGCCATTTAATACTCTGTACCTGACAAAGCCGTATTCTTCGGCTTTTACAACCACCCCCAACGACTTTGGGTATGGACTGATGGGACAAGTATCAATCTTGGAAAGGTTGACCCTACACGTGGACGAAGGACAGTAAACGCAGGCTAGTATAAAAGGAAAAGTAAGTAATCTAGAAGGGGGGCTGGGAAAAATGGCAAAAAACCAGAGCCTCCCAGCCCACCTCCAGGAGAAAGACTCCAGGGGTGAAGACAACTTAACCAGGTATGAACACTACGAAAAACCCACCACCTGGTGACCAAGGCCTAGCCTTTCAAACCCACGCTCTACAAATGATATTTTATGGGCCTTTTTTACGTGCGAACCCAACACTGTTACGGTTCGTTGCAAATCGTGGCCTTACAATAATAATAATATCAAACCAAACATATCATAAAATAATAAACTAATAGTTATGGATGTACTAACTTCATGGCAGCAAAATGGAGTAAAATAAAAATAAAAATAAACGTTACAATATGCATATTTAGTACATTAGAATTATCATCAAATTTGGGAAAACAATAGGATGTTAACAAAGAGTGAGAGAAAGAGATTAGTAAAAGAAATCAAACGTCAATTAAATAAATTATTTAGTAACCGTTAATTGGAAAACAAAGAGACCGACGACTAAAGGAGTAAAAAATTAATTAAAGATGACCCTACGAATGTTATTATAAACTTTACAATGCAAATAAATAAATCGTTAAATTCACTTAATTAAATCATATAATCAACAATTAAATAAAATCATACAAAATTTAAACTTGAAACTAATCAAACTTTAATCTAGAAAATCATATTTATTATCAAATCTAAAAGGAAAACGTTCTTCAGTAATAATAGAAATATATAAGAAATAAAGATGAAAATTTTCAAAATCTTTTTTTTTTTGACATTTCATTTAACATTATTTAAAAATAATAAAATATTAAAAAAAAAAGTCCTTAAATGCTTATATTCTTCACACACCATGACTTTTAAAATCTAATGAAAGGTTTGAAAAATTTAACTCTCATTTAATGCCTCTATTATGAAAATCAACAGCCAGTAAAATATGATAATAGTAAGAAACGTTATAAATGAGAACATGAAAAAACTAATTAGCCACTATTATTATGGAATATATGTCTTTTTTTTATGCATCTAAGAAAATGAAATGTATAGGGTTTACTTATTAAGGTATATGTAAATATTCACGTTAAAAAAATATGTAAAGGTTTTTTGAAAAAAAAAAAGTAGATGTAAGATTTTTATTAACTTAAAAGACAGTGAAAAACCAATTTTTAATTACTACAACCGTTGCTACTCTATAAATCACACACAACACTATATTCAATATCCTAAATAACATAGTTAGGCCCTTTTGGATACACCACCATATTCAACTTATAAATTACAACCCAAATCAATCATACAATTACATAATCAAAGCATGAACATGTAACATGTATTACCTTCTGAATTATTGCTTGGAATTTTCACAACTATTGAAAGAGAATCTCCAAATTTAATTTTTAGAAAACATCAAGACAAGGTGAATTTTATTCTTTTTAACTTCCATAGAAAAAAAAAATATTACACACATTATTTCAACCCTTATGGAAAAGAAGGTTTACATGTAGCATGCAAAACGTGTTTAATTGACTTAGAGATGTAAAAATTAGTCAACCAACTATGGTAGAATTAAGGTTTCAAATTTTAAATAAAACAATTCTACAATAATAAAAAATTATTTTGTGATAAATATGATTATGAAATGCATTACTTTTCATTAAATTAGTTCAAATTACAAAATAATAATAATAATAATGAGATCACCATAAAAAATAATCACGCGCAACGCGCGGGTCTTTGACTAGTGATATATTAAATGGAGAGCACTCATTAGCACAAGCAAAATTTTCAAGATACTAAAAAGGTAATAAAAATAAAATAAGTCACGTACCTCTCCTCCTAAAAGAGCACAATCAGATTGTTGGCAACCATCTACAATGCCTTTTACAACCTAGATTAGAAAATAGAAAGATCAAATCAGCTTGAGCTTTTGTAAATTTACAATTTTTGTGACCCATGCAACCTAGTCCAATTATGCACATTTGTTTGTACCTTTTCAGCAAGGTCAACATCTAGGTGGCTAGTAGCAAAGTAATCAAGAAAAAAAAAGTGGTTTTGCTCCAAAAGTAATAATTTCATTGACACTTATTGCAACCTTGTTGGAGACGTATTTTATGTAATTGGCTAATCCTTTGACAAAATGCACTTTACTTGTAATTGGGTAGATTTATGATGGGTTAAGTACTTCAAGAAACATGTTGTTCAAGTCAAGTGTTAAAGCCATGAAGGTTGGACCAAGAAACAAGTGAAGAAAAGTTGTTCATTAAATCTCAACAACAATCTCAACAGAAAGACTTCTATCGAGATTTAATGTTGAAACTCAACAGAAGCTCAACACAAACTGTTTTTGTCGAGACTTACGAAATCAGAACTTCCAGATCTGATTTTCGGCCCATGCTGAAATATTTGTATAGGGTTTCTTTTCTCACAACCCTAGACATATATAAAGATTATTTTAAAGGCCGTCGCGCATGCAAAAAGTTCCCTAGTTCATTATTCTCTCTGAAGAAGCTACTGCGTCTTTACGCCAAGGATTTTGTGCCCAAAGAGCTTCGTGATATTCATTGTTGATGAGCTAAAGAACTTTGCAGCCAACAACCTCTACAAGTTGTTGGAGTTAGTCACGTATTGAGATCTGTGCATCATTGGTTAGTCACGTACTGGGATTTGTGCATTGAACAGAAAGATTGCCACTACAATTCAAGTCTAATTAGGTATTAGGGTAAGAGTTTAATTGTAGGTTGGTATTTCGGGATAGGCCAAAGGGTTTGATAAAATTCTTTATACTTGTAACCGCTTGTGATTGATAATAGTGGATTCTTGAGAGTGGTGACCTTAAAATCACCCGATGGGGTTTTGCCTCGTTGGTTTTCTCCATTCATAAACAAATCACTTATGTCAAATTTATATTCCACTGCATTTAGTATAATTGGTGATTTGTTTGTGCTACCATGCTATTGAATGTAATTGAACCTAATTAATTAACTTGGGTAATTAATTAATTAATTGCAAGGGGTGAATTCATTTTAACCCAACAAACCTGAAGCGAGAAAAAGTGCATTAGAAAAATACTAACAAAATAATTTAACAAAATTTGATATCAAATATTACCAGATCAATACTGAAAGCTCGAAAATGTGTTAAAAACACAAGAGTTGTTTAGACCCCCAAATTAAAGTTACGGCTCGATAGATTTTACACTAACTTAATTCTAAGTGCGGAATAATGTAAATGCGAGCGGATAAACAAACAAGCTACTCTAATCCATAATCAGGACAACATAGCAGTAAAATGGAATGTAAAAGAGTAGGGAAGGGAGATGCAAACACAAGATAACACGCTGATGTGTTATCGAAGAGAAAACTGAAAAACTCGATGAAAAAGCTCTCCATTGCCCTCCAAGCGGTAATCGATCTACTAGACAATCAGTTGGGATACATGGGTTAGTAAGAGACCCACCAAGCCTAATCTACCCAATGTACCTAAGCCCTCCAAACTCGTACTCCAACAAGGCTTCTCGGAACCGTATCTTGTCTAGCTCTCCAGATCCCGCAACAAGCTCCATGTTGCATTTGCCATCCTTGGCTTCTTCCAATGCTTCCTAGCAGCACCAAAAACTCACTTGACACTTTGAAAGGGTGTGGTAAGTGTTTAGGCTATCAACCTCTCAATGGTATGGAAATGGAGAGGTAGGAGTTGAGAAAAATCCACAAGCAATTGTGTAGAGAATTGTGGGTACACTACAAGAAAAATGCCTTTTAGTGACGAAGAATTTTTGACGGACCCAAAAAGCCCTAAAAAAAAATCCTATTTCTGATGGCAAAATAAAGCCCTCACAAATACTTGGTAAAATGTGAAACATTTGTGACCAACAAAAAAGGCTGTCAAAATTATGTGTTGTAGCCGTCACAAATGCTAATATTTTGGAGGGAAATTTTCCCTCCATATTATTTGCAAGGGACAATTAAAATTATCTAGCAAAAAGTGTATTATTTGTGACGGTTAAAAATATGCCGTCACTAATACTAAATTATTTGCAAGGGCCAAGATTGACCTTCGCAAATAATCATTAAAATGTCAAAATTTTTGGAGGGAAATGTTCCCACCAAGTTATTTCCGAGGGACAATAAAAATCCCTTGTAGAAAGTTTATTTTTTTTGTGGGTTAAAAATATGCCCTCACTAATACTATAATATTTGCTAGGACCAAGATTGGCCTTCGCAAATAATCATTAAAATATAAACTTTTTTTGGAGATAAAAGTTTTCGTCAAATTATTTGCGAGGGGCAATGAAAATCCCTCGTGAAAAGGATATTATTTGTGAGGGTTAATAAAATGCCCTTACTAATGATAATTATTTGTGAGGACTAAGATTGGCCTTTGCAAATAATCATTAAAATATCAAAACTTGTGGAGGGAAATTTTTCCCTCCATACTTTTTGCTGGGGACAATAGAATTTCCTCACAAAAAGTGTATTATTTGTGATGGTTAAAAATATACACCCATTAATAATAAATCATTTTAATGACCAAGATTAGCCTTTCAAATTAATCATTAGAATATAAAATTATAAATTAATGCTTCTCATGACACATTTACCAAACATTTATTCATTGTAGTTGTAGGGACACAATTTTAATGATCCGATCCTTGTTGATCAGGTTTTGGCCCAAGGAGTCCCACACAATGAATTTCTTGTAGAGTATGGGTTAAAGAACTTGGTTTCAGTTAGCTTAGATGGTTTGTTGCATGGGCCATGGAAATACAGAAACAAGAATGAAGAAGATGAACGTGAAGAGGGAAATTTTATTCATAGGCATACATTCGTACAGTGAAATTTTGCTCCTGTGTTCCTTCTCTCCTTTTTTTTTTTTCATCCCCTTCTCTTAGGGGACTCTTACATATTATATAGGCCCTCTTTTATCATCTGGGCCTTACACTTGTTGATCATCCAAACCCCTACTTGAGCACCTGTTCCATCAGACACCCTTATCAGTTCTTTGTGAGTTGCAGTGACCAATGTAGCACTGTTCAGGGGTCTTCTCTTCATTAATGCGGCCAGGAGAGTAGATGTGGTGCATTTAATGTGGTGGTGGCAGCCTTTGCTGGGATATTTTAGGTTTCCTTTCTTTATACGTGCTTGGAGGGAGGACTACAGTAGCTAGGACGCACCTTTGGCCTGGATTTTGGAACGTCCGAGGAGGAACTACTCCTCGGACGTGTTCTCTTGGCTCCAATGGGCCTGAGTAAGGATTCTGGGCCACGACGTCTCCTTGGACAGACGGGTCCTCGGACGGGCCCAGGGCCCAGCCAACCTATTATTCTGGGCCAGTCCTCACAATAGCCCCTCAAAACTCTGGTTTTTGATCTCTTTCCGAGGAGAAAAGCGGGGTTTTGACATTTACAAAGGATGGAACTAATGAGATATCGGTTCGCGCGGGCGGGCAGTTACTTTTAACGCGCTACAATTTACGAGGCGCGGCCATTTACTCCAGGTAGCTTTATGTCTCCTCCATCCAATGGCAAGGCGTGGATCTGACGGCTAGCATTTTTCCTCGAATTCTTGAGTGGGAGTGGTTCTCTCTCTCTCTCTCTCTCTTGCTATATAAAGCGCTAGAGGCTCATCTTTTCCCCTTTTTTTTTTTTTTACCTGCATATCAGAAGTCCAGAGAACTCCAGAGAACTCCAACGCCCAGAAATCTATGAGCACTTCCGTTCTTCAAATTTCCATAATCGTTTCCGCGAGGCGTCCTTCCTAGAAGAGATTTTCAAGTATCTCACCGGTCGTTTGTGAAAATACTCGTAAGTTCCGTTCGTTTCGTCGCTTCGAATTTCTCCTCGGATTTTACTTTTCTCCTCGGTTTTTATTTCCATCCCTCCAGTTCAGCCTAGATGGGTAGATTCAAAGACCTAGTAGACACTCCGGCTGCCATGGAGGCCTTTAGGGCAAAATACCACATCCCGTAGGGGGTGGTTCTGCGGTACTGTCCCCCAGAAGGAGTACTGTTAGATAGAGACGTGGGTGAAGTGGTCATTCCTATGATTGCCTTTATACAAGGAGGAATGACACTTCCCATGCGTAGGATTACCCGGGACTACTTGTTCCACCATAGGTTGACACCACACCAGTGCGCTCCAAACATGTTTAGGGTATTAGGCTGCATAGATGTCTTGAACGAGCGAATGGGTCTAGGCCTGACCTGGCATGATGTGGTTCACATGTACGAGTGCCACTACGTCGAGAAGGGAGGGTATTACCTTAAATCTCGATCCGAGGTGGTTAGGCTAATCTCCTGTCTCCCCATATCCAATAAGACTATGAAGGATGACTTCCTCATTGCCTCAGGAGAATGGAGCGATGGTTTTCATTGTCCAACTCGGGCAGGAATTCCAGGTGCGGCACCTTTAGGGCCAATCCTTTAGGGAGGGGGCTTAGCTCCTCGGATTTACTCTCTTTTTTGCTTAAGTCATAAATTTTATAATTTGACTCTAATCTCCTTCTCGGCTGTATTGCAGATAGAGCTCTGGTTGCCCCCAAGTTGAGTCACGTGAATGTTCTGGCCTTGGACTATCTTCTAAGGTCAAAAATCTACGTTGCCGAGGACGGGCAGCTACGCGCGTGTCATTTGGTTTTGGGCTATCAACCACTAACCCGTTCCTTCCAAGCCATTGGCCACGCCATTAGAGCTGGTAGTCCAAGGTTGGCTAGGATTGACGTATCCAAGCCCAAGTTTCTGGCCCGAGAAGATCTTAAGCCAGTTGTGCTACCTGGTGTTCGGGATCCTCCACCGACCGCGCAATTGCCTCCACCTGACAATCTTGAAGTCGCTGTGCCAGTTGAAGGAGAGACCGAATCATCTCGTCTTTCTCTTGAGGAGGAGATAGACGAGTTCTATTTTGAAGAGGAGGTTGATAAAGCCCCCTTGATTGAGCTCTCGGACCCTGAAGGAGAGCGGGATCGAAACTCCGTGGTCGGGTCTCCGATTATTATAGCCTGCTCGGACGACTCTTCAGACGAGGAAGTAGACAACATGGCTGGCAAGGGAAAAACCCTACGAGAGTTGATGTCCAACCGAGGAAAAGGTCAATCTTCGAAGGTGCTGCTCAGTCGCTGACCCAGGACCTTCCTCTAGTTGCCCCTCAGGTTCCTTCTGACCTTGGCCTCAAGGTTAACCCGGACCTAAAAAAGAAAAGGCCGGTTGATACTCCTGAGGAAGGTGAGGTGGCCCTCCGCCCGGCCAAGCAGCAAAAAACCACTCGGGGGCAGAGGAGTAAAAGGGATCCCTCCGTGGAGAGCTGAGATAAGGAGAACCGGGCTGAAGTGCGTGTTCAATCACGCACTTGGAGCCCAAAGTTGGAGCTAGATGGGGTTGCTATCCCTTACACTGCATCGGTCCGAGAATATAATAGGGGCCGAGCAGGGTACATAGTTGATGCTTTGGAGCAGCCAGTACTCCTTCCCCGAGATATGGAGGCCTACAGACGGTTCTCTCAGCCCGAGCTTTTTCTATCTCTCTAAAGGGATCTTGCCATGGTAAGTGACTCTTTTACCCTTTCATTAAATTATTAAACCTTGTTGCATTCTAAGACAGTTTTGTTTTGTTGGCAGATTACTCAGCAGGTGTTCGTGGCTGAGGAGTTTTGCCGCGGCAACCGCAGCTTGGCTGATGCTGAGGCCCAATCTCAGGCCGAGGTGGAGAAAACCGCGGGGTCCCTCAAGCAAGAGAACCTTGAACTTGCAGAGAAGCTCAAAGAGTCGAAGAAAATGCGCCGGAGTGCAGAGGCCGGCTTGAAGAACGCTGAAACTCAAGCTGAGGACCAGCGCCAAAAGTTATTTGTGACCGAGACCAACCTAGCCACTGAAAAGCAAACAGTGCTGGATCTCAAGTCTACGCTACAAAAAGCTGAGGAGGAAGTTCGGTGGGCTAGAGATGAGGTTCAGCTGATTCGGGAGGCCGCCGAGGCTAAAAAGAAAGCTGCTTATCAGCTCGGGGTTAGAGAAACTGAAGCCAGGCTCTCCAAGGAAATTCCGGAGGTGTGTAGGGATTATTGCAGCATCTCATGGGCTCACGCCCTTGATGCTGCGGAATTCCTGCAGACTCGGCGCTGAGGTTGCCCAGGAATGTCTTCTTTCCGCCGGAGATCCGAGAGAATCTTGATGGCGCTCCTGAAGCTTCTGAGCAAGCCGTGGCTATTCCTGATGCCATCCCTCTGCTTGACAAAGCCAAGGATCCTGCCAAAGAGTCTATCTCCGAGGTTCCTCCTCCTCAGCCAGAGTAGAAAGAGAATCCTCCTGCTGAGGCTTAGATTTTAGGTTTTTAATTATTGTACTCTTTTTTTTTTTTTTTTTTTTTTTGAATGAGAGTTGTCTTATTTTTGTTCTTTTGTAAAGACCTCTCTTTGTATTGACCTCGGAATATTAATATAGAATGTTCTCTTCGTTTTCTACGGATGTTTACTAACACTATTCCTCTATTTAACGTTCGCAATGATATAAATAAATATAAACGAATAAGAAAGAAGAATGTCGTGCAGCGAATTTGAATAATGGTTGTAATAATGCTAAACTACGCACGTACCTTGAAATTGCACAAGAGTTCTAAGTTATTAATTTTCCCTAAGTCTGTGGTCCGAGGAGCCATGCAGGACGTAGGTTCTGTTTAAAACTTGTAGAGACGCCATAAGTAATAATTTCCCCTAAGTCTGTGGTATGAGGAGCCATGCAAGACTTAGATTCTGTTTAAAACTTGGATAGACGCCATAAGTAATAATTTCCCCTAAGTCTGTGGTCCGAGGAGCCATGCAAGACTTAGGTTCTGTTTAAAACTTGGATAGATGCCATAAGTAATAATTTCCCCTAAGTCTGTGGTCCGAGGAGCCATGCAGGACTTAGGTTCTGTTTAAAACTTGTATAGATGTCATAAGTAATAATTTCCCCTAAGTCTGTGGTCCGAGGAGCCATGCAGGATTTAGGTTCTGTTTAAAACTTGGATAGATGCCATAAGTAATAATTTCCCCTAAGTTTGTGGTCTGAGGAGCCATGCAGGACTTAGGTTCTGTTTAAAACTTGTATAGATGTCATAAGTATTAATTTCCCTTAAATCTGTGGTCCGAGGAGCCATGCAGGACTTAGGTTCTGTTTAAAACTTGGATAGATGCCATAAGTATTAATTTCCCCTAAGTCTGTGGTCCGAGGAGCCATGCAGGACTTAGGTTCTGTTTAAAACTTGTATATATGTCATAAGTATTAATTTCCCCTAAGTCTGTGGTCCGAGGAGTCATGCAGGACTTAGGTTCTGTTTAAAACTTGTATAGATGCCATAAGTATTAATTTCCCCTAAGTCTGTGGTCCGAGGAGCCATGCAGGACTTAAGTTTTGTTTAAAACTTGGATAGATGGAAATGGATCAGTGGGTACGCGATGATCATGGAACAAAACACAGGCAAAGCCGTTTTCATTAATAATAATATCTTCTTAGGTTATTTACATTCCACGGGCGAGGTACAATTTTTTCATCCAAGTCTTCTAGATAATAAGCACCTATTCCGGCCACAGATGTGATGCGATATGGTCCTTCCCAATTGGGCCCCAGCTTGCCCCAAGAGGGGTTTTTAGCGCTGTCGAGAATCTTTCTCATCACGAGATCACCTGGACCTAAAGGTCGCAGTTTTACATTAGCATCATATCCTTCTCTTAGCTTCTGATGATAATAGGCCATATGGATCATTGCTTTTTCCCTTCTTTCCTCAGCTAAGTCTAGACTTCTCCTTAATAACTCATTGTTGTTGTTTGGGGTAAAGGCGTTAGACTTCAGTGTGGGGAAGCTGTTCTCGATTGGGAGCACGGCCTCAGCCCCATAAGTCATTGAAAAGGGGGTTTCACCGGTTGACCGTTGCGGCGTCGTCCGATAGGTCCATAAGACGTGTGGGAGCTCTTCCACCCATCTCCCCTTTGCCTCATCCAACCTCTTTTTCAGTCCACTTACTATGACCTTGTTCACGGCCTCGGCTTGTCCATTTCCTTGGGGGTAGGCGGGAGTGGAGTACCGGTTAGTGATCCCAAACTCACAGCAATACTCCCTGAAGTTCTTGCTATCAAATTGGAGACCGTTGTCCGAGATGAGTGTGTGTAGATTTCCGAAGCGGGTAATAATGTTTTTCTAGATGAATTTCTAGGCATCCACGTCCCTGATGTTGGCCAAAGGTTCAGCCTCCACCCATTTGGTGAAGTAATCAGTTCCAATTATTATGTATCGCTTATTCCCTGCAGCTTTGGGGAAAGGATTGACAATATCAAGACCCCACTGAGCAAACGGCCAGGGGCTGGAGAGGGGGTTAAGGACTCCTCCGGGTTGGTGGATATTTGGGGCGAATCTCTGGCACTGATCACACTTCTTTGCATATTCTTAGGCCTCTCTTTGCATGTTCGGCCACTAGTATCCTTGGGTGAGCGCCCTGTGCGCCAGCGACCTCCCTCCGGTGTGACTTCCACAAATCCCCTCATGTAATTCTTCAAGTAAGGACTCGGATTCTTCTGGGTGTATACAAAGTAGGTACGGCCCAGAATAGGAGCGCCGATATAGTTTGTGGTCTTCTGATAACCAGAACCGAGGAGCATTCCTCCGTATCTTCTCGGCCTCCAGTTTTCCCTCTGGTAGTGTGTCGTCTTTGAGGAAGTTCTTTATAGGATCCATCCAGCTGGGACTCTTTCTAATATGATGGACCTGAGCCGGGTCTCTTCTAATGGGACTCGCTTGGACTAGATCCTCGACAAGGATCATTCGCGGCAGATCATGCGCCGAGGACGTGGCAAGAGTGGCCAGCGAATCTGCATGGGTGTTCGCACTCCTGGAAACGTGTGTCAGATTGAAGGATTCCAAAACCCGACTGTAGGCGTTTGACTCGTCCGAGATACTCTTGCATTCTAGCATCTCTAGCTTCCAACTCACCCATCACTTGGCCAACGACCAATTTGGAGTCCGAGAATGCTTCCATTACCCTTCTGCCCAATTTTTGAACCATTGTCATCCCTTGAAGTAAAGCTTCGTACTCGGCCTCGTTGTTTGTAGCCAAGAACCCGAGTCTCAATGATTTCTCAATGGCAATACCGTCGGGCGATATTAAAACTAGCCCAATTCCAGATCCTCTTTGGTTGGCCACGCCATCCACGTAGACCCTCCAGCGCAAGGTCTCCCCTGCTAAAATTGTGCCAACCGATTTTCCATCCATGTCTTTCTTCTCGGTTATTGTTTCTACAGAGGGTTCAGCGAATTCTGTGACTAAGTCCGCGAGGACTTGACCCTTGACAGAGGACCTAGGCATATATTTAATATCAAAGGCTCCCAAAAGTGCACTCCACATGGTGATCCTTCCTGTGTAGTCGGCACTTCGAAGCACCGCTCGAAGGGGAAGCTGGGTTAGAACGATGACCGTGTGTGCCTGAAAGTAATGAGGGAGCTTCCTTGTGGCGTGCACTACCGCCAGAATTGCTTTCTCCAATGGTAAGTATCGCACTTCGGCCTCATGTAGTGATTTACTCATGTAGTACACTGGTTGCTGTACCCCGTCGTCATCCCATATCAGTACCAGGCTTACAGTATAAGGGGCTATAGCTATGTATGCAAATAGTACCTCGTCTGCCTTAGGGCTGGACATGATGGGTGGTCGCAACAAGTATTCCTTAAGTTGCTGGAAGGCTCGGACACAATCCTCCGACCATTCAAACCCTTTCTACTTATTTATCAAGAGGTAGAAAGGTCAACATTGATCTGCAGATCGTGATATGAACCGGTTTAATGCTGCGATCATGCCAGTGAGCTTCTGCACTTCTTTTGGATTCTGAGGAGCCTGTAGGCTGTTAATCGCTTTGATTTGATCGAGACTCACTTCTATTCCCCTATGGGTTACCATATAGCCTAAGAATTTCCCAGATCCGACCCCGAATGAACACTTGGAAGCATTGAGTCGTAACTTGTGCTCCCTTAAGATGGCAAAGATGATTTCAAGGTCTTTCACGTGCTCAGACACCATTTTACTTTTTACAACCATATCGTCTATGTAGACCTCAATAACTTTGCCTAGTTGTGGTTCGAACATCCTGGTCATCATCCTTTGGTAGGTTGACCCTGCGTTCTTTAGTCCGAATGGCATCACCTTATAGTGATAGTTTCCGACGGGTGTCATGAACGCCGTCTTTTCCTGATCCTTTAATGCGAGGGGTATTTGATGATAGCCCTGGAAGGCGTCCAGGAAACTCATTCGAGGATGGCCTACAGTTGCATCCACCAATCGGTCGATTCGCAGTAAGGGGAATGGATCCTTCGGGCATGCCTTATTTAGGTCTATGAAGTCTACACAGACTCGCCACTTCCCCGTTTTCTTTCTTACCACCACCGTGTTTGCCAGCCATTCGGGGTAAAAGACCTCTTTAATAGCCCCTGCCCTTTTCAGTTTTTCCACTTCGTCTCTAACGGCACTGGCATGTTCCTTTGAGGGGCGTCGGGGTGGTTGCTTCTTTGGAATGGAAGATGGGTTAACGTTCAAGTGGTGACAAATAAGGCTAGGATTAACCCCCCAGGGCGTCGTAAGCGTCCCATGCAAACACATCGACATTTCTTCTCAGAAATCCGACTAGTTCCTCTTTTTCTTGAGGAGGCAACTCGGAGCCGACCTGGAAAAATCTCTCCGGGTCATTGTCAACGACAAACTTTTCTAAACTTTCACACCTTATTTCCTCGGCTGGCTCATTGGCTTGCCCCTCCGAGGTGGCTGGTTGCTATAAGTTCTCAGAGGCTGAGGACTTGGCATGGGACCGTCGTGAGATGGCGGCCACCATACACTGCCTGGCCATGGCCTGATCTCCACGAATCTCTTCTACTTGGCCTCTGGATGGGTATTTTACTTTTTGGTGAAGTGTGGAGGATACAGCTTCTAGGGCATGGATCCATGGCCTGGCTACTATTGCTGTGTAAGGTGAGTAGGCATCGACCACGATAAAGTTCACCTCCACCACCTCTGATCCAGTCTGTATGGGTAGTCTGATCTGCCCTTTTAGCATAACAGTCTTCCCTTCGAAGCTAATAAGGGGAGAGTCATAAGCCGTCAAATCCTCCGGCCTCAGGTTCAGCCCCTTGTATAGATCAGGGTACATTACCTCTACTGCGCTTCCTGAGTCTACCAACACCCTTCTCGCATCAAAGCCTCCGATTCTCAGTGTAACCACTAAGGCATCGTCGTGAGGTTGGATAGTTCCCCTCTTATCCTCGTCCGAGAATCCTAGTATCAAAGAGCTTCCCTTTTTAGACCTTTTAGGTTCCCTCTGCCTGTCCTCGGAGAGGAGCTGACCAACAGCCAGTACCCTGGAAGGAGATGGCCCAGTTCTTCCTGGTGCGGCGAGGATGACGTGTATCGTCCCGGTAAGGGGTCTTAGTGATACATCCTTTTGAGGCTCTTGCATTGCCTGACCTGGATGACCGCTCGAGGGGTGCAAAAGGTGACGTAACTTCCCTTCTCGGACCAATTGATCTAGGTGATTCCATAGATTCCTGCAATCCTCAGTGGTATGTCCATGGTCCTGATGATAGTGGCAGTACAGGTTCTGGCTACGTTTTGAAGGGTCTCCAGCCATCTTTCCCGGCCATCTAAAGAACGGTTCGTTCCTTACTTTCTCCAGCACTTGTTGTACTGGCTCTCTGAACACGGCATTCACCGTTTGCATGTTACTTTGTCCAGCCTATCTCGAAAAATCTCTCCTCGGCTGGTTATGGTTATATCGTTCCGACCTGAAATCATTCGCTTTGGGGGGAATGATCTTCTCCTTTCCTTTTCCTTGTAGCTGATCTTCTTCCACCCTTTTGTATTTGTCAATCCTATCCATCAACTGATGAACCTTGGCAACTGGTTTACCAGTGAGAGATTTCCTTAAGCCATGCTCGGTGGGAAAACCGCTTTTGAATGTGCTGATAGCAACATCATCATGGTTCTCATCTAACTCGTTATACATCTCCCAATATCTATCCGAATACGCTTTCAGGGTCTCTCCCTCGTGCATGGATAAGGACAATAGCAAACTGAGGGGTCGAGGGACTCTGCTATTTGTAATAAAGCGGGAGCAGAAAGCCTGAGTGAGCTGCTTGTATGAGTCTATGGAATTTGTCTTTAGGCTGTTGAACCATCTCATCGCCATTGGTTCCAAGCTGGATGGGAAGACTTTGCACATCAGGGCTTCATTTTGCGAGTAGATAGCCATTTTCTGGTTAAACTGACTCACGTACTCCACCGGGTCTGCTTGGCCGTTATAGATGGTGAACGCTGGTTGATTAAAGCGTTGAGGCAACTTAGCCCCTTCAATTCTGTACATGAAGGGTGATCTTGAAATCTGGTCTAGTGCCCTATTCATAGCATCGTTTCCCGAACACTTGCTGGATGGGCTCTCATATTTTCGTACAGGGCGTGATTCCCTCTCGTAAGAAAAGGTTTCACTTGGGGGGGGGTTCTCGGCCTCCGTCGATAACTCGCGTCCTCCCCATTAGAGGACTCATCTGAGCTAGAGGGAGATCGCTTTCGCTACACACGTTGTAACTTCCTTTTCAAGTCATCTATCTCTCGCTGCATGGCCTGATGACTGTTTCGCCTCTGGGATACGTTACTACTTATCTGGGTGTGACTCTGGCTCGTCTGGGTAGTATGTACGCTTCCCTCACGATTCCCGTTGCTGCCTGGGTTGGCAGGATTATTTTGCCGCTGGGACTCAATGGGTTCTATCTGTTGAGGGTTAGCCTGGTGAGGATTCTCTTGGTGTGGACCTAGTTCTGCCATGCTCGACCGTTATGCTTACTGATACTTTAGTTCTTCCCACAGACGACGCCAATTGTAGGGACACAATTTTAATGATCCGATCCTTGTTGATCAGGTTTTGGCCCAAGGAGTCCCACCCAATGAATTTCTTGTAGAGTATGGGTTAAAGAACTTGGTTTCAGTTAGCTTAGACGGTTTGTTGCATGGGCCATAGAAATACAGAAACAAGAATGAAGAAGATGAACGTGAAGAGGGAAATTTTATTCATGGGCATACATTCGTACAGTGAAATTTTGCTCCTGTGTTCCTTCTCTCCTTTTTTTTTTTCGTCCCCTTCTCTTGGGGGACTCTTACATATTATATAGGCCCTCTTTTATCATTTGGGCCTTACACTTGTTGATCATCCAAACCCCTACTTGAGCACCTGTCCCATCAGACACCCTTATCAGTTCTTTGTGAGTTGCAGTGACCAAGGTAGCACTGTTCAGGGGTCTTCTCTTCATTAATGCGGCCAGGAGAGTAGCTGTGGTGCATTTAATGTGATGGTGGCAGCCTTTGCTGGGATATTTTGGGTTTCCTTTCTTTATAAGTGCTTGGAGGGAGGACTACAGTAGCTGGGACGCACCTTTGGCCTGGATTTTGGAACGTCCGAGGAGGAACTACTCCTCGGATGTGTTCTCTTGGCTCCAGTGGGCCTGAGTAAGGATTCTGGGCCACAACGTCTCCTCGGACAGATGGGTCCTCGAACGGGTCTAGGGCCCAGCCAACCTATTATTCTGGGCCGGTCCCCACAGTAGTTTTTATTTTATCTTGTTTTTTAAAAATTTATAAGTAAAATTATTAGATGTGAAGCTATAACTTAAACAAAAATAATATTTCAAATGCATACCTACCGAATTGATTAAAAATGGCTAAGACAACCAAAATTGATTGGAATTTGAGTCAAAGTGGAACAAAGGGGGTTAAGTGTATTGGTTTAGTGACTAGAATGAAATATTTTGTTAAATTAAATGAAATATAAATAAATGATTACTATGTTTCTAGTAATATATTTTTTTTCTAATAAATATAATAGACTAGTTGAAAATATTTTTCTACAAAAGATTCAAGATAAATTTATGCTTGGTAACAATTTGCCCATGTAATAAAGCGTAAATTTTAGGTACAGTCTTTTAGGTGTAGTACATTAGGGTTTTTTTTTTTTTTTTTTTTAAAAAAAAAAAAATTGAATTCAAAACCTTGGGGCATTAACAAAAAAATAAAAATAAAAATAGTCTTGTCTTTTCCAATGACAATTAAATTCAATGCAGCCAAACATTTGAATTCAATTGGAGATCCTAATATAGTGCATCTAATGTATTGTACCTAAGTTTTATCTTTTGATAAATTGGTTTAATGATATTCACTATTTTATTACCCATTTGAAGTGGGCATTAAATGGTTTACCATTCAATAACTTTTAAATAGTTGACTTTACTCAATAACACTAACTCTTAAAAATAACCACTGTACGGCATACAACATCAAGCCCATTGGGCCTTGGGCCTTGCCCCAGACACACCCCTAAGACTTTCTTAAGCCCAAACCCAATGGTATGCCTGTTCCATTGATCGCAAGTTAGACAGGCTCATGCCGATCATGTATGGATTGGTCGGGGGCTGTACTTACTAGGGGCAGCCCGTGACCTCGGCAGCTCGATATTGCCTTGGGGAATATCACTACCGAGCAACCTTTTGGAGGCTAGAACCAATTTCAACGCCATTATCACTGTTTCCAGGGAAGCATATTCCTTGTCAAGAATAATTAGATCGGGCCCCACCCATATGAGTGAGACCAGAAGGTAATCATAAGCACCCCACCAACCTCAAGCTATAAATAGGAAAAAGGAGTAGAAAGAAGGGGTTGGTCGTTTTGAGAAAAAGAGAGAGCAAGAGAAAGAGAGAGAACACTAGTAAAGGGAGAGTAACTTAAAGGGAGAAGAGAGCTCTACTAAGGAAAAGCAACACATAATCTAGGCTTGGTTAGGAATTACCTATAGTAGGAAATCCATATCCCACATTATAAATTAATTGTCAGCCCAATTCCAAATCCAGTCCACTAAGGGAATTCGGGCACGTACAACCACAATACTACACAAATGACTAAAATGATTCAAATACCTTTGATATGCCTAATATGATCAAAATATCCTCAAAACCTCAAAAATTTCCAAAATACTCCTCAAAACATGCAAAATACATTGAAAAGTACAAAAAGATTGAGAGCCTGTTTGGTTTGACATTTGAAAATATAGTGTTCAGTGTTTAAACACTGAACACTAGTGTCCGAAATTCCAAACAATATGTTTGGTGATAGTGTTTAAAATAGGGCTGTTTGAAAATAGTTGCTCAAAAACCTCTGTTTGAAACATATTTTTTGAAACATGCTCGGGCCACATTTCAAACAATGAACAGACGTTTCTGATGGCACAACGGTAATAAAAATTAAATTCAGTTTTCACTGTACCCGGACCGACTGGATCAGCTTTTTTCTAATTTTTGTCTCCTCTCCTCTCTATCCGCTAAGGTTTCATTCCATCTTTTTCTCATTTCCCCTTCCCCTTCAGCTCTGTTTTACTCTCCCAAAGCACAAACCCGAACCCATAAAAATTATCAACTCACCTCCCTTGACAAACCCACCATACCTCCAGCAAGTTCCCATGGCAGACCCATCGTCGGCAACACTTCAGACAGAGTGACCACAAACCCATCTTCCTTTTCTTTGATTTAATTTATTCTTTAGTTTTTTTTTTTTTTCTCAACAACACACAGAACACCGCAAACCAGCAATCACAACCCTCAAAAACACCAATTACAACCTACAAGATCTCAACAACACAAATTGGAACCCACAAATACACAACTCACAGATAGTCACGGCAGAAATTTTGTTTTCAATTCTTCCTCTCCATCGCCAAAATGCTTCTTCCTGGATCGGTCTCACAGAAAATCGGTCACGCGAAGAGACAAATCGGTCTCGCGGCAAATGAAGATTTAAAGAAAGAAAGAAAGAAACGGAAAAGAAATAAAGAAGAAGAAGAAGAAGAAGCAGAGGGAAGAACTACGCCTGAAGATTGGTGAACGGAGCTGTGTATATCTCAGGCTGAAGGTGCTGATCGGCGGAGAGCTCCGACGAACGTAAAGCCCAGCCGTGGATCTTCTTTGGCGTCGATGGAGATGAGGACGTGCGTTTAAACTATGATACCAAACACATTTTTTTGTTTTATTAACACTAAAAACACGTTGTTCAACAATACTTTTTAAACCACAATTTTCACATCTTTTTAAACAACAATTTTTAAAAACTATGACCAAACAGGCCCTGAAATGTTGGTAAAACAATTAATATGACAAAGATACACATAAAATTCCAAAAAGTCTCATTGGAACTAAACACCACCACCACCACCATGCATCCTCACCAGCACGCATCCTCATTGCCACAAATATAAAATTGGATTAGTCAATTTTTTGTTTCTTTTCTTTGCATTTTCTTAGCAACCAAACACCAAAACCCAGCAAACACCAAAACACCAAAACATCTCAAATCCAAAAGACCAAAACCCATTGAGACCAAAATCAAGCAATCAACAAACCCACCCCACAACTCACCATCGGACCCAACTGACCACCACTTTCACAACCACCAACCACCACCACCACCACCATGGAAGGATAAGGCAAAAAGAGAGAGATCCATCGAGAGAGAGACCCACTAAAAGAGAGACATTTATTTGAGCAAAAGAAAGAGTGAAGCACTAATCTTTGAGAGAGAGCCATCGATCTGAGCGAGAGAGAGAGAACCACCAGTTTGAGAGAAAGAGAAACCGATCTGAGAAAGGAGAAGTTTAAGACATTTGAGTTTGATTTTTTGTTTCTTTTCTTGCATTTTCTTAGCAACCAAGCACTAAAACCCATTGAGAACAAAACCCAGTATCTATCAACTCATGAAAACAAATTTAAAGTGTTGTGTTGGGTTAGATTATGTTGGCTCAAATTTATTAATTCGATGGGTTTAATACCTACTCATTATCACAGGAGAAGTATTTTGTCTACAATATTTTCACAATAAAACTTAAGTAGTAAATTGTTATTGGTTCTAATTTGAATCTATTAAGAAAAATTTGAAATTACTTTTTCACCTGCAATAAACAAAATTTTCCCTCCCACTCTTTCCCTCTCACAAAATTTCCCCAAATTTTTTTTCCCTCTCAGTCTTTCAGTTAGGGATTTCATGAGCTCTCTCCTTCTAATTCTCACTCTCTCTCACGGTAATCTCTCTTTCTCCCCTCACTCCTCTTCTCTCTTTTTCCCCTCCATCGGACCCATCTGCCACCGCCACACATTGCACAGCCGCCCTCAGCCACCGATACTAGCCACTGCCGCCGTCGTCGTCGACCTCCAATCTCGCCGTTAGGTGCGACTTGGTTTCAGTATTTGGTCTTTTGGCCTTCAATCCAGCCACTTTCCCTTATCCTTTCAGCCAATTATATATCACACTCAAGCATTTTACTCCTTCGATGGCATTCTGCTTGGAGCGTTTTATCTCCTTCTCATAGCTACTTTCCCTGACTCAATCGGAGCATGTTTTGGTCACATTGATTTCACCTTCTAATTCAAGGTTTGATTATTTTCTATTCTATAAAGTTTAATTTGTTTCTCTCTCTGCCAATCACCCCCTTTTCTCAAAAAAATTTGTTGTTGCTGGGGTGGACTTAACTAACAAACTTTTTATTACATGCACGGAAATTGTTTGATAGAATACTTGAATGTTTTCTTCTTTTTGTAGAATCTAACTTTGTAAAATTTCCATTTTGCAGGTCTATTACGTGGACATGTTTATTTATTTTTTTGTTTTTTGTTTTTTTGATAAGTATGGACATGTTTATTTCTTCCTATAGTATATACAAGATTTGGTAATCAACGTTATTTTTCTTGGATTTCTAATTAGCCATGACTAAATTTTTCCAGGTCGCGCTAGATAAATTGGTAAACCATCAAACACTATCACTGACTACAACACCAGGTACACTTTCGTTTGAGCTTTTGGTAGACATTTATTTGGATATTTTTGAGCTGATTTTTAAGAAATGAACTCAACAGAAATATTTGGGTTTTGGATATCTTGCTTTTTTATCATTAAAGCAAGCTGTAACGCTAAGAAACTTTGTTGGAGTTTTAGCAACTTCCCATGGTACATATTAATGTTCCCAGTATGTATCATCAATACAGTCTTTTTATTTATTTATTTATTTTAATTTTTTTTTAAGTATGACTGTTTTCTTATTTTATATATCATATACTATATAATAAAAGTTGAGTCTTACACATTGTGACTGTGCCAATTGGATGTCCTCTCTCTCTGTATGTATGTTATCAGTTTTCATGTCTAGAGTGTTCATCATCATGAACACGATGTTCATTTTATTCAATAAAATTTTTATTTCCTATATATATATATATATATAAACATCTATGTTATCAGTGTGTCAAAAGTGATTTGACTTGACTATTTTCCTTTGATAATAATTCATTGTGGATATTCAGGTTTAGTGGAATCACATGAGTTGCTAAATGGGGTGACTACAAGCCTTAAGGATATTCAGGTTTGTTACTTGGGTGTATGCTTACTTGATTAACATGATTGTATGCTGTTGCTTCACTGATTGATTGCATGTTAAGACTACTTTATATATATATATATATATATATATATTTACAGTTGCTTCCATGTTCAGGAAGATTTTCTAAAGCTGGTTTACAAAGAGACCATCCTTGTTGGGCATTCCTTGGAGAATGACTTGTTAGCATTAAAGATCTCTCATGGTTTGGTGATAGATACTGCAGTATTGTACAAGCACCCCCGTGGTGCATCTTACAAAACTGCTCTAAGAGTTCTTGCCAAGAAATTTCTTTCTCAGGAGATACAGCAGTCAAGCGATGGTCATGACAGTATTGAAGATGCAAAAGCTACTATGGAACTAGCACTTTTTATTTAAATGCCAATAGCCAAGTAATTGACAACATATTTGGACCAATATTTCCTTATACCCGCATTCAGATGGTTTTTGATATGTTTGGAATCCATACATTATCTAGAGGAAGTCAGCCTTGTATTCTTCTCTTGCTTTAAAAACACACACACAAACACACAACTATCATGTTTAATTTGGTGCCACTGCTACCAGCTTAGAAGAATGATTATCAACTTAACCTTATTGTGAGCTCTATTTTAGTGTTTCTCTGCCTATGAATTTCAGCGTCTCTTTTTTATTTTTAAATCTTATTTTGATTTGTCAGATTATGGAAAATCCATGACATGGACAATGATTGAGTATTTTAGGTGATGAATCTAGTGATAGGTTCTGCTAGTGTGGTTGAATTGGATCTAGGTCGCAGCTTTTGCCAATCACCTCTCTCTCTCTCTCTCTCTCTCTGTGTGACCTCTGAATTTTGGTATGGAAAGTGTCTGGGTGAATTTCACTTATTTCCTCACCACCAAAGTTCATTTACTGTTTTAGTGGCGAGCAAATTGAGAGATGAAGTTCCCCCCCTCTTCTTTTTTTCTTTTTTTAATAGACTTTATCTTCATTTAAATTTAAGGAGGTTGGAAGGAGATCATGGAGTCATACTAAAACAGTGACCCCTGTTCCAACTTTGCCTTTTACAGACACCCAACAATTTAGCTCCAGGTTAGATGTATAGCGTTAGATGAAAGCTATTTTATTCTTGGTCTCAAGTTTTTAAATAGTTCTTTGAATTGTCTATATAATTTTTTTTTGTAAAAATGCTCTCTAATTTTATAAAGAACATTCTGGTTTGCTTGATCAGAGTTGGGATATATGTAGTCTGATTTAAATCTAACAAGCATAGGTTAGAGGTTTGTGATGATGCCTTCTTAGTTCTTAGTGTCCATCTATTATTTTCTTTGGAAAGTAGAGTAGACACCTAAGCTATAGGGATTAGTCTTTTGCGACAAGGACCAATTATACTTTTGGATTCCAACTTCAATGCTAAGGTAAAATTTATTTTAAAAAACATTGTAGTCTATGATTTCCTTTATAAAATTCTTGAATTTGTCTTATATATATTGCTACTGAACATTTTAATTATCTTCCATTTAACTCACTGAAGTTCTCTCTCTTTCTCACATTGTTTGGAATCAGCTTTCAGATTTTGGTCTTGCAGTGTCCAGTGGGGCCCAAAACAGGAACAACATTAAGCTTTCAGGAACTTTGGGTTATGTAGCCCCAGACTATCTTTTAGATGGTATGCCAATTAAATATATAATTTTTTTTTTGCTAACTATATAATATAATAAAATCGTTTTGATCCTAACAATTACAATAATGTTATGAGACTGTGATGAGTGTAATATACATTTTAAAATCAGTGTCTTTTGATTAAGCTATCTTAAGCACATGCACATGTACTGCCACTTTAGGGCTGATCAATCATGTTGTGAATTTCTCCTAGACAAACACTTGTGCCTAAAGTTGGCGCTTGGTAAGGATATCAATGTTCAGTTTTTATTTCATGTGGTAGTTTGCATTAATAGGTTTCATAACTACAAATTTTGATTGAAGTTCAATTGATATTGAGGGTGGGGCACACTATGCAAGTGGAATTTATTCCCTGGGAAAATCAGTGCTGTGTAGTTGGATGTGCAAAGAGCAATTGTAAGCCAAAGATTTTTAGGTATTAATATAGATGATGTGACAGTGGACTTGTAAGTTTAATTTGGTTGGAAAATTGTTTAATATGGTTCCCCGCAAACAAGAGTATGTTTTCAACTTTTGAAAACAAAATTCAAAGAAATAGTAACATGGGAAAAACAAAGGTTGGCAGAGAGAAAAATTTAGATACTGGGTCTTTGTCACAAACCACTGGTTATATTTTAATTGGTTCATTCTTGTAGGTTGAAGTTAGCATAACAAAATCAACTTCAATAAAAGTGAAAACGTTACCCTAAATTTCAACAAAGTTGGTACCATCCTCATTTCTTTGTCCAGTTTTGCAGATGGGTGTGTTTTGTTTTTTGTATTGTGTCTTTGTTGGTCCTAATTGTTTTGCATAAGAGTTGGATTTAAGAATATGTTGTCTGCACTATAGATTATCAAAAATAAAATAAAATCATCCAATAATATATTCTCCATTTGGTTCATCCACAAGCAGCCTGCCTAATTTACTTACTATTACACACTTGAGTAGCTATCTATCTCCTTTTGCTTCAGGTACTCTCTCTTTGGTTATTATTATTTTTTTTGGTGCTTCTTTTTCTAATGGGTTCTAAGAAAAAAAATGAAAAGAGTATTGTGGATTTTGAGTGATCTGTCTCTTGCTACCTTTTTTTCATGTTTGTGTGCTAGTTTGGATTTGGTTAATCCACAGGCAACCTGCCTAATTTACTTACTACTACACACTTCCAGAGCAACTATCTATCTCCTCTTGCTTCAGGTACTCTCTCTCTCTCTCTATTTGTGGTGAGTTTTTGAATTGGGCCAAGCAAGTGGCTTGCATGAAGTTATAAGGTGGTTTTAGTTGATATTAGGAGCGTTGATTGTTTTAGGCAATTTTGGATGATTCTTGTTGAGTTGTTTTTATTTAATTAGTTCATTTTAGGGCCTTCTCTATCTTTTTCACACAAGTGGAACACTAAAATGAAATGAGATATTTAAAAAGATATCCATTACTAAAGAATATTGTTAGTAATGATGTTATAGTTACCAAATGTATTGAGATATCCATTACATGCTAATGGTGTTGCAGTGAAGAAATAGCTGATAAATTAAATGAAGAAGCCAACTAAATACATAGAACCATATCAAGTCCCAAACAAAATCATGGAAAAGTCTTAACAGGCTTGATGAGCTAATATTTATATGCACTTATTGAGTAATCTTGGTTTGTATGCACTTATTGAATGAGCAAGATGAAAAGTCCTAAATCTAAGATTTTTTTGTCATTCTATTCGATCCATTTATATGCACTTATTGAGTAATCTTGGTTGTATGTAGGACGTTCATTTGGTCCAACAATCTCCAGCTCTTCAAAAATCATCAACTGCATCCCATCAACCAAGCTGCTTATAAGTTTTATGTTGGTGTTTGATGACTTTTCGTGTACTTGAACAATTGCATTTTTTGGAAGTGTTAAAGGATATTTTTAAACACTTTGGAACGTTGATTGTGGTATTAGCTTGGAACTTTGACGATGGTTATAGACAATGTTATGTATTTGATAATATATTTTTAT
This sequence comes from Quercus robur, assembly GCF_932294415.1. Lineage (NCBI taxonomy): Eukaryota > Viridiplantae > Streptophyta > Magnoliopsida > Fagales > Fagaceae > Quercus > Quercus robur. The sequence continues at coordinate 45,417,128 of NC_065538.1, forward strand.
GTTAATATAATGCTAGTTTGTAGACATTTGTGGTGTTGTTAATTAGTTACATTTGTGGTATTATTTTAGTAGAACTAAAATTATTACAGGTTGTTTGTAATAGGATGGCGGTTTTAAAACTCAGGAGGAAAAAAAAAAAATAGCCTATAGCTGCGAGCAAAAAGCGCCGCTAAATGTCTAAAATTATGATATAATTGAAGACCTATAGCGGCGTTTATAGCCCACTACTAAAGCTTCACACATATAGCGGTAGACGTAATCGCCACTAAAGGTGCATAGAGTTTGTTGTTTAATAAGCCCTATAGCGGCGCTTATTGCCCGTCGCTAAAGCCCTCACAAATAAATTTTAGCGACGACACTATTTGTCTCTAAAAGGTATGCCGTCAATTTGGAATTTGCAAATAATTAATTGTGAGGGTATGAAGGTCCTCACAACTAATTGGTAATGACGACTACTTTCCCTCGCTAAAAATAAGTCGTCGACTTTTCTCGTTGTTTGGTAATATATTTGTGAGGGCAAATTTGTTTAATAACGATGGTGGATTGCCCTCGTAAATTATCTATTTGCGAAGGTATGGTCGCAAAATCTCTTTTAACAACAAGAGAAAATACGTTGGCCTTCGAGGGCCATATGCCCTCGCTAATAACCTTTTGTGACAATATTTGAATTTTTGCGAGGGCATATGGCCCTTGCTAGTAGACTCTTTTTTGTAGTGGTATAACAATATCTAACTCTCAAGGTGTTTGGCTAGGGTTTTCTCTTAGAAGCACTCAACATTTGTGGGTAATGTGGGTATAAATAGTGTAGGCACAGAAAGTGTGTATCAGAATTGACAGTCTGGCAAAACAGAATGTCTCGTGGGTGTCTCACGGGAAGGCCACCCGCGAGATACTCGCGAGACACAACTGTCTCCATCCTGTCCTGACTCTTCGCATTCCAGCATGTGCAAGTCACATGAGTCACTTCACGGGATGCTTAGTCGGGAGATACCAGCGAAAACTCTTCAGTCTTCAATTGCTTGAGTCTTCTCACTCTTTCTCTCTATCACACAACCCTTACAGTCAAATCCTATAATAAATACAGGATACAAAAGATTGAATAGAATTACAATCAAATTTGGCACGGAATTAAAGCTAACAAAACATATAATTGTAAATCACAACTTTACAAATCCCAATGGTTTCATGAATCCCAGATTCAAATGCAAGTTTTAGTTTAGTTCCCACACCATTTGTACCAGCAGCAAGGTATGAATTGCCTGTCCATGTACACAAGATTAGCAAACTTTAAAAACTCAAAACAACCAGGCCCAACATGGAACAACAAGATTTTCTTATAAAAGAACACAAAATGAAGACAAAAATCAGCAACTATCCTCAAGTTTTCTTGGCTTGGATGTAGCAGGAATAAGAATGAGAGTTTACCTGGCTAAAATTGCCAAATGAATTACCTATTTGACTTGTAAGTTATCTATCTAAAAGACAGAAAAAAAATATGTTCATTTGATAATTTATCAAACCCAAAAACTAAAAAACACAAATGTAAGTGGATAAAATTACAAAGGACATGGGGTCAAAACAAGATTGCCCATCAGTACACATCAGTACTCAATAATTAACTTAAGAAACCAAACACAAGTCATAAAACTGAGCTGTTAATGATAGGCCAAAAATAAATTGACCCCTTGTGATGAATTAATTGATTAATTAGCCAAATTTATTAATTAATCAAATTAACATGCAAAAGCATGGTAGCACAAACAATTGGACTTGTTCTATAGTGACAATCTCTCATTGTAATACACGACTCCCAATATATGACTAACCAATTGTGTGGATACCAGTACTCGACTTCAATCACCAACTAGAGAAGGTTGTTGGCTGCAAAGTTCTTCAGTTCATCACACGATGAAGATCAAGAAGATGTTTGGTCACAAAACCCAACGGTGCACAAACACAACAACTTCTACACAAGAAAGATGAATTAGGAAAAATTCTGTCTCCGGTCACAATTTGCTTGAACAAACTTTGCTTAACACTTGTGCAACTTGTGTCCACTTTGACGGCCCTTAAAATAATCCTTTTATATGTCTAGGGTTGTGAAAAAAGAAAGCCTAAACATACAATCACGGATTGGAGTCAAAACAGAATTGAAATTCTGTTTTTTATAAACCTCGATAGATGGCTATCTGTCGAGCTGCTATTGAGCCATGGGCTTGGAACAGCTCTTCAAGCTCGATAGATGCTAGCTGTCGAGTTTTAATGACAGACACTTTCTCAGCTTGAATTTTAGATAGACTTGCATGATTTTAACACTTGATCTTGAAATAAGGTTTCTTGAAGTATTAAACACATCCTAAATCTACCCAATTACAAGTAAAGTGCATTTTGTCGAAGGATTAGCCAATTACATAACATAGTGATATATGTTCCTAACAAGTGAATCACACATGTCCTAACAATCTCCCCCTTTGGCAATCCGTGACAAAACCACAACAAACAAATGAACATATGAGAGAAGTTATAAATCACTCAACTCATATTCACTTGTTGAATACAATAAAATCTATCTTAACACAAACTCTTGAAAAACTTTGCAAGAAGAGAGTGTATGGCAAGTAGACTTTGACAACCTGTATATCTGAAACACTTGAAACAAAACTCATCAAGGCATCTTTGTGTGAAACAGAAATAATAGACTGCATACAAGTACAAAAAACATGTGTATAAAGAAAGAAAAGAAACAACACATGGAGAGATAGGTGAAAGAACTGTAATAACAACCTCAAAAGTGTGTGTATATATATATATATATATATATCTATGAACAAGTACAAGGTTTACTATCACAAAATGATCACAAGATCAAAGGTACATGAACAATGTATCTAAAATAGAAAGAAAAGAAAAAAATACATAAAATCCTCACTACATCCCTCAATGTGCATTCTCCCCCTAACAAAATCTCCTATACTAACCCTCTCCCTAACTATGACTACTCTCATAATCAAAACTACTTCCCCTTTTTGTCACGAGTGACAAAGGGTAAGAGTGTCAAGTAGACATCTCGTCATCGCTGGGTAAGCTAGCATCTCCATCATCCTCATCATCGGAAGCAGTAGCATCATCATCATCATCATCAGCATCATCAGCACTATCGGACCCATCACTCTCATCCGCAGAGGCCACAGGAGTGGAAGGCATGGTGTAACCACCAATCTTAACCTGGCGTTGAGCAGTACGGCTAACATGGGTGTTCACCTGACACAACTCATCATTGAGAGTGTCGAGGTGAGCATCCATGCGCTGAAGCTGCGCCATGATGTCCTCGAGTGTCACTCTGCTTGTAGAAGAGGAGGGAGTGGATATGGATGGAGCAGAAGGAGTGGGAGGAGCTGCCGTACCGGATCGCCTCAACCAAACTTTGCCTCACTTTGTTTAACGGTAGCGTAGTTAATGGCACATATAACGAAGAAGTGGTCGGATGAGGGAAAAGGAATAGAAAAGTAGCATAAAATCTACGTGATAGTTGAAGGGAAGATGAGCTTATCACGGGTCGTTATATCCCTATAGACATCTATAATAAAAAGAATAAAATGTGAATCTATAATAAAAAGAATAAAATGTGAAGGAAAATCTATAGTGAGATGCTCAAGAAGGGAAAGAAAAAATTAAGCACGAGTCTCTGTGATAGAGTTATAGTGAGAAAGAAGGTGTAAAACAAAAGTTATCACCATGTTCATGAATCTAGGACCTTTAGCAAAGGTCGAACATGGTGCAAATTGACAATTGCCCCAATCAGTAGGACGCTTGCAAAAAGCAAAAATCATCTCGTCTTTGGATACAATCCTCAAACGTTCACAACAGGGGTAGTCAGGATGCTCTACCTTCGAGACACGGAGCACATCAGATACCAACTCTGGTGTGACAACTATGCGCGTACCTCGAATGTGAGTATGAAAAAGAGGTACTGAAGAATTAAGTCCATGCATGTTGGAGTAAAAATCATGGATTAGCATGGATGGACAGGTGACCAGGACGTCACATAGTGACTCCCAACCTCAACTATTGTTAGTACATTTTAAATTAAATATGTTAAAACTCAAAATAACTGAAGATGAATAAAGAGATAAGTTATAATAAAAGTTGTTAAAGAAAGAGTTACTTGTATGTAAGTTAGATTAAATAAATTAAGAGAAGTTTTCTAAATTAATAAATAACATGTAGGTTATGTGAAGGGTTGGAAGAATATATATACGGCTATGCTATGGACTAATTTCACATCAAGAGTGAATGAAGAAAATAGTTAAAAGTAAAGAGTATTGTGTGAGAGAGTGAATTCAATAATATTCCTAAATACTTGAGAGATTTCGGGCCAAAGAAAGGTGTTCTTCTGGTGGAGCTTTGGGCTTGAACACTTTGTGCAGAAGTTGTTCTAGCCATACAACATTTGTTGGGCTGTTGTATCCTGGGGGAGACAAGTCAGAGAAGGTCTGCACCGGTTACAAAGATTAGCCAACCAAGGGCTTGAATCTCCTTAAAGAGAGCGAGTGCCGCGCCTCAGTCCAAATAGTGTTGTGTAATTTTTCTCATTGAATTAATAATATTCAAAAGTACTATTCAGTTTCTCATTGTGTTATTTCCATTATTATTGTGTTTGCACCAACAACTATGAATGATAGTGGGTAGGTCAGTGTCGAAGAAGTCCGAGAAAATGACTCGACATTCCGAATGAACACCTCATCGAGAAAAGTTCTCCGAGAAGTTCTTTCGGGCATCCTCATCATGAAACCGAATAGAAGAAGGGGTAGGATCAGAAAAAGACAATGCCCTGGAATGAAGAGAGTTCCGGGACGAAGCAAACTTACGTTTTAGTGCCATTGACGCACTAATGTAAACTAGAGAGAGAGGAGGGGAAGAAAGAAACACTAAAAAAAGTCCCAAACAGTTTAAATATATAGAAATATATTGAATGTAAGGTATGTATGCACGAAAATGCATGAGCATGTGACGTGCAACAGTGATATCATCATGGGCTCAACCCAATCCAAACCTACCAACACACAAACAGTTTAACATATATAACACACATCTAAATGCATGAAAATATAGTTATAATGCACATGGAATGCAGTGCATGAAGTTTTTAAGATCAAATCTTCAAAACCTATCCCAAAAATTGTACAAAAACCTCTTTGATTTTGAAAAACCCCAAATTTTGCAAAAATCCCAAATACTTAGGTTACAAAGTATGAAATGCATGAAAATGAGGGATTAGAGACTTACCAAGAGAGGAAAAACTTGATGAATCTCGAAGAAACCTTGAGGAAGAGGTTTAAGGTGAGAGAGAGAAGTTTTGGGAGGTGAATAGGTGCGCATAGATCAAGAGAGATCGAGAAAAATGAGGATTGGATTGCGCTGAAACCTATTTAGAGGTGTTCAGTAATTCTCGACAGATCAAGGTGTCGAGAGGTATCGAGACAGGTGTTGAGATTTAAAAGCTTCGATAGATGCAGCTATCGAGAGGTGTCCAAGTGTCCATAGCAAAGTAGGCTCAATGGATCTAGAAGGTATCGAGGGGACAGGAGATTTCTCGATCGATCCACCTAGCTATTGAGAGGTGTCAAGATTGCACTAAAAATCAACTGAAGAGCTCAATAGATAAGCTAGGTGTCAAGGAGGTGTCAAGATTGCTTAAAAGTAGTTTTTCAAGAAGGGAAAAACACAGATATGAATGCAGTTAAGCATGCACACAACCAAGGATCCAAACAACATTTTGAATACTCAAAATCATCTCTCAACCAAAAATTTTAAGCACATATATCCCAAACACACACACACACACACACAACAAGTCTAACCAATTTTATATTACAAAAACAAGTTAAGACAGTTTAGTGAGCATACTTAACACATGTAAACCTTGTAATGGCCAAATCACATTGTACATGCACATGTATCAAGAGTAGCAATGAATATTGCATGTTGTGTGTGAAAAACATCGCAAGATTGCATATATGTATACATGTTATGACGATTTGAGATATGATAAAATCACTTTAACTCACACATAATCATAACTGTTTGATGGAGACTATCACCTTTGAGGTACATCCTATAATTCTCACATCTCCTAGAATACATGCTTGCAATCATATTTAAAAGCATTTTGATCTTTTTGCTTTTATTTTTCTTTGCATATTTTTCTTTTAAGCAAATCATGCATGGACATATAAGATATAGAAAAGAAATACCTAATTATGTTAAGCATTTGACATTCCACATTTGCTATGCTGAAGCATACAAATGTCATTTCATGATTGGTGGGCAACAGTAGTGAGATGGTTATTTATGCCTTTTTCTTAGGATTTTCTAATCCTTCCCGTCAAAAAGAGTGATACGAGTGTTAAGTACAAGAGATTACTTAATCTTACTCATCACAAACACGAGCCACAAAGCTCACTTGCTTAGTTGTGCATAGAGATGCTCATCTAAGCTACAAAAGATACAAAGTTTAGAAAACTTTGTTTCAATGGCCATCCAAGGTACACAAGTACCAATGTACACAAACACACATTGTTTTTGTATTTTTTGATTTTTCAATTTTTTTATTTTATATGAAAAAAAATAAACAAAAAAAATAAACAAAACTAAAAACAAACAAAAACATGTTAAACAAAGCAAAGTATAAAAACTAAACTGACTCAAAATAGTAAAGCAAAACACTCAAGTAATGCAAACAAAAACAAGAAGGGAGAGAGAGAAGAAGTGACAGAATCACTTGGAGCCCTTTTCCTTCCACACCTTGGAAGAACCTTTTCATCTAGCAAACCCTTGATCCGGCGGTGAGGGGGAAGAATTAAAACCGTTCAAGTTCAAAAGGAACATGAGAGCTTTGAGAAGATCTCCAAGATGAGCAAAAGGGGATGGAAACTGATTCTGGTTTCCCGATGCGATCATGTCGTTGCTCTGTTAAGTGGCTAACCACTTATAGCAATTAGGTCGAGTATGACCGGCTACTCCACAGTGATGACAGATGTGCTGCTTCTTCTGTTTAGGTTTTTGAGAGTTAGCCTTCTTAGCCCTAAGGTTTTTAACTTCTTTCTTATCTTGCTTAGGGGGTGCTCCTAAGATAGATTTGCCCTTGTCTATGTTCTCACTAGCTAAATCAGTTTTGATATTAGTGTTCTCAATTTCAACATTATTAGCAAGAGGAACAAAAACAATAGAACTAGTAGAAGCAATACTAGGAGAAGAGAAATCGTACCCTAAATCAGTTCTATCGGAAGCAGATTTCTGAAGATTGAGCATTTCATCGAGCTTAGCGCTTGAAGTCCTTTCCAGCTGAGCTCTGACTTGGAATAGTTCAAACCTTAGTGCTCCTATAGTTTGATTGGCTTCATCAAACTTTGTAGAAAGCTTTTCTCGTTCCAGCTCTAAATCACTAAGCTTCTTGGTGGTTGAAAGTTCAAATATGTGTATAAACACCCTTGAACGTTTAGACCCCCAAATTATAACTTAACCAATTCAAGCATTATGTCAAACAACTAGTGTGCGGAAACTTAACATAAGCTATAATATGAAATTGGTAAAACTATCTAAGCCAAATCAAAAACACAACCCACAGCAGATAATAAAAAGGCAAAGATAGAGAGGAAGGAAGATGCAAACACAAAGACAACACGCAATGTGTTATCGAAGAGGAAACCGAAGCCCTCGGCATAAAACCTCTTCGCCGCCCTCCAAGCGGTAAACAATCCACTAGAAAATATAGTAGGGATACATGGACAGCAATAGACCCTCCAAGCCTAATCTACCCAGTGCACCTAAGCCCTCCAAGCTTCTTGCTCCAACGAGGTTGCGCCGAACCTTTTTCTTTTCTAGCTTCCCGGATTCCGCTACTAGACCGTAGCATCAACCAATGAAGATTGGTTCCTTCCTAACTGCTTCCCAGAAATCCAAACACCTCTCTCATAGTGATGATTATGGTGAGAACAAGGTTTGGTAAAATGCATCTCAAGGATTTGACAATAGAGAGGAAGAGAGTTGAGGAATTTGAAGAGACTCTAATGTATAGATTGTGGGTGAATCAATCTTGTTTTTCTTTAGGGTTTCTCTCTCAAAATTATCTCTGGAAGCTCTCTTACAATCGTGGGTAAAAGGGGTATTTATACTGGAGTGGGAGAGGAATGTGAAACGTCAGGTTTTACAAAACAGGGGTGGCTCGCGGCTTGACCTCGCGGCTTGACTAAGTCGCGAGATCCAGTCGCGAGATAACCGTATGGCTAATTGTCCTGTTTTGTCCTGTAGTGCTCCAGCTTGCATGACTGTTCACCTTCCAGCATGCTTGGCACGTGTGCTGCGTCTGGCGGCTTGCAGCCGCGAGTCACCTGCGAGGCCAAGCCGCGAGTCTCTGTTTTCTTGCACACTCTTGAGCAAACTTCACTCTATCTCACTCACTACCCTTACATCAAACTCACCTAAATACAGGGTTACTAAATGCTGAAATACAAGCAAATTTGGCACGGAATAAAGCCAATTAGATGGTTGAATAAATTCAACCTTACAATCTCCCCCTTTGGCTATTCCATGACAAAACCCTAAAACAGACTCTAGACTTAACATGTGAGTTGGGAACAGTTGAACAAAACTCGCTCACACCTAACTCTAGAAGCTGTGAAGCACTTGAATCATATGAACATAAGACTCCTGAAACACAACAATACACCATGATCATTGTTAAGCAGAAAATCGTGAAATGCATATGAAACAGGCAATATGTGACCAAGCAAAGATGGAGTTAAGAAACAAACCATGGCTTGATCAATCAAGTGAACACCACAAGGTAGTGATCATAGTGCTCATTCACACTTGGAATGAACACAAGGACATACAAGTTAACAAGCACAAGGCAAGATACTTGTATGTTCAACACTCAACCAATGCATAATACACAAGGTATATGCATCTAGGAACAATCCTACAAGGGCACAAGAGTGACAGTACAAAAATCAAAATGCAAGACATTTAGATAGAAGTACTGATTTCAACATAGAATAAAAGGCTGCATTAAGCAAGGTACAAACCATAAAGCCTACATATAATGCATAAAACATTAACCCTAAAAGCTTACAAAAGCACATGGGTACAAACACAAAATATTAAACTGAATAACATCATCACAATATATAAAAGATTAAACAAAGAATATAAGTTATGAGTTAGAAACAACTATACACCAAAAACACAGTGTATCAAACCCATATAAACACTAAAAGCCCAACAAAAATAAACCTATAAGTTTAGAGGATAAGACTTAAAACAAAAATATGTCAAAAGTATGTGTGTACTCCCCCTATCACTATGCACACTTCCCTTTGAACTTTCTCCCCCTTACTGAATGCTCTCTCCCTTTTTGGCACGAATAGCTAAAGGCTATCGTCCAACTTTCGTTGAATAGCATCTAGCTGATTCTCCATAGTCTCGAGACGCATTTGGACATGGTTGTTTGTAGAGTAGAGAATTGTCACAATCTCATCAATGCGTTTCTGAATATGCTCAAGTAAGCTGCCAATTCTATCAGTATGAGGAGCAGTCTGTGCTTGCGGAATACTAGCTTGGGAAGCTTCAGGAACAGCACGCGAAGTAGATGTGGTATGTGCAGGTGTCTCTGACTCAGGGGCAGATGGAGTAACCGGAGAGATGTGAGCACTCCTTGGTGTTTTAGAGGAGTGACTTCCGCTAGCTTGAAGAGTGAACATGGAAATAGGACGCTGACGGGTCAACATTTTTCCATCTGTAGGAGGAATAATGCTTTCACGAAGAATGAGCTTCATGATGAGACTGCAAAATGGAATAATTCCTCGAGCTGCAGTTCGTACCGCGGTCTTCCTCAAGGTGTAATAGATGTGAGCACATATATCAATGGGGACTCCTGTAATAAGATCACAAAGGAATAGAGCTCTCCCAAGATTGATGAATGTAGTGTTGGACAGTGGGTAGAGATTGGTGAACATGATCAACTTTAGTGTGGTCAGCTCTGGTGCAAACTTTGCGGTGCTGATGGATGTTCCTGCACTGGATACTTCATGATCGGATCCTAGGATTTATAGAATTTCTTCAACCTCTGGAGTTCGATCATCGTATGGAGTTAGATCCACATTCTGAGGTCTGGTGATGCCGAGAAGATCTGCGATGGAGTTTGGGGAAATGCCAAACTCTTTTCCTCTGACCCAGAAAATAAGTTCAGCTCCAAGATCAGTTGCATTGGAGAAGCATTCTTTGACCAGCTCATCCATTGGATCATCAAAGTTCCCGAATAAGTTTGCCCAATCTCGTTTCTCAAAGATTCGAGGGATAAAAGTGGTCCCTATGGTATTAAACTCCACCACCCGTTCCACTATGGGAGTTGACTTGTCAAAGATGTTCGAGTAGATGTGTGAGGTAAGTGGAGTTCTGAACCTCTCCTCATTGGGGTCTTGAGATGCCTGTGATGATAGTCGAGTCCTTTTAGCAACTGGTGTTGCTGGATCGTCAGCAACAATGTCTTTACCCTTGGAAGATTGACGAGACATCTGCAAGAGAATAGGCTCATAGCAAAGAACCAACAACAGTACCACACAAGATAAATATCAACATGATTCAATGCTAATAGAAGTGAAAAACAGAGATTTTAATACATAAATACACACTGAAGATAGTGCAGACCCAACAAAACTTCCAACAATACTTAGGTGCACAAAATGACATGTGCAGCAAAATGGTGATAGCACAAAAAAGGCATAGAGAGACAAAATCAACCAGAACTGTCAATGAGACAGTTTACCATGACCATGAAATGCAAACAAATACAGCATTCGAACATAAAGAACAGATATCATAAAACATGCCACAAAAGATATGAACATGGGAAAAATTTCAAAAAGACGTAACAAAGCACCCAAACTAGAGCACATGGCTGTGAAACACAACATTCAGAAGAAATTTTTTTGTAAAGGAATACTTTCAAGATGCCAACATCCACACATTATGTTAACATAGAAGCACAGTAAACCAATGCCGTAAACCAACATCAACACACAAACAAGTGAAATGAGCAAGTCAAATAAATACCAAACCCATTTAACAAAAGTTTTTCAGAATCAACAACAGGCAAATATCAAAACAATGAAAAAGCACATTGTGACCACTCAACATGAAAACAGATGAAAACAACAACAATCATAACAAGCCAAACCCATCACACAAAGAGAGGAATGTTTCGAACACAATAACAATCCAAATGGTAGTAGAAACATCCATGAAACAGGGAAAATGAGATTAAGAAAACAAGACCCATACCTTTTCTTGATGATTTGGATAAGAAATGAAGCACCAATGAGATTTCAAAATGGATACCCGGAGTGTTTGGGAAGGAGATAGTTTAGAGAGAAGATGAACAGTCACAAAAGTTCGAGGGAAAAACTGAAAAAGATTTAAAAACTGTCCCTATTTTTGCCAAACACGCGTTTTTCGCGACTTGATTGAGTCGCCACAAAGTCGCCAGTTCAAACCGCCAAAACACTTAAAGACAAAAGTTTGAAAAATTTTTCTAAGTGTTTTTCGCGATTGGAAGGTCTACCCGCGAGTGAGTCGCGAGCTGAGCCGCGAAAATCTCTGAGTAACCCTCGCGATTGGGCCCTCCACTCGCGAACAAGTCGCCAAAAATGACCTGCGAAGATGCGACTGAGGCTCGCGACTTGACATACTCGCGACTGAGCCGCCAAAACAGGGCAAAACTGGATTTTGAAAGATGCAGATTTTTCAAATAAAATACTTTCCAAAAACACCTAAAACACTCAAAAATCTTTTTGTACTTGAATAAACAAAGATTGAGCATGTGAAAACACATTTCATCAAGTACAATCACACAAATGAATATGGCATTTATTGAACATAAACTTGTGTGTTGTGTGTGGATATCAACAATGAGATAGTCCTTAGTCTAATGTGAAGTTTCAATGATCAATTCAACCAAGACATACACAATTAGCACTAGATCATGTGACCCATCTCAATTATAGAAATATGTATACATGACCTCCCACAAAACTTGATAACATAACTTGGAACTTTACATTTGACTCCACTTTTAATCATAACATTTGATCTTTTTGATCTTTTGAGGCAATCACCTCTCATTGTGAGAGTGATATTTGATATTTCACTTTAATGAACAAGCCTTTGGTTTTTTGAATAAACATTTTCTTTAATATAAGGTCGCTTACCCTTTTTCCTAGTCGAATACTAAAATGTGCGACAGACTTTTGCAGCTCAATATCTCTTTTCATTTGGAGATTTACATTTGGTGAGCTCTTTTTAGCAAAAACAAAAATAAATAGTGGGAAGATATATAGACACAAGTCTATGCATGTCTCAAGATCAACATAACCATTCACTAATCATTCATGACAAGTTTGAAGATCTATTTACAACAATCACATAGATTTCAAGATTTCTCCCACAGAGATATGAGTGCAAAGAAACAAGCAATGCTCGAAAATGCACAAAGCCATTAGTACAAAGGTACAAGGAAAAACAAGTTTTGAGACAAAAGCTCAACAATGTCAATCAAACTTTTTGATTTTCTAATTTTTTATGTGATTTTTGGATTTTTGACAGTAGAAGAAAAAGATTGATCAAAAACGAAATAAATTAAAAGTATGCACAAGTAGACAAGCAAACAACCAACAGCAAAAACACCAAGCAAACAAACAAACATCGTCACAAAGCATAGGAAGTATTAATGCATGGACATGTTGTAATGCTTATGCATGAGTACCCTTTTTCACCCACACGTCACTTGCGTTTGGGGTGATTTCCTTATAGGATTGGGTACGGGAGTTAGGGCTTTCAAACCTTCGTGAGAAGCTTTCCAAGCAGTTGGTGAATGCACCAATCATCTTCATCACGTTCATCATTCCGGGATCACTATTCTGATCTCTAGATTGTTCACCTGCCCAATTTCTTCTATCATTTCTAGGTCCTTCTGACCTTTGAGGAGTTGTACTATTCTTTGCTCTCAACTTTTGGCAATTTGGTCGAGTATGCCCTTGAAGTCCGCAATAATGACACACATAAGTTGCTCTAGGACCTCTTTGTGGTCGTGGGCGTGACTTGGCACGAGATTCAGACCTGCCCACAGATTGATTACGGGGATTCAACAACCGTTGGTTCACCACATTCTTCTTCTCCTCCATCTTGAGCTTCTCTTCATTAAGGTCAACTACAACTGGATCTTTGGCCTTTACAAACTTCACTTCTTTAGTGACATTTCCAGATGAGCTACTTCCTCCGGTATATCCCAATCCGGATTTGTCTGAAAAGCTCTTTTAAGATGAAATAACATCATCTAGCTTCTTGGTGGTAACCCTCTCTATTTTAGCATTTGCTTGCACAACCTCATGCTCAAGAAATCTCACTTTTGTGTAAGTTTCGGACAGCTCACTATTCAATGTTTCTATCTCACATTTGGCCTCCCTATATCGGATTAGTAGACTTTTGTAGTCCTCCTCTGCCTTCTTCATTTTTCTCACAGCAGCCTTGGCCACCCTTGTGTACTCACCCGACTTCTCCAAGAGTGAGTTATAATTCTCTTGAAGATTTGCTGTGCTTTCATCTTCTTCAGCATTTGATTCTTCAACAATTCCCAGTGATTCATCATCACTATGTTCTCCAAGGTCTCGTACAAGCAGATTCAACTCATCTGAAGACTCAACATGAGCAATAGTCATAAAAGCTGAATAGTTCCCCTCTCCATCACAGCTTTCTTCAGATTCTGAGTCAGATGAATCCGAGTCACTCAATGTCGTGGCATACACTTTGCCTTTCGATTTCAAATAATTCGGACATTCCTTCTTAAAGTGTCCATGCCCGTTACATTCGAAGCATGTGACACCTTGTGTAGGTTGGGATTCTTTTCCATCTTTCTTTTTGAATTCCCTTTTCTCCCTTCCAGAACTTTGGAATTTTCTTTTATCATCAAATTTGCCATTATTTTTGAATTTCAAGAACTTTCTGAAATTTTTGACAAGGTATGCAATATCTTTGTCAACCACATCTTCTCCCGATGAGTCTTGATCTTCCACCTTCTCATTAATGGTCTTAAGAGCAAGAGATTTACTCTTCCGTTGATTGGGCAGCGACATCTCATAAGTCTGAAGAGAACCAACCAGCTCCTGGACTTTGATGTCATCAAGGTCCTTGCTCTCTTCAATTGCCGTCACTTTAGCACGAAAACTTTCCGGCAATGATCGAAGGATCTTCCTTACTATTTTTGAATCCTCCGTTTTCTCCCCCAAGTTGAACTTGCTGACAACTACCTCATTTAGCTTCCTATAGAAAGAGTCAAAAGACTCATCCTCACTCATTTTGAGCTCCTCAAACCGAGTGGTTAGCATTTGCAACTTGGTGTCTTTCACTTTCTTTGTGCCTTCGTAGGTGGTTTCCAAAATCTCCCATGCTTCTTTGGCAACGGTGATGTGAGAAATCTTGTGAAATTCATCTGGAGACACACCACAGAAAATAGCATTGAGTGCTTTACTGTTAACATTAGATGCAGCAAGTGCTGCCTTATCCCATGTGGATTTGGCTGCCTCAGGTCTGGTCCAACCAATCTCAACAGCATCCCAAACAGATTCATCAATAGAACACAGAAAAGCTCTCATGCGAACTTTCCAAAACGCATAATTACTACCATCAAAATATGGAGGTGCATTTAGGGATTGAGACCGATCCATCTCAAAAGGGAGTCAAGGATCACACAATGGTATTGAAACCAATAAGAGTGTACCCGCTCTGATACCAAATGAAAGTTCAAATATGTGTATAAACACCCTTGAACGTTTAGACCCCCAAATTATAACTTAACCAATTCAAGCATTATGTCAAACAACTAGTGTGCGGAAACTTAACATAAGCTATAATATGAAATTGGTAAAACTATCTAAGCCAAATTAAAAACACAACCCACAACAGATAATAAAAAGGCAAAGATAGAAAGGAAGGAAGATGCAAACACAAAGACAACACGCGATGTGTTATCGAAGAGGAAACCGAAGCCCTCGGCGTAAAACCTCTCCGCCGCCCTCCAAGCGGTAAACAATCCACTAGAAAATATAGTTAGGATACATGGACAGCAATAGACCCTCCAGGCCTAATCTACCCAGTGCACCTAAGCCCTCCAAGCTTCTTGCTCCAAAAAGGTTGCGCCGAACCTTTTTCTTTTCTAGCTTCCCGGATTCCGCTACTAGACCGTAGCATCAACCAATGAAGATTGGTTCCTTCCTAACTGCTTTCCAGAAATCCAAACACCTCTCTCACAGTGATGATTATGGTGAGAACAAGGTTTGGTAAAATGCATCTCAAGGATTTGACAATAGAGAGGAAGAGAGTTGAGGAATTTGAAGAGACTCTAATGTATAGATTGTGGGTGAATCAATCTTGTTTTTCTTTAGGGTTTCTCTCTCAAAATTATCTCTGGAAGCTCTCTTACAATCGTGGGTAAAAGGGGTATTTATACTGGAGTGGGAGAGGAATGTGAAACGTCAGGTTTTACAAAACAGGGGTGGCTCGCGGCTTGACCTCGCAGCTTGACTAAGTCGTGAGATCCAGTCGCGAGATAACCGTATGGCCAGTTGTCCTGTTTTTTCCTGTAGTGCTACAGCTTGCATGACTGTTCACCTTCCAGCATGCTTGGCACGTGTGCTGCGTCTGGTGGCTTGCAGCCACGAGTCACCTGCGAGGCCAAGCCGCGAGTCTCTGTTTTCTTGCACACTCTTGAGCAAACTTCACTCTATCTCACTCACTACCCTTACATCAAACCCACCTAAATACAGGGTTACTAAATGCTGAAATACAAGCAAATTTGGCACGGAATAAAGCCAATTAGATGGTTGAATAAATTCAACCTTACAGTGGTCAACCTATACATCTTCTCATGCTTATCTGAGACTTTGTATAACTTTGCATGGGTTGTATGGATGTCATCTTATTCATCCATCTTCTCAAACTTAGACTCCATTAACTCCTCTTCTTCATCCACGTCATCGACAATCCCCCCAGTAGCATTAACAGTGGCAATGAAGGCATTCAGGATTCCGTCATCCTTATTGTTGGAATCATCCTCAGGCTCAGTGTCGCTCAAAGTAGCAGCAAGTTCTTTGCTCTTCCTAATGGTCTTGAGATATGTAGGGCATTCTTGTTTCATATGACCGAAGCGTTGACACTCAAAGCACTTTGGTCTTGAAGGAACAGTATACTGACCACCATCTCTAGCATCCTTCTTCCCTTTATCTTGGCTCTTGAACTGTGAGGAGCTAGATTGCCTACGGTCTTTGTCGAAGCCTTTTCCATTGACATTCTTCATGAACTTCTTGAATTGCCCTATAATGTAGGACTTCATCTTAGAATCTTCATCATTTGAAGACTCCTCAGTATCACTGTTCTTGGCCTTCAATGCCATGCTCTTGCTCTTACTTGATTTAGCAATTCTTGTTAACACTAGCTCGTAGGTTTGCAGATTGCCAATCAGCTCTGTCAAAGGAATCTTGTCAATATCCTTTGATTCCTCTATAGTAGTGATCTTGGTATGAAATCTCTCGGGTGGAGATCTGAGCACCTTTCTCACAATCTTGGGTTCAGGAATGGTTTCTCCAAGATTGAAAGTTGAGTTCACTATATCCTTGAGCTTGGCATAGAACTCATCAAATGACCCATCCTTCTCCATTTTAATCTTTTCGAAGCAAGTAGTAAGCCTTTGAAGCTTCGAGTCCTTGACAGCCTTTGTTCCCTTATAGGTTGTCTAGAGAATGGTCCATGCTTCCTTCGCAGTTTCAATGGAGGATATCTTCCTGAACTTCTCATTAGTGATCGCACTGAAAAAGGCATTCGATGTCTTGCTGTTGAAGTTTGCCGCCTTGATGTTGGCATTATCTCAATCGGCCGACGTTTCCTTCGGCTTGGTCCAGCCTATCTCAACAACTTGCCAGACTTTTTCATCTAAAAACTGCAAGAAAACTCTCATGTGTACTTTCCAGTATGCATAGTTAGTGCCATCAAATAAATGAGGTATAATTAAAGACTGTCCTCTATCCATGACAAACAGGGGTCAATGGATCACACAGTAAAGATTAACCCTAATCAGAGTGTGCCTGCTCTAATACCACTTGATAGGCCAAAAACGAATTGACCTCTTATGATGAATTAATTGATTAATTAGCCAAGTTTATTAATTAATCAAATTAACATGCAAATGCGTGGTAGCACAAACAAATCACAATTAAACTAAGTGCAACGGAAAATAAATTGACACGGTGATTTGTTTACGAATGGGGAAAACCTACGCGGTAAAAACCCCATCAGGTGATTTTAAGGTCACCACTCCCGAAAATCCACTATTATCACAACAAACGGTTACAAGTAAAGGAATCCTAGTACCTTATACCAACCTACAGTTGAACCCTTACCCCAATACCCAATTGGACTTGTTCTGTAGTGACAATCTCTCCTTATAATGCACAGCTTCTAGTACGTGACAAATCAATTGCGCGGATCCCAGTTAGTGACTTCAATCACTAACTAAAGAAGGTTGTTGGTTGCAAAGTTCTTCAGTTCATCATACGATGAAGATCAAGAAGATGCTTGGTCACAAAACCCAACGGTGCACAAACATAGCAACTTCTACACAAGAAAGATGAACTAGGGTAAATTCTGTCTCCGGTCACAATTTACTTAAACAAACTTTGCTCAACACTTGTGCAACTTTGACTTCGCTTAAAATAATCATTTTATATGTCTAGAGTTGTGAGAAAAGAAAGCCCAAACATACAATCACAGATTGGAGTCAAAACAGAATTGAAATTCTATTTTTCATGAACCTCGACAGATGGCTATCTGTCGAGCTGCTATCGAGCCATAAGGCTGGAACAACTCTTCAAGCTCAATAGATGCTAGCTGTTGAGCTTTAATGACAGGCACTTTCTCAGCTTGAATCTTGGACAGACTTGCATGGTTTTAACACTTGATCTTGAAACAAGGTTTCTTGAAGTATTAAACACATCCTTGATCTACCCAATTACAAGTAAAGTGTGTTTTGTCGAAGGATTAGCCAATTACATAACATAGTGACATATGTTTCTAACAAGTGAATCACATATGTCCTAACAATCAATTACACCATAATTCATTCACACACAAAAACACGCAAAATAACTTTAATCCAAACTACATACTTTCTTTTCTTAAGTTTATTTTTTCACATTTTAATCTAGAAGCTTTTGCATTCCTGTCAACTTAGTTCTCCCATCCATTGACATCTATGAAACTGCAACTCTCCACATACATTATGTGTTTAGACTACATAATAAGAGAATTTGAAGTTGAGACTACAAAGGACTTGGATCAAAACAGGATCACCCACTAGTACACATCAATACATCACTGCTCCATAATTAACTTAAGAAAGTAAACACAAGTAACAAAATCAAGATGTCAATCCTCCATAATTTATTTGCCCCAAAAGAAAAAAAAAAAAGAGGCTAAAATCCAAATTACACCCTTCAAGTTTAAGTTTAGGTGAAATATAAGTCCTTGAACTTTAACATTCCTGTCAATTTACTTAGCTCGCCGCGATATGACACTGTTTTACTGGACTTGATGGCTATTTTATAGTCTGCGGTGGACAGAAGGACCAACTTATGACTAAAAATATAATTTAGAAACGAAATTGACAATTCACTCAATATTTAAAGGGTTGTAATTTGGATTTTGGCCAAAAAAAACAAAAGTAAAATTACCATATCACTCTCACCTATAATCTAATATAAACAGATAAAAAATAAGAAAAATGGAAGATGAAGCGTATTATTTAAAAAAAAAAAAAAAAAAAACAACAACAACAACAACAACAATTCATAAGCCTATTTTTCTGCCCTGATTGGCAACTAGCGTACCAGAAGTCAATTCATAATACAAAACAAACTGATGGGTGCATAAAGCACGTGGTCTAGCCCACATATGGGCTTGTATTATTATTCCGTGGCTAGCATGTAGTATTATAGGGGTAATTCTACCGTACCCCCCCTCAAAAAAAGGGGTACGATACCAACTAGTAGGTAACTTGCTATTCTAGGTTACCTTTTTCTCATATTTGACGGTTCTATCCTTACATTGTTCAATGGTTCCTTTACTTTTTTCTCATATTTAACAATTTCATCCTCATATTGTGTAGTTCCAACATTACATATTACAGTTCTTTTGCTACATTCAGTGATTCTTTATTTTTTTCTCACATTTGACGGTTTTATCCTCACATTGCGTAGTTCCAACATCACATGTTACCATTCTTTTGCCACATTCGGTGGTTTTTTATTTTTTTCTCACATTTGACGGTTCCATCCTCGCATTTTACAGTTCCAACATCACATGTGACAGTTCTTTTGACACATTCGGTGGTTCTCTTATTTTTTTTTTCTCACATTTGATGGTTCCATCCTTACATTGTGCAGTTCCAACATCACATGTGACAGTTCTTTTGTCACATTTTGTAGTTTCCTTATTTTTTTCTCATATTTGATTGTTTCATCCTCATATTGTACAATTTCAACATCATAGTTGACAATACTTTTGTCACATTTGATGGTTTTTCTTTTCTCACATCTGATGGTTTCATTTTTACATTGTGCAGTTCCATTGTCACATTTGGCAGTACCAACATCACATTTGACAATACTTTTGTCACATTTAGTGGTTCCTTTATTTTTTTCTCACATTTGATGATTTCATTGTCACATTAGGCAATACCAACATCTTATCTGACTATACTTTTGTCACATTCAGTGGTACCCTATTTTTTTTTTCTTACATTTGACAGTTCCATTATTACAATAGGTAGTACTAACATCACTTCTGACTGTACTTTTGTCACATTCGGTATTACCCTCTTCTTTTTTTTTTTTTTTTTTTTTTTTTTTTTCACATTTGACGATTCCATTGTTACATGGGCAGCACCAATATCACATTTGACTGTAATTTTACATTTGGGTCCACCACTGAAGTCACTTTTTTACTTACTAATTAACGCTCATCACAATAGCAATTTTTTTAAAAAAATTGTAGCTCTTATATATGAAACTATGATGGCCTTGAGAAATGGCGACCTTGGTCAAACTTTGATTATTTTAAAATTTTTTTATCAAAATAATTGTCCTTCATAATTTACCATTTCAACAATAATGATAAGTTTTAGACCCTTGGGTCACAAGAGATAGCAAGGTTGAAATGCCATTGCTTTGAATGGTGTCACATAAAGCACCACAACAAATTTAATTTTCCAATTCTTCACAAATGTAACTATCAACTACATTGCATGTATGCACACAACACATACGTTTGCGATCATGAATGATAAAAATTCAATCTCCCTTTTGCAAAAAAGAAAATTCACTAAATTGCAGCATTTTCCAGAAAATTTAGTCATCAATTTATACAAATCACTGTCATTTAAGTGATCGAAAATAATCATGTAGTGGAATTTTTCTAGCATTTTCTATAATTTTGGAACATTGTTCATTTTCTTTTGAAAGCGCTAGATTTGATGCCAACTTGTATCGCAAACATTCCGACCAATTCTCCTACAAAAAGTAAACACTGTTGATAAAGAAGCAATTTAAGCATATTATGTGAAAATTGTAAAATTTACTTCCACTAAAAATATATTCTTGAAATATGAAAATAGTTAAAACTTAAAAAGTTTAAAGATTCACACAATAGTTATCCATAAGTGCAAATACTAATTTAGTACGTACCCATTATTTTGTATAGGATTTGAGGTGGGTGATTTCAATGGAAATTTGGTAATACCATCAGTATAGTTGCCTTTCTCCAAATAACTCAATAAATGAAAGATTGAACTAATGTTTAAATTGACATTGAACATAAGAAGTACCACATACAGGTCCAACTCAAAGATTCATGCCTTTTGACGGCAAGTTTTTTTCCAACTAATTTGTTAATTTATTTTTTTGATAAGTAATTTTATTTAAAAGTTCAACTAATTTATTATGTAGTTTCTTTTATAGGTAAGTTCTACACACGCCTCTAAAGGGCACCAAGTCAAGCACATCCGTGCTACACCATATTTCCAAAGGTCAAAGGTTTAGCATATTGTAACTAAAAGGCTACTATAATGGTTTATAAAAAAAAAATTTGTGATCCACAGTGGCGTTTCGCCAGAAAAGTTAAAAATAAGTTTTTGCTCTCCAAATTAGTGCTTAATCATTGTCCTTCCTAAAGATCAAATATTTACAATATTTTAATAGTTGTAAGTCAGAACTATAACAGCCTAAATCTAAGAGTTAGCCATTAAGTTCAAAGCAATTTTTAACACTTTGCATAATGAAAGTACCATTGAGAACTTCAGGAAATGAAGAAACGCATCAAATTTTGGAGGTACAATCATATTAATCAAGTCAATCAGGTTTAAGACAAAAATTTCATGTATCAAGCATTTTCATGTTAATAAATAATAAAAAAAAGAAAAGTAACAAAAACAAATGAAGACACAATTTGATGTATCTTATTTATACCTTTAAACTTGTGAACCAGATCAATACCGTCAACAACCCGAATTCGTGAATCTGCAGATGTGATGAGAACTTCTGATGAACTACCTGGAGCAAACTGTTTACATAAATTGATCAGCAACTAAAAAGTATCAACCAAACTTGTCTCTCAAAGGAAGCATACAACCCATCTTTACAAGTGAAAATCAGCTGAACAAGGAGAGTATAAAATAGAAGGAAATCGGCAAGGTAATTGTAGTTGAATTTATAATAATCTCATAAAAAGTACAAGATGATAGAGCCACCAAATTACCTGGAAACCAGAGATTTTCTTGTGATGAGATTTCTTCTTCTTGTTCTACAGTTTGATTTGGCTTTTTTGTTGCAACTTATTCTCTGAAAGTATGAATAGATAAAGAATTTATTAATAGTTAGTGCATAAAAAACTTGACTAAACCAACCATGCACGCACAGAGAGCTCTCTAAACTAGTACCAGATGTATTGTATAAACGGCAACTCCCCTTGTATGAACCAACTAGTGCACCCTTCTAAAGCCAACAAATTTCTTGAGCCAATTGAAGAATTTTATTTTATATAACTTGAACTTTTGTCTTTGATATCAACAGAATTCATGATACCAATTTACTGTACGCTCCGTTTGTTTCGATGGAAAACCTTGTGTAAAGATAGTTTTCCATGTTTTTCAGTGTTTGGTAGTATAAAAAAAAGATGAGTCAAAGGAAAACTATTTTTAGTCAACATAAAAAGTATGACTTATTTTTAGACATTGTTTTCCATTAAATTTTTTTGGAAAACAACTTTATCTCACAGCAAGCTAAATAAGGGAAGTTATGAGATTGGTTTTCAACTCATTTAAAGTTGCTACCAAACATTGGAAAATGAGATAGTTTTATAGAAAATGATTTTTGAAAAATGACTCATTTTCTAGAAAATATCATTGCTGAAACAAACAAAGCGGTAGAAGTCACCTGACTGTATTGGCAAACAGAGCAACTATTACTGCCATTTAATGAGAGGCAAATCTCATGGACATAAACCTCAAGAGTACTTTTGCATTCTGCATAACTGTCCTCATATTTTGAAGTCCTAGATGAAAATTAAAATAAAAACATTGTTGTACCCATCAATATCATATTTATTGCAAAAATGAAAACTATTTAAGCTCTCTGCTTTTATGAATTACTACATCATTTTTTATTTTATTTTTGCTAAATTACTATGTCTGTTAGGACAGCTTGTTTCTATTTTTTTTTTTTTTTTTTTTTTTTATTTTTTTTTATGGAAGAAAGATGTTGTAAGTCTCTAGAATTATTAATGCTTTCATACAAAGGTTCCATAAGTTCTTATTTTGACTGTTTATTATCATTTTCAAAGATTTACATATGGAAACTATGATGATGATGATGATGATAATAGTCATCATAATAGTTTCCACATGTAGACATTTGGACCAATCGAGGCTATTTATCTAAAAACACTAAGAACACGAGCAAATCATTAACATAGAATACTAGGCATGGTTTTCTTTCTTTTCTAGAAGAATTAAGACTCTATCCTTAGGCTCAAACGCAAAGCTCGGCCAAGCATGGCAAAGCATAGCTATTGCCATGACAAGAAGCTGACCGAATCCAAACACATCAAAAACATTACAATGGCCTATTAAATAACTAAGGAAGGGAAACATTATGCCCAGAGGAAAAAAAATATAAAATAAATAAACAAAAGCCCTTTTTGGCATTTTTACAAACATGTATATGCATAAGCACTCTTATAAAAAAAATAAAAAAATACCCAAACTTTAAATGCAAAAAATTCCTCCATCTTGAATCATATTTACTAACTCAATCACAATTCAACATTATCTTCTTACATCATAAAATCCAAGAAAATCAAAAGAAGAAAGAGAGGAAAAGAACCTTATGGCATGTACATGTCAAATATCAATTACATGGCATAAATTTCTATTACTAATTGAATTGAAAAAACCAAAGAATTTTTTTTTCCCAAATAGATACATGACCTACAAAGAATTAAAGAACCCATATTTTGCAAATCTAGAGGTAGGGATCTAGACTAAGAAATACCAACATGAGGATAGTTAGAGTAAAAAATTTCTTCTGCTGGATATGAATTTGTTTTCTTGAAGAAGGATTTTTTTGGCATGAAAATCGCTACTTGATCTCAGGTCCTATGATTTCTCCCCACTCAACAAGGTAAAACGACAGAATCGTATTGTAGAGAAAAATTACTTGCAATAACCTATCTCTATCTTCAAGCTACTTTTGCTTTGCAGATCAAAAAACTTCATAAAATTTTGTAGCTTTTTCTACCATACCTAGAATGATAGAAAAATAGGAATATAATGTGACCATGAATATAAGGAGATGGAGTGAATGCAGGAGCAAAGTATGAGAAAGGAAGAAAAAAGAGTCGGAGAACTAGAGGAAGAAGAAGAGAACGCAAGAGAAAAGGCTGAGATAGGAACCATTTGAATTTTTTTTAGTTTATTTAGACTGACCTACTTTACCAATTACCGGTTTCCATTAAAATTAAATGAATAGTCAGGATTGAAACAATAATAAATTAATGGTTAGGATTGGGGAGGGTACCATACCTCCCAAAACAAATAAGGGGTACTATAGAATGACCCGTATTATAGACTTCAAATTCAAGTGAATTAGAATTTGTGTGCTAGGAGTGTAAGTCGGTTGGGTAACATATAAAGATAATATATATTAAGTTTTTAAGTGTGCTGCATATTGAAGAGTAGAGAAAAAGGATTGCCGTACAAAGAGCAAAGGTGATAGTAGCAACAAGGATTGCTGCACAGGGAAAAAAGAGAGAGTAAAGTGTTGCTGCCTTTGAGAAAGATAATTAGTATGTGTGAGAGCAAAGAAAACAAGAGCGATTTTTCTTTAGCCATGAGACATACACAAAAGTTATTGTAATTGATTTGATAATAGTGAAATTATTCAAAGTTTGTCCCGTGATTTTTCCCTTCAAGAAAAATGGGTTTTCCACGTAAATATTTGTATTTTTGTGTATGATTGTTATTTTGGATTGCTAATATTATTGATAACATTATTTGGGACCTAACACAAACCTCCTTTTTCCAACAACCTATTCACAATACAAATAACCACGTTGTAACACATACATTCAATTCAAGCTAACCCCAAATTCCACCCGCCCCCCCCCCCCCCCCCCCCCCCCAAAAAAAAAAAAACTATACTAAATAGAGCATTTTACAAAAAAACAAGAACATGTTAATTTTAAGTGAAATAAAATCATACATACCGAGAGGGAAAAGAACACCAAAGCTGCCGATACCACATGTGTGACAATTGTGCATAGTATTTGCCATGTAGACACATTTCTTCGTTACTGAGTTAACCGTAGGGACCAAATTAAGTATAAGTTGAAAATAATAGAGACCTAATTTTTTTTTAATGAGAAATAAAGAAATTTTATTAAGAAGAGGAAAGATACAAAGCATGTTGAAACACAAAGTATTCAATACACAATGGGGTTTCCTCTAACCAAGTAACAAAAGTATCAATCCCTTTGGCGTGATGTGCCAAAGTGTGTGCTGTTATGTTTCCATGTCACCTAACATGCAGTATTTGAGTTCTTCAAAAATCTTGCAAGCTGTGATGGGTGCCCCTAATGATGTACTCAACAGTAGCTAGTGCTATGGATGTATCAGTGAGAGCACCTGAGATAGTTGATGAGTCGGTCTCGATAATAACATCTTGTAGTCCAATATCTCTGGCAAAGTAAACTGCTTCTTCCATGGCTTTGGCTTTATCTTCAAGTGGTCCCAGTGGTAGTGGTATGCGCTTGCCCAAAGTTGCCAGCACCAAACCTTCATGGTCACACACCATGACACCAATTCCCACGGCCTTGGTTTTTGAGAAGACAACCACATCCACATTGATTTTACACCATGGGTAATCTGGCGGGGTCCACCGTATGTCTGCATGTTCCTTATGATGAGGCTTTTGGAGGTGGACAAGCTAGTAGTCCTCAAGTATGACTTCAGCCTTATGGATTATCTCTCTGCTGGATTGGCGTGGGGCTCCATGCCTTGTTTCATTTCTATTGTACCACATGCACCAAGCAATTGTGGCAATGAGCTCAAGCAGTTCTTTCCCCATGTGCTATATAAAAATGAGGTGCCAGATAAGGTCTACAAACTCCCTGTAGCGTATGCCTCTAATATCTAGTGGTAGTCCAGATGCTTCCCAAATCTCGCGAGCTGCTGTGTAGTCATAGAAGAGGTGTCCACCGGTCTCTTCACCCGAGCCGCAGGCTTCACATGAGGCTTCATCCAGGACCCCATGATGGCAGAGGTTTGTTTTAGTGGGCAATATGTTGCGGCTAGCTCTCCAGGTAAATGTTTATATTTTGTTTGGAATGCCAAGACCCCAGATGGTGCTCCAGAAGTGAGTGTGGTCAGGCTCATTTGATGTTGTACATGAGTTTGCATGGGAAGATAGGGATAAGGCCACCTTGTACACACTGTTGACAGTGAACAAACCTCTTGGAGTGTAGGCCTAGATTTATTACAAAAAACTGGGCCTATAGTGGCATTTGTTTTAGTGACGTTTGTCAAAAACGCCACTATAGATCCTGGTCTTACAACACCCAATAGTGGCGTTTGTATTGGTTTTAAAACATTGCTATAGGTCTTTAAAAAAAAAGGTTAACGAAAAAAAAAAATATTGAAAAAGGACCTAAAGTGGCGTTTGACAAACACCACTATAGGCCCTTGTAAGAGTAGGACCTATAGTGGCGTTTGACAACCGCCACTATAGGCACTTTTAATTTTTTTCTTAATAAGTGCTAGATGAGGAAAAAGACCTACAGTGGCATTTGACAAACACCACTATAAGCCCTTGTAAGAGTAGGACCTATAGTGGCGTTTGACAACCACCACTATAGACACTTTTTATTTATTTATTTATTTATTTTTTTCTATTGGTTTTTTTTTTTTTTTTTTTTTTGATAAGGGCTACAGGAGAAAAAAGACCTATAGTGGCATTTGACAATGCCACTATTTGGCTTTAGTAAGAGTAGGACCTATAGTGGCGTTAGACAAACGCCAATATAGGCACTTTTTATTTCAATTTTATTTTTATTTTATTTTTCAATTTTTTTTTATTTAATAAGGGCTAGAGGAGAAATAAGACCTATAGTAGCGTTTAATAAACACCACTATTTCGACTACAATTATTAATATTATTTACAATGCATAAAAAAAAAAAAAAAAATCCTATGAAACATAAATTTTTGAAGAAAAAAAAGTCATTATAAATTAACAAATTCAACTTAGGGGAGGCAAAATCAACCTACATCCATTTGCTCACCCAATTAATTGGATTAAATGGATATTAACCCAATTAAACCTAATTAACATTAATGTTTATCGGGTTTTAACTAGGTACCCAATTATACCTATGTTGAGGGCCATTTGTGAGAGCCGAGGCAGAAAGAAAGAAAGCCAATAATAAGGACAACAAGGAATTGACAAAATAGACAGCAAAAAACCATTGGGCTCAAGTGGCAGGGATAATAGATCATAGGCCCAAGAAATAAACAAATGGGTCTTGAAGAGGCAAGTGGGCTCAAAGAAGTCCGGAAAGAAAGAAGTAGCATTCCATGGGCAGTGTATGAGGTAGAAAAGCGAGGAAGGGCCGCCGTAGGCCCAAGGCAATGCAAACTAAGAGAGTAAGGGGTTTATGGCAGGCCTATGAACCCCAACGATGAGAATAAAGTTATTGGGCCAAGGAAGCCCAATGAAGTTAGTAAAAAGCCCATGGGAGTGTGGAATTAGCAAATGGGCCGAGGAAGTCCAAAGAAAGCAAACGGACCGTGGATGCCCAAAGGAAAGCCCAAAGGGACATAGGAGCCCATAAATAAAAGCAAAACAGTTGCCATGACAAGCCATTGAGAAAAGGAATAAACGACTGGCCCAAAAGAGGCCCAACAGGATTAAATTATTACGGCAGGAATAACAGTACAACATTGCAAGAAATAAAGAAAACCAAGAGTGGGCTAAAGAAATGTAAGGCCCATCATCAGACAAAGTCCAGCTCTTGAATGGAGTGGGAAAGCAAAGAAAAGCCCACATAAGAGGTCAAAAAACACAGACGGCGAGCCTCCAGATCACGGTAAATGCATGAGCAGCAGACAGATTTTTGGACATATCTAAAAGGAAAGCACGCGCAAGGCCCAAACACCACTAGCCTGTACCCAGCCAATATGGGACGTGGTAGGGCCATGAGCCAGAGGTAAGAGGTAAAGGAGGTATGGTTTGGTGGTGGGGAGATGGGAAAAGACCTATTTTGCGGCTCTTGCCCAAGCCCTTTGGGGAGGTACGTCCTGCTGGGATGACAGACCACCCAAAAGAGGCAAGGTTGAGGGGAGAACCGTTAGGTGCATGCCTTGAGGGAAAGAGAGAGAAAGCATTTATGCCGTGGCAGGTAAGAGTGCTACGGTGGATTGACGAATGAAACAAACCTGCCTTTGTCTGGCTAGGGTGAGTGGCACATAGACGAACCCTTTGGTGGTCGGCAAGTACGCCCAGACCAGAAAAAGGCGGTTAAGGGGCAAAGTGGTAAAAAACTGGTCACGGCAGGCACTATAAAAGGACCCTTACCGTGCCCTGAAAAAAGGATCGAAAAACAGAGTGTATTCACGGAGTAAAAGAAAGCAGAGTAAAAGAAAAACAAGAGAAAGAAAAGAAAAAGATAAGAGAGAAAACAAAGGAAAGAAGAGAGATAATACAATGGGCATGCACCAGTAGGTCGATTTCCTTCTCTCCACCTTCAAATCCTGCTCTCTTCCAAAACATAACAAAGATTCCTTTTGGGCATTAACCATTCAGGTCCGATTTCCTCAAAACCATTAATTCCCATGGTAGGATTTATTCCTGGGAGATTATTTGCATTGAGAGGAGGCGTTCTCTCCTCTTTGGTTTTTTTTGCTTCTGCGGACCAAACTTAAAACTTGACTTTATGCCCGTTCTTGATTAGTTCATATTATTTTTTTTTCTCCTTTACTTTCTCCGTAAATGACATTATCACGACTGTAATTATGTTTTATAAGTAGGGATTACTTGGCCATTTTTATTAAATAGTCAGAGTACCCTGTTTTGTCATTATTATTATATCTGCCTGCCATAACTCATCTGAAACAGTTTTGCTTGCCGTAAGCCTACTCCTGGCAGACGAGGCATAGTTTGTGCACAAACCGGCCCAAGTTGAGTTACAGTTGGACCGGTCTCAACTCCCTTACTCAGAAACATTCGGGCCCATTACCGCAGGAGGCAGCCTAACCCAACGCACAATACACAAAAAAGGCCCCTACAACCTAAAACATCCCAAAACCACTGAAAATTACCAAATTACCCCCTAAATATAAAAATGAACCAAAATACCCCAAAAACATAAACAATTACCAAAATATCCCCTAAACCTAAAAAATGACCGAAATATCCCCGAAACTGAAATACCACCTAAACCTAAAAATGAATGAAATACCCTCGAAACCTAAAATGAGCAAAATAACCCCGAAAACTAAAAATTGACCAGAAAACCCCCTAAACCTAAAAAATGACCAAAACACCCACTAAATCTAAAAATTACCAAAATACCCCCCCTAAACCTAAAGATGGGCAATAAATGGGTAAATGGATTTTATGTACCCAACCCAATTATACCCATCCTAACCCATGCATTTGACACCCCTCCAAAATATGTAGCTCTTTTTTATCCAACTTAAAAATAAAATCTACAAAATATGAATTTAATACATTAAAAAAAGTTTTATATCCCTGAACCTATAGCATGGAAATATAGCTCATATTGAAGTATACTACGCAGCCACCTTGGAGATACAGGACGAAGCAACTTACCAATTGGGACTCTAATTCATGAAGGGGGCTTGGGGTGGAGGCAGCGAATGTATAGAGAGTTGAGAGGAAAGCAACAACCTTTATTTTTAGAACTCTAATTCATGGTGAAGCGGTTGTCGTGTAAGAAAGAGGAGTCTCGTGAAACAAGATAATTCAATTATGAATTGTGAAAACTAGTCCAAGAAAGTGCATCTTTGTGGTAATTCAAGTATGACATTTTTGTTTTTGTTTTTTAATACACTACTTCGCCTTTATATCCTTAGGACTAAGAGCCCTTAAAAATATGAGAATGGTTCGGTCTGGAAAAAGAGCCGTAGGTATTTATTTTCCTTAAGCACTAGTATTATGCCCATGCGATGCACGGCTTAATCAAGTGTTGAATGATCATTTGCACCTGATGTGTCTGCCAGAGTTGGAGCTCTTCTTAGATTTTTGATACAGAAAGATCTTACAAGTCTAACTGCCTTCTTCCAAGTACTCTCTTCCCCTGGAGTTATGTTTCCTTTGAAAGCATTGTGATGTTGCAGATGACTTATAAATAAGCGAACTAGGAATAATAAAAGACAAATGGTAGAAGTGACAAAAGATATTAGATAGAGAACCCCAAAGCTTTGGAGGCTCAAGCTTTCAGGTTCGCTAGAAGTTATGTTGGCTGAGCACTCATTTTGGGGAGTTAACCATTTTTTCTTTAGTGACAAGATAGTTCCAGCCTCCGACAACTTAAGAATTGCTTCAGAAAAATCCCTTGTAATTGGCGAGCCTCTCTGGAAGACCTGGGTGGGAAGAAAGGTAAAGATTTATATTAGATTCCTTCGTAGTAAAACTGAAGTTATTTATTAAAATAGATAAGAGCGACCGATTGTTTATTAAGCCAAGAGTTTCTTTATTTGCTCGGCTGGAAAGGAATAACTCTATTTACACAAAGACAACGTATCTTCTGTGCCTAGTATATGGAGTGGCTACATGAGATAATTATTGGTACAAAACATATTTGGTGTCATTTTATCACTTAATGACCCTGACCAGTTGTAATTAGTGGGTGAAAACCTTGATAAGTTGAGTAAAAAGTTGTGAAAGAAGTGCTCTAACATTCCTTACTTAGAATCTAAACAACAATATATACATGTGTAGAAAAGGAAAGGGGGTGCATGCGCACATGAACTCGTGTTTGTATTGGTAGATTCGTTTAATCAGTATCAGACATGAGACGTATATTTGTGCGTCCAATTATGTATCTCTCTTGCATCATTCTAAGCATAAGAATTAACTTGAACAGAAATCATAAAAACTAAACTAAGGATTAAATCAATTAATACTCACAAAGCCCAATCCTCCAAATCCGTGAGTATGTAGTCTGGTACTAGTGTAATCCTTGCAATTCTTATTAAGGAAAATTTCCTCATATGGGAATTCAAGAAAGACAGCAAATATTTTCTCTTGTTTGAAAAGCTTGGAGTGCTTTATGTCTATGATCTTGATATTCTGTTCCTTGAACTCAAACGCGTTCACCAGGTATTTCTTTACTGACAAATTGGTACAGCCAACTGGTAAGTTGTTCTTCTTTAACAACTCCATATAATTTGGTTCCAGCTTTTGCACAGTGAGCATTGAAGATAGACTAGCGGTATAGCTCGAGGTTAGGATCAATACGACAAAAAGCCACACTCCCATCACCAAACGTGTCAAGTTGTTATGGATATTCTCCCCTGCAACATGAAACCATGTGCTAGCTATGAGTACTTTCTATAAGAACTTGGCAACGGTATTGAATGAATGAATGCCGTGCTTGGCTCCTTTCATTGTATTGTATTTATAAGTGCAGATTACATGTGTCTATCCAATTTGTTTCTATCTAAATTTATTTAAGTCATCAAATAACAGAACATATCCTAACAGAATTTCAAAATACATAAAAACTTCTTCAACATAGCATTATCACCTGCAGTCTTTATCTTGTTACTGTAGGGATGTAGATAAGAGTTCTGATTCAATACTACGCGTTTCTCCAAAAAAGAAAAACTCAGGTAAAGTAATGTTTTCCCTTCAAAACATTGGAAACATTGAGTGGCACTCGGATTATCTTAGCTTCTAGATGGAATGGAAAATATGTTTCCAATGTTTGATTGACTGCTGCAGATAGCTATGTTATAATAGCATTTCATGAGCTCTATTCTTAAGATTGACACTTACTATGTGCAAAAAACAGAGAGGAGAAAGTGAACCAGAGTGCAGTGCTAATCTGATTCCTCCACGAGCCACTGAATTCTGGATTGGATTGGTGCTCCAACAACCAAACTATGAGCACTGTGTATATTAAGATGGCACTAGTCACCAACCACATGTCCCAGGTGAAAGGCTTTGTAAACATAAATGCTGACCCTACAGGTTTAGCCGGAGCTATCATTGCCACACCTGACTCGATGTATGGAGCAGTGAAATCTACATATTGCAGCCGTTCGGCTGTTATAGTCAAGTCACCAATGGCAGCATCATAAGTCTTTTGTTGGATTCATTTGGACCACAGGACAAGCATAAGATCTTAATCAGAAATAAATAAATGTAACAAAATAAAAGAGGTGTAAGAAGAAGAAGAAAAAAAAAGGACAGTACTGGTCAAATATTCACTGCCTTTCGGCCCAGTTTCTAGTCATGCATTCCCTGCTCTTGCAAGAGGCCTCTCTCTCTCTCTCTCAGAGATAAGGACCTAGCTAATTTCAAATAAGCTGTCAAAAAAGTCTTTCCCTCAAATTACAAGTTAAAAATGATATATTTTTGAATTACATGTGAGTAACATTTAGTAGTTTCAGGATTTGTACAAACCAACTTAAGAAGAGTTCCAACTAATGCTTTACTTGTTACAGTTTTGGAGGCCAGTTTGATATATTGTCTATCTTCTATGTAAGATTAACAAAAATGGGCAATTCAAAGGTTGAAGTAAATATTCGATCAATTTTTTAAATATTCTGTTACATAGAATATTAAACGAAAAAGCACATGGGGGAATGCAGTTTTTAGGTAATGGTATTTTTTTTCCCAGAATATGGTAAAATTCTGTAGATAAAACGTGCAAATATAAAACTCAGCAGAATAATTTTAGGCGTTTGTAGTGTATGCAGAGGCTTTTTATTATCAAGCGTTTCTCAAGGAATAAAAGGCAGAGAAGTTGTTACCTTATTGTGGACAAGGTGAACCAGATCATTGTAGGTGCAATTACAGGCCTCCAATTTATAAGGCAAAGGATATCCCAAAAGTTCTCGTGCCTTAAGGAAAATTTGAATGCAGAAACCAGAATAATTGTTCTCATTCAGTTTCACCCCGTAATCAACCTTCACAAAATTCCCAAATGATGCTCTACCTCTAACTCCAATTTTCAATGGCTTTGCATCAGTAGGCATTTCCCAAACTTTCGGACTTTCTTGTAAGTTCCTCTGCAAAATTACGGGAGCAACCAAAGTATTTGGTTTTCCTATAGAAGGGATCATGGAGAACCCTGAGTCTGGTGTCCAGAACTCTATTTCTTTGTATCTCTTTCCAAGAACGTGTACAATGCTCAAAATTGAAGTGTCTGAGAGCTGGCCTGCTTTAAAATGTATTTTGCCACTAAAACCCGTGAAATTGCTTAATAACATACTGGCTAACAACATCTTTGGACTACCTCTGTTACTTGTCATTCTTTCGATCGCTTGTATAACAATTCTAATGCTATCATATGCTCGCAGAGCATAAAAACCAGGGTCGGAGTTGTCTTCCTCTGGATATTCAGTTCTGAAAATTTTCCGAAACTGAGCATGGAAATCATGGTACTCTGAGGTAACTTCTTCAGAATAATGGGTTTTAATTCCAATTGCACCTTCCATAGAGGAAATAACCGAGTTGTTTACAGAGTCCAACAAACTTGTAATACTATTTGGAATTATCCAAGTTGAATCTCTCCTTACAAACCCCATATTCTTAGCTTCCCTGAACAAATGAATCGCCATTTCTAATGATGACTCAAGAACAATAAAATTTCTTAATTGTGTTTTCAGTAACTTAACAAGCTCTTCATGAACAACCCATCCTGGATCAGACATAGAAGAAAATGGTGGAAGGACCAAACGGTACTCAATCTCCGAACCCACATGTTGGAGAGCCTCAGTTAAAAGTGCCAACTTTCCGGAATCACCACCAAATGCTTCATCTTCATAAATCACTACAACCCTTTTCCAATTGTATGCTTGAACAATATTTGCAATGCATTTTATTTGTTCGGAACCATTTTTAGCCATTTGTATCAAGAACGGCCAGCGAAGTTGCATTAGAGGTGGATTGATGGCTGGTGCCGCAAACGAAATAACCGGAACAAGAGCTTGACTTCCAATATCAGCTACTAGAGCTGCTTCTTGCCATGCGTGCATGCCAATAATCACCTTAACCCTATTTTCTCTAATCATCTCTTCTACTACAGCCAAAATTTACATATTCCATCAACATAGATGTTACTGATATTTTTTTTTAGCAAAAATAGCAAGTGATAGAGACTACTTACCAGCAGAAGTGACTCTAAGGGAGTCCTGGATATAGAGAGAGAGTTTTTGAGTCTTTGAACTTGTGTTGTAGGTTTGAGCTGCAATTTCCATCGCTATTTTCTCTTCTTTTCCAATACGAGTATTAACATCAATGATTAAACCTACACATGTAACATTGTTGTTGTTGGCTTCAGCTCCATAGGAGTCGAGAAGAAACAAGATTAGGACAGAAAAGAGAACCCAAGATCTCCGGACTGTGCTAACCATTATGAGTTGGGAAGACATTTGGAAACACGTGTGGGGCTTTAGTGGCATTGCAGACAACATTATAAATACTGTTTTAGTCTGTTAGAGAGATTTTAATATATGAATGGTCTGGGAGTGGTAGTTTAGGGTCAAAAAACACGTTATTTCTATATCAGTGTGAAGTCTTGAATCTTTGGCTTTTTCTTCTTCACATTCCTCCCGACTTTGCTAACGAATAATGAAGGAAGGGCCCAGTCGGCTAGCCCATACCATTTAGTAAGAAGACAACATATACAATCAAATCTTGGGAGCTAGTTTACTATCCCAATGAAGGGCATAGTAAGAAGACATTCAGAATTCAAAACCACAAATATACTACTAGAAGCAGTTGATGTATTGAAGTTCTTTGTTGGAGCTAGTTTTGATTTATTGAGTTTCTAGATTCATTTGTTAGCTAACACTAGAATTCATATTCCTCTGGAGCTTGTCCAGTAGATTTAGTGCTTTGAGTTTTTAATCACTTCAAATTTATCTGATCGAAGCAGCAGTCGGGATTTAGGAATCTTTGCATGCCTATTACTTTGTGTAAGCATGCGTGTGTATTTTAATGATAAATAACTTGCATATAGAGGAATGATTTTATAATTCTGACAATTTGTAGATTATAAGTTATGGTTGGTTGAACGAGAACTTGAGATGGTACTATTCTGATAAGTTTAATTAACTGTGAAGAGGATGCTATATATTTAGACCCCTGTAAACTCATATTGTTTAACCTAATAATTAACCAAGATTTTATTTAGGTTTATTAAATAGATCAAGGTTAAACACACATCAATCATATCATAAACAACGGAAAAGTAAAGAACACAAGTGATATAATGACCTAGGAAACTAATGAAACCGTCTAGTTTCAAGGTAAAAAATCTAGGGATGATTTAACATAAACAATCCATAAGGCAAAAATTCACTAATAGAATGGAAGTTTTACAATAGATTCAACCCTAAATCTAATGCTACCTCTTGTAGTACTTACTTACGTGTAATAGATTCAACCCTAAATCTAATGCTACCTCTTGTAGTACTTACTTACGTGATCACACATAGCAACGAATCCACGAACTCTTCTATTTTGTGACTCTTAGATCTCATTCAAAGGTTTAGATCATCAACTGTGATTGATCTTGTATGCAGCAACTTCAGATTTACCAGTTCTAATAATGTGTAGATGGAATTCCGATAGTGATTTTAAAAGGAGAAGGCATAATACCTTTTAGATCTCAAAAGAGCACCTCCAAAGTCTCTTCAAAACATGCCTTAGGGTTTCCTTTAAATATTTAGTGAAATAGACCTGAAACCCTAATCACTTAATGGGCTTAATAAGCTGTTGGGCAAAAATTAAAATCTGCTGAAACGCATCTAGACCGGTCGAACCATAGTCTCGATCACAAAACATGTAAATACTGATCAAAACATTTGAAACCCTAATTTACACTAATTACGCGATTAGGCGACAAAATATTGAAATTTACCAAAAATGGCAAAATTTAGTTAAATGTAGAATCATAAACTACTGACTTTAAAGGTCGTCCCAAAACAAATAAGACCTTATTCTCACTTTTGAGCAAAAAGTTAGTAAGGAAACAAAAATTACTATAAATGACAAAATCGTAGTTTTCGGGGCCTAAATGAAGGAATTCGTCATTTTTAGGAGTATCTCATGGCAAAACGACACCTATTGCTTAGAAGGTTGTTTCGCTTCAATTTGCCAAATTTCATGCAATTCTGACTCCGAGGCCCTTGATTTGTACTAGTGTCTTTTTACCTTGTGCGTTGATTTCAGGCACGCATGAGAGTTCATGAAGGCCATGGCGCTATGTTCTACATCATTTTTTGAGTCTTTGAACTTGTGTTGTAGTTTTGAGCTGCAATTTCCATTAATATTCTCTCTTCTTTTCCAATACGAGCATCAGCATCAATGATTAAACCTACTCGTGTAACTTTAATGTTTTTGGCTTCAGTTCCATGGTAGAAAATGAGAAGAAAAAAGATTAGAACAGGAAACAGAAACCAAGATCTTGGAACCGTGCTAACTGTCATGACTGGGAGGAGCATTTGGCAATTTGTATCGATGTGTGGAAATTGGAATATATTGGGACAATATACAATATATGGTGGAAAAGCATTACAAAAAGTCAAAAAGTGTTTGGATCGATCGGAAGATCCTAATATATGGACCATCTTAGATGCGTGAACTTAAAATACTCTTTATTTCTAGATGTCTTGGTGTGGAATCTTGCGTCTTTGATTTTGCTTTCTATAAAGTTGATTTTAGCAAACTAAGGGGGAGATGTAGACCTGGTAAACTGGTCAAGGAAATCGGGTATGGGTTTGATTTCGCGAAGTTTGGGTCAGAAATGAGTTTTCCTAAACCGGTTATAAAACTTATGATATGAGTCAGTCATATGACTAACATCTGTTTTTCTCATGACAAAAATGAAAATAAAAAAAATAGAAAAGAAATTTGGTAATATTGTGCTTATTTTCTTTTAATACAATTAAAAGAGCAAAGAAAGAAAAATACTTGAAAACAAAAGTTAAATAATACATAAAATTTAAAGTTTATGTAGTCCAAGGTCCACTAAATTGGAGTTTTCAAGTTTCGACCTTGTGAAAAAAGATGTGAGTGACTCTATGAAGAAAGAAAGGAAATTAGTAAAAAAGAAAAAAGGGGGGGGGGGGGGGGGGGAATCCTACAGGAAAAAGGGCCAACCCAACCTGACCTGTCAATTTAAAGGGTTAGGTTTGTATTATCTTATTGTTTAATGGGTCCAAAAATCTCTGCCTATGCCTGCATTTTTCTTTCAAGTTCAGACAAATTTTCACCCAATTTTGTCAGGTCTAGACAGATGAATAAGAAGTATAACATTTTTCTGAATTAAAACATGCTCAGATTCTTCTGGGAGCTTTGAGAGTGACATCTTTGAAAGTCAATAATTAGTGGGAATGGGGAATGAGAAATGTAGAGTTCCCTGTAATTCCATCACTGTCTTGGTGGTTGAGGAAAAGTCTACTAATTTTTTTTGAGAACAAAATTCTACATATTAGTGACGGAATATTGCAATAGTTAACCATTTTATAATTATAAGATTTTAAGGGTACATATAACCACACGGGGTTGTGGCTTGATGGTAGGAGTCCTTGTCCTGCACCTAGAGAGGAGCGGTTTAAGTGATAGCCCCAACAAAACCCGTGTAGTACAAGTTGTATTACTCATTGCCGTCACGTGGTATGGGGTCAATGAGTCCACACCAGAGACTCCCTTTTTTTCATTCAACAAAAAAAATGGTACATATAAGATACTTTTTCATTGACTATGGGGGAGAGTTAAAAATGTTTTCAATAAAAAATGGAGTCCCTGAAATATAGAGACAGTTTGTGAGTCTTTGAATTGGAGTGGCATTTTTTCAGCTAAAATTTCCTTTGCTATGATCTCTTCTTTTCCAATGTTAGTATTAACATCAATGATTAAACCTACACATGTAACATTGTTGTCGTTGGCTTCAGCTCCATAGGAGACAATGAGAAGAGAAATAAAGATTACAGGAAAGAGCAACCATCGGTTATGAGCTGGGAAGGCATTTGCAAATCTAAGAAGTGTATGTGGGGCTTTAGTGGTATTGCAGACAACATTATAAATTACTGTTATAGAGATTCTAATGCATGCATCATCTCATAGAGATTCTATGATGCCAGACTTTGCTAACCAATAATAAAGAAATGATTAAGTGATGTCGCGGAAGCCTAAAGAAAGCACACATGATACTTTCTTGATAGAACAGAAACTAAACTGTTAGTTTCTGGTAGTAAACCTCAAATCTAAGAGGGGTTTCCCTAAATCCACAAGGAGATAAAAACTAGAATCCACCAAAAGAAAATTTGACAAAACATCTATGTTTATTGATGATAGTCTGCCTTACCTTTGACTGTTACAAAACATATAAATACTAAGAAAGAACATCTAAAACCCTAATTCACACTAATTACGCAATTAGGTGACAAAATACTGAAATTTACCAAAAATGACAAAATTGAGTTAAATGCAGAATCATAAACTAAAAGTCTTTAATAGTCGTCCTAAAATAGATGAGACCTTATTTTTACTCTTAAACTAAAAATTATTAATGAAAAACAAATATTACTATAAATAGCAAAAACACTGTTTTCGGGGCCGTAACAAAGGAATTTGCCTAAATTTAGCCAACGTTCGTGGCATTTGTCATGAATCCGGATCAGAATGTTGTTTTCCTTCAACCTGCCAAATTTCATGCAATTTCGACACTATTGTCCCGATGCCCTCTAGTAGCACTCCCCTTTGATCTTGTGTTGTGACTTCCGGCACCCTTGCTGCTTCAGGAAGGCATGTGCTGTCTGTTCAATATTAGTCTCCCCCATTTGAAAAGAACTCGACCCCGAGTTTCCACTATCTGGAGTATCAGGAGGATGGTACTCATACAAATCAGCAACATTGAAGGTGGAAGAAATATTCATGTTTGGTGGAAGAGCAACTACATAAGCATTTTTGTTGGTCTTCTTTGTAATCTGAAAATGGCCCATATTTCTTGTCCTTCAACTTGTTGTAGGTACCAACAGGAAACCTCTCTTTTCTAAGGTAGACCAGCACTAAATCCCCATCAATAAAAATCTTCTCGCGTCTCTTTTTATCAGCTACTTCCTTGTACTTGGCATTAGTAGCTTGTTTTTGTCTCACTTCCTCTTGCATTGCTTGAATACGATCAACCATATTCTCTACAACTTGACTCACCCCTGGAAGCTCAAGTAAGGGTACCGAGTCCAAAGCATGTTTAAAGGGCACATAGTAGACAATGGCAAATGGAGACTTACTAGTGCTTCTTCTGACCAAGCTATTGTAAGCAAACTCTACCTGGGATAATGCAAGATCCCATTGCTTGGTCTCTTCTCCTAAGATACACCGGATCAGATTCCTTAAAGTGCGATTAACTACTTCTATTTGGCCATCAGTCTGAGGATGACTGGTGCTACTGTAATTCAAGGAAGTGTCAAAATGCTTCCACAAGGTCCACCAGAAGTGATTGATGTACTTGGTATCCCAGTCAGAGGTGATGGACTTTGGCACTCCATGCAAATGCACAACTTCTTTAAAGAACAGATTGGCCACTTGAGTAGCATCAGAAGTCTTCTTACATGCTATGAAATAGAACATCTTCGAGTACCCGTTGTACACATAATTTTCGTAAAAGATAAACCACATGATCACGAAATAGTGTAAAAAGTGATCAATTTGTATTGATTTGTATATATGTGAGTACAATCCTCTGTATGAATCTTTACAATGAAAGAGTACAATAAATTCCTTTGATTCGATCTCCAAGAAATGTTACGATCCAAAGGGGCTATGAAGCTTGATCTTGAATCATGCTTTAATGTCTCCAAGTTGAATAAATAGTTGAACATGCTTGATTTGATGCGATGGCCGTTGGCTTGATCTTGAACTAGATTAAAGGAGAATCCCCACTTTGATTTGAAGAAGTAGGAATAGGCCTTGATGAACAATGGAATTCTTGTGAACTTTGGAGATGACTCTCTATTTTGGCAGAGTGTCAATAGTGTTTTCTCTCTAAGTCTTCATTTTTTTTAGCTAAAAGGGCCCCAAGTGATTGATCTTGTGTAGCAATGTAGAGCACTAGAGGTTTTCCTGACATAAACACTCCTAAGACAGGTGGGTTAAGCAAATAGCTTTTAATGCTCTCAATTGCATTCTTGCAAACCTCATCCCATTTAAAGGTGGCATCTCTCCTTATCTATTGACTGAATGGTTGACACCGTTCTGCTAGATGGCCTTGTAAGCTTCGGAGCTCTTATAAGTTCTTTGGTTCGGGCATCCTTTGGATAACGTCTATTTTAGATTGATCCACTTCAATACCTTGATGTTGAATAATAAAGTCTAGAAACTTCTCAGTCGTGACGCCAAATGCGCACTTGAAGGGATTCATTTTGAGTTGGTATTTCCTTAATCGATTAAATACAATGCGCAAGTCCTGTAAATGATCCCTACTTTTCTTTGTCTTAACAACTAGATCATCAACATAACATTGAACAATTTTGTGGAGTATGTCATCGAAAATTCGTTGCATTGCCTGTTGATATGCTGCACCGGCATTCTTGAGCCCAAAAGGCATTACCTTATAACAGTAGATCCCCTTTGGAGTTTGAAAAGCGGTGAGCTCTTCATCCTCAGGTGCCATTCAAATTTGGTTGTATCCTAATGAGCCATCCATGAATGATATTACTTCATGACCAATAGTCGCATCAACCATGAGCTCTGTATTTGGAAGTGGGAAGTCATCCTTTGGGCACACTCTATTTAAGTCTCGAAAATCAACACAAACTCGAATTTGTCCATTTTTCTCTTTAACAGGGACAATTTTTGCAATCCACTTTGGGAATTGTACCTCATGGATGAATCCTGCCTGCTCGAGTTTGTTAACTTCTACCTCAATTTGTGGGAGGAATTCGGGTTGAAAACGATGTTAGGCCTACTTGATCGGGCGCACTCCTTGCTTTATTGCTAATCGGTGAACTGCAATTGTTAGGTCTAAACCTGGCATCTCCTTGTATGTCCAGGCGAACACATCTTTGTACTCCATTAAAAGCTCAAAGTATTTGCTTTCTTCCTCTAGTGTCAAAAGCGAACTCACGTAGATTGGGCGAGATTCCTCATCAATCCCTAAGTTTAATTTTTTGAGCTTATCTACAGTTGCTTGCCCCCCGTCTTCTATTGCCTAAGGGGCTTCATTTGGTTTATCATCTAATGCGTCTGATTCGGAATCAGTTTTCGCTGTCACGTGGCAAAAAGGAAGGACCAGTGTCTTATGATCCTCCTCCCTATCGTCAACTTGCTTCTTGAGCTCTCATGTGTGCATAATAGTTCGCCGCTTTACTTTAAGGGAGTTTCCTATACTAATTTCTACAATCAACTCACGTTTCATACACAAAGGGATAAGACTGTAGGCTTCGGTGCCATTTCTCTTTTATAGGCCACTTTTCCCCTCCTTGGGTCGTGGGGTGTCAGTTGAGCTACTCGTAGACCCAAGCCTATCAAATGCCAACCTACATGTACGTCAGGTTCCTTCCTTTGTAGGGAGAGAAATGCTAAATCCATTAAATACTGACTCTTGAGGAGCAGATGTTTCTAGACGATCATATACAGAAGACTTTGACACAGGCTTCGGCTTCCCCTCCTCCTTAACTTCAAAGGTGATGTGTTGTGATGTCGCCTTTTTTCCTTTCCCTTTGGTTGAGATTCGAACTGGCTCTTGTGATGAATAGCCCAACCTAGTTCTAGGAATCTCAATCACATAGCCTTGTTGCTTCACTTTGCTTTGGGTCGAGTTAAGCCCATGTGACTTCTCTTCCACGTAATCTGAATAAAGTTGCCCCAATTGCGAAGAATTTTTGAAATCATAGCCTAATTTTACCAAAATTTTATACGCTTTAGGGTTGAAACCCTCTTCTGTTCTTCTGACTTGAAATGAATCTTCTTCAACAAGATTATGTGTGGCTCTAATGAAACCTTTGAGTGGGGGTTTTGTCGACGCCACTTTGTCTAACTTCAATAATGGCAAAGTGAAATCACTTTTAAGGATAACGATATCTTCCTCTTGAATAGACTTTTTGCACTTATCTTTAGTCTCCATCATCAACCCAAATGGGGATTGCCCTTCCTTCCGTTTAGACGCAGGCACATATCGTAAGACCATGGGTGCCTCTTTCTCCTCTTCACGAAATTTTTGTCTCACTTCAGAGTTAGGTTGGGGACCTTCCGTGAGGGGCTCGCCTCCTTCCTTATGTTTTGTCTTCTTCTTTTCCGTAGTCTTTTTTTTTTTTTGTGGTACATCGCAAGTTGTGTTGCAATCCAAGTAAAACTTGGCGTCTACAAAGTTAGATTTTGTCACTATAAATGGTTGCAAATCTGCTGTCACCACCTTTATTTGCTTGCCATCACAATACTTGAAGCATTGCTGTAATGTAGAATGTACAACACCATTCCCATGAATCCATGGTCATCCTAACAACAATTTATAAGAAGTCTTCGAATCGATCACATGGAAGAGAGGTCTTGCTTTCAACTTATCAATAGTCACATCTAACCAAATCATGCCGATTGCCCTTTGATCTTCTTGGTTGAAGCCATGGATGACGAGTTGACTTTTGGATAACTCTTCCATGGATATGCCTAGGCGTCTCATTGTTCCTTTCGGCATTATATTGACGGCAAACCCATCGTCTATAAGGATGCGGCTTACTTTTTCCCCTCGTGTGTAACCTGAAACAAAAAATGGTCGATTGTGTGGTTTAGAGCCCAATTGGAGATCCTCATCGGCAAACGCCATCTTGTCGCCGTAGTGAGCACATAAAGCAACCGCGCATGGGTTTCACTTCTCTCTTCCTTGGTTACTTTGGATTCTTCAAGGTTCAATTTTTCCTCCTTTTCGGTAAGGTCTTCTTGATCATCAACATCATGGAAAGAAACCATGTAAGTGGTTGTCATCAGGCTCTCTGTAAGAAAGCCTTTAGGGAGCAACTTTTGTTTCTTCAAACCATTTATTCCCTTCCCTTTGGGAGCAACTTTTGAATTGCTTGCTTGAAGTTCCCTTTTCTTGTAAGGAACATGGGGTTTTGGGTTACGCTGTTTTCAAAGTCTCTTGTAGGTCACAGAAGTCCAACCCTCTTCATCGCCCACCAATTCATCGTCAGCTCTTACATCATCTTAAGGGCTGAAGCATGACATACGCATAGGCTCAAGCGTTCCAAATTGGATGTGCTTGTAATAGGCCCTTGATGTTGATGGCAAGGTAGACCGCACTTTTGTTGGAGTTGGTGACTTCACAGAAATTGGGGATCCAACAGTGAACGTACCATGATTTGCCTCAATAGTTTCATCTAGGTCTAAAAGAATTTTACTATCCTTTGCAAGCCTTAGGATAAGGTCCTTCAGAACAAAACAATTTTCCATAGGGTGACTTACAACTCGATGGTATACGCAGTATTTTGAGTTGTTGGTATGCCCCATTTCATCTAGATGCTTGCATTTTGGAAGCTTGATCACATTCTTCTCTAATAAGTCTTTGAGCATGCCTTGAACGTCGGCATCTAGAAACGGATATGTCTTTTCTTCCATCTCCTTCAAAGTCAATCGTCGCTTCTCCCGCTCTTGCATTGGACCGACCCTTTTCTCCATTCTCTTATTCTCTTTGCTGGAGATCTTCACAGGCTCCATGGCAATGGCCATAGATTCCTTAACCATGGGTTTGGAAGACTTATCCCCTCTCCTCATAACTTTCTTCTCTTTACGCTGCTTGTCAACAGGTAAGCCCTTTTCTCTATGGCTAGATAGGCTAAGCTCCATGTCATGGGCTTGGGTTGCAAGCTCTTCAAAGGTGTGAGGTTTGATTCCTTAGAGGATGTAAAGCAATCCCCAGTGCATACCTTGGATGCACATCGCCACCCCTGAAGACTCGGAAAGGCGATCTTTGTAGTTGAGGCTCAACAAGTGCCAACGATTGATGTAGTCTACCACTAGTTCAACTTTTCATTTCTTCGTGTTGGTTAATTCTGGCATGCTTACGGTACATCGAGTACTGTAGAAATGGTTCAAGAATTCATTTTCCATTTGCTCCTAACTATCAATGGACTCGGGCTCAAGATTCGTGTACCAATCAAAGGCATTCCCTTGAAGAGCACGCATGAATTTCTTCGTGAGCAAGTCCCCATCCATACCAGCATTATTGCAAGTCTCAATGAAATGAGTTATATGTTGCTTCGGATTCCCTTTCCTATCGAATTGTTGAAACTTAGGAGGTTAGTAACCTGCAAGCATTTGTAAAATGTCAATCCTCTTGGTGTATGGTTTTGAATACATTAGAGAGCTTTATGGTGCCCCACCATATTGAGCTCGAATGGTGTTTGTTATCATGTCCTGCAATTGCTGGACAGATAGAGATGAAATTGAGGTAAAGCTCCCTTGTGGATCAGCCTTCTTTGGAGAAGATGTATGAGCACCTTGGGATGTATGCTGATGCATGTGAGAATGGTCTTTGCTGGACTCCCCTCGATTTTAAACCTCAAGCTTGTTCATGAGTGTGGCGATTTGAAGGTGTTTCTCCTCCATAGTCTTGTTAAGTTTAGATATGGCATGTCCTATTTCAGCAATCTTTTCGTCAATGGTGGCAGTCTCCGTCATCATGGCCGCCATAGCTATTGTATAAGAAGAATTCTTTGAGAAGATAGATGAAGTGACTTCTCGGGGGGATCCTTGGGAAGAATCTGACTGTGAAGCAGTACTCGACACATCATCTGATGTAAAATAGTGATATTCGCTCCCTATTGTTAAGTCCTCTAGCAAATGCTGAATC
Source organism: Quercus robur (assembly GCF_932294415.1). NCBI lineage: Eukaryota > Viridiplantae > Streptophyta > Magnoliopsida > Fagales > Fagaceae > Quercus > Quercus robur. The sequence continues at coordinate 45,461,878 of NC_065538.1, forward strand.
TCCTTTCCTAGAGGAAGTGTGCTTGGTTGTCCTCAAAGTGCTCATGGAGATGACAATCTTTGGCTGGGCTGAAGCACTTATGAGTCTGGTCATAGGAGCTTTCCCCTCAACTTCTTGTGATGTGAGGAGCCTTATTACCTTAGTTTTGTTTCGAGTCATGGGACTTGTGGAAGTACTGTTGCTTGTTGACCCCCTAATGCTTTTGGTAGCATTCTTGGGCATTTGAGACTTCTTCGAGGCCATTGATCTTGGTGGATTGGAGACTTGAAGATTTCAAGGATGGAGAAAGAGATGAGAGGCAGAGTGGTTGCACCGAGCATGCCAAAAATTTGTACACACAATTTTCGTAAAAGATAAATCACACAACCACGAAATAGTGTAACAAATAATCAATTTGTATTGATTTGTATATATGTGAGTACAATCCTCTGTATGAATCTTTACAATGAAATAGTACAATTAATTCCTCTTATTTGATCTCCAAGAAACGATACGATCCAAAGGGGCTATAAAGCTTGATCTTGAATCATGCTTTGATGTCTCCAAGTTGAATGAATAGTTGAACGTGCTTGATTTGATGCGAGGGTCGTTGGGTTGATCTCAAACTAGATTAAAAAAGAATCCCCACTTTGATTTGAAGAAGTAGGAATAGGCCTTGATGAACAATGGAATTCTTGTGAACTTTAGAGATGAGTCTTTATTTTTGCAGTGTCAGTAGTGTTTTCTCTCTAAGTCTTCCCTTTTCTCATATGAGAAGCCTCTATTTATAGGCAACTTAATAGTATTTAATTTGGAATTTTCTCTCAGTATTTATTGAGAGTTGAATTATGAATTTAATTTGGTATATCATTTAATAAAAACTTTCCATATAGGTCTTTTCTTCTGATGTTGCCATATGGCTTTCTTCATTTGATATTGCCACGTGCCTTGATTTCATTTGCTAATCGTTCACATCATCAATTGGAGATTAATTTGATCAAACATATTTTATCATGAACAATCAGACGGTTGTGAATACATCATAAAATTTTGATGTCTACACTTTTCAACCACAAGAAAAATAGAATCCATACCTCGCTAGGTTTGAGGAAGACCCGGTATAAAGTCCATACCTCGCTAGTGCAATAGTTTTATCTTTGCCCATATGTCCTCCCAAACCTCCACCATGTAGCTTCCTAATAATCTGCTCCCCGAAAGAGAAAACCATCCTGGTTGTACATACTACTAACAGCAATATGAGTTTGTTGACACTTACACAAAATATCACCAAAATCCCCATCATTCTCGTATAGCTCCTTGAGGCAATCAAACCCTACAACTTCAATACGTACGGTGGTCAACAAAGATGCTCGCCTGCTGAGCGCATCTACCACCTTATTAGTGACACCAAAGTTGTGCTTCAATGTGAAATAGAAGCATTGTATATAAGCTACCCACCAAGCATGCATCCTGTTAATGCTTACTTGACTATTGATATGCTTCAATGCCTGATGATCTGTATATAATACAAACTCCCTCTGAATCAGGCAGTGCTCCCAATGCTTAAGAGTCTATACTGTAGCAAAGAACTCCAGCTCATAGGTCGACCATTTACTTCGAGCTTCACAAACTTTCTCACTGAAGAATGCTACTGGTCTGTTGTCTTATGAAAGAACAATGCTTATAGAATCTGACCTTCTTGAGGATTCATCCTTTAATGTGGCAGATTTGGTAAACTAGCTCCAGGAGCTAAATCAATGCAATGCTGGATGTCGCGCATTGGTGGTAAACTTGCAGGTAGCTCTTTTGGAAAAAGCTCTTCAAACTCCTTGATCAATGATTGAATTGCCTTAGGTACCTTAGATACCTTCCACGACTCTTCATCCATCACCACTACAACATGTACCTGTTTCAACTCCTTACACTCCCTGTTAAACTCATCCTTATTGTTGACTATCAGAAGTGATGGCTTCCCCTCCATTTTAAAAGCTTTAGGTACACTGCATTCCTTAATAGGACTAAGGATAATTTTTCTGCCATTCTTAAAGAACACACCCACATTATCCTTACACCTATGAGTAGCATCTACATCATACTGCCAAGGTGCACCCAATATTAAGTGACATGCATCCATTTCAACAACATCACAAACTACTTCATCTACATAACATTTACCCATAGAAAAAGTAACATGACATTGTTAAGTAACAAGAGTTTTCGTACCTTTCTCGATTCAACCTATCTTGTACGGAGAGAGATGCTTTTCTGTCTTTAGTCCTAACTTAGTAACCAAACTCTTCGACATGATGTTCTCTACACTACCACTATCAATGATCAAATCACAAACCCTCTTACTGATGATGCATCGTGCTCGAAAGATCTCATTCGACTAATCACCGTATTCCACCCTTAGTGTGAGCAAAACCTCTAAATCATCAAAGACCTGCCTAATGCACACCTTCCTCATCTTCTTGTACCTCATTGGGATTATAGGCATATGGATTAGCATCATTATACACCTCTTCACCCTCCTGTTCACCTTCTACCTCGCCCTCTTTTGCCACTACCAAATTCACTAAGGCTCGCTTAGGGCAAGTACTAGATCGATGTCATGGTTCTCCGCACCTGTAGCACTTATTCCCAGATGGCCTAGCATAAGGTTTGGCATTCGTTATCGATTGGGCTACAAAACCTGTTATTACCACTGTGGACTGGTTGACACCACTATTCTCCCTAACCACGAGTTGTGATCATGGTGTAAACGTGGGTTGTTTACCTTTGTTGGCAGTGGAACTGGATGACTCCGAACTTCGGTTGGAAAATTTCAAACTTGCCTTGAGATGCTGATATTCTATTTTCTTGAATAGGGTTACAGCCTCATTTAAAGTATATAGGGTTTGTAAGGATACCTAATCTCGGATGGAAACTCGTAACCCATGTACAAATCTGGATATCCGTTGATCTTTAGTTTCCTCCAAATCATTGCAATTAGCCAACTTGTCAAACTCCTCCATGTACTCATTAACTGTTTGAGTACCCTGCCTGCAATCCTAGTACTGTCTGAACAACTCCTATTGATAATTTGGTGGTAAGAACCAATCTGTCATTAATCTTTTCATCCTTCTCCATGATCATATTAGAAGCTTTCGTTCACGGGTATGGTTTAATTGAACATCCCACTAGGCAGATGCTCCTCCCTTCAATTTGTAAGCCACCAAACACACTTGTTTGCCATCTGCAGTACCCATATAATCGAAAAATTTCTCCACCTCACTGACCCAATGCAGATACTCTTCAATGGAGACATTACCAGTAAAGGATGATAACTCTACTTTCATCTGATAGTCCCTCTACTCTTGATAATCTTGGTCATTATCCCTTATAGGACCACAATGACTACCAAGGACTTTTTATGCGTACTCCTCATCCTCACTGTTCTCTTCATTATAGTCTTGCTGCCTATTCCAATTTGGACAGAAATGTGGAGGGCCACAAGATTAGTTATCACGTCACTTTTCGTCATCATGATAAGGGTTTCGGTTAAGCAGGGTGGCAAGCGCTTCTTGAATCTGGTCCAGAGTTTGTTGGCTGAATCACGAAACTGTTGATTTTCATCATGAAATCAAGGAACTCAGCCCTAGTGAGGACTAGGTTGTTAACATCATCACCACCATTATTGTTGTGGTGGTCACCATCTCGCCGGTTAGCCATCAGACCAGGGTAAGTCAAGACTCTGATACCAACTGATGTTGTGGAAGCCTGAAGAAAGTACACACGATACTCTCTTGATGGAACAGAAACTAAACTATTAGATTTTGGTAATAAACCTCGATTAACAAGGGGTTTCCTTGAATCCACAAGGAAATAAAAATTGGAATCCACCAGAAGAAAATTTGACAAAACATCTATGTTTATTGATGATAGTCTGCCTTGGCTCTGATGGCTACAAAACATATAAATATTGGGAAAAAAAATGTCTAAAACCCTAATTTGCACTAATTACACAATTAGGTGACAAAATACCAAAATTTACCGAAAATGGCAAACTTGAGTTAAATGTAGAATCATAAACTACTGACTTAAGGATCATCCCAAAACAGACAGAGCCTTATTCTGAATTTTAAACTAAAAGTTATTAAGGAAAAACAAATATTACTATAAATAGCAAAAACACTGTTTTCAGGGCCTTAACGAAGGAATTTGCCTAAATTTAGCTGATATTTGTGGCATTTGTCATGAATCTAGATCAGAATGTCGTTTCCCTTTCACCTGCCAAATTTCATGCAATTCTGACACTGCTACCCCGATGCCCTCTACTGGCACCCCCTTTTGATCTTGTGTTGTGACTTCCGGTGCCCCTACTGCTTCAAGAAGGCATGTGTTATCTGTTCTACATCAATAAGATGGATTGGACATCTTTCATAACTTGAGTTTGGTGGGAATGGAAAGGGAAAACGCTTTGTTTCCTTCCCATCAAGAAAACTATTTTATTATTTAATTGAGAAGATCATGATCTTCACTAGGGGTGTGCAAAATATCAGCTTGACCTGCCACTAGGGGATCATGATCTTCACTAGCATTAGGTAACATTCCTTATTTTGCAATTTGTGTAGATGCATTTACATTTACATACATACAGACATTTAATACATATACATATATGGAAAGAGTAATGCTACAGACACAAACTATTTTACAATATTTTTACAAATTGTTGATGTGACCAACCTCTTATTAGTTTTTGTAGAGGTCGTTTTTGAATCCCAGGCCCAGCAAGCAAGTGGTTCTGGCCCAAAAGTCCCCAGACAATGAATTTGTAGAGAGTGGGTTACAGAGCTAGGACTAGACGAAGTGAACGTCAGTTAGATGTACGCCATGCAATACGTTGAACGTGAGAATATTCCGCTTACGTTTGATAAGATATCGGTCCGAGGAGACGTATACGTGCACCTCTTGCTTTGTATACAGACTAAAGAGTTCTGTTCCCTTTTCTCTCTTTTTCCTCTCAATTCTCCGATCCCCTCTTCAAGGGGATCTCCTTTTCTTATATAGCCTCCTTGAATTGATAAGAACCTTACACTTGTTAGCCATCTGGACCTTCACTTGAGTGCCTGTCCCATCGGACATCTTCTTTGTCTTTCTGTGAGTTGCACTGGCCAGCGTAATACTGTTCGCCTGTCTTCTCCACATTAATGCGGCTGAAAAAGTAGCTTTCTTGCATTTAATGCGGCAGTTGTGGCTTCTCCCTGATGCCTTACGTTTTCTTCCTTCCTGCTATGTGAGGCTCACCTTCCTACCCACGTTCACCTGAATGGATTCTTCACTGTGTAGGGGACGCATATTGGGCCCATGTTTGTGTGTCCGAGGAGGCATTCCTCCTCGGACGTCTTTTGGATCAAAACCGGGCTCAACAGGGTTGGGCCGGAAGTCGCTCGGGCCCTTATTCCCCGTTGGGTCATGGTTGGGCCTTGTGTGGGTCCACAGGCCCATTTGTTGGTTTTGGGAATTTCATCCCTACAATAGCCCCTCAAAATTCCAGCTCCTTCTTTCTTGTCCGAGGAGGAAGGGCAGGATTTTGACATTCATAAGATTATTTACTGTGGGTCCCTACTTTACTTGCGCGGAGGTATGCTTCTCACGTGCCTCATTAATGACGGAGGTGGTTAATGACCCCATGTGGCGCTAATTACTGCTTTTTAGCGGTTTTGGATATTTTGATCCGACGGTTGAACGCTAGATCAACGGTTGAGATCATTTCCGTTTCCCTAGGCAGGAAGATGTCTGTCCGGCTTCTCCTAGATACATAAGACTTTTGAAGGCATTTCCTTCTCGTTTTTGGACAAGCGTTCGAGCACTCAGATCACTCTCGCACTCTCCCTTTTATAGCGTTCAAGCTTTCGCAGTCGTCCCCTTGGAGATTTCCTGCCAGTTCCTCACCCGTAAGTGCGCACTTCCTTTTCCATTGCCCTTTTCCGGCGTTATTTCTTAAGTAAATTGTTTTCGTGTCACCTAGGATTAGAGGGATGGGTAAGCTTGACAAGATGGTAGATTCCCCGGCCGGTATGGAAGGCTTCAGGGCCAAATACCGTATTCCGCCGGAGGTAGGTATAGAGTATTGTCATCTGGAGGACCTCTTTATCAAGAGAAGGACGGGGCAGGTGGCCATTCCGGTGATAGCCTTTGTGGAAGGAGGAATGACCATCCCTATGGGGAGGATAACTAGGGATTACTTGCGTGGTCATAGGTTGGCCCCTCACCAATGCGTCGCGAATATGTTCCGGATCCTGGGGTGCATAGAGGTCCTGAACAATCAGATGAACCTCGACCTCTCATGGCATGATGGCATGATGTGGTTCATCTATATGAATTGCACAACCTCGGCGACTCATATTACTTAAAGTCCAGGTCCGATGAGGTGAGGTTCATATCCTGCCTTCCCAAGTCCAACAAAGGCTTGAAGGACGACCTTTTGATCGTTTCCGGGCCGTGGCACGACGGTCTTCACTACCTAGTCAAGGCAGGAAAACCAGGTGGGGCACCATAGAGTTAGATCCCTTGGAAAGGATTTTAGTTCTAATCTTTTTTTTTTTTTTTATATTCTGACTTTGCTTGTTTTCCTCCTCGGACTAATACATCCCTCTCTTCGGATCTTGCAGACAAGAAGCATACGACTCCTCGGCTTAGCCTGGTCAACGTCCAGGCACTCAACTTTCTTCTAAGGTCTGAGATTTACGTGAGTTCAGACGGTCAGTTACGATCCGCGCCTCTAATTTTGGACTACGTGCCCCTCACTCGTGCCTTAGTAGAGTCCGGCCAAGCAATTAGGGCAGGTAGTCCGCGATTAGCACTGATAGACGTCTCCGTACCAGGCTTTCTTGCCTCGAGAGATTTACCCCCCGTCCAGTTGCCTGCTCAGCATGCCTTTCCCGCAGTAGTTATCCCAGAGGAAGAAGCCGGTTCCTCGCACTCGTCTTTGGAGGATCAGATGACCAATTTCACTTTGCTGAGGAGGGAGAGGTGTCGGCCAGGATAGTAGAGCTATCAGATTCTGATTCAGATCTGGACCGCGCCTCAGCAGCCCCTGACTTGGGTTTAGTAACTGCACAAGTTGGTACCAGCCAAGAGCCTGAAGAAGAAGAAGGAATGGACTTGAGACAAAGGTCTGGCCTCAAGGGCCTTCTTGCCAATAGGAACAAAGGGCAGTCTTCCAAGGATGCCCAAAAGGAGTAGCCGACCTCCAAGGCTCCTCCTCCTCCTCCTCCCACCTCGGATATGGCGCTGCAGCCTATGCCCAACTTAAGGCGAAAAAGGCTTGTGGGGGAGTTGGAGGAGGGTGAGGTTGGCCAAGAAAAAGCCAAACCTCAGAAGAAGGGCAAAGAGACCAAGGAGCCCAAAGAGAAGAGGACCAAGTCCATTGATAGCCGAGACGAGGCGGCTATTCGGAGGGAACAACGGATATGGTCGCCACGGCTCGAACTGGATGGCACTCCAATTTCTTGGGATGCAACTTTGTGGGAATCCCAACGAAGGGAGGCGTCATTCTTGGCTGAGGCACTGCAGCAGCCTCTTCTTTTGCCTCGCGACATGCAAGGGCTCCGGGATACTCAACAACCAGAGCTCTTCATGTCGCTGAAGAGGGATATGGCAATGGTAAGCGGAAATTTTTATTATCTTGCTCCCCTGTTACGCATCCGTTTATCCACCATTCTCTTTGATTAAGTTTTTATTCTCCTGGTGCAGGTCACCCAGCAAATCTTCGTAGCTGAGGAGTGGGCCAAGAAGGCACGTGAGGACCTTCATAAAGAGGCTCAGTGCCGCCGTATTGCCGAGAGGGCTACTGGCGACCTCAAGAAGGAGAATGATAGCCTGAGCCATGAAGTGAAGGAGGCGAAGAAGGGGTGGGACAGCGCGGAAGCCGGCCTAAAAAATGCCATTAAGCAGGCTGAGGATCTGCGCCTACAGCTCCGCCAGTCCGAGGAAAATCTTAGGGCAGAGAAGCAGGCGGTTTCAGATCTCAAAGCCGAGCTTACAAAGGTTAAGGGGGAGGCCCGCCTGGCAAGGGAGGCGGCCGAGAAGGCAGTGGCAGCCTCTTATGATCGCGGGGTCAAGGACACTGAGGTCAGGCTAGCCGAGGAGGTGGCAACTGTATGCAGGGAATACATCACCCTGTCTTGGGGTGTGGCCTTGGACCGGGCGGCAGTCCCAGCGGATTCCGACCTTAGGAAAACTGAGAATATCTTTTTTCCTGAGGACGTTCGTGAGATTCCTGACGAGGTCACGACTGAAGAGCCTTCCCCCACGAAGGCTTTGGCCTCGGACTCCGTTACGCCTGAAGCTGAAGGTGCACGGCCGGCCGGGAAAGACAAGTTATCCAAGGACAGCCTTTCAATTAGGGAGGTCGTTGCACAGGCTAAGGAAACTGTTCCGGGATCACAGCCAGCAGGCGACCAAGCTGGGCCTGCTCAGGGATCAGATTTGGGAAAGTAGTGTAGGATCTTTTTTGTTAGATCTTTCATACTTTGTTTTGTTTAACGGCTGTAAAAGGATTGATTTTGGGGATTTTAATGAAAGATGTGATTTCCTTTTCCTCTTGTTGTTTTACTTTGTCTTCTGTTTTTTGTCATGGATGGATGTTTATTCTGTCTTTAACTGCTGAAAACCAAGCGTGAATGAATGAATGTATAAAGAATGATAGTCAACAATCGTTGCGAGGTTAATTTCCCCCAAGTTTGTGGTCCGAGGAGTCATGCAGGACTTGGGTTCTGTTTAACTCTTTATGAGAATCGTTGCGAGGTTAATTTCCCCCAAGTCTGTGGTCCGAGGAGCCATGCAGGACTTGGGTTCTGTTTAACTCTTTATGAGAAACGTTGCGAGGTTAATTTCCCCCAAGTCTGTGGTCCGAGGAGCCATGCAGGACTTGGGTTCTGCATGGCTCTTATCCCAAATAGCTGTACAGAAACACGGCATCAAGCGTGGTGTCTTTCATTAATAACAGTACCTTTTCAGGTTATTTACATTCCACGGACGTGGTACTACATGTTCGTCCAAGTCTTCCAAAAAGTACGCCCTAATACCGGCTACGGATGTGATACGGTATGGGCCCTCCCAGTTTGGTCCAAGCTTTCCCCATGCAGGGTTCCTCGCGGTGCCCAGGACTTTCCTCAGCACTAGATCCCCGGGCGTCAAGGGCCTTGACTTCACCTTGGCGTCGTAGCCCTGTTTGAGCTTTTGCTGATAATAAGCTAGGTGAACCCTCGCACTTTCCCTTTTCTCTTCAAGGAGATCCAGGCTTTTCTCCAGAAGGCTGTTGTTAGCAACGGGGTTGAAGGCAGTAGTCCTCTGGGTGGGGAAGTTTATCTTCAGTGGGATGACAGCCTCGGCTCCGTAGGTCATGGAAAAGGGGGTTTTTCCCGTGGACCTGCGAGGCGTGGTGCGGTATGTCCACAAGACGTGGGCTAACTCTTCAACCCACCTCCCTTTCGCGTCGTCCAACCTCTTCTTCAGTCCATTCACTATGGTTTTGTTGATGGCTTCCGCCTGACCGTTACCCTGTGGGTAGGCTGGTGTAGAGTATCGGTTGATAATCCCTAGCCCATTGCAATATTCTCTAAAGGCCTTGCTGTCAAATTGGAGGCCGTTGTCCGAGATCAGGGTGTGCGGGGTCCCGAACCTAGTGACAATGTTTTTCCAGACAAATTTCTTGACGTCGACGTCCCTGATGTTTGCCAGCGCCTCAGCTTCGACCCACTTCGTGAAGTAATCGGTGCCGACGAGAACAAACTTCCTGTTCCCAGCCGCTTTGGGGAACGACCCTAGTATGTTTAGGCCCCATTGTGCGAATGGCCAAGGACTGGACAGCGGGTTAAGTTCTCCGCCCGGCTGATGTATGTTCGGGGCGAACCTTTGGCATTGGTCGCATTTCTTCACATATTCCAGAGCCTCTTTATGCATGCTCGGCCACCAGTAACCCAACGTCAAGGCCCTGTGGGAGAGGGACCTTCCCCCCGTATGGCTTCCACAGATCCCTTTGTGTAACTCTTCTAGTATGAGTTCTGTAGCCTCTGGGTGCACACACAGCAGGTATGGCCCCGAGAATGACCGTCGGTAAAGCTTGGAGTCCTCGGACAGCCAGAATCGAGAAGCTTTCCTCCTGATCTTGTCAGCCTCAACCTTGTCGTTCGGCAAGGTGTCGTGCTTTAAGAACATCACCAGGGGGTCCATCCAGCTAGGTCCTGCCCCGACGTTATGTACCCGAGTTCCGTTAGCCTTCTCTGTTGTTGGGCGGTAGAGATCTTCAACTAAAATAACCCGCGGAAGGGGTTGAGCCGAGGAGGTGGCCAGTGTTGCGAGGGAATCAGCATGGGTGTTCCCACTCCTGGGTATATACGTCACACAGAAGTCATCGAAATGGGTCTGTAGGTGTTTAGGTCGGGCCAGGTAACTTTGCATCCTTTCATCCTTCGCCTCCAATTCCCCATTTACTTGTCCCACAACGAGTCTCGAGTCCGAGAATATGCTTGCGCATTTTCCACCCAATTTCCGGATCATTGACATCCCCTCCAACAGTGCCTCATACTCGGCTTCGTTATTCATGGCAGAGAATCCGAGCCTCAACGACTTCTCTATGGTTATCCCTTCGGGAGAGACTAGAACGAGCCCTACTCCTGAGCCCCTTTGGTTTGCTGCACCATCGATGTGTGCTCTCCACCTATTATGCTCATGTTGAGAGATCGTGTTGACCAGTTTCCCATCAGCAATTGGCGACCCCGACATTTCCGTCCCTTCTAGGGTGGGCTCTACAAATTCAGCCACTAGATCGGTAAGGACCTGGCCTTTTATGGCGGTACGAGGCATGTATCTAATGTCGAAGGCGCCCAAGATTGTTCCCCACTTGGCTATTCTACCTGTGTAGTCGACGCTGCGGAGGACTGATTTCAGTGGAAGTTGAGTCAGCACAACTACTGTATGTGCTTGAAAATAGTGGGGGAGCTTCCGCGTGGCTTGTACGACGGCCAATATAGCTTTTTCGAGGGGGAGATACCGGATCTCTGCCTCCTGCAGCGATTTTCTTACATAGTACACGGGCCGCTGCGTGCTGTTGTCTTCTCGGATTAACACTAAGCTCACCGCATGAGAGGCTACTGCGATGTATGCGAACAACACCTCGTCGGCATCGGGACTGGACATGATCGGTGGTCGGGCGAGGTATTCCTTGAGCTGTTGGAAAGCTAAAGCACACTCTTCAGTCTACTCAAAGCCTGCATCTGTCCGCTAAGCGGGAGATGAAACGGTTTAAAGCAGCTATCATGCCGGTAAGCTTCTGGACCTCTTTGGGATTCCGAGGAGGCTGCAAGCTATGAATGGCTTTTATCTGGTTAGGGTTAACTTCAATTCCTCGGTGGGTCACCATGTAGCCCAAGAACTTTCCTGATCCCACCCCAAATGAACATTTGGATGCGTTCAGTCGTAGCTTGTACTTTCTCAGAATTCGAAACACTTCTCCAAGGTCTCTGATGTGGTCGGCCACCAATTTGCTCTTTACTACCATGTCATCTATATACACTTCAACGGTTTTACCCATCTGCTGTTCAAACATCCTAGTCATCATCCTCTGATAGGTCGACCCGGCGTTCTTCAGGCCAAAGGGGATAACCTTATAATGATAATTGCCAACTGGGGTGATAAAAGCGGTTTTTTCTTGGTCTTCGGCAGCCAGGGATATCTGGTGGTAGCCTTAGAAAGCGTCCAAGAAACTCATTCGGGGGTGTCTGACAGTTGCATCTACCAGTCGGTCAATCCGCGGCATTGGGAAAGGATCCTTTGGGCAGGCCTTATTTAAGTCCGTGAAGTCTACGCAGACCCACCATTTCCCACTCTTCTTCTTTACCACGACTGTGTTTGCTAACCATTCGGGGTAGAATATTTCCTTGATAGCCCCAGCTTTCTTCAACTTTACGACTTCTTCTCCAACAGCGTCTGCATGTTCTTTTGACGGCCGCCGAGGAGGTTGCTTCTTTGGTGTTATAGCCGGGTTAACATTAAGGTGATGGCATATGAGATCTGAGTCAACCCCGGGGGCTTCATAGGGATCCCAGGCGAATATGTCCTCATTCCATCGAAGAAAATCAACTAGCACTGACTTCTCCTGTGCTGGTAATTCCGAGCCGATCTGAAAAAACTTCTCAGGGTCTTAACCGACAAGTACTTTCTCCAGCTCCTCACAGTTCACCTCCATGGCCGGTCCTCCACTACCCGCAGTTTGGACCGGGGTCATTGATTGCTATAAGTCGCTCTCGGCTGAAGTGGAAGGTTCCCTATTTGATTGTCGTGAGATTGCCGACACCATGCATTGCCTAGCCATTCCTTGATTCCCTATTATTTCTTTAACTTGACCTCCTGACGGGTACTTCACTTTCTGGTGCAAGGTTGATGACACAACCTCCAGTGCATGAAGCCACGGCCGGGCCACAATAGCTGTGTAGGGGGAGTATGCATCTACGACAATGAAGTCCACTTCTACCACGTCTGAGTCTGTTTGCACAGGCAACCTAATTATGCCTTTCGGGATGACGAGTTTTCCTTCAAAGCTGACCAGGGGGAAATCGTATGGCGACAGGTCTTCCTGCTTCAGGTTCAGCCCCTTATACAAATCAGGGTACATTACCTCTACGGCGCTGCCTTGATCAACTAACACCCTCTTCACGTCATAACCTCCTATTCTAAACGTGACGACTAGGGCATCGTCGTGGGGTTGGATAGTTCCTTACTTGTCGTCCTCCGTGAACCCGATTAATGGCGTCGCCCTCACTTTGGCTCTCTTTGATTCCCTTCCGTCAGGCTCCGTCGGGAACCTGCCCATTGACATTACTCTGAATGGGCTAGAGCCGGTTCTCCCAAGTGCGGCAAGAATGACATTTATCGTGCCTATGGGTGGCCTCAATGCGCCTTGTCTGGTTTCGGCATTTGACTGTTCAGGGTGGTGCAATAGATGCCTCAGTTTTCCTTCTCGGACAAGCCGATCCAAATAGTTTTTTAGATTCCTGCAATCGTCGGTGGCGTGACCGGGCTCTTGATGGTACGCGCAGTATAGATTCTGATTGCGTTTTGATGGGTCGCCTGCCATCCTGTTCGGCCACTGAAAGAAAGGTTCGCACTTCACCTTCTCCAGGATCTTGTGCAATGGTTCTCGAAACACAGCATGGACTACCTGAGCCCCAGTAGGTCCGGACTGTTCCATATAATCCCTTCTCGGCCTGTTACTGCTGCTAAAGCGGTTCGACCTGAAGTCCCTTCTCTCCTGAGGGACAACCTTCGCTTTACCCTTCCCAACCTGCTGGTCCTCCTCGACCCTTTTGTACTTATCTATTCTGTCCATGAGTTGTTGCACGCTGGTGACTGGCTTCCCAATAAGGGACTTTCTTAAACCATGCTCTGTCGGCAGGCCCCTTTTGAATGTACTAATGGCAACGTCATCGTAGTTTCCTTCTATCTCATTGTACATTTTCCAATATCTGTCCGAGTAGGCCTTCAGCGTTTCTCCTTCCCGCATGGACAAGGATAAGAGGGAGTCGAGGGGCCGAGGGACTCTAGTGCTGGTGATGAAGCGGGAATCAAAAGCCTGCGTCAGCTGTTTAAAGGAATCTATGGAATTCGGTGGGAGGGCATCGAACCATCTCATTGCCAGGGGTCCCAAGCTAGATGGAAACACCTTACACATTAGCGCCTCGTCTCTGGAGTGGACGGCCATCCTCTGGTTGAATTGGCTTACATGCTCCACTGGGTCAGGTCGGCCATTGTATATGGCAAACGTTGGCTGATTGAACCGCCGAGGGAGCACTGCCCTCTCTATTCTATGTGTGAATGGCGACTCGGAGATGCGATCCAGGGCCTTGCTCATGGCATCATTGGCCAGGCCTTGGTAAGACAGGCTTTTATGGCCGCGTTTGCGAGACCGTTCTTCCTCATAGGAAAAAGTCTCGCTCGGAGGGGTTTTTGACCTTCGTCTGTATTCGCCATCCTCACCACTGCTAATGTCCGAGCCGGGTGAAGGACGTTTTCGCTGGGCCCGACGTAGCTTCTTCTTCAAATCATCAATCTCTTGCTGTAGAGCCTTTCGCTCGTTGTGCTTGTGGGGCGCGTGATCTTTCCCTTTTGAGCGGCTTCTACTCGTGTGAGAGGTGTTCACACTGCCCTCTCGTTGATTATCTTGGTCCTTCGCTCGTTCGAGATTTAGAAAGTTGTCTTGTCGTTGAGATTCTACACGTCCGGTTTGGCGCGGACCTGATCCTTCCATCTCTTATTGATTCACTTGTCAAGACACAAGTTCTCTCCACAGACGGCGCCAATTGTAGGGGTCGTTTTTGAAGCCCAGGCCCAGCAAGCAAGTGGTTCTGGCCCAAAAGTCCCCAGACAATGAATTTGTAGAGAGTGGGTTACAGAGCTAGGACTAGACGAAGTGAACGTCAGTTAGATGTACGCCATGCAATACGTTGAACGTGAGAATATTCCGCTTACGTTTGATAAGATATCGGTCCGAGGAGACGTATACGTGCACCTCTTGCTTTGTATACAGACTAAAGAGTTCTGTTCCCTTTTCTCTCTTTTTCCTCTCAATTCTCCGATCCCCTCTTCAAGGGGATCTCCTTTTCTTATATAGCCTCCTTGAATTGATAAGAACCTTACACTTGTTAGCCATCTGGACCTTCACTTGAGTGCCTGTCCCATCGGACATCTTCTTTGTCTTTCTGTGAGTTGCACTGGCCAACGTAATACTGTTCGCCTGTCTTCTCCACATTAATGCGGCTGAAAAAGTAGCTTTTTTGCATTTAATGCGGCAGTTGTGGCTTCTCCTTGATGCCTTATGTTTTCTTCCTTCCTGCTGTGTGAGGCTCACCTTCCTACCCACATTCACCTGAATGGATTCTTCACTGTGTAGGGGACGCATATTGGGCCCATGTTTGCGTGTCCGAGGAGGCATTCCTCCTCGGACGTCTTTTGGATCAAAACCGGGCTCAATAGGGTTGGGCCGAAAGTCGCTCGGGCCCTTATTCCCCGTTGGGTCATGGTTGGGCCTTGTGTGGGTCCACAGGCCCATTTGTTGGTTTTGGGAATTTCATCCCTACAGTTTTCATTTAGACCCATTATTAATATTACTTTTTCATTTACCAATAATCATTCACCACATCAGACATTTGTAAAATAGTTTGTATCTCTAGTATTATTCATGTGGAAAAGTGATAAGTAGTAAGCTAGATATATATACAGCTCTTTAGTTTAAATCTTCATTTAAATCAAATACATAAATGCCATGCCAAGAAAATGAATAAGAATTAATTTTTCCTTAAAGTTAATTAACAAACACTTATCATTTCATAGGAGCTTCCAAAGAATTATCATGATTCACATGCATGCTCCACTGAGAACTTCAAGTTGTTTTCTTAGAAAATGTATTGGGTCTTCTTTGCACTTTTGTGTAGATTCTAGATGAAGCACAAGCAATTCTTTCATACAATCTAATTATACTGGGTTTATGATTAGTCTAGAAAAGTCGTTAGTAGCTGCATCATTTGATAAGGAAGAAAAAAATAAAGATGGTACTAATGCCATTATAATGTTTTTTTGTTCATATAGTGTATGTTTGGCTCCAAGTTAAAAAACTAACTTATTTTACTATTTAAATTATTTTTGCTACTATTCATAGGTTTCACTGCACTTTTTGGTACTATTCATGGCCCCACTGTACTATTTCAGCTAATTTTTACATTTATCTACAGTACTTTTAACAAAAAGTTTTTAGTTTCAGCAAAATAAGCGGATCCCAAACAGATCCATAGTTTGTTTTAAACCTCACTGGTATCATTCTCCCATCTATTACTTCTTCTTCTTCTTCTTCTTGACCAGAGCTATCGAGTAGACCTTCTGGAGTGGAGCTGAGCCATCGAGAAACGCTGGAGCAGAGACATCAAAAACACCTCCTTCTCCCTCTCGATCTCTCTTTCTCTATTTCACCCTCTTTTAGTCTCTCAGATTTGGGTTAGGCTAGGGATTTTTTTGTTCCCGTGGGGTAAATGGGTTATTTTAATTTCATGTTTTTTTTAATTAACATTTTTTAAAATCAAGAAATAAATAATTAAATATTAAATTATAGCCAAAACAACGCCGTTTTGGGTAAGTTAATGACAAAATGCAAACTTAAAAAATTGAAATGAAAAGTGGAGAAACTTAGAAGGTGAGTTTTGAATTTTGGCCTAAAATATTATTGCTTCAAACAAGACCATTCATTTATCATTTCGATGCATAACGCGTGTCCAATTGGACAACCGGATGGTATTTTGGGAAAACAGAGTGGGCACAGGAACCCAAGTGTCGTTCTTGTCATTTCCCGCTCCCTTCTTTCCTATATAAAGGGGAACCCAGACCAATTTTTGGGTTCCCATTTTTTCTACGTCTTAACTCTTTCCTTCACATTTCTCCATTTCTTCAAGAGAGCCTGTTCAATCCTAAAAGGTTTGAGCTTCCTGTGGTGACCTACTCCTATCCTTGGCCATCCTAGTAAGTTTTCCCGATCTTTCTCCCCTTCTCCATTTTGGTTCATCATTTCATTTTCCTTGGGTAGGTGAAAATGAGTAGATTTAAGTCTATGGTAGATACTCCCAAGAGATTAGACGTTTTTAGGGCCACTTATGGCATTCCAGATGACATTGGGGTTAGGTATATCCCAGATGCAGACATTAAGGTCAGTAAGAAGCTTGAAATTGTGGTTATACCCTTAATGGCCTTTGTAGAAGGAGGAGTTAGGATCCTTATGAGCAAGTTGTTAACCAAATTCTTGAGGCATTTCGAATTAAACCCCGACCAGTGCACCCCAAATCAATAGGAGATTGTGGCTTCATGCTCAATGCCCGGGGGTAGAGTAGGTGGGTAGACTTTTAGGTGTATTTACTTATTTTCGCACTTTTATTCTAGTAGCTCCTTTTGCTAATAGGTTCATTTTTCTTTGTGTTGCTTTCAGAGGACTTCACGTTTTGGCCCAACATGCAGCTGATAAACTCTACTGTGGACACAACGGAGGAATCGCCACCTAGTTTTACAATGGCCCAGGAACCATGAATATAGCGCTCTTTTAAGGAAGAAGTTTTTGGTCTTACTACTAGAGATATGGGTTCGAAGTTAAGGTACGATCTTGGGAAGATGTTAGGCACCCAAAACCACCTAATCCTAAGGTTGGCTTCCCCTCATTGTGTCTTATGTCTTAAGCAAGATGCCACTTTCTTGGGTGAGATCACAGCCATAGATTCGTAGGGTAGTTTCAGTAGCTTCATCAATACCATCTTTCCTAGAAGGTGAGTTCTTTAGTTGCTCATAGGTTAAGTAGAAATTGTCAATTGCCGTGTATATCATTCTAAACCAAATAACTCAACAAAACTGCCACAACATAAGAAATACAAAATTTTAGTCTAACATACCGATCAAATTAATATTTTTGTTTTTGAAGTCACAAACTTGAAACTGTGTATAAACATGAATGAAACATTTAGATTGAGAAAATTTGGAGATTACCTTAAGTAATGTATGGGTTCTAAACCTTAAAGGTCTCTAGCTCCTATCACCATTGAACTCACCGGAGGGGGGTGGGTCTGGCTGTTGGGGGGTGGACCAGTGGCAGTGTGGTGATGCAGAGGCCAATAAGGGGATGAGAACGAAATTCTGAGGAGAAAATCAAAATAGAGCAGAATATTATTCATAATCTGGAGTCTGGTCATAACAACCCACAATGGATTTTTTGTGATGGAAGTGGCAGCCCCAGCACTAGAAGCAGCTGGCATAATCTCATTGAATGAAATTACTAATAATCTCATTAATAGCATCCAAAATGTAATTACAACACATGGCCATGTTCTCACTTGATAAGTTTTATTGATACCAACCAATAATTCCCTAGTGAATGTTCAAACCAACAATGCACTGCTCTTGTGTAGACTAGTATTTTTAATTAGTAACTAGTTTATAAGCCCGCTAGTATCCTGTGAAGATAATATAAAAAATATAAAATATAAAAGCATATTTTCTTGTGCAAGGATTATAGTTTTGTTTAGCAGAATCACCATGATTACAGAGTCAATTTAGGAATTTGACAAGATCCTTGGGAATATTATTTATTGAGTTTGGTTTATTCTTGAGAATTTTGTTTACAAAAAACTAAAAGGAAATTAAGAAATACTGAATTAAGAGGAAATTACCTGTGCAAGAACCCATGACCGTGGCAAAAAGCAAAACCCTTTTGCCCCATCAAACAAACAAAGTGTTCTTTTGAGTTTTGACAAATGAATACATAAGAATAGAAGCAACAAAGGGATTGATGAGAAAGAAGAATACCTCCAAAGGCAAACGGAGACAGCACTCTCAACCGGTGGGGACTCTCCGAAAAAATAACAAACTCTATAGTGTAAACATCCAAACCAAGTCAAGAATACTCTAGTGTTTGTTTTTTATAATGATATGAAGAAAAAAAATCGGAATTGATAAAAGGGAAAAAAAGCAGTGATGCCCAGTCCTTTTTTTGTTTTGGTTTTTTATTTTTCATCAAAGCATAGAAACAAATTTGAGAGAGAGAGAGAGAGAGAGAGAGAGAAACTTGTACTGCGAATGGGTAGAGGGAAACCAGTTGAGATTTTGATGAGAAGATTACTCTGAAGCAAACGGAGACAGCACTCTCTGCACTCCTCACCCTTTTTCCCCATCACTCTTCGAATCAAAATAATGCATCCATTGCCGATACCCATCTCTCTCTCTCTAATTTCAAAATCTAAAACAGAATCCACCTTATGTGAGGGATTCTTATTTATGGGAAAAGCAGGGTAGGGGTGTGTGGCCTGCGATTTTTGAGTGTTGCTCAACTCAACGGTAATATGTTTTGAAATTCAAAAGAATTTTGTAGTTGGACTTGGATCACTGCTCAACCGTTTGGGCCTACGCTCCTTTTAATTGGGCCCATTTTTTAAAAAATTTAAAACTGAAATAAACAATAGTATTTTCTAGCCCACTAAAAAAAAAAAAAAAATTTATTAGTATCTATATTTATATCTATACTCTATATAAAAAAAGGACAGTCGAGCTACTTGTATTTGGCAAAACGATAATAGAGAAGTTAAAATGGTAGAGGCTAAACAGAAGGCTTAAATTAATTTGTTGCTCCTAAAGGTATGCGTGAGCTAAAAATAAATAAAATTGGAGCCCCCTTTTGGTCTTTTCATCATCAATCAAGAGGTTTCCTACCTTTATCCAAAAAAAAAAAAATTCCTAGCTCGTTTTGGCTTTATCATATCTCTGTTGATAGACACAAACACAGGAGACGGTGAGAGGGATAGAGATAAGAAAAAATTACTAGAGAGTAGAGAGAGGATGTATAAACATGGCTACACATACAAAAAGAAAAAGAGGGAGAAGGTTTGTGAAGAAATAAAGCTCATATTTATGTTTTAACCTCCATTGACTCAAACACCAGTCCCTCCCTATTTTGGCAACCTCTTCTACTCACTCACTGTTCTCAATTGATTGTTATTTTGTGGTTTCTTCAATATTTGAGGTGAGCTTTCAATTTATTTACTAACACTCTCTCTTAATATTCTATTTTAACTCCCTCTATAATTTTGAGTTTTATAGATTTTTATTTTTATTTTTATTTTTGATGTAGAACAGACAACAGATGCCTTCCTAGAGCAATAGGGGCGCAGGAAATCATAACGCAAGATCAAAGGGGGGTGCCAGTAGAGACCATCAGGGTGACAGTGTCAGAATTCCATGAAATTTGGTAGGTCGAAAGGAAACAGCGTTTTGGTCCAAATTCAAGACAAAGCCATGAATGTCACCAAAATTTAGGCAAATTCCTTCATTAAGACCCCGAAAATAGTATTTTTGCTATTTATAATAATATTTGTTGTTCTTTATTAACTTTAGTTTAAAACTCAGAATAAGGTCCCGTCTGTTTTGGGACGACCCTTAAGGTCAGTAATTTATGATTCTATATTTAACTCACTTTTGCCATTTTTGGTAAATTTTGGTATTTTGTCACCTATTCACATAATTAGTGTGAATTAGAGTTTTAGACGTTGTTCTCAATATTTATCTGTTTTATAGCTATTTGAGGCAAACTAGACTATTATCAATAAACACAGATATTTTGTCAAATTTTCTTCTAGTAGATTCCAGTTTTTATCTCATTTATGAATTCAAAGAAACCCCTCGTGAATTCGAGTTCTACTACCAAAAACTAACAATTTAGTTTATATTCTATCAAGAGAGTATCGTGTGTGCTTTCTTCAGGCTTCCGCGACATCAATTGGTATCAGAGCCTTCACTTACCCTGGTCTAATAGCTAACCGGTGAGACAGTGACCACCATAACAATGATGGCGATGACAATGTCAACAACCCAATCCTTACTACAACTAAGTTCCTTGATTTTCATGATGAAAATCAATAGTTTCGTGATTCAACCTAACAGACTTTAGACTAGATTCAAGAAGCGCTTGCCACCTTGCTTAACCGAAACCCTAATCATGAAGACGAAGAGTGACGTGATAACCGAGCATGTGGCCCTACCTATCGTGGTCCAAACTGGAACAGGCAGCAAGATTACAACGAAGAGAATAGTGAGGACAAGGAGTATGCAGAAAGAGTCCTTAGGAATCATCGTGGTCCTGCGAAGGATAATGGCCGAGATTATCCAAAGTAGAGGGACTATCGAATGAAAGGAGAGTTACCATCCTTTAATGGTAATGTCTCCATTGAAGAGTATCTAGATTGGGTTAGTGAGGTGGAAAAGTTTTTTGATTATATAGGTACTGCACATGACAAACAAGTGTGTTTGTTGGCCTACAAATTGAAGGGATGAGCATCTGCCTAGTAAGATCGTGTTCAATTAAACCATACCCATGAAAGAAAGCTTCCAATACAATCATAGAGGAGAATGAAGAGATTAATGGAAGATCGGTTCTTACCACCAAATTACCAGCAGGAGTTGTTCAGACAGTACCAGGATTGCAAGCAAGGTACATGGATAGTTAATGAGTACATAGAGGAGTTTGATAGGCTGGCGAATTGCAATGATTTGGAGGAAATTGAAGATTAACGGATTTCCAGATTTGTACACGGGTTGTGAGTTTCCATCCGAGATCAGGTATCCTTACAAACCCTATATACTTTAAATGAGGTTGTAACTCTATCCAAAAAAATAGAATATCAACATCAAAGTTCTCCAACTGCAGTTGGGAGTCCTCCAATTCCACTGCCAACAAAGGTAAACAGCCCATGTTTAGACCACGATCACAACCCGTGGTTAGGGAGAATAGTTGTATCAACTAGTCTACAGTGGCAGTAGCAAGTTCTGTAGCCCAGCCGATAGCGAACGCCAACCCCTATGCTAGGCCAACTGGGAATAAGTGCTACAGGTGTAGAGAACCAAGATATCGATTTAGTACTTTCCTTAAACAAACCATAGTGAATCTGGTAGTGGCAGAAGAAGGCGAGGTAAAAGGTGAACAAAAGGGTGAAGAGGTGTATAATGATGCTGATCCATATGCCTATGATCCCAATGAGGTCCAAGAAGATGAGGAAGGCGTGCCATTAGGGAGGTCTTTGGTGATTCAGAGGTTGTTGCTCACACTGAGGGTGGAATACGTTGATCAGTGGAATGAGATCTTCCGAGCACAATATACCATCAGTAAAAGGGTCTGTGATTAGATCATTGACAGTGGCAATGTAGAGAACATCACGTTGAAGAGTTTGGTTACCAAGCTAGGGCTAAAAACAAAAAAGCATCCCTCTTCGTACAAGATAGGTTGGATCAAGAAAGGTACGGAAAATCTTGTTACTCAACAATGTCATGTTACTTTTTCTATGGGTAAATGTTATGTAGATGAAGTAGTTTTTGATATTGTTGAAATGGATGCATGTCATTTAATATTGGGTAGACCCTGGCAGTATGATGTAGATGCTATTCATAAGTGCAAGGATAATGTGTATGTGTTATTTAAGAATGGCAGAAAAATTGTCTTTGGTCCTATTAAGGAAGGCAGTGTACTCAAAGCTTATAAAGTGGAGGGGAAGCCATCACTTCTCATAGTCAGTAATGAGGATGAGTTTGACAAGGAGTGTAAGGAGTTGAAATAGGTATATACTGTAGTAGTGATGAATGGAGAGTCGAAAAAGGTTACTGAGATACCAAAGGCAATTCAACCATTGATCAAGGAGTTTGAAGAGCTTTTTCCATAAGAGCTGCCTATAGGTTTACCACCAATACACGACATCCATCATTGCATTAATTTAGCTCCTGGAGCTAGTCTACCAAATTGGCCACATTATAGGATAAATCCTCATGATGGTAAGATTCTACAGGGGCAAGTGGATGAGCTTTTAAGCAAGGGGTAGATCATGGAGAGTATAAGTTCATGTGCAGTACTAGCATTGTTAACACGAAAGAAGAATGGGTGCTAGTGTATGTGTGTGGCTAGTCGACCCATCAACAAGATTATAGTCAAGTATCAATTTCCTATTCCCCGACTAGATGACATTTTTGATATGTTAAGTGGGTCCAAGTGTTACACCAAGCTGGATCTCAAGAGTGAGTATCACCAAATTCGAATCCGACCTAGAGATGACTGGAAGATAGTTTTCAAGACAGAGGAAGGGTTGTATGAATGGATGGTGATGCCTTTCGGATTGTCTAATGCTCCCAGCACTTTCATGAGGCTTATGAATCAAGTATTGAAACCATTTGTTGGAAATTTTTTGGTAGTTTATTTTGACAATATCCTGATTTATAGTAAGACAGAAGCAGCCTACTATAATCATGTGTGAGAAGTATTGGCGGTGTTGCAGGCCAATGAGTTGTATATCAACTTGAAGAAGTGTAGCTTCTTGACTGATAAGTTGTTGTTCTTAGGGTATGTGGTCAGTGTGGATGAGATTCATGCTGATGAGGACAAGGTTCGTATAGCTAGAGAATGGCCAACTCCAAAGACAGTGAGTGATGTACGAAGCTTCCATGGGCTAGCAACCTTCTATCAAAGGTTTGTTCGAGATTTATGTAGCCTAGTAGCCCCTATCACTGAGTGTTTGAAGAAAGGGAGGTTCTCATGCGAAAAGGAGGTAGAACAAAACTTTGCCTTGATTAAGGAGAAGTTTAGCATAGCCCCGATTTTGGCATCTGTAGTCGAGATAGGCGTTGTTCTTTCACAAGACAACAAACCAGCAGCATTTTTCAGTGAGAAAGTTTGTGAAGCTCAAAGTAAATGGTCAGCCTATAAGCTGGAGTTCTTTCCTGTAGTACGAACTCTTAAGCATTGGGAGCACAACCTGATTTAGAGGGAGCTTGTATTATATACAGATCGCCAGGCATTGAAGCATATTAACAGTCAAGTTATCATTAATAGGATACATGCTCGGTGGGTAGCTTATATACAGCACTTCTATTTCACATTGAAGCACAAGCCTGGCGTTACTAATAAGGTGGCAGGCAAGCATCTTTGTTGACCACCTTACGTATTGAAGTTGTAGGGTTTCATTGCCTCAAGGATTTATATGAGAAAGATGAGGATTTGGTGATATTTGGGGTAAATGTCAACAAACTCATACTACTGTCAATAGTATGCACATCCAGGATGGTTTCCTCTTTCAGGGTAATCAATTATGCATCCCTAAAAGTTCATTGAGGGAGCAGATTATTAAGGAATTGCATGATGGAGGTTTGGGTGGACATATGGGCAGAGATAAGACTATAGCACTGGTGGATGAGAGGTATTATTGGGCACAACTCAAGAAGGATGTTGGCAATCAAATGAGGAAGTGTCCAATCTGCCAAACTGCCAAGGGTCAATCTCAAAATACTAGTTTATACGTGCCTTTGCCAGTTCCACAAGCACCATGGGAGGATTTTTCTATGGACTTTATACTAGGTCTTCCTCGAACAGAGCGAGGTATGGATTCTATTTTTGTTGTGGTTGACAAGTACTTAAAGATGTCCCATTTCATAGCATGCAAGTAGACTTTAGATGCTACTCGAGTGACCACTCTATTCTTTAAAGAAGTTATGCGTTTGCATGGAGTGCCAAAGTCCATCATCTTTGATTGGGATACCAAGTTCATCAGTCACTTCTGGTGGACTTTGTGGAAGCATTTTAACACTTCTTTGAATTACAGCAACACCAGTCATCCTCAAACTGATGGCCAGACAGAAATGGTGAATCACACTTTGGGGAATCTGATCTGGTGTATCTCAAGCGAGAAGCTCAAGCAGTGGGATCTTGCATTGTCCCAGGCAGAGTTTGCTTACAATAGCTTAGTCAACTGAAGCACTAGTAAGTCTCCATTTGCCATCATCTACTGCGTGCCCCCAAAACACGCTTTAGACTTAGTACCTTTACCTGAGCTTCCAAGATTGAGTCAAGCAGCAAAGAATATGGTTGTCCATATTCAAGCCATGCAAGAGAAGGTGAGGCAGAAACTTGAAACTACAAATGTCAAGTACAAGGAAGCTGTTGATAAGAAGATGCGTGAGAAGATTTTCAATGTTGGGGATTTGACGCTAGTCTATCTTAGAAAGGAGAGATTTCCTATTGCTACCTACAACAAATTGAAAGACAAGAAGTATAGGCCATTTCAGATTACTAAGAAGATCAACAACAATGCTTATATGGTTGCTCTTCCTCTAGACATGAGCATTTCTTCTACCTTCAATGTTGCTGACTTGTATGATTATCATCCTTTTGATGAACCAAATAGTGGGAACTCAAGGTCGAGTTCTTTTCAAGTGGGGGAGACTGATGTAGAACAAACATCACATACCTTCCTAGAGCAGCAAAGGCGCAGGAAGTCATAACACAAGATCAAAGAGGGGTGCCAGTAAAGGCCATTGGGGTGGTAGTGACGGAATTGCATGAAATTTGGCAGGTTGAAGGGAAACAATGTTCTGATCTAGAATCATGGTATCATGAATGTCACCAAAATTTTGGCAAATTCCTTCATTAAGGCCTTGAAAATAGTGTTTTTGCTATTTATAGTAATATTTGTTTTTTCCTTAATAACTTTTAGTTTAAAAGTCAGAATAAGGTCATTTGGGACAACATTTAAGGTCAATAGTTTATGATTCTGCATTTAACTCAATTTTGTCATTTTTGGTAAATTTTGGTATTTTATCATCTATTCGCATAATTAGTGCAAATTAGGGTTTTAGACGTTGTTCTCAGTATTTATATGCTTTTTAACCATCAGAAGCAAACTAGACTATTATCAATAAATACAGACGTTTTGTCAAATTTTCTTCTAGTGGATGATTCAAGGAAATCCCTCGTGGATTCGAAGTTTACTACCAGAAACTAACAGATTAGTTTTTGTTCCATCAAGAGAGCATCGCGTCTGCTTTCTTCAAACTTCCGCAACATCAATTTTCTATTTTGTGGATTTTAGTATATGGAATTTATGAATCTTGGAATTTTATATTGAAGATGGAGTAGCAAAATTTGCTTTGTAGAGGAAGAAGTGTAGATTCAAAGCTGCAAGTGGCAGTGATTTAAAAGATAGAGATAGAAGAAATCACTCCTAATGGTTTGTATACCTTGCCTCTACCACTGTTAAAACCATTAAATTCAAAAAACTTCAACGCTAGTAGTGAGGATTCTTTTTAATTTTTGTTATTATCTTGTGTGCAGCTTTATGTACCTATGTGATCTTTTTATATTACTAATGGGTACAAACGCAAAATACTCCCATCACAACAGAGAGAGAGAGAAGCAAGAAGGAAAAGAAGAAGATTTGAGAGAAAGGTTCTGTATTCATTTGTTCAAGATTGAGAGAGAGGTTTAGATGATAAAAGGGGGATTTTCTTTTGATTTCGGTATTTTGGCTCAGCAGAGGGTCAGATAATTTCTCTCTATGAATTTCTAATTTATTTGTAGTTAGATAGTGTTTTCCACGTGCCTTCAACGTGCAACAAAACTAGTAATTATTAAAAAAATCAGTAATGTTTGAAGTGAAATAAAAGTAGATTTTTGTTTCCCATAAAAATATAAATATATAAAAAAGTTGATTTTTGTGATAGGTTTCTGCTTCTAGATTTTGATGATATTTAATGATCACCCTTTTTCCATTGTTACAAAAAAGAGTGACAATGTAGGGAGAGTAAGATACAGTGGGCATAAATACCTTTTTTTTTATTTTTTATTTTTTTATATGTATTTAGATAGAGAGAGAGTTAGCTTAGCCAATTGTGGGCTTAAATACATGTTTATTTATTTATTTATTTATTTATTTTATTTACTTTGATATATTTGCTATTTGAGTAACTTTTTCATTATGTATTGAGTTTAGAGTTTAGATTCTCTACCCATTTATTTTGATATCATTGAGCTAAATTATTATATTTTAATTATTATCAATTTCATTTTCACATGCCTATGTTGAATTGAATATTCTATTATATATAATATGTGATTTTTGTAAGAAATTTAGAGCTAAAATTGATATTATTTGTCATTATATTCCACATGGAATGCATAACTTGTTTGTTGTTACTTTTATAAAATAAAATAAAAAATAAAAAAGTATAGAGCTTCTAAAGTTAGTTGTTTTGTTTCATTCTATTGTTTTTACAAGATCGATTGAGTTTGATAAGTATTCATTCTATGGTTTAACGCCCGTTCGTTTCCTTGCCTATGTTATTCTAAAAAAAAAAAAAAAAAAGTTTCCTTGCCTACGTGTTTAACGGAATAATGATGTATCACCCTTTGTCCATTATGACAAAAAAAGAGTGATAGTGTAGGGAGAGTAGGATATAGTAGGCGTAAATACTTTTTTTTGGATGTATTGAGAGAGAGAGAGAGAGAGAGAGAGAGAGAGAGAGAGAGAGAGAGAGAGAGAGAGAGAGAGAGAGAGAGAGAGAGAGAGAGAGAGAGAGAGAGATTTTTCTTTTTTTTGAGAAACCTAAAGAGAGAGTTAGCTTAGCCTATTACATATATGTTTTTTTTATTTACTTTGATATATATGCTATTTGAGTAGCTTTTACATTATGTATGGAGTTTAGAGTTTAGATTCTGTACCCATTTATTTTGATTTCATTGAGCTAAATTATTGTATTTTAAATGCTAATTTAATTTGTATATCTTTATTTTGGCATTTGTGAACAACAACAAATGGAATGGTTACTTAATGATATTATACACTACAAGACAATTCCAAAACTTTTTTTTACATGGTGAATGAAATGATGAGATTTATTATGTATGAACATATTTGAAATGTTAATGTATTAATACTTGAACAGGTTTTATCCATTTATGTATGAACAAGTTTATGACATAAACAAGTTTGTGGAATATGTGGAACTTATTTCATTCACCCTGTATGAACTGTTGGGATTTGTGGAGCCTAGTTGTGTTTGATTCGGATTATGACCCAACCCAAAATAATATTGTTACAGTTTTTAATGGGAGATTTTCTGAGGCTTAGTCATATGCGCAAGATATAAAACTGTTGTTTTGAATATTAGGGTTTTAACTTTTAAGTTGTTTTTTAGAGAGAAAACTGTACTAGTGCATCTTGTATTTTTTTTTATTGAGAATAATGAAATCCTTGTAACTCCGTGGACATAGGCAAATTATCGAACCATGTAAATATTATCTTGTGTGATTGTTTTCTTTGACGCATATTTTTCTCTATTTTTGCATCTTACAAATTTGATAATTTCGTGTACATTCCCTTCAACTGGTATTTAGAGCCTAGGGATAGGTTTGAGTGGGAGCAATGGCAAAGGAAATAAGGAAAGGTGTTTGGAATAGAAAAATTCGATGGCACAGGCTTTGGATTCTGGAGGATGCAAATCAAAGACTACCTCTATGGGAAGAAGTTGCATCTGCCACTTTTAGGGGCGGAACCTTGCAAGTATGAAAAATGATGAATAGACTCTTCTTGACAGATAGGCACTAGGAGTAATCAAATTAACTTTGTGAAGGCCTATTGCACACAATGTTGTGAAGGAGAAGACCACAGCAGATTTGATGAAGGCTTTGTCTAGTATGTATGAAAAGCCGTCAGCAAACAACAAGGTGCATCTGGTGAATAAACTATTCCATTTGAAGATGGCAGTGAATGCATAAGTAGTACAACATTTGAATGAATTTAACATCATCACAAATCAACTGTCTTCCATAGAAATTTATATTGATGATGAGATCCATGCATCGATGTTAGGATACTCACTAAGGTGCATTTGAGACATTGTGGCTAGTTAGTGCGAGTGCAAGGCAGTGTGTTGTATAGTGCAGGGCAGTGTGATGGACAATGTAGGGCAGTGTGTTGGGCAATGCAAGGCAGAGTGTAGGGGTGTGCTGTTATGACAGAGTGTCAAGGGAGGCTAGTACAGAGACAGTTACCAGTAGCCTTAAAGTGTTGTACAGTAGCTTTAAAGTGTTGTACTGTTGCAGTTTGGTTGTATTGCATTAAAGTGTTGTATTTAGTTAGTTGAGCTTAGTTAGATAAGCTGTGAGGTGTTGTACCTAGTTAGTTAGAATAAGATATAAACTACAATTCAGATTGTAAAGGATTCATTGAAGAAATAACACATTGAATAGCTAATTCCTTGAATTGCTATAGGAGGTAGATTCCCTGGAAGAATCAACCAATGGAGGCCTAGTTCCCTCGAAGAACTACTAAATTGAGAATCAATAGACATTAGGGATTTGGATTCTTATCAACCAATTGTTTTAGCTTCCTTACCAAATAGTTAGGAGGTTATGAGAATGGTAGTAAGCAACTCTACTGGAAAAGAAAAATTGAAGTACAATGATATACGAGATCTAGTTCTAGCTGAGGAAATTCGTAGAAGAGATGCAGGTGAAACCTCAAGATCTAGTTATGTCCTTAACCTTGAGACAAGGGGTAGAGGTAATGACAGAAATTCAAATCGAGGTAGATCAAAATTTAGAAATTCCAATCGGAACAAAAGTAAATCTAGATCAGGCCAATAAGTATAATATTGGAACTGTGGCAAAGCTGGCCACTTTAGAAGGAACTGCAAAAGTGTTAGGAAGAAGAACGAAGATGATTCTGCTAATACTATAACAGAAGAGGTATATGATGCACTGCTTCTTGCAGTAGATAGTCCACTTGATGATTGAGTTTTGGACTTAGGAGCTTTGTTTCATACCACTCCACACCAAGAAATTATACAGAACTATGTTGAAGGTGATTTTGGTAAAGAGTATTTGGCTGATGGAGAAGCCTTGGATGTTGTGGGTATGGGAGACATCCAAATTCTACTGCCCAATGGGTCTGTATGGTTACTTTAGAAGGTTCGACATATTCTTGGCCTAAAGAGGAATCTGATTTCTATAGGACAACTTAATGATGAAGGGCATGCAATGCTATTTGTTGGTGGTATCTAGAAGGTTACAAAGGGAGCCATGGTATTGACTCGTGGAAAGAAAACTAATAATTGTATCAATTTAAATAATTACTTATCATTAATAAATTATATTATTTTGCCAAATTTACCCCCCAAAATATCGGCTATAAATATTAAATTGATCCCAAAGGTTCCTTATCTACTATTGCTATTAAATTGGTTTTTCTTTTTTTTTTTTTCTTTTTTTAAAAAAATAGAAAAGATTT
Organism: Quercus robur; assembly: GCF_932294415.1. Taxonomy (NCBI): domain Eukaryota; kingdom Viridiplantae; phylum Streptophyta; class Magnoliopsida; order Fagales; family Fagaceae; genus Quercus; species Quercus robur. The sequence continues at coordinate 45,491,517 of NC_065538.1, forward strand.
TTCAAAAAAAAATTTCAAAAATTTTTTTAAAATTTTTTTTACAAAAAAAAAAAAAAAAAACACTTTTTGACTAGGGGCATTGGTACCTTAAGTCAATTCATTTTCAAAAAATAAATCTCTGGACTAGAGGCATTAGCCTTCTTGGTAAACTTTTTCTAAAAACTTTTTTGTTCATTCAAAAACACCAAGATTTTTCCAAAGCCTTCCTTTCAAGGACTCCAATTTTTTTCAAAAGCCTTCTTTTTAAGTGAATACAGGAAGATCCATTTGAAAAACCTTTTTCCAAATCATAATGATTAATTGCACTACCAATCAATTTGTTCCAAAGTGGGATTTAACTTCATTCAATCCATGTAAAATATTTAGAATATGAGAAGAAAATGTCCTAAAAGGCAATCAAAGAAATCCATCTATTCATTCAAAATTCTCAAACCATATAAACTCAATCTATATCTCAAAAAAATTGTCACATCATTGGAGCATTTGTACTCCTATTCCAAGAATAATTTATTAATAGAGTTTAAGTCACTGTGCTTACAAGAAAGTATCACTAAGGATAGGAGGCCACCTTTAGTAAGCTACATTATTCCTTGACACCCATTACAATAATTATTCATTGCTAGCCAACTTGGGTCAAAATGGCCAAATACCACACTTTTGCAAAATATTTTGCAATATACCACCTTTTTGAAACTTGAGTTTGTGAAACTCAAGTTTGCCGTGTAACTCAAGTTCCATAAACTCAAGTTTTTTGAAAAAATAGCCTTCAAATTTGCCAAAAAAATTTTGATAGAACTCGAGTTCCCCAAACTTGAGTACCCAAAAAATGGTAGATTCCTACATATATCCGAAACAATAATAGATTGATATATATTTCGGTAAACAGTGCTATTGTGTCATTTTGGCCCAAATGGTGTAGCAATATATTCTTCAACCATTAAATTCCTCAAGTGGCTAGCATTGTGACCCATATATTAATGGATTTCTTGGGTGATACCAATGTGGGTTCGACTATTGATGTGTTTGTTTTCCAGCACACGATTATTGAGACGAAACTGTTTTTGATCAAAATGAAACTTATTCTTGCTATGATTTAGTTCTTTGAGTTCTTTTACTCACTTAAATTTAGCTGTTGTAAGCAGCATTCAAGGTTGATTTAGGAACCATTGCATGTCTGTTTTGGGAATGCATCCGTGTGAGTTTTGATGATAACTTATTTGCATTCAGAGGAATGGTTTTATAATTTTGAAAATTTGTATATTATATCATATATTGTTTGGTTAAATGAGAAGTTGAGAAAGCTACTACTTTTCTCATAAGTTACATAAACAGTGAATGGGAGCACAAGCTTGCTTCAATTCTTAGTAATTATTTGTGATGGAACTGGAAGTGCCCAAAAAACTTAATATCAAAGATTGCTTTCAAATATTTGTGTTTCTTTTTAATGATCAGGAGTTTGATTGCATTTCAATTTGTACTGGCAAGGAGGACTCAAATTCAAGGTGCTCTGGAGTGTCGAAAGTGCTACTGAATTCCCACCTCGAAGAGCAATCATTTACATCCGTTGTGTCTTGAGTTGTATCTAATGTGTCTGCCAGAGTTGTGCCTCTTCTTGGGTTTCTAATATAAAACTCTCTAACTATTTTAACTGCCTCCTTCCAAGCTCTCTCTTCGTCAGGAGTTGCATTTCCTTCAGTAGCATCTTGATGTTGCTCACGACTTTTGGTTAAGAAAATTAGGGATAGAAATAGACAAATGGTTGAAGTGGCAAAAGATATTAGATAGAGAACCCCGAAGATTTGGAGGCCCAAACTTTCAGGTTCGCTGGAAGTTGAGTTGGTTGAGCATTCATGTGAGGGAGTCAACCATTCATCCTCAAGAAACTTTGTCTCTCCTTTCTCTGATAGCTTTAAAATTGCTTTAGAAAAATCCCTTGCAATTGGCGAGCCTTTCGGGAAGACCTGTGTGGGAAGCAAAATAAGTTATCTATTGTATTCTTTAGAAGAAGAAACAGGTTAATTTCTAACAATCCTAAAAACATGGAAAAGTAAAAAAGTTTTTGTTTTAATATCTTATTGTCTCTGTTAGAAACTATAATCATATATGTTGGAACACTCACATAACCACATAAAAAGTTATTAAGTGGTGTAGAATTAAGGAAGCTTATGTATGTGTGTGTATATATATACTAGTGTGTGTCTGTGTATGTGTTTGACAGAAAACTTAGGATCCATTTGGTAATGTTGTTCTAGTAACATTGTTTAAGTATTGTGAAAATACGTGTAAGTGAAAAATTTTTGTGAAAATACATGTTGTGTTGTTTAAATAACGAAAACTGTTGTTCAAACAATGTTACCGAACAGACTCATATAGTACAGTTGTTTTAAGATGGTCAAACAAAGGTGTCATTAAATTAATAAGGTCTGGACTCTGGCATAATGTTTGAGTTACTACTCACAAAGCCTAATCCTCCAAATCTGTTGGTGCGTATGGTAGCAGTGTAACCCTTAGAATACTTATTAAGGAAAACTTTCTCATATGGTAGTTCAAGAAAGGCAGCAGCTATGTTGTTGCTTCTGAATTCCCCTGGATATTGGTCTTCACTGCTGACGTTCACAATATTTTCTGGCTTGAATTTAATCACATTCTCCAAAAACCAAATAATTCCTAACAAATGAGTCACCATCGCAACCAATTTTCAAGTTGTTTGCCTTCAAAAACTCAATGTTTGTAACATTTGGTCGCAATTTTTGAAACAGTGAGCATAGAAGATAGACTAGCAGTATAGCTTGAGGTTAGGATCAACACAATAAACAGCCACACTACAATCACCAAACGTGTGAAGTTGTTATTGATTTTTTCCCCTGCAACAAAAAACAACGTGCTATGAGTGCTTTCTACTCATATATAAAGCATTGTTTCCATTCAGTAGCACTCTAATTATATTTTACTTCTCTTGTGATTAACATGTTAATAATTAAGCAGGAGCTGGCAGAATACTATAATTAAATTCAGCCAGTTTAGGAATGCACTTTCCTTTTTTTAGAAACTTAAGGGTGAAATTTTATTATTGAAATTATCTAGACTAAAGACACACACACACACACACACAAATCCAATTCTCACACTAGGGTGGCACTCCATTATTTGAGCTGCTATAAGGAAACAAATTTTCCAATGTTCTACTGACTAGTACACATAGTTAGACTTCTTAAAGCAATAAAATTAATACTTACTATGTGCAAAGAACAAGGACGAGAAGGTAAACCAAAGTGCAGTGCTAATCTGATTCTTCCATGGGCCACTAAATTCTGGATTGGATTAGCGCTCCAGGAACCAAACAATGAGCATTGTGTATATCATGATAGCAGCAGTCACCAACCACGTCCCTGGTGAAAGGCTTCGTAAACATCAATGGTGATCCTTCAGGTTTTGTTGGAACAATCATGGCCAAACCTGACTCAGCATATGGAAGGGTAAAATCCACATACTGCAACCGGTCGGCTAGTATGGTGATGTCACCAATGACAGCATCATAAGTCTTTTGTTGCATTCGGACCTACATGACGAGGATAAACCTTAATTAGAATTATATAATTTTAACCAAATAAAATAGTTAAAAGCACAAAAAAAACGTATTAGTTACTTTCTACCGTTTTATGAGACTTGTTTGATCTATGGTCTCTCTAAGGTTAATCATCTACTTGCTGAAGTGATCTATTAAGTTTTTCCTTTTATTGGTGTTTTTGTGTTTTTTTTTTTTTTTTTTTTTTTTTTTTTTTGTGCCGGGGGGGGGGGGGGTTGTCGTACATCATCAGATAGATTTCCAAAAAGCACGTGTAGATGGCACATGATAGTTTTAGAATTTAGGGTTGCCTGTTTATGTTAGAAACAATAGATAGAATGTGCACATTGTACTGCTTGCACCAAATATTATATTATTACCTTATTATGAACGAGGACTTTTCAATGAATGAAAGACTGAAAAGTGTTACCTTATCATAGACATGATGAACAAGGTCATCGTAGGTGCCATTATAGGCCTCAAATTCGTAAGGCAAATCATATCCTAATAGTTTTAACGCCTTTTGGAACATTTGAATGCAGAAACCATCATAATAGTTTTTATTGGGTTTGACCTTCATAAACTTATCAAATGTTGTTCTGCCTGGAACTCCAATTTTTAATGGCTTTGCTGCAGTAGGCATTTCCCAACCTTTTGGAGTTTGATTTAAGTTCCCTGGCCAAATTACAGGACCAACCAAAGTATTTGTGGTATCATTAACATTTCCACTTCCATTTCTCTCTTCAATTTTTTCTTTTAAAGGGTTCACAGAGAACCCAAAGCCTGGTGTCCAGAAGTCTATTTCTTTGTATCTCTTCCCAACCACATTTACAATCCTCAAAACAGGAGGTTCTGATAGCTGGCTTTCATCAAAATATATTTTGCCACTCAAACCTGAAAAATTGCTTGATAACATATTGTGTAGCAACATCTCTGGGCTACTAGTGTTACTAGTCATTCTTTCTATTGCTTGTATAACAATTCCAATGCTATCATATGCTCGCAGAGCAAAAAACCCAGGTTCGGAATTATCTTCCTCTGGATATTCAGTTCTGAAAATTTTCTGGAATTGCGCACGAAAATCTTGGTAGTTTGCGCTGCCTTCAATATAGTGGGTTTTGATTCCTAAAGCACCTTCCATAGAGGAAATAACTGAATTGCTAACAGAGCCCAACAATCTTGTAATGGTATCTGGAATTATCCAAACGGATTCTGCTTTTACAAGTCCCGTCTCCTTAGCTTGTTTGAACAAGTGAATCACCATTTCTAGTGATGAATTAAGAACAATAAAAACCCGAGATTGTGTTTTCAGAAGCTTAACCATCTCTTCATGAACAAACCCTTCTGGATCAGACAAAGAAGAAAATGGTGGAAGGACCAAACGGTACTCAATCTCTGAACCAACATTTTGAAGAGACTCAGATAAGAGTGATAACTTCCCAGAATCACCACCATATGCTTCATCTGCATAAATCACTACGACCCTTTGCCAATTGTATGCATGAACAATATCCGCAATGCATTTTATTTGTTCCGAACCATTTGTAGCCATTTGTATCAAGAAAGGCCAGCGAAGTGGCATTAGAGGTGGGGTGATGGCTGATGCTGCAAATGAAATAACCGGAACATGAGCTTGGCCTCCAAGATCGGCTATTAGAGCTGCTTCATGCCATGCATGCATGCCAATAATTACTTTCACATTTTTTTCTCTAATCATCTCTTCTGCTGCAACCAAAATTGAGATATTATATCAAGTATCGACGTAATTATTTAAAAACAATCTTGAAAAGTATGATATGGAAGGAAGTGGGCTCGTGTGTTAAAAGTTTGTCCCATGTTATAGTTAATTATATGGTAGTTATATGGTTCGGTCTAACCGCATATCCACAACAAAGACCTTTGGTTACATTTTTACTATGCTCAACTATTTACAATGAACCCTAAACATGATATTTATAAGAGTTAGGGTTAGCCCTGGTTGAGCCTATAATATATTCGGGCATCCTAGACCTTGACATAGGTTGAACCAAAGGTAAAAATGCTTGATGCCTGAGTTTGGAATATAAACTTGTGAAGGTCCATTAAAGATGTATTGAAAGTGTCAATGAATGATTGGATTGGATGAAGGATAAACTAAGCATAACATGGAATAAATACGTGAGTGAGTTAGTGAATTTCACGTTGAACCCAAAAAGAAGAGATGCGTCAATTTGAGTGATTTAAGAGACTCATATGGGAAAATAGACCTAAAATCAAAATATATGCAAAAAAGGGAATTGGGAATACCTAGTTGGAGCTAGGGATGGCCATGGATCGGGTATACCCATACCCGACCCGAAAATTTTACCCATGAATACCCGATCATCAATACCCGATAATATCCATACCCGAATCTTACTCGAACATATTATCCATAGATATCCATACCCTACCCGAACCCGAAACCCATTTAATTTTTTTTTTTTTTTTTTATTCAAAACATTATAACATAAAAACTAACCAATCTTAAAAAAGAAAAAACTAATCAATAAAAAAAATGTGATAAATGGAAACCAAGAAATTTTCATTTATATATCATAATAGAGTCATACCATATCTAAACTTTCATAACACATTCATATATCAAAACATAAAGATTGCAAATAAGAAAAAAAAGCATAAGAAGTTTATAACTTTGAGTTGACAAATAGCTCCTTCATTGTATCATCATGTTCTGACAACCATATACACTGGCAACCATGGTCCCAAAGAGAAGACTAAGGATTTGAAGATCAATTGCATCATATTCAGTCCTCCCAACTGGTAGAAAAGGAACAGCTGGGAAAACTGCCAATACCCAGAAGATTGCAAAAGTAATTGAGCCTAGAACCACTTTTACAGAAGAAGCCAAAGCCATTTTTGCTGCTCAGCAAGAGAAAATCTTGTTGTTATACTATTCCAAGGGCTCTATGTTAATGAAATTCCCTAGCTGTCCAAAATTATAAATCAACATACAAGAATTTCAGTTAGCATGTCCAACACTCCAACCAAACAGCAGAGACAGTTCTTCAATCCTTCGAAGGAGTTCTAAACATGTTGGAAGCACAAAGACCACACAACCGACACATTTTCAGCTAGTTTATAATTTTGAATAAGAAACTGGACCATCAAATGCTAGAGAGACATAATTGACATTAGTAAGACATAGTTTCCAAAAACCAATGTCTTTAAGCCCCATGATAAAAAATTAATCACCAATTGGGCAGTTGCCAAGTAGAATTTATCACTTCATGGTGAAACATGAAAAAGCAACTATCCTAAATCTTCATGGAAAACAGCAAAATTCATAAGAAAAATTATCTTACAACTCTCCGGAGAATAGGCTCCAATGATGAACAAAGTTTCTGCCGACTATCCACCTTTAGAGCTTCAACAATTACACTGCAAGAAATCGGATCTTTTGAGAAACAATATCTGAAGGCTATCAACATTGCAAGGGAAATACAAAATGAAAGACTTAACACATAACTCCACAATATTGCTGTTGGAAATTCAAAGTTAAAAAGCCAATTCAAACTTTTAGGTACAGAAGCAGGGATGTTTGGCACATACCCAGTTGATAAAATTCAATCAAAAACCAAATTTGACACATACCCAGCTGAATTCAAACTCTAAAATCAAAATCTAACACACACCCAGACAACAAATTCAACAAGACAACACAAGTAAACAACATGCAAAGAACAAAAAACTCACCAGTTGACAAATTCAGTCTAGAAAAGGAAACAAAAGCTAATTATCAACAAAATCCTCCCAAAACGTCAAACCCAGATAACCACAGAAAAGAATTTTCTTTTGAAGCCAAACTAGCAAAAGAGGGAAAACCAATGGGTATGAAAATGTTTCCTCACATTTCTGACCAACCAAACCAAAAGTTAGCACCACCTCAGTCAATCATATGACATCCAAAAAGTAAAATTAGAATTCAAAATTTTCTGAGCAACCAAACAAAGACTATAAGAGAGAGAGATAGATACCGTGGAGGAGGTTTTCAACGCGATTGGCGATTTGGAGGAAGGTAGGGGCGGAAATGACGGCGAGGAGAGGCGGAGACTGGAGAGAGTGACGGTGAGGAGAGGCGGAGACTAGAGAGGCAGAGAGAGAGAGTGACGGTGAGGACTGGAGAGGCAGAGAGAGAGAGAGAGTGTGAGACTGAGTTACGGTGAGAGAGTTTAGGTTTTTTTTTTTTTTTTTTTTTTTTCTTCGGGTAATATCCATACCCTACCCGGTTAAGCTCTACCCATTAAGAACCGGGTATTACCCGAAATATTTGGATCGGGTAGGGTTGGATATCCATTACCCAATGGGTATGACCATCCCTAGTTGGAGCAAGTCAACCCTAATCAACCAGTTATCTACAATGGTTAAGGTCAAAGTCAACGTGGTTAAAGATTTTGGATAGGTTTAATTGGTTGGATTTGGTGTGAATCCGCAACCGAATAAGGATTCGGTTCGAGTTTCATAATAGACTAGGTTATAATTGAGTTAACTCGAAAGAATGTATGTTATTGAGCATTGACATAGAAAATGACATGGCATTGACATTGCAGGTGATGTTTAAATGTGGACATTGTAGATGATGTGGTAATGGTGTGGCAAAGACTATTGATGTGGCATCCACTCTAGCATCGATGCTAATGTGACATGTTAATGACCAAAAATGTGACGTGTTACAATGTGACATCTCAGATGATATCATAGATCGATCTGAGCCGGTATGTGTAGTGTGTGGCAAGTGGGTAGGTGCAAAGGATTAGATCTGAGCTGGTTTGCGTCGTTTTTTAAATTGACTTTAGGTCTTTCAAATGGTGTGCAAGCTAAACTGTGATGTTGCCATATTTATGGAGTTGAAGTGTACTGGCTTTGGTGCAATTATCCGTAATAAAAGGGGTGAGCTAATGACTGCCATGTCTGTCGAAGGTCCAACAGTGATCGATAGTGAAGAGGCGGAGATCTTAGCTTGCAGGAAAGTTATGGAATTTGTTGTTGATGCTGGGTTCTATGAGCTAGTTGTTGAGGGAGATAATGTCAATGTTATGAGGGCAATTTCTTTCTCAACTCCTAATTTTTCTTTGCTTGGAAATGTGATCGAAGATGTACAGTGCCTTGTCCCTGGGCTACACTGGGTTTCTGTCAAATGTGTTAGGAGAAGTGGAAATAAAGTGGCACACGCCCTTGCTCGCCATGCATTAGGAATATCATAGATGAAATGTACTGGATGGAGGACACACCCCCATGCCAGCTGTGGAAGCATTGTACCAAGATTCTATTACTTTGCTTAATTGAAAGAATGAATGTCTAAGTTTCAAAAAAGAAAAAGAAAAAGAAAGATGTCCTATATCATAACTGGATGAAGTTATTTTTTGATACAAAAATAATTGATTTTTAAATATTAAAAGGAAACTTCAAACCTACTATCAGCAATTGATGACTTAATTTGTTTTATCATATAGGGGTGAAATTGAGGACAGAGCTATATCGAGACTATATGGGGGTGCCATACTATCTAATAATTTATGTTTTTTTTTTTTTTTTTTTTTTATTATCAAAATTAATATTTTTTTAAAGTTTTTTGCGTCCCAAATAAAAGAATTGCCCGCTAAAAAAAATTATAATGAATTTAAAATAAAATAAAAATAAATAAATAAATAAATAAAACTGTACAAGATTAGAAATAAATTATACAACGTCTATAAAATTCCAACTCAAATTCGTTAGTGTTATGAAAATACTTCATAAAACTCCAATACATATTGTTATATATGTTAGGGTCATATTTTTGTATATTGGCTTAATCTGACTCAAAATGCACTTTGTAAATGAAGTTATTCTTTCAAAATATAAAGTCAAACATTTAAGAGGTTCAAAATCTAATAAAGTAAAACTATTGCATAACACATGAATAAAACAAAATTATAACACGTATATTGGATGAATGTAATTTAAATTTAATTTTTATTATATAATAAAAATTATAGATCATTAATTACTCAATAAAATATAACCTTTCAATTTTATATGAACGATAGTTTTTAAACAAGATGTTAAAAACCAGAAGAAAAAAATAATAATTCAGTTTTTTTTTTTTTTTGGTTATCTCCAACAAAATATAAATTTTTTGCTCACCTAAATAGCGAACATATATAACTGCATATAAGTGTGTGTCTATGTATATATATTGAGTTTAGTTTCATACAAATTCATTTAGACCTAGAGGGGGCTTCCCAAAACCATATTTCTGGCTCGATTCTAGGATGAAATGCTTTTAACTCAACAACAAACTATTTCGGCTGGAGCAATCATCACCTTAAAGAAAGTACTTAATATTTTCAAGACGTCTCAAAGTCAGCATTAATCTTCAGTTCATAATATATATATAATTAATTAATGTTAACAAAATGTGCAAGTGATAGTGACCACTTACCAGCAGAAGAGACTCTGAGGGACTCCTGCATATAGAGAGAAAGTTTGTGAGTCATTGAACTGGTGTTGTACTTTTGAGCGGCAAGTTCCATTGCTATTTTCTCTTCTTTTCCAATACGGGTATTCACATCAATGATCAAACCTACTCAGGTAACATCAATGTTGTTGGCTTCAGCTCCATGAGAAACAATAAGAAGAAAAAAGATTAGTACTGGAAACAGAAACCAAGATTTTGGTGTCATGAGTTGGAAAGGCATTTGGGAATCTTGTGTCTTCGTGTGGGATACAATGACTGGAGCGACAGTACTGGTTGGTTGGATATACAATATATGGGTTGATTAACGAGTGTTTTCAAGGCATTTGTTGAAGAACCATTTTAAGAACAATGTAATATTGTGGGAGATTCTAATATCTTAAATGTACAAGTAAAAAAAATGCGTTATTTCTCTAAGTGTGGAATCTTGTGTGTCTTTGACTTCATCTTCTATAAGAGAGATTGGACATCTTCCTGGAATTGAGATTTGGAAGGACATGCACTGATTATTCCAGGAAAGAGAGATATCTTTGAAAGTAAATATGTGGTGAGAATGAAGAATGGGGAAATGTACTGTTTCCTGCAATTCTATTGATATCTTAGTGGTCAAGAAAAAGAGTATTGAATTCACAAAAAATTTGACTATATTTTTGACACTTGCTAATGTAGCAAACTTGTTCTAATTCTTATTTGAGTCCACAAATAACAACTCTTTTACCTATCTCCAACAATTTATCACATTTATAAGCATCAAATTTGTTGTGTCTATAAACTTTCTCCCAAAAAAAAAAAAAGAGTTACTCTTGCTAAAAATTAAAGAGAGATGATGAATACTTCAAACTCTTTAGATAGTGTGTTGGACTCAAAAGAAGTGGGAAATTGGATTGTAGTTTATCAAGCAATGCACAAGCTTTTACTTGAGCATATGACTTTAAATGAACCAAGCTATTAATAAGCAGCTTGGACTTGGCTCAATAAAAAAGTCATTCATGTTAATTTAAATTTTTATAAACACGATAAGGATTGAGCCTTAATTTTAGGCTTGTTTAATAAACAAGCTAAACCCAAGATAAAAAGTTTTTTCATGCATAGACTCGTAGACAATAAATTTTGATAAATAAAATAAAAAACAAAACGAGTGGTAATAACTTGATATTAACTTGGAAATAAACTCATATTTTACTAAGCCTTTAATTGATTGGGAATTGAGACCACTCATCCAAACCGAATGGGTTTGATAGCATGCTTAACATGGGATAAATAATGTACTTGTATTAGATTTCAAGTTCAAGAATATGATATTGAGTTTGAGTTTGAGCTTGAGCATGGTTTGAATAATGAATCAAGCCAGCCAAGCTGGGCTCAAAATTTTAGACCTTTAGACAAGCTTAAAGCCTTAAACTCAAACATTGTTTGCAAGGCTTGGTTTAAGCTCTTGCCAAGCTTGAACGTTTTGCATTTGTTGTCGAGTCAAACTTGAATATTCAATACTTAACAAAACTCGATTTATTTACTGCCTTACCTAAGTGCAACACTATGCATGTTGATGTGTAAGTGAACAAACAAGACCAAATATTCTTTGTTGCTAACTTTGGAGGTTTTATCTCATAGATTTTATTAATGGATATCCTTGTGTATTCTTTGAGGCCTTAAAACAGTACCACTCATATTAGAAAATAGTATAAATAAATTGGATTTCATGCTTAAAATGACTTGAATCTCTATAAATATAGTGGCTCGACTATATTATAAAATTTTACCTTAACATGCAGTTGCATTGAATATGATCCTTATATCATCTTATCCTTATAATTTATATATGATAAGATTACATAAACATGGATTTTTTTTTTTTTTTTTTTTTTTATCAATTTTTTACCCCATTAATCAAAGCAATATAATTAAAATTTTCATTCGGTGCTCTAAAACATGTTTTTTATTTATTTTGCATAATATTCGAGGAATCTAACGGTAAATTATTTGCATAATATTTATTAAAAAATATAGTTTTCAATCATTTTTATATTAAATGCGTGACACAAATCTAAAACCTAGATTATTTCCCCCAAAAAAAAAACCTAAAATTAAATTATTTACAAAAAAGTTGAAACAAAAAAGCCAAAAACTTTTAGCCAAAATTTTTTTGTAAACAGATCTCGGCAAATACTATAATATCGTTGAGATTTTTGCATTTTGCTATATATAATAATATCTAAATATAGATATTCATTGTAGCAACACTATACTTAAACACTATTATATTATTTCATATTTAATTTTTTTTAATTTCACAAAAATTTAACAACATCTATGTCTTAAACACTATTATTTGGTAATACAAAATTTGTTTTTTTTTTTTTTTTTTTTTTTTGGGAATTTTCGGATGTAAATGCTATTAGCAGACAGCAAACGTGCATTTTCTTGTACCATTAGACTTTAGCCTGTTAGGCAAGGCGTACGCGTATGACAGAGGTACAAAGTTGCATTAAATTGAAATGATATGTTGATAAATTTCATACCATATATATGGAAAACAAATTTGACTATCCATTCTTTTGAAACGACAGCACAATGAACTTTTGCAAGGCTACGAATGATTTTGATATACGAGGATTACGTGGTCGAACTATCACCCTTCTATGAAAAGATGTCACACTCACGGGCGATTTGGCATATTTACGCTACTATGTGGTGCTCTTAAAGCTGTGTTTAAATATGGCAAAACAGGTCAAAATTGTTTGACCTGACTCGAATCGATTTAAAAAATACTTGATTTAAATCTAATTTTTTTTTATCTGAAATAAAAATGAGTTGACCCATGACCTGACCTATGTTTTTTTGGGTCAACCCGACCCGATCCGCAATCTGACCCGAACCCAAACCCTTTTTAAAACTTTTTTTGGGTAAAAAAAAATAAAAAAAAAAAAGACAATATTAGTTTAATTGTTTGTTGTGAGTTTTAATGAAACAATTGAGACATTTACATAATTGTATACAAATTAATTAAAAGATGAATGATTGAGCATTCTGTAACGAGTAAAGATTTTTAGATATCAAATAGTAAAATACAAGCCAAGATAATCTGGTTACAGTATAGTTAAAAACATAAATTCAAAATTGTAGACATATGTGAGAAACATTCACAAGTGTGAAATAGTGAAACCAAAGTATCAAATTAACATAAATTATAAATGCTTAGATCTATATTTTTAACAATTTATGTCCAAAATAAATAGCTTTTCAAAATGAATTATGATATTTCCTAGAGTTTGTGTTACTTAACAATGATATAATATTCATAAAAGAGACCATGTATAAATAAGTAAACAATCAAACTTTAATATATATCTCAAATTGAAATAGAATGCAAACCACAATTGACAATAGATTATAAAATTAATTTTCAAGATTGCAAATTTCTTATATATTTTTATTCTTTGTCAAATGAATTATGCAATAAGTCATTCGTAATTTTGTTTTATATTTTGGGATGTTGATATTGTGTAGAAATAAAACTTGTGTATTTGTTTTAATTCTCTTTGTCTTATTTTGTTTTAGATAGCAATGTTAGAATTTGTATAATTTTAAAATTATTGAATAAGTATTAATAAGTGTGATTCATTCTTGATATAAGTGGTGAATTCAAAGTAATGCATTTTACATCAAGTAATTTGTTGCATGACTTTCTAAATGGCAAATACATGTTTTTTTTTTTTTTTAAATTCATGTGAAAAATACTGGTCAACCCAACCCAACCCAACCCGCAACCCGTTTGACCCGCAACCCGATTAACCCGACCCGATCCGACCCGACCCACCCATTTTGCCATGTCTAGCTATGTTTGTTTTGGGTGTAAATGGATTTGGGAAAATATTTTACACCCTATGTGTGTTTGGTTGCACATGTAAAATACAGTCAAACTAAAAATCTTTTCATTTGACCGTAATATAAGACCCCTTGACCTGTAAAATATTTTACACATTAGTTTTAGACTATGTTTGTTTCGGATGTAAATGAATTTGGGAAAATATTTTACACCTTATGCGTGTTTGGTTGCACATGTAAAATACGGTCAAACTGAAAATCTTTTCATTTGACTGTAAAATAAGGCCACTTGACTTGTAAAATATTTTACACATTAGTTTTACCTTTAATTTGCCTCCTTCAAACCCACCCTCCCATCTATGGTCCTTTACCTCTCTCTTTCTCTTAATCTATCTCTCCCTCTCCCTCTCTCATGATCGATGCTTATTTTTTAGAAAGATTGAATTTTTTTTTGTTATGTTTTTTGTTGATTTGGTTTATATATTTGGATTTCCTATTATAATATTTGTTTGGAAATTGAGAAAATGTGAGAGAATGTGTTTTCTAGAGGATTTTCAAGAATACAACCAAACACCTTAAAATATTTTTCAAAGCATTTTTTGTGATGCGACCAAACATTTGAAAATATTTTCATTTCTAAAAAATATTTTCACTTGAAAATATTTGACACTCTGAAATCATTTTATATTGAGCCAAACATAGCCTAAGTCTTACATGTTTGACAAACATTACTATAAGCTTGGAATTGAGCCTTGCCCTACAATAATATAGGTTAGCTAGACTACTTTTATATGTGGCTTTCAACAGAGTTTTATAGGGGGCTTTAAACCTTATTGAAAACACAATAAAATACTAACTAGTTGAGTACAAGGCTCTTGGAGGATTTGGACAAAGTTATGTGTGTTTTTTTCCTTGCACACATTTTGTGTGCACTTTCCATTTAGGGGAGGTATCCTATCTATGGAGGGAATCCACAAGACCCTTGTCTCATGGTCTGTGGTATTTATATGTAAGTCTCACATGTTATACCAAGAGCTTTAGGTCTCGTTTGAGAGGAGGGAATGGAATGGAATGGAAAGGAATGAAAAAAAAAATTTAGAATATTCTTCCCTTCCCTTGTTTGGGAGTTTTAATGGAGGGAATAAAAAGCCCATTCCCTTGTTTAGGAGTTTAAGTAGGAGGGAATGGAATGAGTAGGAGGGAACACTCATTCCTCTCTATTCCCTTAAAACTTAAAATTTTCATTCCCCCCGAAATTGGGAGGAATGGGAGGGAATGAAATTAAATTTAATAATTTTTTTACTAAAATTCTCAAAATACCCCTGTATATTCAACTCTTTATTTTAAAATAAGGGTCTAATAGTAATATTGTCATAAAATGATTTCATTTAATTCCCTCCATGTTGCTCCCAAACAAAGTTACTTAATTTCATTCTATTCCATCCTTTTTCATCCCTTTCTCTTACTTAAATACATTTCATTCCATTCCTTTCCATTCCCTTATGATCATTCCATTCATTTCTCTTATGAACTCCCGAATGGAGCCTTATAGTTCAAGTGACACCTTTTGGTGTTTCCAACGAAAATGTTTAAGGTTCAAATCTCCCATCCCCCATTCGATATAATTTTAAGGCTCAAGACAATAAATTTAAATGGGGAATTTTATATTTAAATATTAATTAATGAATAAATTTTGGCTACAAACTTGGTTGTATAGCCAATGACCACAACTTTCATTAAAAATATTAACATGATCATATATTTTGAAAATCTAACTATTAGATAGCATGTTCTTTATGTTTTTAACAGGTATCTCAAATTTCATGTCATACAAATTTTAAGTACTTACGAGTGTACGAACCGTACCGAAGTATAGTTTGACAAGAATGAGGTCGAAACCACATGGACTTGTATAAACGTAGGAAAATTAATTAAACCTTAGCCATATTAATCCTAATCTAGTTTAATAAAAATTTGGTTATTTTGAAATTAAATAAACTAAATAAGAAATTGATCTAGGCAAAGATATAAAATAAAACAGTAAAGAGTTTAAACAATCTAGAGAGAGGAATTAAGGTTTTGGAATCCGCCTTATTAATTCATTTCAGCATATATTCATGATCATTAGTTTTTTCTCAACCACTACTTGATAATCTAGAAATCAATCTTCCTATCATAGAAAATATTATCAATAAAACTTATGTTTAAAAATCTAAAGCATGCTTTTGTTCGCTTCTGAGGTATAAAATCAAATCATCAATTGTATCCATTGACAAACAAATCACAAGAAATATCCAGTTCTAAAAATCAAGAAATAATAAACCAAGCATTCAATTAATTAATATAAATCTAGATCATGAGAAAAACATGATTGAATTCATTTTTAGAATCATATCTTAGTTAATTGATATGAAGCAAAAACAATTTATATCATTAAAGATTAAGTATTGTGGGAAATTTTAAATGACATAAATAATATTAATAATCCTTAACAAGGTTTTATCCTCAACCTTAATTATAAACTAGTCGCAGACCCGCACGATGCACGGGAAAATATGATATGATTATTTTTTATTGGATAATTATTGAATTAATATATTAGATTATATATTATTAAAAATTCAATATGTGTTATTTGAAATTATGTTTTAAATTAGAAATTTTTTGTAGTGTAACAAAATATTTTTTGTAGTCAGGTATTTTTTTATAGTGAGATATGTATAAAAACACAATGCAATAATTTTATTTATAAAAAAAATTGATAGTGTGAGAACTATTAGACCAAGTTGTATCTATGTAGACATTGTTTATTACTATACAGATGTATGCAATTTAACTCCTATAGATATATTTTTCTCAAAAACATAGATCCACGTCTCTTTCCTCCTCACAATTGAAACTAAGTGAAAAAGTAAATAAATATAACTATGCAATAGATCATTATCATTAAATCATATATTATAAAGTGAAAATATAAAATAAAATAAAATGCAAAAAGAAAAAGTTCCTTAAGTATCCATACATAAAAACATTAATAGCATAATGATGCTATATGAAAGTTTAAATAGTGTGTAAAACACCCTTGAACATTTAGACCCCCAGTTACAAAATAATCAATTCAAATTTTATGTCAAACAACTAGTGTGCGGAAAATGAACAAAAGCTATAAAACAGAATTGGTAAACAATCTAAGCCAAATTAAAATCATAACTCACAGCAGATAATAAAAGGCAAAGATAAAAGGGAAGAAAGATGCAAACACAAGGACAATACACGATGTGTTATCGAAGAGGAAACCGAAGCTTTCGACGTAAAACCTCTCCGCCGCCCTCCAAGCGGTAAGTAATCCACTAGAAAATGTAGTTGGGATACATGGACAATAATAGACCCTCCAATCCTAATCTACCCAGTGTACCTAAGCCTTCCAAACTTCTTGCTCCAACGAGGTTGCGCCAAACCTATTTCTTTTCTAGCTTCCCGGATTCCGCTACTTGACCACAGCATCAACCAATATAGATTTGTTCCTTCCTAACTCCTTCCTAGAACACCAAACAGCCCTCTCACAGTAATGGATATGGTGAGAAAATGTTTTGGTAAAAAACCTCTCAAGGGTTTAACAATGGAGAGGAAGAGAGTTGAGGAATTTGAAGAGACTCTTGTGTAAAGATTGTAAATGAATCAATCTTGTTTTACTCTAGGGTTTCTCTCTCAAAATTCTTTGTGGAAGCTCTCTATCTTTTGTGGGTATAAGAGGTATTTATACTATGGTGAGAATGGAATGTGAATAATCAGGTTTTACAAAACAGGAGTGGCTCGCGGCTTGGCCTCGCGGCCTCGCGACTTGATTGAGTCGCGAGATCCAGCCACGCGATAACAGAACGACCAGTTGTCCTATTTTGTCATGTAGTGCTCTAACTAGCATGACGCTTCAACTTCTGGCATGCTTGGCACGTGTGCTGCTTTTGGCGGCTTGAAGCCGTGAGTCACCTGCGAGATCAAGTCGCGACTCTCTGTTTTCTTGCACACTCTTGAGCATTTCAACACTCTATCTCACTCACTACCCTTACAACAATCCCACCCAAATACAGGGTTACTAAATGCTGAAATACAAGCAAATTTGGCACAGAATAAAGCCAACAAGATGGTTGATTAAATTCAACCTTACACTATAAAATAAATTATATTTTATCTTAATCTCTTTTTGGCATTTTTACTAAAGATTATCAACTAAGCAAAGTAAAAGCTTACCAAGAAAATTCAGATTAACTGAAAGTTTGATGGTGGAGATGCTAATTATTTGTAATAAAATGACCAAAATAATAAGAACAAATAGATTTGAGAAAAACATATACAAAATTACTATCCTAAATATTTTTTTTTTACTTTTTTGATACTCTACAAATAAAAAAACTTTATTTACTTTTTGTCATAGTATAGACTATAAAGCGATTACAAAATAACAAAAAAGTCAAGGAACTTATAGCAAAAGGCTTTCTATACGAAATTCCAGTAGAAAGGAGACTAATAGGCCCTCCACTTTCTTCAAGACATAGGAGATTATGAAAGACCATACATTCTTTGCTTACCTTTTTCTCTTTCTCAAATTCACATTACCAAAGAAGTATATGAAGCTAAAAATATTGTGAATACATCTCTATTCAGTGGAAGTCCATTGGTAGGCACATTCAAATTCGTAGCCATGTATATTTTGTTTTGATATAAACTCAATTTTTTTTTTTTAAACTACATATTAACCCAAACCAAAATTCAACCAAAGCTATTAGAGTGATTTGTCATAGGAAATTTTAAAAATACAACACAAAAAAATTAAATTAAAAAAAAAACCATCAACCTAAATTAGAGTTATAAGAAAGAACAAAAATCGAGAGAGAGAGAGAGAGAGAGAGAGTACTCATAGTTTTTGTATGGAAAAAAATGGATTGAATCGAATAAATGATATCAAATTTATACAAAATAAAATGGAGAGAAGAAGAGTTTAAATATAAGAAAGATAATGGTAAAGTAAATAGTAGGGAGATAAAGAGGCAAAAAGGGAGGGGAAAGGTTGAAGGAAGAGAAGAAGAGGTTTTTTTTTTTTAGAATAGGAATATGAAAAGTTTAAATATTTGATTACTTGAAATTAGAGAGAAGAAATTGAAAAGTTGAAATCAGTTTGGATAGCTGAATATAGTTAAACATTTGCATTTAATGAATAGTAACGTTTGTAATGAATAGTAAACATGTACATATATCCACTAAATGATAATGAATTATTCAATTTTAACAATTACTTGAAATTAGAAAGAAGAAAATGAAAAGTTGAATAGTCAAATATTTGCATTTAAAACAAATAAATAGTAAAATGTTGAATAGTAATGGAGTGCATTAACATGTTAATTTTTCCATTAAAATAAAAAAAATCATAAAAATAAATTAAAAATAAATAAAAAAGTATGACGTAGCTGATGAGATGGCTCAACAGGAGTATAGCAACATTAAATTTTACGTCTCAGCTTTTAGATATATATATAAACATAGATTTAGCTACTCATAGTAATTGAAAGAAAACACAAAAATAAAATACTAAACATTAAACTAAACAAATAAAATAGAGAAATAAATAATCACAATGCTGCCATAGAAAAAAGCTATAAAAAAGTCACATGTAGCTGCCTCTACACGCTACACGTTCAGCCCTAACTTCTAAGGGCCATTTGGTAATGTTATTCTAATAATGTTGTTTGTATTTTTTGAAAATACGTGCGAATAAAAAAGTGTGTGAAAATACGTGTAATATTATTTAAAAACTGAAAACATGTGTTTAAACAAATGTATCAAACAACTCCCTATTTTCTCTCCCTCTCTTTCACAAACTAACCTAGAGGTTTATATAAGAAAAATAGCCGCACGCTATTCTGTAATCCTAATACAAGTAGAACAAGGGTTTCAAATTTCCAAGGCACGCACTAAAACTTCAAGTTGTGCTCAGCCAACACCGAAGAGGCCCAAATACAAGCTCCTTGTTTGTATCTCAATGAAGTAATTGCAAGGCCCACAACGATTGTTTTCGTAAGAGTTTAAGACCACAAGCGGACAAGCCACCTATACATCTAGTATGAATCCCATGAAATTTCTTTTAATTCTTTTTTCGTTCTTGTCTTTTCTTTTACGTTCATCAAGTTAGATTGAATAGTAGGTCTCACTTCTTATTCCTTACTTTTTGGCCTTCTCTTGAATTCACGCCTGGCTGGATGTTTACTTGGGCTGAATCTTTACTTCATGCTTCGCATCTAGGTATAAAGTTAGCTTGACAATTGGTCTAGCCCCACTTTGTATGTAAAGACTTTATTTACTATAAAACAAAGACAACTTATAATCAGCCACAAAATAACATAAAAGTGCAACTAAAAATGCATATATGAGAGTACTTTATTGTATATATTTCATGTATATCATTATTCGATCTATAAACTTATTTTTTATTCATAATTTTAGACTATAAAAACTTCAAAATTTAAATATTGGATTGAAGACATATCTATTGATTTTTAATCTTTTGAAAGTTTTTCTAGCATAGAATATATAAGATGAAAATGTAATCCAATGATGGATTTCTCAAAATTCATATCTAATAAAAAAATATTGAGTGAAGTTATAGCTATTGGCTACAATGAATTAATATTGTTGGGTTATAAATTGACTCCGTTAATTAATTCAATTACCCAAGTTGATTAATTAGGTCAAATTACATACAAATTGTGGAGACACCAACAAATCACTAAATAAACTAAGTAAAGTGGAAATTAAATAGACACGATGATTTGTTGATGATTAGGGAGAACCTCTCACAAGGCAAAATCCTCACCAGATGATTTTCAAGTCACCACTATCAAGAATCCACAAATCAAGAACAAGCGGTTACAAGTATAAGGAATCTTACCACTATGCTAGACTATTGCAAAATACCAACATAGAGTTGAATTTTTACTCCAATCCCCAATTAGAATTGCTCTTATAGAGACTTCTTCCTGTCTGCACGGATTCTAGTACGTGTTTGACTTCCCAGCAATTGATTGATTGTTATTGGATGCAAAGTTTTTCACTTCAAAGTACATTGAAGATCTAGAAGCACTTGGTTACAAAACCCTAAGGCGCACAAGAACGTAGTAGCTTCTCACAGAGTATATGAGTTCTCTAACTGAGTCTCTGTGTCTTTGATGAATTTGAAATAAAGCTTTTATATGGTCTAGAGGTTTAGCAAACAAAACCCTAGCAATCCAAGTCATCATAGGTTGAAATTCTGATCTGAGAATTCTGAAATTGTAGAGCTCGATAGATCGAGAGGTGTCGAGAATTCTTCATTAAGTCTCGATAGATGCTAGTGTCGAGCTTGTGTCAAGACTAGTGTCGAGGTTCACTGTTTCAACTTTTCTTCAGTTGTTTCTTGGTTTAATCTTCATGTCTCTAATGATACCACTTGTTATGTTTAAGCAACACACTTCCTGATACATACTCATCTTTACAAGTAAAGTTCATTTTGTCAAAGAATAAGCCAATACATAGATCGACCCTAAAAAATATTAACTAAATTAAGATTAATTTTGAGAGTAATACCTAGCTAACACCCTAGGAATTAATTTAGACCCCTAACTATCAAATTTTACAGCTTAATCACTTTTATCCTAAACTACCATTAGACTTAAATGTAAGTGATTGACCAATTTCACATTCCATAAAAATAGCTAAAAAGAAAATTATGAAATGCAAAGCACACAACAACACAAATATGTTACCAAAGAGGAAAACTCAAGCACTCAGTAGGAAAAACCTCTCTGTAGCATGACACCAAAGCTTCCACGAGTGAATAGTTGTAGTACATATTTACAATAAACCTTCCATGCAGCTCCAAGCTCTTGCTCACAACCAATTCAACTTCGTCGAGTCCTTTCTTCAATTAGTATCCCAAAAATGAGCGGCCAACTGCAAGCCACCAAGTCCCCTTGGATTTGTGGTAATTGTCTTCAATGATTCTCAACTCCAAACAACAATCAAAACTCAACAATGGTGAAGAAGATGATGGATAAAATCTCCTCTCATGATGTGGCAATGGTGAGAGAGAAAGAGAAGAGAAAATAGTATAGGTTTTGCTCTCTCAAATCATATGATTCTCTCTCTCTCTCTCTCTCAAATGGAAAATCTTGAGGTTGCTTTCTTTGGTTTTGTAGGGTTTTATGTGCGTGAGACTGGAGGAATCTTAATAGGAATTAAGTTGGCCTAATAGATAAGAACAATTGTTATTCTAACGTCGACCAACTCACAGGAGCAATACTTCTCTTGAGTTGATCCTCACAAAGACTCCTCCATTTTTTCACACATGTAACTTGTGGGAATGAATTGCAATTCGCGGGAGCGAAATGCTTTTCACAACAACAATGACCAGCACTCAAGCACACTACCCAAATACAATGTTATCCCAAAAATACAAAGAAAATGAATAAAATTATATAAAATTTGGCACAAAACAAACCAACACAAACAAGAAGTCAACAATCTCCCTTTTAGGCTATTTCATGACAAACAAACAAACAAACAAAAAAAAACAAAAACCTAGTACAAACTCTAGAATTAAATGTGAGTTGGGAACACTGGAAAATACTTACTCACAAGTAATCTAAAGTTGTGAGTATCTTGAACTTTAACCTATCTCCTAAAACATTCTCATAAGAGGCATTTCGAGGGAGTCAAAACTGCATCAAAGATTGTTTTAGTTTAATCAGGGAAACGAAATATTTCGATATCGGTTAATATCAGTGTACCATTTCAGGATTTTCACTAATATATATATATATATATATATATATTTTATTTATTTATTTATATCTTAATTAGTCAATTCCATAAAACTTATTAACAATATTTAATATTATAAATCCATAATTTAGCTAATATTTTTATTTTTAGCTTAAACGTTATTTCATTAATAATAATATAATATATACGAATATACGTAAAAAAAATTTAATAATAATAATATACGTAGAATTTTTATGCCTTAATGGCATATTTTAATAAATTAAGAAATGTTTTGTAGGAAAATGAAAAAATGATTAAATGTTTTGACAACTTTTTCAATTTTCAATAACAAGTTTTTTAAAATGGATTATTAACATATTCCTATATTCCTTAAGAGCATACATTAACCGAATTAATAATAACAACATAATTTTATAAGTTCACGTGAGGTCAACTAGCTAGGGACAAAATAATAAGGCAAAATCATCATTTTTAAAAAAAAAAAAAAAACAAAAAAAAAAAACCATTAAAGTTTGAATTTTGAAGCTCATGTGGGTTCTCAGCTGTTTACTAATGAGTCCCAATTTGGTAAAAATGGGGTGTAAAACCCATATTTTACACTATCCATTTTACTTAAAATTCAATACATCCCACCACACTTAATAATATCCCAATAACTCCCAATTTGGTTGGATTAATGTATGGGTATTAGAATTGATTGGACATGGTTGTATTTATTCTTAAATATGTTATAAGATGATGTGGTATGTTAGGATTAGAAGGCTAAAACATAAGTTTTACACCACATCCTTACATAATTTAATCTCTTTATTAATTATACACAAAACTAAAAAGAACTATTGAAGAGAAGCCAAAAAGACACAATGAAAAAGAAGTAAACGAAAGAAAAAATTTTAAACTTATAGTCTGTGCCTTTGTGCAAGAAGAAGAAGAAGGTGGTGAAAACTACAATGGAAACGTGTTGATGACGATGACCTGAGCAAGAGCTAATCAGTAAGTTAGATCTAAAACCGATATATATATATATATATATATATTTATATATATAGACACACACACTACTATTTAAGAGGCTTCCCTATTTGGACCTTTTTTTTTTTTTTGTTCCAAAATACCCCCTAGCCTACATTTAAGTAGGGGCAAAATTTGGTAAAAATGCTTCTTTAACTCCCATGTAAAACACTATCTACAAAATAGTACCACACCCTCAGTACACTGAACATTGGTTTTTAAACTCAAATTGCTTCTTCTTCAGTTCTCCAATTCTCTCAATTCTGTGTTAATCTTCTTTTCACTATTATCATCATTTTTTCTATTTACTCTGCTCAAATTTGCTCCTGCTCAATGGTATGTGTATGTCAATGTGCTTTTGTCTTTTCTATTTTGGTTTTCTAATTCATGAACAACTTCTTATATTCTAGAAACAAATCAAATATTTGTGTAAAATTGCCCTTATATTTCAACCTCACATTTAATTTCTTTCACATATTTCTTCAAGGAACATGCATTGGGGAGTCTATCTTCAAGATTTTGGTATCTAAACTTCAAGGAATGTGCACTGGGGTGTTGATTCTTAAGATTTTCGCATGCTCTATCCTTCAACTCCAACATACTATTTGGACTTTGGACTTGAAGTGTAGTTAATGACAAAAATGTAAGTATCTTTCATGACCTCTATTTAGAATGCCTCATGTGTGTTGGGTTCTCTATATTACATTTACTTTTATGAGTTGTCATTTAGTATTTGCTTTCCTGTATTTGATTTCTTTACTTTATTATCATTATCCTTTCCATATCATTATCTTATCTTAAATAAAATATAAAAATAAATAAAAACCTCACATTTTCTTATGTTCCTATTACATTCTCATGTTTCTTATATTCCTTTTTCTTTTTTGATAACCACGTTTCTTATATTCTTGTGGTTTGTTCAAATATGAGTTCTTATATATGAGTTTTCTAATATATGAGTTCTTGGGTATGAAACTGAGGGTTAGTGTTCTCTACTTTCATATTTGTAGCATTGTTTGTGGATCTAGAACTTATCTGGAACTTATTTTGCTTGTTGTGAATCGTTAATGCTTTAAAATTTTAAGTTCTATTTTGTGAACTTATTTTTTCACGTTTTCAAATATAAGATCTCATCATATGCCGTGATTTTCTTATATTCACGTTTTCATATATGAGTTCTATTTGATCTCAAATTAGTTTTTTAAAAATCAAATTGATATTTGTAGCATTGTTTGTGGATCTAGAACTTATTTTGCTTGTTGTGAATCATTAATGCTTTAAAATTTTTATTTTTGATTTCTATTTTGTGAATCACTAATACACGTGGTTTTCTTATATTCACATTTTCAGGTATGAGTTCTATTTGAACTCAAATTAGTTTTTAAAAACTCAAGTTGATATATATATATATATATATATATTTTTTTTTTTTTAAAAAAAAAAAAAAATTAGTTGAATGCTGACTTGATTTTAGAAAAATAAAAATAAACTTATCATTTTATCGTGATTAAGAGTCTTAAAGGAAAAAAAAAAAAAAAAAAAACCTTTTAACTACCACATTAGGATCAACACGATAAACAGCCACACTACAATCACGAAACGTGTTTAAGTTGTTATTGATTTTTTTCCCCTGCAACACAAAACAATGTGATATGAGTTCATTCTGCTCATAAGTAAGCATAATTTTATTCAGAAGCACTCTAATTAAATTTGACCATATCTCTGTGGTGATTAACATGTTGAATCTTTTAATGATAAAAAAAAGAGTGCCGAGAGAATATTATACATTCAGCCAATTTAAATGCACTTTCCAATACAAATTTTCCAATGGTGGACTGAGTACTGCACATAGTTAGGCTCTACAAGTGTAATTGCATGCCATGGGCTCCATGGATCAAATTGGTACTTACTATGTGCAAAGAACGAGGAGGAGTAGGTAAACCAAAGTGCAGTGCTAAGCTGATTCTTCCAAGGACTGCTAAATTCTGGATTGGATTGGCACTCTAGGAACCAAACAATGAGCATTGTGTATATCATGATGGCAGCAGTCACCAAGCACATGTCCGTGGTAAAAGGTTCATAAACATCAATGGTGACCCCTCAAGTTTTGTTGGAACTAGCATGGCCAAACCTGACTCAGCATATGGAAGGGTAAAAATCCACGTATTGCAACCGGTCGGCTAGTATGGTCATGTCACCAATGACAGCATCATATGTCTTTTGTTGTAGTTTGACCAACATGACAAGGATAAAATCTTAATCAAAATCTTATAATTGCCTTTTCTTAGGAGCATATCTGAGATTTCTTGCTCTTCCAAGGGGCGTCTCTCTCTCTCTCTCTCTCTTATAGAAGGACCAAGTTAATTTCTGCTAAGTTGTCAGAATGGTATTGCAAAATAAATGTTTTTGAATCACAAGTGACAATGAGAAGTTTCAGGGTTTGTGGAAACCAATAACAGAACAATTCCAAATGAATTTCATTAACTTGATTCATCTACTTGCTACAGTTTATGATACTAATTTGATCTATAGACTTTCTTAGAGTATGATTGATTGGGGGATGGAAAGGTGAGAGAATAGAAAATCAGAAAAATTGGAAATGTGGAGGGATAGAAGATATTCCAATTTTCCCTCATAGTGTTTGATTGGAGATAGAAAAGTGGAGGGATGAAAAATTCTTTTGTTTGATTGAGAAAATAATGAGAAGATAGAAAATATAATTGTATAAATTTACTCTTACGCCAATATTAGATAAGAAAAAGTAATAATAATAATAATAGTAATAATTAGCTGATGAGAAGTGAACCCGATTGGGGGAATTAAGAAAACCATAGAAAACGAATGAAAGAAAAATAAAAATAAAAAATTAAAGGAAAAACGAATGAGAAGTAAACACAAGAATACAAAGAAGAAAAAGAAGAAATTGTGCACATAGAAAATTCAACAGGCAGAATTGTTATGTTTGTTGTTTATGCACTAGATGTTTTTATATGACTTATCAATGAATAAAAGGCTCGCAGAGAAGAATTTAGGAGTCCCTGTTTGTGTTAATAGCAATACATAAACAAGAGAGAAGAAGTGTTGCCTGTTTATGTTTATGTTAATAACAATACATAAAATGTGCATCTACAATACTTATTGTGCAAAATAATTTGAGTGGCATGTTTGTAGTGTATGAATCAGATGTTTATTAACTCTAAATTATCAATGAATGAAAGAAGAGAAGAAGTCTAACCTTATTAAAAACATGATAAACCAGATCATTATAGGCGCCATTATAGGCCTCAAATTTGTAAGGCAAATCATACCGAAAAAGGTCTAACGCCTAGTGAAACATTCGAACGCAGAAACCATCATAATAATTCTCATTGGTATCGACCTTCACAAACTTATCAAATGTTTTTCTGCTTGGAACTCCAATTTTCAATGGCTTTGCAGCAGTTGGCATTTCCCAACCTTTTGGAGTTTCTTTTAGGTTCCCTGGCCAAATTATTGGACCAACCAAAGTATTTGTGGTATCATTAAAATTTCCACTTCCATTTTTTCTTCAATTTTTTCTTTAGAAGGGCTCATGGAGAACCCTAAGTCTGGTGTCCAGAAGTCTATTTCTTTGTATTTCTTCCCAACCACGTTTACAATCCTCAAAACAGGAGTTTCTGAGAGCTGGTTTTCTTCAAAATGTATTTTGCCACTTAAACCATAGAAATTGGTTGACAACATATTGTGTAACAACATATCTGGACTACTAATGTTACTAGTCATTCTTTCTATTGCTTGTATAACAACTCTAATGCTATCGTATGCTCTCAAATGCAAAAATCCCAGATTCGGAATTATCTTCCTTGGGATATTCAGTTCTGAAAATTCTCCGGAATTGGGCATGAAAATCTTGGTACTTTGAACTGCCTTCAGAATAATAGGTTATGATTCCTAAATCGCCTTCCATGAGGAAATAATAGTGTTGTTAACAGAGTCCAACAAACTTGAAAAGGAGGAGAGCATAGATAAGTTCTATAATATAGGGTTTACTGATGCTAAAAATTCTAAAGAGCCTATCATGGTGGACGCTTGGCGGTATAGATTTGGAGAGGGGTGGGCGGCTGTTGTGAATGCCCTAGGCCTTCCTAAGGATTCCGCTTTCAAGGATCTCGAGCAGATCCCCTATCCAGAGGAGCTTATCCACCCTCCCGTCCAAAGCATCGAGTAGTAGGAAGAAGAAGATAGCCTGAGCATGAGAGAACTAGTGGCAGAGATTGACTCCCAGGCTAAAGTAATCGAGCTCGATGCTTCTACCAACCCTATGCTAATGGAAGACCAAGTGCACCCCTCCACTCCGCCAAACCCCGACCTTCAAACCACCTCGAGCGTAGCTACTAATCCAATAGACTCTTCCCAGAACCCTGAAGTTTGAAGCTTGAAGTGTTTACTTTGCTCTTTTTTTTTTCTTTTTCTTTTTTTCCTTTTCTTTTTTAAAGAAAATGCCACACATGTTTAGTGGCCAAATACTTAAATGGCACTTGCTTATTTAAACAGATATAATGGGAGCAGATTTGCTCGTGTTTAGTTAACTTTAATCTATCTTTCTGCTCTTGCTTACTACTATTGAATTGATGGTGACTTTTATCATAATGTATGTTTATTTTTGGCACTTGCTCTTGTATATCTTTTGGAGACATGTATTTTCTTACATATCATCCTTAGAGCTTTGGTAAGGTTTGCACTTGGTTGGTGACCGGGGTTAAGCCAAGCCAAGGTTTTCGTTCTTAGAGAATTTGTGATAAGGTTTCCACTTAGTCGGTGACCAGGGTTAAGCCGAGCTTAGGTTTTTGTCCTTAGATAATTTGTGATAAGGTTTCAACCTGGTCAGTGACCGGAGTCAGGCCAAGCCTAGGTTTCTGTCCTTGGATATTTTGTGATGATAAGGTTTCTACTTGGTCGGTGACCGGGGTCAGGCCGAGCCAAGGTTTCTGTCCTTTGATAAGTTGAGATAAGGTTTTCACCTAGTTGGTCACTGTGGTCAGGCCGAGCCTAGGTTTTTGTCCTCAATTAAGTTAAGATAAGGTTTCCACTTAATTGGTGACCAGGGTTAGGTTGAGCCTAGGTTTCTGTCCTTAGAGAATTTAGGAGAAACATTCATAAGCGGCAAAGTTCATATATTACACATGTACACCTTATCACCTATATGTTAGTTTCTACATATACCAACCCTTTAAGCTTTACATACTTAGTGATAATACTTTTTCAAGTTTTGTACATTCCATGGTCAGGGAAATGATCTCTCCTCCATATCTTCTAGGTAGTATGCTCCTTCCCTAGCTATAGCGGTGATTCTGTACGTCCTTCCCAATTTAGAGCAAGCTTTTCAACATTGATATCCCGAACACTCCCTACTACTCTGGATAGTACCAGGTCACTAGCGCCAAATTCTCTTGTCCTCACACCCTTATCATACTGTCGAGCCAGCTTCTGTTGATAATTTGCTAGTCGGATAGTCACTGCTTCTCGGCGTTCTTCCAGCGAGTCCAACTGTTTTACCATCAACTCATCATTCGTATCTAGGGAAAAATGTGAGATCTTTGTGTTGGAGAGCTTATCTCTACCGGCATAACCGCTTCCACTCCATATGTCATGGAATAAGAAGTCTCGCCAGTTGATCTTCGTGGTGTTGTTTGGTATGCCTATAACACGTTTGGCAGCTCCTCAGTCCATCTGCCCTTCACCCCCTCCAGTCTTTTCCTCAACCCGCTATCAATTGCCTTGTTTGTAGCCTCTGCCTGGCCATTACATTGGGGATATGCTTGGGTCAAATACCTATTCTTTATGACAAGGTCACCACAGTACTTGCGAAAAGCCTTACTATCAAGTTATAAACCGTTATCCGACACCAAGGACTCCGATATTCCAAACCTCTCACTATGTTCTTCTAGACAAACTTTTTGATATTTACATCTCGAATGTTAGCCAGTGCTTCGGCCTCAACCCACTTAGTAAAATAATCCATAGCCACCAAAACAAACCTTTTATTCCCCATTGCTCGGGGCAATGGTCCAATGATGTCCAGCTCCCACTGTGCAAAAGGCCACGGATTATTGATGAGATTCAAACTTCCCACCGGTTGATGTATCAGTGGGGCATGTTTCTGGCATTGCTCACATCTTTCCACATATTCAACAGCGTCCCTTTGCATTTTGGGCTACCAAAATCCCTGCGTCATTACTAGGTGGGCCAATGATTGACCTCCCACATGGTTGCCGTACACCCCTTCATGGAGCTCAGTCAAAAGCTCATTAACTTTAGAGGGATGGAGGCACAACAAGTAAGGTCCTCTAAAATATCTTCAATATAACCTACGGTCCTTAGACAGCCAGAATCGAGCAGCAATCCTATGCACTCTGTCAACTTCTCTACCTTCGTTTAGTAAACGGTCCTCAGCCAAAAACTCTACAATCGGGTCCATCCAACTAGACTCAATTAACAGAACAGCTAAAACCTCCACCTTTGGGTCAATACTGGGTTCCTACACCATTTCCACCTTGATTAACTAGGGCATCTCATCAACTAGGGAAGATGCCAATGTTGCTAATGATTATCTTCACCTTCTGAAACCTGCTCATCATTTGGTTTATGAGCTTCAAATAATCAATCATCCAAGGATCCTTGACCTTAAAGCTTCCCTCAACCTGACTAACCACTAGCTGAGAATCCAAATACACCTCCAGACTAGCTGCTTTTAGGCTAAGCGAGGCCCTGAGCTTTGCGAGAAGCACCTTATACTCGGCGTCATTATTGGTGCGCTGAAACCCAACCTCAACAATTGTTCCAGCTTCACTCCCTCTAGTGATATTATAATAATACCGACTCCTGCACCCATTGCATTGGATGCACCATCTACAAACACCCTCCATGGCTAGGCTTCCACATTGCATACAACTCCTTGGCCCCCTTTACAGGGAGTAAACTCTGTGATAAAATCAGCAAGCACTTGGCCTTTGACCAAACTTCTAGGCCTGGATCGAATATCGAACGATCCAAGATTGATTCCCCATTTAGCTATACAGCCCATGAAGTTGAACCTCTTAAGCAGAGAATGTAGAGGATACTCGGTCAATACATACATCGTGTGGGCTTGAAAATAGTGGGGTAACTTTCTAGTTGCATGAACTAATGCTAGTGCGAGCTTTTCCAAAGGTAAGTACCTTGTCTCTGCATCAACCATGTGAGAGGCCACCAAAGGTGCCTCTCAAAAAAGAGAGAGAGACTTTCTGAGTGCTTTTTAGGGCACCTCTCTTTTTGGGTAAGTGGTGTGGAGTCGCCACTTATTTTTATAAATATAAAAAAATGATTGAATAAAAAAATACATGTTTGAAAAATTGAAAATTATATGGCTTTGGGTCCTAGTTACAATCTACCCAAAATAAAAAGTAAAGATAAAATCTAGGTCTACCTATCCAAAGACACTAAATTCAGAGGCTAGGTTACGGAATGGGAAGGTATTAGGCACCCATTCCGCTTAGACAAAGTCTGGTCTTCTAAACTCTTGTGACCTATGTTCCCCTTTTATGCATGCTATGAATGATATGTTATACATGTGAATAAAACTAAATCACACAAATTTATTTATGAATGCATCCTTTTCTTTGTTAAAAAAATTCAAATCTATCTTAGTGATTAAAAAAAATTGATTTTGGTTTAGAAAAAAAAAAAATCAGATCTGTTTTTAAAAACTTAGAAAAAATGGTTTTGGTTTTGTAAAAGATCAAATCTATTTTTTGTGATAAAAAATTGTGTATATAAAAAAATCAGATCTATTTTGGTATGTTCAAAAAATATGGAAAAGATTTTTTTTTTTTTTTTAAAGAGAATTTTATTCATGAAATAAATTTATGCTACATGTATTAAATAAAACAAACACAACAAACACAATCATGCATAATCTTTATTCTTGATTTCAAAATCTGCATATGTAAAAAAAAAAAAATCGGAATTGTATCTGATGAAGATACAAATCAATTTGTATTTTTTTAAAACTTCAGATCTGCATCTAAGGAAGATGCAGATCAGTTTTTAATTTGAGGAAAATTTAGATCTACCTCTAGGGAAGATTTAAATCCAATTTTGCTTTAAGAAAAATCCAGATCTACATCTAAGGAAGGTGTAGATCTTTTTTTGTTTTAAGAAAAATTCAAATCTACATCTAAGGAAGATGTAGATCTGTTTTTGTTTTGAAGAAAAAAATTGTTAACATGCAGCTCTTTGAAAGTAAGAAAGAGATCACAACAATAATAAAGGAATTAAGAACATGCTTTGATAAAATAAATTAGCAATTCATTTTATGGATACTTGAAACAACTAAACTAAAAAAATAAACAAACATACATCATCACAATAAGAGAAGCATTATGAAAAGAAAAGGGTAATCAGAAACAACCTCTTGCATGAAGCACTTCTTCTTCTTGAGAGGATGTTTTAGGGTTCAAAGAAATTTATTCAATTATTTTTGAAACCTAAAAACCCTAGTTTAAGAGAGAATACCAAAAAAGAGGGGTGAGAAATTTGAGAGTGTGAAAAGGTGCCTCCCCTAGAGCATAAAAAAAATGTGCTGAATTTTGGGATCCATTCCCTATTTATAGAGACTGGAATGCTTAAAAAATAAGCAACCACGGGTAGAATGCAAATGGAGACGCGTCTTTCTACGAAAAAGTTGAAAAGGTGAGCCTTATTGGCATCCGAAAAGAATTGGGCCAAAGCACAAAAGAGTGCAATTCGGGACTTTTAAAGTACCGATCGGCACTCCAAAAGTGCCAAATGGTACTCTTGGGTGCTGATTGCACTTTCATGTTCGAGTGCGTTTTGAACTCCTTTTTTAGGTTTCCTTAAGCCGGTCCTTGCACTATGATGTGTTTTCAATCCGTATTCTAAGATTTTATATCTTTTCTGGATAATTTAGGTCTTTTCAGGAACAATTATCTTGTAGATAAATATCCTAAAATAAACTTTGATAAAGTTCAGATTATCCACAATTTTAATGTTATCCAATTATCATTTTTATTCCTATGCAAGTAATCCTATTTTATACACTAATTGTCAACCAATCACAAAATTATTTTATTAATTTTAATCGTTTAACCAATCAGAATTAATTTAAATCAATCATGCATGGTCGACTCTACCTAGACACAATGCATACAGACCATGCAAACTTGATCATGTGATATCTTTCGATCCGACGGTCCGATTTAGAAATCAAACACACCGTTGTGACTGTTAGAATCTTAAGATTGACATGCAATGAATGAATTAATGGATGTAATGCAATCATATTTTTTGGGGTATATGGATGGTCATTCCAGTCATCTTCCTTGATTAAATCATGGGCGCAAAACCGAGTGCCTACAAACCAATGTCTTACTAATGTAGTAGATCAACTTCTAAACTCCCCCCTAATCCTTCAATAACACTGTACTCATAGCATATCGGACACTACTAAATACATAAACAAATTTTGCCTCGGATCTGGACGAAATAGTATCGGCGCGCTCTTCAAGTATTTCTTCAGATCTTGAAAAGCCCGTTCACACTCCTTGGTCCACTGAAATCCCCTCCACTTCTTAAGCAACTAATAAAAAAGGCGACATCGGTTGGCAAACTTCGACACAAATCGGTTCAATGCAGCCACCATCCCGGTCAACCTTTGCACCTCCTTGGGATTGCTTGACGGCCTGAGCTGCTCTATGGCACTAATCTGATTGGGATTCACCTTTATTCCCCGAGGTGTGATCATATACCCAAGAAACTTATCGGCCCCTACACCGAAGATGCATTTATCAGCATTAAGACGCAACCTATGCTGCCTAAGTATTTCAAATACCTTTGTCAAATCATCAACATGTCTCTAATTTTCTTTGCTTTTCACCACCATATCGTCTATATAAACTTCCACCATATTCCCAATTTTATCTTTGAACAATCTAGCCATCATCCTCTAATAAGTAGCCCTTGCATTTTTTAGACCGAAAGGGCATTACCATGTAGTGATAATTGGCTTTCAGGGAGATAAACGTTGTTTTCTCTTGGTCTTGAAAAGCATCTAAAAGACTCATCCTCGGATGTCCGCATGTAGCATCTACCACCTGATCAATCTTCGGCACTTGGAATGGATCCTTAGGACAAGGCCAGTTAAGATTGGTGAAGTCCACACAAACCCTCCATTTACTGTTCTTCTTCTTTACCACCATGGTATTAAATAACCATTTCGGGAAAAAAGACTTCTTTAATTGCCCCCGCTTGTTTTAGCTTTTCAACCTCCTACTTCACGACTTCAACATGTTGCTTGGCCGATCTCCTCGATTTTTGCTTCTTTGGGGGAAAAGAAGGATCCGAATTAAGCTTGTGGGTAATAAACTTTAGGTCCACCCCAGATACCTCATATGGACTTCAAGCAAAAATGTCCAAATTTTGTACCAACGTCAACAATAGCTTCACTCGATCTTCTTATTTCATAATCGCCCCTATTTGGAAACTCCGGTTCTTATATGGAAGTATGCCTACTTTAATCAAGTCTTTAGCACTGTCTGCTTGTTGGCCCTCTGTGGGCTCCTATAATTGCTATGGAAGATCATACTCGCTCAATTCTTTCTACTTAATCTCTCGGTTAATAGCCGCTACCAAATACTACCTTGCCACCGACTGATCTCCTCTTACCATGACAACCCCATGATTGGCGTGAAACTTTACCTTCACATGCAAAGTTGACAGAATAGCTCCTATGGCATGAATCCAATGCCTACCCAGGATTTTTGTGCACGAGGAGAAGGATTCTACCACAATGAAATTTACCATCACCTCTTTCCCTTCCATATTCAAGAAAGAAAAATTTGCTCCTTTGGAATCACCATTTTGCCATCAAATCCTACTAGGAGGTATCATACTTAGAGAGGTCCTCCGCCTTCAATCCCAACCCTTTAAATAGGTCAGGGTACATCACCTCAACCCCGTTTCCTTGGTCCACTAGCACCCTCTTCACTATAAAGCCGTTGATTCTAGCAGTAACTACAAGAGCATCATCATGCAGCTAGGTTGTTCCTTCTAGGTCTTCATCCCCAAACTCAATCGGTCCTTGAGCCAATTTCAATTTCTTTTCGGATTGAGCTTCACATTCTATGTTCTCAATTGAGACCACACTTAACACCCCCTTATGTTGGCTCACACTTGTGCCTATTGAAGCTGCATGGATAACTTTGATTACCCCCAAAGGCAGTAGGAGTGTGTCCCTTTGAGCCTTTGGCACCTGCCCTGTAGCTCAGCCCTCGGGTGCCACGACGAACTCCTTCACATGCCTAGATTTCACAAACTACTCCAAGTGATCCTTAAATACCATGCATTGCTCAATAGTATGCCCTTTATCACGATGGTATGTACAATATAAGTTTTGGTTCCTTCTTGTCGGGTCACCTGACATCTTGTTCGACCACCGAAAATACGACTCATTCTTGATCTGCTCCAAGATCTTATGAACAGGCTCCTTGAACGCCACATTGACTTACTTGGTCCGGACATTGGGTTCTTGAATTCATAACTCCCTTATCGGTTTAACTGAAAAACCTTTGTCTGCGAATCCTTCGCGCACTATGAAGTGGCAGGCGCCTTGCCTTGATTTTCCTGCTGATCATCCTTCAACCTCTTGTACTCCTCAATCCACCTCATCAGTTGCCACATGCTCTCGGGAGGCCTTATAGTCAACGAATCTCTTAACTCTAAGTCCTTAGAAAGCCCAAATCTGAAAGTGCTAGCCGCTACTTTCTAGTTACCTCCATTAATTTCATTGTACAACTCCCAATATCTATTACCATAGCTTCGAAGAGTTTCTCCAGCTCCCATCTTCATAGACAGCAACACGTCCACCGGCTGTGCCACTCGAATACATGTTATAAATCGGGCGCCAAATTCTTGTATTAATTCTCCGAAATTATGAATTGATCCCTTTCTTAACCCATTGAACCGCCTTAAAGTAGTGGGCCCAAGACTAGAGGGGGATACTTTGCACATAAGCATGTCATTTTGGTTGTATAGCGACATTATTTGGATATAATGGCTAACATGTTCAACGGGATTGACCTTTCCATCATATGAAATGAACGACGGTCTATTAAATCTCCTTGGCATCTGTGTGCATTCAATCTCATTGGAAAATGGTGATTGGGTCGCTTTGCATAAAGCTCGGCTCATCGGCTCATGGCATCCATTATCGTGCTCCGGTGCTTGTGTTACTCAGAAGAAGCCAACATTCTATCAGCAAAGTCCCACGATCTCTCCCTTGATTGGCGGGAACCACTTTGGCAGGATGCTTCTCAACAACTATCCCCGATATTTACAAATCCTTCAGGGGATTCTCCATAGTTCCTTCTTCGACACCTACCCCATACTTCCACCTCCAAGTCCCTAACTAGCCTACACAAGTGCTCTAGTTCTTTATCTCTCCTATCATGATACTCTTGCTTGGGAACTTTGGACGATAGTCGATATGTTTGCGAAGATCCTTCTCCTAAGCTGGAGCGCTCCCAGTCCCGTTCATACCACCGGTCCTGACCTTTTTTATGCCTCATTTCTTGCCAACTTAAGCCCCTAGATAAGCCCCTAGATCCACTATTTGCAAAGCTCGCCGAATGATGGTTGGACATATTCAGTTAGTCCAATTTCACTAGAACTACAACTGAATAGGAGATTCCCATAGACGGCGCCAATTGTGCATGCCCGGTTTCTCCTTTAATGGGCCACTAAAGAGATTGGGCTTACAACTTATTTCTTTTTGTGGATTAAGGATATCCTACAATGGGAAGTTCCTTAGGGTGAAGGTTGAAACTCTCAAAGAATGCTAATCAAGCTAATCGTACACTATTGCTTTTGTGTTTCCCTGCTCTTTCTCTCTCCTTTCTTTAACCCCTTCTATTCAGTCTCTCTCTCTCTCTCTCTTCTTTCCCTATTTATAGCCTTCATATAGTAGGTCTATAATGATTTCTTTTTAGCAATCCTTATGCGGGGTGGGTCCCATTTTGATTATTCCTGGTAGAATATGGTCTCCTTTTGGGAATTGTGATGCAAATGTTAAGACTTGAATTAGACACCAAATGTTGCACTGCGGCGCTGCCTCCTAAGGCATTATCAACGTATCCCAAGATGCATCCGAGTAAGGGCATCATCAAGGTTGGATGGGCCTCGATTACGCCTGCTGAGTAGAAGAAGTTGGGCCTGACCAAGAAACCATGGTGCAAGCCGCTCTACTAGGGCCCAATGGCAATGGGCCGATGCTAGACAATTTATATTGGACTTCTTTATTTTTATATATAGAGTTAGATATATTATTAGGTTTTTTATGATTTATTTATATTGGACTTCTTGTTCTCTACGCTAAATTAATTAATTTGACACAAAATTTAAAATCTTTATGAGTTGAAATATGACAGGGAATGTTAATGAGACTATTATGTTTGAAGAAGAGTGTGAAATCACAAAGAGCCATGTGTTGAACATAAGAAGAATGGAGAGTATAGGAAGATGTTGGTGTAGCAATTTATTCTTCCACCATTAAATATCCCAAGGTGGTAAGCACGACGGTGCATATATTGATGGATTTCTTGGGTATAGAATACCAATGTGGGCTTTGACCATTGATGTGGTCGTTTTCATGCACACGATTATTGAGATGATACGGGTTTTGATCATAATGAAATTTGCATATACTTTTTACTAGATTCATGTTGCAATGATTTAGTTCTTTGAATTCTTTTAATCAATTCAAATTTAGCTGCTCTAATCAGCAATTGAAATTGATTTAGGAGACTTTATATGCGTATTAGTTTGGGAATGCATCTGTTTGTGTTAATGACAACTTTTTTGCATTCAGCAGAATTGTTTTATAATTCTAACAATTTGTAAAAAAATATATCATATATCAGAATATGAGAAAAGCTACTACTTGCAAGACAGTTATGTACACAAAATCTTAATATCTAAGATAGTTTTTTCAAATCTTGTGTTTCTTTTTCATGATCAGGAGTTGAATTGCATTTCAATTTGTACAGGCAAGGAGGACTCAAGCTCAAGGTGCTCTGGAGTGTCAAAAGTGCTACTGAATTCCCATCTCGAAGAGCAGTCATTTACATCCGTTGTGTCCTGAGTTGTATCTGATGTGTCTGCCAGAGTTGCGCCTCTTCCTGAATTTCTAATATAAAAGTCTCTAACCAGTTTAATTGCCTCCTTCCAAGCAATCTCTTCATCGGGAGTTGCATTTCCTTCAGTAGCATCTTGATGTTGCTGACGATTTATGGTTAAGCGAATCAGGGATAGAAATAAACAAATGGTAGAAGTGGCAAAAGATAATAGATAGAGAACCCCAAAGCTCTGGAGGCCCAAGCTTTCTGGTTCACTGGAAGTTATGTTAGTTGAGCACTCATGTGAGGGAGTCAGCCATTCATCCTCAAGTAACTTTGTCTCTCCATTCTCT
Source organism: Quercus robur (assembly GCF_932294415.1). Classification (NCBI taxonomy): domain Eukaryota; kingdom Viridiplantae; phylum Streptophyta; class Magnoliopsida; order Fagales; family Fagaceae; genus Quercus; species Quercus robur. The sequence goes on from NC_065538.1 coordinate 45,529,728, forward strand.
AATAGCTTTAAAATTGCTTCAGAAAAATCCCTTGCAATTGGTGAGCCTTTTGGGAAGACCTGGATAGGAAGCAGGATAAGATATCTATTAGACTCTTTAGTGGTAGAAACAGGTTAATTTCTAAGAACATTCCTAAAAACAGGAAAAAGTAGAGAGGGTTTAGTTTTAAACCTTAAGGGCTATCTTATTGGCTATACTGGAAACTCAAATAATCGTATATGTATGAACTATGAAACACACACAGAACCACATATAAAAAGTTATTAGGGGTGTAAATTTAAGAGTATATATACATGTGTCTGTGCTTTGTAGAAAACTTAAGGTACATTTTTCTTAAGATGGTCAAAGCAGAAGTATATTTAAATACATGAGGTTTGGCATAATGTTGGAGTTAGTACTCACAAAGCCCAATCCTCCAAATCTGCTGGTGCGTATGGTAGCAGTGTAACCCTTGCAGTACTTATTAAGGAAAACTTTCTCATAGGGGAGTTCAAGAAAGGCAGCAGCTATGTTGTTGCTTTTGAATTCACTAGTGTATTGGTCTTCACTGCTGACGTTCACAATATTTTCTGGCTTGAACTGAAGCACATTCTCTAAATAATTCCTTACAAATGAGTCACCATCGCAACCAATTTTCAAGTTGTTCATCTTTAACCACTCGATATCTGTGACATTTGGTCGTAGTTTTTGCACTGTGAGCATAGAAGACAAACTAGCAGTATAGCTTGAGGTTAGGATCAATACGACAAACAGCCACACTACAATCACCAAACGTGTTAAGTTGTTATTGATTTTTTCCCCTGCAACACAAAACAATGTGATATGAGTTCATTCTGCTAGTAAGCATAATTTCATTTAGAAGCACTCTAATTAAATTTGACCATATCTCCGCGGTGATTAACAAGTTGAATCTATTAATGATAAATAAAGCGCAGTCAAGAGAATGTCATACATTCAGCCAATTTAAATGTACTTTTCAATACAAATTTTTCAATGGTGGATTGACTACTGCACATAGTTAGGCTTTTACAAACGTAATTGCATGTCAGGGCTCAATAGATCAAATTGATGCTTACTATGTGCAAAGAACAAAGAGGAGAAGGTAAACCAAAGTGCAGTGCTAAGCTGATTCTTCCATGAGCCACTAAATTCTGGATTAGATTGGCTCTCCAGGAACCAAACAATGAGCATTGTGTATATCATGATGGCAGCAGTCACCAACCACATTTCCCTGGTGAAAGGCTTCGTAAACATCAATGGTGACCCCTCAGGTTTTGTTGGAACTATCATGGCCAAACCTGACTCAGCATATGGAAGGGTAAAATCCACGTATTGCAACCGGTCGGCTAGTATGGTCATGTCACCAACGACAGCATCATAAGTCTTTTGTGGTATTTGGACCAACATGACAAGGATAAAATCTTAATCAGGAACTTATAATTGTAACCAAATAAAAGATATATATATATATATATAAATAAAGAAATATATATATATATATATATATATCTATAATACTAGTCAGTTTAGCAGTTTAGTTATAGTCAATTTTAGTTTAAGATTTCTTGCTCTTCCAAGGGGCGTCTCTCTTATAAAACGACCAAGTTAATTTCTATTAGTAATCAGAATGGTATTGCAAAATAAATGCTTTTGAATCACAAGTGACAATGAGAAGTTTCAGGATTCGTGGAAACCAACAACAGAACTTCCTCAAAAAAAAAAAAAAAAAAAAACTCCAAATGAATTTCATCTATTTGCTACAGTTTATGAGACTAATTTGATCTATAGAATCTCTTAGGGAATGATTGATTAGGGGATAGAAAAGTGGGAAGATAGAAAATCGGAATAAATGGAAAAGTGGAGGGACATAAGAGAATTCAGTTTTCTCTCATAATGTTTGAATGGGAATGAAAAAGTAGAGAGATGAAAGATTCTTTTGTTTGATTGAGAAAAAAAAAATGAGAGGACAGAAAATATAATTGTATAATTTTACTCTTAAGCTAATATTAGATAAGAAAAAGTAATAATAATATAATAATAATAATAAATAAGTAGTATGTTTGTAGTGTATGAATCAGATGTTTATTAACTCTAAATTATCAATGAATGAAAGGAGAGAAGAAGTCTAACCTTATTAAAAACATGATAGACCAGATCATTGTAGGTGCCATTATAGGCCTCAAATTCGTAAGGCAAATCATACCCCAAGAGGTCTAACGCCTTGTAAAACATTCGAATGCAGAAACCATCATAATAATTCTCATTGGTATCGACCTTCACAAACTTATCAAATGTTGTTCTGCCTGGAACTCCAATTTTCAATGGCTTTGCAGTAGTTGGCATTTTCCAACCTTTTGGAGTTTCTCTTAGGTTCCCTGGCCAAATTACCGGACCAACCAAAGTGTTACCATTAAAATCTCCACTTCCATTTTTTTCTTCAATTTTTTCTTTAAAAGGGCTCATAGAGAACCCTAAGTCTGGTATCCAGTAGTCTATTTCTTTGTATTTCTTCCCAACCACATTTACAATCCTCAAAAAAGGAGTTTCTGAGAGCTGGCTTTCTTCAAAATGTATTTTGCCACTTAAACCAGCGAAATTGGTTGACAGCATATTGTGTAACAACATATTTGGAATACTAGTGTTACTAGGCAATCTTTCTATTGCTTGTATAACAATTCTAATGCTATCGTATGCTCTCAATGCAAAAATCCCAGGTTCGGAATTATCTTCCTCGGGATATTTAGTTCTGAAAATTCTCCGGAATTGGGCATGAAAATCTCGGTACTTTGAACTGCCTTCAGAATAATAGGTTTTGATTCCTAAAGCACCTTCCATAGAGGAAATGACAGAGTTGTTAACAGAGTCCAACAAACTTGTAATGCTATCTGGAATGATCCAAGCTGATTCTCCTCCTACAAGTCCCATCTTCTTAGCTTGTCTGAACAAGTGAATCACCATTGTTAATGATGAATCAAGAACAATAAAAACCCGAGATTGTGTTTTCAGAAGCTTAACTAGCTCTTCATGAACAAACTCTTCTGGATCAGACAAAGAAGAAAATGGTGGAAGGACCAAACGGTACTCAATCTCTGAACCAACATTTTGAAGAGACTCAGATAAGAGTGATAACTTCCCAGAATCACCACCATATGCTTCATCTTCATAAATCACTACGACCCTTTGCCAATTGTATGCATGAACAATATCTGCAATGCATTTTATTTGTTCGGAACCATTTGTAGACATTTGTATCAAGAAAGGCCAGCGAAGTGGCATTAGTGGTGGAGTGATGGCTGGAGCGGCAAAGGAAATAACTGGAACATTAGCTTGACCTCCAAGATCGGCTACTAGAGCTGCTTCATGCCATGTGTGCATGCCAATAATAACTTTCACCTTTTTGTCTTTAATCATCTCTTCCGCTGCAACCAAAATATAAATATTATATCAACTACATTGTTAAAAATCTATCTTGTAAATTGTGATATGAAATGGAGTGGGCTTGTGTTTTAAAGCTTGTCCCACAATAAAATTTTACTGTTGAATTAAAGGGTTAAGGGAGAGAGAGACAAGAGTAATATTGTTCGGTCTACATCCACTAAGGAAGTCTTTAGTTATATTTTTATTATACTCAAATGTTTACAATGAATTCCCAAAGCAGGGTCTTTCTAGGGAGTTATGGTCCGTTAGGTTGGGAAAGGTTGGGAAGATGGAAAAGTAGAAAATAAAAAGAGGTGGAAAAGTGGGAGAATAGAAAAAATTTTAATTTCCCTCATCTATGTTTGGTTGGAATGATGGAAAATTGAAGGGATGAAATTTTTTTTTGATTGATTGAGAAGAAAAAAGGAAGGATAGAAAATGTAGACTATATAAATTTTTTTTTTTTATGCCCTCACATAAAACATTATAAATTTTTATATTATATTACTCATTAATGTATTTTTTTTACTTATTCAAATTATTATTAAAATCCCACTTAGCAATGGCATTGGTGCCTATTTTTGGGTGGGTCTAGTACTGAACCTTTACAAGGAAAAAAAAAAAATCATTGATTCTGGTAATTTTTTTTATTCAAATTAATTCTGGTAAGTTGGTAGTTGTTAAGACAAAAGGAGAAAAAAGAAAAAGAAAAAGAATGATGTTAAAGATTCATGCGTTGCTTTTACTTTGAGAGTGAACTGAAGGGCCAAAAAGTCTTTTTGAAGTGTGAACAAAAAGCACAAATTTTCTACTTTGCTTCCTCCTCGATTTGGGGAGGTTTATTTTTAGTGGACCCGGGTGGAAAACACCCAAGTCCCACCAATTTTCTCTCCTTCCTCCCTTTTAACCATACACTTCCCAACTATTTTCTCTCATATATTCTTCCAGATTTTTTTTTCCATCCTCTCTAAAATCACCCCAACCAAACATATCCTTAAAGTTAGCCCTAGTGCCCTACAATATATTTGACCTCATGGGCCACTACATACCAAGCCATAAATTCATATCTTTAACATTCTTCCTTAAACTCAAAGGTTGAAGTCTGATGATACCAAATTATAAGCTTGTGAAATTGGAATCTACATTTAAAATATATATATATATATATATATATATGGGAAAGACCCAATTGGAACAAGTCGACCGTGGTCAACTTTTCAAAATCTACAAAAAGTTAAAGGTTAAAGGCCAAGACACCAAGTGAACATAGTCAAAAGTTATAGATCAATATAGTAGGTTGGATTCAGTTCGGATTCATGGCCCAATAAAGACTCTGTTTGAGTTTCAGACTGGGCCAAGTGAGCCCGAAAGAATGGATGTTGTTGACATGGCAAGTGATGTGTCAATTCTAATGTAATGTGGCACTAGTGTGGTAGAGGCTGTTGACGCCGCATACATGCTAACAATGGTGCTAACGTGGTTAACTTAAGGCGGATAATAATGACTTAGAATACGAAACTTGGCAAGATGATGTCCCAAATGACATCACAGATTGGAACTGATATGTGTCATCACTGGCATGTGACAAGCATCGAGATGCATGCAATGAGATCTTGCTTCAGAGCGTGGAAAATTTTGGTGGTGCATCGGAGTTCATGAAGTGCATGGATTGATGCACCGATCCTTCTGGTTGATTTTTGCACTGTTGTGTTGATTGACTTGAGGTCTTTCTTATAGTGGTAGTTGTAAGGTGATTTTAAGATGGAGAGTTGCGACTTGCAAGAATTCCAAACATAAGATTTTATATTTTAATAATTAGTAGGAATATATATCAAGGAAGTCAATACCGTACCGGAGACTATATCGGTTTGGTCAGTTGTACGATATATTTCGGATACCGGTCAATACCGGTTTACCGTTTCGGGTTTATCGCTATTATTATTATTATTACTAGTAAGTTACCCATGCGATGCACGGATAATTTTATGATATTTTATGTAAAACAGTTTTGAATAATGTTGTACATTAATTATAAAGAAAAAGTAAACTAAATTAGAGTAAAGAAAAAAATACATTTTGAGATATTAAAATTTGGTTTAGTAGTTTTACTGCATATTTGTAGCCTTCTTATGGTAAGATTATTATTTTTTAAAATCATGAAACTAAAAATAAATGCAAAAGAGTAATGGGACCATGAAATAAAATAATTTGTGTTGTATTCACATATTTCATATTATGAAATAAAAGTATACCCAACTCTCTAACTATCTTCCACTCATCGATAGTGCAACATTAAGACATGGTATGGGCAAGTGTGTATGCATGTGTCTTATAGATGATTTAAAATTAAACTATGGTAGAATATGACTTTACATTGCACACCAAATATTCTCCCTATTTATATACTCAAAACAAAAACTATCCAAATTACCTAACCTAAATCATATTTAAGCCCCTAATTTAAAAAGGAAAAAAGATTACCCGTAGGGGTTTCGATGTCTTGATGGTGGTGGAAGGTCAGTATAACGAAGGTGGTGACCCCTTAGATTCCTCTTTCTCTCTCTTTCAAATGTTTTGTTAGTTTCAGATCTTTTATTTTGGTAATATATAGTGAAATAGTGCCTTTTATTTAACAATCCACAACATTTTTGTGTCTCTCTATCTCTCTTTAGAGCCTTATCTAGTTAGTTATTATTATTAGCCCTTACTTATTTTTATTTTTTTAAAATACTAAAATAGTGGGTATGCTAAAAGACATGAAGAATAGTGAAAGGTGTGTTATAAGCTTAGGCAATTAATGAGATAACAGTAAAATAAGATAATATGAACTTTTGGGTAACAATAAAAAAAAAAAAAAAACTTATTGAAAGTGGTAAAAAAAGGCTAAATGCAAAATTAGAGTGCCACTTGGTAGGATTTCATGCACTCTCGCATGAGATCTCTGAGAAAGAGACATTTTGTAACAACTTTTATTCTACAATATTCCTCCAATTTTTTTTTTTTTTTTTACTAATTCCTTGAATTGAATAATTATAATGGTTATGTGTGTGCAATTTATAACTGTTGTTTCACAGCATATTTATAGTCTTCTCAAAGCAAGATTAATTTTTCACCCAAAAAAAAAAATGTGAGATTATTATTTTTTTTTAAATCATGAAACAAAAAATAAATACAAAAGAGTAACTGGACCGTGAAAATCAAATAATTTGTGTTGTGTTCACATATTTAATACTATGAAATAAAAATATGTCCAACTCTCTCACTGTCTTCCACTCATTTATAGTGAAACATTAAAACATGGTGTGGGCAAGTGTGTATGCACGTGTCCTATAGATGATTTAAAACCATGGTAGAATATGGCTTTACATTGCGTACCAAATATTCTCTCTACTTATATACCCAAAACAAAAACTATCCAACCAAATTACCCAAACCTAAATCATATTTAATCTCCTAATTTAAAAAAAAAAATAAAATACCCGTAGGGGTTTCGGCGTCTTGATGGTGGTGGGAGGCCAATATGATGGAGGCGACGTCCCCTTAGATTTCTCTTTCTCTCTCTTCCAAATGTTTTGTCAGTCTCAGGTCTTTTATAGTGAAACAATGCATTTTATTTAACAATCCACAATATTTTTATGTCTCTCTATCTCTCTCCCAAGCCTTATCTGGTTAGTTATTACTATTAGTTCTTAATTATTTATTTATTTTTTTTAAATATTAAAATGGTGGGTATGCTAAAAGACATGAAAAAGAGAGAAATGTGTGATGTAAGCGTAGGCAATTAATTAGAGACTAATGAGAAAACAGTAAAATAAGTTAATATAAACTTTTGGGTAATAGTAAAAAAAACTTAATGAAAGAGGTAAAAAAATGCAAAATGCAAAATTAGAGCGTCACTTGGCAAGACCTCACGCACTCCCGCATGAGATCTCTGCTTATATATATATATATATTGATGATTATTCCTTTATAATTTATAATCATTAATCAACATGAGTCTCAAAAAACTTTGTGATAGGACTTTATCATACGTACAAAATAAGTATAGATTTTTTTATCTTTATTTTTTTAAAAGGATATGGCTATTGTGTTCATCCTTATAAGAATTTAAGCATAGATTAAATTTTCATTATTTTTGACAATTTTTATTTGATTTCTTTATAATTTATATATTGTGTTGGTTTAAATGAATTTTTTCTCAAGCTTTCAAATGATGGACTTTAGATAGGATGTTCAACTTTTACACGCCAAGCATTGACTATAAGTCTTGTACATGGAACAAATAGAGATAAGAAATTAAGAATATGGTCCATATTGGCCGACCTTATCTTGATTTGTCTAGACATCAATTTTCTCTCTTGCCAAAAGTCCGACTTATTTTAGGTGGAAGTTTCCTTGATTATTACTTGTATACAAAATTCCAGGATCATTAAATTGGAATAGGTCCCTTACTAACCTAACTAATTGGAATATGATGAAATTTCTTCTCATCCATACTAAACGTTGTGTACACTCCAAATTTTTTCTGCATCACATAAGGACACATTGTTGATAGGTGTCATCCAAGTCTAACATGATTGAGAGTTGTAATTGAGACTATGGCACAGAAGCTTTACTATTCAATACTTTGCAAGAAAAATTAAACACTCATTTGATGTAATAGGAGACTATGGAAGTTGACATTGTATACACTGGGGTTTGTTCTTGATGTTGTGAAATTGCTGTAGGTATTAAAAACTCCAGTTTGATTAGTTGGTAAGTCATGTTCTTTAATCGTGAAAAGTCTACAATGAAAAACTTTTATGTTCCTACAATAAATGTTTTGGAGAGAAAATTGTTAGCCCCCTCATCCCATAAGTCCCTTCTATTTATACAAAGGAAAAATGGTCCAATATTCCTAAGTGTGACTTAGTTACATGGAATTTTTGTGCAAATGTGCCTAGATTTCTTTTAAAATTTTAATTATAATTTTAAACTCTAATTTGGTGATTTTTATATGATTTCATGTGTTCTTAAATAATCTTAATGCTATTTCAGTTTGTGCAAATTATAAAACATATAATCGGTAATTTAGCAACATAGGCATAGGAGAAGGCATGTAGTGGTTTAGGAAGAGTAAGTATTTAGTTATAAGGGAAGAGGAGTAGGCATAAACATAAGAAAACCTTTGGATGGAGGAATAAGGAAAACAAAGAGTTTTTGATGATTAACATCCCTCTATCTTATCCATTAGTCTTATTTATTACTAATCAAAATCTACTGAGTTTAGTAAATAACTGATGTGGCATATAATAAGTGTAATAAATTAAGAATGATGTATTTTATTTAAAAAAAAAAAAAAATCAATTATCTTTTCAAAGAGAGTGCCACTTGGCAAAACTTCGTGCTCTCTCGCGTGATGTCTCTGCTTTTATATATATACTAGTTGCATACCCGCGCGTTGCGCGTGATAATTTTTTTAGTATGGTCTCATTAAATATTTTATTAATACTATAATTTTAGTTATTAACCATTGGTTTTTCATTAGTTTTTAAGTTAATAAAAACCTTAAATATACCTTTTTTTACCTTTACACACACACACACACACATATATAGTGAATCTTTACACATACTTTTAAGAAAACTTTATATATTCCACTTTTTTGAATGTGTAAAATTATATACTACTACTCCGTAATGATAGTGACTAATTAATTTTATATTTTTTTTAGTGATCTCATTTGTAACGCTTCTTACCACTATTGTATATTTACTAACTGATGATTTGCATAAAAAAGACGATATATGAGAGATAGCATTGTTCATTAGGTTAAATGAAATGTCAAAAAATGGATTTTTAAATTTTCTAACTTTATTTCTTATATAATTTTTACTACTATCAGAGAACATCTCTTTTTTAGTTATGATTAACATGGTTTCCATAGTTAGAGTTTGATTAGTTTTAAATTTAAATTTAGTACTATGATTGTATTTAATTGTTGATTGTTGATTTAATTTTTTAAGTGAATTTAATGGTTTATGTTACTATATTGTAAAGTTTTTAATGTTCTCCACATGGTAATCTCTATTTTATTTTTTTACTTCTCCTTACAATCTCTTTGTTTTCCAATCAATGATTACTAATTGACGTTTGGTTTTTTTTTTTTTCTTTATCTACTCTTTATTACTTTATATTGGATTTTTTCTATACCATCTCTCTCTCTCTCTCTCTCTCTCTCTCTCTCTCTCTCTCTCTCTCTCTCTCTCTCTCTCCATTGGCAACCTATCGTTTTCCAAAATTTGATGATGATTCTATGACATTAGATATGCATTATTAGTTTTTTTTTTTTTTTTTTTTTTTTTTTTTTTTTAATTTAGTGTTTCTAACTTGATTTGTTTTGTATTTCATTCTTCCTTTGATGCACTCGGTGTGAGAATGAGTGTTTTCCTAGCATTACTCCACTTAATGTGGACAATTTTATTTATTTAATTTAGGCAAAATATTATATTTAAAATTTTTTAAAATAAAAAAGGAGTGAAAATATAAATAATTTAATGATATATATGGGGGATGTGACTGAATTTAGATGTTAAATAAAATGATATGAGAAAAAAAAATACATAACAATAAACACTAACTTATCCAAATAATTCTATGTAATATAATAATAGAACATTCTTATATACTATTTTTTATTATTTATAATGCAATATGATAATATTTAACAATCAAAGTCATAAAATAAAAAAATAAAAATAAAAAACTTAAAATACAAAACTAAATCCCATCAACCAAAATAGAGTTCTAAAGAATACAAAACTTTATCAAGCTAAAATAGAGATGCAAGAAAAATAAAAATAAAAATCCACCAAAAAATTGAGGGAGAAAGAGTGTGAAATAACCATTTTTTTGTGAGAGAAAATTATGTAAAGAATGGAAGAGTGAATGACAAATTTATACTAAGAGGATGATAATAAAAAGAAACAAAATAAAGTAAGATAAAAGGAAAGAGGAAGAGTGATATCAAGGTAAAATGTTTGGGAAGATGAAAAGGTAAAGAGAAGGAGAAAGTGTAAATGTTAAAAAAAAATGAGTACAATTTGATGAGCACAATTTTCTTTTATTTGAATTTAAGTAAAATATTACATTTTTTTATTTTTTAAAACAAAAAGAGAGAGAAAATATAAATAATTTAATGATAAGGAGGATGTGGTTGAATTTCAATATTGAGTAAAATAGAAGAGAAGAAAAAAATAAGAAAAATTAAAAGATATAACAATAAACACTAAATTATCCAAATTATGCTATGTAATGGAATAATATTTTATTTTTATCTACTATCTTTAATTTTTTATAATGTAATCGGATAAAATTTAACAATCAAAGAGCAAAATAATAATAATAACAATAACTTAAAACACAAAATTAAACGTATCAACCTAAATTAAAGTTCTTAAAAACACAAAAAATTATCAACCTAAAGCAGAGATGTAATAAAAAATAAAAATCCACCAAAACATTGAGAGAGAGAGAGAACCTTTTTGTGAGAGAAAACTATGCAAAGAATGGAAAAGAGTGACAAATTTATAGTAAGAGGGAAGGGATAAGAAGAGACAAATAAAGGAAGATAAAGGGAAAAATGAATAGCAATATTAAAGTAAAGGGTAGTGGGGAGATGAGAAGGTAAGGGAATAAGAAAGGTTGAAGAAAATGTAAATATTTAAAAAATAAGTGAATGTAAAAAAAATTATAGGAAAATTGGAAATAAAAAAGAAATATATTTAGATGTTAAAACCAACAAAGATGAATATGTAAAGTCAATAATCTATTTATATATTTTTTTTTGTAAAAAAAAATAGGAATAAATAATAATTATGTGGCGAATGATGTGGCGATGAGGTGGCGCAATAGGAACTTAGCAGCAATAAATGCCACGCTTCAGCTTTTAGTAATATATAGATTATACATACTTGATTATTTATTTAGAATTATTTATAAATCTATATAACAATCCTTAAATTTATAATAGCATATTTCTCTAAATTAATTGCTTATTTTTAATATGATTAATTTTTGCTCAAATATCAACCCAATAATGTAAATTGACATACTAGATTGTAATAATAATGAAAGATAAAAAGATGATATTAATTATTAAAAAAAAAAAAAAAAACATAAAATTGCTTACCAAATGTGAGTGGCAGTCAGCCTAAAAGTCAAAGCATGTTGGAAATTTGAACTCATTAGAGTTCACGTGGGTGTGTCAGACCTCACACAAAACAACTAAACAAGAGCCACACACACAAAACTAAACTCACACAAAACAATTAAACAAGAGCCACACACACAGCTGAAACAGAAAGCACAAGAAGAGAGTTTAGTCTCGGTCAAAACTGAAGAAGAAGAAGAAAAATAAGAAGAAGAAGAAGCAGTTGGATGTCTTCCCCAGTTTTTCAAACACAGAGTAAAGCAACAAATTATTTCTCTCTCACAGCTTTGACCTTCACTTGCTCTACCTCTTTCTCTCCCTTTCTCACTTTTTCTCATCTTCTTCTTCCTTTTCTTTTTCTTTTTTCTTCTTGTTTGTACCGGTCCGAAACATTTTTACCGGCCAAAACAGCCGGATTTCGCCGGTAAGCCCGGTACAAGGCCGGTACGACCGGTATTTTTTCCGGTACAAAACAATGGGTGTACTTGTACCGGTGCACTGGTCGGTACGGTATATACCGGCCATACCGGCCGGTACGGTACGAAATTAACATCCTTGATATATATACACAAAAGACTTCTTTTTTTTTTTTTTTTGGGAAGAGTGAATAGAATGAAATGGAATGAAAAGAATAATTTTAGAATATTCTTCTCTTCCCTTATTTGGGAGTTTTAATGAAGGGAATAAAAAACTCATTCCCTTGTTTGGAAGTTTAAGTGAGAGGGAATGAAATGAGTAGGAGGAAATACTCATTTCTCTCTATTTCCTTAAAATCTTAAATTTTCATTCCTCTCGAAATTTGGGAGGAATGGGAGGGAATGAAATTAAATTTAATAATTGTTTTACTAAAACTCCCAAAATACCCCTATATATTCAACCATTTATTTTAAAATAGGGTTCTAATAGTAATATTGTTATAAAATGATTTCATTACATTCCTTCCATGTTGCTCCCAAACAAGATTACTTACATTCCATTCATTATCATTCCTTTCCATTCCTTTATTCTAAAACATCCGATCAAAGTTACTTAATTCCATTCATTTCCCTTACTTAAATACATTCTATTCTTTTTCATTCCCTTATGATCATTCCATTCAATTTCATTATGAACTCTCAAACAGAACCTAAGTATTTTAATACACATATAGGAAGAGAGAACAAGGTTTTTTAAAGAAACTTATTACATAAAAGACTTGATCATTAAATTTTATTTATTTAGCTTCTTTTAAAGAATAATTTTTGGTTCCACCACTACTTAAAGAAAGTACTTAGTATCAGCATTATTATTCTGCTCATAATCGATTTCATCAGTAGTAATTGTTATTGATATATTAATGTTAACAAAATGTGCAAGTGATAGTGAGTTAGTGACAACATACCAGCAGAAGAGACTCTGAAGTGGTCCTCCATATAGAGAGACAGTTTGTGAGTCTTTGAACTGGCGTTGTAGTCTTGAGCTGCAATTTCCATTGCTATTCTCTCTTCTTTTCCAATACGGGTATTAACATCAATGATCAAACCTACTCGAGTAACATTAATGTTGTTAGCTTCAGCTCCATGGAAGACAATGAGAAGAAAAAAGATAAGTACAGGAAACAGAAACAAAGGTCTTGGTGTCATGAGTGGTAAAGGTATTTGGGAATCTTGTTTCATGGTCTGGGATATAATGGCTGGAGCTTCATTTACTGGCTTGTGACTCGATATTTCATTGTATATATATAGCGGACAACATTTGTTTCAATACTATGGGATAAGTAACACCTTAAATTGTCAAGTAAAAAACGCGTTTTTTCTAGATGAATAGTATAAGTGTGGAATCTTCAATCTTGTGTTTGTGTATATTTGACTTCGTCTTCTATGAAGTCAATTTTAATTTCTAACCAGTGATTGAGAGGAGATAGGCTCTGATTATTCCAGGAAAGAAAGGGATATCTTTGAAAGTCGGTAAGAGCAGAGTTCCCTTGAATTTCCATCAATGCCTAGGTGGCGAAGGAAAAATGTACTCTTGCTGAGATGATGAATACTTCAAACTCTCTAGATTCGTGTCTTGGACTCCAAAAGAATGAAAAATCGGATTGTAGTTATCAAACAATTAATGCACAAGCTTTTACTGGAGCGCAAGTCTATTCATGTTGATCTGTATGTGTACAGACAAGAATTATCAGGGAAAACCATATGGTTGCACACATATCACTGACATGTGGGCAACCATATGGCGCTTAATTTTTCATTTTAAATCAATAGATAAGATATCATCAATATTTTTTTTCTAACTTGGGTTGTTTTATATCATTGTAAATCAATAGATAAAGAGGGGATGATGAATCTGTTAAAAACGCGCAGTGGTATTAATTAAACTACAATTCTTGATATATCATTATAATTTATATATACATATGACATGAACGCATATACATAAACAAATTTTTTTTTTTTTTTTTTTTTTTTTTTTTTTTTTTTTTTTTTTTTTTTTTATCAGGGGTGGCTCCACATTGGGCCTTAACCTAGAAAAAATTATTATTATTATTATTTTTATTATTATATATAATTTAAAAATTTTATGATTTTTTTACCCTTAAAAAAAATTTGTGACCGCCCTAAAATTTTCACAAATTTTTATAGGCCCAACATAATTAAACTTTGAACAAAATTTAGTAACAAACTTGGTTATAGACTGATATTACAACTCTACTCAATATTTTTTTGTTGGATATGAATTTTTACAAATCTATCATTGGATTACATTTTCTTCATATATCCTCCATAATTGCAAAATTTAAAGAAAAAAAAATCAATAACTATGTCATTATCAATCAAATAATTAAATTTTGAGTTTTTGTAGTCTAAAATTATACATAAAAAATAAATTTATAGACCAAATAGTAAATAACATTTGATTGACATGAAATTTGACATATGTTTTAAGAACATAAAGAACATAAAATTCTACAATTATATTTTCAAAATATATAGTCATGTTAATTTGTTAGTGAGAACTGTAACCTTAGGCTACAACTAAGTTTGTAACCAAATTTTGAATATAAAAATTGGTCTACTTAACTATATATTAGACTCTTACAAACAAGAAGAAAAGGTCGAAAAAAAAAATTTATTTAACTAATATTTTGAAATAGATGTAGCTGGATTAATAATGAAACTACCATGTAATATTTTTAAAATTAAAAAAAAAAAAAAAAAAAAAATCTTAGAAGGAAATCGCAAGACTTTATGTATTTGCATTTTTTATTTTTTTTGTATGATCAATATATGAAGTTCTCTTTTTATTAGATTTTGTGTAAATTAATTTTCTTAATGATCACTTTGGGAAAAAAATCCTAGAGATGCCACTATTTTTCTTCAATTTTATTTTTACCCCAAATAAACCAGAGCAATATAATTAGTTATTGGTTCGATCGTGACCAACTAAAAGTAATAGAATTAATCATGAAATTTGATGAAAACTTGTATTAGTCTTTGGCCTGATTTTTTTTTTTTTTTTTTTTTTTGAGAAACAGTGTTTGGCCTGATTAGCGTCTCCTCTACCCACGTGTCAACCTCTCTTTGTACGAAAACAAATAAATCGGAACAAGCATGGCGTATGTACCAGGATACATATTTTTATTAAATTGACAAGGAATGTTGGTCAAAATTATATATCATATTTGAACAATTTGACTATCCTTTAATTAAAACGGCAACGCAATGAACTTTGTGAGGCTATGAATTGAAATAAGGAGATTACGTGGTCGAACTGTCACCCTTTGTATCAATGTAATATAATAAATTTTTTTTTGATAATCCAATGTAATATAATAAATGTTTGACAAACATTACTGCGTACAAGAGTATAAGCTAAGCTAAGCTAGAACAGAGTTATGTGCCTATTTTCCACGCACACCTCCTGTGTACACTTTGATACAAATTACAAAGGGTGACATGAGACCCTACTCTCATGCCATGTGGAATTTACATGTCTGTAAATCTTACATGCAATGAAAGAGTAACTTTATAAAAGCGTTTCATTAACAGTTAACTAAATATAAAAGAATCTGGGTAAGGCGCAGTTAGCTGAGATGGCTGAAGCATTGGCGGCTCGAAGTGCTATGATTTTCACACGGGAGCTGAGTTTATTTAACATTATTGTCGAAGGTGACTGTCTTCATGTAATTCAGGCCTTGAAGCGTAGTGGCCCCTGTCCTCTGCTGTTTGGCCATATCATTGATGAGACTAAAAGACTTGGATGAGTGTTAAAAAGTTGTATGTTCCAACATGTTAGGCAAGATGGGAATAGATTAGCTCATAGTTCTGCTAAAAAAACAATTTTATTTGAAGATCTTGAGGTTTGGGTAGAAGATTTACCCGAGGATATGGATGTTGTTTTCTAGTCGGATCTTCCCTGAGTTTGGTTTTTTGTTTTGCTTTGTAGTTCGTTTTTTTCTTTAATAAAATTTTGCTTACCTTCTTCTCTAAAAAATATAAAAGAATCAAATAATATATGTACCAAAAAAAAAAAAAAAAATCAAGTTATATATGAGAGCTGTTTGCAAAAATTGTATTCAAGAGATGCACGACAAGTCAGATCAAGGCTTTTTGGAATTGTAATTTGAGCCAAATATATAAATATTTTGTCTGACACAAATGGAAGGTATATATAAATGAAGAAAAAAAAATATTATTGTATAAAACGGTCTCATGAGATATTCTCATATATGCATAGACCATGTAAAATTTTCTTGATCCCATCAACCACTTGAACTTAGCAGTATGTTTAGTTGGATTGAAAGGTGGATTGAAGGAAAGCAAATGAAGGAAAATGGAATGGAAAATTTGAGTTTTACACTATTTGGTTCACAGGGAAAAAAAGATTAGAAAATTGGAGATGCATAATCTCTCTAAATTAGGGAGAAAATGAGAAAGAAAAAGGGGTGTGGATGGTGGATGACTCATCTACCATTTTTTTTTATACTAATACTACTGATTAACTTGCTTGTTTCCACACTCCACGGTTTTGCTTCTTTACATCCTTTTTTCCCCCTAGTAAACATGGAAAATGTAACTAACACAGTATAGTTTTTTCTCCCTATTCATTGTTAAACTAATACCGTTAGGGTTGTAAAGTATAATAGTTGTTTTGTTTTATAAATAACTAAAAATATGTTTGGTACACTGTAATAGATTCTATGATAGAACGGTTATTCACAATGAATAGTCATTGATCGTTTGGTTAGATTTTAATTACATGGAGTTGTTATCATTAGGAATAGCTATTCCTTAAATTGAGGAATATATATTCCTCCCTATAATGGATATAATAGTCATTCTTTAATATATCTAATAAATTTTGAAATTATTATATTTTCAAAATATAATTTATCTCTGTGCACAATAATTAGAAAATTACTTTGTTTAAAAAAAATAGATTTCTAGTTTTATTTCTATTTCACAACCAAACCTATTAATAGGAATAGTTATTCTATTACTTTACCTTATATTTCCAATGATAAAGATTATCATTCCTAACGCAATTATCATTCAATGTGTCAAACATACCCTAAATGTTGTTTAAGTCTTTTTTAGCTTAATAATTAAAAAAATATATATTATTAGTTGTTTTTGGCATAATTATTAAAAGTATTTGTGGGGGCCAGTCAGTCAATAAGCCCATTAAGGTTAGGATCGTTGGGCCTGTGGCCCATCCGAGAATGCATATCCGTCCGAGGAGGCCCAAGTCAGGTCTTGAGGGTAACTACCAAGGGGGGGGGGGGGGGGTGATAGTCAACATCATGAAAGTAGAGTTCTGTATTCATCCGAGGATGCTATACTCCTCGGCAATATGCGTTCGAGGACGATCAGGACGCGGTCTTGTTACAACCGGACCTTGGAATTATGTCACCACTAAAGATGGGATAACAAACCAAGGGTAAGAAAGAAAAGGCAAACAAATATCTACAACTACAGCTGCCTCCGCATTAATTGCCTCTAAACCAACTCTTTGGCCGCATTAATGTGGAGGTGATACCCGAACAGTAAGGAGGCAGCCTTACAGCTGCCCATAGGAAGTTCTAGGAGGCACTAGATGGGACAGAAAGAAATCCCCCGAACCCAACCTACACGTGTGTGGTGAGAATGGAACATAGAGGGTGGTATATAAACTGAAAGAAGAACATGCAAAAAGGAGGATCGGAACATTAAAAAAAAAAAAAAAAAAAAAAGGCTGAAGAAGAAGAACGTGAAAAGCAAAAGAACTATATCGATTACAAGAAAAAAACTGATTGTTGTGCCAGCTCTGAGCCTTCAATATACGTGAGGGTGAATCTTTTCATTCTACAAAAGTTAATCTAGTTCTTAATACCTACGCTCTACAAATTATATTGTTCGGGTCTATTTACGTGCAAATCCAGTATCATTTTGGGTCGTCACAAATTGAGTCCTTACAGTATTAAAAATTAATTTTTATATAATAGGGGCATAATAGTAAATTCATGCAAATTACAAATTTTCATCCTCTCACGTTTTCTTTTCAACCAAACAACGAAAAAGTATATTTAGGAGAAACAACCTCCCCCCCCCCCCCCCCCCCACCCCACCCCACCCCCTGTCTCCCTAAACTATAAAATTGAGCAATATCCCCCCATAACCATTGAGAATGAATAAATACATTGTTGGAATAGTACACAACAAAATTACTAAAATACCCTTGAGAAGTGCAAATGACTCAATTGTTAATAGGGGCAAAGTGCAACTAACCGAATATTGAAGAAAAAATTAATTCAAAAGATGTTTATTTATTGAAAAAAATTACTTTAATTTATTAAACAAAG
Source organism: Quercus robur (assembly GCF_932294415.1). NCBI lineage: Eukaryota > Viridiplantae > Streptophyta > Magnoliopsida > Fagales > Fagaceae > Quercus > Quercus robur. The sequence goes on from NC_065538.1 coordinate 45,548,159, forward strand.
TATTTGATTAAAATGTTTTATGTATGCCTTGATTTTAAAAAATGTTATATGACATTTTTATTTTGAATTAACTTCAAAGTATCAAGGTATGTATTTTCCATCTTAGATTTCATTTTTAACTATCAAAGGATTAGTTGATAGTAAATGAACTTAAGAAGAATATAGCATTGTAAATTATTTATATATATATATATATATAAATATTTTTTTTCCCGTGAAAAAAAATATATTAAATCCAACACATTGATTAGGAGATATTACTATAATACATCATGTTAAGATTTTTTTTTCTTGACTAAATTAGGAAAGTTAAAATAAAAAAAATTTTGAATTTGAAATTGTGAATTTTAGAATTTAAAATATTAATAAAATATGACACATTTAGTTGTAACTCGCCCCCGCCCCCTCCCATAATTATTATGTCATTTGCTTCCCCTTTAACTATTGGGTCATTTGCATTTTTATGCTGAAGGGTATTTTAGTAATCTCATTGTGGAATATTTCGGGAATAACTTGATTGACCCTAGAGGTACTATAGCATTCAACTAACTATACTATGACTACTATGTGAGTGTTTGGATATAAATATGTTGTGTCTAAGTTTGCGTTTTGCTTCTCTTTTTTCTTTTTTTTTTTTTTTTTTTTTTTTTTTTTTCACGCGTTTCCAGCTTTTAGAGATAAAAATTACTGTTCACGCACTGTAGCAGCATTGTTCATGGGACCTACAACCACTTTATTCAGAAAAAATATATTAAAAATGGGTCCCACAGTACTATTCACACATTTAAAAATTATTTTGTTACAGTCTTTTCAGTTTTCAGTTTTCAGTTTTAGTAAAAATAAGTTATATTCAAACGGACACTATGTGTTGGAAAATGCTCAAGGGTTTTATCGTTATGGTTCCAAAAGAACCTCATGTGGACTCACCTTAGTCAAATGGACTAAAGGTAGAAGGTTTAGGAGTTGCCACCTAGTTTAACTCTAAGAACCAATTTTAACCCTTAAAAAAGATTTACACACCAAATACTAGATTTGGGGACTTAACACAAAAAGAAACTAAATAATACTTCTGAATTTTATTAATTTGAAGAGAAAAAATTACACAACACTATTTGGACTGAGGTGCAGCGCTCACTCTCTTTAAGGAGATTCAAGTCCTTAGTTGGCTAAACTTTGTAACCAATGCAGACCTTCTCTGACTTGTCTCTCTCATGATACAATAGTCCAACAAATGTCATATAACTAGAACAATCTCTGCATAAAGTGTTCAAGCCCAAAACTCCACCATAAAGAACTAATGTTACAAGATCAATTGCTGGGTATTAATCTGATGGGTTAGACCTCCTCCCTTCACATTTCCCTTGCGCATATATCTAGCCCAATTTATATCAGCCCAAATCACCACAATTAAAAATAATAAAATTGTCTCTCTCATCTTCCATATTAACTCCTCATCTTCCATATTAACCCTTATGTTTTTACATTTATGTTGTAATATAAGTCAATTTTAATTAATTAATATTAAAATGTTCCAACACTAGGCTTATTGACACGTGGTTCATAAGACTAAATTTATTAGAGACAAGACTACTCAAGTCAACAACAAATTTCTAAGCGTATGACTAGACTTCTTGATATGTGGTGCGTAAGATGTTGGGCTTTCTTATGCTTCACATCAACTGAAAATAAAGAGTAGTAAGTTTCAGATGACTTGTTCCAACTTGAAAATGACCTATAGCAATCTCAAATAACTTAGTTCCAACTTGAAAATGACTCGACTAATTTACCTTTCTCTAGAATAAAAATAAAAAAGAAGGAGGAGGAAAGAAAGACTTTGCTAAAGATGAATTTTGTCAATTAAAATCCCCAAGCCCGAGTTTCTATTGTACAATAGAAAGAAAAGGAATAACACAGTTTTGAAGGTGAAAGGAATTTTATACACTTGTTTAAGGAATTATTTTAAAATATTTCATTCACTCTCTTGTTTAAGAGTTTTAATGACAGGAATGGTAAGATCATCCTTTTATTTGAAAATTTAATAAGTGAGAGGAAATGAAACTAGTAAGAGGAAAAACGTATTTTTTTTTCCTTAAAACCTCAATTTTATTTTTTATTTTTTATTTTTTATTGTCCCAAAAGGGAGAGGTTAAAAGTTTTTAAGGTTGGACCAAGGTTTAATCGAGGTCGAACCGTGATGACATCAAAATTAATTTAATAGTAATAAAATACAAACGAAGGTATTAAAATGGTAAACATTAATAAAATTATACTAAAAATATGTTTAAAATAAAATCATTTTTAACTTAAATTTATAGAGGGTCTCGTAAACAGGTACCCTTAGGGTATTTATTATTTTTAATACAATTTTTATAAGAAATATAAAAATCTGCCAAAAAAGTTATTTTTTTTCCATAAAAGTTTCTAAAAATAGTAACTGCTCATCTTACCTAAAAAATCCAAGAGCTACTTAGAAAATCATGATATGAACAATTTAATACTAGTATTATGTGAATCTCTGCAAAGGAAAATATTTACAACCGAACAAAAACCTCAATGGGTGGTATTCATAGGACAAAGTTTAGTTACAAACCAATTGTAGCCTAAATCTACAAACTGCTCTAATAAACTGACATGTGTAAAAAATGGCATGATTACTTAAGTAAAACTAACCCAACTAACCCTAGTCAACTACACCACCTATTAAAAGAATAAAAACTAAAAATCTAAACTAACAAAGCGTATAATCTCTCTCTCTTTCTCTTTCATCAAAGAAACCTAGCTCCTACCGATCTCAAACTCTCCTGTCTCCACCGCTGGCCAGCTAACCTAAACCCTTTATCTCCATCAGTGACAAACCTTAAATCCTGTAATGTCTCCATCGCCATCCCACCACCTCAAATCCTCCTCTGTCTTCATCGCTGGCAAAACCTAATGAATACCAAACAAACCAAAAACCATTGACCACACCTTTTGCACATATAATTAGTCTCTTTTGAAGATTGTCCGCAGTAAGGATCCTATCTAAGGAAGCAGACCAAGAAAAAAAAATGCTATTAAAGGCAAGCATGGCATGTGTAAGCAAGGCGACGAATATGTAGATCACTTGTTACTCAATTGCATATGAATGATATTTGTTCTATATATGGTGTTTGGGTGACGCATTTTGGCCTTGATGGAGTGTTGGACAGTGGGGTTGGCATTGAAATGTGGATATTTGGGGTGCTCTATTATTATTATTATTATTATTATTATTATTATTATTATTATTATATGTGGAGTGGACTGAGGAGAGAGTGTAGTAATAATTGCCCTCATAAGTCAAATCTGAAGCTTCTGATCTAATCAAATCAGATGGCTATTCAATTCTACTTCTAAGTCGTCATCTTTTTTTTGCTAGAATTCCAACAACACTTTCTATGTATATTGGATATTTCTCAATTACTGCTTCCACGAAAGAAGTGCATTCCCTAAAGATTGCAATTCAAGTTTTAAATCCATACACCAATTCCCAACTCTACCTTTGAGTCTACTACACAAACAAAACCATAGTATAGCAGCACTGGGAGGATTTGAGGTGGGTTGGCAATAGAGACAGAGGAGAATTTGAGGTAGTGGGCCAACGGTGGAGACAAGAGAGTTTGAGACCGGTAGGAGCTAGGTTTCTTCGATGAAAGAGAGAGAGAGATTTTACGCTTTTTTAGTTTAGGTTTTTATTTTTTTATTTTTTTAATAATAGGTGGTGTAGTTAACTAAGGTTAGTTGGATTCAGTTTGCTTAAGTAATCATATGCAATGCACATGCCATTTTTTACACATGTTAGTTTATTAGAGCGTAGCTTTAGGCTACAATTGGTTTTGTAGCTAAACTTTGTCGTCTATACTCCTATTTCTATACAAGCATGCAATAGTTTGTTGCAAGTCATTCAATAGCTTGTTAAATAAAATGTCATATTTTCACTACAAACCAAAGACAATATAATTAGAAAGCAAAGATTATGGATAAAATTCATATCACACCCTGCATATATTTGGACTCTTGCTTCAGCATACTTGAATCAAGAAGAGAAAAAAGCTCGCCATCAGACCTCAGTTGATCCAACTCTTACTCACAATTATACAAGTTCTACACTAGGAATGTCTTCGACAACTTTATAGGGCAAGTTATAATTAGACATAACAAAACATCACATACTAGTATAACATGATTACTAACAGTTGCTCCTATTTGGAATAGCAAAAAATAAATGTTTATTCCCAAATACCAATATGATAGGAATGACAAAACAAAACTTGAAACAAAAACTATATTCAAAAACTTGAAAATAGAAGATAAGGTCATAGAAAAAGAAAAAAAAAAAAAAAAAAAAAAAAACCTTGCAACCAATAAGAACAAAAAATAAGACCTGATGCAATTATTAAGTCTTAAACTTTTTCTCTTTAAGTTGAAAATCACAAGGCAAGGCAAGCAATTTTGAGGAGCGCCTAAGTTGGTTCAAGTGTGAAGCAAAGGAACTATAAAATTTTGTTAAATAAGGCATGTAGTCAGAATAAAAGGAACTGATATGAAATGTTCCAGATCACATTTAGCAAGCTTGAAATATGACATTTAGCCCAAAAACAACCAAAACTCGTTAGTGTGGATAAAATGATCAAAACAGTTAGAAGAAACACTTCAATAAATTTTATAAATTCAAATGATATTTATGTCAATTTAGGGAACCATAATATTGGGCAAGAAAAATAGAGACGAAGAGAGAACAAAAAGGTTTTATCCAATCTCAAATTTTGTCCTAGTTACACTAAATAACTAATTCTTACTATTAGGGTCATATTTTTATGTAATTGGCATATTCTAAGACAAAATGCACTTTATTTGTAATTGGATCTTAGTTTCTAGTGTGTTCAAGATGATCATTTAGTGTCCAACATTTGTTATTATTGAAGACATGAAGAATATTCAAATAACAATAAGCTCAATACTTGTCGATCTATTGAGCTTTAATGAACCTCAATATCAGGCTCAATACCTCTCGATCTATCAAGATTTGTGAATTTTGAATTTTAAGATCTATTTTCGACCCTTGATGGTAATGCATTTCTAGGGTTTCATACACTAGGTTTCCAAAGCATATAAAAGCTATCTTTTACAACTGTCATCATATAGACAAGGACACATATTGAGATACATGCTTTACAAGAGCTGTTCCGACTTCTTGTGTACCTTAGGGTTATGTACCAAGCTGCTTCTAGATCTACAAGCGTTGATTGAAGAACTCTACATCTTACAACAACAATCAAGTTCTTATATTGTTAGGCGACTCCTATGTGGGATCCGACCACCTCATCTTTCAAAATTAATTCCTCCTAATCCAAAGGTGATATCGACAAATCTTTTTTATGTGGAGTAGCTAAATCATTATACTTCAATATGGTCCAAGCGGTTCTCACCCATTATTTTTGTATTTGTAAAGTTTATTGCACGAAAACATTCCAAAAACAACTCTTGTGCTTGAAAAAAGTATTTTTAATAGGGTTTTGGCATTTTCTTGACATTTCATCTGTTTCAACTCCAATTTTGGCTCATGAACTATTGTTTTGAAGAAAATTTTATAATCATTAGGATGGACAAAAATTTATCTCTATCAAACAGTCGGATTTTTTGGTCAAATTTTTTACTAATCCCAATTAGGGTTTACTCAATGTTGGTCAAATTTAACAAAAAGTGTCAAGTTTGGAATTTTAAACTCTTGAATCATTGAAATGATTTATCCAATGCCTGCAAGATGAAAATATATTTTCCATGTAATTCCTTATTTTCTTGCATCCAAAAATACTAATTATGGCCTTTTAGGGCCTAAAAAAGTGTTGTGACAAGCTAATCAAGGCTAGCCAAATACGGTATCAACAACTTCCCATTCTTTGTCTAATACTTATTGGAACGATAAATGTTGGACAAACAATTCAATGTTATATTTTGTCTCAACTTTCACCCTTTTTGTCAATTAAAGAAAGACTTTGCTAAAGATGGCTATTGTTAACTAAATCACCGAACGCAAGTTTCTGTTGTACAATAGAAAGAAAAGAAATAACATAGTTTTTATGTGCCTCTACAGGTGAAGACTGAAGATAATAGATCTAGAATGGAATGGAATAGAATAAAATGAACTATTTTGGAATATTTTTTCATTCCCTTGTTTGAGAGTTTTAATGAAGGGAATGAAAATGTTATTCTCTTGTTTGAAAGATTAATAAGTGAGAGAGAATGGAATGGGTAAGAGAAAACATTCATTTCTCTCTATTTCGTCCAAATCTCAAATATTCATTTTCTCCAAAATTGGGAGGAATTGGAATGAAATGAATTAAGTTTAATAAAATTTTCACTAAAACTCTCAATATATCCCTATATATTTAGTCTTTAAAAAAAAAATGAGTCTAATAATATTATTATTATAAAATGATTTCATTAATTTCCCTTTATGTTACTCCAAAAAGAAAAATGTAACTTATCTTCAATTACTTTATTTTAAAATATCCAAACAAAATTATTTCAAAATATCCAAACAAAATTATTTCATTTCATTTTATTCCATTACTTTCCACTTCTTTATAATTTACTCATTCCATTTCATTTTTAAATGGTGATGAAGATTAGGAAGCATTTATGCTGGCATTTTGAACATGGGACTCTATTTTCAGGGAAAGCATTACTCCATTAAGAGCATTCTCATCAAACATGCTATATGCTATAAATGCTATTTTTAGCATTTCATTCCAAAAAAGCACTCAACATAAGGATAGATTCACTAAGGGGCTGAGGGGGGCCATGGTATAAACTATGGGAAAGTGAATTACAATATTTATATTTTTTTCTAAAGATAAAATGCCAAAATTCTTTTAGAAGCCAATATTGATGACGAGGCATTGCTAACTCTTAATATTGATATCTCAATTTTTAAAAATCCTCAAACAAGGTTTTGAAAATTTTCATTAGTGTGATTTTTAGTTGCATCCAAAAGTATGGGATTATCATATTGGTGAGTTGGTCAACATGATAAAATCAACATATTAATTACAATTACCCAAAATCTGGAGATCTAAAGTCCTCTTCTTAAAAAAAAAAAAAAGGTTAGAATATCATATTATAACTTTCAACTTTTTTGGTTCATATTATATCCTTCTTGACTTAAATATTTAGGTAATAAAGTGCAATTTTTTATCTGCCATGATTTTTTTTTTTTTAATAAACCATGTCACATAAAATTTGTTTGGTTTATGCTTTGGCCCTCCCTAGGTTCAAATCCTGTTTCCATCCCTGCTCTACATTAAGAGCATTCGCATCAGGTTTCTTCAAACTATTCTATTTTACCATCTCAAAACCTATTTTATCATTTATACCATACCATTTTACATCACTCTTAAAATCCTAACTTTTATTTTTCTATTCCACTCATTAAAATAATATTTTTACAAAATAAAATAATATAATTTATACTACCCAATAAATTACCCACACAGCCCACTGCCATCACCACCAAGCCAAACACAACCCAAACCACCACCACCATCAACCCAAACAAAATTAAAACTCTCATCCAACCACCACCATCAACACAGCCAAAAACACCACCATCAACCCACTACCCACACCACCATCAAATTACCCACCACCAACCCACAAAAACCAAAACCACCAAACTAAGGAACAAATAAATCCAGCCACCCACACCACCAAAAATGAAACCCATACCTCCAAAAATGAAACCCATACCTCCAAAAATGAAACCCACATCGAGGATGATGAGACCAACCACCGATCCATGAGTCCCACGCCACATCTCCACCATGGAGGGTTGATTAAACAGAAGATAGAGAGAAAAAAAGAAAAAAAAAGAGGTGAGAGAGAAAGAAAGGGATGAGAGATCATAGAAAGAGAGAGAGGAAGATGAAGAGGGAGATGAAAAGGGAAACCCACGTTGCCACCATCGATGACAACCCACGCCTATGCCTACCTCCACTGCTGCCACCACCAGACGGGATTTTGGGTTTAAGAAAATGGGTTTTAGGCATTGGTCATGCCTTCCTCCCACGCCCACGCCTTCCTTTAAGCACCAGTCATAGCAAAAAATAAAAAATTAAAAAACCACAAAACCCACAGATGGAGAAACAGAGAAGGAAGAGAGAGAAGAGAACAGAAATAATGAGAGAGAAATTTCAAGGAAAAAGTAGAATAAAATATATATATATATATATATATTTTTTTTTTTTACAATACTGCTATAGTGTAATTCTACCTTAAAATTGCACTGTAGCAGTATTGCAAAATTTTTTACAATACTTGGTATATAGCATTCCGAATGTGGGAGGTTTTTGAGGAAAAAATGCTAAATACCCTTTACATATGGCATTTACAATGCCAAGTGCAGGTGCTCTAAACATGTTATATCCAATAAATTTTGACACCATGCTACAATGAGCTCACTAGAGCTTACTATAGCATGGTGTCAAAAAAAAAAAAAAAATTCATTTGTTTATTCAAATCATCTATATATATATATATATATATATATATAACCGAAGTCTTTGAAGTTCCCACAATTTTCCACATCATCATTTTAATTTATAAAAAATTTTAATTTTTTAAACTAAATAGTGAGAGAATCCTAACAGGACTCTCTCTCTCTCTTTTTTCCTTAATCCTAAAGTTAAAAAATAAAAAATAAATAAATCTAATTTAAAAATATAAAGTTTCATCTGACTGAAACTATACAGCCGCAAAACCTACTCCTCTAACGCTTTTATTGAGAATTACAGTTGGAAACAAAAACCAACAAAAATTTGGTACTCTCTCTCCTCTGTTTGCAATCTCTACTACTTTCTTCTTCTTCTTCTTCTTCTTCTTTTTTTTATTTTTTATTTTTATTTTTTTTTTAACTTTTGCATTGCTACAAATGTTGTAGAGGATCCTAAAGAAGTATATGTGAAGCCCTAGAAAGCAGTTATGATTACGATGCGATTCCAATCTTAGTGCTAAAGACCAACAACAAAGCCAATTGATTGTCTATGCATGGTTTGTATCAGTTTTATATAATTATTTGCAGTTGTGATATAGGAATTTGAGTTAGAGAACAGAAATCCTTTAATTTGAAGTTAGGAATTTGATTTTGATAATCAAGTGTGCCATTCATAAATCACCGTTGAGACCAGGAAGAGAGAGAATGAGAGAGAGATTATATGCTTTTTTAGTTTAGGTTTTTAGTTTTTTTTTTTTTTTTAATAGGTGGTGTAGTTAACTAGGGTTAGTTGGATTAAGTTCACTTAAGTAATCATGTGCAATGCACATGCCTTTTTTTACACATATCAGTTTATTGGAGCAGTTTGTAGCTTTAGACTATAATTGATTTTGTAGCTAAACTTTGTCGTCCGTATTCCTATTTCTATTCATGCATGCAATAGTTTGTTGCAAGTCATTCAATAGCTTGTTAAATAAAATGTCATGTTTTCGCTACAAACCAAAGACAATATAATTAGAAAGCAAAGATTATGGATAAAATTCATATCACACCCTGCATATATTTGGACTCTTGTTTCAGCATACTTGAATCAAGAAGAGAAAAAAGCACGCCAATCAGACCTCAGTTGATCCAACTCTTACAAACAATTATACAGGTTCTACACTAGGAATGTCTTCGACAACTTTATAGGGCAAGTTACAATCAGACATAACGAAACATCACATACTAGTATAACATAATTACCAACAATTGCTCCTAGCTGGAATAGCAAAAAATAAATTTTTATTCCCAATTACCAATATGATAGGAATGACGAAAGAAAACTTGAAACAAAACTATATTTAAAAACTTGAAAATAGAAGATAAGGTCATAAAAAAAAAAAAACATTGCAACCAATAAGAACAAAAAATAAGACATGACGTAATTATTAAGTCTTAAACTTTTTCTCTCTAAGTTGAAAATGACAAGGCAAGGCAAGCAATTTTGAGGAGCGCCTAAGTTGGTTCAAGTGTGAAGCAAAGGAACTATAAAATTTTGTTAAATGAGGCATGTAGTCAGAATAAAAGGAATTGATATGAAATGTTCCAGATCACATCTAGCAAGCTTGAAATATGACATTTAATGCCCGTTTGTTTCAACTTTTTCAGCCCAAAAGTCACGTTTTGAAAAAAGCCGGCCCAAAAATAGCGTTTGGTTAGTATAAAATGCACTTTTTGGAAAAAGTTGCATTTTATACTTGTGAAGAGAACGTGTATCCTTGATTTATAGCTCTTCAAGTCCATTTTGCCAAAAGTCCGTGCACGTTTTGATATATCCATTGAGGTGAGTTGGGCAATTACCAAATTACCCTTCTTCAGTTCGCAGTTCTCACACATGTTTCTCATTCCTCTCATCTCTTCTCTCTACTTTGCCCTCACCGTGTTGCTACAAACACAACACCACCCAACTATCACCGGTCTACCACCACAGTCAACAAAATCAACAAAACCCATTTCAACATTTGATAATCCAAACACAAAATTAACAAAACCAAACCAAAAATAACTCAAAATCAAAACAGAACAACTTAAAATCAACTCAAATCCCATTGAAAAACTCATCCCAAACCCAAATTAAAATCAACCCAAAATAAAATCAACTCAAAATCAAACCCAAAATCCATAGAAAATCAACTGAAAATTAAACCATCAACTGAAAACCCATAGCCCAAACCCAAAATCAAAATCAAATACAAACCCAGTGGTGGTAGAGACTTAAGGGATCTTCTCTCTTCCTTGTAGCTTCTCACAATGGGGGTGCTACCCAAGTGGAGCTAACTACAGGTTCGAATATACTGCAATCACCCAGGCCTTTCTAATAATGAAATCCTATATACGAAATTTCTTTAGATGCTTACTCGATCAGACCAAACACCATAGCTTTGTGGCAACTGGAATTTTCTGGAGGAAATGGTAGGGAAAAAGGGGGGAAAAAGTGGGAACATTCTGGAGGTGGTAGGGAAAAAGGGGAAAGAAGGAAAAAAAAGAAAGGGGAATGTACTGGAGAGGAAGAAGTGGTAAGGGAAAGAAGGAAAAAAAAAGAAAAAGAAAAAGAAAAAAGAAAGGGGAACGTTCTGGAGAGGAAGAAGTGGCAAGGGAAAAAGGGAAAGAAGGAAAAAAGAAAAAAAAAAAAAAAAAAAAGGAAAGTGGAATGTTTTGGAGTGTCTGGGTAGGGAAAAAGGGGAGAGAAAGGAAAAAAAAAAAATAATAATTAGAAGGGTACTTGTGTGGAGGAGAAAAAAAGAGGGGAAAAAAAAAAGAGAAGGAAATATGGATGAAAAAAAAATAAAGAAATAAGGAAAAATAAAACAAAGAATGAGAAATTAAAATTGAGAAATGCAATCACAATATTTTCACAATAAATCTTAAGTGATAGGTTATTATTAGTTAATATTAGTGATAAAAAAAATAATTATTTTAGAAACTTTGAAAGTTCTTTTTAAAAAAAAAATTAGAAAGTTTTATTAAAAAAAATAGAAAGTATTTTCACAATACTTTACATATACATTGTCCTTTTTGGTAATTTACCACTCAAACTACCAGTTTTATAAGTACTAGTCAAACACTCAGTTTTTTCAAAAAGCACTCTTTAACCGTTCTTACCAAACACTTAGCTTTTTGAAAAAACACTTTTTCGGTATGCACTTTTTGAAAAATTAACTTTTTCAAAAAGTCCAACTTCAAAAAGCTGAACCATACTCACCCTTAGCCCAAAAAAAAAAAACCAAAACTCGTTAGTGTGGATACAATGATCAAAATAGTTAGAAGAAACACTTCAATAAATTTTATAAATTCAAATGATATTTATGTCAATTTAGGCAACCGTAATATTTGGCAAGAAAATAGAGATGAAGAGAGAACAAAAAGGTTTTATGCAATCTCAAATTTTGTCCTAGTTACATTAAATAACTAATTCTTACTATTAGGGTCATATTTTTATGTAATTGGCATATTCTAAGACAAAATGCACTTTATTTGTAATTGGGTCTTAGTTTCTAGTGTGTTCAAGATGATCATTTAGTGTCCAACATTTGTTATTATTGAAGATATGAAGAATATTAAAAAAAAAAAAAAAAAAAAAAGCTCAATAGTTGTCAATCTATTAAGCTTTAATGAACCTCAATATCTGGCTCAATACCTCTCAATCTATTAAGATTTGTGAATTTTGAATTTTAAGATCTATTTTTGACCCTTGATGACAATCATACACTAGGTTTCCAAAGCTTATAAAAGCTATCTTTTACAATTGTCATCATATAGACAAGGACACATATTGAGATACATGCTTTACAAGAGCTGTTGTGACTTCTTGTGTACCTTAGGGTTATGTACCAAGCTGCTTCTAGATCTACAAGCGTTGATTGAAGAACTCTACATCTTACAACAACAATCAAATTGTTCTATTGTTAGGTGACTCCTACGTCGGATCCGACCACCTCATCTTTAAAAATTAATTCCTCCTAATCCAAAGGTGATATCATCAAATCTTTTTTATGTGGAGTAGCTAACTCAATATATTTCAATATGGTCCAAGCAGTTTTCATCCATTATTTTTGTATTTGTAAAGTTTATTGCACAAAAACACTCCAAAAACAACTCTTGTGCTTGAAAAAAGTATTTTTAATAGGGTTTTGGCATTTTCTTGATATTTCATCTGTTTCAACTCCAATTTTGGCTCATGAACTATTGTTTTGAAGAAAATTTTATAATCATTGAAATGGACAAAAATTTATCTCTATCAAATGGTTAGATTTTTTGGTCAAATTTTTTACTAATCCCAATTAGGGTTTAGTCAATGTTGGTTAAATTTAGCCAAAAGTGGCAAGTTTGGGAGGAAATAATTTATCCAATGCCTGCAAGATGGAAAGATATTTTCCATGTAGTTCCTTATTTTCTTGCATCCAAAAATACTAATTTTGGTCTTTTAGGGCCTAAACAAGTGTTTTGACAAGCTAATCAAGGCTAGCCAAATACGGTATCAACAACTTCCCATTCTTTGTCTAATACTTATTGGAACGATAAATGTTGGACAAAGAATTCAATGTTATATTTTGTCTCAACTTTCACCTTTTTTGTCAATTAAAGAAAGACTTTGCTAAAGATGGCTATTGTCAACTAAATCATCAAACACAAGTTTCTGTTGTACAATAGAAAGAAAAGAAATAACATAGTTTTTATGTGCCTCTATAGATGAAGATTGAAGATACTAGATCCAAAATGGAATGGAATAGAATAAAATGAACTATTTTGGAATATTTTTTCATTCCCTTGTTTGAGAGTTTTAATGAAGGGAATGAAATTGTTTTTCTCTTGTTTGAAAGCTTAATAAGTTAGAGAGAATGGAATGGGTAAGGGAAAACATTCATTCCTCTCTATTTCGTCCAAATCTCAAATTTTCATTTTCTCCAAAATTGGGAGGAATTGGAATGAAATGAATTAAGTTTAATAAAATTTTCACTAAAACTCTCAATATACCCCTATATAATTAGTCTTAAAGAAATGAGTCTAATAATAATATTATCATAAAATGATTTCATTAATTTCCCTCTATGTTACTCCAAAAACAAAAATGTCACTTACCTACAATTACTTTATTCTAAAATATCCAAACAAAATAATTTCATTTCATTTAATTCCATTACTTTCCACTTCTTTATAATTTACTCATTCCATTTCATTTTTAAATGGTGATGAAGATTAGGATGCATTTATGCTGGCATTTTGAACATGGGACTCTATTTTCGGGGAAAGCATTACTCCTTTTAAGAGTATTCTCATCAAACATGCTATATGCTATAAATGCTATTTTTTAGCATCTCATTCCAAAAAAAACACTCTACATAAGGGACAAACCCACTAAGGGGCTAAGGGGGGCCATGCCCCCTCCCCCCCACCGCCCCCCCCCCCCCCCCAATTTTTTTGAAAAATTTAAATAGTATATAGGGTGAACAAAAAAAATCCCCAATTCACTAATATTATAATTCAATAATTCATAACCAAAAAAATCTCATAGAAAAAAATAATTTCCCTTACTTACAACAATTTATATGACTTTTTTAATTGATTTATAAACTATGGGAAAGTGAATTACAATATTTATATTTTTTTCAAAAGATAAAATGCCAAAATTCTTTTAGAAGCCAATATTGATGACATAGAATTGCCAACTCTTAGTATTGATATCCCAATTTTTTAAAATCCTCAAACAAAGTTTTGAAAAACTTCATTAGTGTGATTTTTAGTTGCATCCAAAAGTATGAGATTATCATATTGGTGAGTTGGTTAACCTGATAAAATCAACATATTAATTCCAATTACCCAAAATCTAGAGATCTGAAGTCCTCCTCTTCTTCAAAAAAGGTCAGAATATCATGTTATAACTTTCAACTTTTTTGGTTCATATTATATAATTCTTGACTTAAATATTTAGGTAATAAAGTGCAATTTTTTATCTACCATGATTTTTTTAATAAACCATGTCACATGAAATTTTTTTGGTTCATGCTTTGGCCCCCCCCAAGTTTAAATCTTGGTTCCGTCCCTGCTTTACATTAAGAGCATTCGCATTAGGTTTCTTCAAACTATTCTATTTTACCATCTTAAAACCTACTTTATCATTTATACCATACCATTTTACATCACTCTCAACATCCCAACTTTTATTTTCCTATTTTACTCATTAAAATAATATTTCTATGCAATAAAATGATATTATTTATACTACCCAATAAATTACCCACACAGCCCATTGCCACCACCACCACCAAGCCAAACACAACCCAACCCACCACCACCACCACCATCAACCCAACCAAAATTAAAACTCTCATCCAACCACCACCATCAACCCACTACCCACACCACCATCAAATTACCCACCACCAACCCACAAAAATCACAACCACCAAACCAAGGAACAAAGAAATCTGGCCACCCACACCACCAAAAATGAAACCCATCCATTGATCCATGAAACCCATAGCTCCAAAAATGAAACCCACATTAGGGATGATGAAACTAGCCACCAATCCATGAGTCCCACTTCACATCTCCACCATGGAGGGTTGATTAAAGGGAAGATAGAGAGAAAAAAAGAAAATAAAGGTGAGAGAAAAATAAAGGGATGGGAGATCAAAGAAAGAGAGAGGAAGATGAAGAGGGAGACAAAGAGGGAAACTCATACCGCCACCATCGATGACAACCCACACCCATGCCTACCTCTGCCGTTGCCACCACCAGACGGGATTTTGGGTTTAAGAAAATGGGTTTTAGGCACCGGTCATGCCTTCCTTTAAGTACCGGTCATAGCTTAAAAAAAAAAAAAAAAAAAAAAAAAAAAAACCACCGAAGGAGAAACAGAGAAGGAAGAGAGAGAAGAGAACAAAAATAATGAGAGAGAGGAGAGAGAAATTTCAGGGGAAAAGTAGAATAAAAAAAAAATATATATATATATATATATATTTATAGTACTGCTATAGTGTAATTCTACCTTTAGAATACACTATAGCAGTATTGCAAATTTTTTTGCAATGCTTGGTATATAGCATTCCGGATGTGGGAGGTTTTTGGTCCCTACATTTTGGGTAATTTCTCGATTTGGTCCTTAAACTGTTACGAAAACTTCTGGATAGGTATCCTACATCTAAATTGAATTCTTGCTGGTTAAAGAATCTCTTTCTAGTTGCTCTAGGACAATTAGGAGATTCTATAGAAGAAATACGGGGTTATGCTTCCAGCGGCAACATGGCAGAAGGGAGCTTGACTGCAAGACCCACTCGTCGAGCAGGGACGAAAGTCGGCCTTAGTGATCCGACGGTGCCGAGTGGAAGGGCCGTCGCTCAATGGATAAAAGTTACTCTATGGATAACAGGTTAATCTTCCCCAAGAGCTCACATCGACGGGAAGGTTTGGCACCTCGATGTCGGCTCCTTAAACTGATTTTGCTAATAGGTTATTCCTTGGCTTTTTAAAATCGTTTTTAAAATGGCCCCTATCGTCAACCCAGTTACGGAAAAAGCTGAAGTGACAAATGGCGTGTCCTACTTGCTGACATGGCGCTAACGTGGATATTAAAATATTATTAAAAAAACTTATTTAGCATTTTCGAAATGCCACATCAGATTTAAATTAATAAAAAATTAAAACAAAAATTTAGGTCAGAAGTTTTAAAATAAATAAATAAAACAAAATTAATTTGATTATAACATAGTAATTCATAGATTATAAAACAAATAGAACAAGATGAAATCAATTATTTCCCAATAAATTTCAAAACTTTAAACAATAAACATAAAATTTGAAACCTTGAGTTTCTAATTTTGATTAACAATTTTCCTCAACTTACTCAAAAATCAAATTCAAGTAATAATCATATAAAGCACAAAAACTCAAAAACCCCAAAAAAAATTCAATCAAATTTTCTGAGCAACCAAAAAAAAATCAGCACACAAACCTATAGACAAGGAAGTGATAGCGGAGCCAAAACCGAAGGTCTTGAAGCAAGCATTGACGATCTTCCTAGTCACCTCGTTGACCTTGATTTGGAGCTTCATGACATCACCACAGGCAGATGCATCGACGAGGTCCGTGCCCACTGTCGGATCATTCTTGTCCAACAATCCAACGTTGCGGGGCTTGTCATAGTGGTCGATCACCCTCTTGTGGTACATACGTGGCAGCACCTAGACGGCCGTGACGCCAACCCCACCTGTGAGGCTTTGCTGGTTACTGGGAAATTTTGGAAGATTTAGGAAGATTTGATTAGATGGTGGTGCTTTGTTGGTTGCTTGGGTTTATGGATTTGATTGCTAGAGATATGGGTTTGGGGTTTGGTTCTTTGCTCTAGAGATTGATTATGGGGAAGAACATAAAGAACAAGAACATGTTTAGAAAAAATAATGAAAGGAATAAGAAAAGCACAAGAAAGATACAGAAAATGATAAGAAAATAAATATTAATTTGCTAAGAATATGAATCATACTATGAGGAAGAACACAAAAAACATGTTCTTCTAAAAAAATAAAGATTTAAAATTTTTTTAAAAAAATTTAGATTTCTTTTTTTTATTTTTTTTGGGATAGGAACTCAATTTTTTAAATTGAAAAAACTTTTTTTTCCCGTAATTTAATTAAATTAATGTTTATTTATTTTAAAATTTTTGAAAGAGATTTTTGTTTTAATTTTTTATTAATTTAAATTTGATGTGGCATTTCAAAAATACTAAATAATTTTTTTTAATAATATTTTAATATCCACATCAACATCATGTCAGCAAATAAGATACGTCATTTGTCACCTCAGCTTTTTCCGTAACTAGATTGATGGTAGGGACCATTTTAAAAACAATTTTAAAAAGTCAGGGATTGACCTAAGAGTAAACTTAGTTTAGGAACCAAATCGAGAAATGATCCAAAATGCAGGGACCAAAAGTGTACTTACGTAAAAAATAATAATAATAATAAAATTCATTTGTTTATTAGGATCATCTATATATATATATATATATATAAAACCGAAACTTTTGAAGCTCCCACAATTTTCCACGTCAGCACAATATTAAAAAAATAATAATAAAACAAAAAAAATAAAACCAAAACCAAAAAAAAAAAGTCATAAATTTTTAATTTTTAAATCTGATTTATTTCTTTTTTATTAAATATATATAGTCTCCTTCCACAAACCAAATACTCTTCCCGATATAATTCTGAAACCAAAACATGCAAGGCAGAACCTCTCCTCTCGACAAAACTAAACCTAGCAACCCTCCTTTTGACATTACTCACCAAACGCAAAACCTATACACTCTCTCAAATGCAGATCCAAGCTATTTCACAGAAAGCTTGCAAGGGCACGACCATGGGAGCCAACATTTTCAATCTCCGACCTAGCCTCCATATCAAAGCATTCTCTTTTGGTATCTCTTAATTAATCTATGAATAAACTCTTTTTCTATTGTCTTTAATTAGGTTTTTTTGTCAATTTAAGGATTTCGTCTTTAATCACGTTTTTTTTTTATTTTTTTTGTCAATTTAGGGATTTCAATTCCTAACCCCTTTTTCTCTCTATTCTTTTTTGTTGAAGTCAGGGAAACACTCATAGAAATTCAAATTCTACAAGTTTTGTAAGAAAGTGGAGATGTATTGAAGAGTCTCCGAACCTTCAAAATCTGACAACAATCCTATAGGTTTTGCTTTACCTTCAAGTTTTATTTTATTTTGCTATCTAGGTTTTTTAGCACATCTGATTTAGCTTAGCTTAATCATTTGTTTGATTGAATAATTATTTGGGCACCTAAAACATCAGCCTTCTTCAGTCCCCTGTTTTTTTTTTTTTTTTCAAACATTCTACCTCTTCTGTACAAGTTCATGTCTTTTTTAATCAAATTTGTCAAATTTGTTTAGAAATCTGTAATTATAACTATTATCTTATAAATAGTTGATTCTTATTAGTCTTTTTTTTTTTTTTTTTTTCATAGCTGTTCAATTTCTAAGTTTATTGCTATTGCTTTTCTCTTTATTCTTTTCCTCTATTCGAATCAGGGTTAAAGGTATGGTATTTGTTTGCCTCTGTGATAATCTATATACATCTAATTTCTAACTATTTTAGTGTTCTCTCAATTTGAATTGTAATGTTTACCTCTATGATAATCTATGTACATGAAACTCAAATTTTAGTGTAGTTATATCAGTTTGTGCAAAAAAAATATAGCTGGTAGGTTTATGTTTTGACTGTTTCAAGTTCAGACTTAGAATAGTTTGGATTACTTAGCTTTTTTTGAATTTTAGTTTAGTTATATTAGTTTTAGCAGAAAAAATACTTCAATTTGTAAAAAGAAGGTTGTGTTCCTAAACAATGCTATTTTATGCATAATTGTTAAAACCTAAAGAAATCAACTATGATCAATCTATTTCCAAGCAAAAAGCAAAAAAAAAAAAAAAAAAAAAAAAAAGAATTATTGAGGTTTTAAAGATTAGTGAGATTTTTGTTTTAGGGGATGGATTAGTGTTTTGATTAAGTTTTTGTGGGCGTGCAGGATAAGACAGTGAATTGGCACTCTACTCCATTTAAGGCAAGGTTGGAGAGAGCTTTGAAAAGTGGTTTTGCTGAGGCTTAAACTACTCATACTTGTTTTATGTTCTCAGCATCTATATTTTTTTATTCTTTTGTAAAATTCGATTTGGTTGTTTGTGACATCTACTTGCCTGTTGTAATTTCATGATTTAATATAATTGAAGTTATTCTTTTTAATTGTATCCATAATTCTTTCTGCTGCAATGCTGATTTATGATTTTATGAAGATCAGTTTGGTTTTTATATATTCTGGAAGACATTCCCTTCAGCTCCCAAAGAAAGTCCTACATTCTGTTTCTTGATTTATAGCTACCAAAACTTCGCCTCTCTCT
This sequence comes from Quercus robur, assembly GCF_932294415.1. NCBI lineage: Eukaryota > Viridiplantae > Streptophyta > Magnoliopsida > Fagales > Fagaceae > Quercus > Quercus robur. The sequence continues at coordinate 45,567,611 of NC_065538.1, forward strand.
CTCTGAGTTTCAGTCACTAGATCAGAATTTTATATAGTTTGATTAATTTTGGTTTGGAGATTCCAGTAATGGTGGTACATTTTTGTCTAATCACAATTTGATTTCCAACATCACAACCTTTATTGGCTACTTTATGTAATATTAACAATTCTTATTGTTGGGGTTATCTATATATATATATATATATTTATAGATGACCCCAACAATCCAGCTTTATGGATTTTGCTTTACTTCTTTTGACGTTTCCAATTCGAGTCTAAAATTCATTGTTCCATGTGTCAAGACTTGGTATTTTTTAAAGCACTTTGTGTTCTACCACTTTCATTATAAATATGATTATGCTAATGGAATTCTTATGTGCTGTGTTTCTTTTGTATCTGTAATTGAGTTTGTGCACACACTTAGATAAGTCTTAGATTTGGAACTTCAGCTTCAAGTAAGTCACCTCATTGTTATGCTGTATTTTTCTGTGAGAAACCTGTTGTCATAGCAACTTATTCTCACTCTCACGCTCATTACATAAATCTCATACTTTGCTATTTCATTTGCCAATATATGTTTCTATTCCATAGTGGAATAAAGAATTTGATGGAGTACTAAGTTATCCTAGATCTTTCTCATGTTCTCAACTCCAGCTTCAAGTCATTAGATTTTATGAGTCTGTGGATGACAGATGTGGTAGTGTGTGCCATATCAAATTATATGGCAATCAAAATTGCTTTTGTTTGATATACTGTCCATCGAAGTGAATGTAATTATCTTATTGAGGGTTTGTACAATATTCTTTTAAGTGAGTTACATCTTCAATATTTTAAATAGATATTAAAATGGTGATAATCAATTTGAATTTTTTTTGTGTGGAAATTGAGCTATGGGTTTGAATTTGTTTAGTGGAAACTGAGCAAGGTGGAGTTATTTAAATAATTTATATTTCCCCTGTGTATGTTTAATAATTGCAGCAAATATATGGTTACTGTTTTAAATCTGCTTTTATGCTTGGAGTTTTAATATCATAGTATATTGTAGTGTTTAGGTTCCATTTCAATGGAAAAAGTTATTTTTGCTAAACAATGGATATAGCCTTAACCCTCGAAAATCCCTGCCTTATTAAGTGGCTCAATTTCTATTTGTGCTGATTACCAATCAAAAAGTAAATAAATGGGCAGAGGTACCAACAGGTTACAAAGAACAGTTAAAGAAAGTTGTAATTGTTACTTGATCTATCAATACCCTAATAAAAGAGAAGGAACTTATTAGCTTTCCAAATTTACCAAGATTCCATTTTGTTAGCATGAGAAATTGGGGGGTGCCGAAAATTTTCCCCCTTTTGTGGTAAACTTAAAGTTACTTGCATGATCTATAGAAAATCCTTTTTAAGAAAATTGCAGGAAAAGGAATCTGATTTGATGGAAGATTGTTTGTTCTTTCACTTACAAAATTCTGATCTTAATCATCTATAATAAAATATTTACCCATGCCTTTGGATTAAAGTAACAATTATGCTTAATGTTTTGTAGGTAGGGGTTTAGCATTGATATCTAGCTTATCGATAGCTTTCCCGTGCATCGCATGGGTTAGCGACTAGTTAATTAAAAAAGGCAAAAAGCACATTTTGGTCCCTACATTTTCAGCCGATTCCTGTTTTAGTCCCTACATTTTATTTTTATCGTTTTTAGTCCCTACACTGAAAAACGGTTACCATTTTGGTCCCTGCCATTACATCATAAATGGATATTGCTGACGTGGTAAACGACATTGATAAATAATAATAAACTAATATCCATAGTAGCCTATCTTGCCACTGTTAGTTACTCCTTGCCCTTAGTATTCACGTGTCCCTCACATGACAGTCCCTAACCTAAATAAAACCCCAAATCACGCCAACCACACCTGATGGCAGACTTGCAGATCCCTAATCTCTTACCTTACCCATTGCTCATCATAAGACCATAGATTTGCAAAAAAATCCCACAAATCGGCAAGTACAAAAAACCACAAACTGGCAAGCATAATCACAAATAGCTTCAGAGTGTTTGTGCTGAGTAGATTGTGAAGGTTGTATTTCTCTCCAACTCTCTCTCTCTCTCTCATTATGTCCCACTCTCTCTCTGTGTTATGAATGCCATTTTAAGTGCTGGGTAATCGTTCTGGGTCTGAATCTCAGCTATTGGGTTTTGAGAATTTGGGGGTTTTGAGATGTTGAGTTTTGTTATTGCTCTGGAATTTCAATCTATCTCTATTTCTCTCTCGTTGTGTCTCACTCTCACTCTCTCTCTTCCTCTCTCCCTTTATAGCTTTTGTAATGGACACAATACTGACTGTGATAGTGGAATATTTTTGGGATTTGCATTGTTTGACTGTTGTGTGTTGCTTTTGGTTTTGTTTTACTTTTGTTTATCAGGGACCACAATACTGACTGTATTTTTGTTGGCAATTGCATTGTTTGTCTATATTATGTGTCACTATTGTTTATCAGGGACAACTATATTGACCTTGATAAACCATGGAATCTTTGTGTTGGTATTTGCATTGATTGTCTATATTGTGTCTTGCTTTTCAAGAAGTGGCTACATCCATGTGATCCCTTTGTCGATATTGTATGCTTTTTTATTTGTTTATTAGCCTAACAAAGTATTATTAATATTTGTTTTCATTCTGTTTTCTTCTCATGACTTGCATGCAGGATGGATGAGCTTTTTACTCTGCATGTCCACCATGGTAGGCATTTCATGTGGGACCCTCAAGCGTATGTGGGAGGGACAGTACCCAGATAGGTGGTCAAAAGTAGAGATTGAGAGTATCTGTAGGGAGTTTGGCTACACTGGAGTAGATAAGCTATGGTTTAGAATGCCTAGTGTGAACCCAGAGCAGTCAAATTTCCATCAGGTGGTTGATGATGATGATGCTATGTTCATGCCTGACTTGGTGAAGGGATATGGGGAGATTCATGTCTTTGTGGAGCATCCAACGCATGAACCACTTGAGTTACCAGTGGAGGATTTTGATCCCTTAGTTGCTAGACTATTTGGTAATGAACTAGAAGGTGTAAGTGTATATGTTAAGGCCTTAAAGGTTTTTGTTAGTGACAGTGTGCTTCAAATGATCACTATTATGAGTATGGTGATAAAGAGTACAGACTTGGTTTTTCACAATTTGGAGGCCATGATAATGTTGAATTTACTAATGTTGACCATGGTGAGCCACATAAGGTAGATGCTGAGCAGGTTAGTGCTAGGAGGGCTGGCAAAGCATTGGTTGTTGATGACCAAGTTGAGGAGAGTAGTGAGGGTAGTGAGGATGAGAGGAGTGACTTAGAAGAAGAGCCAGAAATGCAACCAATGAATATTGGTGAAGATAGTACTGATAGTTAGGACAATTAAGCTGAAGATTATGAGATTAAACCAGGACAAATGGGTGGTGGTGTCATGAATTCTGACTATGAGAGTGAGGAGTTGCTTAGCCTTGACAAATCATCATCAAGCAGTGAGGATGGTGATGATTCAAGTGATGATGACATCCCTATTGCTGAGGTTGACAATTCTATTAGGAGGAGCAAATACCCAATCTTTAGGCCAGTAGCCAAAGCTGAGCACCTTGGGTTTGAGAAGGATATATTGTTCATCTCAACTAAACAATTTAAAGATGCTATAACTGATTATGTAGTCCATGGTGGGTGGGGTATAAAATTTGTGAAAAATGACTTGGTGAAAGTGAGAGCTCGATGCTAGCCAGGGTGCAAGTTTGTTGCCTACCTTGCAAAGGTGCCAAGGAAGAAGAGTTTTAGATTGAAACACTGAACATGGAACACACATGCAGCAGAAGTTATAGAAATCTAAGGTGCACAGCATCATACATTGGGAAGAAGTTAGTGAAGAGGGTTAGGAGACAGCTTGACATAAAGCTTAAGAACATTCAGGATGCTGTGCATGAGAAGTATATGGTTAACATAAGTGCAGGCAAGGCAAGTAGGGCTAGAGAGAAACCTGAAGATGCTGTTGATGGGGCCCACATTGCACAGTTCAACCAACTATGGGAGTACTGTGACGAGTTGAGAAGGTGCAACCCTGGGAGCACAGTATTGATGAAGGTGCATACTTATAATGATGGTGATTTGGCAGCTGAGCATGGATTGGCAATTGGGTTGCCATATTTTGAAAGAATCTACATTTGCCTGGAAGGTTGCAAGAAGGGCTTCTTGGTAGGGTGCAGGCCAATCATTGGTCTAGATGCATGCCATCTGAAGACCAAGACAGGTGGTTAGCTGATGTGTGCTGTTGGTAGAGATCCCAATGATGAATACTTCCCCTTCGCATATGTAGTAGTCGAGGCTGAAACAAAGGAACACTTGGACCTAGTTTCTTAATTTATTGCTTGCTAACATAGGAGATGACAACAAATGGGTGTTCATATCTAACCAGCAGAAGGTATAATGGTAGCTTTATTGCTTGTTGAATTAATTGTAGTTGATGGTAGCTTCATTTCTTGCTGAATTAAATGATTGTGCTTTGCAGGGGTTGGTGAACACCTTTGTTGACAATTGGCCACAGTACGAGCATATAGGATCTGTTGCAGGCATTTATACAATAATTTGAGGAAAAATCATCCTGGTGTCCTTATTAGAGACATTTTTTGGAAAGCAGCCAAGGCTACCTATCAGCAAGCATTTGAGAGGGCAATGTATGAGCTAAAGGAGGTGGATGAAGATGCATTCAAATAGCTGCAATCTCACTCAACAACTATCTGGGCTAGGCACATGTTCAAAAGTGACGGCCAGAGTAACACAGTCCTGAGCAACATGTGTGAAAACTTCAACAGCAAGATAGTTAAGTTCAGGAGCAAACCTATAATCACCATGGTATGCATAATTCTCCCTTTCATGTGCATTATGATCCATAGACCTGTGTAATTCATGAATGATTAATTCTCCCTTTCTCTCTATGTTTTTGCAGCTTGAATGTATTAGGCTATATCTGATGACTAGATTTCAAGCAAACAAAGAAATGATTATGAAGGTGAAATCTGAGTTGTGTTCTAAGATAAGGAAGAGGCTGCACAAGGAGAAGTTGGCATGCAGCAAGTGGATAGCATGTTGGGCTGGTCGTAAGAAGTTTAAAGTGAAGAATGGACCGGAGAGTTTCATTGTGGACTTGGAAGAGAAGAAGTGCAGCTGTAGGAAGTGAGACATAATTGGCATACCATGTTGCCATGCCATTTCTTGTATATTTTTCAACAGAGAAGATGCTAAAAAGTATATCAATGCTTGCTACAAAAGGACTACCTACATTGATTGCTATGAACCCATTATAGAGCCCATCAATGGCCAGAATATGTGGGGACCTAGTGGACTGCCACCTATGCAACCCCCTATCAAGAGGAGACCTCTTGGCAGGCCTAAGAAGAAGAGGACACTGAAGCCTGATGAACCTAGAAATCACAGAAAAAATAGAGGCCTAGGCATCTCAAAACAATGCAAGTTATGTGGGAAATTAGGACACAACAAGAGGAGCTGCAAGGGAGAAGTAGGAGGGAACTCTTCCTTGCCTGGGAGTGCATCCCAAGCCAGTAGGACCACTAGGAGGGTAAATATACTACTTTGACTTAGATATTCCCATTATTTTGTTTTTCAGTTGGCCAACTATTAATTGTTATTGTGCTTGTGCTTGCAAGTAGCCAAGGATGGTCATGCAAACAACCTAGCTGTAGGCAGTGCACAACCAGGTTGCAATGCTCAGCCAACAGTACATAGGGCACAACCAAGCTCTAATGATGATGTGACCACAAGTGCACTTCCACCCCCACTGATAACCAGTCCAATCCAAGACCAAAAAGACAGAGGAAGAGAAGTGCAGTCACTACTAGGGATGGCAATTTTGCCCCATCCCGTTTGACTCGCCCCTCCCCGCTTCACCCCGTGCAGGTTTTCCCCACCCTGCAAAAGTGGTGGGGCAGGGATGGGACGAGATTTTAGACCCGCACCATGGGGTGGGGCGGGATGGGTTTACACTTTTTAGACCCCTGCCCCGCATTAATAAGGGTTAAAAGGTAATTTTTTCATACCCTAAAACCCTACTATTTAAACAAAAATATCATCATCTTATTTTATTTAAGTGGAGATTATTTTTGAAGAACTAGACAATTTTTATTTTGTTATGTATTAGGAGTTTGGATTATTTTATTGTATCATACTATGAGATTTTTGTTGTGATCTTGTTTTATATTTAGATAATATTATTTAGTATTTGCTAAAAATTAGTTTGATTCGATAGAATAAATTTATTTATAATTCCAAGTATATTTTTATTATTGAAACATGTCATTTTATTTGAAAAAATGATAATAGTTGTAGGGAAAATTAACAAGAAATAAAGTTTTATGGTGTAGGGCGGGGCTTCAGAGGTCTTCGCGGGGCCTTAAGGGGCGGGGATGGGGCAAGAAATTTTCCTCGTCATACGGGGTGGGGCGGGGATGGGGCAAGAAAAATCAATGCGAGGCGGGGGCGAAGATCCCATCCTTCAGCCTCACCCCACCCCATTGCCATCCCTAGTCACTACTGAGACCTTGAATGCAACTGGGAATGCAGCAAGATATATGGTAGAAATGAGATCTACTAAAAGACAGCAAGCTAAAGTAGGACCTTTTTTTTTTATGTTGTGCTATATGTTGAAAGCACTCTTCATATGTTTATGTAACTGCTAGAATAATTGACATTTTGGTATACTTATATAATGGCAGACCACGTCCTTTTTTGTATGAATGTGCTTGGTAGACTTTGTCCCATATTTTTTAATTATTTTGGTACACCAAAAACTGTCATTGGTATTAAATATTTTGTAATTATTTTGTAATTATTCTCCCATTGTTGTGATGATTCAGCTTCCATTATTCAGATTTGGCTGGTTTTTAGCTTTGGTTTTTAAAAGGCTTAAACTTAGATTTGCTGGTTTTTAAAAGGCTTAAAATATTTTGTAATTATTTGTAATTATTCTCCCATTGTTTTTAGCTTTGCTGGGTAGTTTGGTGATTATGCAGGTTTGGTGAGCATTGGAGTTTAATGTGCTGGGCAGTAGCCAGTTTAATATGTAATAATGTAATGATGTATGAATTAATGTGTAATGATGTATGATGTATGAATTAATGTGTAATGATGTAATGATGTATGAATAAATGTAAATTATGTAGGTTTGGTAAATTATGCAGAAATTATGCAAGTTTGGTAAATTATGCAGTTTAATATGTAATGAATGTAAATTATGCAATTTAGTAAATGTAATTATGTAATTTTGGTAATAAATGTAAATTATGCAGTTTAATATGTAATTATGCAGGTTTTGAATTGTCAATTACATATCATTTTGGCTTTGAATATCAGGCTGCTGGTGTGCTAAATATATTACAGTCAGCTCCTTTATTTGAATGATGGTAAATATTTTGCAGCCAACTCCTTTAATACATAAAAAGCTGCCTCTTTTATTTTGCATCCAGTTACTCTCTAAATTGCTGTCAAATTGCAGTGTCAAATTGCTGTGTCAAATTTCTATCTAAAACAGGATGCTATCTCAAATTGCACAGTTAATATCAAATTGCCGTCTCCATTCAAAATTGCAGTGTCAAATTTCTGTCTAAAACAGGATGCTATCTCAAATTGCACAGTTAATATCAAATTGCTGTCTCTATTCAAAATTTACAGTTGATGGACAATTAAACAAGCCTTTTATTTTTGTATGAAACTAAAAGTTTTGTTATAACCCTTTTAAGGCACTGTTCAAACTACTTTGGCACAAACACTTCAGAACAATGTAATAAATTGGTACACAAATTATAGATTAATTAAAAAGACCATATTCCATTGCTAAAGTCTCGGATTGCAAAGAGAATTACACCAAAAATCAGGCATTTTCCCACTAATACATACCAACACGTTCCAACACAAATTATGACATTTTTCCACTAATACATACCAACACATACCAACACCAAAATTCAGGCCTTTTTCCATTAATACCTACCTACCTAATGACCCATTCCCCCCCCCCCCCCCCCCAATTTAGCCAACCAAAAGAAGCATCAAACAGAGTAGCATCCCACTTATCACCAGAGACAACCCCCAGCAAATGAGCAGCCTCTTCTCTCTCTTCCTGTAGCTTACAATGGTAGCTTCAAGGGTCAAAATCTGTTGCCTCTACTCCGAAATCAGCACCTTGCCATGCTCGTAGATTTCATCATCACAGCACTGAAAAAATTTACACTTGTGTCCAACCTGGCACCCAAGGCCAGATAAATGATGTTAAATGATCAACCAAAATCATGAAAAACAATAACAAATAGTATTAGCAAATACTACCTTACTAGAAACTAAAATAGTATTAGCACAATATTCCAACACTTGTATTAGCAAAATACAAGAAAACCATTTTATATTGTCAGCAACAAGCTGAGGTTCTTTTATTTATTTAAGAAAAGAAATTCTGGGTTCCCAAGACAAGAAAACCAACTTGGGTTTTCTCTACGAATTAGCAAAAAAATTTGGTTGTCAAATATTATGAAGCTGTGTTGGTTTAAGATCAAAATGACGGTCTTAGCGAGACAATAATGAAAACTAAGAGAAATAAAAGGGCTGTAAATGAAAGAGAGAGGGGTTAGACTTAGACTAAAGGGATTGCAAGATTGAAACGAAAATGAAGAAGGAAAACAGAAAGGCTAAAGGGAAATGAAATCAGAACCTGAAGTGCTTCCAAAGTTAAAAACCCAGAAACTATATAGAAATTTAAAAACATTACAAAGAGAGATACTACCTTACCCAATAATTTGGACACCTATAGAACCTTCTTCCAGGGTTGTCAAGTGTCCACGAAACGACCAAAACTGGTTTCTCTAAGTAGAAGCATCGGGTTGGGCCCCTTTTCCTCAAGCTTCCACTCGATGACATCGAGCTTGAATCCATGGAAAGCAGTTGATTTGAAGATGGTTTTCGGTTGTGTGGTGAGCGAGGAGTAATTGATTTGAAGGTGTTTTTGAGTTCGTGACTTCAATCTGTGTGGTGACTAATGAGCGAGGAGCTGAGGAAATTTGGGGGTTAGGGATTTCTATTTAGGCGATTTGGGGTTTTATTTGGGTTAGGGACAGTCACGTGAGGGACACGTGACTACTAAGGGCGAGGAGTAACTAATAGTGGCAAGATAGGCTACTGTGGACATTAGTTTATTATTATTTATCAATGCCGTTTGCCATGTCAGCAATATCCGTTTATGATGTAATAGTAGAGACCAAAATGGTAACTATTTTTCAAGATAGGGACTAAAAACGGTAAAAATAAAATGTAGGGACTAAAACAAGAATCAGCTAAAAATGTAGGACCAAAATATGCTTTTTGCCATTAAAAAATTGTTTTCTTTCCCCACTGGCTCTCTTCCCAAGCTCTTTCTCTCTTCTCCAACTGAACTTCAACCTCTCTTTGATTTTCTCTGCTTTCTCACTCTCTCGATTTTGCCATGGCCATGGGTGGTCTTTGTCTCTCTTCCCCAACATCACATCTCTCACCGTGGTGGCTAATGGGTCTCCTTTCTCTCACCATGGGTTTGGTGGGTCTTTGTTATATGGGTTGTTATTCATGGTTTGATTGGTGGTTCGTGATTCGTGGGTCTCTGATTTTCTCTGCTTTCTCACCGATTGGTGGTTCGTCACTGTGTGTGTGAAAGTGTTTCTAGTGGAATCGCATTATGGTACTCTGTTTTCAACTTTTTCTTTCCTCCTCTCTGCTTCATAATATTCATCTATGATTTTGGTGGGTGTGATTTGATTTTGTGATTTGGTGGGCTCATGGCTCTTTGTTGTGATTTGATTTTGGCTAGGTTTTGGCCGTTGTGGTGGTTCTTTGGATTTGATTTTGGCTGGGTTTCGGCAGTGGTGGGTGGTTGGAGGTGATGAGCTTGAAAAGCTCCGGCCATGGAGGTTTAGAAGGGGAGCTCAGTTTAAGAGGGAGGGCTCGAAGGGATGAGAAGGGTTTTAGGTCGAGAATGTAGAGTGAGAATTAGGGTCGAACCACCATGGATTGGTGGCATTGATGTTCAGAGACGGAGCTTGGTGGTCAGCCATGGAGCACGGGTTTGAAAGCTGAAGATCAGAGCAAGAGAAGGTTTTAGATTTGTTGGGTTGAGAAAGAGAGAGAAACAGAGGAGAAAGGGGAAGAATAAAAAATAATAATATTTAAATGAAGTGAAAAAAAAAAATAGATGTTTTGTTAGATTGTAATGTAATGTATTAAATGTTATAAAGTTGCTTTTTTAGATGTTAAATGTTAAATTTTTTATAAATTTTTATGAGAATGGTCTGAGTTCTCCCATTCCCTCAAATTTTAAGCTGGAAGTATGACACGTAGCATTTAATTACTTTTAAAAGTCCCATATGTATCTTACATCTAAATAAATATTGGAAGGAATTAGCGTGGGTTGCAAATTGCAATTGCTAGGGGTGTCCAAACAAAACCGAGAACTGACCCACCTGGCCAAACCGTCCGATCCGGCCCGAGAACCGGCCGACCCGACGCCGGTGACGGGTCGGCGGCGGATCTTTGCCCTCTGAACCCGAAAATGGCGGGTCGGTTGGTGGGTTGAAGCTGAGAAACCGATTTTCAACCGACCCGACCGTATACTGACTGGAAAGCGCTGATTTTTTGTCCGATCTGAGGAGATCCATTCGAGTTCAGGCGAGATCTCGTCGAGATTCGGCCTGATCTCTTCAAGATATGCCGAGATCTCATCGAGATCCGGCCAGATCTAGTCGAGATCAGCTTGATCTCTTCGAGATCCGCCGAAATCTCGCCAAGATCCGGTCAGGTCTCGCCAGATCCGGCGGCTTTTGGCAAAATCCGGTAGTTTTTCTCACAACCCGAAATCGACCGAGGACCGATCTGCACCCGATGAAAATCCGACCACCCGAACCGACTCCATTCACCGGTCGGCGGCGGGTTTGTGCATGAGAAACCCGAAGTGATCGGGGCGGTTCCGGGTTGGGCACAAACCCGACCCGGACCGACCCGTGGACAACCCTAGCAATTGCTTAGATGGTTTTAAAATGTCTACTTGACTTTTTTTTTTTTAAATTATTAATGCATCTTATTTTTATTGGATAAACCTCTTATATATGGCAGGTGATATGCTCTCCTAAATTTAGGAGGAATAGCTGGCAATTTTAATACTATATACTACATGTGTATTTACATTTGTATTTAAATACCGTTTATTTACTTGAAAATTGAAGACAATAAAAAAAATATTTTTTGATTACTGTTTACGCAAATGCACGGACAAGGGATAATACACCATTTCTAACTTTTGAAATTCAAATGCTTGAATAGCCGTTGAGACTAGGAAGAGAGAAAGAGATGGAAAGAGAAAGCAAATATGGATTTGCGGCCTTTTCATGGGCAGATGAGGTAGAGAAAGAAGAAGAAGAAGAAGTTCAAGTTCAGCCACATCAGATTCAGAAGCAGAAAACAAACCCATTTGGTTCTGCAAGACCCAGAGAAGTTGTTCTCCAGGAACGAGGCATTGACTGGAGAAAACTCGACCAAGATTTAAAACCCCTTTCCAACATAAGGTACCTTTTTCTATTAGCTTTTTATTCAAATGCCATTATTAGTCAGTGCCTAGTTATAGACAAAATGAAAAAAAATGTTAGGTTCTCCTATCCTATGTTTTATTGTCTTTATAGTGTTGAAGTATAACTTTTAAGAAAGTTATCAGTTTTTCCTTTATTTATTTATTTATTATTATTTTTTTTTTAATAAGTTAATTTGATAGTTGAGGGGGAAATTTTGAACTGGTGATTTATCGGTTAAAAAAAAAAAAAAAAATGCGAGTCTTTCGGCATGCTTCCTTTTTTACTTGATTTAACAAATGGATCACAATTATGTAATTAGATGAACGAGGCTGAGTTGTGTGGAACAATGAAAATTAAAACCATGTTCTCTATTTTACTTAACTACATTTCCATATCTATAGGTTGTTTATATGTCTAATTTTTCAAAATTTCAAACTGTTAACCCAGCTGGTACAAATGGATTTTATTCTCTAATGCCACCTTATTTCTAATATATCCATTATATTACGATCACAATTTCTCACAGAAACAAGGCTTAGAGTGAGTAGTCATGTAAAGAAAACATACCTGCACCAGCTGCACGTGTTTGACATAATACAGTCAGATCCTCCTAATAGGAGCCTAGAACAGAAACTGGCGGGTACGAGATTTAGTTCTGAAAGAAGGGAAGTTCCATGGGTTCCCGTGGCTCATCAGAATCAGATTCCTCTAATAGTTTCTCCTCCTCTCAGATATCCACCAAAGAATCTCATCCCCGGATTACTTGAGGAGTCCAGCATTTGTTGCAATCCCTGTGGCTTGGACAATTGGCAGCAACATTTTCAGTGCAAGAATCGCTTAGGGACAGAGAAAGAGAATGCACGCAATAAACAAAGACTTCAAAAGGCTCACAGCTAAGACCCCAGAAGCCACATTCATCCTCAACTTGATCAGAATATAGTCAGGAGGAACAGCCAGTCCAGTGAGTTCAAGAACAATGTGATAGAATCCCAGCACTTGGTTTTACAAATGGAGGCACAACACAGCGGCAAAAACTTAAGAAAATCAGCAGCTTGTATGAACCAGCAGAAATGAGGATGTTCAATGCGCAGAATTTGGTAGGTACCCCACTGGTAAATGAAAGGAGAGCACCTCTTCTTAGACAAGATAAATGGTGGTCATTGGCCCATGAGAGAGAATGGAAGAATTTACAAGATGACTATGCAAGAAGTGATAGTAGTTTTTCCCGCCGGAGATTTAATAACAGTAGAACAGAAAGATCTTTTGCCGAAGAACTTGAGTGGGAAATTAGGGGATTTGACAATGAAGGCCAAAAGTTGCTAGGAATGTAACTGTGACAGTCAGAAACGGTAAGAGAGCAGTATCAGGACAAAATTTGAAGGCGAAAAGAGCATGTTGAGAACAAGGGCAACCATTGAAAGAGTACCCACCAAGTCTTCATTTTCTCTCCTTTCTTTTTTCTTTTCTTTTTCTATCCTTTAATTGTGAGATTATTTTATTTATTTATTATTAATTTTTTGGGTGGAGAGGGAACAAAACTAATATGGGCATCTCACATTTTGACTGGATCTTTGACACTATTTTGATTGCTAGATCAATTACAACTTCTTGGTAATAAATTGAGAGATTTGGATTCGTGTTTTCCTACAACTGCAGTAGCCAGTCTCTAGCTATTCTGGTTATCCTTCACAACCAACAGAGCATGCGGTTAAGAAGAGTATAGAAATTTAAAGGTCCAGATTAATCTTGATGGTAATTGGCAAATTCCTGAAACAAACTAGAAATAAATATCTTATAGAAACTTAAATTGAAGGTGCTTTAATGATTTACCCCTTGATGTTTTAAAGCAAGACCAAAACGTACGAGAACTTGAAAGATACCAATCTACTATTAACAGCCATTAAGCTTTTATCCATGATCACAGAATGTTTTAATTTTGAGGTTACCACATACAGCTTGTTGCTGTATGTGATAATAAGGGGCTGTTTGGTTTTTTGGAAACTATTACTCCTCACTACTCATTTAATTTTTGTTACTCATCACTTAAAATACCACAATTTTCCAAACCCCACCCGTTTGGCACATAACTCATTTCTATTTCAGAAAAAAGAAAAAACAAAAAAACTTAAAAGTCAAAAGTTGCGGTTGTGGCTTTGTGTGTATTTACAAAAATGCCATCGTAACTCTGTTTCATAACTTGAAAACACCTAAAATGTGTTTTCAGTTTTCATAGCTGATCACTCAAAAATCAGAGAATTGAGTGATGGAAACAAAAACTGGAAACATAGCCAAACAAGCTCTCTCTCCATGGGTCCCACCATTTTTGAGTTATGGGTGATGGAAACAAAAACTAGAAACATAGCCAAACAATCTTTCTCTTTGTGGGTCCCACCATTTTTGAGTTATGGGTGATGGAAACATAAAAATCAAATAGCCCCTAATCTCTTCACATCCCTGATGTACAATGTCCTATTGAGAAACTGACCTTTAACAGCCATCAACCAAAACCACCAATTGTTGGTAATTAAAAGCCATGAAGTCCTACAAAACAGCTTAGATGTGAACAATTCCTTCATCCATGAATTACAACAGAAATTTATGCTGCGACACTATATAATCAATCTCACAGCCATCAACCAAAACCTCTAATTGTTGGTAATTAATAGTCATGATTCATGAAGTCCTACAAAACAGCTTTGATGTGAATAATTCCTTCATCCATGAATTACAACAGAAATTTATGCTGCAACTCACAATATAATTTCTCATCTAATGCAAACGAAAAACCAGTGTACCTTTCACCAAAAAAAATAAAAATCCCAGCATACAACACTAATGATACGACAATTTGGTAGCTCACTCCTTCACCACTTACAACCTCACCAATCCGGTATGCTTTATAAGCTCCATTTCCACTCTCAAGTATTCTATAAGATATTTCCTTGCTCACAACTAGAACCATCCCAATGCCCATGTTAAAAGTCCGCCTCATCTCAACATCCTCAATTTTTCCCGCCTAATTAAAAAGTAAGAAAAAAAATATTATTTATTTTTTCAAGAAAAATATATAGGTGGTTGAAGAAAACCAGACAAAGAAAAAAAAAAAAAAAACTATATGGAAGACAAAAGTACTCTGCCAACAATCACTTCATCTTTTCTCAATATTTCCAACACAAAGAATACATTTTACCTCTTGAATCCACTTAAACACACTTGGTACTTCCCAAGAGTTATTATGGATATATGACAGCACCAAGCCCTTTTGGAAACATTCGAGGTATATTTTCTGTGAAAACACCACCTGTGATGTGGGCAATCCCCTTTATCCCACCCTTGCTTATTAAGTCAAGTACCTAATTTTGAAGGAAAGGGGAAAACACATTGGTCAGACTAAGCAACAAGACAATATTGAACTGTATAATGTAAAATAGAGGGCAATAAGTAAGCTGCTTAACATAGATAACAGTTGGGGCCATCAAAGCTTTGCCTAATGTAACATCTGGAGAATCTAGCCTTCTGCCCCTATTTGGCAAAAAATTTGGCAATATGCCCCTATTTACAAGTTATGCCCAATCAAAATTAAAAATTAAAAAAATAAATATAAAAATTTGCATAGAACTCGATTTTATGGAGATCGAGTTCCAAAACGCCACTATAGGATTTTAAAACGCCACTATAGGGCTCCTTCAACCTGCCATGGGACAATAACACTTAAAAAAAAAATTTGCAGGAAAACGCCGTTATAGGTGAAAGTTCAAAAACGTGTACAAAAACACTTTTGAACGTTTAGACCCCCAAAAACCAACTTAACCAACCCAAGCAATATGTCAAACAACTAGTGTGCGGAAACTTAACATATGCTATAATATGGAATTGATTAAACAACTATCTAAGCCACAACAAAATAAACCACAGCAGATAATGTAAAGGCAGAGATAGAGAGGAAGGAAGATGCAAACACAGAGATAACACCAGATATGTTATCGAAGAGGAAACCGAAGACCTCGGCGAAAAACCTCTCCGCCGCCCTCCAAGCGGTAATCAATCCACTAGAAAATACAGTTGGGATACAAGGACAGCAATAGACCCTCCAAGCCTAATCTACCCAATGCACCTAAGCCCTCCAAGCTTCTTGCTCCAACGAGGTTGCGCCGAACCTTTTTCTTTTCTAGCTTTCCGAATTCCGCTACTACACCGTAGCATCAACCAATGAAGATTGGCTCCTTCCTAACTGCTTCCCAGAACTCCAAACGTCTGTCTCACAGAGATGATAATGGTGAGAACCAGGTTTGGTATAATGCCTCTCAAGGATTTGACAATGGAGAGGAAGAGAGTGAGGGAATTTGATGAGACTCTAAGGTAGAGATTGTGGGTGAAACAATCTAGTTTTTCTTTAGGGTTTCTCTCTCAAAATTCTCTCTGGAAGCTCTCTTTCAATCGTGGGTTAAAAGGGTATTTATACTGGAGTGAAGAGGAATGCGAAACGTCAGGTTTTTCCAAAACAGGGGTGGCTCGCGGCTTGACCTCGCGGCTTGACTAAGTCGCGAGTTCCAGTCGCGAGTTAACCGTATGGCCAGTTGTCCTGTTTTGTCCTGTAGTGCTCCAGCTAGCATGACTGTTCATCTTCCAGCATGCTTGGCACGTGTGCATCTTCTGGCGGGTTGAAGCCGCGAGTCCACCCGCGAGTCCACCCGCGAGTCCACCCGCGAGTCCCAGCCGCGACACTCTGTTTTCTTGCACACTCTTGAGCAAACTTCACTCTATCTCACTCACTACCCTTACAATAATCCCACCTAAATACAGGGTTACTAAATGCTGAATTACAAGCAAATTTGGCACGAAATAAAGCCAATTAGATGGTTGAATAAATTCAACCTTACAATCTCCCCCTTTGGCTATTCCGTGACAAAACCCTAAAACAGACTCTAGACTTAACATGTGAGTTGGGAACAGTTGAACAAAACTCACTCACACCTAACTCTAGAAGCTGTGAAGCACTTGAATCATATGAACATAAACTCCTGAAACACAACAATACACCATGATCATTGTAAGCAGAAAAATATAAATGCATATGAAACAGGCAGAATGTGATCAAGCAAAGATGGAGTTAATACACAAACCATGGCTTGATCAACCAAGTGAACACCACAAGGTAGTGATCACAGTGCTCATTCACACTTGGAATGAACACAAGAACATACAAGTTACCACGCACAAGGCAAGACACTTGTATGCTCAACACTCAACCAATGCATAGCACACAAGGCATATGCATCTAGGAACAATCCTACAAGGGCACAAGAGTGACAGTACATAGACCAAAATGCAGAACATTTAGATTAAGTAATGATTTCAACATAGCATAAAGGCTGCACTTAAGCATGGTACATACCATAAAGCCTACAAACTATGCATAAAACAATAACCCTAAAAGCTTACATAAGCATATGGGTACAAACCAACAAATACCTGAATAACATCATCAAACATATATTAAAGTTTAAACCAAGAGTATATGAAAAGAGTTAGAAACAGTTATACACCAAAACACAGTGTATCAAAACCATAAGAACCATAAGTATAGAAGATAAGACGAAAAACAAAAGTATGTGTGTACTCCCCCTATCACTATGCACACTTCCCTTTGAACTTTTCTCCCCCTTACTGAATGCTCTCCCCCTTTTTGTCACGAATAGCTAAAGACTCTCGTCCAACTTTCGTTGAATCTCATCTAGCTGATTCTCCATAGTCTCGAGGCGCATTTGGACATGGTTGTTTGTGGAGTAGAGAAGTGCCACAAGCTCATCAACGCGTTTCTGAATATGCTCAAGTACAGTGCCAACTCTGTCAGTATGAGAAGCAGTTTGTGCTTGCTGAATACCAGCCGGTGAAGCTTCAGGAACATCACGAGATGCAGATGAGGTATGTGCAGGTGTCTCTGAGTCAGGGGCAAATGAAGTAACCGGAGAGATGTGAGCACTTCTTTGTGATTTGGAGGAGTGACTTCTGCTCGCTTGAAGAGTGAACAAAGAAATGGGACGTTGACGAGTCAACATTTTACCATCTGCAGGAGGAGTAATGCCTGCACTAAGGATAAGTTTCATGACGAGACTGCAAAATGGAATGATTCCTCGAGCTGTAGATCGACACGCAGTCTTCCTCAAGTTGTAGTAGATGTGAGCACATATATCAATGGGGGCTCCGGTAATGAGATCACACAGAAATATAGCTCTCCCAAGATTGATGAATGTAGTGTTGGACAGTGGGTAGAGATTGGTGAACATGATCAACTTTAGTGTGGTCAACTCAGGTGCAAACTTTGCGGTGCTGATGGAAGTTCCTGCACTAGACACCTCATGATCGTGTCCTAGGATTTGTAAAATTTCTCCAACCTCTGGATTTCGTTCATCATAGGGAGTTAAATTCACATTCTGAGGTCTGGTGATGCCGAGAAGATTTGCGATGGAGTCTGGGGTAACACTAAACTCTGTTCCTCTGACCCAGAAGACGAGGATAGGTCCAAGATCAGATGCATTGGAGAAGCATTCTTTGACCAGCTCATCCATTGGATCATCAAAGTTTCCGAACAAGTTTGCCCAGTCTCGTTTCTCAAAGATTCGAGGGATGAAAGTAGTCCCTAAGGTGTTGAATTCTACTATCCGCTCCACTATAGTTGTTGACTTGTCAAACACATTTGAGTAGGCGTGTGAGTTAAGGGGAACTCTGAATCTATCCTCATTGGGATCTTGAGATGCTTGAGATGATAGACGAGTCCTTTTAGCAACTGGGGTTGCTGGTTCGTCAGCAACAATGTCTTTACCCCTGGTAGATCGACGAGACATCTGCAAGAGAACAGGCCAACAGAAAAGAACCAAGCAACAATACCCCACAAAAGATTGTCAACAAGATTCAGTGTAAACAATATTTCAATATAAAAACCCAGACTGAATATAGTGTAGACCCAACCAAAACTTCCAACAATACACAGAAGCACAAACTAATACGTGCAACAAACTTGGTAAAAGTGCACCAAGACAAAGAAAGACATCACAACTGTCAATGAGACAGGTTAACATGACCATGATATGCAATAAGAAACAGCATTTGAACATTTTGAGCAGATAACATAAATCACTCCATCAGAGACATGAACATGGGGAAAATATTTCAACCATGAAGAAACCAAACATCCACACTGGAGCACGTGGTTGAGAAACACACATTATGTTATCATATCAACTCAGTAACCAAAACCAAACACCAACATCAATATTCAGGCAAGTGTAATGAGTAAGTCACATAGACACCAAACCCATTTCAGAAAAGATTCTCAGATTCAATAATAAGCAAAAATCAGAACAATGAAAAACACATTGTGATTGCTCAGCATGAAAACAGGTGGGAACAATAGCAAACAAGACACTCCATACCCATTACACAAAGAGATAAGTATAACGAATACAATACCAGACCAAACAGTAACAGAAATATGCAGGAGAAAGAAAATGAGATTGAGAAAGCAAAAACCCATACCTTTTCTTGATGATTTGGATAAGAAACGAAGCACCAAAGGGGTTTGAAAAATGGATTCACGAAGTGTTTGGAATGGAAAAGCAGTTTAAAGAGAAGATGAACAGTTTACAAAAGTTCGAGGGAAAAACTGAAAGAGGTTTAAAAACTGCTCCTGTTTCTGCAAAACACGCGATTTTCGCGACTGGATTAAGTCGCCACACAGTCGCCAGCTCAAGCCGCCAAAGCACTCAAGAACCAAATTTTGAAAAAATTTTCTAAGTGTTTTTCGCGACTGGAAGGTCTACCCGCGAGTGAGTCGCGAGCTGAGCCGCGAAAATCTCTGAGTGATCCTCGCGACTGGACCTTCCACTCGCGAACAAGTCGCCAAACATGACCAGCGAAGATGCGACTGAGGCTCGCGACTTGACATACCCGCGACTGAGCCGCCAAAACAGGGCAAAACTGTATTTTTGAAATTTTCAGATTTTTCCAATAAAACACTTTCCAAAAACACCTAAAACACTCAAAAATCTTTTTGTGCTTGAATTAACAAAGATTGAGCATGTGAAAACACATTTTATCAAGTACAATCACACAAATGAATATGGCATTTATTGAACATAAACTTGTGTGTTGTGTGTGAATATCAACAATGAGATAGTCCTTTGTCTAATGTGAAGCTTCAATGATCAATTCAACCAAGGCATACACAATTAGCACTAGATCATGTGACCAATCTCAATTATAGAAATATGAATATATGACCTCCCACACAACTTGATAGCATAACTTGGAGCTTTTCATTTGACTCCACTTTCAATCATAACATTTGATCTTTATGATCTTTTTGAGACAATCATCTCTCATTGTGAGAGGGATATGTAACATTTCTCTTTGAAGAACAGGCCTTTGGCCCTTTTGAATGAAATTTCACTTTTAATATAAGGTCGCTTACCCTTTTTCCTAGTCAAATACTAGAATGTGCGACAGGCTTTTGCAGCTCAATATCTCTTTTCATTTGGAGATTTACATTTGGTGAGCTCTTTTTAGCAAAAAAAATAAAAAAATGGGAAGAGATATAGACACAAGTCTATGCATGTTTCAAGATCAACATAACCATTCACTAATCATTCATGACAAGTTTGAAGATCTATTTACAACAATCACATAGATTTCAAGATTTTTCCCACAGTGATATGAGTGCATGAAAACAAGCTATGCTCGAAAATGCACAAAGCCATTAGCACAAAGGTACAAGGCAAAACGAGTTTTAAGACAAAACTCAACAGAGTCAATCAAGCTTTTTGATTTTCAAATTTTTTATGTAATTTTTGGATTTTTGACTCAAGAAACAAAAAGATTGATAAAACACAATTAAGAAATATTCACAAGAAGAATAATCAAGCAACCAAAAACAAAAACAGCAAACATAGTCACAAAGCATAGGAAGTATTAATGCATGGACATGTTGTAATGCTTATGCATGAGTACCCCTTTTCACCCACACGTCACTTGCGTTTGGGGTGATTTCCTTAAAGGATTGGGTACGGGAGTTAGGGCTTTCAAACCTTCGTGAGAAGCTTTCCAAGCAGTTGGTGAATGCACCAATCATCTTCATCACGTTCATCATTCCGGGATCTCCATTTTGCTCTCTAGGTTGATCACCTGCCCAAGTTCTCCTATCAATTCTTGGTCCTCCTGACCTTTGAGGAGTTGCACTGTTCTTTGCTCTCAGCTTTTGGCAATTTGGTCGAGTGTGCCCTTGAAGTCCGCAATAATGGCACACATACATTCCTCTAGGACCTCTTTGTGGTCGTGGACGTGACTTGGCACGAGATTCAGACCTGCCCACAGACTGATTACGATGATTCAGCATCCGTTGATCCACCACATTCTTCTTCTCCTCCACCTCGAGCTTCACACCAGTAGGGTCAGCTACAACTGGATCTTTGGCTTTGACAAACTTCACTTCTTTGGTGACATTTCCAGTTGAGCTATTTCCTCCGGTATATCCCAGTCCGGATTTGTCTGAAAAGCTCTTTTGAGAAGATATAACATCATCTAACTTCTTGGTGGTGACCCTCTCTATTTTAGCATTTGCTTGCATCACCTCGTTCTCAAGAAATCTCACTTTAGTGTAAGCTTCAGACAGCTCACCATTCAGAGTTTCAATCTCGCATTTGGCCTCCCTATACCGGATTAGGAGACTTTTGTAGTCTTCCTCAGCCTTCTTCATCTTTCTCACAGCAGCCTTGGCCACCCTTGTGTATTCACCCGACTTCTCCAAGAGTGAGTCATAATTCTCTTGAAGAGTTGCTGTGCTTTCTTCTTCTTCAGCTTCAGACTCTTCAACAATTCCTAGTGAGTCATCATCACTATGTTCTCCAAGGTCTTGAACAAGCAAATTCAATTCATCCGAAGACTCAACATGAGCAATAGTCATGAAAGCTGAATAGTTCCCTTCTCCATCACAGCTCTCTTCAGATTCTGAGTCGGACGAGTCTGAATCACTCAAGGTCGTGGCATACACCTTGCCTTTCGATTTCAAATAATTAGGACATTCCTTCTTGAAGTGTCCATGCACGTTGCATTCAAAACAAGTGACACCTTGTGTGGATTGGGATTCTTTTCCGTCTTTCCTTTTAAAATCCCTCTTCTCCCTTCCAGAATTTTGGAATTTTCTCTTATCATCAAATTTTCCATTGTTTTTGAATTTCAAAAACTTCTTGAAATTTTTAACAAGATAGGCTACATCCTTGTCCACCATATCTTCTCCCGATGAGCCTTGATCTTCCACCTTCTCATTAGTGGTCTTTAGAGCAAGGGATTTGCTCTTCCGTTGATTGGGCAGCGACATCTCATAAGTCTGCAGAGAACCGACCAGCTCCTGTACTCTGATGTCGTCAAGATCCTTGCTCTCTTCAATGGCTGTCACTTTAGCACGGAAGCTTTCCGGCAATGATCGAAGGATCTTCCTTACAATCTTTGAGTCCTCCATCTTCTCCCCGTAGCATCAACCAATGAAGATTGGCTCCTTCCTAACTGCTTCCCAGAACTCCAAATGTCTGTCTCACAGAGATGATAATGGTGAGAACCAGGTTTGGTATAATGCCTCTCAAGGATTTGACAATGGAGAGGAAGAGAGTGAGGGAATTTGATGAGACTCTAAGGTAGAGATTGTGGGTGAAACAATCTGGTTTTTCTTTAGGGTTTCTCTCTCAAAATTCTCTCTGGAAGCTCTCTTTCAATCGTGGGTTAAAAGGGTATTTATACTGGAGTGAAGAGGAATGCGAAACGTCAGGTTTTTCCAAAACAGGGGTGGCTCGCGGCTTGACCTCGTGGCTTGACTAAGTCGCGAGTTCCAGTCGCGAGTTAACCGTATGGCCAGTTGTCCTGTTTTGTCCTGTAGTGCTCCAGCTAGCATGACTGTTCATCTTCCAGCATGCTTGGCACGTGTGCATCTTCTGGCGGGTTGAAGCCGCGAGTCCACCCGCGAGTCCCAGCCGCGACACTCTGTTTTCTTGCACACTCTTGAGCAAACTTCACTCTATCTCACTCACTACCCTTACAATAATCCCACCTAAATACAGGGTTACTAAATGCTGAATTGCAAGCAAATTTGGCACGGAATAAAGCCAATTAGATGGTTGAATAAATTCAACCTTACAATAGGGATATAAAATGTTACTCTAGGGCTAAAAAACACCATTATAGGGCTCCTTCAACCTGCCATGGGACAATCACACTTAGAAAAAAAAAAATTGTAGGAAAACAGCACTATAGGGCTCCCTAAACTTGGAATGGGGTAATCACACTTATTAAAAAAGAATTGTAGAAAAACGCTACTATAGGGCTTAAAAATGCCACTATAGGACTTAAAAACACCACTATAGGGCTCCCTGAACCTTATATGGGGTATTTACACTAAAATTTTTTTTGCATGGAACTCAAGTTCCATGCAATTTTTTATTTTATTTATTTTTTAAACATTTGATCAGGCATAACTTGATTTTCTACAAATCGAGTATTTAATTGGAACTCGATTTTAAGGTAATCGAGTATCGAAATAGGGACACACCCTTATATAATTTGGAAACAGGGGCATATTGCTAAATTTTTTTTAAAAAAGGGGTAAAATGCCAGATTCTCCTGTAACATCTTCACTAGGAAGTTTGTGCTCTAGAGAAAGGCCACTTCGAGTTAGAACCCAGTGAAAATATAGCAGTACATATCAGCAAGGAATTTGACAGACTAAAGCATCATACATTGAAATACCTCAGCAAATCCTATTTCAAATATTTAACGAAGTCTTTTCAATAGTTGTTATCATGTAAGGTTGAATTTATTCAATAATTTTGTTGGCTTTATTCTGTGCTAAATTTACTTGTAATTTAACATTTAGAAACCTTGTATTTAGGTGGGGATCATGTAAGGGTATTGTGTGAGAGAGTGTGAAGAAAAACTCAAGAGTGTGCACTCAAGAAGAGCCTCGCAACTGGATCTCGCAACTGGCTCATGACTAGCGAGTTGCCAGAATGGCACATGAGTGAAGCATGTAGGGGGAGCTGAAGAGTCACACCAGTGGTTGCACTATAGGACAAAACTTCCAGTCTAACTAGGCCGTTAGCTCGCGACTTGTTCCAGTCGCGAGCTCGAGTCACTAGAATGCCCTGTTTGGTTATAACTAACTCTTCGTATTCCTCATACACCCTACTATAAATACTCTTATACCCACGAAATGTAGAGAGTTTCTAGAGATAATTTTGAGAGAGAAACCCTAGAGAAAAACAAGATTGACTCATCCACAATCTTTATTCTTTGATTCTCCAAATTTCTCTACTCTCACCCTCTCCATTGATATATCCTTGAGAGGCATATTAGCTAAATCCTTATCTCACCTTACCCATATCTGTGAGAAGGCTTTTTGGTGCTTGAGAAGTAGTTCAGAAGGGACCAATTCATTTTAGTTGATGCAATGGGCGATTATAAGATCTGGTAAGCTAGAGAAGACAAAGTTCGACGTAACCCTGTTGGAGCAAGAAGCTTGGAGGGTTAGGTGCACTAGGTAGATTAGGCTTGAAAGGTTTTCTACTATTCATGTATCCCAACTTTATTCTCTAGTGGATTATTGACCGTTTGGAGGGTGGTGGAGAGGAGACAAACAGGATGTTAGATTAATTTACTAATTATGAGAGCAGTTAGATGCACGATTTGCCGTCCCATTATAATTCACAGCTTGTAGAAATTTGTCACAGTCAAAACACAAAATACTTAAGACTGCCTTATCCTTAGAGCTATTGCCAAGGCAGGGCCCTTTGGACCTACCCCTGGAGAGTAAACCACATGATATATTAAATGGAGAGCATTCATTGACACAAGCAAAATTTCAAGATACTAAAAGGTAATAAAAATAAAATAAGTCACAAACCTCTCCTCCTAAAAGAGCACAATCAGATTGTTGGCAACCATCTACAATGCCTTTTATAACCTAGATTAGAAAACAAAAAGATCAAGTCAGCTTAATCTTTTGTACATTTACAATTTTTGTGACCCATGCAACCTAGTCCAATTATGCACATTTGTTTGGACTTACCCCTGGGGAGTAAACCACGTGATATATTAAATGGAAAGCACTCATTGACACAAGCAAAATTTCAAGATACTAAAAAGGTAATAAAAATAAAATAAGTCACGTACCTCTCCTTCTAAAAGAGCACAATTAGATTGTTGGCAACCATCTATAATGCCTTTTATAACCTAGATTAGAAAACAGAAAGATCAAATCAGCTTGAGCTTTTGTACATTTACAATTTTTGTGACTTATGCAACATAGTCCAATTGTGCACATTTGTTTGTACCTTTTCAGCAAGGTCAACATCTAGGTGGCTAGTAGCAAAGTAATCAAGAAAAAAAAGTGGTCTTGGTCCAGAAGTAATAATGTCATTGACACTCATTGCAACCTTCTTAGAGACATATTTTATGTGACTAGCTAATCTTTTTATTAAGGACATATTTTATGTAATTGGCTAATTTTTTGACAAAACGCACTTTACTTGTAATTGGGTAGATCTAGGATGTGTTTAACATTTCAAGAAACATGTTGTTCAAGTCAAGTATTAAAGCCATGAAGATTGGACCAAGAAACAAGTGAAGAAGAGTTGTTCATTAAAGCTAGATAGATTCCCGATAGCTCTCGATAGATAATATGTATCGAGGTTTAGTGAGTCTCAATAGCTTTCGACTGATATTAATTATTGAGGTCTTGACAACTGCTTGACAGATGTATCTATCGAAAATTACAAAATTCAGATTTCCAGATTTGATTTTTGGCCCATGCTAACATGTATGTGTAGGGTTTCTTTTCTCACAACCCTAGACATATACAAGGCTTATTTTAAAGGCCGTCATATAAGAGAATACAAGGAGAACACATGCAAAAAGTGATCAAGTGCCTTATTCTCTCTAAAAGAAGCTACTGTGTCTTTGTGCCTTGGGGTTCTGTAATCAAGTGCTTCTTGATCTTTATAGTTGATAAAGTGAAGAACTTTGCTGCCAACATTTTCTTCAAGTTGGTGAGTTAGTCACGTACTGGGAGCCGTGTATCATTGGTTAGTCACATACTGGGATCCGTGCAAAAGGGTGGCATTCATATATTAAAGAGTTCAGAGGTTCTGAAGCGGTATAAGTTTTCTGCTGTAAGTTCATCTACGGGGATTGTAAAGTCTAGGATTCTAGGGACAAATGTTTTGTACTAGAGCTAAAACTTCTCTTTACTATAGTGAATTGCTTTTTGGGAAGGTTTCTCCCCAGGTTTTTTTACTGCAAAATTAGTTTATTTCATTGGTTTTCCTAGGTCATCATATCTTGTTTTATTTACTTTTCTGCTGCATTTATTTGTGACATATATTGATGTTAGTTTGTTTTAACAAGGTTTATTCATAATAAATCTAATTAACAACTTGAGTTTAAAACTTGTTAATTCTATCAACCGGGGTCTAAATTTCCCAACACCTTTGATAAAATGCACTTTACTTGTAATTGGGTAGATCTAGGGTGGGTTTAGGACTTCAAGAAAGATGTTGTTCAAGTTAAGTGTTAAAGCCATGAAAATTGGACCAAGAAACAAGTGAAGAAAAGATGTTCATTAAATCTCGACAGCAATCTCGACAAAAAGACTTCTATCGAGATTTAATGTTGAAGTTCGACAGAAGCTCGACACAAGCTGTTTCTGTCAAGACTTACGAAATCAGAACTTCCAGATCTGATTTTAGGCCCATGCTGAAATATTTGTATAGGG
Source organism: Quercus robur (assembly GCF_932294415.1). NCBI lineage: Eukaryota > Viridiplantae > Streptophyta > Magnoliopsida > Fagales > Fagaceae > Quercus > Quercus robur. Next base: position 45,594,021 of record NC_065538.1, read on the forward strand.
TTTCTTTTCTCACAACCCTAGACATATATAAAGATTATTTTAAAGTCCGTCACGCATGTAGAAAGTGCCCTAGTTCATTATTCTCTCTGAAAAAGCTACTGTGTCTTTACACCAAGGGTTTTGTGACCAAGGAGCTTCCTGATCTTCATTGTTGATGAACTAAAGAACTTTGCAGCCAACAACCTCTTCAAGTTGCTGGAGTTAGTCACGTATTGGGATCGTGCATCATTGGTTAGTCACGTACTGGGATTTGTACATTGAACAGAAAGATTACTACTACAATACAAGTCCAATTAGGTATTGGGGTAAGGGTTCAATTGTAAGCTAGTATTTCAGAATAGGCCAATGGGTTTGGTAAGATTTCTTATATTTGTAACTACTTGTGATTGATAATAGTGGATTCTTGAGAGTGGTGACCTTAAAATGACCCGGTGGGGTTTTGCCTCGTTGCTTTTCCCCATTCGTAAACAAATCATCTGTGTCAAATTTATTTTCCGCTGCATTTAATATAATTGGTGATTTGTTTTTTCTACCACACTATTGCATGTAATTGAACTTAATTAATTAACTTGGGTAAGTAATTAATTAATTGCAAGGGATCAATTCATTTTAACCCAACAAACCTGAAGCAAGAAAAAGTGCACTAGAAAAATACGAACAAAATTTGATATCAAATATTACCAGATCATTCCTAATGGTTTCATGAATTCCAGATTCAAATGCAAGTTTAAGTTTAGTTCCCACACCATCTGTACTAGCAACAAGGTATGAATCGTGCTTGTCCATGGACACAAGATTAGCAAACTTTAAAAACTCAAAACAAACAGGCCCAACATGGAACAACAAGATTTTCTTATAAAAGAACACCAAATGAAGACAAAAATCAGCAACTATCTTCAAGTTTTCTTGGCTTGGATCTAGCAGGAACAAGAATCAGAGTTTATTTGGCTAAAATTGCCAAATGAATTACCTATTTGACTTGTAAGTTATCTATCTAGAAGACAGAAAAAAAAATACGTTCATTTGATAATTTATTAAACCCAGAAACTAAAAAACACAAATGCAAGAGGATAAAATTACAAGATAGAATCTTTCTCAAAAAAAAAAAAAAAAATTATAAGATAGAAAGAGGATGAATATTAGGAATCCTAGCCATGCTGCTTGAAACTACGAAGGACCTGGGGTCAAAACAAGACTGCCCACCGGTAAACATCAGTACTCAATAATTAACTTAAGAAACCATACACAAGTCATAAAATTGAGCTGTCAATTACACCATAATTCATCCACACACACAAACATGCAAAATAGCTTTAATCCAAATTACATATTTCAAGTTTGGGTGAATCAATTTCTTCCCTTAAGTTTATTTTTTTCACAGTTTAATCTAGAAACTTTCGCATTCCTGTAAACTTAGTTCTCCCATCCATTAACATCTATGAAACTACCACTCTTCACATACATTATGTGTTTAGGTGAAATATAAGTCCTTGAACTTTAACATTCCTGTCAATTTACTTAACTCGCCGCGATATGACACTGTTTTAATGGACTAAAAATATAATTTAGAAATGAAATTGACAATTCATTCAATATTTAAAGGGTTGTTGTAATCTGGATTTTGGCCAAAAAAACGAAAGTAAAATTACCGTACCACTCTCACCTATAATCTAATATAAACACGTAAAAAATAAGAAAAATTGAAGATTAAGCGTATTATTTACAAAAAAGAAAAAGAAAAAAGAAAGAAACAATTCATAAGCCTATGTTTTTGTCCTGATTGGCAACTAGCGTACCAGAAGTCGGTTCATAATACAAAACAAACTATTGGGTGCATAAAGCACGTGGTTTAGCTCACAAATTAAAAGCCCACATATGGGCTTGTATTATTATTCTGTGGCTAGTATGTACTATTATAGGGGTAATTCTACCGTACCCCCCTCAAAAAAAGGGGTACGGTATACATTAGTATGTAACCTTCTATATCAGGTTACATTTTTCTCACATTTGATGGTTATATCCTTATATTGTGTAGTTTCAACATCACATGTGACAGTTCTTTTGTCACATTCGATGGTTCCCTACTTTTTTCTCACATTTGATAGTTTCATCCTCACATTATGCAGTTCCAACATCACATGTGACAGTTCTTTTATCACATTCAATGGTTCCTTTACTTTTTTCTTATATTTAACAATTCCATCCTCATATTGTGCAATTCAAATATCACATGTTACAGTTCTTTTGCCATATTCAATGGTTCTTTATTTTTCTCACATTTGACGATTCCATCCTCACATTGCGTAATTCCAACATCACATGTTACCATTCTTTTGCCACATTCGATGGTTCTTTATTTTTTTCTCACATTTGACAATTCCATCCTCGCATTGTGCAATTCCAACATCATTTATGACAGTTCTTTTGACACATTCGATGGTTCCCTTATTTTTTTCTCACATTTGACGGTTCCATCCTCACATCGTGCAGTTCCAACATCACATGTGACAGTTCTTTTGTCACATTTTGTGGTTCCCTTATCTTTTTCTCATATTTGACGGTTTCATCCTTATATTGTACAATTCCAACATCATAGTTGACAATACTTTTGTCACATTTGGTGGTTTTTTTTTTCTTTTTTCCCTCACATTTTACGGTTTCATCCTTACTGTAAGGTTGAATTTAATCAACCATTTTGTTGGCTTTATTATGTACCAAATTTGCTTGTATTTTAGCATTTAGTAACCCTGTATTTAAGTGAGTTTTGTTGTAAGAGTAGCAAGTGAGATAGAGTGACTGAATGCTCAGGAGTGTACAAGAAAACAGAGTTTCGCTGCTTGATCTCGCGGGTGACTCGTGGCTACAAGCCGCCAGAAGCAGCACATGTGCCAAGTATGCCAGAAGTTGAAGTGTCATGCTAGCTGGAGCACTACATAACAAAATAGGACAACTGGTTGTTCTGTTATCACGCGGCTAGAACTATCGACTCAGTCAAGCCGCGAGTCCAAGCCGCAAGCCACCCCTGTTTTGAAAAACCTGACGTTTCACATTCTTTTCTCATCCCAATATAAATACTCCTTATACCTACAAAAGAAAGAGAGCTTCCAGAGAGAATTTTGAGAGAGAAACCCTAGAGAAAAACAAGATTAATTCATACACAATCTTTACATAAGAGTCTCTTCATATTCCTCAACTCTCTTCCTTTCCATTGCCAAATCCTTGAGAGGCATTTTTACCAAAACCTTTTTCTCACTATTTCCATTACTGTGAGAGGGCTGTTTGGTATTCTGGGAAGCAGTTAGGAAGGAACCAATTTACATTGGTTGATGCTATGGTCAAGTAGCAGAATCCGAGAAGTTAGAAAAGAAATAGGTTCGGCGCAACCTCGTTGGAGCAAGAAGCTTAGAGGGCTTACGTGCAGTGGTTAGATTAGGCTTGGAGGGTCTATTGTTGTCTATGTATTCTAACTACATTTTATAGTAGATTGTTTACCGCTTGGAGGTTGGCGGAGAGGTTTTATGCCAAGGGCTTCGGTTTCCTCTTCAATAACACATCTCATGTTGTCCTTGTGTTTGCATTTTCCTTCCCTTTTATCTTTGCCTTTTATTATCTGCTATGGGTTGTGATTTTAATTTGGCTTAGATTGTTTGCCAATTCTATTTTATAACTTTTGTTCATTTTCCGCACACTAGTTGTTTGACATAAAGGTTGAATTGGTTAATTTGTAAATTGGGGGTCTAAACGTTCAAGGGTGTTTTTACACTATTTGAACTTTCAATTGGTATCAGAGCGGGTACACTACTAGTGGTTTCATTACCATTGTGTGATTCTTGACTTCCTATTGAGATGGATCAGTCTCAATCCCTAAATGCACCTCCATATTTTGATGGTAGTAATTATGCTTTTTGGAAGGTTCACATGAGAGCATTTCTGTGTTCCATTGATGAATCTGTTTGGGATGTTGTTGAGATAGGTTGGACTAGACCTGAGGCAGCCAAATCCACATGGGATAAGGCAGCACTCGCTGCATCTAATGCTAATAGTAAAGCACTTAATGCTATTTTCTGTGGTGTGTCTCCAGATGAATTTTACAGGATCTCTTACATTACCGTTGCCAAAGAAGCATGGGAGATATTGGAGACCACTTATGAAGGCACGAAGAAAGTAAAAGACATCAAGCTACAGATGCTAACTACTCGGTTTGAGGAGTTAAAAATGAGTGAGGATGAGTCCTTTGACTCTTTCTATAGCAAGCTAGATGAGGTGATTGTAAGCAAGTTCAATTTAGGAGAGAAAACGGAGGATTCTAAAATTGTAAGGAAAATCCTTCGATCATTGCTAGAAAGTTTTCGTGCCAAAGTGACAGTGATTAAAGAGAGCAAGGACCTTGATGACATCAAAGTCTAGGAGCTGGTTGGTTCTCTTCAGACTTATGAAATGTCACTACCCAATCAACGGAAGAGTAAATCTCTTGCTCTTAAGACCATTAATGAGAAGGTGGAAAACCATGACTCATCGGGAGAAGATGTGGTTAACAAAGATGTTGCATACCTTGTAAAAAATTTCTGAAAATTCTTGAAATTCAAGAATAATGGCAAATTTGGTGATAAAGGAAAATTCCAAAGTTCAGGAAGGGAGAAAAGCGAATTCAAAAAGAAAGATGGAAAAGAATCCCAATCTACACAAGGTGTCACTTGTTTCGAATGTAACAAGATGGACACTTTAAGAAAGAATGTCCAAATTATTTAAAATCGAAAGGCAAAGTGTATGCCACGACATTGAGTGACTCAGATTCATCTGATTCAGATTCTGAGAAAAACTGTGACGGAGAAGGGAATTATTCAACTTTTATGACTATTGCCCATATTGAGTTTTTAGACGAGTTGAATCTGCTTGTACAAGAGCTTGGAGTACATAGTGATGAAGAATCATTTGGAGCTGTTGAGGAATCAGATGCAAAAGAAGATGAAAACACAACCAATCTTCAAGACAATTATAACTCACTCTTGGAGAGATCGGGTGAGTACATAAGGGTGGCAAAGGCAGCTGTGAGAAAGATGAAGAAGGCAGAGGAGGACTATAAAAGTCTCCTAATTCGCTATAAGGAGGCCAAGTGTGAGATAGAAACATTGAATAGCGAGCTGTTAGAAGCCTACACAAAAGTGAGATTTCTTGAGCAAGAGGTTGTGCAAACAAATGCCAAGATAGAGAGGGTCTCCACCAAGAACCTAGATGATGTTATTTCATCTCAAAAGAGCTTTTCAGACAAATCCGGATTGGGATATACCGGAGGAAGTAGCTCATCTGGAAATGTCATTAAAGAAGTGAAGTTTATAAAGGCCAAAGAATCAGCTGATGTTGGCCCTACAGCTGAGAAGCCCAAGATAGAGGAGAAGAGGAATGTGGGGAACGAACTGTTGTTGAAACCACGTAATCAATCCGTGGGTAGGTCTGAATCCTGAGCCAAGTCTCGTCCACGACCACAAAGAGGTCCTAGATCAAACTATATGTGTCATCATTGCGGAATTCAAGGGCATACTCGACCAAATTGTTAAAAGATGAGAGCAATGAATAGTGTAACTCCTTAAAGGTCATGAGAAACTAGAAATGATAGGAGAAATTGGGGTGGTGAACCATCAAGAGATCAAAACGGTGATCCCGGAATGATGAACGTGATGAAGATGATTGGTGCATTCACCAACTGCTTAGAAAGCTTCACACGAAGGTTTGAAAGGCCTAACTCCCGTACCCAATCCTATAAGGAAATCACCCCAAACGCAAGTGACGTGTGGGTGAAAAAGGGTACTCATGCATAAACATTACAACATGTCCATGCATTAATTCTTCCTATGCTTTGTGACGGTGTTTGATTGTTTGCTTATTGTTTATGTTGATGGTTGTTTGTTTGTCTATTTGTGAATACTTTTGGTCATTTCTGTTTTTTATCAATCTTTTTCTTCTTATGTGTCAAAAATCCAAAAATCACATAAAAAATAGAAAATCAAAAAGTTTGATTGACATTGTTGAATTTTGTCTCAAAACTTGTTTTGCCTTGTACCTCTGTGATAATGGCTTTGTGTATTTTCGAGCATAACTTGTTTCTTTGCACTCTTATCACTGTGGGAGAAATCTTGAAATCTATGTGATTGTTGTAAATAGATCTTCAAACTTGTTATGAATGATTAGTGAATGGTTATGTAGATCTTGAGGCATGCATAGACTTTTGTCTATATATCTTCCCACTCTTTATTTTTGGTTTTGCAAAAAAGAGCTAACTAAATGTAAATCTCCAAATGAAAATAGATATTAAGCTGCAAAAGCCTGTTGCACATACTAATATTCGACTAGGAAAAAGGGAAAGTGACCAAAAAATTAAAGTGAATGTTTATTCAAAAAGCCAAAGACTATTTCATCAAAGTGAAATATCAAATATCACTCTCACAATGAGAAGTGATTGCCTCAAAAGGATCAAAAAGATCAAATGTTATGATTGAAAGTGGAGTCAAATGTAAAGCTCCAAGTTATGTTATCAAGTTTTGTGGGAAGTCATATATGCATACTTCTATATGTAAAGGCATGCATATTATCTAGTACTAATTATGTATGCCTTTGTTGAATTGATCATCGAAACTTCATATTAGACTAAGGACCATCTCATTGTTGATATCCACACACAACACACAAGTTTATGTTCAATAAATGCTATATTCATTTGTGTGATTGTACTTGATGAAATGTGTTTTCACATGCTCAATCTTTGTTGATTCAAACACAAAAGGATTTTTGGGTGTTCTAGGTGTTTTAGGAAAGTATTTTGTTCTTAAAAACTGAAAATTTCAAAAATCATTTCTGCCCTGTTTTGGCAACTCAGCCACGGGTATGTCAAGTCACATGCCACAGTCGCGAGCTCGCGGGTCAATTTTGGTGACTTGTTCGCTAGTGGAAGGTCCACTCGCGAAGGGTACACAGAGATTTTCGCGGCTCAGCTCGCGGCTCCCTCGCGAGTAAGACTTCCAGTCGCGAAAAACACTTAGAAAATTTTTCAAAATTTTGTCTTTGAATGTTTTGGCAGCTTGACCTGGGATCTTGTTGGCGACTTACTTCAGTCACGAAAAACGCGTGTTTGGCAAAACAGGGGCAGTTTTTAAATCTTTTTCAGCTTTCCCTCGAAGTTTTTATGACTGTTCATCTTCTCTCTCAACTGTCTCCTTCCCAAACGCTCCGTGTAACCCATTTCAAACTCCATTGTTGTTTCCTTTCAACTCAAAATCTTCAAGTAACAGGTATGGGTTTTCTTTCTCGAACTCAGTTTTTCTTGATTTTGTGTTTTTCCCTCTTGAATATTCGCATTTTTGTCTGATTTGAGTTGGGTTTTTGTTTCAACTGTTGCTCTCTGTCCGTGCTTAGCTAGTGGAGGCTATTGATTTAGTTTGATCTTGGTTAAGTTGTTGGTTTTGGTTTTCATCATGTGCTTAGCTAGGGTTTGTTATCTATTGGTTACTCATCTTGTCTGATCTTATGTTGATGTGTTGATTCAAAATGTTCTTGTTTTGTCTGTGGGGTTTACTGTGCTGACTATGTGCCTGTTCATCTAGTGTGTGCATCTGTCTTATGTTCTTTGGGCCATTTCATACTCATCAAACTGTATGTCTCATTGACATATTTTTGTCCTTTGGGTGATTTCAATCTATGCTGCTTTAATATTCTCCTGCATAATGCTAGTTGTTCTTGAGTATCTACCTTTAGGTTCTTTCATTTGTGTGGTTGATTTAAGTCATGAGGCTTGTTCTTTATTTTTGCCTTTGTTACTAACAAAGTACTGATTTGTTCTACACATGTATTGTACTATGCTATTGTGGCCTTTTCTGATTGTTCACAGATGGCTCCTTCATCCCCAAAGAAGAAAACTCCTGCAAAGAAAGCAGATAAGAGAATGAAAATGGACCCTAACCTGTTCAGGTCTGTTTCCCATTTTGAGAGATATAAGGATTTCTTCTTAAAGGCAAGAATTATTCAAGAAAGGTTTGCGGATTTGGAGGATTTGAGAAACACTTTTATCCCTAGCTGTTTTGAAGAGAGAGGATGGGAAAAGTTTCTGTGTGATCTCCCAGTTGTGTGTGAACCCCTGATTAGGGAGTTTTATTCCAATGCTGTAATAAGGGAAGATGAATTAAGCTGCTGGGTTAGAGGTAAAGAATTCACTTTAGATGCACATGACAGTGATGATGTGCTAGGTCTTGAGGGGTTAGAAGATCAAGAGTTTGTCAACTACAAAGATAGGATTCTGTCTATTGAAATTGTACAACAGAGGATAGGTGGACAGAGAGAAGGGAAGTATCTGAATACCACAGCTTTTCCAGTGGACATGAGGTGTCTCACTATTATCATGATGTTATATCCCATAAGGAAGTTGATTACAATCAATAGTGCAAGAGCAATTTTTCTGATGGACCTCAAGGAAAAGACATTCATTGACATCAGTTCCCACATATTTGACACTATTGTGGATGAGACTAGAACCACTTCTAGGCCTAAACTGATCTTCCCTAGTCTACTCATGAGGATCTTTAGAAAGAAGGGTGTTCCAATCCCTTGAGATATCAGTCCCATGTCCACACCTTCTGCAATTAACAAGCTAACCTTCAAAAGGATAAGTGTTCGGCTTCCAGGTGAAGAAGATGAAGGTGATGAAGGAGAGGGTGTCCCAATGGAGACTGAGGTAGAGGTAGCAGGCCAGGCATCAACCTCAACACTCAAGAGGAGTGGCAAGAGGAATAGAGCATCAACTTCTTCAGATACACCTCCAGATGCATTTTAGATCATTCTGGAATGACTTGATGGAATTAGAGGAGTCCAAACCGAGCACTCTGAGAGGATAGCAGCCATGCAGGACCAGATTGATATTTTGTCAGCTAAACTTGATAGCTTCACCACCTAGCATGGACAGTGACCCTTTGGCCATTCCGGTCAAAAAGGGGGAGATATATAAAGTTTTTGTTGAGAAGCAGAGAAGCAGCTCTTAAGGGAGAGTAATATGTTAAGGGGGAGCAGTCAAAAATAGACAGTGTCCATCTTGTTATATTGTTATCTTTGTTTATGTTTTTGGATATTTTATTGTTGCTATGGGTTTGATACACTGTGGTTTTAGCGTATGTTTGTTTCTAACTCTTAATGAAAGTTCAAAAACGTGTACAAAAACACTTTTGAACGTTTAGACCCCCAAAAACCAATTTAATCAACACACGCAATATGTTAAACAATAGTGTGCGGAAACTTAACATATGCTATAACATGGTATTGATTAAACAACTATCTAAGCCACAACAAAATAAACCACAGCAGATAATGTAAAGGCAGAGATAGAGAGGAAGGAAGATGCAAACACAGCGATAACACCAGATATGTTATCGAAGAGGAAACCGAAGACCTCGGCGAAAAACCTCTCCGCCGCCCTCCAAGCGGTAATCAATCCACTAGAAAATTCAGTTGGGATACAAGGACAACAATAGACCCTCCAAGCCTAATCTACCCAATGCACCTAAGCCCTCCAAGCTTCTTGCTCCAACGAGGTTGCGCCGAACCTTTTTCTTTTCTAGCTTTCCGGATTCCGCTACTTCACCGTAGCATCAACCAATAAAGATTGGCTCCTTCCTAACTGCTTCCCAGAACTCCAAACGACTGTCTCACAGAGATGATAATGGTGAGAACCAGGTTTGGTATAATGGCCTCTCAAGGATTTGACAATGGAGAGGAAGAGAGTGAGGGATTTTGATGAGACTCTAAGGTAGAGATTGTGGGTAAAACAATCTGGTTTTTCTTTAGGGTTTCTCTCTCAAAATTCTCTCTGGAAGCTCTCTTTCAATCGTGGGTTAAAAGGGTATTTATACTGAAGAGGAGTGGAATGCGAAACGTCAGGTTTTTCCAAAACAGGGGTGGCTCGCGGCTTGACCTCGCGGCTTGACTAAGTCGCGAGTTCCAGTCGCGAGTTAACCGTATGGCCAGTTGTCCTGTTTTGTCCTGTAGTGCTCCAGCTAGCATGACTGTTCATCTTCCAGCATGCTTGGCACGTGTGCAGATTCTGGTGGGTTGAAGCCGCGAGTCCAGTCGCGAGTCCCAGCCGCGACACTCTGTTTTCTTGCACACTCTTGAGCAATCTTCACACTATCTCACTCACTACCCTTACAACAATCCCACCTAAATACAGGGTTACTAAGTGCTGAATTACAAGCAAATTTGGCACGGAATAAAGCCAATTAGATGGTTGAATAAATTCAACCTTACAATCTCCCCCTTTGGCTATTCCGTGACAAAACCCTAAAACAGACTCTAGACTTAACATGTGAGTTGGGAACAGTTGATCAAAACTCACTCACACCTAATTCTTGAAGCTGTGAAGCACTTGAATCATATGAACACAAACTCCTGAAACACAACAATACACCATGATCATTGTAAGCAGAAAATTATTAATGCATATGAAACAGGCAAAAAGAGATCAAGCATAAGATGAAGTTAATGAACAAACCATGGCTTGATCAACCAAGTGAACACCACAAGGTAGTGATCACAGTGTTCATTCACACTTGGAATGAACACAAGGACATACAAGTTAACAAGCACAAGGCAAGACACTTGTATGTACAACACTCAACCAATGCATAGCACACAAGACATATGCATCTAGGAACAATCCTACAAGGGCACAAGAGTGACAGTACATAAACCACAATGCAGAACATTTAGATTTAAAATACTGATTTCACATAGCATAAAGGCTGCACTTAAGCATGGTACATACCACAAGGCCTACAAACTATGCATAAAACATAAACCCTCAAAGCTTACAAAAGCATATGGGTACAAACTAACAAATACCTGAATAACATCATCAAACATATATAAAAGTTTATCCAAGAGTATATGAGGAAAGTTAGAAACAGTTATACACCAAAACACAGTGTATCAAAACCAAAATAACCATTAGTTTAGAAGATGAGACGAAAGCAAAAAAATGTGTGTGTGTGTACTCCCCCTATCACTATGCACACTTCCCTTTGAACTTTTTCTCCCCCTTACTGAATGCTCTCCCCCTTTTTGTCACGAATAGCTAAAGACTCTCATCCAACTTCCGTTGAATCTCATCTAGCTGAGTCTCCATAGTCTCGAGGCGCATTTGGACATGGTTGTTTGTGGAGTAGAGAAGTGCCACAAGCTCATCAACTCGTTTCTGAATATGCTCAAGAACACTGCCAACTCTGTCAGTATGAGAAGTAGTTTGTGCTTGCGGAATACCAGCCTGTGAAGCTTCAGGAACATCACGAGATGTAGATGTGGTATGTGCAGGTGTCTCTGAGTCAGGGGCAAATGAAGGACCCGGAGAGATGTGAGCATGTCTTGGTGATTTGGAGGAGTGACTTCTGCTTGCTTGAAGAGTGAACAAAGAAATGGGACGTTGACGAGTCAACATTTTACCATCGGCAGGAGGAGTAATGCCTGCATTAAGGATGAGCTTCATGACGAGACTGCAAAATGGAATGATTCCTCGAGCTGTAGATCGACAAGCGGTCTTCCTCAGGTTGTAGTAGATGTGAGCACATATATCAATGGGGGCTCCGGTAATGAGATCACACAGAAATATAGCTCTCCCAAGATTGATGAATGTAGTGTTGGACAGTGGGTAGAGGTTGGTGAACATGATCAACTTCAGTGTGGTCAACTCAGGTGCAAACTTTGCGGTGCTGATTGAAGTTCCTGCACTAGACACCTTATGATCGTGTCCTAGGATTTGTAGAATTTCCCCAACCTCTGGATTTCGTTCATCATAGGGAGTTAAATTCACATTCTGAGGTCTGGTGATGCTGAGAAGATCTGCGATGGAGTCTGGGGTAACACTAAACTCTGTTCCTCTGACCCAGAAGACGAGGACAGGTCCAAGATCAGAGGCATTGGAGAAGCATTCTTTGACCAGCTCATCCATTGGATCATCAAAGTTTCCAAACAAGTTTGCCCAGTCTCGTTTCTCAAAGATTCGAGGGATGAATGTAGTCCCTAAGGTGTTGAACTCTACTACCCGCTCCACTATAGTTGTTGACTTGTCAAACACATTTGAGTAGGCGTGTGAGTTCAGGGGAACTCTGAATCTATCCTCATTGGGATCTTGAGATGCTTGAGATGATAGACGAGTCCTTTTAGCAACTGGGGATGCTGATTCGTCAGCAACAATGTCTTTACCCCTGGAAGATCGACGAGACATCTGCAAGAGAACAGACCAACAGAAAAGAACCAAGCAACAATGCCCCACAAAAGATTGTCAACAAGATTCAGTATAAACAATATTTCAATATAAAAACCCAGACTGAATATAGTGCAGACCCAAACCACAGAAGCACAAATCAATACGTGCATCAAACTTGGTGAAAGTGCACCAAGACAAATAGAGATGCAACAACTGTCATTGAGACAGGTTAACATGACCATGATATGCAATAACAAACAGCATATGAACATTTAGAACAGATAACAAACATCACTCCAACAGAGACATGAACATGGGGAAAATATTTCAATCATGAAGAAACCTAACATCCACACATCAATATTCAGGCAAGAGTAATGAGTAAGTCACATAAACACCAAACCCATTTCAGAAAAGATTCTCAGAGTCAATAATCAGCAAAAATTCAGAACAATGAAAAACACATTGACTGCTCAGCATGAAAACGGGTGAGAACAATATCAAAAACAGGATACTCCAAACCCATTACTCATAGAGATAAGAGTAACGAACATAATAGCAGTCCAAACAGTAACAGAAATATGCAGGAAAAAGAAACTGAGATTAAAAAATCAAAACCCATACCTTTTCTTGATGATTTGGAGAAGAAATGAAGCACCAAAAGGGTTTGAAAAAAAATGGATTCACGAAGAGGTTTGGGAGAAAACAGCAGTTTTAAGAGAAGGTGAACAGTTACAAAAGTTCGAGGGAAAAACTGAAAGAGGTTTAAAAACTGCTCCTGTTTCTGCAAAACACGCGATTTTCGCGACTGGTTCAAGTCGCCACACAGTCGCCAGCTCAAGCCGCCAAAGCACTCAAGAGGAAAATTTTGAAAAATTTTTCTAAGTGTTTTTCGCGACTGGAAGGTCTACCCGCGAGTGAGTCGCGAGCTGAGCCGCGAAAATCTCTGAGTGAATCTCGCGACTGGACCTTCCACTCGCGAACAAGTCGCCAAAACTGACCAGCGAAGATGCGACTGAGGCACGCGACTTGACACACCCGCGACTGAGCAGCCAAAACAGGGCAAAACTGTATTTTTGAAATTTTCAGATTTTTCAGCAAAACACTTTCCAAAAACACCTAAAACACTCAAAAATCTTTTTGTGCTTGAATTAACAAAGATTGAGTATGTGAAAACACATTTTATCAAGTACAATCACACAAATGAATATGGCATTTATCAAACATAAACTTGTGTGTTGTGTGTGGATATCAACAATGAAATAGTCCTTTGTCTAATGTGAAGCTTCAATGATCAATTCAACCAAGGCATACACAATTAGCACTAGATCATGTGACCAATCTCAATTATAGAAATATGAATATATGACTTCCCACACAACTTGATAACATAACTTGGAGCCTTTCATTTGACTCCACTTTCATCCATAACATTTGATCTTTTGAGGCAATCATCTCTCATTGTGAGAGGGATAGACAACATTTTTCTTTGAAGAACAGGCCTTTGGCCTTTTTGAAAGAAATTTCACTTTTGATATAAGGTCGCTTACCCTTTTTCCTAGTCAAATACTAGAATGTGCGACAGGCTTTTGCAGCTCAATATCTCTTTTCATTTGGAGATTTACATTTAGTGAGCTCTTTTTAGCAAAAAAAATAAAAATGGGAAGAGATATAGACACAAGTCTATGCAAGTTTCAAGATCAACATAACCATTCACTAATCATTCATGACAAGTTTGAAGATCTATTTACAACAATCACATAGATTTCAAGATTTTTCCCATAGTGATATGAGTGCATGAAAACAAGTAATGTTCGAAAATGCACAAAGCCATTAGCACAAAGGTACACGGCAAAAAGAGTTTTAAGACAAAAACTCAACAAAGTCAATCAAGCCTTTTGATTTTCAAATTTTTATGTAATTTTGGATTTTTGACTCAAGAAACAAAAAGATTGATAAAACACAATTAAGAAAAATTCACAAACAAACAAACAAAATAAAAAACAACAAGCATATCAAACAACCATAGTCACAAAGCATAGGAAGTATTAATGCATGGACATGTTGTAATGCTTATGCATGAGTACCCCTTTTCACCCACACGACACTTGCGTTTGGGGTGATTTCCTTAGAGGATTGGGTACGGGAGTTAGGGCTTTCAAACCTTCGTGAGAAGTTTTCCAAGCAGTTTGTGAATGCACCAATCATCTTCATCACGTTCATCATTCCGGGATCTCCATTTTGCTCTCTAGGTTGATCCCCTGCCCAAGTTCTCCTATCAGTTCTTGGTCCTCCTGACCTTTGAGGAGTAGCACTGTTCATTGCCCTCAACTTTTGGCAATTTGGTCGAGTGTGCCCTTGAAGTCCGCAATAATGGCACACATACATTCCTCTAGGACCTCTTTGTGGTCGTGGACGTGACTTGGCACGAGACTCGGACCTGCCCATAGACTGATTTCGATGATTCAGCATCCGTTGGTCCACCACATTCTTCTTTTTCTCCACCTCGAGGTTCACACTCGTAGAGTCAGCTACAACTGGATCTTTGGACTTCACAAACTTCACTTCTTTGGTGACATTTCCAGTTGAGCTACTTCCTCCGGTATAACCCAGTCCGGATTTGTCTAAGAAGCTCTTTTGAGATGATATAACATCATCAAGCTTCTTGGTGGTGACCCTCTCTATTTTTGCATTTGCTTGAACAACCTCATTCTCAAGGAATCTCACTTTAGTGTAGGCTTCGGACAGCTCACCATTAAGAGTTTCAATCTCGCATTTGGCCTCCCTATACCGGATTAGGAGACTTTTGTAGTCCTCCTCAGCCTTCTTCATCTTTCTCACAGCTGCCTTGGCTACCCTTGTGTATTCACCTGATTTCTCCAAAAGTGAGTTGTAATTTTCTTGAAGAGTTGCTGTGCTTTCTTCTTCTTCAGCTTCTGATTCTTCAGCAATTCCTAGTGAGTCATCCTCACTATGTTCTCCAAGGTCTTGAACAAGCAAATTCAATTCATCCGAAGGCTCAACATGAGCAATAGTCATGAAAGCTGAGTAGTTCCCTTCTCCATCACAGCTCTCTTCAGATTCTGAGTCGGACGAGTCTGAATCACTCAAGGTTGTGGCATACACCTTGCCTTTCGACTTCAAATAATTAGGACATTCCTTCTTGAAGTGTCCATGTCCGTTGCATTCAAAGCAAACAACACCTTGTGTGGATTGGGATTCTTTTCCATCTTTTCTTTTGAAATCCCTCTTCTCCCTTCCAGAATTTTGGAAATTTCTCTTATCATCAAATTTTCCATTGTTTTTGAATTTCAAAAACTTCTTGAAATTTTTAACAAGATAGGCTACATCCTTGTCCACCATATCTTCTCCTGACGAGCCTTGATCTTCCACCTTCTCATTAACGGTCTTTAGAGCAATGGATTTACCCTTCCGTTGATTTGGCAGCGACATTTCATAGGTCTGTAGAGAACCAACCAGCTCCTGCACCTTGATGTCGTCAAGATCCTTGCTCTCTTCAATGGCTGTCACTTTGGCACGGAAGCTTTCCGGCAGTGATCGGAGGATCTTCCTTACAATCTTAGAGTCCTCCATCTTCTCCCCCAAGTTAAACTTACTGACAACCACTTCATTTAACTTCCCATAGAACGAGTCGAAAGACTCATCCTCACTCATCTTGAGCTCCTCAAACCGAGTGGTTAGCATTTGTAACTTGGTATCTTTCACCTTCTTCGTGCCTTCATACGTTGTTTCCAGAATCTCCCATGCATCTTTGGCAATAATAATGTGAGAAATCCTGTGAAATTCATCTGGAGACACACCACAGAAAATAGCATTTAGTGCTTTACTGTTAGCATTAGATGCAGTAAGAGCTGCCTTATCCCATGTGGATTTGGCTGCTTCAGGTTTGGTCCAACCCATCTCAACAGCATCCCACACGGATTCATCAATAGAGCATAAAAAGGCTCTCATACGAACCTTCCAAAATGCATAATTACTTCCATCAAAATATGGAGGTGCATTAAGGGATTGAGACCTATCCATCTCAAAAAGAAAGGGAGTCAAGGATCACACAATGGTAATGAAACCAAACAGATGTGTACCTGCTCTGATACCAATTGAAAGTTCAAAAACGTGTACAAAAACACTTTTGAACGTTTAGACCCCCAAAAACCAATTTAATCAACACACGCAATATGTTAAACAATAGTGTGCGGAAACTTAACATATGCTATAACATGGTATTGATTAAACAACTATCTAAGCCACAACAAAATAAACCACAGCAGATAATGTAAAGGCAGAGATAGAGAGGAAGGAAGATGCAAACACAGCGATAACACCAGATATGTTATCGAAGAGGAAACCGAAGACCTCGGCGAAAAACCTCTCCGCCGCCCTCCAAGCGGTAATCAATCCACTAGAAAATTCAGTTGGGATACAAGGACAGCAATAGACCCTCCAAGCCTAATCTACCCAATGCACCTAAGCCCTCCAAGCTTCTTGCTCCAACGAGGTTGCGCCGAACCTTTTTCTTTTCTAGCTTTCCGGATTCCGCTACTTCACCGTAGCATCAACCAATAAAGATTGGCTCCTTCCTAACTGCTTCCCAGAACTCCAAACGACTGTCTTACAGAGATGATAATGGTGAGAACCAGGTTTGGTATAATGGCCTCTCAAGGATTTGACAATGGAGAGGAAGAGAGTGAGGGATTTTGATGAGACTCTAAGGTAGAGATTGTGGGTAAAACAATCTGGTTTTTCTTTAGGGTTTCTCTCTCAAAATTCTCTCTGGAAGCTCTCTTTCAATCGTGGGTTAAAAGGGTATTTATACTGAAGAGGAGTGGAATGCGAAACGTCAGGTTTTTCCAAAACAGGGGTGGCTCGCGGCTTGACCTCGCGGCTTGACTAAGTCGCGAGTTCCAGTCGCGAGTTAACCGTATGGCCAGTTGTCCTGTTTTGTCCTGTAGTGCTCCAGCTAGCATGACTGTTCATCTTCCAGCATGCTTGGCACGTGTGCAGATTCTGGCGGGTTGAAGCCGCGAGTCCAGTCGCGAGTCCCAGCCGCGACACTCTGTTTTCTTGCACACTCTTGAGCAATCTTCACACTATCTCACTCACTACCCTTACAACAATCCCACCTAAATACAGGGTTACTAAGTGCTGAATTACAAGCAAATTTGGCACGGAATAAAGCCAATTAGATGGTTGAATAAATTCAACCTTACACTTAACACATGGATGGTTTCGAAACTTGGTTTACTTTATAAATATATATATATATATATATATATTGTTGATGATATTCAGTATATATTGTGTTTTGTACCCATGTTGCTTTTGTAAGCTTTTAGGGTTATGTTTTTATGCATATCTGTAGGCTTTATGGTCTGTACCATGCTTTATGCAGCCTTTTATGCTTTGTTTAAATCAGTACTTCTATCCAAATGTCATGCATTTTCTGGTTAAGTACTGTTACTCTTGTGCCCTTGTAGGATTGTTCCTAGATGCATATACTTAGTGTATTATGCATTGGCTGAGTGTTGGGCATACAAGTAACTTGCATTGTTCTTGTTAGATTGTATGTTCAAGTGTTCATTCCAAGTGTGAATGAGCACTATGATCACTACCTTCTAAGTGATTACTTGTTTGATCAAGCCATAATTTGGTTCTTAACTTCATCTTTGCTTGATTACTTTATGCCTGTTTCATATGCATTTCATATTTTTTGCATACAATGATCATGGTGTATTGTTGTGTTTCAGGAGTTTCATGTTCATATGATTCAAGTGCTTCACAGCTTCTAGAGTTAGGTGTGAGTGAGTTTTACTTAACTGTTCCCAACTCACATGTTAAGTCTAGAGTCTGTTTTAGGGTTTTGTCATGGAATATCCAAAGGGGGACATTGTAAGGTTGAATTTAATCAACTAGCTTGTTGGCTTTATTCCATGCCAAATTTGCTTGTATTTCAGCATTTAGTAACCCTATATTTAGGTAGGTTTTGTTGTAAAGGTAGTGAGTGAGATAGAGTGATTGAATGCTCAAGAGTGTGCAAGAAAACAGAGTCTCGCGGCTGCAAGCCGCCAGAAGCAGTACATGTGCCAAGCATGCCAAAAGTTGAAGCGTTATGCCAATTGGAGCACTACAGGACAAAATAGGACAACTGGCCATTTTGTTATCGTGTGGCTGGAACTCGCGACTCAGTCAAGCTGTGAGTCCAAGTCGCGAGCCACCCCTGTTTTGAAAAACCTGACGTTTCACATTCTTTTCTCACCCTAGTATAAGTACCCCTTATACCCTATAAAGAAAGAGAGTTTCCAGAGAGAATTTTGAGAGAGAAACCCTAGAGAAAAACAAGATTGATTTATACACGATCTTTACATAAGAGTTTCTTCATATTCCTCAACTCTCTTCCTCTCCATTGTCAAATCCTTGAGAGACATTTTTACTAAAACCTTTTTCTCACCATTTCCATTACTGTGAGAGGGCTGTTTAGTATTATGGGAAGCAGTTAGGGAGGAACCAATTTACATTGGTTGATGCTATGGTCAAGTAGCAGAATCCGGGAAGCTAGAAAAGAAATAGGTTCGGCACAACCTCATTGGAGCAAGAAGCTTGGAGGGCTTAGGTGCACTAGGTAGATTAGGCTTGGAGGGTCTATTGTTGTTCATGCATCCCAACTACATTTTATAGTAGATTGTTTACTGCTTGGAGGGCAGCGGTTTCCTTTTCGATAACACGTCGCGTGTTGTTCTTGTGTTTGCATCTTCCTTCCCTTTTATCTTTGCCTTTTATTATCTACTGTGGGTTGTGATTTTAATTTGGCTTAGATTGTTTACCAATTCTGTTTTATAGCTTTTGTTCATTTTCCGCACACTAGTTGTTCATAAAGCTTGAATTGGTTAATTTGTAAATTGGGGGTCTAAACGTTTAAGAGTGTTTTTACACTATTTGAACTTTCACTTACATTTTGCAGTTCCAACATCACATCTAACTATTCTTTTGTAACATTTGACGGTTCCTTTTTTTTTTTTTTTTTTCCTCACATTTGACGGTTCCTTTGTTACATTCGGCAATACCAACATCACATTTGACAATACTTTTATCACATTTAGTGGTTCCTTTATTTTTTCTCACATTTAATGATTCCATTGTCATATTAGGCAATACCAACATCGCATTTGACTGTACTTTTGTCACATTTAGTGGTACCTTATTTTTTTTCTCACATTTGACAGTTCCATTATTACATTAGGTAGTACCAACATCACTTCTGACAGTA
The DNA here is from genome assembly GCF_932294415.1 of Quercus robur. Classification (NCBI taxonomy): domain Eukaryota; kingdom Viridiplantae; phylum Streptophyta; class Magnoliopsida; order Fagales; family Fagaceae; genus Quercus; species Quercus robur. The sequence continues at coordinate 45,613,538 of NC_065538.1, forward strand.
CTTCTATCACATTCAGTAGTACCTTTTTTTTTTTTTTCCTAACATTTGACGGTTCCATTGTCACATGGGCAATACCAATATCATATTTGACCGTACTTTTAAATTTGGGTCCACTACTAAAGTCACTTTTTTACTTACTAATTAACGCTTATCCGAATAGTAATTTTTTTAAAAAAAATTTTGTAGCTCTTATATATGAAACTGTGATAGCCTTGAGAAATGGTGGCCTTGGTCAAACTTTGATTATTTTTAAAAAATTTATCAAAATAATTGTCCTTCATAATTTATCATTTCGACAATAATGATAAGTTTTAGCCCCTGGGGTCACAAGAGATAGCAAGGTTGAAATGCCACTGCTCTGAATGGTGTCACATAAAGGACCACAACAAATTTAATTTTCCAATTCTTCACAAATGTAACTGTCAACTACATTGCATGTATGCACACAACACATACGTTTGCGATCATGAATGATTAAAATTCAATCTCCCTTTTGCAAAAAAGAAAATTCACTAAGTTGCAGCATTTTCCGGAAATTCAGTCATCAATTTATACAAATCACTGTCATTTAAGTGACCAAAAATAATCATGTACTAGAATTTTTCTAGCATTTTCTATAATTTTGGAACATTGTTCATTTTCTTTTGAAAGCGCTAGATTTGATGCCAACTTGTATTGCAAACATTCCGACCAATTCTTCTACAAAAAGTAAACACTATTGATAAAGAAGCAATTTAAGCATATTATGTGTAAATTGTAAAATTTACTTCCAGTAAATATATTCTTGAAATATGAAAACAGTTAAAACTTAAAAAATTTAAAGATTCACACAATAGTTATCCATACGTGCAAATACTAATTTAGTACGAACACATTATTTTGTATAGGATTTGAGGTGGGTGATTTCAATGGAAATTTGTTAATACCATCAGTATAGTTGCCTTTCTCCAAATAACTCAATAACTCATTAAATGAAAGATTGATCTCATGTTTAAATTTACATTAAACACAAGAAGTACCACATACAGGTCCAACTCAAAGATTCATGCCTTTTGACATCAAGTTTTTTTCCAACTAATTTGTTAATTTATTTTTTTGATAAGTAATTTCATTTAAAAGTTCAACTAATTTATTATGTAGTTTCTTTTATAGGTAAGTTCTACACACGCCTCTAAAGAGCACCAAGTCAAGCACATCCGTGCTACACCATATTTCCAAAGGTCAAAGGTTTAGCATATTGTAACTAAAAGGCTACTATAATGGTTTATAAAAAAAAATTTGTGATCGATCCACAGTGGCGTTTCGCCAGAAAAGTTAACAATAAGTTTTTGCTCTCCAAATTTGTGCTTAACCATTGTCCTTCCTAAAGATCAAATATTTACAATATTTTAATAGTTGTAAGTCAGAACTACAATAGCCTAAATCTAAGAGTTAGCCATAGAGTACCAGAGCCATTAAGTTCAAAGTAATTTTTAACACTTTGCATAATGAAAGTACCATTGAGAACTTCAGGAAATGAAGAAAGGCATCAAATTTTGGATATACAATCATATTAATCAAGTCAATCAGGTTTAAGACAAAAATTTCATGTATCAAGCATTTTCATGTTAATAAATAATAAAAAAAAGAAAAGTAACAAAAACAAATGAAGACAGAATTTGATGTATCTTATTTATACCTTTAAACTTGTGAACCAGATCAATACCGTCAACAACCCAAATTCGTGAATTTGCAGATGTGATGAGAACTTCTGATGAACTACCTAGTGCAAACTGTTTAGATAAATTGATCAACAGCTGAAAAGTATCAACCAAACTTGTCTCTCAAAGTAAGCATACAACCCATCTTTACAAGTGAAAATTAGTTGAACAAGGAGAGTATAAAATAGAAAGAAATTGGCATGGTAATTGTAGTTGAATTTATAATAATCTCATAAAAAGTACAAGATGGTAGAGCCACCAAATTACCTGGAAACCAGAGATTTTCTTGTGATGAGATTTCTTCTTCTTGTTCTACAGTTTGATTTGGCTTTTTTGTTGCAGCTTATTCTCTGAAAGTATGAACAAATAAAGAAGTTATTAATAGTTAGTGCATAAAAAACTTAACTAAACCAATCATGCACGCACAGATAGCTTTCTAAACTAGTACCAGATGTATTGTATAAACGGCAACTCCCCTTGTGTGAACCAACTAGTGCACCCTTCTAAAACCAACAAATTTCTTGAGCCAATTGAAGAATTGTATTTTATATAACTTGAACTTTTGTCTTTGATACCAGCAGAATTCATGATACCAATTTAGTGTAGAAGCCACCTGACTGTATTGGCAAACAGAGCAACTATTATTGCCATTTAATGAGAGGCAAATCTCATGGACATATACCTCAAGAGTTCTTTTGGATTTTGCATAATTGTCCTCATATTCTGAAGTCCTAGATGAAAATTACAGTGCAAACATTGTTGTACCCATCAATATCATATTTATTGCAAAAATGAAAACTATTTAAGCTCTTTGCTTTTATGAATTACTACATCATTTTTTTTTTCCCCTGAATTACTATGCCTGTTAGGACAGCTTGTTTCTATTTTTTTTTTTCATTTTTTTTTTAAGGAAGAAAGATGTTGTAAGTCTCTAGAATTATTACTACTTTCATAACAAGGTTCCATAAGTTCTTATTTTGACAGTTTATTATCATTTACATATGGAAACTATGATGATGATGATGATGATGATGATGATAGTCATCATAATAGTTTCCACATGTAGACCTCTGGACCAATCAAGGCTATTTCTCTAAAAAACACTAAGAACGCGAGCAAATCATTAACATAGAATACTAGACATGGTTTTCTTTCTTTTCTGGAAGAATTAAGACATTATCCTTTGGCTCAAATGCAAAGCTTGGCCAAGCATGGCAAAGCATAGCTATTGCCATGACAAGAAGCTAACCGAATCCAAACACATCAAAAACATTGCAATGGCCTATTAAATAACTAAGGAAGGGAAACATTATGCCCAGAGGAAAAAAAATATAAAATAAATAAACAAAATCCCTTTTTGGCATTTTTACAAACATGTATATGCATAAGCACTCTTATAAAAATAAATAAATAAATAAATAACCCAAACTTTAAATGCAAAAAATTCCTCCATCTTGAATCCTATTTACTAACTCAATCACAATTCAACATTATCTTCTTACATCATAAAATCCATGAAAATCAAAAGAAGAAAGAGAGGAAATGAACCTTATGGCATGTACATGTCAAATATCAATTATATGGCATAAATTTCTATTACTAATTGAATTGAAAAAACCAAAGAATTTTTTTTTCCTAAATAGATACATGACCTACAAAGAATTAAAGAACCCATATTTTGCAAATCTAGAGGTAGGGATCTAGACTAAGAAATACCAACCTGAGGATGGTTAGAGTCGGAAATTTCATTTGCTGGATATGGATTTGTTTTCTTGAAGAAAGATTTTTTTGCCATGAAAATCACTGCTTGATCTCAAGTCCTATGATTTCTCCCCATTCAACAGGGTAAGAAACAATAGGATCGTATTGTAGATACAAATTACTTGCAATAACCTATCTCTATCTTCAAGATGCTTCTACTTTGCAGATTGGAAAACTTCGCAAAATTTTGTAGCTTTTTATACCATACCTAGAATGATAGAAAAATAGGAATATAATGTGACCATGAATATAAGGAGATGGAGTGAACGCAAGAGTAAATTCTGAGAAAGGAAGAAAAAAGAATCGGTGAACCAGAGGAAGAAGAAGAGAACGCAAAAGAAAAGTTGAGATAGGAACCATTTGAAATTTTTTTAGTTTATATAGATTGACCTAGTTTACTAGTAACCGGTTTCCATTAAAATTAAATGAATAGTCAGGATTGAAACAATAATAAATTAATGGTTAGGATTAGGGAGGGTATCGTACCTCCCAAAACAAATAGGGGGTACTGTAGAATGACCCATATTATAGATTGATAATACTCCAAATTCAAGTGAATTAGAATTTGTGTGCTACTAGGAGTGTAAGTTGGTTGGGTATTATATAAAGATAATATATATTAAGTTTTTTAGGGTGCTGCATATTGAAGAATAGAGAAAAAGGATTGCCACACAAAGAGCAAAGGTGAGAGTAGCAACAAGGATTGCTGCATAGGAAAAAAATAGAGTGAGCAAAGTATTGCCACTTGTAAAATAGTAATTTACAACTATGCTTTATGTTGACTTTATTCCATGACAAAAAGTGTTGTCTTTGCATGATTTTGTTCCTTGTATTTTGTGGGATTTTATTTTATTGGGTTTAGTATTAAGTTAGTGAAGAATCGAGCATGTCTTGGATAAACAAGTGGATTTTGTGAGTGTCTCAGTAGAAGCTAACCTGTGAAAAAGCCACGTGAGAAGCACATGTTGGAAGCTGAAGGAGTTGTACTAGGTTGTCAGTTTCGCGAGTGTCTTGCAAGAAGAGCTAACCCGTGAGATACTCATGAAACTTTCTGCCTGGAGTATTTTTAAGTGTGAATTTCGTACCTTTCACCCAATCTATATATACCTTCATTACCTACAAATGTAAGAGAGGCCATTCAGAGAGAAAAACCCTTGGTAGGTTTTCTATAACACAACACACCCATCTTTTAGAGAGAGAGCTACTTATCCTTAGTGAGAAATCATTGTAGCCTCTTCTCGTTCCCTCTCCCATTGTCATACCTTGAGAGGAGATTTGTACCCAAACACAACCCACAACTTTTTGAAGTGTAGAGAGTGTTTTGGAGCTTAGGAAGCTTTGGGGATTTGCCAAAAGAAGCCGGTGAGGTTTGGCGGATGCAATCGAGCGTATTGCAGGAGCTTGGAGGGCTCAAATACATTGGGTAGACTAGGCTTGGACAATCTTTCATTATTCATGTACTCCAACTTTATTTTCTAGTGGATCGATTACCTCTTGAAAGGCGGCGAAGAAGTTTTTCACCGAGTTCTTTGGTTTCTTCTTTGATAACACGTCTCGGTGTTATTTTGTGGTTGCATCTCTCTTCCCTTACTCTTGTGCTTTCATTTTATTGTTGATATTTGATGAATATGGTGTAGAGTAGTTTTATCATTTGTTCGCTTGCATTTACTCTTATTTTGCACTTAGTTCAAATTAGAGTAAAAGTAACCAAGCCGTAACTTTTAATTGGGGGGTTAAACAAGCTCTTGTGTATTTACACATATTCGAGCTTTCATCACCTTTGAGAAAGATAATTAGTATATGTGAGAGCAAAGAAAACAAGAGAGATTTTTTCTATAGCCATGAGACATACACAAAAATTATTGTAATTGATTTGATAATAGTGAAATTATTCGAAATTTGTCCCATATTTTTTCCCTTCAAGAAGAAAGGGTTTTCCATGTAAATATTCATGTTCTTGTGTGTGATTGTTATTTTGGATTGCAATTATTATTACTAACACAAACCTCCTTTTTCCAACAACCTATTCACAACACAAATAACCTCATTGTAACACATACATTCAATTCAAGTTAACCCCAGATTCACACTCACCCCCCCCCCCCCCAAAAAAAAAAAAAAACTTTACTAAATAGAGTATTTTACAAAAAAGAAAAAAAAAAGAAAAAAAAAAAGAACATGTTAATTTTAAGCGAAATAAAATCATACATACTATAGGGAAAAGAACACCGAAGCCGCCAATACCACGTGTGACAATTGTGCACAATATTTGCCATATAGACATTTTTTCGTTACTGAGTTAATCGTAGGGACCAAATTTAGTATAAGTTGAAAATAATAGTGAACCAATTTTTTTTATGAGAAATAAGGAAATTTTATTAAGAAGAGGAAAGATACAAAGCATATTGAAACACAAAGTATTCAATACACAATGGGGTTTCCTCTAACCAAGTAACAAAAGTATCAATCCCTTTGGCGTGATGTGCCAAAGTGTGTGCTGGTATGTTTCCATGTCACCTAACATGCAATAATGATGTCCTCAACAGTAGCTAGTGCTGTGGATGTATCAGTGAGAGCACCTGAGATAGTTGATGAATCGGTCTCGAAAATAACATCTTGTAGTCCAATATCTCTGGCAAAGTAAACTGCTTCTTCCATGGCTTTGGCTTTAGCTTCAAGTGGTCCCAGTGGTAGTGGTATGCGCTTGCCCAAAGTTGCCATCATCGAACCTTCATGGTCACGCACCACGACACCAATTCCCACGGCCTTGGTGATTGATCTCGGATTCTTTGGGCCTAGGTTCACATGGTTTAAACTTAGGTCTTTGTCTCAACTTATTCAAGAGAGAAGGCAGGGCTTTCTTTAACCATGAGTACAAGTGTACAGCACTCTATACTCAGTAGCTAGAGTTAATTAAGCATCTAAACAGAGTACACTCTGATCATTGTTCCCTTATCGTTTCATTTTGTGCGTAAAAGTTTTAGGAGCCTTAATTACAGAAGTGCAATGCTAAGCTCTGTAAAAACGTACGAAAGCTTTGCAAGCAAGCTTAGTCATCCAAATAAAAATTTCTAGCTTCATCCTTTTTTTTTTTTACTCTCAAAGTCTATTAGATTTGGAGAAAAATTCAATTAGGTTAGAAATCCTGAATTGGTTTGGAAGTCTTATGATATATTTCACGTCACTAATGTTATTAATAATTTCATATTTACCATAAAAATTTGTCCTAGTATTTTTGATCTCCACCTCCCCATCCTCTATGCTCTATCTACTTACCTTAAAAATTTTATTAAAAAAATGAGTTTGGATGGCAGGATTTTGGCACTTGAATTTGTGTTTTGGTGATTAAAATCCAAATACCTTATTTGGATAGTTTAAAAAGGGTCATGAATTTAAACTTGATAAATTAACCAAATATTATAAACCATAAAATCCTTAAGTTTGAAATAATTTCTAAACCCCATAGAATTTTAAAAATTCATAAATATTTATAGATTTGGAATTAATGGATTTCAAATTTATCACTTTAAAATTCAAATATAAATTCAAATACAAATTCAAGTATTCAAATGCAACCCAAAATGATTTCACAAGTTAATCTTGACCAACACCATACTTAGATTGAAAACATCAATTGGTCCAAGACAATTGGCGTTATTTTCCCATAAAACTGTGGATCACAATCAGTGGTCCATGAGGATGATAACATTTCGCGTTGCTTGACTTGGCAATCTCTCTCTCTCTCTCTTGTCATCTAAAAGAAATTGACTTCAAAGGTTTACTTTGAGGGTAAAGAGTTCAGTAGTCAACGCTAGGTTTTATACATGGTGGAGGCTATATAGACTCACTCTCACTTCAATCCCGATCATGTCTTACCTACTTCCCTACTTGGTGGAGGCTATATATAACGACTTCCCTACTTGCAACAACAAAAAAATGACCACCTCCCTTTGTATGGTAGTATAATTTTTATGTCAACTCTTATTCTATTTAATCATGTCTATCCTTCCTACTTGCCTAAAAGGATGACAGAAAAAATAAAAAACCTCACATTCATATGGGATATAATTTCCCTGTCATCTTTTATTCAAGTCAATCATTAGTTCTTGACTATCCTTCCTACTTTGAAAATTGAAAACCTCTCTCCCATCCCTAGGGACAATCTGGTGTAATGATAACTGATAACATTGTGAAGTAAAATGATATTTTACTCACTTTAGGTATATAGATGGTATCTTGGTGCTACTCTTTAGAGATTTGTTCTTGTAATTACGTGTTGTTTGTTGGAGGGACTAGATACACCCGAGATAATTGTTAGAATTTTGAAGGGCTCTAGTTTTCCGGCTTTCTAAGATAGCCCTCGTTTTTCTAAGTTTCTGTTTGAATTCTCATTATAAGTCTAGGTTCTTGCATCCTTTTAATTGAGGCAATTAATATTCCGACATATGATACGAGAGAGGACTTACCGATTCAAACATATGGGAGTAGCTGGAAAACTTGAATTCTACCTAGAAAAACAATTTGGATTTAGGGCCAAAAATTTGATTTTCGTTTCCAATTTCTGTATGGGAGAGATCAAACAGTATCACATGTTGAGTTGAATGTAAACCCTCCAATTCCTATTTAAATTGATAGGTCAAGAATGTATCAACCCCTTGTGATGAATTAACTAATTAATTAGTCAAGTTGATTAATTAATTAGATCAACATACAATATACATGGCAGCACAAACAAATCACCAACTAAATAAAATGCAGCGGAAAATAAAGTTGACATAGGTGATTTGTTTATGTGGAGAAAACCACTGAGGCAAAATCCCACCGGGTGATTTTATGGTCACCACTCCCTAGAATCCACTATTATCACAACAAGTGGTTACAGGTAAAGGAATCACAGTACCTTATACAAACCTATAGTTGAATCTTTATCCCAATACCCAATTGGACTTGTTCTGTAGTAACAATCTCTCTTTTTCAATGCACGGCTCCCAGTACGTGGCTAACCAATAGATGTGTGGATCCCAGTACGCGACTTATTCACCAATTTGAGAAAGATGTTAGCTGCAAAGTTCTTTAGTTCATCACATGATGAAGATTACGAAGCTCCTTGGTCAAAAAACCCAACAGCGTACAAATGTAGTAGCTTCTTTAAGAGAAAAATGAACTAGGGCAAATTCTGTCTCCAGTCACAATTTGCATGAACAACTTTGCTTCACACACGAGCAACTGCAACAACCTTTGACAGCCCTTAAAATAATCCTTATATATGTTTAGGGTTGTGAGAAAAGAAAATCTAAACATGTACTCACAGATTGGATGAAAATCAGAACTAAAAATCTATTTTTCATAAATCTCAACAGATACCATATCTATCGAGAAGTTGTCGAGCAACAGGCTGAAACAACTTTTTAAACCTCGATAGATACTAGCTATCGAGTTTTAAAATCCATCACTTCTTCACTTAATTCTTGAATAGATTTGCATATTCTTTTGGACCTCTTCTTGCTTCTCAAAAAGTTAAGAATATTCTTTTGGACCTCTTCTTGCTTAGCTCTCTCCTCTTGGTCCCTAGCTCTTGGCTCTTTGAGCTCAATTATCTCATTTTCTAGCCATTGGATATACTCCACCAAGGAACTAGATGAGGCGGTGGTTACTAGAGAAGAGAAAGGTCTCATGCCAAGTCCTTTTACAATACTAGACTTCTTCTTAAAAACCAAGTTTGAGATCTCCTCTTGTGTAAGGGGAATGGCATTAGGATCTTGACAATGATCCTCTTGCACTTTGAGAATAGTTTCCTATCATTTGAAAGAGAAAGAAACAAACAATCACAACATTAATACTACATATGTTATAGCTTTACAAACATGATAGGGATGAAATAATACACATACATATGTCACTTTATCCTCATGGTGCATCCATATATTTGTATTTGGATTGAAATAAACATCTTTGAAGATTTTTGCCAATTCAGGAACTTGACCACCATTATTATTTGTCTGATTAATTAACATTCGAGTGTTAGATATATATAGTTAATTAATCACAACATGTAATATAATAAGGTTTAATAAAATGAAAAAACACGCATCTCCTCATCAACCCTAACAGCAAGTGCTTTTGTCCCGCATCTATGTTTGCTTGAAGTTTTCTTCCTATTATCAGAGTTCTTTCTTGCTTTTTTCTAATAAAGAACATTCAAGATATTTATTAGATCATGAAAATAACAGTATACATTTACTTCGTCTAAGTATTAATCTAATCATTTGACAACATAATATAGTAAACATTATATAATAATAATATAGGCATAAATAATTTACCAGTCATTCCTCATTGATCCATCTCTCATTAATGAGTACAGTCCACTACTCAAGTGTAGCATTCTTTTGTAGGTGGCTTCTTGCATATTCAGTACCATGAGATTGTACGAGCTTTTTATAAGCCTGATGCAACTTGTTGGAGCTGCAACTTAATAATCTTCCACATTTTGTATTTAATGTTTTCGTTACCAAGTTGAAATCTCCTTGTAGTTCAAACTGATCCTGTAAAATGAAGTGTATATGTATTATAAAAATATTATTATATGAATTTAATATGCTTAGTGACAACAAAGACAAGTTAGACGTTATCAATGTAAATTTACCGTGATATTTTGAAGTACCACATCTTTGGTAACAACATCAACACTTTTCCAATTTTTCATGTTGTAGCTAGACAAATTACTTTGCACTTGTATGCCAATTTGACTGACAAGCTTGCATGCATTCTCCCCAACAGGAGCATCATATTCTGCAACTATACGTACTCGTAGTTTACCGCTTTTTTTAGCAAGTGCCTGTATTGCTATACCACATGTTGTTCCACGGGTATTTCTACTAGTAGATCCTATTTAAACATTATCAATGTTAAAAAATTATACGTACCATGTACATTATAGCTAAATTAAGTGAAGTATAATCTCAATAGTAAAGACAGGGTGTAGTTGTAATTAAGTATGTTCTCTGTAATTACCAGTTGTGCTAGTTAATGCATCGGTAGCTTGCCTCTGCACTAGGAGAACTTTGGATGGGAGTGATAGGCCACAAACTGAATGACCCCTTGTGATAGAAATTAATTATTAATTAGCCAAGTAATTAATTAATCAATTTATCATGCAAACGCGTGGTAGTACAAACAAATCACCAATAAACTAAATATGTAGCAGAAAATAAATAACACAGTGATTTGTTTACGAATTGGGAAAACCTACCGGCAAAAACCCCAGCAGGTGCTTTTCAAGTCACTACTCCCGAAACTCTATTATTATCACAACAAGCGGTTACAAGTAAAAGAATCCAAGTACCTTACCAACCTACAGTTGAACCCTTACCCCAATATCCAATTGAATTTATTCTATAGTGACAGTTCCCCTTTCGATGGACGACTCCCAATTACATGACTAACCAATTGTGCGGATCCCAATACGCGACTTCAATCACCAACTAAGAAGGTTTTTGGTTGTAAAGTTCTTCAGTTCTTCCACATGATGAAGATCAAGAAGATGCTTAGTCACAAAACCCTACGGTACACGTAGACAGCAAGTTCTTCAAGAGAAAGAGATGAACTAGGGCAAAAACTTTGTCTCTAGTCACAATTTGCTTGAGAAGAGTTTGCTCAAAACTTGTGCAACTTGTGAACTCTTTGACGGCCCTTAAACTAATCCTTTTATATGTCTAGGGTTAGGAGAAAAGAAAGCCCAAAGACAAATTCACAGATCCCAAGAAAATCATATTAGAATTCTGAAAATCTTAAATCTCGACAGATAGCAGCTATCAAGCAGTTGTTGAGTAGGTGTCGAGCACACGAATGTAGAACAGCCTCCTTAAGCTCTATAAATGCAGCTGTTGAGTCAGCTGTCGAGCTATAATGATTTTGCACTATGAGCTTGTTTTCTTGAACAGACTTGAAGGCTTCAACACTTGCTCTTGAAACAGGATTTTTTGAAGTATTTAAAGACATCCTAAATCTATCCAAATACAAGTAAAATGCATTTTGTCAAAGGATAAGGCAATTACATAAAAGAATGACATATGTTTCTAACAAGTGAAACACATATGTCCTAACAATCTCTCCCTTTAGTAATCCGTGACAAAACCACAACAAACAAATGAACATATGAGAGAAGTCATAAATCACTCAACTCATATTCACTTGTTGAAAACAATAAAATCTATCCTAATACAAACTCTTGAAAAACTTTGTAAGAAGAGAGTTTATGGCAAGTAGACTTTGACAACCTGTATTTCTGAAACACTTTAAACAAAACTCATCAAGGCATCTTTGTGTAAAACAGAAATAATAGATTGCATACAAGTATAAGAAACATGTGTACAAAATGAGAAAAGAAACAACATATGAAGGGGTAGGTGAAAGAAAAAAAACATACATCAATATAAAGAAATGAATAAGTACAATGTATATCTATAAATGGTCACAAGACCTCATGTACAAGAGTAATGTATCTAAGAAGAAAGAAAAAAAAAATACATACTATCCTTACTACATCCCTCAAAATGTATCAACACTCCCCCTAACAAAATGGTCCTATACTAACTCTCCCCCTAAGATAGACTACTCTCATACCAAAACTACTCCCTCTTTTTGTCACGAATGACAAAGGGTAAGAGTGTTAAGTAGACATCTCATCGATAGAGCCAGCATCTCCATCAGCATCATAAGAAGCATCATCGTCATCACCATCATCATCCTCATCCTCAGAATCAAAAGCCATGGGAGAAGGTGGTGAAGGAGTAGCCTCAGGAGCAAAACCACCCATGGACGCCTGTCGCCGTGCAATACGACCGACACGAATGTTCACCTGATACAACTCTGTAGAGAGTGTATCTAGGCGAGTATCCATGCACTGCAGTTGCACCATGATGTCTCCTAAAGACACATCGCCCGAAGAAGAAGGAGGAGCCAATGTGGATGGAGCTAAACGGGGGGAAGGAGCTGCTAAATCCAACTGCTGCGACCGAAACTGGGCCTTGCTACATTTAACGGTAGCATAATCTATGGCACACATGACGGTAAAATGGTCGGAAGAAGAAAAAGGAACGGAAAAATGGCGTAAGATCCTCGTGATAGCAGAAGGAAAGATGAGCTTATCATGGGACGTCGAATCTAGATGAACATCTATAATAGACAAAATAAAATGAGAAGGAAAGTCTATGGTAAGATGCTCAAGAAGCGATAACAAAAATCGAGCACGAGGCTCTGTGATGGAATTATAGTGAGAAAGGGGATGCAAAACAAAAGTCATCACCTTGTTCATAAATCTAGGACCTTTAGCAAAAGGTCAACATGGTGTAAACAGATTCTCACCCCAAGTAGTAGGGCACTCACAGAAAGCAGACATAAGCTCATCCCTGGACATAGTCCTCAGACGCTCACAACTAGGATAATTAGGAAACTCTAACCTAGGGACCCAAAGCACATCTGCAATAAGCTGCGATGTGAGAGGAATGCGCGTACCTTGAATGCAAGTGAAGAAAAGAGGTACTGAATGATTAATCCCATGCATGTTGGAGTAGAACTCCTAGATAAGCACGAGAGGACAGGTGACTGGGACTTCACACAATGACTCTTATCCCTTACTGCAAATGATAGAGGGAAGGTCAGTGTCGGCAAAGTTTGTCAAAATGACTTGGCGTTCCGAATGAATGCCTTGTCCAGAAAAGTTCTCCGAAAATGCCTTAAAGACATCATCATCACAGAACCGGATATGAGATAGAGTAGGATCAGACGATGAAGAAGCACTAGAGTGAAGAGGATTCCGGGTTGGAATGGATTTACGCTTAGGTGCCATAGACACAACTAATGTAAACTAATAGAGAGGGAGAGAAAGAATGACAATCAGAAAAGTTCCAAACAGTTCCAAAATATATCAAGTATATTGAAAAGAAGTATGTATGCATGGGAAATGCATGAACATGTGACATGAAAAAGAAAATGCATCATGGGCTTAGCCCAATCCAAACCTATCAGCACACAACAAATAGCACACATCTAAATGCATGACAATATCATTATAATGCTAATGTGATGCAATGTATGAGGTTTTAAACATATTTAAGTGAAAACCCATCCCAAAATTTCAATGAAAGCTCATCAATTTTGAAAAACCCCAAAATTTTTCAAAAACCCCAAAACCTAGGTTTCAAAACATGAAATGCATGAATGAGAAAGGATTAGAAGCTTACCAAGTAAAGAGAAACTTGAAAAATCTTGAAGAATCCTTAAGGAACAAGTTTGGAGTGGGATAAGAGTGTTTTGGGAGAGAAAACAGAGAAGTATCGAGAGAGAGATCGAAGAAAATGATTTCCAGATCGTGCAGAGGTCTTATATAGAGCAGCCAATAAATCTTGACAAATGTAGGTATCGAGAGGTATCAAGGGATCTGTCGAGGAGGTGTCGAGAAAATGCTCGTCAATAGCTGAGGTGTCGAGGAGGTATCGAGGAACAACTCATCAGAATCAAGAATAGAAGCTCAATCGATCCACCAGGTGTTGAGAAGCTATCGAGCATACAGACCTAATCTCGATCGATCCACCAAGTATTGAGGTGCAAGCGAGATTACAATAAGAAAAAGCTTAGGAAGCTCGACAGATAGCTAGCTATCGAGGAGGTATTGAGGAGGTGTCGAGCCAGCTTTTAAAAGCAGTTTTTCGAGATATGAAAAACACAGACATGAATGCAATCTAACATGCAACTCAACCAATGATCCAATCAACATATTAAGCTTTCAAAATCACCTCTCAAATAAAATTTAAGCACATGGATCTTCAAAAACACACACACACTAAACACGTCTAACCAATTTTATATTTCAAAAACAAGTCAACACAGTTTAGTAAGTATACATGAATACATGTAAAACCTGGTGATGGCCAAATCACATCGTACTTGCACATGTATCAAGAATAGCAAAGAATATTGCGTGTTGTGTGTGAAAAACATCGCAAGATTGCATAAGTGTATGCATGTTATGACGATTTGAGATATGAGAAAATCACTTCAACTCACACACAATCATAACTGCTTGATGGGGACTATCACATTCGAGGTATATCCTATAACTCCCACATCTCCTAGAATACATGCTTGCAATCATATTTAAAACATTTTTTATTTTTTTGTTTTTGATTTTCTTTGCATATTTTTCTTTTAAGTATATCATGCATGGACTTATTAGAGAGAGAAAATAAATACCCAATGATATTTGACATTCCAATTTCGCTATGCCTAAGCACACAAATGTCATTGACACTACAATTTTGCTATACCGAAGCATACAGGTGTCTTATTATGATTGGCAGGTAATAGTGGTAAGATGATTATTTATGTCTTTCTCTCAGGATTTTTTAGTCCTTCCCGTCAAAAAGAATGATATGAGTGTTAAGTTTAAGAGACAACTTAATCGTACTCATCACAAACACGAGCCACAAAGCTCACTTGCTTAGTTGTGTATAGAGATGCTCATCTAAGTTACAAATGATACAAAGTTTAAAAAACTTTATTTCAATGGCCATCCAATGTAACAAGTACCAAAGTACACAAAACACACACTGTTTTTTTATATTCCTAATTTTTCAATTTTTTTTTAAATTTTTATATGAAAATCAAAACAAAGCAAAAACTGGAAAAAAATAACCAAACAAAAACATGTTAAACAACCAAGGTATAAAAACTAGACTGACTCAAAACATGAAAGCAAAACACATAAGTAATGCACACACAAAAACAAGAAGAGAGAGAGAGAAAAATGACAGAATCACTTGGAGCTCTTTTCCTTCCACACCTAGGAAGAACCTTTCCATCTAGCAAACCCTTGAACCGGTGGTGAAGGGGAAGAGTTAAAACCGTTCAAGTTAGAAAGGAACATGAGGGCTTTAAGAAGATCTCCAAGGGGAGCAAGAGAGGATTGAAGCTAATTCTGGTTCCCAGATGCTATCATGCCATTGCTCTATTGAGTGGCAAGCCACTTGTAGCAATTTGGTCGAGTATGGCCGACAGCTCCACAATGATGACAGAGATGCTACTTCTTTTGTTTAGACTTTTGAGCGTTAGCCTTCTTAGCCCTAGTGTTTTTAAGATCTTTCTTCTCAAGTTTAGGGGGTGCTCCTAAGATAGATTTACCCATGTCTATGTTCTCACTAGCTAATTCAGTTTTAATCTCATTGTTCTCAGTTTTAACATTATTAGTAGGAGGAACAAAAACAGTAGTACTAAAAGAAGCAGTATTAGAGGAAGAAAGACCATACCCTAAGCCTGTTCGATTTGAAGGAGATTTTTGAATGCTTAGCATCTCATCCAGCTTTAAGTTGAGGTCTAACTTGACATAGCTCTACTTCAAGCTTCTTGGTCTTCTCAGCCAAGAAATTGTTCTCAAACCTTAGCGCCTTAATAGTCTGATTAGCCTCGTCAAACTTTGTGGAAAGCTCCTCACGGTCAAGTTCCACATCATTGAGCTTCTTAGTGGCTAGCCTATACAGTTTCTCATGCTTCTCAGAAAGCTTGTACAGTTGCTCATAAGCTGTATAGATGTCATCTTGATCATCCATCTTCTCAAATTTGGATTCCACCAATTCCTCTTCTTCAACTACATCTTCAACAAACCCATCAATAGGATTGACAGTGGCCGTGAAGGCATTTAAGATTCCATCATCCTCATTGTCGAAATCATCCTCAGGCTCAGTGTCGCTTAAGGTAATAGCAAGTGCCTTGCTCTTCCCAATGCTCTTGAGGTATGTAGGACACTCATGCTTCATGTGACCAAGGCCTTGACATCCAAAGCACTTAGGTCCTAAGGGAACAGTGTACTGACCACCTTCCTTAGCATCCTTCTTCTCTTTGTCTTGGCCTTTAAATTGAGAAGAACTGGATTGCCAGTGGTCCTTGTCAAAACCTTTTCCATTAGCATTCTTCATAAACTTCTTGAACTGCCTGGTAATGTAAGACTTCATCTTGGAATCTGCATCATTAGAAGATTCATCTGTTTCACTGCTCTTGGCCTTCAGTGCCATACTCTTGCTTTTACTCGACTTGCCTATTCTTGTCAACCCCAGCTCGTAGGTCTGCAAGTTTCCAACCAGCTCTGTTTGAGGAATCTTGTCAATATCCTTTGATTCCTCTATTGCCGTAATCTTGGCATGAAATCTCTCAAGCAGAGATCTGAACACTTTCCTCACAATCTTAGGTTCATGAATGGTTTTCCCAAAATTGAAGGCTGAGTTCACTATGTCCTTTAGTTTGGCATAGAACTCATCGAAAGACTCATCCTCCTCTATCTTTATCTCTTCAAACCTTGTTGTGAGCCTCTGAAGTTTTGAGTCCTTGACAGCCTTAGTACCCTCATAGGTTGTCTGGAGAATGGACCAAGCCTCCTTGGTAGTTTCAGTTGAAGATATATTCTTGAACTCTTCATTGGTGACTGCACTGAAAAATGCATGCAATGCTCTACTGTTGAAGTTTGCCGCCTTAATCTTGGTATCATCCCAGTTGGCTGGCATTTCTATAGGCTTAGTCCATCCTATCTCAACAACTTGCCACACTTTCTCATCTAAAATATTACAAGAAA
Source organism: Quercus robur (assembly GCF_932294415.1). Classification (NCBI taxonomy): domain Eukaryota; kingdom Viridiplantae; phylum Streptophyta; class Magnoliopsida; order Fagales; family Fagaceae; genus Quercus; species Quercus robur. Next base: position 45,630,620 of record NC_065538.1, read on the forward strand.
GCTCTCATGCGTACTTTTCTTGTATGCATAGTTAATGCCATCAAATAAAAGAGGTATGATTAATGGCTATCCTTTATTCATGAAAAATAGGGGTCAATGGATCAACACAGCAAAGATTAAACCCTAATCAGAGTGTGCCTGCTTTGATACCACTTGATAGGCCACAAACTGAATGACCCCTTGTGATAGAAATTAATTTATTAATTAGCTAACTTATTAATTAATCAATTTATCATGCAAACGCATGGTAGAACAAACAAATCACCAATAAACTAAATATGCAGCGGAAAATAAATAGCACGGTGATTTGTTTACGAATGGGAAAAACCTAACGGCAAAAACCCACCGGGTGATTTTCAGGTCACCATTTTTGAAACTCTACTATTATCACAATAAGTGGTTACAAGTAAAGGAATCCAAGTACCTTACTAACTTACAGTTGAACCCTTACCCCAATACCTAATTGGACTCGTTTTGTAGTAACAGTTCCCCTTTCAATGTACAACTCCTAAGTACGTGACTAACCAATTGCGTGGATCCCAATATGCGACTTCAATCACCAACTAAGAAGGTTGTTGGTTGCAAAGTTCTTCAGTTCATCCACACGATGAAGATCAAGAAGATGCTTGGTCACAAAACCCTATGATACACGTATACAGCAACTTCTTCAAGAGAAAGAGATGAACTAGGCAAGAACTTCGTCTCCGGTCACAATTTGCTTGAACAAAATTTGCTCAAAGCTTGTGCAACTTATGAACTCTTTGACGGCCCTTAAACCGATCCTTTTATATGTCTAGGGTTAGGAGAAAAGAAAGCCCAAAGACAAATTCACGGATCCCAAGAAAATCATATTGGAATTCTGAAAATCTTAAATCTTGACAGATAGCGGCTGTTGAGCAGGTGTCGAGTACACCGAATGTAGAACAGCTTCCTTAAGCTCGATAGATGTAGCTGTTGAGCCAGCTGTCGAGCTTTAATGATTTTGCACTATGAACTTGTTTTCTTCAACAGACTTGAAGGTTTTAACACTTGATCTTGAAACAAGATTTCTTAAAGTATTTAAAGACATCCTAAATCTACCCAAATATAAGTAAAGTGCGTTTTGTCAAAGGATAAGCCAATTATATAAAAGAATGACATATGTTCCTAACAAGTGAAACACATATGTCCTAACAGGGAGGATTTGCTTCAGGAGGTGTTTCTGTAGATTGGACCACTAGGATAGATGCCTCACCTTGCAAGCGTGTAAGTCGTCTTGGTGCCATCTGTAACTAACGAACATACATAGAATAGAATAACAAAGTCATTACAAATAATGGAACAACAAAGTTATTATCATCTATTGTACCCTATGGAACATCTATTGTACCTTATGGATTAAAGAAACTAGTCGCTAACCCGTGCGATGCACGGGAAAACTATTAGAAAATAATAAAGCATACATATATTAAAAGACAATTTAAGTTCATGTGTGCTTGCAAGGGATACATACCTAAATAGTTCTTGCGGTATAAATAAAAGTCTTATCTTTGAGATAAAGAACTGATGTAAACAAACTAACCTTATATAAAACAAATTAAAAAAAAAAAAAAAAAACATAAAACTGATGTCACGGGAAATTCAGTCACATAGTAGTAATATATAAATCTCTTAAAACCTAAACCTAAACATAAGGACTAAATATATAAACAAACTAACCTTACAAAAGCTGAACTTTATAAGCTAAAATCTATACCGTGAGTTGTAGATCTTGAATGTTATACCGTGCGTTTAGGGCTTCCTACATCTGGAGAGAGAGAGAGTTTGCAGAAACCAAAGAAAATCTCTCTATAGCTTAAGAAACACAATATGCTAAAATCAAAGAGATAAAATTTTCAGAGGACAAAATATTATAGATAATTTAAAAGAATTTTGGTTTAATTCTTGAACACCGCAATTCCATAAAATTCATACTAATAATAATATTTTATGATAGCGCAGTTAGAATTTTGGTTTAATTCTTGAACACTGAATTGGAAATTGATTATATGAGTATTCAATGGTGAACAAAGTACTATGTATTAATTAATATATAAACAAAACTAACCTTACAAAAATTGAACTTTATAAGCTAAAATCTATACTGTGCATTGTAGATCTTGAATGCTTTAGGGCTTCCTACGTCTGGAGAGAGAGAGTTTGCAGAAACCGTGACTTTATATTTCTTAACTTGAGAGAGGGGTAAGGTTGCTAGGGTTTTGTAGATCTTGAATGCTTTAGGGCTTCCTACGTTTGAAGAAAGAGAGAGTTTGCAGAAACCGTGACTTTATATTTCTTAACTTGAGAGAGGGGTAAGGTTGCTAGGGTTTTGAGGAGTTATAATTTTTATTTATTTTTTATTTTTTAAATATTGTGCTGATGTGGAAAATTGTGGTGCCAGCAAAAGCTTCGGTTTTATATATATATTAAATATTGTGCTGATGTGGAAAATTATGGTGCTAGCAAAAGCTCATCCCGATCGGGCTTACCGGACTAACTCGGGTTTACCGTGACTTTATATTTCTTAACTTGAGAGAGGGGTAAGGTTGCTAGGGTTTTGTAGATCTTGAATGCTTTAGGGCTTCCTACGTTTGAAGAAAGAGGGAGTTTGCAGAAACCGTGACTTTATATTTCTTAACTTGAGAGAGGGGTAAGGTTGCTAGGGTTTTGAGGAGTTATAATTTTTATTTATTTTTTATTTTTTAAATATTTTGCTGATGTGGAAAATTGTGGTGCCAGCAAAAGCTTCGGTTTTATATATATATATTAAATATTGTGCTGATGTGGAAAATTATGGTGCCAGCAAAAGTTTCGGTTTTATATATATATATAGATAAATGACTCATCATCATTGTCATTGCACCAATAGGTGGTACATAATCATCATCTATCACAACAGTAGCTCTACTTCTTTTCCCTTTTGCACAATTGGACTAAGCAAAATCCTTTAGAGAAGCTGAGATGTGCTTCAATCCTAAAGCATCAATTCTCTCTTGGTTTTGCCTCATTCTATCCAATCTTGCCATCTCATACCTCTACATATTATGAGTGTATTTGGCCTTTTTGAGCATTTTTTGAAATGATTTATTGATATGAAAGATAAGTACAATTGCTACTAACTTAACATCATAGTCCACATCATTATCCATATCAAGCAGTTCACAAGTGCAAAATTTGAACACAATTGCTACTAACTTAACACAACAAATGACCACATCAATATCAATATCAGTATCAAGTTTAAGATAAGTACAAAACATCTCAATAACAATTACTACTAACTTTACATATCATAGTCCACACCATTATTCATATCAAGCAATTCACAAGTGCAAAATTTGAACACAATTGCTACTAACTCAACACAATAAATAACTAAATCAATATCCATATCAAGTTCAAGATAAGCACAAAACTTTAAAATAATTGCTACTTAGACAAGCACACAACATTTAAGACAACTATTATGAACTCTACATATCATAATCCATATCAAGATCAACATCAGGTATGTCATGCTTTTCATTTTGATTAGCGTCTTTTGAAGTTCCACCTTCGGGAACAATCTCAATTTCAACATCACCCATACAATACTTAATAATATTGTCTTCAATATTGATAGGGATAAAATCAACAATTGATTCTTATTGGAATGCGTCACTCTCTTCTATATTATCATTGGATTCTCCACCCCCAACTTCCGGGACATCAAACACTCCCTTATGTTGGATGCATTGCACAATTTTCCAATGGTCACGCAATTTGATATCTTAAAGGTAGAAAACTTGTTTTGCTTGACTAGGAAGTATAAAAATGTCATTTTGATACCACTAACTTGTAACATCTATGCTCATGTAGTGTGCATCGGTTCTTATCATTCTCTTTCAACCATTGGTACCAGTATTGTACCATTCAAATTGGAACAAAACAACTTTATGGCGAAACATATACTTTAATTCCCAAATTTTGCACACATGACCATAGAAGTCGTGCATTTCTCCCTCATGGTCCCCTTTGGTACATACATCACTATTTTGGGTTACACAACAATTGTCTATGTCCCTTGTATGGAACTTTACACCATTGACCATACAAATTGTGTACTCCTTCACATATCGCTTAGGACCATTTCCTAATGACCATAAATATTTAGTAGCTTCTGATGACTCGTTAACTTTCAATCTATTCATCTATAATGACATACAACAAGTTATATTAATTAGTAATAAGCAATGAAGAAACTATTTAAATGTCTAAATTTATTAGTATGTGATTAAATTTCAAATGTCTTATACATTCTCTGAACCACTTAGGAAATTCTTGTCGTTGGATTTGAGTTATGGCTTCCCCAGTAGAACTGTGCAATGTGTTTTTGTGTTTACTGTTAAAAATAAGGTGATTTATTTTCAACTAAGCACTGTAGATAATATTCAAAACTTGATCAAACAATATATGCATATGAAATCATATACTTTAAATAAGGCACTAGCTCAGAACTATTGAACAAGTACCAATGAGCAGTATCAAGCAATGCACAAGACAAGTTGCCATCATTCCGCCTACCACCTGTAGGTCGGGCAGTCTGTGAAAAAACTATCAATCTTTCCTTAGATTCACCAAAATCTTCATTTCTTTCTCTTCAATTATGCATATTTTCGATCCCATCAATATACAAAGACCAGTTGTTAATACATTCTTTAAGAATGTAATCCTCTATAATCGAACTTTCTGGTTGAGCTTGGTTGGAAACGTATCTTTTCAATTTTCCGAGGTACCTATGAGGAAAAAATATGCACAGTTTGTGATTTTATACCACATGGGAAATATGCAATTGATGGATGCATCAAATGATCTAATTACCTTTCAATTGGGTACATCCACCAATATTGTACCGAGCCTCCTAGAATTGCTTCTTAAGGCAAGTGAACAGCAAGGTGGACCATAACATCAAAGAATGCTGGAGGAAAGAACCTTTCAAGCTTGCATAGTATAAGAATTATATGTTCTTCTAGTTTCTCCAATTCATTCCACTTTAGGATCTTTGAGCATAAGTCTTGGAAGAAGTAGCTCAACTCAAACAGTACAATACTAATGTCTTTATCTGCAAACTCTCGCAACCTAATTGGAAGAATTCGTTGTAATAGCACATGATAGTTGTGGCTTTCCAAACCAGATAATCTACTATTTTTTCCATTCACTAACTTTGATATGTTGGCTACATAGTCATCCGGATACTTGATTGATTTCTAAAAGTGATAAAAATCATCCCTTTCATTGGGGCTTAATGAAAAGAAAGCTCAAGGCTTGTTATATGATCCATCAAGACGTTGTTTCAAATGCAACATGTGCCTAAAGTTCATATTTTGTAAGTCTATCTATGCCTTGTCAGTGTCCCTGTTTTTCCCCTAAATGCCCCACAAAGTACCTTAAGTACTCTCACTAATGTTCTTCTCCACATGCATAACATCAATTTTATGGTTAAGCTTCTTATTTTTTCAGTATGGTAGCTTGTACAAAATACTCACCTTTGACCAATTTGGCTCCCCAATGAATTGTCTCTACTTGTTACTTGGATGTTTTCCTAAAATTATATTTGGCATTCTATCTAACTGCTCTTGTATCTTTCTCATTGGTAACTCTAAAGATCTCTTCCATTTCTCTGATAAACTATCATGCAACTGACTATGTCTTGAACGATGTTCCATAGGCAAATAAGCTCGATGGTTAATGAATCCAATTTTACTTTCCAAAGCTTCTGAATATGGTTCATTGTTGCAAGTGTAACAAAAATGATAACCCTTTGTCCTCTACCCAGACACGTTACCAAATCAAAGATAGTTATGTATTGTTCACAACAAAGTTGCACGCATCTGAAAATGCTCTTTACTATAAGCATCATAAGTTTCTACAATTTCTTCCTACAACTCCTTCAACTCGTCAACCAATGGTTTCAAGTAAATATCAATCTCATTTTTCGGTTGATAGGGACCAGGAATAAGCAAGGACAAAATAAAATATGGCTCCTTCATAACCAACCAAGGCGGTAGGTTATAGGGAATAAGTATGACAAGCTATACACTATAGTTGTTCATATTCCTAAAAAGGTTAAATCCATATGTAGCCAACCCCAACCTTACATTGTGAGGTTTGAGGGAAAAATCAGGATGTTGCAAATTAAACTCCTTCCAGTCCTTACTATCAGCCAGATGCCTTATTATACCATCATCCACACGTTTTTCTATATACCATCTCATGTCCTTAGCTCTTTGGCCTGACATGTACAATCTCCTCAATCTCGGTGTCAATGGGAAGTAACTCAATACCTTATGAGGAATCTTCTTACCTTGGGCACATGTATCTTTGTACCTAGGTGCCTCACACACCGGACATTTATCAAGGTTTTCCTTTTTCTTCCAAAATAGTGCACAATTATTTTTTCATGCGTCTATATTCTCATACGACATGCCCAAGTCACGTAATATCTTCTTTGCTTCATAAGTTGACCTTGAAACCAAGTTACCTTTTGGTAAAACCTTTGTCAGCAATTCTGGCATCATATCAAGTCCTTTATTACTCAAGTTGGTCATTAACTTTACATTTAATATCTCAATAACAAACTTCAAAATACTATAATCAGTGCAACCTGAATACAACTCATGCTTTGCATATTCCTCAAATTTGTCAAAATTATGTACTTCCTCATCTTCGGTTGCATTTCTTGGTTCCCCTCTAATTCGGTTACCCACTAAGGCATCGATACCATTCATATAATCATCATCTAACATTTCATTATCATACATGGGATTCTCCATAATTATACCAATTAATGTAAGATTGCATAATCCCACGATGAAGCAAATGGATACGCATAGTATGAAGAGATTGTCGATAGCAATTCACATAGTGAATACACGGGCATGAAATATTACCACTCAAGTCTACAACCACTCTTGCAAAATTAATAAATGCATTGACCCCTTCAATATATGGACGACTTAATCTGCCATTAGCTGTCTTATCCATTGTCATCCAACTTTTATCCATGTTTGACTACAATTGCAAGGTGAATGTAATTTTAGTAAAATAAGGAAACTCATACATAATGTATTCTAACATCTAAGTCTATAAGATACTTAGATAAAGTTTTATCCCATTCATGAATACACAAGTCTATATTAATACTTAAACAAATATACATTGCATAATCAAAGACTTCAAATAAGAATTTAAACCACCTTATAACATCATGCAAGCCACCTACTTACTCTAACACAACAACCTACCACAAAACCAATCACAAACATCACAACTATAATGCTTACAAGTATTTAAATCAAATAAAATACTATTCATCACATCTAATTAACAATACTCAATCACATTTGCAAGAAATGAAAAACATTCACAATATGTATTTAAACTACCTTATAACACCATGCGAGCTACCCGCATGCTCCAACACAATAAACCACTACAAAACCAATCACAAACATCACAACTATAATGCTTACAAGTATTGAAATAAAATAAAATACTACTCATCACATCTAATCAACAATACTCATTCACATTTGCAAGAAATGAAAAACACTCCTAATATGTATTTAAATCACCTTATAACACCATGCAAGCCACCCGCTTGCTCCAACACAACAACCCACCACAAAACCAATCACCAACATACAATATATAATGCTTACAAGTATTGAAAACATTTAAAATATTTTTGCATCACATGTAAATCAACAATACCCAATCACAATTCAAAACAATGAAGGCGAAAGCCACATTTTCGTCCCTACATTTTCACGTAATTCCACTTTCGTCCCTATCTTTTATTTTCACCGCTTGTAGTCCCTAAAACCAAAAATCATTCAATTTTGTGTTCGCCTGGAGGCACGAGGACATGCCAGGAATCGACCCTCAATTATGGTTCATAGGTTGAATGTATCACCCTCATTTTCCCTAATCCGGCAGAAGAAATGAGTATTCGCTCAGGAGCAGGACAAAGCCATTGCTGAGGAAGTTCGAAAGTTGCTTGAGGCAGATTTCATCCGAGAAGTATACTATCCCGATTGGTTGGCAAATGTCGTCATGGTTAAAAAAGCCAATGGAAAATGGAGGATGTGCATAGACTTCACAGACCTCAATAAGGCCTGCCCTAAAGAAATCTATCCACTCCCTTGGATAGATATTTTTGTAGACTTAACCGCAAGACACCTGCTTTTGAGCTTCATGGACGCTTTCTCGGGCTATAACCAAATCTAAATGGAAGAAGCCGATCAAGAGAAGACCTCTTTTGTTACCAGCTAGGGACTGTTCTACTACAAGGTGATGCCATTCGAACTAAAAAATGCTAGGGTGACATACCAGAGATTAATGAACAAGATGTTCGCACACCAAATTGGAAGGAATATACAAGTTTATGTTGATGACATGCTGGTGAAGAGCTTGCACGAAGATGATCACCTAGGCAACCTTTGGGAGAACTTTGACACCCTCTGGTCATATAACATGAAGTTGAATCCAAGCAAGTGCGCGTTCAGAGTGACGGTGTGAAAATTCTTAGGCTTCATGGTATCCCAAAGAGGTATAGAGGTTAACCCGGAGAAGATACGGGCCATAATAGAGTTAAAGCCACCAAAGACAGTCAAGGAGGTGCAAAGTTTGAATGGAAAAATCACAGCCCTAAACAGGTTCGTCTCGAAAGCGACGGACAAATGTCTACCTTTCTTCTGCACTTTAAGAAAATCGTTTGAGTGGACGGACGAATACCACGTAGTGTTTGAAAAATTAAAGGCGTATCTTTCATATCCCCCATTGCTCAGTCCATCTAAGCTAGGAGAAAAACTCTACCTATACTTAGCTATTTCCTAAGCCACTGTTAGCGCAACTTTGGAGAGAGAGGAAGATAGATCTCAGAGACTAGTCTACTTTACAAGCCGAGCGCTCCAAGGAGTAGAAGAAAGGTACCCTCAGATGGAAAAGTTGGCCCTCGTATTGATAATAGTAGCATGAAAACTCAAGCCGTACTTCCCAGCACATACCATCATTGTCTTAACGGACAAACTCCTGAGAAGAGCCGTGAACAGCCCCGAGGCTGTAGGATAGATGGCTTTATGGGCAGTGGAGCTTAGAGAGTTTGATATACAGTATCATCTGCGAACAGCAATAAAAGGGCAAGTAGTTGCTGACTTCATTGCCGAATTCACACTTGGAGATGGCTAGGGGGCAGAGGAGACGCAGTAGTGGAATGTTTATACAGACAAGTCATCCAATTGGCGAGCAAGAGGGGCCGGTGTGGTTATCCAAACCCCGGAGGGGGATAAGATCGAGTGTATGATCCAACTTGATTTCCCCATGACCAACAACGAGGCCAAATATGAAGCCTTGGTGGCAGGGCTTGACCTCACAAAGGCTGTAGGTGCTGAAAATGTGGTCGTACATTGTGATTCACAGGTAGTAACAAGTCAGATTAATAGCGGCTACAAGTGCAAGAATGAAAGGATGAAGAGGTATCTAGAAGAGGTGAAGACACGAATCGGTATCCTCGAAGTCAAATTCGTTCAAATCCCAAGGAGGAAAAATGAATGTGCCGATTGCCTAGCAAAAGTGGCTTCAGCAGAATTTATGCTCATCCCCGAATAGGTATTGTCATTTGTTCAAATCTCCTCACTAATTAATGACGGAACAAATGTGCAGGAAGTAGATTCCGAGAGCAATTGGACTACGCCATTGATATCATACCTGAAGACTGGCGTATTACCAGATGGTAATGATGCAGCTAGGAAGTTGAAAGTCCAAGCTTTACGGTTTGTGCTGATAAAAGATATCTTATACAAAAGAGGATTCTCTTGACCGTACCTGAGATGTTTAAGCCATGAGGAAGTAGATTATGTAATGAGAGAAGTTCACGAGGGTATCTGCAGAAACCACTCGGGGCCACGATCATTGGTACACAAGTTGATCTGAACAAGATACTCAATGGGGACTAGATATCATGGGCCCCTTCCCAACAGCAGTCAGGCAGCTAAAGTTTTTGGTGGTTGGTATCGACTACTTCACTAAGTGGGTGGAAGCAGAAGCCCTAGCCACTATCACAGAGAAAAACATTAGAAGTTTCATTTGGAGGAATATCATCTGCAGGTACAAGATACCCAGAGTGCTTGTCTCCGACAACGGAAAGCAATTTGAGAACAGTACATTTAGGGACTTCTATTTAAAGCTAGGTATCAAGAATCATTACTCGTCACCTACACACCCACAAGCCAATGGGCAAGTTGAAGTCACGAACCAATCCTTGCTCAAGATCATTAAGACTCGGCTCAAGGGAGCAAAGGGTATCTGGCTGGACAAGCTACCAAGCGTTCTGTGGGCATACCGAACTACAGCAAAAACACCTACTAGAGAAATGCCTAACCAACAAGCATACGAAAGTGACGTTGTCATCCTAGCAGAAGTAGGGCTCACATGCTATCGGGTGGAGAACTACGATGAGGATAAGAACAAGGAGGCCATGCACCTTTAGCTCGACCTGGTGCGATATCAGAATCTCATGGCGAAATACTACAACTTTAATGTCAAGCATAGAGACTTTTAGGTTGGAGATCTTGTACTACGGAAGGTAATGGGCACTACTAGAGATCCCTCGCAAGGAAAGCTCGACCCCAATTAGGAAGGACCTTATAGGATCGCATAATGGCAGAGGAAGGGCACCTACCACCTCGAGACGCTGGATGAGCGAAAGCTTCAACACCCATGGAACGCGGAGCACCTACGGAAATACTACCAGTAGAGATGATATGAAGAGCAACAACGCTCCCCAATTTCACAGTTTATTTAGTTTTTCATACTAGTTTTGCTTAGACAATTTTTCCAATTTCCCAGTTTATTTAGTTTTACTGCAATTACTAGTTTTACTTAGACAATTTTTGCTACTATTTATGTACCTTTTTAAGCCCAAGGGGGCAGGTACTTTTTTTACAAACACATTTTTCAAAAGGAAAATATACAGACACAACTATGTTTTTCTACCTGAATTCTTACAAACTGGACGGATCATCCTAGATAGACGAAAATTTTAAGTCCACAAAATGGATGGGTATGAACCAAAGTCCACAAGCTGGACGGATCATCCCAGAAGGATGAAAATTCTAAGTCCGAAAGTGGACGGATATAAATAAAGTCCATAAAATTGACGGATCATCCCAGAAGGATGAAAATTCTAAGTCCACGAAAGTGACAGATATAAATAGAGTCCACAAGATGGACGGATCATCCCAGAAGGATGAAAATTCTAAATCCACAAAAGTGGACGGATATAAACTTAAGTCCACAAAGTGGATGGATCATCCCAAAAGGATGAAAATTCTAAGTCCATAAAAGTGGACGGATATAAATAAAGTTCACAAGCTGGATGGACCATCCTAGGAGGATGAAAGTTCTAAATCCACAAAAGTGGACAAATAGAAACAAAGTCCTTAGACTGGACAGACCATCCCAAGAGGATGAAATTTCGAAGTCCACAAAAGTGGGCGGGTGTAAACCAAAGTCCATAGACTGGACGGATCATCTCAAGAGGATGAAAATTCCAAATCCAAAAATGGACGGGATAAACTTAAGTCCACAAAGTGGATGGATCACCTATGAAGGATGAAAATATTACCTAGTCCATGAAGTGAACGGTTCATCCATATAGGATGTAAATCCTATTCAAGTCCATAAAGAGGACGGTTCCTCTAGACATTAAGATGGACGCAACTTAAATTCCAAAACAATGTGGATGAAATCACTTTGGAAGACAGGTTCTTTAACTCTGGCCATAAAATTATAGGCCTTTAAAGCATATAGTGGATGGATAGAATAAAAATGGACCCTCTACATTCATAGCATCCATGAAACAAGCAATTAAACCAAAATGGGCAAATAGAAATATATAGCCCTTAAAGGGAAATTGTTCAACATAAATAATGTATTAATGGATAAAATTAAAGATTAAAAGATTGTTCTCCAAATTTACCAAAAAAAAAAAAAAAAAAAAAAACTACTCTTGAGGGTTTGCATCCTTCTCCATAATTTGGACTTGACCTTCAGTATTCTGTGCCTGGGCTGACTCTTCGTCGCCTTGAGTTGTATCCTCAGTGAAAGTTCAAAAACGTGTACAAAACACCTTTGAACATTTAGACCCCCAAATTACAACTTAACCAATACAAGCAATATGTCAAACAACTAGTGTGCGGAAACTTAACACATGCTATAATATGAAATTGGTTAAAAACTATCTAAGCCATAATAAAATAAAACCACAGCAGATAATATAAAGGCAAAGATAGAGAGGAAGGAAGATGCAAACACAAAGACAACACGCGATGTGTTATCGAAGAGGAAACCGAAGTCCTCGGCGAAAAACCTCTCCGCCGCCCTCCAAGTGGTAATCAATCCACTAGAAAATACAGTTGGGATACAAGGACAGCAATAGACCCTCCAAGCCTAATCTACCCAGTGCACCTAAGCCCTCCAAGCTTCTTGCTCCAATGAGGTTGCGCCGAACCTTTTTCTTTTCTAGCTTCCCGAATTCCGCTACTAGACGGTAGCATCAACCAATGAAGATTGACTCCTTCCTAACTGCTTCCCAGAAATCCAAACAACTGTCTCACAGTGATGATGATGGTGAGAACCAAGTTTGGTATATTGCCTCTCAAGGATTTGACAATGGAGAGGAAGAGAGTTGAGGAATTTGAAGAGACTCTAAGGTAGAGATTGTGGGTAAAACAATCTGGTTTTTCTTTAGGGTTTCTCTCTCAAAATTCTCTCTGGAAGCTCTCTTTCAATCGTGGGTAAAAGGGGTATTTATACTGGAGTGGGAGAGGAATGTGAAACGTCAGGTTTTACAAAACAGGGGTGGCTCGCGGCTTGACCTCGCGGCTTGACTAAGTCGCGAGATCCAGTCGCGAGTTAACCGTATGGCCAGTTGTCCTGTTTTGTCTTGTAGTGCTCCAGCTAGCATGACTGTTCATCTTCCAGCATGCTTGGTACGTGTGCTGCTTCTGGCAGCTTGCAGCCGCGAGTCACCCGCGAGTCTCTGTTTTCTTGCACACTCTTGAGCAATCTTCACTCTATCTCACTCACTACCCTTACAACAAACCCACCTAAATACAGGGTTACTAAATGCTGAATTACAAGCAAATTTGGCACGGAATAAAGCTAATTAGATGGTTGAATAAATTCAATTCAACCTTACAATCTCCCCCTTTGGCTATTCCGTGACAAAACCCTAAAACAGACTCTAGACTTAACATGTGAGTTGGGAACAGTTGAACAAAACTCACTCACACCTAACTCTAGAAGCTGTGAAGCACTTGAATTATATGAACATAATACTCTTGAAACACAACAATACACCATGATCATTGTAAGCAGAAAATTATAAATGCATATGAAACAGGCAATTATTTGATCAAGCTAAGATGGAGTTAATAAACAAACCATGGCTTGATCAACCAAATGAACACCACTAGGTAGTGATCACAGTACTCATTCACACTTGGAATGAACACAAGGACATACAAGTTAACAAGCACAAGGCAAGACACTTGTATGCTCAACACTCAACCAATGCATAACACACAAGGCATATGCATCTAGGAACAATCCTACAAGGGCACAAGAGTGACAGTACATAAACCAAAATGCAGAACATTTAGATTAAAGTACTGATTTCAACATAGCATAAAGGCTGCATTAAGCAAGGTACATACCATAAAGCCTACAAACTATGCATAAAACATTAACCCTAAAAGCTTACAAAAGCACATGGGTACAAACACAAAAACATCCTAAATAACATCATCAAAATACATTAAAGTTTAAGCCAAGAGTATAAGTAATGAGTTAGAAACAACTATACACCAAAACACAGTGTATCAAAACCATAAAAACACTAAAAGTACCCAACAAACATAAACCTAAAACCATAAGTTTAGAGGATAAGACTAAAAACAAAAGTATGACAAAAGTATGCGTGTACTCCCCCTATCACTATGCACACTTCCCTTTGAACTTTTCTCCCCCTTACTGAATGCTCTCCCCCTTTTTGTCACGAATAGCTAAAGACTCTCGTCCAACTTTCGTTGAATCTCATCTAGCTGATTCTCCATAGTCTCAAGGCGCATTTGGACATGGTTGTTTGTGGAGTAGAGAAGTGCCACAAGCTCATCAACGCGTTTCTGAATATGCTCAAGTACACTGCCGACTCTATCAGTATAAGGAGTTGTCTGTGCTTGCGGAATACTAGCCGGTGAAGCTTCAGGAACAGCACGTGATGTAGATATGGTATGTGCAGGTGTCTCTGAGTCAGGGGCAGATGGAGTAACCGGAGAGATGTGAGCACTTCTTGGTGATTTAGAGGAGTGACTTCTGCTAGCTTAAAGAGTGAACAAGGAAACGGGACGTTGACGAGTCAACATTTTTCCATCTGCAGGAGGAATAATGCCTGCACGAAGAATGAGCTTCATGATGAGACTACAAAATGGAATAATTCCTCGAGCTGCAGATCGACACGCGGTCTTCCTCAAGGTGTAGTAGATGTGAGCACATATATCAATGGGGGCTCCTGTAATAAGGTCACAAAGAAATAGAGCTCTCCCAAGATTGATGAATGTAGTGTTGGACAGTGGGTAGAGATTGGTGAACATGATCAACTTCAGTGTGGTCAGCTCAGGTGCAAACTTTGCGGTGCTGATGGATGTTCCTGCACTGGATACTTCATGATCGTGTCCTAGGATTTGTAAAATTTCTCCAACTTCTGGATTTCGTTCATCATAAGGAGTTAAATTCACATTCTGAGGTCTGGTGATGCTGAGAAGATCTGCGATGGAGTCTGGGGTAACACTAAACTCTGTTCCTCTGACCCAGAAAATGAGTTGAGGTCCAAGATCAGTTGCATTGGAGAAGCATTCTTTGACCAGCTCATCCATTGGATCATCAAAGTTCCCGAACAAGTTTGCTCAATCTTGTTTCTCAAAGATTCGAGGGATGGAAGTGGTCCCTAAAGTGTTGAACTCTACCACCCGTTCCACTATAGTGGTTGACTTGTCAAACACATTTGAGTAGGCGTGTGAGTTAAGCGGAAGTCTGAACCTATCCTCATTGGGATCTTTAGATGCCTGAGATGATAGACGAGTCCTTTTAGTAACTGGTGTTGCTGATTCGTCAGCAACAATGTCTTTACCCCTGGAAGATCGACGAGACATCTGCAAGAGAACAGGCCCACAGCAAAGAACCAAACAACAATAACACACAAGATAATTGTCAACAAGATTCAGTGTAAACAAAATTTCAATATATAAACACAAACTGAGGATAGTGCAGACCCAACCAAACTTCCAACAATACAAAGAAGCACAAAATAACAGGTGCAGCAAAATGGTGATAGTGCACCAAGACATAGATAGACAACACAACTGACAAAGCTGTCAATGAGACAGGTTATCATGACCATGATATGCAAACAGATACAGCATTCGAACAATTAGAGCAGATAACATAAATCACTCCATCAGAGATATGAACAGGGGAAAATTTTTCAACATGAAGAAACCAATCAACCACACTAGAGCACATGGTTTAGAGACATACATTATGTTATCATAAAAACTCAGTAACCAATACCAAACACCAACATCAATACTTAAGCAAGTGAAATGAGTAAGTCAAATAGACACCAAACCCATTTAAGAAAAGATTTTCAGACTCAATAATAGGCAAAAATCATAACAATGAAAAACATATTGTGACTGCTCAGCATGAAAACAGGAGAGAACAATATCAAACGCGACACTCCATACCCATTACACAAAGAGAGAAGTATTTCGAACATACTAACAGTCCAAACGGTAACAAAAATATGCAGGAAAAAGAAAATGAGATTGAGAAAGCAAAACCCATACCTTTTCTTGATGATTTGGATAAGAAATGAAGCACCAATGAGGTTTGAAAATGGATTCACGAAGTGTTTGGAAAGAAGATAGTTTAGAGAGAAGATGAACAGTTCCAAAAGTTCGAGGGAAAACTGAAAAGAGGTTTAAAAACTGCTCCTGTTTCTGCAAAACACGCGTTTTTCGCGACTTGATTAAGTCGCCACACAGTCGCCAGCTCAAGCCGCCAAAGCACTCAAGAACAAAATTTTGAAAAATTTTTCTAAGTGTTTTTCGCGACTGGAAGGTCTACCCGCGAGTGAGTCGTGAGCTGAGCCGCGAAAATCTCTGAGTGAACCTCGCAACTGGACCTTCCACTCGCGAACAAGTCGCCAAAAATGACCAGTGAAGATGCGACTGAGGCTCGCGACTTGACATACCCGTGACTGAGCCGCCAAAACAGGGCAAAACTGGATTTTTTGAAATTTTCAGATTTTTCAAATAAAATACTTTCTAAAAACACTTAAAACACTCAAAAATCTTTTTGTGCTTGAATTAACAAAGATTGAGCATGTGAAAACATATTTCATCAAGTACAATCACACAAATGAATATGGCATTTATTGAACATAAACTTGTGTGTTGTGTGTGGATACCAACAATGAGATAGTCCTTCGTCTAATGTGAAGCTTCAATGATCAATTCAACCAAGGCATACACAATTAGCACTAGATCATGTGACCCATCTCAATTATAGAAATATGTATATATGACCTCCCACACAACTTGATAATCATAACTTGGAGCTTATCATTTGACTCCACTTTCAATCATAACATTTGATCTTTTTGATCTTTTGAGGCAATCATCTCTCATTGTGAGAGTGATATATGACATTTCACTTTAAAGAACAGGCCTTTGGCCTTTTTGAATAAACATTCACTTTAATATAAGGTCGCTTACCCTTTTTCCTAGTCAAATACTAGAATGTGCGACAGGCTTTTGTAGCTCAATATCTCTTTTCATTTGGAGATTTACATTTGGTGAGCTCTTTTTAGCAAAACAAAAATAAAAAGTGGGAAGATATATAGACACAAGTCTATGCATGTCTCAAGATCAACATAACCATTCACTAATCATTCATGACAAGTTTGAAGATCTATTTACAACAATCACATAGATTTCAAGATTTTTCCCACAGTGATATGAGTGCATGTTAACAAGCAATGCTCGAAAATGCACAAAGCCATAAGCACAAAGGTACAAGGCGAAACAAGTTTTGAGACAAGACTCAACAAAGTTAATCAAGCTTTTTGATTTTCTAATTTTTATGTGATTTTTGGATTTTTGACACAAGAAACAAAAAGATTGATAAAACAAAATTAAAAATATTCACAAGTAGACAAGCAAACAACCAATATCAAAAACAGCAAGCAAACCAAACAAACATTGTCACAAAGCATAGGAAGTATTAATGCATGGACATGTTGTAATGCTTATGCATGAGTACCCTTTTTCACCCACACGTCACTTGCGTTTGGGGTGATTTCCTTATAGGATTGAGTACGGGAGTTAGGGCTTTCAAACCTTCGTGAGAAGCTTTCCAAGCAGTTGGTGAATGCACCAATCATCTTCATCACGTTCATCATTCCGGGATCTCCATTTTGATCTCTAGATTGATCACCTGCCCAAATTCTCTTATCATTTCTGGGTCCTCCTGACCTTTGAGGAGTTGCACTGTTTTTTGCTCTCAGCTTTTGGCAATTTGGTCAAGTATGCCCTTGAAGTCCGCAATAATGGCACACATAAGTTCCTCTAGGACCTCTTTGTGGTCGTGGACGTGACTTGGCACGAGATTCAGACCTGCCCACAGACTGATTACGGGGATTCAGCATCCGTTGGTTCACCACATTCTTCTTCTCCTCCACCTCGAGCTTCACACCAGTAAGGTCAGCTACAACTGGATCTTTGGCCTTTACAAACTTCACTTCTTTAGTGACATTTCCAGATGAACTACTTCCTCCGGTATATCCCAATCCGGATATGTCTGAAAAGCTCTTTTGAGATGATATAACATCATCTAGCTTCTTGGTGGTGACCCTCTCTATTTTAGCATTCGCTTGCACAACCTCATTCTCAAGAAATCTCACTTTTGTGTAAGCTTCGGACAACTCACCATTCAGTGTTTCTATCTCACATTTGGCCTCCCTATATCGAATTAGGAGACTTTTGTAGTCCTCCTCAGCCTTCTTCATTTTTCTCACAGCAGCCTTGGCCACCCTTACCCGACTTCTCCAAGAGTGAGTTATAATTCTCTTGAAGATTTGCTGTGCTTTCATCTTCTTCAGCTTTTGATTCTTCAACAATTCCTAGTGATTCATCATCACTATGTTCTCCAAGGTCTCGTACAAGCAGGTTCAACTCATCCAAAGACTCAACATGAGCAATAGTCATAAAAGCTGAATAGTTCCCCTCTCCATCACAACTCTCTTCAGATTCTGAGTCAGACGAATCTGAGTCACTCAAGGTTGTGGCATACACTTTGCCTTTCGATTTCAAATAATTCGGACATTCCTTCTTAAAGTGTCCATGCCCGTTACATTCAAAACAAGTGACACCTTGTGTGGGTTGGGATTCTTTTCCATCTTTCTTTTTGAAATCCCTCTTCTCCCTTCTAGAACTTTGGAATTTTCTTTTATCATCAAATTTGCCATTATTTTTGAATTTCAAGAACTTTCTGAAATTTTTGACAAGGTAAGCTACATCTTTGTCAACCACATCTTCTCCCGATGAGTCTTGATCTTCCACCTTCTCATTAATGGTCTTTAGAGCAAGGGATTTACTCTTCCGTTGATTGGGCAGCGACATCTCATAAGTCTGTAGAGAACCAACCAGTTCCTGTACTTTGATGTCATCAAGGTCCTTGCTCTCTTCAATTGCTGTCACTTTAGCACGAAAACTTTCCGGCAATGATCGAAGGATCTTCCTTACAATCTTTGAGTCCTCCGTTTTCTCCCCCAAGTTGAACTTACTGACAACCACCTCATTTAGTTTTCCATAGAAAGAGTCAAAAGACTCATCCTCACTCATTTTAAGCTCCTCAAACCGAGTGGTCAGCATTTGTAACTTGGTGTCTTTCACTTTCTTCGTGCCTTCATAAGTTGTTTCCAGAATCTCCCATGCTTCTTTGGCAATGGTAATGTGAGAAATCCTGTGAAATTCATCTGGAGACACACCACAGAAAATAGCATTGAGTGCTTTACTATTAGCATTAGATGCAGCAAGTGCTGCCTTATCTCATGTGGATTTGGTTGCCTCAGGTTTGGTCCAACCAATCTCAACAGCATCCCAAACAGATTCATCAATAGAACACAGAAAAGCTCTCATGCAAACCTTCCAAAAAGCATAATTACTACCATCAAAATATGGAGGTGCATTTAGGGATTGAGACCTATCCATCTCAAAAGGGAGTCAAGGATCACACAATGGTAATGAAACCAATAGCAGTGTACCCGCTCTGATACCAATTGAAAGTTCAAAAACGTGTACAAAACACCTTTGAACGTTTAGACCCCCAAATTACAACTTAACCAATACAAGCAATATGTCAAACAACTAGTGTGCGGAAACTTAACACATGCTATAATATGAAATTGGTTAAAAACTATCTAAGCCATAATAAAATAAAACCACAGCAGATAATATAAAGGCAAAGATAGAGAGGAAGGAAGATGCAAACACAAAGACAACACGCGATGTGTTATCGAAGAGGAAACCGAAGTCCTCGGCGAAAAACCTCTCCGCTGCCCTCCAAGCGGTAATCAATCCACTAGAAAATACAGTTGGGATACAAGGACAGCAATAGACCCTCCAAGCCTAATCTACCCAGTGCACCTAAGCCCTCCAAGCTTCTTGCTCCAACGAGGTTGCGCCGAACCTTTTTCTTTTCTAGCTTCCCGGATTCCGCTACTAGACCGTAGCATCAACCAATGAAGATTGGCTCCTTCCTAACTGCTTCCCAGAAATCCAAACAACTGTCTCACAGTGATGATGATGGTGAGAACCAGGTTTGGTATATTGCCACTCAAGGATTTGACAATGGAGAGGAAGAGAGTTGAGGAATTTGAAGAGACTCTAAGGTAGAGATTGTGGGTGAAACAATCTGGTTTTTCTTTAGGGTTTCTCTCTCAAAATTCTCTCTGGAAACTCTCTTTCAATCGTGGGTAAAAGGGGTATTTATATTGGAGTGGGAGAGGAATGTGAAACGTCAGGTTTTACAAAACAGGGGTGGCTCGCGGCTTGACTAAGTCGCGAGATCCAGTCGCGAGTTAACCATATGGCCAGTTGTCCTGTTTTGTCCTGTAGTACTCCAGCTAGCATGACTGTTCATCTTCCAGCATGCTTGGCACGTGTGCTGCTTCTGGCGGCTTGCAGCCGCGAGTCACCCGCGAGTCCCAGCCGCGAGTCTCTGTTTTCTTGCACACTCTTGAGCAATCTTCACTCTATCTCACTCACCACCCTTACAACAAACCCACCTAAATACAGGGTTACTAAATGCTGAATTACAAGCAAATTTGGTACGGAATAAAGCCAATTAGATGGTTGAATAAATTCAACCTGACACTCAGTAAAAAGGTCGTTAGATTTCTCTGAGGTGACAGGCATGACGAAGGTTTGAGCTTGATCGTCAACTTTAATGTTTGAAACATCCAGGTCAGGGTAGGTCTTCTTAACCTGATGAAAAGCATCATCGAAACCCTAAAGATAAGAATCTCCAAGCTCGGACAACAAGGCATTGGAGTCATGGTACTCATGTATCGCTACCTCCTTAGCCTGATGGAGCTGATCCTTCAGGTCTCGAACTTCTTTATCCTTATCCTCAAGGGCCTTTTTTGCTTCCTTCGTCTTTTTTTCAAGCTCTTTTCTCACCCTCTCCCAAAGTTCAAATTTCTTCTCCATTTTTTGATTTCCAATTTTGGAGCTAGTTTAGCTCATCATCCATCAGCTGTGCCTTTGGGAGCCACGTCGCCTATCTCCTTTTTCTTAGCAACCTGTGCCTTGATCATTGCCCTCCTCTTAGCATCGTCCATTTCTGTAAAGGTGGACAGATGAAATTAATTACTTAAGATAAAAGGAAAGAAAATCGTTCAAGTAGAATGAGAATGATGAACTTACGTTTGCGAATTTTGGTGTCATACTTGATGGCTGCTGGTGTTGGTTTAGGTCCGTCACAATACCAATGGATGGAATTAAGTGTAACTAATTTTTCCCAAGTCCTTTCTTCCGGCTTGGTCTTAGCAAAAATTCTCTCAAGGAAGCTAAACTCCTCGAGTTCAACTTGGGGACGATGTCTAACTGCAAAGAAGAAGATTGTAAAAAATGTTGTAATAAACTGAATGGCAATAAAGAATTCACGCACTAGGACAAGTGCATACTGGATGGAAGCAATATGCCCCAAGTTGTGTCGACGGGCATGCATTCCGTATCCCCTGGATGACACATCCACTCGACACCTTCTAGGAAGAAATAACGGCTCTTCCGATCCCTATTAGAGTCTGGGGTTTCAAATATAACATTCAACAACGGACTCCTAGGCACAAATTATACTTCCCCCTTGATTTGTCTATTTCATCTGGAAGGTAGCAGTGAAGGAATTCCCACACTGTCAGCCTTCTTTTGCCATTTGGCATAGCACCGTATAGGACCTCCATTGCTATGAAGACCCTCCAAGCGTTTGGGCATTCTTGATTGATGGACAGGCCCAGGTATTTGAGAAGCTTACGGTGAATGGAGCTTAGTGGAAACCTAAGTCCTGCCTTCAGCATCTGCTTGTACACCTCGGCACCTTTTACCCCTTCATAGTAGCATTTCTCTAACTTATAGGGCAGACGGATGGGGATGTTATTTGGAATTTGGAAATTGGCCCTAAGAGTGTTGAAGTGTTTCTCCTTGATTGTGGATATAAAATTATTCACCATCCATTCTGATAGTATGATGAACTCCTTAAGTCCATCAGCACCTATGACGGATTTATTTGGTTCCTCAATGTCATCAAAAACCTTTGGGTCAGCCATCTCCATGTCCTCATTTATTGAGGATAAGGAAAAGGCGGATGAACTCCTCTCTTCGCTTGGACTTTCTTGATTTTTGTGATTTGACGGGTATACTTCCTCGTAATCCGCCTCGTCATGAGCAACTGACTGGTTACTTGATGCACTAGACATTGTCTACACGTGACAACAAAACCTAAGACTCTGATGGGCCTAGAAGGGGTGACGAGTGTGTAAAGTCTAGGAAAATAGAAGAGTATGCATGAAGATAAGAGAGACTTGTGAAAAGGAGAGTACTTACCAACCTAGCGAGTGAACGGAGGAAGGTCGTTGATGACGAATATTGGAACTGGACAGAGCAGTCTCTGACAGTGATGACAGAAGTGCTCTGACAGTGCATTTTAGTGGAAAGTAGAGAAATGAGAGAAGGAGTGTTATATTTACAAAGGAAGTGTACGAAAGATGAAGCGACGCTTCAATCCGAGATAAAATCCAATGGGAGATTGATACAAGTCATGCGTCATAAATGACTTTCGGACAACCTGTCAAGGGTTGGCACAATTCACGACATCCATATTGAAGCCGTCGACCCATAGTCCTTTGAACCGTCATCCCCATAACCTTGAACCGTCACCTCACGAGTCCTTCCACTCAAAGATGATGAACCCATAGGGTTAGGGGGCAACTGAAGAGGGTAAAAATCTAGGTTGATGGATCTCCTTGAAGTGGGCCTGACGGATCCAAGTTCAAATACCAATAGAGGGCAAGCCCAATTGTGCAAAGGTCTGTTATGGACTGATCCTACATAAACAGATGCAACAAGAACATATCAAGCACCCACGTGACGACCCGAAAACCTAAATGGAAATACTTGTGACATGCACTTAACCACCACAGAATCCTAAGACAAATAGGAACCTTAGCACCAAGAGGATTCTAGAAGATGCACGCATTAATGAATATCTTCTTTACAAGGAAATGTCTTGTCCATCACATTTGAGACTATTTAAGAGGATTCCTATAAGGAAAAGAAGTCAACCTTCTACACCAAGGAGTAAAAGTCAACCTTCTACTACTACAAAAGCCCCAATACCCTCACAAATCGAGGTACACATAATTTACCTTTCTCTAGCACTCTAGAGTTGTGAGAATAGTTCTAACTTGACATTCAGAGGGTATTCGGTTGGCACCACACTAGTGCTCTCTGTTAGGTCTTCTATCTTTTTTGTGCAGGTATTGTTACGAGCGATCGAAGATCGTGTAGTTCACTGGTGATATTTACGGTATCATCAATTGTCATAATACAATTACTGTGAGACTTATGCTATCATAATAGGTTGTTGGAAGGAAGCAAAAAATTTAGAGTATGAAAAATTTGAAAGAATTAAGTGTCATTTGTGCTAAGGGAACAAATTAAATATTTTAAAGGCCTTGATAATACTTGATATTATTGTATAAACTCAAAATTCAGGGTGTTTCACTGTTACTTATATTTTACCCTGTATATATTGTTCATATTATGTCAAATTTACACTGTTTTTTAAAATGTCTTGTCTCTGAAATTTTAACGTGACAATCAACTTTTCCATGTCCTATCTAAGGTACAAGAACGATGTTTATGATTGGATGTGGTATAATTATAGTACGTTGCCAAACTCAGTTCCGATCAATACCTCCTCAGATATTGACATACAAAACAACAATGATAGTTATCGACTACCACCAGAAGCATTCAAAACTGCTGTCCAGCCATCATGTGGTTATCATTACTTAAGTTATAGTGACCCGCCCTCTTATAACACTGGAAACGGGTGTGTTTGCTTTCACTTTGCTGAAATTGCAAAAATTACGCAAGGAAAGAAAAGAGAATTCATTTAAAGGGGGAACTTATACCTATACCTCAAAGCCAATAACGCTTGACCATTTAAAGCCACTGTCCATATGTCTCAATCGGATATTCGAAGGCCGTTTTAGTTTTGTTATTAATGCAACAACGGGGTCTGACCTTCCTCCCATCCTCGACGCGTATGAGTTTTATTACGTAATTCCTTTATCTAATCTACTCGAACCAGCCAACTCAAGAGATGGTACGTGCCTTTATTTAATTATTAGTTTTTTTTTAAGTAGAGTTGTGGTGTACCTTTATATTAAAACCTCTTTTCTCTTGTGTGTGTGTTTTTTTTTTTTTTAATAATTATTCACTTTCTTTTTTCCTTTTTAAAGTATTTAAAAGTTTGAGATTAATAGAAATCTATTTTGATTGGAGCTAAACAAAACAAAAGCTGAATGGAAACATTGAGGCATACATGAGCAAAATAAATGATAGGTTTGTCATAAATGAGAATATTTAAAACTACTGTAAAGTTTTTCATAAAGACAATATAAGAAGTATAATTCTATTTTTCTTTTTAGTATAAAAGTGGAGTCTTTAAACTCTCATTATATGGCAATTTCTTATTGAGATTTATACAATCTATTTATGAAAGAATAATATCTGATTAAATTCATAATGTTAAGAAATAAAATTCTTATTTATTTTTTTTTTTTGAGTGGGAAAAAACTAAATTTTATTAATGTAAACGAGCTAAGTCATCTTGTACAATAGAATGAATGTGTGGTGGAACATCCTCCATCCATGTTGAAAAATCTGGTATGCTTAGAGCATATTTAGCCAGACTATGAGCTACAACATTGCCATCTCTTTGCGTATCAGAATATAGTAATATATCATCCTCAAGCAGTAAACCCGAAGGTGTGAAGGACTGTGTATTCTCTTGCAAAACTTGTATCACTTCCATTGAATCTCCCTCCTAATGCATCGAAAACCAAGGTCTGTTGCAAAGCATAGGGTCGTAGCTGTTGCCAAAGATTCAGTCTCCACTGCCTTGTAAGGTTAGTATTTTATCTTTGCGCATGAGGCTAGAACCATGCCATTTACATCTCAAACCACAACACCTATACCAGCTTTTTTCTTCTTTGAACACGTCGCTCCATTGAAGTTTATTTTAACCACATCCATTGGAGGAGGAAACTAGTGGTTTTGAGATGTTTGAACATCTCGTCGCCTCTGAGACTCCAACCCCTGTCTTGTTATATGGAAATCATGCAAGCTGGTTCTTGCAGTAGTGGCTACCTAATAAAGATCAATAGAAGAAGCTTGTACTCGAACCCGAATCCTTTGATTCCAAACCGACCATGCCATGATTGCAAAGAGATCCAGCTGCTTACCCTTTGTTATTATCCATGAAACCAGGTCTTTAAAGTCGGAAAATCTGATGGAATTTCAGAAATCCCATACTGAGTGGTTTGCCCAGACAGTATCAAACTCAGTGCAAGTCCACAAAACATGGAGTGGGTCTTCAACTTCAGCTCGGCATCGATCACAAATAGAATTACTAATGATATCAAGGTGTGTTTCGTCAGCATGGCATTTCAGTAGGCCCTCCATATAAACATCTTAACCTTCTATGGTACTTGCATTGACCAAATAGCTTTCCACACATGTTTATCTCTAAGAGGTGGAACCTGGTTTGTGACTTCCTATTTAGCTTCTTCTTTGAGGAATCGATAACCTAATTTGCATGTATAGACACCATTGTTTATGTACGGCTAGAATAGCACATCCTCTGCTTCAACACGACTCAATGGCATTGGCTTGATTATTTCTGCATCTTCCTCCCCGAATAACCTATCCACCAAGTCTGCCCTCCATTGCCTTGTGGTTTGATCAATCAAGTAGGACACAGTGGAGTTTTCAAAGTCTTGTATAGGGCAGATAGGAAGATGTGGTGGGCGTTGTCTTGGTAACCATCGTTGCTGCCACATATTAATATTCTCTCCATTTCCAACCCTCCATCTTGCTCCTCTTTGAATAATATCCCTTCCTCTAAGAATACTCTTCAAAGCATTGGACCCATTCTTGAGTCGACAGCTTCCATAATTGTAGTATTTGGGGAAAACGGGCCTTAAACACCTTGTAAAATAGAGATGTTTTGTTGTGCAGAAGTCGCCATGCTTGCTTTGCTAGTAGAGAGTCATTGTACATTGCTAAATCTCTAAAACCCATTCCACCCATTGTTTTGGATTTTGCCATTTCCTCCCACTTAATCTAATGAATCTTTCTACGGTCACCTCATTGACCCCACCAAAACTTTTTAATTAGGGCTTCAATTTCATGGCACAAGCCAATGGGTAATTTAGAACAACCCATTGCGTAGGTGGGGATAGCTTGTACAACTGACTTTTGTAGCACTTCCTTACCTACTTGAGAGAGCAATTTACCTTCCCATCCTTGTAGCTTCCTCCATATTTTCTCTTTGATGTAGTTGAAACTTGCTTTTTCCCCTTTACCCATAAAGGAAGGAAGACCCAAGTACCTCTCATACTGCATGATTTCTGGAACACCAAAAGCCACCTTTATTTCATAGTGCAATTTTGTTTCTATTGAATTTTTGCCCCAATGCCTCCTCATACATATTCAAAATCTCCAACACCTTGCCACATTCTTCTATGGTAGCCCTTCAAAAGAGAAGACTATCATCTGCAAAAAGTTGATGGGTTAGTTTGGGCCCTCTCCTACATAGTGAAAAACCATGTATTTCTCTATTATTTTCAGCTTTCCTGATTAGCCCATTTAGGCTTTTAGTACAAAGCAGGAAAAGAAAATGTGATATTGGGTCACCTTGTCTTATCCCACGAGTAGGGTGGGTCATACCACAAGGCTCTCCATTCACCAACATCGAATATGAAACAGTTTTTACACACCCCATTATCAATTGGATCCACCTTTCATTGAAACCCATTTGTCTCATCAATTTTTCCAATAAACCCCAATCTACCCGATTGTAAGCCTTACTCATATCCAATTTTATTGCCATAAAACCATGAGTAGTAGACTTAAAATTTTGCAAACTATGAAGGGTCTCAAAAGCTACAAGGATATTATTAGAAATTAATCTATCTTTTGTAAATGCTGATTGGTGTTCAATGATAATAGAGGGTAATAATTTTTTCAACCAACTGGTGAATACTTTGGAATAGATTTTATATAGCACATTATAAAGACTAATAGGGCGGAATTGGTGACCATACTCTAGCTTATTTGTTTTAGGTATGAGAGTGATAAAAGTGTGGTTAAGGGGGGAAGGTAGAGTACTTGAATTCAACCATGCCAAAATAGAGGTAGTGACATCCTTCCTTACTGTGCCCCAAAAAATGCTGGTAGAAGAGTAGAGGCATTCCATCAGGTCCAAGGGCTTTAAGTGGAGCCATTTGGTGTAGAACTTCCTCCACTTCTTTTTCATCAAATTCTTGGCTTAGGGCGGCATTCATCTCATCATCAATAATAGGAGGTACACATGATAATATATGTTAGGGCATAATGTGCTCAATTGAGCTAAATTGGTTTTTGAAGTAATTTACTAGAACTATGGATATATCAATTGGTTGGTCCCTCCATTTGTCCTCGTCTCTAATTCCCTCAATCATATTTTTCTTATATCTCCTTGTAGCACAACTATGAAAATATTTGGTATTTCTATCCACTTGCCTTGCCCATAGCACCCTTGATCTTTGAGCCCACATAATGGCTTCTCTCTTCAACAACACCTCAATCTCCCTTTTTAACTGCCTAATCCGATGGTTGTTGCCACTAACCATGGCTTCAATTTCAGCCTTAGCTAAATTCTTCTTCAACCGGTCCAATTTCCTTCTCACACTACCAAAGACATTTTTGTTCCACCAACTCAAATCTTTCCCACACTTTTCTACTTTAGCCAAAGTAGTTCCTTCAATCCCGAAATTCCCAACACTAGTCCATGCTGCCTGCACCACTTCTTCACACCTCATATTTGACAGCCATATCTCTTCAAATCAAAATAATTTTTTCCAGGTAGGTGGATCAATTCTCAAAAAAACAAGATGGAGAGGGTTATGATTTGATGAATCGTATCTAAGATGATACACCTTTGTTCCTGGAAACTTCAAAAACCAATTGTTAGTTACCAAACATCTATCTAGTATTTCCCACATTGAATTACCATTTTCAAAGTGTCTACTCCAAGTATATTTTGGACATACAAAGTCCAAATCCGTAAAGCCGTACTCATCAATCACATATCTAAACTGTTGCATCTGGTTATGGGATCGAGTTGCTCCTCCCAATTTCTCATCCTATCTAACAATTTCATTAAAGTCACCATAAGATCATAGCCATAGCCTCTCTAGACTTGAATTCAAACTCTTGAGCTTATCCCATGCTTCAAACTGTCTTACTGTTTCGGGTTCACTATAAAAACCTGTGAAACACCATTCACTTTCCAAACCTTGTCAATAGCAACATCAATAAAAATTTTATCTGATCCTTCTATAGTCAAATTGATTGATGATCTCCAATAAAGAACTAGACCACCACTGCACCCCACTTTAGGCACCACCCATCGATGATAATTAATACTATTCTGAATGAACTCTAGCCTTGCTTCATCTGTAAGTGTTTTAACCTAAAACACTACAGAGGGATCTTTTGCCCATATTAATTCCACAAGCTCTCTTCCTGTATGTAGGTTCCCAAGCCCACGACAGTTCCATGCTAGGCAACTCATTGCTATTGGCAGGGCTAACCATTAGCCTCCACCAATAAAGAAGTTGTTTGCTCATCAATATGAGATACCTGAATGCGTTTCAAAGGCACCTCAAGTTGATAATTTGTTTCATCAGCTGTTCTTTTTTTACCCTAAATTTTCTACCTTGAATCGGAACCAATTGAGCTATGCGGTCTGTTTTTGCATTTCCAGCTATGAGGATTGCGTGCTTTCACAAGTGTCGATGAAGCCCTAGGAGAGTCTGTGAGTACGTGAGTTGGTAAGTTGTGGATTAGTGTCCTTTAGGTGAGCATGTGAGCTAGAGTCCATGAGTAATTCAGCTGCTAAGTAACACACCTTTTCCTTACATAACTCTTCATCAATATCTCCATTAATATTTCCTGGCACTGTTTGAACATCATTAGGACTCTTAAATTCTGCTTAAATCTGGGATTAGCCGGATACGATTGAGGATTTTCAGTTTCAGCCAAGCTATTAACTCCAGAAAATCTATTGCACATTAATGGAGAATTATTGTGTCCTACGTAACATTCATCACTACTGCATGCTTGCTTCTGCCTTGTTCCTTTCCCTGCTGCGGAGGCTTGGCCTGCCGAGGTGGTAGGGCTTGTTTTCTTCTTCTCGGCATAATACCCAGGGACCTTGATAACAGTCCTCTTAGAAGGGATAAATGGTGGAGCTCTCAGTTGTGGTCCGAACTCCCTCTGTTCAATTCTCAAAGTCCCTTCACTCTCAATCTAGAGATCGCAATCCCTATTGTCGTGAGTTAACTGACCACACCATTAACAAATATTGGGCAATCTTTCATATTTGAAAGAAACCCAAATTTCTTTTCCATCATGCAGTGATATAAGGCGACCACGACACAATGGTAGAGATATATCAATGAACACCTGTAGACAAATAAAATTCTTAATGTTAAGAAGTTATTTATTGAAAAATTACATATAGAATTAAAAAAGTTCATAAGATAAATAAAATCAATTATCTTCATATGGTATTGAATTATTCCTTTCTCATAAAACATGATTTTTATTTTTATTTTTTACATTTAAGCAAAATATATACTATTGTAAATAATATCTTATTAACACAAAATATGACATGCATGTTAAGAATATATGAAACATGTAATCAAATTATGAGATTTTAAGAATATGAATTTCGGTATAAAGTTTTTAGATGGTGTAAAATTTCTTAGAGTTACACCATGTATAAGTTGAACTCAACCTCTTATATATATATATATATATATATATTCAATCCATAAACTCAATTTTTATGAATAATTTTATGCTACAAAAAATTAAAATTAAAAAATTTAATTGATTAGCTAAACTTTTTTACGAAAAAAAAAAAAGTTATGGTAAAAATTGTATTACAAAAGTTATGGCAGTAGAAACCCCCCCCCCCCCCCCCCCCAAAAAAAAAAAAAGGAAAGGAAAAAGAAGAAGACATTTTTGGCAATTTTGGATTTTTCTATTCCTTCGTTGATGTCATATTGTACAACAAATATTCTAATCCCTCCTTTCACTTTTTATCCTGAATGATCATAATCTAATTATTGTGCAAAAACATATAAATACACAGTTGATTTCTTAATTAGAGTAGAATAATTGTAATAAGCAGGGTTTTTTTTTGTTTTTTTCTGGCTTTAGTGGATTGTGAATCATCCGAAAATCTGCATATATTTTTACGCTTAGGACCATCAATTATGTAAATGATTCATTCTTTGAAATACTTAAGATTAGCATACTATTTAGTATTTGGTTCCACAATTAAATTCGACAATCCACCTGTGATCATAGTTGTCAAAACGGGAATCGTATCGTGAATTAATTTTTGATTTTTTTTGTATCGTGTATCATAAGATGCACAAACACAATTTATAAAAATTATAGATATATATATATATATATATATGGAATATTCATTATAAATTTTAAATATATTCAAATAATGACTAATTTATTCATCACTTATGTAATAATATTTAACAAGCTAATTAAATAAATCAAACTTGCAAGTGTTTATAACATACACATTCAAATTGCTTAAATTCAAAAGTGATAATATATTAAAAATGACCCAAAAACAATAATTTATTTTCATCATATTGCCTAATATACCTCATCTAAGTCAATGCTATCATCATGTTTATCATTTTGCAAACTTATTTCTACATTATAATTTTCTTCAACATCATCATTAACATTTACTATCTTTTCTTTTCTTTTTATTTTAATAATTATAAAAAAAAAAAAAATTCTTCTAAGCATTCTAGTTTCTTGGACTTATAACAATAATGATAAAAATAAAAAATAATTATTGTTTCAATTATATCTTATTCATAGTATAGAAAATAAATTTTCAAATATTAAAGTGAAGTGTAAATGTGTACTGTGTTGTCCAAATTTTATAAGAGAAAGAGAGAGGAAAAAAACTTATGAATATGTTATTTTATTATGCCAAATTAATTAACCTAATGATTTTGTGTTAAAAACAAGTCTAACAACTAGTTAGATACATGAGCACTTACGATATGCCGATACAATACGGAACTTTTTATACATGATATGTATCGCGTCGTACGATATATATTGTGTATTGTATGATACTGACAACTATGTCTGTGATATTTTCCCCCTTTCGTAACTCGTTTCTTTACAATCATATGCATGTAAATCTAATATTCTCAATCATTTCAAAGAAAAAATATATTAAAAGTGTTGCAAATTTTATTACATGAAGAAAATGACGCATAATTGAAAGAAAATTAGTATTGGGGAATTGTTGTGACATGGACAATATACTTCCTTAATTTAGCAATTGGTAAGTCTAATTACTTCGTGCTCAACTTATATATATATATATATATATATATAATTTTGTTTTTAGAGTTGCAAATTCTTTTGGTTAATTAAAAAAAAAAAAAAACATGTTACTTTTATCTAATAATTAAAATTTATTGTCTATTTGGATAAAGCATTTCAGCATTAAATAAATTTGGTTAAATTACGTTTGATCTTGAGTAAAAATTTTAATTATATTAGATAATTTTTTTGTCTCTTTTTTTTTTTTTTTTTTTGGCACAAATTCTCTAATTTGACTTTGTAGATATTAATACTTATTGTGGCGGGGAAAAATAAGTCAAAGCAAAAATGGGTCAAGTTGTCATTTCCCCTTGATACTTGTCCCACCAAGGCCTTACTAAAAGGCTTCTACACCAGGCTATGAGCTATGTTGACACTGTTTAAGGTCATTTTCTCATTAATGCAGCTAGCTAAGTGGGTTTAGAGTATTAAATGTGGAGGAGATGGATGCTTTATTTGTCTTCTTCCCTTCCTAACTCGACAACAAATCCTCATTCTCTTCCTCGGTTTATGCCTGATGGCCCTTAGCATTGGTCCTCGGCCCCCTGAGGAAATGTCTGTATCCTCAGGGTCCTTGGGTGTTATAGTCTCCCTATACGTGTGGTGGGTTGTTCATATTTTCCTGAGGTCTAAGTGTTAGTGCTTTCCAAGGTCTGCTCCGTTAACATTGGCCTTGTCCCATGTGTCCATATTCTCGAATTCTTGTTCTCCCATAATAGCCCCCCAAAACCTCACTTCCCGTTCTTTCTAGGGAAAGGCGGTTTTGGTATCGTGGGGAGGCATTTTGGCATGCTCCTGATGCATTCCCACATAGGGGTGTCTTTTCAACTGACTTAGACATGGTCCTAATGCTTCGGAATCCACGACGCAGCAGTAAATGCTGCGGACGGTTGCCTACTCCCCACGTTCTACAGTAAGATCATGATCCTATGGTCTTTATTCTTCAAATTAAAGGAGTAGGAAAATTGTCGCTCCTTTCTTGGCCCTTATCAGTCCCCCTTTCAGATAACTCGCCCAATGAGCCTTTCTTCTTCCGTTTCTTTGTAAGTGTCTCGTGATTCTTCTTTTTATTAGAATCAAGATCTCTTTTCTTTCTTACTTTTCTTTAAAATGGGTAGGTTCTTTAGCTTAGTTAATACCCCCAAGCACAAGGAAAATTTTAAGAAACGATATAGGATTCCTGGTGGTGTTAATATAGAACATTGTCGCTTAGAAGAGTGGTATGAGAGAAGACATTTCGATGATGTAGTAATTCCAATGATAGTTTTATAGAGGGGGGAATGAGGATTCCCATAGGTAGAGTAACTAGGGATTTTTTGTGTCTTTTAAAACTCTACCCCACTCAGTTTGCCCCCCACATGTTTAGGATATTAGGTAGTGTAGATGCTCTAAATGAAAAAATGGGTGTAAACCTCACCCATCATGATGTAAATTGGGTTTATAGTTGCCAAAATAATAAGGAGGTGGGATATTACCTGAAAACTAGGGTCCCTGCCATTGGGTTAATTTCTTGCCTCCCCAAGACAAATAAAGGCATGGATGACGATTTTTTTATCATTTCAAGGGAGTGACATGAAGGTGAAGAGATTACCCCTTCAAAGGACGAGGTCGAGGTTCAGTTTGAAGAGGTCAAAGAGGAGGGATTTGAAAGCTTAGTCCGTGAGGAAGGCTTTGAAGCTTTCTACCTCTAGATGTGATTGACGATGCAATGACAATATCCACTCCAACTACCATTGCCATTAGCACTGAATAAAGATCTACTAAAGTGCCTGAAGGGATAGTAATCAAGAAAAGACTACCAGATATCTTATCCCTGCTGGAGTCTCACACTAGTGATGCCACTTTCGAGGTCCCTGTAGTGCCTAGGCCACCCACTCCTGCTCCTCCTCCTACTTAAACCAACCTAATTGATAAAAAGAGGAAACGAGAAAAAAGGGCAGGAAAGAGCATCACCAAGGAGGGCCAGATTTAGGAAGAGACTCCTCTGGAGCAATCCAGGGGTCCTAAGGCCACCCGTTCAAAATAGAAGAGGGGTGGAGAAGTTACCGAGATTGCTCTTGAGTGCCACCATTGGATTCCGCACTAAAACCCTCCTCTAGTATGTTTGGAGTAAGCACTCTTGCTGCCTGGGGACATGGCCGAGCTTCATAATCTAAAGAAGCATAAGTTGTTCCTATCCCTGAAGAGGGACTTGGTTCTAGTACGTACACCTCCCATTTTTTTTATAAGTAGGTATACCCCCTTTAACATTTGCTTGGAGGCTTGACTATTAGACCTCCCCCCTCCCCCCCCCCCCCCCCCTTCCTTTTTTTTTTCTTTTTTCTTTTTAAATAGGCAACATAGGCTGCACATGTTGCGGAGGAATTGGTGGACTAGACTCTTTACGAGAAGAAAGAAAAAGAGTCCAAATGTTATGTTGCTCTGAAAACCTAGACCCAAACCGACAAGAAGCTAAAGGTGACTTTTCTCAAGCTGACCAAGTCTGATAAAGCTTGGAAAAGCATAGAGGACTCCATAGAGAGCTTTGAAATGCAAGCCCAAGAGTAGCTTCATCACCTAAAGGAGGCTGAAGATCAACTGGCTCTCGCCCAGGTCAAAATTGGGGAGTTGACCAAGCAGCTAGGGCAAAAATCCGAGGAGATTGCTAAAGTCAAGCAAGCGGCCTACAACTTAGGGCAGAAAGAGATTGAGGCCCATCTCAAATCTCAAATCACAACTGTGTGCTTGGGGTTTCTACCTTAGGACTTAGATTGAGGCTCTGAACGCTGCAGGGGTAGATCAGTCATTGGAGTTGAGGGATCCAGAAAAGGTATTCTACCCCCTAACTATTAAGGTCAAAGTTGTTGCCCCGATCCAATGCAGTGTTGCTCCTTCAGCCTAACTGACTTTTGCCAAGGTTTTTAGTCCTGTTCCTAGTGACAAAGTCCTAGCAGCTCCCCCAACCTCTTCTAAGAAGGAGGTCCTTACCTTGGACAAGACTTCTCCCTCGGTGCCACACCCCTCCATTGAAGGGCAAAACTTCCAAAGAGGCCGAAAAAGAGAGACCCGGAAGAGTAGAGGAAGGAGTTGCCAAAGTAAGGACTAGGCTTAGATTTTGAACTAGGTGGTTGATTGTACTCCCTTCTTATAAAGGGAATCTGTTTATATGGGGCCTTTTGTTGTCATTTTGCTTGTGTTTTGCCTTTTTTTTTTAGTACTTTTTTGTATTTTTCACCTATTAATGAAGATCTTTATTTTGATGGTGAGTTATTTGTTCTTTCAAAAATTCTAGCCCATTTTGGTTGATTTGATTCACGTTACTTTGATTCTAAGTTCATTCCATTTATCTTCTCTTAATATCACTCTTTGGCTTTGCTTAATGTCCCAACGAACCTGGTATGGAGAAGGTCTTGTCTTTAGTTAGCAAAATTAGGCATTAAGTTACCCAAGGTAGGTGATCTGAGGAATCAAACTTTGCCAAGGTTCTGTTTAACCCTTAGAGAAATTAGGCATTAATTTACCCATGATAGGTGATCCGAGGAGTCAAACCTTGCCGAGGTTCTGTTTAACCCTTAGAGAAGTTAGGCATAATTTACCCAAGGCAGGTTATCCAAGGAATCGAACGTTGCTGAGGTTCTGTTTAATCCTTAGAGAAGTTAGGCGTTAATTTACCCAAGGTAGGTGATCTGAGGAATCAAGCCTTGCGGAGGTTCTATTTAACCCTTAAAGAAGTTAGGCATACATTTACCCAAGGTAGTTGATCTAAGGAAGAGGTTCTGTTTAACCCTTAAAGAAATTAGGCATTAATTTACCCAAGGTAGGTGATCTGAAGAGTCAAACCTTGCTGAGGTTCTATTTAACCCTTAGAGAAGTTAGGCATTAATTTACCCAGGGTAGGTGATCCGAGGAATCAAACCTTGCCAAGGTTCTGTTTAACCCTTAGATCGTTTGCTTTAAATCCATAAAAAAGAGTAAGAGAGAAATTCTATGAATACATCAAACTCATATATACGAATGTTTCCATATGTAAACTTTTACATTAGTTGTAATATTTTTGTAAGTTATTTACACTCCACGGTTGTGGGACTAAGATCTCATCTAAGTCTTCTAGACGATCAGCCCCCACTCTGGTTACCAAGGTCACTTGATAAGGTCTTTCCCAATTAGGAACGAGCTTTCCCTAAGTAGAATTCTTCATATTCGTAACCACCCTTCTTAGGACGAGGTCCCCTAGTACAAATGTTCTTATTTTTACACCCTTCTCAAACCCTTGCCTTAATTTCTGCTAATATTGTGCCAGCCTGTCGATGGCGACTTCCCTTCACTCTTTGGCTAAATCTAGGCTATTGGAAAGAAGTTGCTCGCTATTGCTACTGTCAAATTGATTAGTTCTTAGTGTTGGAAAACCCGTTTCCAAGAGGATGACTGCCTCGGAACCATATGTCATGGAAAAAGGGGTTTCTCTTATGGATTTTTTCGGCGTCGTGCGATATGCCCATAACACATGGGGTAGCTTGTCCACCCATTTACCCTTAGCTTCTTCCAACCTCTTCTTCAATTCATCCACAATAACGTTTTTTTTTTTTTTTTTTTTTTTTTTTTAGCCTCTGCCTAGCCATTGCCCTGAGGGTATGTTGGGGTGGAATATCTATTCTTTATGCCCAAATCACAATAATATCTTTGAAAGGCCTTGCTATCAAACTGAAGCCCGTTATCTGATATGAGAGTTTTCAAGACCCCGAATCTCGTAACTATGTTTTTCCACACAAACCTCTTTACGTCCTAATCTCAGATGTTGGAGAGAGGCTTGGCTTCTACCTATTTGGTGAAGTAGTTAATCATGACAAGAAGGTACCTCCAATTTCTTGTAGCCTTGAGGAACAGACCAATGATACCCAATCCCCATTGCACAAAAGGCTACGGGCTAGTCAGGGAATTGAGCACTCCACTTGGCTGGTGGATGCTCATGACACTGATCACACTTTTTAACAAACTCTTGGGAGGACTTTTGCATTCTCGGCCACCAGTAACCTTGTGTCAGAGCTCTGTATGATAAGGACCTACCCCCTATATGACAAGGACCTACCCCCTGTATGACTACCAAACTCCCTCATGAAGCTCTTCCAACAAGGTTTCAATTGCCTCAAGGTGGACATATAGCAAATACGGTCCTGAATACAAGCATTTGTACAATTTTTGTTCTTCTAAAAGCCAGTACCTTGGTGCTTTTTTGCGAGTTTTCTCTACCTCAATTCTGTCATTGGGCAAAGTTCCATCCTTGAGAAATGAGACTATCGGGTCCATCCAACTAGGACCTATTCGTGTAAAGTTCACTCCTATTACTGTTTGTTTATTATAGGCAAGAGTTACAAGGTTTTTTTTACCAATATGATCCCTGGAAGTCTTTCTCTAGCCGAGGTAGCCAGAGTTGCTAGTGAATCAGCATGAGAATTTTGACTCCGAGGTACTTGCTCTAAAGGAAAGGATTCAAAGCTAGCCAACAAACGCTTCACCTAACTTAAGGACCATTACATCCTCGGATCCTCTGCCTTAAATTTATCCTGAACTTTCCTAGCTATGAGTCATGAATCACAATGAACTTTCACAAGTTCCCCCCCTCCCCCCTCCCCCCCCCCCCCCCAAGCTTCTAAACGATAACTAATCCTACTTGGAGGGCCTCATACTCGGCCTCATTGTTTGTGGCCGAGAAGCTCAATCTCAAGGATTTCTCTAATGTAGTTCCTTATGGGGAGATTATCATGATTTCAACCCCTAAACCCTTTTGGTTAGTTGCCCCATCTACAAATAGCTGCCAAGTCTGTTGGGATGAGATCATGTTTATCCTTAATCTTTCTTCTGGCATTAATACTTCTTTGGAACCAACCTACTCTAGCTCTTCTATAAACTCCACTATCAAGTCTGCAAGGGCTTATCCTTTCACTGCTGTCTAAGGTAGATATCAGATATCAAATGCTCCCAGCATAGTTCACCACTTGGCCACTCTTCCAATGTAATCAGATCTCCGAAGCAGCGCCTGCAATGACAACTGGGTAAGGATAATAATCGTGTGAACCTGGAAATAATGTGGAAGCTTTTTTATGACATGAATGATGGCTAGGATGGCTTTTTCCAAAGGGAGATACTAAGCTTTGACCTCCAAAATGGATTTGCTGACATAATAAACCGACTTTTGGATCCCTTCTTCAACTCATATCAAGACCAATGTAACTGCTAGATAAACATACATGACCTCCTCTTTTTCTGGTCTGGACAAAATTGGAGGGTGAGCAAGATATGCCTTTAGATCCTCAAAAGCTGTGTCACATTCCTCGAACTAGGTGAATTCCTTCCACTTATGCAATAGTTGGGAAAAGGGTTTGCACCGGTTGGCTGACCAAGATATGAATCTGTTCAAGGCTGCCATCATCCCGATCAAATGTTGGACTTCTTTAGGGTTTTAAGGTGAATGTAAATTATGAATGACTTTGATCTAGTTAGGATTGACTTCAATTCCCTGATGGAAAATCATGTTACCTAAAAACTCTCCCGATCCTAAACCAAAGGAACATTTGGAAGCATTTAAGCAAAGCGTATGCTTCCTTAGGATTGTAAAAACTTCATCCAAATCAGTCACATGCTCCGACACCCTCTTACTTTTCACCACCATATCATTAATGTAAGCCTCTACATTTTTACCTAATTGATCTTCAAACATCCTAGTCAACATTTTTTGGTATGTGGATCTAGCATTTTTCAAGCCAAAAGGCATTACTCAATAATGGTAATTCCATGTTGGGGTAAGGAAAACAGTCATTTCTTGGTCTGACAGTGCCAATGGAATCTGATGGTATCCCTGTAAAGCATTAAGGAAGCTCATTTTGGAGTGGCCAAATGTTGCATCAACAAGTTGGTCTATCCTTGGAATAGGGAATGGGTCTTTGGTGCATGCCTTATTAAGATCCATGAAATCAACACACTCTCTCCATTTCTCAAATTTTTTCTTAACAACTACTATGTTGGCTAACCACTAAGGGTAAAGAATCTCTTTGATAGCCCCAGCTTGCTTATGTTTGCGGACCTCCTCCTTAATTGCATTGACGTGTTCCTTGGAAGACCACTGAGGTTACTGTTTCTTTGAGATTGCCTTTGGATTTACATTCAGGTTATGGCATATGAATTCTGGATCAACTCCAGGAGCTTCGTACAAAATCCAATTGAAAACATCTAGATTTCCCCTCAAAAAATTCATTAATTCCTCTTTCTCGTCTGATGGGAGCTCGTTCCCAATCTGGAAGTATCTCTCGTCATCGTCATCGATGACAATCTTATCCAACCCTTCAAATGATACTGAAGAATCTGAGGAGGTTGGTAGGACAAGCAATGATTGCTATGAGGTAGGAGTTGACTCCAAGGATTGCCACTACCATACACTGCTTGGCTACTGCTTGGAATCCCAGTAACTCTCCAACACCTTCCATGATAGGATTCTTCAAGTTCACATACAGAGTTGAAGATACAGCCCCATAGCAAGAAGCCATGGCCTTGCTAGGATGGTCGTATAGTGTGAATAAGCCTCCACCATAATGAAGTCCAAGTTCATCACCTGCTTTCCCGTCTGAACAAGTAATTTGATCATGCCCATAGGAACAATGGTTTTTCCATCGAATCTGACTAAGGGGGTGTCATATTTACTAAGATCTTTGGGATTGAGTCCTAGGCCTTTGTACAAGTTTGGATACATGATCTTGGCCTCACTTCCCTGATCAACCACTACCCTCCTAAAATTGAATCTTGCGATTCACAAGGTTACTATAAGTGCATCGTCATAGGGCTGAATCATTCCCTCCTTATCAGCCTCGAGGAACCCTCGGATTGGCTAGTCCTACAGCTTGAATTTCTTAAATGGCCCACCTTCCCCATCCGCCTTTATCTATGAAGATATTGTCATCACTCCCCTGACAAACTTGGGATCAATTCTTGGTGTCGCAAAAATGACATTGATTATTCCAAGGTTAGATCGAGGAATGTTGCGTCTCTGAGACCCTGATGTGGGTTGTTCTCTTTGAACCCCAGGTTGGTGCAAAAATTGCTTCAATTTACCAACTCTAACCAATTGATCGAGGAAGAGCTACAAGGTCCCGCAATTCTCTATTATATGACCTCGGTCCTAGTGGTATTGATAATACAGATTCTGATTTCTTTTGGTGGGGTCTCCTCCCATTCTATTGGACCATTTAAAGTAAGGCTCACTCTTCGTCTTTTCCAGCACCTAGTAGATTGGCTCTTTAAATACCCAGTTTACCATCTAGGGTCCAGTGAGGTTGCGGGGTGCCTAATTGAAAAACTCTCTCCTTGGATGGGATGGTGTATACTGACTAGCCTGGTTATCTCTTCAATTGGGTGTAAAAACTTTAGCATTTCCCTTACTTTGATTTTGATCATCTTCGACCCTCTTGTGCTCTTCAATTCGATCCATTAATTGATGCATACTTTGAGGAGGCTTTATGATAAGAGACTTCCAGAGATCGGAGTGCGTAGGAAGACCCACCTTGAAGGTTCTGATAGCTACATCCTTGAAATCCCGGTCAATTTCATTGTAAAGCTCCCAGTATCTATTAGAATAATTTTTTAGGGTCTTTCCTTCCTTCATAGACATTGAGAGCAAAGAATCTAAAGGCCTCGAAACTCGACTATAGGTCACAAACCTCGCTCCGAATGCCCTTGTTATCTCCTCAAAAGAGCTTATAAATCCCTCATCAAGACCATCAAACCACCTCATGGCAATAGGGTTGAGGCTCGAGGAGAAGACTTTACACATCAACGCCTTGTTCTTAGAATGGATGGCCATCCTTTGACTAAAATGGCTTATGTGTTTAACAGGATCTATCTTGCCATTATATATTATGAAAGTGGGCATATTGAAGCGACAAAGGAGCTTGGCCTGCTCAATACGTTTGGAAAAAGGTAACCGAGATATTTGAAGAATTTCCTTTCCCATGGCATCATTTCCTTGGCTTCTCCTAGGTGGGGTCCTAGACCTCTTACAATGATGCCTTTCACTAGAAGTGTAACGGGATGAATATGTGAAAGACTCCCTAGGCGGAGTTTTGTTTCTTCGTCGGTAACTTCTGTCATCCTCAAAGCTAGAACTCTGGCTTAGGGTGGGAGTCCTCTCTTCCCTTATCTGAACAAGGCTTTTACTTAAGGGTACTTAGGAGATATTCCCACAGACGACACCAATTGTGACGGGAAAAAATAAGTCAAAGCAAAAATTGGTCAACTTTGTTATTTTTGCTCACACAATTAATTTTTAGAGGTGGGATGCCTATCGACCTTGAATACCCCTGTTTAGATGAAAAGTACTAGCTAGAATTGGAAAAATTTACATTAAGTATACTTGTGTGAATATTAGTTAAAGATAGCCTTGGAGGGCTTGTATTATGCTCCTCGTGTTTGGCCCGAGATAGTGATTGCAATTGTTCTCAGGTTACAATGGTGATTTTTTCTCTCTCCCTCTCCCACATAGGCTTCTTTGCCTTATATAGTCACCTAAGTTGTATCTTAGCCCTCCATTTGGAGGGTCAGGGTTTATTTCCCTTGATACTTGTCCCATTAGGGTCTTAGTGGAAGGCCTCTACATCAGATTATGAGCTATGTTGACACTATTCAGGAGTCATTTCCTCATTAATGTAGCTAGCTAAGTGGGTTCAGAGCATTGAATGTGGAGGTGATAGATGTTTTATCTATCTTCTTCCCTTCCTAGCTTAACGTCAAATCCTCCTTCTCTTCCTTGATTTGTGTCCAATGGCCCTTAGCATTGGTCCTCGGCCCCCTGAGGACATGTTAGTATCCTCAGGGTCCTCGAGTGTTATAGTCTCCCTGTACCTATAGTGGGTTGTTCATAGTTTCCTGAGGTCTTACTATCAATGCTTTCTAAGGTCTGCTCTCCTGACATTGGCCTTGTCCCATTTGTCCATATTCTCAAATTTTTGTCCTCCCACACTTATCAATTAAAAATTTGTTATATATAATTATCAAACTTTCTCTTGCACTGCACCAGTTAGCAAATATTGTTAAACTATAAACTGAAAACTTTTGATTTTTTGTTAACTTTTTATAATGTAGTGGCAAAAGCTTTTGAAGATTTATCACTTTCCACATCATCAATCTGTTATATAATTTTTAGTTTGGTTTTTAGAGTTTCAAATAGTATTCAACTATTTTAGTTTAAACTCATTAGAATTCACCATATTTTTGGATAAAGCACCCAACACTAAAAAATTCTAATTTATTTCTTTTGATCTTTTCTAAGTAAATTATAACTAAACTAGGTAAGTTATTTTTATACAAACTCTTTATTGACTGCTTTATTTATTATACTTATTAACAAAATATTTATCGAGTTAGCTACAACTTTTTCCCATGCTGCTTTTCCAGCGTGGCATTTTCTTTTTTGAATCTCTACATAACTCGATTTTCAATTAATCAAGTTATGTAACAGACTAATTGGATATCGAGTTATGCTCTTATTAAACCTGATTTCGTACTGTCTTTGTGTCAGGCGTAGTCTTTCAATATAACTCAATTCCTTTAATATCGAGTTATAAAGTATACTCGATCTCCGTAAAGTCGAGTTATTCTCGTATAATTTCTCCACACCTTCTCCCACTCAGAGTGTCTTGCTTTCTACTGAACTGAGGTCGTGCTTTCTGCTGAACTGAGTTGGAACTTCTCCACAGATCAATAGCTGCTTTCAAACTCAATTGAAATTTGTATCACCTCAGGTAAAAAACTCACACCACAATTTTAGGGCAATGGTATTTTCATTTGATATTGTACTAAATTTTTATTTTTTAGGTTGAATGAGTGTGAAGTACATTGGTGTGATTTTGGTTATTTGTTGTAGTAAACGTTGGTCACAAGATAATGAAATAATTTCTTTACTATAGCAACGTTTTGTATTGCACATAATCATCATTGGTCAGACATTTACAACAACATTTAGTGTTGAACACAATGTGTAGACATTACCAACAATGTCTATTGTTTATGGTCAAATGTTAGTGTGAGTGTTAGTATTTCATTTTTAACATGCAATAGTACACAATTTTATGAATGTCTTTGCTGTGTACCATTCTATACAGCATTACATTATTTAGCAACAGTTGATGCACAATGTTAACTTGATCATTTGGTGTTATTGTATTCAGCATCAATATCTGGTTCTAGCAACCCACAACTCTATAGTCCTCATGATGTGTTCACTGCTATAGGTCGTTGTTGGGTATTGGAAGATGAGTTCAGCTATCCAATCAATCCGAATTTGTGAAATAGTGCTTATGTTCATAATACCATGAAACAGGAGTGGGCTTGGTTATTTCATGAACAGCAAATGTTTTATGATGAGTTGGTTGGTTTTAAGTTGCCAATGCCTCGGCGACTCGCATCGCAGATGCCCAGAGACACCATCGACGAACTTCGTAAAGAATTGAACTGCATAAGAGAAGAAAATAATCGAATGAAGATACGTCTTAATTGATATCGGACCCAAGTCGAGATTCGAGAGTCAATGCAGGAAGGGTGGTACGAGCATGCACAGTTCATGCAATCACTTCTTGTTGATCCCATTTATCAGTCAAACGTGGAGATGTCAGATGAAGAGTAATCATGTCGTGTCGTGGTGTAATTAGATTTTGTTGGAGAACTATTTTGCTTAACTATGTGTTACATGTATGGTTGCATTTGTACTATGTAAACCTTATTATTGATTATGAGAAGCATGCACGTTATTCGTAATGTAGATTATTCTCACATAACGCATAAAAGTTAAATATTCTCACACATGATGTTTTTCAA
The DNA here is from genome assembly GCF_932294415.1 of Quercus robur. NCBI lineage: Eukaryota > Viridiplantae > Streptophyta > Magnoliopsida > Fagales > Fagaceae > Quercus > Quercus robur. The sequence goes on from NC_065538.1 coordinate 45,673,912, forward strand.
TAAGCACCTACAACATAACACAGAAAACATAAAATAACTTACACTAATGTTATTAACTTAACCATAGACATAACACACACACCACATAGGCATTCATTCTGATAGGTAGTCCTCGTAGTTAAGGACATTGTTACGTTCTGTCGGAGTGAGTTGCCTGTTCGTTGCAGCGGCTAGCTCCTCCGCCAATTATAGTGTATGATACCTGGACCTACGAAGTATCATAAGATTGTTCTCTTCTTTTATTTTCGTCACTGCCTGCTCATATTGGTGCATGTTTTGTTGTAGCAGTGTGAGCGAGCTACGGTCGACAAGAGGCGCTTCGAGTTGCAGGGGATCATCATGCAGAGCGTTGGACTCATTCATGAGAAAGTCCCACTCCCATCGCAGTCCGGCATAGTATTCCTTCTCGTCAGAATCTCTTTCCCTTCTATAGTTATTTGGAAAACGAGGTAGCATCCGATTATGCATTGACATTGGAAAATGTGACTTTAGATCGGTATGTGTAGAAGTTTTGCAAGGGTAGATGTAAATGGGACTTCGGTATGTGTAGATGTTTTGCAAGGGTAGATGTAAATGGGACTTTATATAGGGGTTTTGCAAGGGCAAGTATTCAGGTGGATGTGACTAAAAGTATTCACGTGAATAAAGATGATACGACTTGACAGTATATTGTTCAGTGGCGTCTGTTGGTGCATGTGATTCGTTGAGGTAGCTATTTCATATGGCTATAACTTGTGCTACAGTAGTGGGCTGGTGATGTGTACTGCAAAAGAGGTTGCGTATTTATTCACGTGAACACTATTCAACATTGATGTGCTTCATCTAACATGACTTGACGAGACATTGTTGAGCTGTGTTAAATGTATCATGAACTTCTCAGGGATGCTTTGCATCCTTTAAAAATGGTGTATTGCAAAAGGATGCATAGCTGTTTATTAACGTGCGTGTAGGTGATATGACTGGACAGGGTTCAACAGTGCGAAGCTGTTGAGCAGCACTGCGAACATCAATGTAGCAAGGGTGGACAGTTCACCCCCGAAATTGATGCATAAAATTTTCTGCGATACTATGTGTATTGATGTGAGTGTGGACAGGTACTTTTGGTCAGGGTTCAACAGTGCTAAGCTATCCACCGTAGCTACAGTCATTGCTCCCTATGGTGGTATTTGGCAAGTGGGATTGAAGAAAGCTGATAACAACATTTGGTTTTGTAATGGTTGGCAGGATTTCGCTGAATACCCTTCTATTTGTTATGGTTATTTTTTAGTCTTTAGATATGAAGGAAATTCAAGTTTCCGTGTTCTTATATTTGATAAGACAGCCATTGAAATTCAATATCCACCCAGGAAGAATTGTAAATTCGAAGATCATCAAGTAAAAATAATAGACTTAGATGAAGATGATACAAACATTTCTTCCTCAATGTACAGACCCATAAAGCATGAAGTCAAAGAAAAGTTTGTTCTAAAAATATTACCGATTATGTCCAAAGGAAGAGAGAGAGCAATCCAAGCAGCCCAAAAGTTCAAGCCTAAAAATCCTTCTTTCATGGGTATCTCACGGCCACATAATATGGTGAGCCTTTATACATAATGTGATCATGATGTTCTCTTAAATATGGCTTGGAAACATATATGGGAAGCAAGTATATTATTGGGAAGAAATTTGTCACATTTCAATGTCTTGTGCTATTACCCTCCATCAAAACATATTAAGCAATGAGATTCGAGAAAGGATGGGTTGCATTTTCGAAAGACAATAATTTAGAAAAATGAGATGTCTGTGTCTTTGAGGTGATCGAAAGGAAGCCTGTTGTGCTTAGTGTCTCAATATTTCACTTGGTTGACCATCAAAGTTTGGACTAGGATAACCTGTTTAAAATTTAAACTAGTGATGTTTATGCTTATATTTAATTAGGGACTTTGATCACTACTATGGTTTATATCTGATGGATGTGATTTTAAGACTTTTCTCTGACCAGTTTGGTATGTCTTGTTGAAAACTATTCAGCATTCCTGTGCTTCATCTAACATGACTTGACGAGATAGTGCTGAGCTATGTTAAATGCATCATAAACTTTTCAGCCATGCTTTGCATCCTTGAAAACGGTGCATTGCAAAAGAAGGCATATCTGTGTATTGACTGGATAGGGTTGAACAGTGCGAAGCTGTTGAGCAGCACATGTAGCACTACGAACATCAGTGTAACAACGGTGGACAGCTCACCTCCAAAATTGATGCATAACCAATTCAGGGATGCTCTGCTTCTTTGAAAATGGTGCATTGCAAAAGGTTGCACATCTATGTATTCACGTGAGTGGGGATGGGTACGTGTGGTCAGGGTTCAATAGTGTGAGATGTTGAGTATCACATGTAGAACTACATCAATTAAGTGTAACAATGATGGACAGCTCACCCCCAAAATTTTGCTTACACTTTTGAGGGGTCCTCTGCATCCTTGAAAATAGTGCATTGAAAAATGTTGCATATTTGTTTATTCACGTAAACATGGATGATATGATTGGACAGGGTTCAATAGTGCCAAGCTATTAAGCAGAACATGTAAAACTGTGAACATGACTTCGCTGAACAGTGCCGAGCTGTGTTAGCCTTCTCCAACCTCACTTGCCAAATGCTAGTATTATGAGTAGTGAGTGTAGCAACAGTAGAGAGTTTTATCCCCATATTCCCTTACAAACTTTTTAGGGAGTCTTTGCAGGTACAAAATGTAGTTACATTTTCTCAACATCAATGTAAAATTACATGAAGAAAACTATGCTTCCAAGTTTTACATCAATGGCTTCCGATCATCACAATTGCAATATTAGGGAGCTTTCAAGCATTGCTACAACAAACCAATAACTTGAATGAAACATTTTAGAGGCTGATCAGGCTTTTAGGCCTTTACCCTATTTCTAAGCAAACCAAATATCGTTGTGAGAGTGTCTTGTGTGAGCCATATGGATTTTCAGTGAGTGAGTGGTTAGTCTGGTTTGGACGAGTCTTTATGTAATGTATCTATATAAAGTAGGACACTATTACAACTAAGATGCACAGATACGTGCATATGATATCGTGACTCAAACAACTCATATAAATGAATTATTCGTATTATTGAATCATATGCGCGGTTGGTCTATGTGGTTTGGACCAGTCTATATGTATTGAATCTATTAAATTTTCCTACAAGTAATGTGCAATAAATATAATTTGGAGGCATTTCACTTCCTAAGGTTTTCCCTACATTACAAAGCAAATGACATTGTCCAACCAAAGCACATTACTTGAATGTAGCAACAAAGAACACATATGAAAAAAATGAGAAACTGATTTCACATAAACTTAGCCAAAAGTAATAAACAGTTAATCTTTAGAGTTGTAAAAGTTGAACGTACATAATCATCATTTGTCACACATTAACAATAACATTATGTATTGCACATAATGTGTAGACATTAACAACAACGTCTAATGTTCGTAGGTAGAAATTTTTGGAAATCATCATTGCTTGAATCTGAGAAGTTTGAAATATCTGTTTCATCATCTAACGCAGTAATTTCATTAATAAACTTGATGGCTCGCTCTTACGCCTTCCCCTTTAGGTGCTTCCTAGCTTTTTGGATTGCGTGAAAATGGTCTAGTCGCCTTTGCATTTGATTGTTCTTTGTTCAAGACAAGTAAGTATGTTGGTAGGTTCATCTCTAGGTAACTCGACTGAGCATGCCTTAGGAATTCGTAACCTGTGCCATAGACAATACATCTCTAACTCACACCTCTAACTCACACCTCTTCTCGTATAGGGTTAACCATGGTGGTTCTGTTGGTTCTGCTATAGTGAACTCTATTGCGGTGGTATTTGTACTTAGTTTTGTAAGTTTGCCGACCATGATGTGTCCGACGCTTCCAAGACTCTCATACGTGTATATTGGCATATTAACGAAATCTCTCTTCTTTCCAACCCATTTTCCTCCATAATGGTCTGTGTATGTATGTAGTTGTTGATCTATTGGAACTTGTGATGATGCATTTGTTGAAGTAGGTCCAAACTTGTTTTGCATTGTACGATTTGATGTTGAGGCATTGCAACTCATAGCTTAATCAATCTAAGAAGTTAGCGGGGTAGAAAGTTAACATTATATCACTGGTGCATTTATAACCTCATTTCACGGTCCAAGCATTACAATTTCAGTTATTAGGGCTTGTCATATCAAACCCTTCAGGAAAAACACTATATGAACAGGATTTTAAACGTTCCTAATGTCACATCAAAGGTGGGCAGTAGTTGCAACATTAGATGTAAATGAGACATCTGTGCATCCAATTTCACAATTATGTATTCATGTGAGTGTGGGTGTGAAACAGTGTCGAGCTATTGAGCAGCACGTGTAGAGCACCAAACATGACTTGGCTAAACAGCAGCGTCTGTTGGCGCATGTGCTGCGATTGAAGGAGTTTGATATGACTACAGTTTGTGCTACAACAGTAGGCTAGTGATATGTGTTCAAAGTTGGAACTTGGTCACCTTGAAACTTCGCTATATTAATTGTGTTTTGTCTTTCACGCAACAAGTTCGCAATATTAATTTATTAATTATGTTTGGTCTTTCACAAAACAAATTCTGAAGATCATAGTGTTTATTATCTTTGGTCATTTTGAATGCCTGTAAACATCATGGTGTGTAAACATGACGGTGTTCATTATCTTTGGTCATTAAACATTTAGAGGTTAAAAGCATCACTGTGGTCTCAGAACCATCACTCTTACAAATTACGTAGCCCCCACAGGCTGAAACACTGAAATTTCTCTTGTAATCGTAGCCAATTAATGTGACACTGCATTTTTGGAATATGTAATTACTCAACTATTCAATCAAACATCGTGTTCCAAGACTTGTCGGTTTGAAGCGAGGCCCAATTGGAACTAAATACCACATCTGTTATACCTTAGATGTTGGTGGCTTGAGCTCACTGTTATATCTATTTAATTGTGCTTGATCCTTTATAAAACCTTAAACATCAGGGTGTTTATTATCGTTGGTCATTTTCAAGGATGCCAGTCAAAACGCTCTTCCCATAATTCGTGATTGTTGGTTAGAAGATATTGCACATGGTAAAACCATGTTCAACCCTGAAACTAAGCTCTCAAACAAACGCGTGCCATAATAATTTATAGGTTGAAAGCACCACTTGCTCTTAGAACTTTGATATTAGTGGCTTGAGCTCACTGTTATATCTATTTAATTGTGTTTGGTCATTCGCAAAAACATTAAACATCAAGGTGTTCATTATCGTTGGTCATTTTCAAGGATGCCAGTCAAAACACTCTTCCCATAATCTGTGACTGTTGGTTAGAAGAGATTGCACATGGTAAAACCATCTTGAACACTGAAATTGAGCTCTCAAACAATCACGTCCCATAAATGTTTATAGGTTGAAAGCATCACTTTACTCTCAGAACTTTGATGTTGGTGGCTCGAGCTCACTGTTATATCCGTTTAATTGTGTTTGGTCCTTCACAACAACATTAAACTTCACAGTGTTTATTATCTTTAGCTCATTGTTATCTAATATATTATGTAAAGGGCTTTCCCTGTTTGGATTCCTCATATTTGATTAAAAAAAAAATCGTTAGACCTAATGCGGGAGTGAATGAGGTCATGCCAAGTGTCGCTTTTATCTTTTTCGATGAGTTTGCACTGCAAGGTTTCATCAATAAATTTTGTAATGAAAATATGATGCATGAGGTATAGTCCAGGCGAGGACCAAATTCAAAATAATATAATTACTAATTTAAGAGCGACAAAAATATCCAATTAGTGGAAAATACATGTAAGCTCAGCAAAACCTCCAATAAAAATAGTTGCCTGAAGTCAAGATATAGCTTCAGCCATTGTTCCAAGGAAAATCTCCTAGGTGGTTCATCGTTAATATCAAAACCTGTAAACCAATTGTGCTTTCATAAACCTTCCACTTGTATTAATAATTACTATAATCTAATAACACGTGAGCATCGTACAGAATTATGAAATAAATGTTATTTACACACAGACTTGGATCTACTTGATATTATATAGAATCATATAATAACATAAATAATTCTTACACCATTACGTCCATTTCAATAATACTAATGATAGTAACGATGGGCATGAAACTAACCATCATATTAATATATCAAATTACTTTCAATGAATACAATGTTCTTCAAACTGCCACTAAAATAACAAAATATAGAACTGTCATACAATTCTCCAAATATGCTATAGCAACTACGAACTGAAAATCGTCCCCCCCTTGGGTACAATGCCCAATGGCAATCATTAAGAGTCAGATGGTGGAGAAGGTGGAACAAGACGTCTATAGTGAGCTAAGTCCGCTTGCATAGCTCCAACCTCGGCAAGAAGACCATGTAGAAGCTGCCCATGGGCTGCCTCAGTTGTCGTAATGGTCTCCATCATAGCATGAAGAGAGGGAGGAAGAAGGCATGTATGCACTGCATCAACAGTGTCAACATCTACCTCATCATCACTATCCTCGGCAACAACAGGTGTGGGATCCCCATGCATGTCCTCATCCGGAACATCTCCAGTTGTAGACCGTACTCGTGGTCTGTTAGATGGACCAACACTGAGGTCGACAACCTTCTTTTGGGCAGTTCGGTGTTTCAGAAATTTGGCTCCTATGGGGGCTTGGATGTGAACCAACTCTTGGGAAGGACCCTATGGATGAGAACTGGAAAAAACAAAGCATGCCCCTTATACTTGCTCCTACGCACCTTGACAATGGTTTCGATGAAAAGGGAAGGAAAACAAATGGAACTATTGGTGATGAGGGCGTAAAGCAAGATACACCTGTCTACAGGGATTGAATGGATATGAGAGATAGGGAAAATGTTGTGACAAGCTATCCTAAAGAAGATATAATTAAGCTCAATCAACTCACTTGAGCTAATACTTCGGTCAAAATCCCAATTGTTTGATCGTCCACAAAGGACATCCGTAACATCATCAATACGAGGAGACATAGATTTTGGATAAGTAGGTGTACAAATTATAGGTACATCAAGAGCTTTAGATACGCGCTCCCTAGTTATTGTAAATGGTACACAACGTATGGACGATGCCACCTTGTGACCACTCAGATCCTCATGCACCAATAGATTCGAATAGAATTCTCTAATCAAGTCAGCTGGAGGGGGTTGTATGTTTGTACATAGGGACAGCCAATGCCTATACTATAAATTCTCACAAACAAAAGGATGCAGTTCATGTAGATTGATTTGCCTTTCTCCCCAAATACGCCTACACTTAATCAAGGTTTCAAAGGTTTGCTCATTTTCGTGCGTGAGGAACCTTAATTGATCAAACACCACTTCAGGTTCGGATGCAGCTTTGCATTTTCCCCTCTTAGTCCTCTTCGGAGCCATAACTAATCGATGGTCAGTAGTGGAAACACGATAAGCTCACACAAAAATAGAACCAAAATGAAGTTTGAAGCAGAGAACAAAAATTGGAGACTAACCAGCTACCATGTGTAGAAAATCATCCATACAATATACTGTCTAGAGTAGTTTACAACAACACAATGAAAAAACAATATTCATATTCACGGGTTGTTTAGTTAGTGAAATATTTGTAATGCATTTTGGTCCGAGTCAATAATTTGAAGTTAGAGACCTAGAGTATATAATAGTAATAATATTATACAGGAAACATACAAGTGGATTTAGGACCTGACACATTTTCGAAATTCCTAGTTACATGTAGTAAGTTTCACCAGCTTCTACAAAAAACAGAAAATAAATTACACAATATACAGTTCAGACATACTAATAGCATAAGGACTACCACAGACATATGGAGCCACTGGCAAGTTCAGTTTGTGGAAGGAAAACAACCTATGAGATAGGCAACCTTACTAACAACAATGCATTTGACTAGCCAAACACCCAATTTCATCACAATCTTCATAGACAATGAAGTTTCAAGCATTAAAAAAAAAAAAAATTGAGAATAACACACCACCAATGTGTAATTTTAAAGACAGCAATCGTTAAAAGAGTCTTACTATGTAAAATCTTCGAAGAATTTACATGGGAAATTGTCGATTCTAGCCGGATGAAGCGAGAGCAATCAAAGATGTAATTTCAGACAGCTGCAAGTTCTGCAGAACTGGGGGAGAGTTTATAATGCTGGGTCATATTTCATTATGTCCATATAACTCGATTATACATAAATCAAGTTACATGCAATCCAAATTTTGAGCACAAGGGCTTGCACATAACTCGATACTCCAGAAAACAAGTTATGTTCAACTTACTCGATTATACATAAATCAAGTTTCGCTCACTGGGTTTCCACATAAACGAGTTAATTTCAAGAACTCGATTTTATATAAGTAGAGTTATTCGGCTTGGCACTGGTCCAGATGCAGTCGAAGAGGGCCTTCCACATAAACCAATTCTACAGAAATCGAGTTATGTGCAGTGCAAATAACAAGAATCCAATTTATGGTGGAACGGCTTTCACATAACTTGATACTACAGAAAACGAGTTAATTTCAAATAAATCGATTATCTCTAACTCGAGTTATGTTGCTTGGGCCTCCACACCCAGCCTAGATATTTGGACTGGTCCAGATGCAGTCCAAGACGAATCCAAGTGTACAGGTAGGCCTAGCACATAACCTGATTCTATTGAAATCGAGTTATGTGTAGTGGAAAATCACAAGAATTAAATTTATGTGTACAACGGCTTACACATAAATCGATATTTTCGAAAGCGATTTGTTTTTAGTGTTACTCGATTTTCATGAACTCAAGTTAAGTTGACTTGGCTTACCCACCCAGCCCATATATTTGGACTGGTCCAGATGCAGTCCAAGAGGAATCCAAGTGTACAGGTAGGCTTAGCACATAACCCGACTCTGTTGAAATCAAGTTATGCACAGTGGAAAATTTCAAGAATACAATTTATGTGTACAACGGCTTGCACATAAATCGATACTTTGGAAAGCGAGTTATGTTCAGTGTTACTTGATTTTATAGAACTTGAGTTATGTTGAATCAGCTTACCCACCCAGCCCATATATTTGGACTGGTCCAGATGCAGTCCTAGAGGAATCCAAGTGTCCAGAATGGTATTCCACGTAACTCGGTAAGTGAAAAATCGAGTTATGTTCAGTATATATTACACATATCTTGGTTATTTGAAAAATGAGTTATTTGTATTTGCTCCAATTCCAAGAGAATAGCCACACGTGTGGCTGAAAATCCATACACTTCAAAAGCAAAATCTTATATAAGTTACTATTTAGTTTCCTTAATTTAACATTTATTTTCTAACGTACTCTTAGGTGTGTTACTACTCTTCTTTAGCATCTATTTTTATTTAATTGATATTACATATGATTATAATAAATTATTATTAATTTGACAAATGTTATGATTAGTTATTTATTTATATGCATTCTATCGTTGTTTTCTGACCAATCTTTAAAGTATTAATAATATTTTTTTGACTATTTTACAATATAGTTGTATTGTATACTATTTAGAATTTTATGTTAGATTATTGTATGTAATATGACAATTGTATATACAAAATACAAAAAATAAATAAATAAATAAAAATTATCATTTTATTTTTTACTCCCCACAACAAAATCCTAGCTCAAGACACTATTGACCCCCCTAAAATAAAATCATGGAGTCGCCATTGAATGTGAATAAAACTCAAAAAGGCCAAAATCCAAACAAAGTTGGAGAAAAAAATATAGCATCATTTTCATTTTAGAATACATATGAAAGTTCATCATAGTAATTAAAAATTTTCCAAGAGTGAAACTCTAAACATCACAAAAGTACCCAATCAATAAAGTTGCAAACTGGGATGAACAAAATAGGGATGAATAGTAAAGTTGCAAAATAAACATACTCTAAACATCACATAATACATTATCATCACTTTGCATCCACCCTAACCACTTAATCTTGGGATCTGAAAACGTGGACGTTTAACACAACACTGTCCCTCATAATCAGCTCAAATACGCAAACATCTCCTACTCGCAAACTATTTTCCCTCACAAATGCAGACCAACCAGCTGATATGGTACATGATGAACCCCACTTCGTTCATAAATGTATAGCTTCACAGGCCATAATCGGTCCACAATCTGGAGCTTGATAGGGAGTATACTTGCTTTGGTGTAGTCTTTGGTAAACCTTTCTCTTGATAAGAAGTTGATAATGTCTTGGGATAAACTCTGTATAAGAAACAATAACAGATATTTAGAAAATAGTTGAACCTAAGATGATACTATTTGATATCCAAATGATACAGTTAAATATATATACATCTTTTCACCTAAAAACACAAATAAGCAAATCATTACCAACAAAATGTCCAGCAACAAGTATCTAGTGTGACAATCTTTCTAATTGATCTATGAAAAATCAAAGTAAATGGGAGTTGCATTTCTAAATTACAAAAATATGTGAAGCTAAAAGCTTACCGCACGATCCTTGCCATTAACGTAGGATGGATGAATGATAACAGTGAAAAGGGGATTTTCTGATTTAAAAGCATTGGCTATAACAAGATTTTCAACTACACCACCATCTTTCTTAGGATGGGCTGAGCCTGAAATGACTTGAAAATATGAAGTCATGCACATAAAATTAGCAGTAAACATGCTAAAAAAATCAACCAGTTCCTTACAAAAGTGTAACATTCAAACCTGAACCCTCTCCCCTATAAAAGTGTATGATGATTTCAATAGAGCTGTCATCACTCTCATCGTCTTCCATCCTATGAACTTGGAGTTCGTCGTCTAAAGTATAGTCTATTTCTGTTGCAGTGGCATCAAATATGAGGACATCAAAGTGTGAATTTCCTTCATATTTGAAAACTAGCAAGTGCCCCACGGTTAGACCATGACAACTTGCAAATTTGGACTAACCATTTTGAAACCAACCCCCCCCCCCCCCATCATGTTGTGTTAACTTGACTTTCCATTTTCTACCATTTGGAATAGTAAGAAAGGCCATATCTGACAGATCCAATACATATTTCCACATGACCTTATCTGGAATCTGCTGTAAAAAGAATCTCCATAACATAAATGCAGGCTTTGGAAATAAACACATGCAATCAATCAAACTCTATGGAGTTGTGCAGCAACCATTGCAGGAAAAATGGATTTAGTGATTGTTAGGTCATAATACTTTCATAAGTGTTCAAGGAAGATACTTGTTGGATGAACAAAAGTTCAAAAAAGCAGACAAAATCCTTATAGACAATGCTAGAAAATAAAAGTTAAACACATGGCAGAATACTCCTTAGTTACAGCCCCCCCACCTCCACACAAAAAAGAAAAGAAAATGGACTGATCCATAGATTTTTATGACCACATCCACGGATTTTTATCAATGGTCACTACATTAAGTAAAATGAGGAAGAGGAAAGAGGGAGGAGGAAGAAAGGAAGGAACAAGAACAAATTTATGATCAAGTACAAATCAAACAAAATAAAATAACAGCCCATGCAACATTGAAGTTATATTTAATAGCTATAACCTCAATCTATCTTATTAAGGGCTCGATATTTGACAGTAACAAATCTTATGAATTTTTATGCTTCTTATACAACCTAATCTTATGACCAAAATAACCATCAAATATATTCAACATCCAATATTTCTCTGTATAGACCTAATCATCATCCGAACCTACAAAACAAGGGCGTCATAAAAACAAGAACGCAGGTATGATGCAAAACTTGGATAAATCTATTCCAAAATCAAAAGAAAAAAGTAGAAAACATAGTTAATGAAATCCTTATATTACTTATAATTATTAAGCATCTTTAAAAAGACAATGTATAAAAATAGGGGTTGGCCCCCCCGTGCAAAAATTTATAGTTCCAACCCAACACTCAGGAATTTTCAGTTTCCTGTTATGTTTATCGCTATGCAATCTAAACATTGATATAATACTTCTAAAAAACACATATGGTTGGTTGTACATAAGTTCAATCTTAGCATAAGTGAAAATATCAGAATTTCACTTCTGTATCTAGGCTTCACCAGAGTTACAACTCCATTAATATCACATTACAATCAGGACACATATTTTGAAGTTATTATTTCCTAAGGTACACATCCAAATCAAATGAATTGAAAATATCAAACGCGAGCTTAAAGTTTCAATTAAGAGAAGTACCAAAAATTACAACATATATCATACTTGAATCTAGTAGTCCAGCACATCTCCTTGCTGTATACTTGCAAGATTTGAAATGACCTTTAAGCTATTGGGAATTGCATTCTACCAACAGTTTAGTAAGGGACTTCCCAGTCCTAGAGGTAATATCTATCAAGGAATATGTAATTAGCTTTCAGTCCTGGAGGTAAGACTATCTAAACTATCATGAAATGTGAATTTATCACTACTACATAGAGTTGCACCATCCATTTGAAAGTACAAGCCAACCAAAAACAAAAAAAAAAATTAAACAAAAAACAAAAATAAAAGAATAAAACCCAACCCAACCCACCCTTTTTAAAAATTGAATGTAATTATATGAACAAAGGTGTGGTCATCATTAGTCATTGCCAATTACCCATTCCTCACGCAAACAAATTGGATCAAGACAAATTCAGTTCGTTATGAACAACTTAAATCATGCAGTATTTTTTGACTTTAAAACATAATGACAGACTCATGCAATATTTTTTTACTTTAAAACATAATGACAGAGAAACTTATAGAGATGTAACAACGATAATTATTGTGGAGTTTTGCATGCATGATAAAGCTGCTGAAGATATTTAATTGAATAATGGTTTCATCCATAAAATAGGAATTGTTGCCTCACCATGAGTTCCCAGTACGCAGACTCTGGTGTTATGTACTGCCTTGTGTTGCTATTGTACCACATTATGTACTCAACAAGGTACGTATCATCACCATCTAGGAGAGAGGACCCACGAACTACATTCTCTCGGTTGGCCCATTGCTGAATAAAGGGCACATGTTCTTCCTCCCAGTTCTTCTCCCATTTACCTTGGAGGGATATCTTGTGAAGGGTAGCTGACGTATCCATGACACGTGGAACTGGTTGCTTCATCCCAAACTGACGGAGGACCCACTTAGGATGATGCCACTCTACTATCCAAAAGTATATCAATGGCACCTCGGCCCTCCAAATATGCTGCCCGGCAATGCAATACGCAGGTAGGGAGCCCAGTGTATGTGTGTACGGCTCCCATGCAATCTGCATAAGTGGATTATGTTTGTGATAGTGAGACGTCATACTAATTTAAGATTATGTTTGTGATATGTATTATGGAAAGCATGGAATTTCTTGCTTCTATTCATACACAAAATCTTCAGGGATTATTGGGTAGAAAGTAAAAGAACAACAACATTAACCTACAGAAAATATTAAAAGATCTAGGTTGTTCATGTCCACCATTTTCAACCCCAGTTCATATGCACAACATTCAAAGCTAACTGACACCATTAAATACTGGGGTTTTTAATCTGAACCAGACTTAGAGGAGGGTACTAGAGCATCCTTATGGCTGTAAGATGAATCTAAGTTGATGATTTCGCAAAATCTTTTTATCGTAATAGAAATCTTGTACTAGATTAATTGCATTAGTCATTAACAATGTTTCAATGAATGAGAACAAAATGACTATTAATCATTCTAACACCAAAGTAACTGTACTTAATTTTCTCTTGAAGCTATAAAAAATATGGAGGGAAGACATATATAAGGTCTGCTGAAGACATTGCATTTCAAGTAGCACTTTATATTGCAAGAAATGGAAGCTATGTAAATTATTACATGGTATAATCCTCATTAAATACTGCTATTATATTTCTATCTAAATATATTTTCTTATAAATTTTAGTGTTGGAAATTATGTAAGCCTTTTAGTTATCTCAAACTAATCATGTCAATGTCTAAAATTACATTCCTCTTGATGAATATGGTGAGTAGCATATTTTGCACGCTTCTAAAATTATATGAATAAAGTAGTCATTAATAATCCACAGCTTTTAATAATTTTAGGACTATTAAGGTAGCTAAAGTGGGGACAACTTACTGAGTTGCATGCTGCAATTAAATTGTGCTCTCCAACTTTGGTGCAAGGAGCACAAACTAACTTTTCATTTAGATCAACAACAAGAGGTAATGTGTCAAGCGTCTTTATGTTTTCTCATATATCACTGATTAACACTTATTTGTTTCTTTAAACTTAGGCCATTGTTTTCCAAGAAGACAATGGAGGCTATGTAGCATTTCTTACTAACTATGCAAAACAAAATGTTACTATACATATTCAAAATATACCACTTGAATACGTAAATCGAAGTCAAACAGTATTCTACTAGAGTGTAAAAATATAACCTTCAATTTAGCAAAGGTAATTTATAACTTACAATGTAACAATGTTTTTTGCATTACAATAACAATGTTTGTAATCCTGGATACCCCTATGTTAGAAGAAGAAATACTAAATTGTCTACTTATTAGGCAGAGCAATAACTATGGTTTTAAGCTCATAACATTTTATTAATTAATTACAAATTGTACAAGCTTAAATTTTATTTGTTTAATCAAATTTGTAGCATATATTGTTTGCGTTTTGAAAATATCATTTGTATTCTAATATGCCTTGATTCCCTTGTTTTGAAAAGACCCATATTTGTCAAGTTTATAGTAGGAAATTTGTTGTTTAGAATTTAATTGATATCTTGTGCGTTTACAATCATTCGGCTTATATAAAGTCTTAAGAAATATTGTTTTGAAATTTTTTCTTTTCTTTTGATGGTAGGCTAAAAGTTCTATTTTCTCTTCTGTTAAATAGGTTGAAGCGGTGTATAATGACATAATCAGTAAATCAACAAAACTTTTGATTCAGTTAGTAGCTAGAAAGAATTTAAAGATGTCATCGTGAGTTTCGAAGATGCATCATTAAAATCAAATGAATTACTTGAGCACACAAATACAACCAAAGACAAATCTGATTATCTTTGGTATACTCTTAGGTAAATTCATTTCTCATTGAATTATAACCAATTACATAATCCAATATGTGTGCCTTCTCTTCATTGCATTAGATTAATGACATTTGTAACAATTGATGGAGTTTTTTTTTTTTTTTTTTTTTGTTGCAACACAAGTTTCAACTCACTTTGTCTTGCACTAAACCAAGACTTCATGCTCAATCTTTTGCGCATGTTGTACATGCTTTTTTGAACAACATATACATAGGTAAGTTACTTATTCAGTTCAACATCTTGGAAAAGGGACAATTTCTTCTTTCTTCTTCTTCTTCTTTTTTTTTTTTTTTTTTTTTTGTAAATCACAAACGTTTCCGTACATAATGATGGATATAGCCAAATTCTACTTAATATATATATATATATATGACTAAATTTAAATATAACCCATTGATCTAGCCCAACTTAACTTGAGTCATGTGAGTTGGGTTGCGTTGGAAAAAACCCTTCAATCCAACCCAACTTGGAAAAAACCCTTTGATTTAACATTCAAGAATTTTTTACTTTATGTTTGGTCGTATTCATGCAGATGCTACAAATGGAAATTCTAATGTGAAGTACTTCACGATGGACATTCCAATTGAGTTAAATGATGGGATGAAAATCCAAGTATCAAACAAAATGATGGGATGGTATTATGAAATCAACTTATTCCTACAACAATCCAAGAATTCAAACAAAAATAAAAATAAAAATGTGGTCATGCAATTAAGGGAAACGAAAATAAAAGCACGTGCGGTGCATTTGAGGGAAACGTGCTCGGCCCATAGTCATAAGAATTAAGGGAAACGTAGGAAACGTGGTCATAAGAATTCAAACTAAATTAACCGAATACCTGCTCGGCCCGTAGTTTAGCTAGTGACGCCCGGTACGCAGCAAGGACGTGTATGGCATGCTCTGCGGTGCATTTTGGCCCACTCCACCTAGCAAACATAGGGTGTCGACAAATGCTCATTATTGAATCTTACATTTAACAAACTTTGCTTTTATATTTCACATCCATATACTAAGCATTGATAAGTTTCTTTTGTTTGTTAGTTTGGCATATTTTTAATTATATGAAAGAGACAAATAAAATGTAATATACTATTACACATAAATAATTATTCCTAAGAGACACTTAGCTTGAATAACGAGAACTCAATGAACGTACCTAATGGCAAGGGGCCCTGAGTGCACTGGCGGTAGAGGCGGCCTCACAACAGGGCATAGTCGTCAAAACCTTGAATAGTCCCATAGCTACCCCAACAAGAGTGCTCCTCCAACCTGCATCGCATCCTTCTTCGATGCACCACAAAGTTGCCTATACAGCCAGGCCAATGCTGCACTACCCCAGCTATACCATCTCGCATTGCTAATTAGGTTGAGCAACTGCAGAGGCAGTAGTGAGACCCGGTCCATAGACTTGTCCATGAACAAAAGGGGCCCCATCCATACAAGTAGGTGGTAGCGGGCAAGTTGCTGCATGACTTCGTCACCAGCATCCGCAACTAAGGGAGCAGCAAACTGTGCATCAAGCTAGTTGTATTTTATCCTCGCCCCAGCAAGGGTAGACGTGTTTGAGTTTGATATTGAGGGCGGAAGTTTAGGGCCCAACAACTCTTCGCACAGCTCACTCCATACATAGTCTGTCCTTCTAGTGACAAGCAACCCATCCAATGGAAGTCGTAGCATCATCTCCATATCTTGCAAGGTGATACCCATTTCTCCATAGGGTAAGTGGAACGTATGTGTCTTCGAATGCCACCGCTTGACCAAGGCCGTGATCAAGGCGTGGTCAACCTCCATATCAGGAACCTTGAATAAACCAGTCAAACCTGCCGCATCTATGTATTGCATGATACGTGGGTCTAGCCCACCTTGTGGCAATGCACATTTACGACGTCGAAACTTTATCATGCCAAGCACCTCCTGCACATGGACGAGTTTTGTGTTAGGTAGTGCACAGAGGTAATTATAAAACAGACATGTATTAATAATACTACTACATACCTCATCAGCGGCGCACCTCCAAAGCAGACTTGACCGATGATTCGGCTACCGAGTCAACTGGGTATCCACGTCAGGTCCAGGCTGCACTCTATCTAGTGCCTACATGTCTGACATGGCAGCAAATAGATTGTTAGCAATTTTCTAACAAGTAAACCACAATTAATATAAAATAAAAGCATGGATTTAGTAAGACATATTATGACCCCAACAAGATTGTCAACATCACTTCTTAAAGCTTAAACAAATAAGAACTTGCCATAAAAAAAATTATTTCAAAACTATTTAAATCACTTCTTAAAGTTTAGGGTAATTATTAATTAACTATTTATGAAAATTTAAGTCATAACACCACTTTTATGAGAAATATAATCAACCCTCATAAAAACTAAATACCTTTTTCTTCTCCTCTACAAAGTCCCTAAAAATGTATCCAAAATCTAAGAAAATTTTTAAGTGCTCCTAAAATACGAAGAAATGAAACCCCCTCCTCTCAAATTTATTATTAACCCCACCATTAATTTAAAAAATGGACTCCTCAATGAATGTGAGAACAACACCCTTTTCTTTGCTCTGTTCACTTTTTCATTGTGAACTTTTTCCTTATTACTTTTGTGCACCACCTAAAATATTTGTGCACCTAATAAAGAGGACCAAAGTGATCAAGAAAAATGGATCAAACATATATGCCTTAAAAAAACTGCCAAGAAACAAAATCTATAAAATGAATTGAACAAGTGACAAGATAACATTCAAACATTCAGCGGTAAAAAATGTGAAATCAAAAGAATATTTCAAGGGCTTTCATATTGCCCAAGAACAATAAAGATTCAACACTTCTACACCATACCCTTGCTGCAAAAGTAAATCACAATTTTCCCTCACGTAGACAAACCATGAGTTAAAGTCTTTTCACTAACAATAAATAGCAAGACATAATGAAAAATCAGTGTTTAGCATAAAAGAAGTTGCAAGCCGACAAACTAAAGACAATCATTTTTTTTCCTTAACCGAGGCACTCGCATGTTGGGAAAAGAATAATGATTTCAATTGATAAAAACAAATTATTGCCTTATGTCCTCATATATAAAGATTCAAGAATTCTACACACTCTGTTGCATCAGAAAATCAACATTTCCCCTCCCTATAGAGTGAGACACGTCATCACAAATCAAGATTGTGAATCACAATTTCACTTCTGTAGACACATCAAGATTCAAAACTTCTAACTAACAAATAGCAAGACATAAATAAAATTATAAAAGTATAAAACTCCAATGGTCTCTATCCTGATAGAAAATGATATCAATGATGATATAGACAACAAATAGCTAGACTTCAATTAACAAAAATGAAGTTGCAGTCTAACTAAGAAAAAACACACAACCTAACACATTATGTAGAAAATAAATAAATCAATTGATAAAGAAAGATCATTCCTTACGTCGTCATCAAACACCATCCCAAGTAGACATACCTTACTTAAACATATTAAACAAATTCATTTACGGGTAAAAAAATTCATAAAAACCCTCATATCCCAAAGCATGACCCAAAAATAGAAGAATGCAAATAAGGAAGCACATACCTAAACTTCTGTATTTAGATAAAAAAAAAAAAACCATGTGTAAAGCATGCCAATCATTTCTATTTGCTCACCATCGACTAATGCAAAATATCATATGAAGCTGTAGAGAAAATGACAAATTCATCTATGCAAATCTTAAGTTCTAAAAACTTGTGATGAGTGCAAAAAGAAACCAGGGAAAATTGTCGAGTGTTGGAATGAGTTAGAACCGCACAAATGGGGCCTGAAATATCCACAATAGAAGCACCCATTTTAATTTACACAAAGATTTTAAATTTCTTAATCCACAGTAACTAGCCAACTCAAAATAAAAGGGGGCAAAAAAAATTCACATATTTGTGCTCCTATAGAAGAGTAACAACTTGATTTAGAGAAACCTTAATAAGCAGGAACTCACTCTCCAAATTCTTTAAACAAAGAATTAGAGTAAAGAATATTATAATATTTTACGAAACAAACAAGAATCTCAAATTCACCAAAGGGTGCAGGACCATTGAATGTTCAATTATTCCTCTCCCCCTCCATATGGTCAATTTTAAACAAATAGGAGCTGTATTGCAAGCAAAAGAACTTCTATGCTTGCTATATCAGCTTCTCCAGCCATACAATTGCACATATAAGCTTAGGGTAACAGGGAATTAATTTGTTTTTTCAGTAAAGTTACTTAAAATTTTCTAGAATGGACTGATATGCACAACAAAAGTAGTGTCAATCCCAAGAAATAATGAAATTTATAAAAACCTAGATATACCAAAAACAATGAGTACTAAAACTTTTAAGGGATATGAAGAACTTAATTTCTTTGTTGCTGTACTAAATACTCCAATCTCATCACTCTTACTGGTTTTTAACTGGACTTACAATAACTGACTTTCTGTTTCATGTGAATGTGCATTGTATTTCATAGATTTATGTATATAGAATGTCATTATGGGCAGAACATCTTGGATTTACGGAAGACTGCTTCAACCAACCAAAGTCTTAAAGTTTTCATCATTTTTTTCTTAACCTATGTACCCAATAGAACCAATCTTTAGGAGATGGGTTCTGCTTCAGAGCTAACAATTGCTGCTAGAGGCATGACACACATTTTACACCATTTACAACAACTATTTACACTCAAACGTAATTAGTTTGACACCATTTACAACAACTATAACAAAATCATGCCTACAATCAGATAAGACACATTTTACACAAACCTAGAGACATCACTAAAACACCACCACTCGATTTGCCAAAACCCCTCATCAAAACCCCAAGCACATTTAAACTCAGTAATGAGAAAATCATCATTGCAGCATATAAAAGACAACAAAATTCTCATCTTGATTAGTAAATTTACTACTTTTCAAGTTTCAACAAAATAATCAAAATCCCACACAAAACACAACCTAATATTAACCAACATCAGAAAAGATATCAGAGGGAGAGGATCGTACCTGTAAGCAGCGGCGGCGGGAACCAACGACGACTGATGGAGACTCGAGGAAGAGTGGGGAAGCCTGATCGCAGAGCGAGAGAGAGAGAGAGTGTAGAGAGAGAGTGATGGCAGAGAGCGAGGGAAAGAGAGTGTATAGGGAGAGCAAGTGACTGAATAGGCATTGTGAGATGTTAGGGTCCTATTGATTCAAACCGCTGAAGAAAACTCGATTTTTAGCTTCCCGAGTTATGAATGTCTACACAAACATTTTTTTATTGGGAAAAACCCACGTCTGCAGCACCAGGGTAGCAGAAGGGTCAGACTAACTCGATCATAGAAATATCGAGTTCTTCATTAAAACTCGATTTTCCTATTGTCGAGTTACAAAAGAGGGGCATTTCCCTATTTAGTTTGAGAAAGAGGGCAAAAGAATGTTTAATTTCCAAAAAAAGGGCATTTGCCCATTTTGTCCTGGGATGGCAATACGGACGTGAGGACGAGCAGGTGGTGAGCAAATAAGTGGTGGATATGGCTAATTGTGGCAGTAGGGGGAATTATCATTGCCTTTTTGTGCTTATTATGCTATGCAAAAGTGAAAAAACACATAGCGGAAGGTAATTGATATTCTTACCATAGATTTTTTAGATATATTATTGATGATAAAGCAACACAAAATTTTCAAATTATATTTTGCATATTTGTTAATTAGGGGAGAGAAAGAAGAAACAAAAGATACTTCTACAAGAACTTAGAGGTAAAGCAATATCGTCCACTGTACGTGACAAAGTAAAGAAACGAAATAATGATAGGCAAGGTAGCCATGAATTGCAAATCTTCAGCTTTGAAACCATTTCTGCTGCCTCAAGAAATTTTTAAACTAAAAATAAATTAGGAGAAGGTTGTTTTGGACCAGTTTATAAGGTTCTCTCTCTCTCTATATATATATATGTGCGTTTGTGTGTGATACACAAAATTGTGCTCATTTGATTGGATTGAATTGTTTCAGTTTGTATTGTCCAGTTATGTGATGAGTCGCATATTGGGTCTTTACAAAGTGGATCTTGGGTTTCTGGAGCCTTGATTGCAACTTAACTAACCATTTTGGAGTGTCAAAGTAGATGTGGCTAGCACTTTCCTCGAGTTTTTAGACATGAAATCAGGAAAACTAAGCAAACTTAATAACATCATGTGGCTTAGGGTCATTGCAATACAATGTGGGCCTTGATAAGGTCATCAAAAATTTAATTGAGGGAGATTTTGATATTCCAAATTGTGTGAATATGATTTGATTAGATTTTTTGAGTGTGTTATGTGGCCATAGGCTGAGTCGCATATTGAGTTTTTACAAGATAGATCTCCAATTTATAAGTAATTACAACGAGCCCCAATTACAACTTGACTAGCTTTTTTGAGGTGTAACTGTAGATGTGACTATCATTTTCTTTGAGCGTCACACAATTTGTGTGTATGATTAAATTTGAGTATGATTAAACAATTAAATGATTTTTTAGTTTTTTAAATGGGCGGTATGGTGGATAGTAGAAATAAGGTTTGAAATCAAGACAACATATTTTAATACTATTATAAATTATCAACCAAACACAAAGCTTATGCAGAAATCTAAGAATTTAAACCATCTAATTATTATTCAAACTAAATGTACCCCCTTGACCCAGTGCTCTCTCTATTTATTTTTCTGGTACAAAATTTGAACTTAAGAACTAGCCCAACTCACTAATACAATTTGTCAAATCAACACTTGAGGTTTGGCCAAGGGCAAGGTAGAATCTTGACAGAAAATTAAATAATAAAAATGGAAACTGATTTAAGATAATGTGAGTGAGATTCACTATTGAAATATATTTTGAGGGTGAATTATATGATGGGCAGAAAATAGCAATAAAGAGACTCTCAAGAAGTTCTGGATAGGGATTGATAGAGTTCAAGAATGAAGCTATTCTTATTACCAAACTCCAACACACAAATCTTGTACGACTATTAGGGCTTTGCATTCAGCAAGAAGAAAAAATTATAATCTATGAGTACATGTCCAACAAAAGCTTAGACTTCTTCCTCTTCGGTAAGGCATATGTTCATTACAAGGAAATTTTTCTTATTGGATATTTGTTTTTTGTATTATACACAATCAATCATTACTTGTCATTTGCTTGCAATTATTTTCTACTTTGAGTCAGATTCTACAAAAAAGTCATTATTAAATTGGAAAAAACGCTTCAACATCATTGAAGGCATTGCCCAAGGACTTCTTTATCTCCACAAATATTCAAGACTAAGAGTAATTCACCAAGACTTAAAAGCAAGCAATATTTTGCTTGATGAGGATATGAATCCGAAAATTTCTGACTTTGGCTTGGCTAGAATATTTGGGTTGAAAGGATTAGAACAAAACACAAATAGAATTGTTGGAACATAGTAAGTATTCACTGCATTTCAAGTAAGAAAAATTTAATTCTATTTGTGTGTATGCGTATATGTGCTTATTCATACACTATTATTATTTCAGTGGTTATATGTCTCCAAAGTATGCCATGAATGGTGTTGTTTCAATAAAAACTGATGTATTCAACTATGGAGTCCTACTATTGGAAATCGTGACCAGCAAGAAAAATAATAGTCACTATCACTCTGAGTATCTGCTCAACCTTATAGGATATGTAAGTTTCTCAATTAACTCTTCTAATTTTATACACGAGATTTTGAATATAATAGTTAACATTGTGTGTACAATTGGTCTTGTATCAGGCATGGCGGTTATGGAATGAAGGGAAAGGTTTGGAGTTAATAGACCTAACAATAATAGATGAGTCATGCCCTTCATCTGAAATATTGAGATGCATTCATGTTGGTCTTTTATGCGTACAAGACCAGGCAACTGATAGACCTACCATGCTAGATGTTTCAACTATGCTTTCAAGTGAAATTGTTTGACTACTTCCTCCAAAACAACCTGCATATCTTCTCAACATTGTTCAAGAAAAATCATCAGAGGTTTCTGAAATTAAGCAAGAAAATTGTTCCATAAATAATGTTACAATTTTAGAGATGGAAGCAAGATAAATACTAAGCAAGGGCGGTTACAAGACCACCTTGACTTACCCAAAAAAAAAAAAAAATCATTCTTGCCAAAAAAATATTTTATATAAACAATTTGTTTTAAACTAGACTGTTTTGTCTACCCTACAAAAAGTTATTAACCACCCAACTTGAGAATTTCAAGAATTTGGGTTCAACAAAAATAGAATAATGCTATGTCTGCAGTACTTTTATAATAATTTTACAAAAAATTCTAGATGACTAGTTGTTACTAGTTTTAAACTGGGCCAACTATTGACATTACTTTCTTACCCGTCCGTAACAACTTGTCATGTAGGATTTGTTGTGGAAATATTATAAACGTAGTATTTCTCACAAAAATAATTTTGGCCCCTCAAACATAATCCTTAACCCTTTAAATAAATAAAAGTAAATAAAAGCCTAAATAATAAAAATTATTTAGCCTATTCCAAACCTATGTAAATCCTTAACCTAAGATAGTGGACCGAAGCAAAGAAAGTCAGAAAATTTATGTGGTTTTAACACCATGTCATGTGTGATTTCCCAGTGATCACTCGATTTAGTTTTAGTAGTCTTTGTGACAACAGAATCAAATCCAGGTCAGTGCCCTTTCACTTTGGATGACGCGTTCTTCCCTATTGCCCATGGGGGGAAAAGTTTCCTTAATTGTGTGTGGGTGAGGTTGCTGCCGATGGGGCCAAGAGACCACATGCAAGAGAGGTCCTATTTGACGCGCTCTCTCTGTTGCCCAAGGGGTGGAGAGAAAAACCTTGAGGGTATGGGTGAGGCTACTATCCATGGGGCCAAGAATTTGCATACCAGAGAGGACGATATCATGCCAGTTGTGAATGGGTGGATCCTCTAACCTGTCTATATGGTAGTGTGGTATATTTGTGATAATTTACCTTATGTTAGATATTACTTTGGAAATTATATTGTTGGTGCTCATATATTATAATATATAGTTTCAAGGTATTTACTTTGAGAAACTTCGTGTTTCATTATTAAATTATTCTTGTCATATTATTATTATTGAAGATGAAACTTGCATTTTTAGGCTTGACTCATTTTTGGTGGCTAACAGTAGTTAGACTAACTACTGATGGAGGCTGAACTTTTGTAATTGAGATATTAGATGATGTACATCTTAGAATAGGCTTGACTCATTCTTTTGTATATTATAGTGGTTGTGATGTTATTCCCACTGATGGGACAAGCTGCTGATATGTAATTATTTATTCAGACCTCTATTCTTTTGTGGCCAATGGTTCTTGTAATTATTGCTTAGAGCGTTGACTTACTTTGAAAGTATATTCAATAGAATTATTATGATAATTCTTGATGTTGGTACTTGATATGATTTTTGTGGATTGAATTGTCAAAAAGGAAAAATCTACAGGTACTTTGAGACGTCTTTCTCATGCTTTTGACCCTTTGGGGTTTGGAGCGTGACAGAGTGTCTCGCAACTCACTTGCTGGTTAGCCTACCCATGAGAAAGCTAGATGTAACCAACTTTTGAATCTTCAATATGTGCCCTTCACATGATCTCTCGTGGGTGCTGCAATCTAGAGTTACTCACAAGCCAATCCTAAAATCCAAAGATTTGAGCAAAACTTCACCAACTTTAGACTAAACTCATGCACATAAAATCCCACAAAAATAAAACGAAATAGATGAAAGAATTACAAAAAAAAATTGACACCAATACAAAGCCAACAAAACCACATGGAAAATCACAACTTAACAATTTTATAATTTTGACAATCTGTAGAATATAATTTATATTTGGTTGAATGAGAACTTGAGATGATATGCTGATGAGTTTTTGATTAACTGTGAAAGGGAAATGCAGCCTAGCTTTTAATCTTAGGGCACATTTGGTATATTGAATGTAGATTACATTAGAAATAATAATCTTTATTACTAGAAATAAAAGATATTATAATGGAATAACTATTACTATCCATAAGTTTGGTAATTACATATGGAAAGCTTGTAAAAGATGATGTATAACGAAAATTTATATTTTTTAAAATATATTAATTGAAAAACCTATTATATGCATTAAGGAATAACTATTACATCCATTTAAAGATATAACTAGATGACAGAATTGTTGTTACACATGAATAATTATTTTATTACAGAAGCTATTACATCATACCAAGCATACCCTTAATAATTACTATGATACATACATGAGCATGGAATTAGGACTATACTGGTGAAGGAATATGTAAGACAATTATGCATAGGAAATCTTAATACCCAAGACTGCTTTCAACTATTTTTGCTTCTTTTTAGCAATCAAGAGTTTGTTGATAGAATGCATGGATATTCCATTTTTGCACACGTACTGTTTTTGCTCACGTACTTGTATCTAATACATACCGTACTAGTATATACTGGATACTTCTGAGTATATCCGTATTCATGTCATATCCATACCCATATCTGTACTATGCATCTTTTGTTTGGGGCATTTCAACTTCTACTGGGACTGATGATGCTCTGAACTCTGTAGTGTCAAAAGTTCTACATAATAACCGCCTGAAAGAGTATTCATTTGCACCTGATGTGTCTGCCAGAGTTGGATCTCTTCTTGGATTTTTGATACAGAAGTATCTTACACGTCTAACTGCCTTCTTCCAAGTACTCTCTTCACCTGGAGTTATGTTTCCTTCGAAAGCATTGTGATGTTGCTGACGACTTATAAATAAGCGAACTAGGAATGATAAAAGACAAATGGTAGAAGTGACAAAAGATATTAGATAGAGAACCCCAAAGCTTTGGAGGCTCAAGCTTTCAGGTTCGCTGGAGGTTATGTTGGCTGAGCACTCATTTTGGGGAGTAAACCATTTTTTCTTTAGTGACAAGATAGTTCCAGCCTCCGACAACTTAAGAATTGCTTCAGAAAAATCCCTTGTAATTGGCGAGCCTCTCTGGAAGACCTGGGTGGGAAGAAAGATAAAGATTTGTGAAATAAGTGCCCTAACATTCCTTCCTTAGAATCTAAACAACAATATATACATGTGTAGAAAAGGAAAGGGGGTGCATGCGCACATGAACTCGTGTTTGTATTGGTAGATTCGTTTAATCAGTATCAGACATGAGACGTATATTTGTGCGTCCAATTATGTATCTCTCTTGCATCATTCTAAGCATAAGAATTAACTTGAACAGAAATCATAAAAACTAAACTAAGGATTAAATCAGTTAATACTCACAAAGCCCAATCCTCCAAATCCGTGAGTAAGTAGTCTGGTAATAGTGTAATCCTTGCCGCAATTATTCTTAAAGAAAACTTCCTCATATGGGGATTCAATAAAGATAGCAAATATATTCTCTTGTTCGAAAAGCATGGTGCGATTTAGCATCTTGATATTCTGTTCCTTGAACTCAAACGCGTTCACCAGGTATTTCCTTACTGACAAATTGGCACAGCCAACTGGTAAGTTGTTCTTCTTTAACAACTCCATATAATTTGGTTCCAGCTTTTGCACAGTGAGCATTGAAGATAGACTAGCGGTATAGCTCGAGGTTAGGATCAATACGACAAAAAGCCACACTCCCATCACCAAACGTGTCAAGTTGTTATGGATATTCTCCCCTGCAACATGAAACCATGTGCTAGCTATGAGTACTTTCTATAAGAACTTGGCAACGGTATTGAATGAATGAATGCCGTGCTTGGCTCCTATCATTGTATTGTATTTATAAGTGCAGATTACATGTGTCTATCCAATTTGTTTCTATCTAAATTTATTTAAGTCATCAAATAACAGAACATATCCTAACAGAATTTCAAAATACATAAAAACTTCTTCAACATAGCATTATCACTTGCAGTCTTTATCTTGTTACTGTAGGGATGTAGATAAGAGTTCTGATTCAATACTACGCGTTTCTCCAAAAAAGAAAAACTCAGGTAAAGTAATGTTTTCCCTTCAAAACATTGGAAACATTGAGTGGCACTCGGATTATCTTAGCTTCTAGATGGAATGGAAAATATGTTTCCAATGTTTGATTGACTGCTGCAGATAGCTAGGTTATAATAGCATTTCATGAGCTCTATTCTTAAGATTGATACTTACTATGTGCAAAAAACAGAGAGGAGAAAGTGAACCAGAGTGCAGTGCTAATCTGATTCCTCCACGAGCCACTGAATTCTGGATTGGATTGGTGCTCCAACAACCAAACTATGAGCACTGTGTATATTAAGATGGCACTAGTCACCAACCACATGTCCCGCGTGAAAGGCTTTGTAAACATAAATGCTGACCCTACAGGTTTAACCGGAGCTATCATTACTACACCTGACTCGATGAATGGAGCACTGAAATCGACGTATTGCAGCCGTTCGGCTGTTATAGTAAAGTCACCAATGGCAGCATCATAAGTCTTTTGTTGTATTCATTTGGACAGGACAAGCATAAGATCTTAATCAGAAATAAATTAATGTAACAAAATAAAAGAGGTGTAAGAAGAAGAAGAAAAAAAAGACAGTTCAAATATTCACAGCCTTTCGGCCCAGTTTCTAGTCATGCATTCCCTGCTCTTGCAAGAGGCCTCTCTCTCTCTCTCTCTCAGAGATAAGGACCTAGCTAATTTCAAATAAGCTCTCAAAAAAGCCTTTCCCTCAAATTACAAGTTAAAAATGATATATTTTTGAATTACATGTGAGTAACATTTAGTAGTTTCAGGATTTGTACAAACCAACTTAGTCCAACTAATGCTTTACTTGTTACAGTTTTGGAGGCCAAATTGATATATTGTCCATCTTCTATGTAAGATTAACAAAAATGGGCAATTCAAAGGTTGAAATAAATTTTCGATCAATTTTTTAAATATTCTGTTACATAGAATATTAAACGAAAAAGCACATGGGGAATGCAGTTTTTAAGTAATGGTATTTTTTTTTTCCCCCGGAATATGGTAAAATTATGTAGATAAAACATGCAAATATAAAATTCAGCAGAATAATTTTAGGTGTTTGTAGTGTATGCAGAAGCTTTTTATCAAGCGTTTCTCAAGGAATAAAAGGCAGAGAAGTTGTTACCTTATTGTGGACAAGGTGAACCAGATCATTGTAGCTGCAATTACAGGCCTCCAATTTATAAGGCAAAGGATATCCCAAAAAATCTCGTGCCTTAAAGAAAATTTGAATGCAGAAACCAGAATAATTGTTTTGTTTCGCCCCGTAATCAACCTTCACAAAATCCCCAAATGTTGAACTATCTATTACTCCAATTTTCAATGGCTTTGCATCAGTAGGCATTTCCCAACCTTTCGGACTTTCTTGTAAGTTCCTCTGCAAAATTACGGGAGCAACCAAAGTATTTGGTTTTCCTATAGAAGGGATCATGGAGAACCCTAAGTCTGGTGTCCAGAACTCTATTTCTTTGTATCTCTTTCCAAGAACGTGTACAATGCTCAAAATTGAAGTGTCTGAGAGCTGGCCTGCTTTAAAATGTATTTTGCCACTAAAACCAGTGAAATTGCTTAATAACATACTATCTAACAACATCTTTGGACTACTTCTGTTACTTGTCATTCTTTCGATCGCTTGTATAACAATTCTAATGCTATCATATGCTCGCAGAGCATAAAAACCGGGGTCGGAGTTGTCTTCCTCTGGATATTCAGTTCTGAAAATTTTCCGAAACTGAGCATGAAAATCATGGTACTCTGAGGTAACTGCTTCAGAATAATGGGTTTTAATTCCAATTGCGCCTTCCATAGAGGAAATAACCGAGTTGTTTACAGAGTCCAACAAACTTGTAATACTATTTGGAATTATCCAAGTTGAATCTCTCCTTACAAACCCCATATTCTTAGCTTCCCTGAACAAATGAATCGCCATTTCTAATGATGACTCAAGAACAATAAAAGTTCTCAATTGTGCTTTCAGTAACTTAACAAGCTCTTCATGAACAACCCATCCTGGATCAGACATAGAAGAAAATGGTGGAAGGACCAAACGGTACTCAATCTCCGAACCCACATGTTGGAGAGCCTCAGTTAAAAGTGCCAACTTTCCGGAATCACCACCAAAAGCTTCATCTTCATAAATCACTGCAACCCTTTTCCAATTGTATGCGTGAACAATATTTGCAATGCATTTTATTTGTTCGGAACCATTTTTAGCCATTTGTATCAAGAACGGCCAGCGAAGTTGCATTAGAGGTGGACTGATGGCTGGTGCCGCAAACGAAATAACCGGAACAAGAGCTTGACTTCCAATATCAGCTACTAGAGCTGCTTCTTGCCATGTGTGCATGCCAATAATCACCTTAACCCTTTTTTCTCTGATCATCTCTTCTACTACAGCCAAAATTTACATATCCCATCAACATAGATGTTACTGATATTTTTATGTTAACAAATTGAGCGAGTGATAGAGACTACTTACCAGCAGAAGTGACTCTAAAAGAGTCCTGGATATATAGAGAGAGTTTTTGAGTCTTTGAACTTGTGTTGTAGTTTTGAGCTGCAATTTCCATCGCTATTTTCTCTTCTTTTCCAATACGAGTATGAACATCAATGATTAAACCTACACATGTAACATTGTTGTTGTTGGCTTCAGCTCCATAGGAGTCGATGAGAAGAAACAAGATTAGGACAGAAAAGAGAACCCAAGATCTCCGGACTGTGCTAACCATTATGAGTTGGGAAGGCATTTGGAAACACGTGTGGGGCTTCAGTGGCATTGCAGACAACATTATAAATACTGTTTTAGTCTGTTAGAGAGATTTTAATATATGAAGGGTCTGGGAGTGGTAGTTTATGGTAAAAAAACGCGGTATTTCTATATCAGTGTGAAGTCTTGAATCGTAGCTTTGTATGTATTTACTCAGCAGTCCATTGACTTGTATGCCCTTACTGCTTAATTGTCATCAACAAAAAGGGTCTTATGTACCTTGATATAGTTGTAAAAGTGGACCAGTTGTACTAGAGGTTGGCCTAGTTGGATGACATTTAATTGCCCAATTTGCATGGATTTTTTTTTTTCCTTAAAATAAATAAATAATTCTAGTGAGTGGTAATGCATTTGTCACCACCAATATGGTTTTACCCAATTCCCAATATATTATTGTTCTCATGTAAGTGGATGTTGATCAAAAGAAAGGTGTTGGTTTTTTTGTAAAGTTGTGAATTTTTTTTTTTTTTTTTTCAAATTTTCATTCTCACAAAGGTGATTTGTACTCAGCGCCAAGAAATTGTTGATGGGTATATTGTTTTGCTCGGTATTATGGGTTAGGTTATTTATTTATTTTTGTTTAAGTTTCACTTGTTGGTTTTCTATTTGATAGTGTGGGTTAGGATGGAAAAAAAAATGAAGAATTTAGTCTGTAGTTGATATCATTGGTAATACCAATTAGAAAATCATATTAGCAAACAGTAAATTGTGAAAGAGCATTACATAAGATTGACATGGTGCTTCTTATAGAAATTATGATTCATATTTCTTGATCTCGAAGACCACATCCACATCCACACCAGTCGATTCAAAGAAAAAGAAAGGAACTTAAAAAAAAAAAAAAAATTACACAGTATTTCACTATTTTGTAAAATGTAAAGTGACTTTATTGAAAGAAATTGCAAAGCATTGCCACTTGTCTTTTCTGTCTAATTAGTATAGTTAAAATTGAGGGGGGTCATGTGAATTATGGGCCCTGGCAAAGTCTAAGTTCTTTACATTGACACTGCCTTTCTAAACCTGGAATAGTACATGGTGGTGGCAAAGACAGAAGCCTTTATCTAGAATCAATGTGAAAGCTTTAATTTCAATCAATAGTGCATTGTTCGTTGTTCACCATACCAATCTTTTTCCTTTGTTTCTTTTCATGATCAAAATTTGATAAAGCTTTCCCTTTCTATTATTGATTTGTTTGATTATTTTATATATAATCATGTGAGGCTTGTCCCACGTTTTTTCATTTAATTGGGAAGAATGTTATGATCCTCCAATTACTGGTTACGCTTCTCCTTTTTTCTGTGTTTTTGACCCTCTCAATTGTTACTTTAACCTACTTTATGATTAATTTTAAAGTTTTATAGTTTTTGTCGTTAGAACAATATTGTCTAATAATCTACCTAACATTATATGACCCACCTCTCAAATGTGTTATGCCATTTTTTTAACAAAATTGAAGTAATCCTTGTTATTCATAATAAGAAATTATCAATAACAGAAATGGAACCCACCTATTTATGAGATGTCCGCTTTATTGAACTCGTGTAAGAAATTCTTTTCCAATTTTACTCGTAATGGGACAAAGAATTAATACTCCACAATTTTTATTTATTACTCAATATATTGCTTGTTACGAGATTGAAATGTTGGTATCTCTATCATGCATATCTTGTTAACTATCCAAATTATGAAAATTGACTTGGAAATCATCACCATTAGTCCATTTGGATACATGCAATATCTCAAATTAGTGTGCGTACTTTTAAAAAGAAATTATATCCTATCAAAAACTCATTGTAATGAAATTTTAATTTTAAATTTTCTGAAGTAGAGAGCTTAATTTAAGCCTTAAACATTTAAATATGATATAGACTATAAGTTTTTAATGAAACAACTTATTGTCATCTGATTTATTTTTGCTTGAAAAATATGCTGAGCAGAAGTATAATTGATATGAGGTTTTAGAAAATTATAGGGAAAAAGAAAAAATAAGAAGTAGAAGCAAGCTAAACCAAACCGACATGTTCTTAGCTAGTTGATACGAAGGCTCTATTTCAAACAGAGTTTATAAACTTATACGCAACACTTGGAGTTTTAGCTTGAAGATTCTGTAAAGCATCCCTTAAATGGCTTTTGTTACTTCTGTATAGATTGTGGTTGCCTGTAAGCAAGGACGAACGCAGGATTTTAAGCCGGGGGGGCTGGAGATAAGCAAAAAAAAAATTTCAAATACGCATCTATATAGTATTAATAAATTATCAACCAAGACAAATATCCAAAAATCACGTTGATTAACATGATATTCCCATATTTGTTTGCGTGTTCCAGGATCATAATCCAAAGAATCAAGATTGACTCTATGAAATTGTGTTTGAGAAATTGGAACATCAACATTTTCTGGAATTGGGAAATGCACATTTTCTAGAATTGGAGCATCCACATTTTCTAGAATTGGAGCATCCACATTTTCTGGAATTGGAATAGCAACATTAGTTGTTGGCAATCCCACGTTGACTTCGGAAGAATTTGAACATTTTCTTTTGAAAAAATCAAGCATTCTAGTTGATTTTTTCATGATCTACAAATAAAATAAGAATCACCGTTATTTTCTTAAATTTGTATGACAATTTTCTATAATATATGATTTATTTTTTTCTTTTTGTGTTTGGTCTGCCTTTATTTATGTCTTTTATTTATGTTTATGTGTTTGGTTTGCTTTTTTTTTTTTTTATGTCTTTGGATTGTCTCATCTTTTTGACACTGACCCACTAACCTAATGAATCCCACTACCGACACTATAAATTTATTCCCTACACTACTAACAAAAACTTTTCTTAACTTTACCCCTTTTTTTTTCTGTTGCTTGCCTGTTGCCCAACTCCACTTGTCCCTATTATGCCCAACTACTAGTCAACCAAGAAAAAACTAATTTTTACAAACTCTACTCTCTGTCTCTCTGTCTCTATCTCTCTTACCTATATAAACAAGAGAAAGAGTCACAAACACAGAGTGACAGAGTCACAAAGCCAAAAAGCCAAACAAAAAAAAAAAAAAAAAAAAAAAAAAAAACCATAGGCAGCAGCACAGAGTCAAATTCTCAGTCAATTCACAAGGCACAACACAAGTCCACAAGGCACAACACAAGCACAATTTCTACTTTCTATGAATCTTAGATTCTCAGATCACAAAGTCACAAACATTTTATTAGGTTTTGAAGGAAAAGATAAGAGTAAACTGTAAATACCTGTGAACTGTGAAGGCTGGAGCAACGAAGCTGGGCTGGGCAGATCGAGCAACCGGCGGCGGCGGCGGCAAGTGGGTCTCGCGTCGGCGGCGGCAAGTGGGTCTCGCACTCTCGCCGGCGTGGTACTAGGTAGCAACTAGCAAGATCAAGATGGGCTCACAAGCGTCACGGCGTCACGGACTCACGGCGACACGGCGTGGGTGTGGGTGGCGGCGTCGTCGGCGTGGGTGAGTGGGTCTCTCTCACTCTCTGTCTCGCCTCTCTATCCTCTGTCTCACCTCTCACTCTTACTTTCCTTTCTTTCTTTCTTTTTTTCTTTCTTTTTTCCTTGGTTTTTTTGCTTTCTCCGTTCGGTGTTGAACTACTGACTACTGAGAGCTGAGTTTTGTTTTTTTTTTTTTTTTAATAGATTTACCTGGGTCATGGGCTGCTAGACTGGCCGGATGATAGGCTGGGGGTTCATGATTTTTGGGAGGGGGCCCAAGCCCTTTTTTTTGAGAGCTAAGTTTTGTTTTTTGTTTTTTTTTTTTTAATAGATTTACCTGGGTCATGGGCATCTGGACTGGCCGGATGATGGGCTGGGGGGGTTCATGATTTTTGGGAGGGGGGCCCGAACTAAAAACTAAGGGGGGCCCAAGCCCTTTTTTTTTTTTGTTTTCTGAAAATTTTACATGCTCAAAATTTTTTTTTTTGGGCCCAGGGGGGGCCCGGGCCCCCTTTGG
Source organism: Quercus robur (assembly GCF_932294415.1). Classification (NCBI taxonomy): domain Eukaryota; kingdom Viridiplantae; phylum Streptophyta; class Magnoliopsida; order Fagales; family Fagaceae; genus Quercus; species Quercus robur. The sequence goes on from NC_065538.1 coordinate 45,707,728, forward strand.
GCTCAATGTGGGTCCGTCCCTGCCTGTAAGGGTGGTCTTACAAAGGTTACTACTCTTCCTATTTATTTTTTTTTTTTTTTTTTTTTTTTTTTTTGTGCCTTGAAATTATTGCAATTGTGTTGTTTTACAGTGACTCTGTGAGTTATTTTTGGTCTGTGATTTGAAATTGTAACTGTTTTACTGTGGTTTATAAATTCTCTCATTCAGCCTAATACTATTAATTTTTTTTTCTCAAGCCCGTGATTATATATATAGACATCATATAATTAAACTATTGATTTAGTTTAAGTTGGTGTGTCCGTTTATTAAGAAAAAAAACAAGTTATATCATTTCATGTGATGCCATTGCCTTTAGTTAATATATAGTTAAATGCACAATCATAATCAGCTGCCCTCTCTTGCTCTCATTTGATTGCTAAAGAACAGAAATTTGAAAATCTGTCTCTCATATGATTGCAATAGAACATAAATTTGAAAATATAGTTATTAGATGTGGCATCTTCATCACTTGGGCAGTAAAATGAACTAGGCTACCAAGCTCATCATGAAATTATTTCATTAAAGATTTTTCTTTTTGGATGTTTCTCTCTTATTTATACTTCCCGTATACTAATGTTGTGCCCCTATATTGTGCTTATTCCCTTTTAATGAATTGATTTCATTTTTTTTTTTTAAATCAACAAGTAGCTGATAATGTTTTGTAAAAATGAAAAAAAAAGAAAAAGAAAAAAAAGAAAAGAAAAGATTCTTACCCTTAAATTTCATATCTACTCAATCTCAACTTTAGTTCAGCTCAAAAAAAGTTTGCTTGAGATCGCTTTATATATAAAAAGCCAAGCTCAAACCTTTTTTGTGGCTCTCATTTTTGCCTTGAAGTGTCAATGATTTTAGTTTTATAAATTAATTCATCTTTAAACAAGGACATCTGGATGTCGAATTAAATGAAGCTGGGAGACAACAAGCAGCTGCAGTAAGTTATGACTTGTGTACTACATGCTCCACTTTGGCTGTGAAAACCCAGATGAAATATGTCATTTGCCTTAACCTTTCTACTTATTCTTCTTTTCTTGTAAGGTGGCTGATAGGCTATCCAAGGAACCTAACATCTCTGCTGTATACTCTTCTGACTTGAAACAAGCTTTTGAAACTGCACATATAATTGCGACCAACTGTGGTGGACTAGAGGTATGAATCCAAAAGCAACATTTTTGAAGTTGGATTTCATTTAAATACTAAAATAGATATGAGGAGATGATGGTAGTGGTTTGCATTGCAATAATAATTGCATGTATATTACTTACATTGAAGTCATTTTTTCTTTGATATAATTAATTTTGTTTTGACAATGAAAGCAGCATGAAATTAATTGACTGTGTTTTGGTGATCAACTTAAGCAGAACTATTCACACATGGAGTCCTAGGTTTGGATTATTAACCCACATGAGAAAGTTTCATAAATTATTTGGCATTGACCACATGAATCTTTTTCTCATGTTCTACCATATGTGGGGCCATGTCTTTTGCTAAATTATAAGATTTTTCTCATCTCAACCTTGACTCCATTATCTGACCTTTGGCCTTGAGCACTAAATGTACCAAATTGAAGATAAAATGGTGGTTAAGTTGTCATAAGAGTGTTATGTGAAATGGAACACTAATCTTTTTAAGCTTGAACAATTAATTTTGTATTGATAAAGGTGCCAACTAGCTTGGTTTGTTTGTATTGGATATTTATGATTTTTCTTGAAATTGGAGATTCGTGAACAATTACAAGATTGTTAATACTTCTATGTTTGAAGGCAGGTATGATAATAATATAGTTAAGGTTTTTCTGAGATGGTGACATTAGGGTTATCAAGGTCTCATTTAATATTTCAGGTTGTGTGCAATTTCATACTTAATCAGATTGTCTCTGTCTTCTTCTCCATCTTCTCTGGTATTCTTGTTTTCTTCAATTTTGTGAACAAATTTTTTTTTTTTTAATGAACCCATTTGCATTATGTACATGTTTCTCTTGAGATCTGAGGCTAGCTTTATTAGTTTCTTCAAAATTTCTTGCTCCACTTTTTTTTTTTTTTTTTTTTAAATTTGATAATCATTGCTTGCAATTCAATGTTGTTTCTTTTAAAAAGTTTATCTAATACTAATGATTGCTGTTTTTGTTTTTGTTTAAATTACTAGTATTTATAACAAATTGAAGTTCTGTTGGGTTGTTTTCTAACCTCATAAAGATCTTGTTTTGATTGATTGCAGAGTAGTATGCTATGCAGTTTTGGATCCGAAGTGGGTTCCAATTATTGAACACTTGTGCTTGATTGAGCTTCCTGCCTTTAGTCAGTGAATTGTATGTTTAAATTTTGTCCTTTATACTCAGGTCCTCAAAGTTAATTACTTTGTTTCATTTCTATGCTGAAATTTATTTACAATATGGGAGGTCTTATGGTTGATTTCTGTGAGAATTGTTCTACATATATTGTCATATTCATTGTCTATCTCTTCTGAGCTTTTTGCATCATATTTGGTACTTGTTGGTGTTCCTTGTCTTTCTTTGGAGTTTTATTTGTGCACTTTCTCCTGGTGGATTGACATAGCCAATGCTTACAGATTATTTTTCATGCTGAGACGCTTTCCTATTGAATCAGAAGGAAGAAGGAAGAAGCTTCATGAGGTATGTGCCTTTCCATTAAAGTTTGTCTAGTGGATCACGATTGCTAGCTTTGTTACAGTGAAATTTTGTCTCTTTCTTTTACTTATTATTATTTTAATTTTTGAAATTTTCGTTGCTCAAATAATAGCTGGTTGAGATACTGCTTTTAGCTCTAGTCCTCTACATACTGCATAAGTTGCCTCCCAAGAGAATATCAGCGCAATACTTATGCATGATTTAAATAGTTGGGTTTCTTTTAAATCCATTATATCATCCTCTGGAGGAATCAGACTAGGTTGGAGGACAATGTAGTTCTGAGTCACATTTAAACTTAATGTACTTCTTGATTAATTTTTTACATAAATTAAATTTGGGAAGGTGAAAAGCAGCTAATGTTTATAAAGATCGCAAGAAATAATTTTAGTTACTAGGCTGGAGTTTTGTTATTGTCATAAGCCTAGTTTTTTCAGCGTAGATGGTGACATTCCAAATTTGATAAACTAGATAGCTTGGTTTACCCTATTTGTTCTTTGTTGAATAAAAGTTTCTTTTTGTCTCACTTTTAAGTTTTAATGTTTCACTTTATGATCTATCAATTGCAATCTAATTTTTTTAATGCATTTATTATTTTATAAGAAAAAATATATATAGCAAAGTGCAATTAGTGAAAAAATATATATTGCAATGCATTGTTATGTGTTACTAATACAATGTGTTTAATATATTCAGGATAGCGCTGCATCTAAATGAGGACTCTTCGTGGATATTTTGTGATTGTATGTTGTATTACTTTTTGGCTGTTCATGAAGGAATATTGTAGACATGAATATTATTTTGATATTATAGACAGGTTGATATGTAGACAAGTCAATCATGCCATTCAAAGATTGACAATCTTTTTTGTGAACAAAAAACTTTTTAGTTGAATCTCTTGTAGAAGAACAACCAAGAGGATTAAATAGTGAAGCCATGCATTATTCTCACTGTAAGTTTGAAATAAATAAATTTTACCATTTCGTAATTTTTAGTACTTTTTGCTTGTTCCATTTGTGTAATTTTGTTGGATAGGAATTTTGCCATTATTGCTCATGTTGATCATGGCAAGTCTGCGCTTGCTAGCAGGGTTTTGGAGCGCACTGGGACCATTAGGAGAGGACACGGTTAGCCTCAGTACCTTGAGAAGTTGTAGGTATATCAGCACTTTTAAAAGATTTGTTTTTGTTGTTGTTTAGGAAAAACATGAATTGGGTATTCAATGGAATTTGTATTGCTTTCAAGTGGGCTTGTTTAAGAGTGATGAGTGAAGTTTATACTTGCTAAGTTGTCTAGGAAGAGACATGCATTGGGAATGATATGAAATTTATATTGCTTTTGAGTGTATGATTTTTTTCATGGGTTTGTTTCTGAGTGAAGAGTGAAGTATATGCTTGCTAAATTGTTTAGGGAGATACAAGAATTGGGTATTCTATGGAATTTGTATTGCTTTTGATGAGTTTTTTTCTGAGTGAAGTTATAGACTCTTCCTAGTTGGTTAGAATTATAAAAAAAGAAAAGATGAGTATGCTTAGTTGTTTAGGAAGAAACATGAATTGGATATTCTATGGAATTTGCATTGCTTTTGAGTTTGTGGTGCTTTTGATGAGTTTGTTTCCTAGTGAAGTTCGAGTATTCTTAGGTGATTAGAATGATAAAAGAGAAAAGAAAATAGTTTGCTAAGTTGGTGAAGGACATGATACAAGTACAGCCCCATAGTTTGCTGTTAATGAAATATGGCTTTAGGGTGATATATGATACAAGTACCACAAGTAACTTGATCTGAGGCCAAGGTGAATTCTGTATTGATAAACAAAACATGGGTTTGGTAGGAAGCCTACAAGATCTGACTAGCTTTAGTCACCATGCAAAGCCAAATTTCTTTGGCAAACTGGTCTATCACTAGCTGTGGTTCAAACTTTCTTTGGCAAACTTGTTGACAATCTAAAACAAACTAAGAACGAAGGATACACTACCTCCATTAATGCTATTTTGGTTACTTAGTCTGGGCAAGCCGTAATTGTTCATGTTGCTATGTTGGCCTGTGGAAACTTTTTTGTGTACAGTTTGGTTTTGTAAATAAAGTTTGCTAATTCATTATAAAAATAAAAAATAAAAAGTTCAGTGATATATATATATATATATATATGGAATTTGTATTGCTTTTGATGAGTTTGTTTCCAAGTGAAGTTATAGACTCTTCCTAGTTGGTTAGAATTATCAAAAAAGAAAAGACTAGTATGCTTAGTTGTTTAGGAAGAAACATGAATTGGGTGTTCTATGGAATTTGCATTGCTTTTGAGATTGTAGTGCCTTTGATGAGTTTGTTTCCTAGTGTTCTTAAGATCGCATTTGGTAGTGTTGAAAAGTTGTCTAACTTCACGAATCTTATTTTTAAGAGCGTCTCTAGCTATTGTATATTTTGATCATAGCATTCAATTTTGGAAAAGTCAAGGTTTTCTTTATATGAAGTAACTTATGTTCTTCTTAGTTCTCTGCTTGGTTCGAAATAGCTGACTACTACCTTTATATTTTGCAGTTCCATTATGGACATAAATTGTGTTCTACCTGTAAAACAAGGGTACAAAACCGATGCCCCACTTGTAGACAAGAGCTTGGCGATGGGAAGGCACCTCTAGAAGCATCTAGGATAGCCATAGGAAGTTAGAGACAGTCATGTGCGTAATGTTTGCAGTTGAGGTATAACCATAATCATGTGTTGATGCTTGCTGCATCTTTTTTGTGTCAAATGGACCCTAAACTTTCCTCCATTCTTTTGTTGTATTGAACTGCATATTCCTTAAAGATTGATAATTTCCCATATTCCTTAAAGATTGATTGAAATTGTGACAGGTTTGAGAAAATTCTAGCTTGATATTCCTTTGAATTCTGGCTTGTTATTTTGTTGCATGCAACAGGCCGAAATTTTGTAGGAATAACAAGCTGGAATTGTGTGTGTGACAGGTTTTTTGTAGTAGCATTTGTAAAACTTATAGTAGTGTTTGTAAATGCATTTACCATCTGGACAAGAAAAAAAAAAAAAAAAAAAAAAAAACCTATAGCCGCATTTTTAAAATGAGGCTATAGACAAATTCAAAAAATATTCAGGGGTTATAGCTGCATTTAAAAACGCGGCTATAGGTGACAGATATAGCCACATTTAAAAAACGCGGCTAAAATATGTCTTTGAATCTGTCAACAAGTGACCTATAGCCACGTTTTAAACGCGGCTATAGATGGCACCTATAGCCACATTTAAAAAACCCAGCTATAGTTGTCACCAATAGCTGCATTTTAAATGTGGCTAAAATATGTCTTCAAAGCTGTCAACAAGTGACCTATTGCCACGTTTTTAAACGCGGCTATAGATGGCCCCTATAGCCACTTTTAGAAAATGCGGCTATAGCTTTCACCTATAGCCACGTTTTAAATGCAGCTATAGCTTTCACCTACAACTGCGTTTGACAAATGCAGCTAGAGCATATCCTATAGCCACGTTTATAAAAATGTGGCCATTGGTCCGATCCTATAGCCGCGTTTATAAAAATGCGGCCATAGGTCCTGGACTATAGCTGCGTTTGAAAAAGTGTGGCCATAGACCCCTCAGGTCTATAGCTGCGTTTTAAAAATGCGGCTATAGAACGTTTTTTATTTGGTAGTGTGGGGAAGATTTGTTGTGCTGGGAATCTGGGATTATGGAGAAGAATGGCATGGGCTAGCTTACGCTGTCTCGAAAGGTCCTACTTGGATCCCAAGATAATCTTGGCAGTTGTGGAGGTGTGATCTTTGTAAAACAAAACAGATTATTGTAGGGAAGTGAGAAATTTAAGAAGGATAAAATTTATTACATGTGTACTTATACAAGTGTTTTACTGAAAACACTTATGTGTGGTTGTGTTTTTTTGGGGTATATTTTACACTATAAGAGCATTAGTATTGGAGGGTAAACACTTCTTAGTTGCTATTTTACTACCAAACAAGCCAAAACTCATCTACAACTAGGTGTGGGTTTCTATTTATTTTTGCAACCTGTCAACAGTTGGTTCTTATAGGTTAGGTTCTTTTGTAGTTATACTCTAGTTATGTAATATATTATAAACCCAGTTTAAAACACTAGTATTGCTATTTTCGTGTTTGTTCTAATAAGTATTACTGTTTACTCAAAAAAAAAAAATAGGGATGTTTATCCCGCATTAGTTGTGTGTGTCTAGTGTTCGTTGTTTATAACCACAGTCTACAACTACAAATGTTAGGCCCTTTTGTAGTTGTACTTTAGTTATGTAATGTATTATAAACCGGATTTAAAACACTAGTATTACTATTTTCGTGTGTGTTGTAATAAGTATTACTGTTTACTAAAAAAAAAAACTATTCACAGGTTGAAAAACGAAATTATTATTTTATTTCAAAAATCTCCTCTTTCTCTCTCACTTTAATCACACTACAGACTTCTCTCTCTCCCTAAACTCCTCTTTCTCTAACTCTCTATTTTTTTTCTTCTCTTTTCTATGTGTGTGTGGTTGGTCCTTTCTTCTCTCTATCAACTCTATTCCTATATATATATATATATATATATTTTTTTTTTTTTTCCTTATTGTAGTTATTGTGTTTTAAAGGGTGGCCAAATTGGTTTGGAGTTTGGGTGGCTGTGGGTTGGCTGGATCGAGCGGCGCGGTGGTGACGTGGACTAGAGATTGATGTCATTTACATGGACGATTGGTGTGGTGGTGGCGAGATCGGACTGAGTTTGGGTTTAGGTTTTGCTTTGATTTATCAACTCTGATTTTCTCTATTTCTCCACTCCGATTCTCTCAGATCAGGTTTGGGTTTGGGTTTTGGTTTTACTTTGATTTTTTTGTTGTGGCTACTATGTGTATTTGCAGGTTCATAGTGGTGGCAGCGAAGGGTTGTTGTGGTGGTGGTGGAGATGGGTTCACTACGGGTTGGTTGATTTTTAGGTTTGGGTGTTTGGTGTTTCGTGGTAGCAAATATGGGTTCATTGTAGGTTTGGGTGTTTGTTGATTTTTAGTTTAGGTGTTTGGTGGTTTTGGGTTTGAATTGATCAGTGGTGGTGGTGGGTGGAGTTATTGGGTTGCTCTACAGTGGCAGTGGGTGGCTGAGACTGAAATTAGTGAGAGTTGGTTTGTTATATTATATTATTTTTATATTATTTTATAGTGTAGTTATATTATTTTAATCGGTTGTATGTAAAAATATAATCTGGGATGTTGGGCATATTGTAAAGTGAGTTGGTATAATAGATAAAACAGGTTTTTAGATGGTAAAATAGAACTTTTATACAATCCCCATTGCTAATGCTCTAAGGAGTGTTTAGGATGCCCAGAAAACTTAGTCAATGGAAAATGAATTTCGTTGATTGTAAAATATCAACCCTTTACACTTCTATTTTGCCTTCAAACCACTTACATTCATTTTCAGTTCTATCATATACTATATATAATAGCAGAAGCTGAGAGAGAGTTGATTCCTACAATTAAAGAGGTGTTGACATATAGGATAACTGGCTATCTAAAATTCAGACACATTTAATTTAAAAAAGCGATACATTATAATGTTTGTCAATGCTACAACACTGTTTAAAATCCTCTCATTATAAATAACAAAAAATAACCGGTTAAAATTAAAGAGTATGCATAAATAGAAATAGAGAGGCGACAAAATGCAGAGAGGCGACGAGGACACGGAGACAGAAGCAGAGAAAGACAATGAAATAGAGAGAGGATGAGGCTGCGACACGGAGAAAGAAACAGAGAAAGAGGCAGAACGGTGAACACCGCATCGATTGGGCACAAGAAATAGAGAGATAAATTGTGTTTTGAAACTTTCTAATTTCATATAGCGGCCTTCAGCATAAGCACGTAAAACACCTTTCCCAGGAACTCTCGATATCGGACCATTCTTTCTCGGTAATTTTCAACTAACCTCTTATCCTATTGTCTTCAATTATGTTTGCTGTCAATTTAGGGATTTCGTTGAAATCAGGGAAACAACGTAGAAGATCAAATTCTAATTGAATTTTTTATTAGGAATTTTATATTTCTGGGTTTTGTATCAAATTCTAATTGAATTGTTATTAGGAATTTTCAGTTTCTAGGTTTTGTTCCTTTGCTTTCATGAATTTTAGTTTCGTATTTTGTTTGTTTTGATTTTTTTTTTTTTTTTTTTTTTGGGCTGCTATGTGGGTCATTAGAGAAGAAGAAGGGTTATTAGATAAATTATAGTGTATTTCCATGGCATTGGAGTGTTCTTTTTAATCTAAACGTGGGAGTGTATAATTGTGGCAGAAATTGGAGAGTGAACGTCAGAGAGAAATCCAGTCAGAAATAGAAAGTGGAGAGTGGAAAAAACTAAGAAGATAGTCACACCTCTACCTCCATCAGACCCGTACTATCCACTGGTATGGTTTCTGTTTTTTGGTTCTTTAAATTTGGGGTCAAATATGCTTTAGGTATGGGTATTTTCATTAGATTGGATTGAATTTAGGTTTTGACTTAGATTCGGTTTTGAGTAACGAATTTGGTTTATAATGGTTTTTAATATCAGTTATCTATCTTAGATTTGGTTTTTTTTTTTTTTTTTTTTGGGATATTTGGGTTCAATTTATTTTGGGTATATGTCTTTGCTCTTCAGATCTTCATGGATCAATTTGGTGCTGTACCTCAACAAAAAATTTATCATCCTCTGTTTCCATTCGTTCAACAAATCGGGCAAAAGAAAAGGAAACTCTTCCCCTTTTCATGCTTTGTTTGTTTCGTTTCTGCAACTCCATATACACATGTTCTGCATAACATTGTTAATTTCCCTGTTCCGGATACTCTTTCTGTGTAGTTTACCAAATTCAGCCCACTTTCTTTCCGTTTGCGTGTTCCTTTCCAGAAAATCGAAATTCGCAAACCAATTTTGCCTCTTCAAAATTTCAAAGTGCATTTTTTTTTTAATATCTTTCATTGAACAAATATTGATCCTTGGCTTACCATAGAAAAAAAAGGTTATTATGCCTTCTAGAATAATTGCTAGAAAGAGAGGGTTAGCGAGTTTTTTGGCTTAGTAGAGAGAGAAAAATCTGAAGACCACTGTCATTGTCAGGCCATTCTCCAACCACTGTACGACATAAAAAATTCAATGATGGGGTTATTCGACAATGAATTGGGCCACAATAGATTTTATTGGTAAGATCATATACATATTCAAATCCTACAATATGTGTTTAGTTGTTTGCTGTTGTACCTATGATGTTACTAAATTGGACCCGAATTGAATTTTTGGGTTTCTTTGACTGCAGATAAAAATTTGCACTGTTCTACATATTTGCTTTTATTGCATTCCACATGTTCGATGAAATCCCTCTTTAGACTAAATTTTATGAACAATTATTCTTTTTTCCTTCTATAATGATTTTAATCAGATAAGAATGATCTTATTTTGTAGTTAATATTTTCAATTGTAGATTAGGAGTTGCATACTAAAGAATTATGTTCTTCCATCCTTTATAAAGACAAACCATGTCATTTTTTATGACATTAGTAATAAAAACGTTCGATTGATATTGATATTAATTCAAATGTTATAAATACTACCTTACCTTATGACAATAGTAAGCTAGAAGTTCAGTTGTTATTTTTTTTGTAAATTCTTGCAATCATGGACCAACAAAATTAGTGATCTGTTATTTGCTCTAAAGTTAACATTGATAGTATTATTGATGTGTAGGTGTAGAAAAAAGTTTTAAACACCCAAAAGTGGATATGGTAGGCAAGATTACCATCATGCAATTGCTGCTGAAAAGCTGCCAAACTTAAATCCTTTTGTAAGTTTTTGCTTCTTTTTAATTTACTTCTTCTATATGATTTGTAAAAAAATTTGGGATTGTTAAATGATCATCGTCCCATTTTTGTTATGTTGTGGCCTTTTGTAATTTCCTGTCACTGAATTATTTAAAAACAAAGTTTTTAATGTGTTTGTATCTATAATTATTTATAGCTATGAATTTATTTTCTTATGCTCAACCTCTACCATTCCAATGTAAAGAATTGTTGTAGTTCTTTGTTTGTATGGATCATATTGTTTGAGTTTTGTATTTTGGTTTATTATCATTTACTGCTTTTGTAATTTTCTATTAAGGTTTGTGCCTATGAAAAACTTTTTGAAAAATTTGGTGGGTTATTCCTATGAAAAGCATGATAACTATGAGTTTTGAACTACTTATTGCTTATCCAGAAAACACAATTAGATATATACAGATAAGGAAGTGTTTCTTAGAAAAGAAAATTAGAGTTTAAATGAGAATCATATCGAAAAAATTTGCCACTAACAGTAAAGGGGTTTTTTTTTTTTTTTTTTTTTTTTTAAATGGGTTGCAGGGCTAAGAAAGCTGAGAGTTATGACACAAACATGAGTTATGAAAACAAGTTTGAGTGATTGCTTACATGTGAAGAGTATTAAAATAAAACAATGTTTGAGTGGGTTACCTAAGACTAGATCTCAGAATTTAGTAAAAAAAAGAGTGCTAATTTTGAAAAAAATTGAGCATATGGGAAAAAATGATGAGGTGTTTGGCTCAGATATTGTGACTATGATTTACTTATTTGTTCACAGTCAAGATTGTCCAATATATTTTAGAAGAAAGAAAGTGTAGAAAAGACAAAGACAGGTTGAATGTCAAAGGATTCAAGCGAGGTTTGACATGCATTGTAAAACAGGTGATGAAGATTAGCTCTTTTTTAGTAGGATTTCTAGATGTTTCTTGCATGTTTATAAAGCTTGCCAAGGTGGTGAAGGAAAATTTTTAATTATTCAAGTAGGAAGTAATTTTTGTTATAAATGGGTGTTTATTTTGAATGGAGTTTCAATGTAAAGAAGACATGTCTGTAGTTGGGTATGAAAATAATGATGATGGTGGTGGCAACAATGTTCCCTCATCAAGTAGTTTTTTCATCTTATTATTGCAATTTTTTACCGAAAGCACTATTTTTCACCCTAAAAAAAATTTGATTGTGATTTTTTTTTTCCCAGCTAGCCTGGATTCCTTATGTTAATACTTACATATCATTCATGTTGGGCTGGCTGTGTTTGGTTTTTGAAATATTGGAGTAATGTAATGTACTATTGGATTGGTTTTGATTAAGGTATTTGGGTTAGAATTCATTTTGTTTTGGGTTATTAACCAAATCCAAGTTGGTTTAGGTTGTAATGAAACTGTAAGTGGTATGTCAGTATAGACTTTTTTAATATTAAGTAATCACATTAGAACTTTTGCGGTGGAATATAGACTCAACAAGTCTATGTGCTCAGTGCTCTGTACCTTAAGTGACCAAATAGTGATCACCTTAATTTTTACAAAATAATTAAGTATAATCCTCACATGAAGCTTTTTGTGTGTGTGTGTGTGTTTTTTTTTTCAGCTAAAAGTACTTGCCTCTTTGTTGTAAAAAAATTTCTGCTGAGGTTTTGGACTTTCTTACTGTCAAGGATACTTTGATGAACGTTTCTTTCATTTTTTTTTTAATTTAATTTTTTTTTTATATAGGTTAGGGAAGAGTTTTAGACTTGCATTTTTTTTTTTTTTTTTTTCCAGCTAAAAGTACTTGCTTCTTTGTAGTAAAAAATTTCAGCTGAGGTTTTGGACTTTCTTTCTTCAAGCAATTAGGCTACTTAGATTTGGTGCAAATGTGAGTTGGGTGTTTTGTCATTTGATGAATTGCCTTGAATGTGTTTGATTATTGTTGTCAATCAGACTCACATTAGAGTTGTGAATGAGATTTACACTACTTTGACTCAAAAGAACAAAAAACCAAGCCTTCTCTCAAAAGTCTTTTTAAAGAACAGAGAATGCCAAGAAGAAATTTGCACTTGACCATAAATTAGGATTTAATATTGGATTACTTCAAAGAATTATGTAGACTGTTTAATCTATCCTTTGGAATTGTTTTCCCAGTTTCAAGCTTCTTTTTTTCCTTCTTCCTTGGGTAACCAGTGTTGAACGTCTTCTTTTCTTTGCTTGCAGCTTCATCCTGATGCCAAACTCAGGATTTACTATCAAAATCAAAGTTTGAGAGGGAATTTGTAGCTTGAAAGTGGATGGATTTATTTCATCTTTGATTACTATGTTTTTAGTTATTTTAATATTTCAACTAGGTCAATATAGTGTATTTAATTGTATTGTGGCTGTTTGGATCAGTTATATATCTGCTTGAATGCATCAAAATTTCCCTCATGTCTATTGAATTTTGCATAAGAATTTGTATCATGACTATAATGTAGTGATGTCAAATATGGTTCACCAGTTTTTTCATATTTTCAAGGTAAATTTTTAAAGCAATAAAGCACAATCTTGATACAGAAGTTTGATAATCTTATACAAGTTGTTTTGGTATTGCATGTCATATTATATAGGCTATTGTTTTCTTCTCATCATCTATTGAGTTTTTTTTTTTTTTTTTTTTTTTTTTTTTTTTTTTTTTTGAGAAAAGTAGTTGAATGCATGCTCAGTTGCTTAATGGAACACTATGGTGTTTTACCCAAGAAATATGATAAGTTAAGACACTTTGTTTTCTAAAACAGTACGCCATGGTTCAGATATAACAATCTAAATTTTTCTTTCCATTTCTTCTCCTCTCTTCACTTTTTTTTTTTTAAAAGAAACATAATGATAACAAATTCTTATAACTTTATTACTTCTAATGAAACAATTTTTACAATTATACAGAGGTTATCGTATTCACCTCTTTTATCTTTTGAAAAAAAATTCATTTCCAAAAACAAACAAAAAAGGAGGAAAATTACAAATGCAACATATATACTTGGTTATGTGTGACTTTAAATGAAGCTAAGAATTGTTGGTCACAGAAATTTTATAGCAGAACAAATTATAAATGCAACATATATACTTGAATGCATGTAGTGGAAGCATGAGAACTAAGTTTATATTGAATGTAAAGTTTATTAATACATAAAATGATCCCGCACATTGCGCGGGTTAAAAGCTAGTTTGAACTAAGAGAGAGAGAGAGAGAGAGAGACCGCTCACTTGAACTCTTGCTCGACTCCACCGCCATCCATAGCCATTCCTCTCATCGCCGATCTTCCTCTCTCGTCTTATCTCATTCTCTCTTCCTCCCTCTACCTCCATCTTTCTTCCTCTTCCTCCCCTATTGATCTCACTGCCTCAACCCGCCCCCCACTCGTACCATCGCTGCCGCCTCTAAATTGAACCACCGATCTCGTTGCCGTCACCTCAAGCTCAAGCTCAACGTCGTCACCTAAAGTTTGTTGTTGCTAACTTCAAATCCACCCAAAGATTTCATCACCTTTACCTCTCTCTATCTCTCAATCTATCTCTCTCATGATCATGATCATTTCCTAATTTTGAGAAAGATTGAATTTTTTTTTGTTCTGTTTTTTTGTTTCTTTGGTTTATATATTGGGATTTTCTATTATAATATTTGTTTGGAAGTTGAGAAAATGTGAGAGAATGTGTTTTCTAGAGAATTTTCAGGAACACAACCAAATAGGGATGGTAATTTTGCCCCGCCCCTTCTCGCTTCACCCCATGTGGGTTTTCCCCACCTTGCAAAGGTGGTGGGGTGGGGATAGGGCAAGATTTTAGCCCCACACCACTAGGCGAGGCGGGGATGGGTTTAGACTTTTTAGACCCACCTCGCCCCACATTGATAAGAGTTAAATTGTAAATTTTTACTTTGTTCAAGTTTTCATCTTCTTCAACCATTGTTTTCTTAGTTCAATCTTTCATCTCTTCCAATCATTGTCTTTTTAAATTCTACAGTTTTACTTTATTTAACCTTTTATCTAGTTCCACCCTTCCTTTTCTATCTTAATTTTCAGATTTCTTCATTTCCACCACTCTCTCCTATTCCTTCCAAATTGTTTACAAAAAAAAAAAATTGTCAATACTCTCTCTCTCTCTCCTTCTCCAATTTTGTTTCTCATTTAGTGGATTTTTCAATTGTTTCAACAACTTTTTTTTCCCACTATTGGTTCGTTTTGTTATTGTTGATTTGACTGTCACATCACATTTATTTCTCTTTTTGGTAAATTTGAATTGATTTTTATGCATATTTAGGCATTTTTGGTATTCCAATTCCCAACACAAGTTTTTTTTTTTTTTTTTTTCCTTTATTCCATTGGTTTGATTTGATTTCAGTTAATAATTAGTTGTTTTGCAAGTTAGAATTTGAGTTTTTTAGTGATCAATTTAGATGTTAAACTATTAAACTTTACTAAGTCTTTTTTTATTACTAATATTTTTGGGTGGATAGAATTGTAGTTTTTGTAGAGAAAGTGGTATTAATAATTGTATTAGAAGTACTTTATAATATCACTTATTCAAACAAAAGCAAAGGTTAGTCAAATGAAAATAATCGGATGAGTGACATATTTTAGCTTTACAATTTTATCATCATCATCATCATCATCATCATTATTATTATTATTATATAGAAACTTAATTTTGAGATTTTGCTAATAATTGTTTATTTGATAATATTTTTGGGTAGATGAATTTGTAATTTTTGCAAAAGAAAATATCCTCAATAGATTATCAATAACAAATTGTTTTTCCTAATCAGTCTAATAAATCATTGTTAAGTTTTACTAAGTTTTTAGATACGTTTTTCGGTATTTTGGATTGTAAGGCAGAAAAATTGGGTTTGAAAATATTTCTTTAAAAAGAAAAAGAATAATTTCCAAAATTTGGATTGTAATGATACACAAAAGGTTACAAATAACTTTTATTAAGAAATGAATATTTTCACTAACTTGCCTTTTGAATTCTTGAGAAAAAATTGTATTGTCTTCATTTTTGTACAACATAAATTATATATATATATATATATATATATTACTTTTGTGATTATTCATATAATAAATGAAAATATAATTATGAAATATATTACTCTTTATTAAATTATAATCCAAATTGCAAAAGATAAATTTAATTAGACTACGCTAGAAAAAATTGTTAATGCAATGCATGAATTCCCGACTAGTTAATAATTAATTTCTATGATGTTGTATGCTATTTTTTTAAAAATTACTATATTACCGTGTTGTACCTGTACCTGTACTTATGTCCACGTTCATGCTTCCTAGATTGACAATAACTTTGAAGCCTACCTTGAAGAATCAACATATCTGTTTCTTTAATCACCAGTCTCCTCCCATGCCTTGGAACTGGTCAGGCAGCTTGGAAATATCTGGACAACTGTTACAACTTACAACTGCACTCATGTTTCCGCCCTGGAATCCCAACTTGAGTAATATTTTTTTTGGTTGCCCTCTGTTTGTTAATTAAGGTTGTCCCAAAAGTGGAAGAGTGATTTTCACACCTCATGCACTTGCATTGCTTTCCTGCAAGATTTCATGCTATTGTGATGGGAACTTTATGGTGGATACATTTTGTTTAGTTTCGTTTTACAGGATATAATTTTATTTTATTTAAACTTTATGCGTAGAGGGAAAAGACCAGCTATTGCTGCTAATGAATCAAGCAATGTGGCTTCTTAAAAGGACCGTGGAGTTGGTGGTTTGCAAACCAGCTGGCCAGCTAGTTTATAGAGCATTGCAAGGTTTGTCTCATGGTGGGAGAAATGGGACTAGGGGCAGAGACAAACAGGGGGTGGGGTGGGCATGGAAGAGGAAGAGGTTTCTGGTAGTCTAGGTGTGTGTCGGCATAGTAAGAAGACATTCAGAATTCAAAAAGGTCAATATGTACCACAAATATACTACTAGAAGCAATTGATGTATTGAAGTTCTTTGTTGGAGCTAGTTTTGATTCATTGAGTTTCTAGATTCATTTGTTAGCTAACACTAGAATTCATATTCCTCTAGAGCTTGTCCAGTAGATTTAGTGCTTTGAGTTTTTAATCACTTCAAATTTATCTGATCAAAGCAGTGGTCGGGATTTAGGAGTCTTTGCATGCCTATTACTTTGTGAATTAAAATTTCAAAGGACATGCTCAAATTCTTCTGGCAGCTTTGAGAGTGACATCTTTGAAAGTCAATATTTAGTGGGAATGGGGAATGAGAAATGTAGAGTTCTCTATAATTCCATCACTGTCTTGGTGGTTGAGGAAAAGTTTACTAATTTTTTTTTTTTTGAGAACAAAATTCTGCATATTAGTGACGGGATATTGCAATAGTTAACCATTTTATAATTATAAGATTTTAAGGGTACATATAAGATACTTTTTTCATTGACTACATGGGGAAGAGTTAAAAATGTTTTCAATAAAAAATGGAGTCTCTGATGTTAGGTTCTAAAGTTTAGGATTTTATGTATTTAGAACTCTAATGTGTATTGTTGGCAAACCATGATCAAAACAATGTGTTTAGAAGTGTTTAAAGCTAACTCAAAGTTGTATGTCAATGTAAAGTTGGAATCGAGTTTAAAGCAGGAAGCACTGTGGCTTTTGGCCTGGCTCGATCGATCGAAGCTTAGGCTCGACCGATCGAAGCTCGGGCAGATTGCTTTTCTGCAGATTCGTCCAACTCAGCCCTATTTGTTTTAAAACGTTTTTAGGGTTTCTTATTTGTCCTAAGTATAAAAGGCAAACCCTAGCCACGTTTTAGTGTTGCTCATATTTGCGGTTTGTGTAAATCTCTTGTGAGATCTAGAAGAGCTTTCCTTTACACAAACTTAGGGTTTTCAAGGAGGAGATATTTTCTACACATTGATGATCAATTCAGTTGCTGCCATTAAAGCTTAAAGAATACACAAGCGGGTGTGCTTGTAACTGGTGGTGAATCCAAGAAAGAAGGAGTCCGTGGATTCGAAGCTTGCACGTGGTCGTGTCAGTAAGTTCTACTAGTTGGTAGCATTAGGAAGTCGAGCGGGGGTGTTTGTAAGTCCTTTTGTATGAACTTCGATTCTTTTAAGATAGTGGATTCAGGTTTACCTTGAGGATAGCTAGGTCAAATCCTCCCCAGATTTTTACCGGTTTGGTTTCCTGGGTGATCATATCTTGTGTTATTTATTTTCCGCTGCTTTGCATGATTTGATCTTTATTATTGTGATAACCTAGACTTGTTTAATTGGACTAAGTAACAACTTGGCTAATTACTTAGGTTTAATCAATTGTTTAAGGAGTCTAAAAACCAACAAGTGGTATCAGAGCGGGTAGCTCTTTTGTTTTAGATCTTTTGATCTCTGAGCTGATCCTTGACCCCTGTTGTCATGGATAATTTGAAGTGTCTTTCTGATCATGTTTCTGTTCATGCTTCTGTTGATTTTATTGATGCCTGTGAAACTCTTCGTAAGGAATTATTGAAATCTATGAAAACTGCTAAGAAATTCAAGGAAGAGTTAAAATTGGCTAATCTTGAAAAAGAGGAATTGATTGTTAGATTAGATGAATCTAATAAAATGAATGAATTTTTGAGAAATCAAATTTCCTCTCAAGATGAGAATATGAAAAGCTTGGAACAAGAGTTAGTTGAATCTAAAGCTAAAATTCAAAATTTGACTTGTATCAAGTCTGCTGTTGATAACAGAAGTGTTTCTGTTTCTCTTAAGCCTAAAACTGAAAAAGTTTATATCTCTCCTTTTAAGAGGATTAATAAAGAAAAGGCTTGTTTTGCTAGGTTAGACAAAGGTAAAAGTTCTGATGTAGACGCTGAAGTTTCTAAACCTAAGTCTAAACCTACTGTTAGAGAGTACAATAAATCTGTTTTTGTGCGTACCTGTCACCTTTGTGGTGTTGTTGGTCATATTAGACCAAATTGTTCTTTGTTGAGGCAAAAACCAAAATCTGAGACTAGATTTGTTGTTAGGAATACTGATGTTCCTAAATTTGTTCCTGTTTGTCACTTTTGTGGTGTCTCCGGTCACATTCGTCCTAATTGTCATAAACTGAAATTTAAGCATTCTATGTTTCAGTCTAGGATTTGTGATGATATTTCTCCTGCCATAAGTCCATATAAATTGTTTCATATTCTTTTGAAAAATTTGAGCTTGTTGGCTTATGAAAGGAATTTGCAGGATTTTAGTCTTTCTCAAAAGATTGGTGTAATCCCTCAAATACACTCTGCTTCTCATGGATTTTCACCTACAAAGCTGAAGACTCGTGCTATATGGGTGAGAAAAGATTCTCCAAGGTGAGTGTTGCTAACTTGTCCCTGATTTAATTCTTTCAATTAATTGTGGACATGTTTGTTTCTGTTTTTTGTCGTGTTTTTTTTAGGTTGTTTTTTATTAAAAAAAAAAATCCAAAAACATTGAAAAATTTTCAAAAAGACAAAATTTTTTTATTTTGAGTCTTGTTTTATTTTTCTTGAGGATTACATGAATTATGATATCTTTCTCTTGATTTAGAACATGCTTGGCATTGTGGAGAAACTTGAATAGTATGTGTTAAATAAGTGCTAAGCTATTTTTGATTTTGTGTGAATATGTACTAGTTTGTACATGTACTCAAGGGTTAATTAAGAAATTGATATTTCTTGTTTGTGTACCCTCTATAGCTTAGTTAAGCACTGTCATGCATTGCATTTGCATTGTTCATTTAGCATAATGTGTGCTTTTTGTTTTTGGTCATAAATTTTTTAAAACCAAAAAGATTTTTGTGTTTTTCACATCTTGGATTTATAATCAAAGATTGACCATATTATCTTTACATAACAAGTTTATGTACCTTGTTTAGCTTGGATGAGCTTACTTATTGCACTTTACTAGTTGAAGCTTTGTAGTGCATTTTGTGTGGGAAAGATGTTTATGGTTTTTGATTACTATGTCTTAATCTTGAAGTCACATGTTTTTTAAATGTTGGACTTGAACTTTTAGAGAAAGGCATAAATAACCATCTCACCACTGTTCACTAGCCAATCATGAATACCTTAGTGCATATCATAAGATTTTGTGCTCGAGAAAGTGTAGCACATGCACAAAAAGAACATAAGGTGTAGCCTCGGTTTAATTGCTTAATGCTTAAAATTGGTGTGTACTATTAGGCTTGATGCCAAATCACATAATTAAAATTGGTGTGTACAATATGAGGCAAATCAAGAAACTTACATGATTGCAAGCTTATGATCTAGGAGATGTGGGAGTTATATGATGTAACTCTTTAAGTGATAGTCTCTTTTAAATTTAATGTGATGAATTTTGTAGACTTTGTGGTTGATTGCTATTCACATATCACCTCATATGTATCTCAAGTTTTTGCTAGTTGCACACACTACACAAGTTACTCTTTGCTAAACTTGGTACATTATATTGTGTGTGATCTTGTTGTGGTCATCCAAGATTAAAAGTTCCTTGATTTTGATGCAAAATGTGCTTAATGTTTAAGTTTTGGAGACAAATTGGTTGAAAAACTTGTTTTTGGAAGATCTAGGTTGAATTCAAGTTTTTTTGAAAAACTTTTAATCTCATACTCATGCATTTCATTCATGAAATATTGTGCTTTGAGGAGTGAAAAATTTTCAGTTTTTTTTAAGTATTTGACCAATTTTTTTCATGCATCATTTGTGTTTAGGATTCACATGCATTGCATTGTTTTTGTATCCATCTTGCAGTTTTGAAGTCATATCTCTCATTGTTTTCACACATAACATGCATACACTTTGCTACATTGGGTACTCAACTTGATCAAAAAATTGATTGATTAATTTTTGAGCTATGTACTTTCTAGTATATGCTATTTTTATGTGTGAACTGTAGAAAATATTTTTCTTAAGAGATATGATGGATAATCAATGTGCAAATATTTTCTCTACTCATGCAACTGTTTGTGGGTCACATAGTGCCATGTTTGCATTTTATTGAAAGAGAGAATATTTTTTCTTCATGTGTATCCTCAACTTAGTTTTTTTTTTTTTTTTTTTTAAACTTGGTTTGTGTCTTTTTATTTATCCCCACCCCCTTTATTTTTCCCTAAAACTGTTTTTCCCAAAACTTGTTTTGTTTTTCCTATTTTTATAGGGGGAGAAGCTTGTTTTTACCCTTTGTTGTTCATAGGGGGAGTTGTCTCTATTTCCTATAGAGTTGAATTTTTTTGTGTTCCCTTCTTTCTCTATTTTCTCTTACTCTGTTGCGTATGTTTTCTGTCAACTCTTTGTTTGAGTTGTCTTTGTCAATGCGTGACAAAAAGGGGGAGAGATTTAGATGAAATGTGTGGAAAATACAAGAATGTTTTGTTTAGGGGGAGTTAACTTTGAGTTAACATTGTTTTTGATGTATCTAACTTAGGGGGAGAGTTAGATTGCATATTTGTTGATTTACTGTTTTTGTTGGTACTTTATTTGTTTTTTTGTTTCAAACTGCTTATTGATTTATATTTATGAGTTATTCATTGATATATGTCTTTATTTGTGTGTTGTTTGAAATCAAGAAGTTATTTTGTTTACTTGTATTATTTCCACACATGCGGTTATGCTTTTTGTTTAGTGTTTCAGGAAATATACAGGTTGATTCAATTGAGCTGCTATCTACACTTGCAGCTGATGGATAGTAGTTAGGATTGAATTTGGTTTATGAGCATTATTTTGTAAAGGGCTTTTCATTTTGTAAACTTTGAGCTTCTAAGGTGTGTTTTGTCACGGATTGCCAAAGGGGGAGTTTGTTAGGTTCTAAAGTTTAGGATTTTATGTATTTAGAACTCTAATGTGTATTGTTGGCAAACCATGATCAAAACAATGTGTTTAGAAGTGTTTAAAGCTAGCTCAAAGTTGTATGTCAATGTAAAGTTGGAATCGAGTTTAAAGCAGGAAGCACTATGGCTTTCGGCCTGGCTCGATCGATCAAAGCTTAGGCTCGACCGATCGAAGCTCGGGCAGATTGCTTTTCTGCAGATTCATCCAACTCAGCCCTATTTGTTTTAAAACGTTTTTAGGGTTTCTTATTTGTCCTAAGTATAAAAGGCAAACCCTAGCCACGTTTTAGTGTTGCTCATATTTGCGGTTTGTGTAAATCTCTTGTGAGATCTAGAAGAGCTTTCCTTTACACAAACTTAGGGTTTTCTACACCTTGATGATCAATTCAGTTGCTGCCATTAAAGCTTAAAGAATACACAAGCGGGTGTGCTTGTAACTGGTGGTGAATCCAAGAAAGAAGGAGTCCATGGATTCGGAGCTTGCACGTGGTCGTGTCAGTAAGTTCTACTGGTTGGTAGCATTAGGAAGTCGAGCAGGGGTGCTTGTAAGTCCTTTTGTATGAACTTCGATTCTTTCAAGATAGCGGATTCAGGTTTACCTTGAGGATAGTTAGGTCAAATCCTCCCCAAGTTTTTACCGGTTTGGTTTCCTGGGTGATCATATCTTGTGTTATTTATTTTTCGTTGCTTTGCATGATTTGATCTTTATTATTGTGATAACCTAGACTTGTTTAATTGGACTAAGTAACAACTTGGCTAATTACTTAGGTTTAATCAATTGTTTAAGGGGTCTAAAAACCAACACCTGAAATATAGACAATTTGTGAGTCTTTGAATTGGAGTGGCATTTTTTCAGCTAAAATTTCCTTTGTTATGATCTCTTCTTTTCCAATACATGTAACATTGTTGTCATTAGCTTCAGCTCCGTAGGAGACAATGAGAAGTGAAATAAAGATTACAGGAAATAGCAACCATCAGTTATGAGTTGGGAAGGCATTTGCAAATCTAAGAAGTGTATGTGGGGCTTTAGTGGTATTGCAGACAACATTATGAATTACTGTTATAGAGATTCTAATGTGTGCATCATCTCATAGATGATAGGACAAAAAATGTATTGACTCCTTGCAAATTAATTAATTATCCAAGTTAATTAATTAGGTTCAATTACATGCAATGGTGTGGTAGCACAAACAAATCACCAACTAAATTAAATGCAGCGGAAATTAAATTTGACACGGGTGATTTGTTTACGAATCGGGAAAACCTCCGAGGCAAAATCCCACCGGGTGAATTTAAGGTCACCACTCCTAAGAATCCACTATTATCAATTACAAGTGGTTACAAATATAAGGAATCTTACCAAACCCTTTGGATAATCCCGAAATACCAACTTACAGTTGAACCCTTACCCCAATACGCAATTGGACTTGTATTGTAGCGGCAATCTTTCTATTCAATGCACGAATCCCAGTACGTGACTTACCAATGATGCACGGATCCTAGTATGTGACTAACTCCACAGCAACTCTTTGATTGTTGTAGTTGATTTGTAGTAGCTTCACATAGAAACACCAATAAGATCTTCAATGTTGGTGTAAGAGACTTTTCTTGGTTACAAAACCCAAAGTCGTACAAGAAATGCAGCAACAACTCTTTCTTCTCTAGGAGGAGGCTAGAGTTTCAAAAAGAAAACCTTATGAAGCTCTCTAGGGTTAGGTTTTTCTTTCTCTACTACCTCCTTTAAACAGGAGCTTAAAGGGCTCTCCTATTCCAAATAGGTTTACACAAACCTTGGGCTTTCCTAGTACAATAAAGATTATGCAAACCCAAAAACAAATAGCCTTTGTAGAATAAAATGTTTCTAGCTATATTCTGAATCCCGTAGTCTCGACAGATTCGGTACGTATCGAGCTTCTGTTGAGCATCCACTTTAAATCTAGATAGAAATCCTTTCTGTCGTGATTGCTGTCGAGCTTTAATGAACAACTTTTTCTTCACTTGTTTTTTGGTCAGATCTTCATGGCTTTAACACTTGACTTGAACACTTCTTTCTTGAAGTACTAAACTCATCCTAGATATACCCAATTATAAGTAAAGTGCATTTTGTCAAAGGATTAGCCAATTATATAAAATATGTCCCGAACAATAGAGATTCTATGAAGCTTGACTTTGCTAACCAATAATAAAGAAATGATTAAGTGATGCAGCGGAAGCTTGAAGAAAGCACACACGATACTTTCTTGATGGAACAGAAACTAAACTATTAGTTTCTGGTTGTATACCTCAAATCCACGAAGGCTTTCTGTGAATCCACTAGAAGAAAATTTGACAAAACGTCTGTGTTTATTGATGATAGTCTACCTTACCTCTGACGGCCACAAAACATATAAATACTAAGAAAGAATGTCTAAAACCCTAATTCACACTAATTACGCAATTAGGTGACAAAATACCGAAATTTACCAAAAATGACAAAACTGAGTTAAATGCAGAATCATAAACTACTAACCTTAAGAATCGTCCCAAAACTGATAGGACCTTATTCTTATTTTTAAACTAAAAGTTATTAAGGAAAAAAAAAAATATTACTATAAATAGCAAAAACACTGTTTTCGGGGCCTTAACGAATGAATTCGCCTAAATTTAGCCGACGTTCATGGCATCATGAATCTGGATGAAAATACTGTTT
The DNA here is from genome assembly GCF_932294415.1 of Quercus robur. Taxonomy (NCBI): domain Eukaryota; kingdom Viridiplantae; phylum Streptophyta; class Magnoliopsida; order Fagales; family Fagaceae; genus Quercus; species Quercus robur. The sequence goes on from NC_065538.1 coordinate 45,731,723, forward strand.
CCCTTTAACCTGCCAAATTTCATGCAATTCCGACACTGTTGTCCCGATGCCCTCTACTAGCACTTCCCTTTGATCTTGCGTTGTGACTTCCGGCACCCTTGTTACTCCAGGAAGGCATGTGCTGTTTGTTCTACATCAGTCTCCCCTATTTGAAAAGAACTCGATCCTGAGTTCCCACTATCTGGCGCATCAGGAGGATGGTACTCATACAAACTAGCAACATTGAAGGTGGATGAAATATTCATGTTTGGTGGAAGAGCAACTACATAAGCATTGTTGTTGATCTTCATTGTAATCTAGAATGGCCCATATTTCTTATCCTTCAACTTATTGTAGGTACCAATGGGAATCCTCTCCTTTCTAAGGTAGGCCAGCACTAAATCTCCAACACTAAAAATATTCTCGCGTCTCTTTTTATCAGCTGTTTCCTTGTACTTGGCATTAATAGCTTCCAGTTTTTGTCTCAATTCCTCTTGCATTACCTAAATACAATCAGCCATATTCTCTGCAGCTTGACTCACCCCTGGAAGCTCAAGTAAGGGTACCAAGTCCAAAGTGTGTTTAGGGGGCACATAGTAGACAATGGCAAATGGAGACTTACCAGTGCTTTTGTTGACCGAGCTGTTGTAAGCAAAATCTGTCTGGGATAATGCAAGATCCCATTGCTTAGGCTCTTCTCTTGAGATACAATGGATTAGATTCCCTAAAGTGCGATTAACCACTTCTGTTTGGCCATCAATCTGAGGATGACTGGTGTTGCTGTAATTCAAGGAAGTGTCAAAATGCTTCCACAAGGTCTGCTAGAAGTGACTGATGAACTTGGTATCTCAATTCGAGGTGATGGACTTTGGCACTCCATGCAAACGCACAACTTCTTTAAAGAACAAATTAGCCACTTGAGTAGCATCTGAAGTCTTCTTGCATGCTATAAAATGGGATATCTTCAAGTACCTATCAACCACAACAAAAACAGAATCCATATCTCGCTGGGTTCGAGGGAGACCCAGTATAAAGTCCATAGACAGATCCTCCCATGGCACTTATGGAACTGGCAAAGGCATATATAAACCAGTATTTTGAGATTGGTCTTTGGCAATTTGGTAGATTGGACATTTCCTCACATGATTGCCAACATCCCTCTTAAGTTGTGGCCAATAATACCTCTCATCCACCAGTGCTATAGTTTTATCTCTGCCCATATGTCCACCCAAACCTCCACCATGCAGTTCTCTAATAATTTGCTCCCTCAATGAACTTTTAGAGGTGCATAATTGATTACCCCGAGAGAGGAAACATACTACTGATAGCAGTATAAGTTTGTTGACACTTATACCAAATATCACCAAAATCCTCATCATTCTTATACAGCTCCTTGAGGCAATCAAACCCTACAACTTCAGTACATAGGGTGGTCAACAAAGATGCTTGCCTGCTGAGCGCATCAGCCACATTATTAGTGACGCCAAACTTATGCTTCAATGTGAAATGGAAGCGTTGTATATAAGCTACCCACCAAGCATGCATCCTATTAATGTGCTTTAATGCCTGATGATCTGTATATAATACAAACTCCCTCTGAATCAAGCAGTGCTCCCAATGCTTAAGAGTCTGTACTGTAGCAAAGAACTCCAGCTCATAGGCTGACCATTTACTTCGAGCTTCACAAACTTTCTCATTGAAGAATGCTACTAGTCTGTTGTCATGTGAAAGAACAACGCCTATCTCGACCATAGGTGTATCACACTCCACTTGAAACACCTTTTCGAAGTTGGGCAATGCCAAAACTGGAGTTGTGCTCAGCTTCTCCTTGGTCAAGGCAAAACTTTGTTCTGCCTCTTTTCCCTATGAGAACCTCCCCTTCTTTGGACACTTAGTGATAGGGGCTACTATGCTACTGAGATCTCAAATAAACCTTCGATAGAAGGTTGCCAGCGCATGGAGGCTTCACACATCACTCATTGTCTTTGGGGTTGGCCATTCTCTGATTGCACGGACCTTGTCCTCATCAACATGAATCCCATCCACACTGACCACATACCCTAAGAACAATAACTTATCAGTCAAGAAGTTGCACTTCTTCAGGTTGATATACAACTCATTGGCCTGTAACACTGCCAATACTTCTCGCATATGATTACAGTGGGCCACTTCTATCTTACTATAAATTAGGATATCGTCAAAATAAACTACCACAAACTTCTGAATAAATGGTTTTAATACCTGATTCATAAGCCTCATGAAAGTGTTGGAAACATTGGACAATCCGAAAGGCATCACCATCCACTCATACAACCCCTCCTTCATCTTGAAAGCTGTCTTCCACTTATCTCTAGGTCGGATCCAAATATGGTGATACCCATTTTGAGATCCAGCTTGGTGTAACACTTGGATCCACTCAGCATATCAAACATGTCATCTAGTCAAGGAATAGGAAATCGATACCTGATTGTGATCTTGTTGATGGCTCGACTATCCACACCCATATGCCAGCTACCATCCTTCTTCGATGTTAATAATGCTACTACTGCACATGGACTCATACTCTCCCTAATCTTGCCCTTACTCAAAAGCTCATCTACCTGCCCCTATAGAATCTGACCCTTTTGAGGATTCATCCTATAATGTGGCAGATTTGGTAGACTAGCTTTAGGAGCTAAATCAATGCAATGCTGGATGTCACACATTGGTGGTAAACTTGCAGGCAGTTCTTCTGGAAAAAGCTCTTCAAACTCCTTGATCAATGGTTGAATTGCCTAAGGTACCTCAGTAACCTTCTTTGGCTCTCCATTCGTCACCACTACAGCATATACCTGTTTTAACTCCTTGCATTCCCTATCAAACTCATCCTTAATGTTGACTATGAGAAGTGATAGCTTCCCTTCCATTTTAGAAGCTTTGGGTACACTACATTCCTTAATAGGACCAAGGACAATTTTTCTGCCATTCTTAAAGAACACATACACATTATCCTTACACCTATGAGTAGCATCTACATTATATTGCCAAGGTCTACCCAATATTAAATGACATGCATCCATTTCAACAACATCACAAACTACTTCATCTACATAACATTTACCCATAGAAAAAGTAACACGACATTGTTGAGTAACAAGAGTTTCTGTACCTTTCTTGATCCAACCTATCTTGTACAGAGAGGAATGCTTTTCTGTCTTCAATCCTAGCTTTGTAACCAAACTCTTCAACGTGATGTTCTCTACATTGCCACTGTCAATGATCAAATCACAAACCCTTTTACTGATGTTGCATCGTGCTCGAAAAATCTCATTCCACTGATCACTGTATTCCACCCTCAATGTGAGTAACAACCTCTAAATCACCAAAGACCTCCCTAATGGCACACCTTCCTCATCTTCTTAGACCTCATTGGGATTATAGGCATATGGATCAGCATCATTATACACCTCTTCACCCTTTTGTTCACCTTCTGCCTTGAGCTCTTTTGCCACTACCAAATTCACTACAACTCGCTTAGGGAAAGTACTAGATCGATTTCATGGTTCTCTGCACCTATAACACTTATTCCCAGTTGGCCTAGCATAAGGGTTGGCATTCACTATCAGTTGGGCTGCGGAACCTGTTACTGCCACTGTGGACTGGTTGACACCACTATTCTCCTTAACCACAAGTTGTGATCGTGGTGTAAACATGGGTTGTTTACCTTAGTTGGTAGTGGAACTGGATGACTCTGAACAACGGTTAGAAAACTTTGAACTTGCCTTAAGATGCTGATATTCTATTTTCTTGAATAGGGTTACAACCTTATTTAAAGTATATAGGGTTTGTAAAGATACCTAATCTCGGATGGAAACCCGTAACCCATGTACAAATTTGGATATCCGTTGATCTTTAGTTTCCTTCAAATCATTGCAATTAGCCAACCTGTCAAACTCCTCCATGTACTCATTAACTATCCGAGTACCTTGCTTGCAATCCTAGTATTTTCTGAACAACTCCTGCTGGTAATCTGGTGGTAAAAACCGATCTGCCATTAATCTTTTCATCGTCCTCCATGATCGTATTGGAAGCTTTCGTTCACGGGTACGGTTTAATTGAACACGATCCCACCAAGCAGATGCTCCTCCCTTCAATTTGTAAGCCACCATACACATTTGTTTGTCATCTGCAATACCCATATAATCGAAAAACTTTTCCACCTCACTGACTCAATCCAGATACTCTTCAATGGAGACATTACCATTAAAGGATGGTAACTCTATTTTCATCCGATAGTCCCTCTGCTCTTGATAATCTCGATCATTATCCCTCATAGGACCATGATGATTCCTAAGGACTCTTTCTGCATACTCCTCGTCCTCACTATTCTCTTCGTTGTAGTCTTATTGCCTGTTCCAATTTGGATTGCAATTGGAAGGGCGATGTGCTTGGTTATCACGTCACTTTTCGTCATCACGATTAAGGTTAAGATTAAGTAGGGTTGCAAGCACTTCTTGAATCTGGTCCAGAGTTTGTTGGCTTGAATCATGAAACTATTGATTTTCATCACGAAAATCAAGGAACTCAGCTTTAGTGAGGACTGGGTTATTGACATCGTCACCACCATTATTGGTGTGGTGGTCACTGTCTCGCCGGTTAGCCATCAGACCAGGGTAAGTCAAGGCTCTGATACCAACTGAGCGGAATCTTGAAGAAAGTACACATGATGCTCTCTTGATAGAATAGAAACTAAACTATTAGTTTTTGGTAGTAAACCTTGAATCTACAAGCGGTTTCCCTAAATCCACAAGGAGATAAAAACTAGAATCCTTCAGAAGAAAATTTGACAAAATGTTTGTGTTTATTGATGATAGTCTATCTTGCCTCTGATGGCTACAAAACATATAAATATTGAGAAAAAACGTCTAAAATCCTAATTCACACTAATTACATGATTAGATGACAAAATACCAAAATTTACCAAAAATGGCAAAATTGAGTTAAATGCAGAATCACAAACTACTGACCTTAAGATGGATTCGAAATCTTTCATAACTTGAGTTTGGTGGGAATGGAAAGGGAAAATGCTTTGTTTCTTTCCCATCAAGAAAAATATTTTATTATTTAATAGAGAAGATCATGATCTTCACTAGCATTAGCTAACATTCCTTATTTTGCAATTTGTGTAGATGCATTTACATTTACATACATACAGACATTTAATATATATATATATATATATATACATATATAGAAAGAGCAATGCTACAGACACAAACTATTTTACAACATTTTTACAAATTGTTGATGTGGCCAACCTCTTATTAGTTTTTATTTAGGCCCACCATTAATATCACTTTTTCATTTACCGATAATCACTCACCACATTAGCAGTTTGTAAAATTTTTTGTAAAATAGTTTGTATCTCTAGCATTATTCATGTGGAAAAGTGATAAGTAGTAAGCTACATATATATACAATATATACAGCTCTTTAGTTTAAATCTTCATTTAAATCAAATACATAAATGCCATGCCAGGAAAATGAATAAGAATTAATTTTTCCTTAAAGTTAATTAACAAACACTTATCATTTCATAGGAGCTTCCAAAGAATTATCATGATTCACATTCATGCTCCACTGTGAACTTCAAGTCGTTTTCTTAGAAAATATATTGGGTCTTCTTTGCACTTTTGTGTAGATTCTGGATGAAGCACATGCAATTCTTTCATATAATCTAATTATACTAGGTTTATGATTAGTCTGAAAAAGTCGTTAGTAGCTGCATCATTTGATAAGGAAGAAAAAAATAAAGATGGTACTAATGCCGTTATAATGTTTTTTGTTCATATAGTGTGTTTGGCTCCAAATTAAAAAGATAACCTATTTTACTATTCAGTTTATTTTTGCTACTATTTATGAGCTCCACTGCACTTTTTGGTACTATTCATGGGTTCTACTTTATAGTTCAGCTAACTTTTATCTTTATCTACAGTACATTTAACAAAAAGTTTTTAGCTTCAGCAAAATAAGCGGATCTCAATCAGACCCTTAGTTTGTTTTAAACCTCACTGGTATCATTCTCATTTCAAATTGGCTCTCATGTCTATAATTTAATCAGAGCTTAGGCTTATCAGTCACGACTGCTTTAATTTAATGTGCCAAATTTTGAGGATTTTATCAGCATATATTCCTTACGTTTTCTTCATACTATATATTGGAAGGTATGTCTTATTTATTACTACCATGTTCAGATTTTAACGTTACAAGTAGCAATACAGTACCAGCATTTTCACAACCACAACAAATTTTAACATACATATAGTGAAAAGAGAAAGCGATACTTATAGGTGACTTGATCTATCACCTTTGGAGTACCTTAGCAACTGGATAGGAAGCTTGCATGGCAAGGCCACAAAGACCTTCTGGTGCTCCACTATCTCTCTGAATCCTCATATAGCCATTCTCACCCCAATTGGTGCCCCATGAATTCTTAATTAACCAGTACTTGGTACCATAATCACTCGTTCCATACCCAATTACAAGAACACCATGATTTAAATCAGTCCCACATTGTCCTGTGAAAACTCCGCTGGAATAGAACTGAAAGTCATAGCCAGTGTTGAGGGAAATAGAAACTGGTTGGCTGGCCACTGTTTGAAGTAATGCCAACTCATCATTGGAACGTAAGTCTTCAAATGTACTTATCGAAGCTGCATTAATAGATATCTTTGCTTGGTCACAAGTTCCATCCATAGCCTCATACATTCTTCACTGGCTAGTCCTTGGTTCTGTATTATATATGTAAAGGCATAATCCACAGCACCACCATTGCAGCCTCTATTTCCTTCCACGGCACAGTCCACTAGTTGTTGCTTCGAAAGGGAGATCAAGTTGCCAGTTTTGATTTGGTAGATTGCCTCTACTGCTGCCACTGCTGAAAAGGCCCAGCAACATCCTGAATAGGAATCAACCATAACAGAAATATTGTTAAGAAAAAAAAAATTATGTAGCAAATTATGCAAAAGTAGTTTGAGTTTTGGACAATGATATTCTCTTACCACAGTTTGGGCCTTGGGTCTTAACAGGGGTAACAGCTTCTTTCTTTCTCCAATCCATAGTCATAGGAATTTCTGTTAGGTTTCCATATCTGAATTTTTTTTTTAGAATTTAAAGTTTAAACATGGTTCATCATATCCCACATGATACTAGTAATTATACTCGTTAACCATGTCATTAAACGTAAGTTGTAAAAAGAGGATTCATTTTCAAATTGATAATTTATCCTTTGGAAAAGTTAACTTATGATTGTCAAGAGTCTTATAGTTTAATTGACACAGTTTCATGTATAAAGTTCTTGAGAGTCTAATGGGGGAACTTTTAAAGCTGTGGCATTAGCTATTGTGGCAACAATTAAGACAGAAACCATTAAATGGCAAAAGAAAATTTAAAAAACTTGCAATAAATAAATATAAAATTAAATTAATTTAAATAATTAAATATTTGAAAATAAAATAAAATAATATATTCAAATATGTAATTATATTATTCTTAAATAATTATATTTCCTATATATAGTGTTGGGTTAAAGTTACACCTGATGTAACTTTAAGTAATGTTACCTAACTTATTATTTTTTGTTTGGATACAAATTTTGACAAATTCACTATTAGATTACATTAATTTCATATATTCTCCATGTTTAAAAATTTTCAAAGTCATCAAAGATCAATAACTATGTCATCAATTAATTGTTTGAATTCAAGTTTTTGCAATTTAAAATAATGTGTTGACAAAAAAAAAAAATTGCATGCATATTAATGATAACATATAGAAAATTTAATCCAACAGTGAGATTTTCAAAATATGAATTCAATTACAAGTTATTAAATAATAAAATATTATTTAAAATTATGCCAGATGTAAAATAGTGTAACTTTACAAGAAATACATTTTTTGGACTATTAATCTCTTTAAAATCAAAGGATGAAAAAACAACCTTGGCTATGTCATCATTTATTGCTTTTCATCTCAACTTACATAACTAATAATATTTTTTTCTCTCTTATGTCCATAACTCTACAATATCTTTCTTTCAATTAATATATATATATTGGATGTTATGTGTGCTAGATTTTGGTAGGGTCAGATTGGTGAGGAAAGGAAAATACACTAGAAAAGTTGGAGTTTTTTAATGCAGTCAAAGAAAGAGGGTGGTATGGGTTTTAGAGACATAAGATTCTTTAATTTAGCTATGCTAGCAAAACAAAGGATGGAGGTTGCTGTAGGACCAAAGCTCTCTTTTGTATAGCTATTTTAAAACAAAATACTTTCCACGGTGTGATTTCCTTGAGGCGAATGATTGTCCAAATAGTTCCTACGTTTGGAAAAGTTTATTGACTGCTCAACCGATTTTGAAGAAAGGGTGCTCTTGGAGAGTGGGCAATGGTGCTTCAATTCAGGTTTTGAAGGACTGTTGGCTACCAAACTAGCCAACCAAAATGGTTCTTTTCCAACCTAAGGATGAGATATGGGAGTGGAGGGTCTCGGATTTGATTGATTGGCAGAACCACCAGTGGGAAAAAGAAAGAATTGAAGCCCTGTTTCATCAGTTTGATGCTGAAGCCATCCTAAAAGCTCCTTTGAGTAGGCATGGGTCGTGCAAGATGCTTTGGTGTGGACTCTCACAAAGAAGGGCAGATACACGGTGAAGTCTAGGTACCATGTGGCTAAGGAAACGAGGAAGGAAGAAAATCATAGTGGGGAGTGCTCGGTGCAAAGGGCCAACAATCCAATCTGGTCAAGAATCTAGAAGGCAAAGGTTCCAAAAAAAGTTAAAATCTTTTCCTGGAGAGCATATCAAAGCATTTTTCCCACACAGGACAATTTGGTTCGCAGGCGTGTAATCGAGGATGTAGGATGTTGCTTTTGTCAGAGAGCATTTGAAATAGTATTGCATGTGCTCTGGGGTTGTGGGGCTGCACAGGATGTATGGGCTGGAAGTGCAACCCAATTCCAGAAATTATCTATTGAGCAAGAGGATTTATGTAGCTATGTTAGGACATATGTGGATATTGTTAGAGACATATGTTATGTAAATTGGCTAATCTTTTGACAAAACATACTTTACTTGTAATTAGGTAGATCTAGAATGAGTTTAGTACTTTAAGGAACAAGAGTTCAAGGTTAATATTGAAGTCATGCAAATATGTCCAAGAAACAAGTGAAGAAGTGTTGTTCATTAAAACTCGACAGATAGCTCGACAGATCCATATCCATCAAGGTTTAATGAGGAAGCTCGACAGTAGCTCAACAGAAGCTGTATCTATTGAGGATTACGAAATTCAGATTTCCAAAACTGATTTCACGCATATCCAAGTGTATGTGTATAGGGTTTCTTTTCTCACAACCCTAGACATATATAAGGATTATTTTAAGGGCCATCAAAGGTGATGCAAAGTGAAGCAACTCAATGAAAATTGATTGTGCATGCAAATTGTGACCGGAGACAGAATTTACCCTAGTTCATCATATTCCTTGTAAAAGCTAATGCGTCTTTGCGCCAAGGGTTTTGTAACCAAGGAGCTTCTTGATCTTCATTATTGGATGAACTAAAGAATTTTGTAGCCAACATCTTCCTTAAGTTGGTGTGTTAGTCACGTACTTGGATCCAGCTGATTGGGATGATGCCAAGATCAAAGCGGCAAACTTCAATAGAAGAGCATTAAATGCTTTATTTAGTGCGGTCACAAATGAGGAGTTCAAGAGGATATCCTCTACCGAAACTGCTAAAGAAGCATGGACTATTCTCCAAACAACCTATGAAGGGATTAAGGCTGTCAAGGATTCAAAGTTTCAAAGGCTTACTACAAGCTTTGAAGAGATTAAGATGGAGTAGGATGAGTCGTTTGACAAGTTCTATGCCAAGCTAAAGGACATAGTTAACTCTGCCTTTAATCTTGGGGAAACTATTCCTGAACCCAAGGTTGTAAAAAAGGTACTCAAATATCTGCCTGAGAGATTCCATGCCAAGATCACTGCTATTGAAGAATCAAAGGACATTGACAAAATTCCTTTGACAGAGCTAGTTGCAACTTGCAAACCTATGAATTATTTTTTATTAGGATCGGGAAATTGAGCAAGAGTAAGAGCATGGCATTGAAGGCTAAAAGCAGTGATATCGATGAGTCTTCTGATGATGAAGATTCCAAGATGAAATCCTACAACACTAGGCAGTTCAAGAAGTTCATGAAGAATGCCAATGTGAAAGGATTTGATAAGGATCGTAAGCAATTTAGTTCGTCTCAGTTCAAGAGCCAAGACAGAGGAAAGAAGGATGCAAAGAATGGCAGTCAGTACACTTCCCTTTGGACCAAAGTGTTTCGGATGTCAAGGTTTTGGACATATAAAACAAGAATGTCCAATATATCTCAAAACTATTGGAAAAAGCAAGGCCCTTGCTACTACCTTGAGTGACACTGAGCTTAAGGATGATTCAGATGACAATGATGATGAGAGAATTTTAAATGCCTTCACTGCTATAGTTGATCCTACTAATGGGGTTTCAGAAACAATAGATGATGAAGAGGACTTGGTGGACTCTAAGTTTGAGAAAATGGATGAACAAGATAACATCCATACAGCCTATGCAAAATTGTACAAGGTTTCTGAGAAGCATGAGAAACTATATAGGCTGGCCACCAAGAAGCTGAGTGATGTTGAGCTAGATTGAGAGAAGCTCTCCACAAAGTTTAATGAAGCAAATCAGACCATTGAAGCTTTGTAGTTCGAGAACAATTTCCTTGCTGAAAAGACAAAAAATTTTGAAGCAGAACTGTTATAGGTTAGAGCTCAACTGGAGAGGACTTCTAGTGCAAAGCTCGATGAGATGCTTAGCTTTCAGAAATTTGCTTCTGATAGAACCGGTTTGGGGTATGATTTCTCTTCTTCTAATATTGCCTCTTCTAGTACTACTGTGTTTGTCTCACCTGCTTATAATGTCAATTCTGAGAACAATGAATGTAAAACTGATATAGCTAGTGAGAACGTAGGCAAGGGCAAATCTATTTTAGGTGCACCCCCTAAGCTTGAAAAGGAAGAGACTAGAAACCCTAGGACTGAGAAAGTCAACAACAAAAAGTCTCAACCGAAGAAGCTGCATTTCTGTCATCATTGTGGAGCTTCAGGGCATACTCATCCAAATTGCTACAAGTGGTTAGCCACTCAACAAAGTAACAGTATGATCTCTTCTGGAAATCAGAATCAGTTTCCATCCTCTTTTGCTGCTCTTGGAGATCTTCTTAAGGCCTTCATGTTCCTTTCGAACTTGAACAGTTTCAACTCTTCTCCCTCATCACCGGATCAAAGGTTTGCTTAACGGAAAGGTTCTTCCAAGGTCTGGAAGGAAAAAGGCTGAAAGTGATTTAGTCACTTTTCTTCTCTCTCTCTCTCTCTCTCTTTCTCTCTCTCTCTCTCTGTTTATGCATTACTTGTGTGTTTTGCTTTCTTATTTTTGAGTCAATCTAGTTTTATGCTATGCTTTGTTTAGCATGTTTTTTATTGTTTGTTCTCAGTTTTTGCTTTATTTTTTTTTTCACAAAAATGAAATTTTTTTTTTGAAAAATCAGAAAAATACAAAAACAGTGTGTGTTATGTGTATATTGGTACTTGTGTACCTTGGATGGCCATTGAAACAAAGTTTTCTAAACTTTGTATCTTTTGTAACTTAGATGAGCATCTCAATGTACAACTAAGCAAATTAGCTTTGTCGCTCATGTTCATGATGAGTAAGATTAAGTAATCTTTTATACTTAACACTTATATCACTCTTTTTGACGGGAAGGACTAAAAATTCTAATAGAAAGGCATAAATAATCATCTCACCACTAAAGCCCCCCAATCATGTATAACATCTGTGTGCTTCGGCATAGCAAAATTGTGATGTTTGTGGCTTAATATAATTGGGTATTTCTTTTCTCTCTCTTATATGTCCATGCATGATATGCTTAAAAAGAAAAAAAATATATGCAAAGAATATAAAAGCAAAAAGAATCTAAATGCTTTTAAATATGGGAGTTATAGGATGTATCTCGAAGGTGATAGTCCCATCAAGCAGTTATGATTGTGTGTGAGTTAAATTTATTTTCTCATATCTCAAATCGTCATAACATGAGACACTTATGAACTTTTGCTATGTTTTCACACACAACATGCAAATTCTTTGCTACTTTTGATACATGTACAGGTACAATTTGATTTGGCCATCACAAGGGATACATGTGTTATTGTATGCTTACTAAACTATCTTAACTTGTTTTTGAATTATAAAATTGGTTAGACTTGTTTAGTGTGTATGTGTTTTAGATCTATGAATGCTTTGCATTGTTTTTGTTGAGAGATGTTTTTGAGAGCTTAACATGTCGATTGGATCTATGTTTGAGTAGCTTGCTTGATTGCATTCATCTCTTTGTGTTTTTCCTCTCTTTGAAAAACTATTTTTTATCAAGCTCGACAGTTTCTTGACAGCTCCTCGACAGCTTTCTATCTATCGAGCTCCTTGGACTTCTTATCTCAACATATCTTCTTGCAATTTTGATCCATCGAGCTATTTGAAATTTGTCTCGATAGCTTCTCGATAGCTTCTCGATCCATCGAGAAAGTTGCTGTCTGGCCTATAGATTCTTGATAGAATCTCGATCCATCAAGGTGATTTTGCCATCAATAGGTTCTCGACAGCACCTCGACAGATTCGCATCTATCGAGATTTAGTGCTCGAAAGATCTCGACAGATCCTCGATCCATCGAGTTGTGATTTCTATTTAAGGGTCAGTGCGAAATTAGATTTCATTTCTCTCATTTCTCTCCCAATAGTTTTTCTTTCTCTCTTCTTCCAAACACCTTTCCCTCACTCTAAACATCTTACCCACTTGGATTTCGGTCTAGATTGTGCTTTTCTCCTCTGGTAAAGGTCCTTAATCCTTCTTTCTTCATGCATTTCACGCACTAGACCTAGGTTTTTGGGATTTTGTGAAATTTTTGGGGTTTTTAAAAATCTTTGAGTTTTTATGAAAGTTTTGGGTTAGGAGTTTCTTATTTGACGCTATATGATCATGCACTACATTCCATTTTGCATTTTTCACAATGTTGCATGCATTTAGATGTATGTTTGTTTGTTGAAAACTTGTGTGTTGCTAGGTTTGGATTGGGTTGAACCCATGATGCAATTTCTTTTAGCACATCACATGTTCATGCATTTTTCATTCATACGTACCCTTTCTTTTCTATCTATCTTTTCTGGGTTGTGATTGTGCTTCCTCACTCTCTCTCTCTCTCTCTCTCTCTCTCTCACTCTCAGATAGACTGCGCATGGCACCCAAGCGCAAATCTACACCGACTTGGAACCCTTTTTGTTTTGAGTCATCATCTTCTTCTGATCCTCCTGTTCCCCCTCTTCACATTCAGTTCCATGATGAGAAGGCCATTAAGACTTCTCGGAGAACTTTTCTAAACATGGCATTCATCTGAAGCGCCATGTGATTCTATCGGACTTTTCCGATACTCCTCTTCCTGATGTCATTCACACTCAGTTTTACTCCAACATGCACAGTATCGATACCTCTATGCCTCAGTTTGTCACGACATTCAGAGGTACACGTATCGTAGTTACTTCAGATCTTATATCCAAGATACTACACGTCCTGTGGGTAGCACATCTAGACTAGCCCAGCTGTCAGTGTTTGAGGACTGTGTCCAAAGACAAGCTTTTGTCTCACTTCTATGAGACACCCTCCTTATGGGTTGAGCATCAAAACACCCTATGCTCGAGCTTTGCAAAAGGTCCGAGATTCCTTAATAAATTGATGACATTTGTTATTACTCCATTGTCTTACTATAACTCCATCACAGAGCCTCGTGCTCAATTTTTGTTATCCCTTTTAGAAGACCTCTCTATAGACTTCACTTCTCATTTCATTATCTCTATCATAGATGTCTATAGGGATACGGCGACCCGTGATAAGCTCATATTTCCTTCGGCTATCATGCGGATCCTTCGCCATTTTTCTATCCTTATTCCTGATTCTCCTCTCTACATTGTCATGGGTGCCATTAGTGCAGCTTCTGTTCGGTGGAGCGAGGCCCAACTTCAACCGAAGCGATCACGGACCCTGACAACGGATCCTCTAGCCCCTACCATTCCTTCCATCTTCGCTCCTTCTTCTTGGAGTGGTGGTGTGACTCTCGAGGCCATTATAATGCAATTTCAGTGCATGGATGCTCGCCTCAACACTCTCAGTGATGAGTTGTGTCAGGTGAACACCCGTGTCGATCGTATTGCCTGACGACAGGCTCGCCTAGGTGATTTCTCCACTTCTCCATCTCCTTTTCCAGAGGCTTCTAAGGATAAGGATGTTGCTGATGGTGATGATGATGATGAGGATGAGGATGCAAGCTCTTCCAGTAATGAGGAGATGACGACCTCTCAGTGACTTACCCTTTGTCATTCGTGACAAAAAAAGGGAGCAGTTTTGGGATGATGAGAGTAGTCATGTATTTAGGGGGAGAGTTAGCATGGGACATTTTTGTTAGGAGTGTCTACATATTTTGAGGGATGTAGTAAGGATTATTTGTACTTTTCTTTTCTTTTTTCTTTAGATACATTATCCTTTTGTACACCAGTCTTGTGACCATTTATTTATGAAATACATTGTATTTATTTTCATATATATATGATGATGTATGTTTTTTCTCACCTATCTCTCCATGTATTGTTTCTCTTCTATCTTTATACACATGTTTCTTTATGTATGCAATCTTTTATTTCTATTTCACACTAAGATGCCTCGATGAGTTTTGTTTAAAGCATTTCAAAAAGGTAGGTTGTCAAAATCTATTATGTCATGAACTCTCTTCTTGCAAAGTTTTTCAAGAGTTTGTGTATTAGATTTTATTGTATTCAACAAGTGGTTACAAGTTTAGTGATTTAAGCCTTCTCTCATAATTCATTTGTTTGTTGTGGTTTTGTCATGGATTGCCAAAGGGGGAGATTGTTAGGACATATGTGGATATTGTTAGAGACATATGTTATGTAAATTGGCTAATCCTTTGACAAAATGCACTTTACTTGTAATTAGGTAGATCTAGAATGGGTTTCGTACTTAAGGAACAAGAGTTCAAGGTTAGTATTGAAGCCATACAAATCTGTCCAAGAAACAAGTAAAGAAGTGCTATTCATTAAAACTCGATAGATAGCTCAACAAATCCATATCCATCGAGGTTTAATGAGGAAGCTTGATAGCAGCTCAACAGATGCTGTATCTATCGAGGATTACGAAATTCAAATTTCCAAATTTAATTTCACGCATATCAAAGTGTATGTGTGTAGGGTTTCTTTTCTCACAACCCTAGACATATATAAGGATTATTTTAAGGGCCGTCAAAAGTGATGCAAAGTGATGCAACTCAATGAAAATTGATTATGCATGCAAATTGTAATCGGAGACAGAATTTGCCCTAGTTCATCATATTCTTTGTAGAAGCTGCTGCGTCTTTGCACCAAGGGTTTTGTAACCAAGGAGCTTCTTGATCTTCATTGTTGGATGAACTGAAGAACTTTGCAGCCAACATCTTCCTCAAGTTGGTGTGTCAGTCACGAATCGGGAGTTATGCATTAAAAGGAGAGATTGTCACTACATTACAAGTCCAATTAGGTATTGGGGTAAGGGTTCAATTGTAGGTTGGTTTTAGGTATTGAGATTCCTTTTACTTGTAATCGCTTGTTTTAATAATAATGGATTCTCGAGAGTGGTGATCTTAAATTCACCCAGTGGGGTTTTGCCTCGGTGGTTTTCCCCATTCGTAAACAAATCACCTATGCCAAATTTATTTTCCGTTGCATTTAACTTAGTTGGTGATTTGTTTGTGCTACCACGCTTATTGCATGTAATTGAACCTAATTAATTTCACTTGGCTAAATTAATTGATTAATTTACCAAAGGGGTCAATACATTCTTGGCCTATCAAGCTGGTATCTAGTCTCATGCCAAAGCTATCGCTGGAGGAATTGGACTCGTTCTGGGTTATGTGTTGGCTGATTTGGCAACAACGAAATACGGTCATGCATGGGGGTGCCTTCCAACATCCATCACGCTCCTACCAACATGTTTTGGATTACCTAAGGGAGTATATTGAGGCACAAGATCAACTAAGTGTGACAGTCTCAATCCCAACCTCAGTAAACCATACATGGTAGCCACCACAGGGGACGTTTTTCAAGCTGAACTTCGATAGAGCTAGTTTTGATAATGGTGCTGTATCGGGTTATAGGGTTGTTATCCGTAATGTGAATGGAGAAGTGATGGCTGCTTTTTCGGCGAAAGGTGGTGCTGTGGCGGATAGTGAAGAGGTGGAAGTGAAGGCTTGCCGCAAAGCGCTTGAGTTTGCTGAAGATGCTGGATTTACCGAGGTGATTCTAGAAGGAGATAGTGCAATGGTGTTGAAGATGAAATCACAAGCTCAACCAAACTTTTCTTGGCTTGGGTTAATCTATGAAGATATTTGGTGCTTGGCTGCTGGTTTTAGATCCATTTCGGTTAACTGTGTTAGGCGTAGTGCAAACAGTGTTGCTCATGCTTTGGATGATTTGCTAGATTGATTTAAAATGAAATTGTATGGATGGAGGAGGATCCTCTGCCCGCGGAGGATGCCTTGTACCTGGATTCTAGTCTTTTAAATCAATGAAAGTTATTTGGTGCCGGCTTTAAATATATATATATATATATATTGCAATTTATGAGGGGCAAACCATTGAATCTTTGCTCGCTCTTGGGTTAGTCGGTTAGAAAAATGAGCAACTGAACACCAAACTAACATAGAAAGGAGATCATGCTAACAACTTTAGGCAATTGCACTCATGGTCTTCCACTGCAAGTCATGTTTTGCCATATAAACACAATAACATCAATCCAACACCCCGTGATTAGTTAAATCAACCATCTTTGAGAGCTAGCTGCCTCTCACTTCTCAAAATCTTCTCACAAGATTTTTTTTTTTGAACTGTGGTTAAAATCTTTGAGTTAGTCTTTCTGTCTATTCTAGCAGAAATGAGATGTTGCCCTGTTAAAGTTCTTCAATCTGCCCTGGTTAGAAAAGCAAGAAGTCCAAGAAAATGATACGCATCCTTGAGGAGAATTAAGGCCTCATAATGACCCTGAGATATTGAGGCAATTTGAAATTGCTATTGCAAATCGTCCGAATGAAATTGTTGACGTTGATGAAGATGATGAGGCTGGAGAGAAATGCTCTCATTTGTACTAAGAAGCAAGCAAATGGTAGTCTTGGCCTAAGTGAACTACGTAAGAACCTTTTTGTTCTTAAACATGTTTTGCATCCCTCACCATTTCTATGGTATTACAATTTTATCTCTCACCAAAGACCAAACATTAAGATGTTGTAATGTAAAGTAGTAAATATGAGAGAGAGATCGAGAAAAAAAATGCTATTAATTAGGTAAGTTGTTTTGGAATTCATTTATGTTCCCTTTGCATACTCAGTTTGTTGAAGTAATAGTCACTCCCATCCATCATAAACAACAACCTCCTGAATGCGAAATATTTTGTGTGGCTTTGTCGATTACATGGAATTACCGTAACAAACTGATCTTTGAAGACAAAGTGCTCAGCTCTGTTGGTCAATGGTCTAGAGCAGCTACCTGCACAATGGAATTCATGGAGGTTAACAAGAGTTGCCTCGGCTGGATCTTTGGTTGCTAAATGGTCACCAATTTCGTCTAACACTTTCTTTAAATTGAATATTTCTATTTCTCAGTCCAAATCCTCTTGTTCTGCTAGCTTGGGTTTGATCATTCGGAATTAAAGGGTAAAGTTGTGGCGGCATCATGTGAAATTGTGAACGTATAAGGAAGGAACTTCATGCTCTCTGGACAGAAGCTTCAGTTGTGCGGATTGGGCTATTGTTTTTTCAAAACACCAGCTTTTCAAATGTTATTGTGGAATGCAATTTTGCTGAATTGGTAGATCTCTTAAATTCATAGAATTTTTTCTTTAGAAGTGGCTTGAATTTTGGAGGATTTTAAGCTGATTTGTGAACAAATTGTCAATATATCCTCTGTTTTTGTTACTTTAAGATGTAATCATGCTGCTCTAACTTTTGTTAGTGCTGTAAAAGAGGATGAGAAGACCATTGTTTGAATAGAAGAATGACCATCTTTTTTCTTTCCCATTGTCCAACATGATATTGAATGAATAAAGTTTACATACTATCATTTCTCCTAAACAAAGATGGAAAGTAATAAATGATGACATGGTCATGAGTGTTTTTTGACCCTTAAATTTAAAAGAATTTAATGGTCTAAAAAATGTGTAACCCTTGTAAAAAGTTACAACAGGTATAACCGAAACTTTTCTCATAATAACATATACATTTTCCCTTCCAAGACACCATTTTATCTATTTTACATTTTTACCTAACAATACTACATTCCATTTTTTATTTTAAAATACATCCATTAAAATAATATATTTTCTAGTTGTAGCTATTTACATTTTGCATTCCCAAGAAAAAACAATGACCACTTAAATTAAGACACTTGGGCACATTACAACAAATATTTTCACCTAACCCCCTTTGACCGGCCATTTGCATGCAAACAATCCCATCTCATTTTTCACTTCTCACTATGTTAAAACATAAATCGTATTGTGAATTGTTTTTTTTTTTTTTTTTTTTTTAATTTTTTTGTATCGCGTATCATAAGATACCAAAAAATAAAAAATAAAAAAAAACTAATAAAGTTTATAAATAAAAAATTATAAATAAACATATAAAAAATATATTTATTATAAATTTGAAATATATTTAACTAATAACTAATTTATTCATTACTTATGTAATAATATTTAACATAACTAACTAAATAAATCAAATTAACATGTGTTTACTAAAAAAAATTCAAATTTATTAAACCTAAAAGTAATCAAACATGACGATGAGCCAAAATGATAATAATATTTCATCATATTCATTATCTTACATAATCAATTTCGTCTAAGTCTTTTTTACCATAATGTTCATCATCTAGCAAAATTATTTATTCGTTAACTATTTTCTCATTCGTTATCACTTTATCAGCATTTACTAAATCTTCTAATTCTTTTATTTTAATAACTTTCTCTATAATTTTTTCTTGGTATCTTAATTTCTTAGACTTATAGCAAAAGTATCAACAATTAATATACTGTCAATTGAAAGTTCAAATATGTGTATAAACACCCTTGAACGTTTAGACCCCCAAATTACAACTTAACCAATTCAAGCATTATGTCAAACAACTAGTGTGCGGAAAATTAACATAAGCTATAATATGGAATTGGAAAAACTATCTAAGCCAAATTAAAATCACAACCCACAGCAGATAATAAAAGGCAAAGATAAAAGGGAAGGAAGATGTAAACACAAAGATAACACGCGATGTGTTATCGAAGAGGAAACCGAAGCCCTCGGCGTAAAACCTCTCCGCCACCCTCCAAGCGGTAAACAATCCACTAAAAAATGTAGTTGGGATACATGGATAGCAATAGACCCTCCAAGCCTAATCTACCCAGTGCACCTAAGCCCTCCAAGCTTCTTGCTCCAACGAGGTTGCGCCGAACCTTTTTCTTTTCTAGCTTCCCGGATTCCGCTACTAGACCGTAGCATCAACCAATGTAGATTGGTTCCTTCCTAACTGCTTCCTAGAAATCCAAACATCCCTCTCACAGTGATGAATATGGTGAGAACAAGGTTTGGTAAAATGCCTCTCAAGGATTTGACAATGAAGAGGAAGAGAGTTGAGGAATTTGAAGAGACTCTAATGTATAGATTGTGGGTGAATCAATCTTGTTTTTCTTTAGGGTTTCTCTCTCAAAATTCTCTCTGGAAGCTCTCTTTCATTTGTGGGTAAAAGGGGTATTTATACTGGAGTAAGAGAGGAATGTGAAACGTCAGGATTTACAAAACAGGGGTGGCTCGCGGCTTGACCTCGCGACTTGACTGAGTCGTGAGATCCAGTCGCGAGATAACCGTATGGCCAGTTGTCCTGTTTTGTCCTGTAGTGCTCTAGCTAGCATGACTGTTCACCTTCTGGCATGCTTGGCACGTGTGCTGTGTCTGGCGACTTGAAGCCGCGAGTCACCCGCGAGGCCAAGCCGCGAGTCTCTGTTTTCTTGCACACTCTTGAGCAAACTTCACTCTATCTCACTCACTACCCTTACAACAAGCCCACCTAAATACAGGGTTACTAAATGCTGAAATACAAGCAAATTTGGCACGGAATAAAGCCAATAAAATGGTTGATTAAATTCAACCTTACAATCTCCCCTTTTGGCTATTCGGTGACAAAACCCTAAAACAGACTCTAGACTTAACATGTGAGTTGGGAACAGTTGAACAAAACTCACTCACACCTAACTTTAGAAGTTGTGAAGCACTTGAATCATAAGAACATGAAACTCCTGAAACACAACAATACACCATGATCATTGTATGCAGAAAAACATGAAATGCATATGAAACAAGCTTAAGGTGATCAAGCAAAGATGATGTGAAGATTCAAATCAAGGCTTGATCAACCAAGTAATCACCACAAGGTAGTGATCACAGTGCTCATTCACACTTGGAATGAACACTTGAACATACAACTTAACAAAAACAAGGCAAGATACTTGTATGCTCAACACTCAACCAATACATAATACACAAAGTATATGCATCTAGGAACAATCCTACAAGGGTACAAGAGTGACAGTACATAAATCAAAATGCAAGACATTTAGATAGAAGTACTGATTTCAACATAGCATAAAAGGCTGCATTAAGCAAGGTACAAACCATAAAGCCAACAGAATATGCATAAAAACATTAACCCTAAAAGCTTACATAAGCACATGGGTACAAACAGGTACAAAACACAATATATCAACTTAAACTGAAGAAAATATAAAAACACTCCCCTTTAGGTAATATCCTCCCCCTCTGATCAGGCCTATCACTCCCCCTTTTTGTCATGAAATAGGTATACATCCTCTTCTAGCCTTCTCTGAATTTGATCCAATTGAGTTTGAAGTGAGGTAAACTTCATATCCCATCGAGTGCTGTGATGGTGTAGAGTAGATGTGAGTCCAGACATCTTTGTATTCAACTCGTGTACAGAGGATACAATGTGATCAAGTTTTTCATCAAGGGAGAGAGTGCTGAAATGAGAGCCACTGTAAGATGCGGAAGTTTCTGGTTTGGCTCTCTTCCGACTATGTCCAATGCTTGCATTGAATGTACGCATGTTGATTGGACTCGGTTTCGAGAGAGGAGATTCATCTGCCGTTGGATAAATTCCCTTGAGCTTCAAGATCCTTGAAATGAGACAGTAGAAAGGAATGCATGTTCAGGACTCAGTTCGAAGAACCGTTTTGCGCAGAACATGAAAGATATGAGCACAGATGTCAATTTCTACATCAGAGATTAGATCATGAAGAAACAAAGCACATCCGAGGTTCATATACCCAGTGCTTGATAAAGGGTACAAATTGTGAAACATCACAATTGTAAGCACTCTCAGTTTTGGAGGAAGAGAGGAAACACTGATGGATTTTCCATTGGGTGAGAACTCCAAGTCTTGTCCAAGACTTTCCTTGAGAAGCTCCTCATCAGGACAAAGATCATCATAAACCGGTGAGTGTCGAAATATTGGTCTGTTGATGTGAAGGATTTCTGCCAAATATACAGGAGAGACTGAAAAGCTCTTTTTCCTAACCCAGCACTTAAGTTCATCTTCTTCCACAATCGCGTTGGCATAAAATTCCTTTACCAAATCTTCATACACGTCATCCAGATTAGAGAGAAGGTAATTCCAGTCCTTGTGAGCAAACCATTTCGGAATGTCAGTGTCATGAAGTGATGATTGATCCACAGTTCTTTCTAGTAATGGTGTAGCATTTTGAAAATAATTCTCATGAGACTGATAGGCTGCATAGGATCTGAACTTGTTGGGATCGAATCTCTTTGATGAAGAACAAGTCTCTTTTGTTTGAGGTGGGTAGTCATCAACATCAATTATGTGTTCCTTCCCTTTGGAACTGCCTCCTTTCACAGCTGCTTTCTTGAATGGTGACATGTCTAGTCTGAATCATGAATAGAGGAAATGACAGAACACAATCCAACAGACATTATTAGCAGTGGGTTAGTGGTAATTTAGGGATAATGAAGAAACCCTAATAGCTAGATGAAAATGACCAGAAAATAACAATGAGGGACAAAAATGGTCCAAATGTAGCTACACAGTAGAGTGGGACAGATTAAAACCACACAATCAGCATAGAAAAACACACAGTCAACACAGGAACATTTTGAATCAATACATCAACAACGGATCAGACAAGATGAGAAACCAACAAATAACAAACCCTAGCTAAGCACATGATGAAGAACAAAACCAACAACTTAATAAAGCTCAAAACTGAAACACTAGCTTCCACAGGCTAAGCATGGACAAAGAGCAATAGCCGAACTAAAACCCATCTCAAAATCACAAACAAATGCGAATAATCTAGAGGGAAAAACACAGAAACAAGTAAAATAGAGTTCAAGACAGAAAACCCATACCTATTACTTGAAGATTTTTGAGTTGAAAGAGGCAACAATGGAGTTTGAAAAAATGGGTGCACGGAGTGTTTGGGAAGGAGACAGTTGAGAAAGAAGATGAACAGTCACAAAAGTTCGAGGAAAAACTGAAAAAGATTTAAAAACTGCCCCTATTTTTGCCAAACACGCGTTTTTTGCGACTTAAGAGAGTCGCCACAAAGTCGCCAGTTCAAGCCGCCAAAATACTCAAAGATAAAAAGTTTGAAAAAATTTTTCTAAATGTTTTTCGCGACTGGAAGGTCTACCCGCGAGGGAGTCACCAGCTGAGCCGCGAAAATCTCTAAGTATCCCTCGCGACTGGACTTTCCACTCGCGAACAGGTCGCCAAAAATGACCCGCGAGGACGCAACTGATACTCGCGACTTGACTTACTCACGACTAAGTCGCCAAAACAGGGCAAAAATGGATTTTTGAAATTTTCAGATTTTTTAAACAAAATACTTTCCAAAAACACCTAAAACACTCAAAAATCTTTTTGTGCTTGAATTAACAAATATTGAGCATGTGAAAACACATTTCATCAAGTACAATCACACAAATGAATATGGCATTTATTGAATATAAACTTGTGTGTTGTGTGTGGATATCAACAATGAGATAGTCCTTAGTCTAATGTGAAGCTTCAATGATCAATTCAACCAAGGCATATACAATAAGCACTAGATCATGTGATCCATCTCAATTATAGAAATATGTATTTATGACCTCCCACAAAACTTGATAACATCTCTTGGAGCTTTACAATTGATTTTTTTGATCTTTTGAGACAATCACCTCTCATTGTGAGAGTGATATATTATATTTCACTTCAATGAACTAGCCTTTGGCTTTTTGAATAAACACTTTAATTTTAGGTCGCTTACCCTTTTTCCTAGTCGAATACTAGAATGTGCGACAGGCTTTTACAACTCAATATCTCTTTTCATTTGGAGATTTACATTTGGTGAGCTCTTTTTAGCAAAAGCAAAAATAAAGAGTGGGAAGAAGCTTGGAGGGCTTAGGTTGCACCGAACCTTTTTCTTTTCTAGCTTCTCGGATTCCGCTACTAGACCGTAGCATCAACCAATGTAGATTGGTTCCTTCCTAACTGCTTCCCAGAAATCCAAACAGCCCTCTCACAGTGATGAATATGGTGAGAACAAGGTTTGGTAAAATGCCTCTCAAGGATTTGACAATGGAGAGGAAGAGAGTTGAGGAATTTGAAGAGACTCTAATGTATAGATTGTGGGTGAATCAATCTTGTTTTTTTTTAGGGTTTCTCTCTCAAAATTCTCTCTGGAAGCTCTCTTTCATTTGTGGGTAAAAAGGGTATTTATACTGGAGTAAGAGAGGAATGTGAAACGTTAGGATTTACAAAACAGGGGTGGCTCGCGGCTTGACCTCGCGACTTGACTGAGTCGTGAGATCCAGTCGCGAGATAACCGTATGGCCAGTTGTCCTGTTTTGTCCTGTAGTGCTCCAGCTAGCATGACTGTTCACCTTCTGGCATGCTTGGCACGTGTGCTGCGTCTAGCGGCTTGAAGCCGCGAGTCGCCCGCGAGTCTCTGTTTTCTTTCACACTCTTGAGCAAACTTCACTCTATCTCACTCACTACCCTCACAACAAGCCCATCTAAATACAGGGTTACTAAATGCTGAAATACAAGCAAATTTGGCACGGAATAAAGCCAATAAAATGGTTGATTAAATTCAACCTTACATCAATTAATACCTTAGTCATAGTATAGAAAATAAATTTGCAGATATGAAATGTTAAGTGTCAAGTGTGTAGTCCAAATTTTTTAGGAGAAAGAGAGAGGAGAGAGAAAAAAAATCATGTATAAGCTATTTTATTGGGCTCAATTAAGTAGCCCAATAATTTTGTTTTAAAAACAAGTCTAACAACTTGTTGGACTCAAATAAAAGCACAAATTTTAACATATAAATTCATTTGAGCCCATTTGTCTATGTATCATACCATATGTGTGATTCTACCATACGATACAAATTAAACAATATACATTATAAGATTCATGAACTTAAATTCTATAAAATTGTAAGATTCATGAACTTAAAATTCTATAACAATATACATTCGTTTGCCAAGTCACTTGCCTCCCCCCCCCCCCCTCTCTTACTCTTCCTCTCTCTCTAAGAGGTTCAATGTAGAGTGATATTCAACTTTTGTAAAAGCAATCCAAATCAAATGGAGCAAGAACAAAATATTTCGAAAAAGGGGATCAATGAAACCCTAGAAATGCAATCCAAGGAAATAATAAGTGCAATTGAAGTGGAGCATCATGAAAAGTACTTAGATCTACCCTTATTTGTAGGTAAAGTATTCAATCTTTGCACACATAAAGGATCGATTTTGGAAGAAACTTCAAGGGTAGAAGGGAAAATTACTCTCAACTAAGGAAAAGGAAGTGCTTCTTCAGGTGGTCGCACAATCCTTACATATATACTTACTCAGTTGCTCTATGAATTTTTTTTCTTTGCCAAAGAAATTACAAAGCGAGCTTAACTCATTGTATAAGGGGTTCTAGTGGGGTGATGAGGATGATAAAAGGAAGGTATAATGGTTGAAATGGGAGAGATTTTGCTTACCAATGAAAGATGAAGGGCAAGGGTTTAGGGACTTCTATACATTCATCTGGCAATGCTTTTCAAGCAGGGGTGGTGGTTATGCAATAATAGTATAATACCATTTCACTTGTTGCAAATATTATGAAAGCCAAATACTACCCCAGCTCAACATTTATGGAAGCAATACCAAAAGGTAGATATCTTTATATTTGGCATAGTCCCCAAGCTACAAAACCAATTCTAAAGAGGTATGTTAGGTTCTAAAGATTTAGGTTTTAAAGACTTAGGTTTTTATGTATTTAGAACTCTAATGTGTATTGTTGGCAAACCATGATCAAAACAATTTGTTTAGTAGTGTTTAGACTTGCTCAAAGTTGTATCTTTTATGTAAAGTTGGAATCGAGCTGATGTAGAAATTACTGTGCATTTTGGCCTGGCTCGATCGATCGAAGCTTAGGCTCGATCGATCAAATCTCGGGTAGAATGCGTTTTTCTGCAAATTTCCAACTCAGCCCTAGTTTGTTTAAAACGTTTAGGGTTTTCTAATTTGTCCTAAGTATAAAAGGCAAACCCTAGCCACGTTTTAGTGTTGCTCATATTGCTGTTTGTGTAAATCTCTTGTGAGATCTAGAGGAGCTTTCCTTTACACAAACTTAGGGTTTTCAAGGAGGAGATATTATCTACACCTTGATGATCAACTCAGTTTCTGCCATTGAAGTTTAAAGAAACACAAGCGAGTGTGCTTGTATCTGGTGGTGAATCCAAGAAAGAAGGAGTCCGTGGATTCGGAGCTTGCACGTGGTCGTGTCAGTAAGTTCTACTGGTGGGTAGCAATAAGAAGTCGAGCATGGGGGCTTGTAAGTCTTATTGTATGAATTTCGATTCTTTCAAGATAGTGGATTCAAGTTTACCTTAAGGATAGTTAGGTTAAATTCTCCTCAGGTTTTTACCGATTTGGTTTACTGGGTGGTTATATCTTTGTGTTATTTATCTTTCCGCTGCTTTGCGTGATATGATTGTTTTGGTTATGATAACCTAGTTTTGTTAAATTGGACTTAGTAACAACTTGACTATTATCTAGGTTAATCCAATTGTGTTTTAAGGGGTCTAAAAACTATCAAGTGGTATCAGAGCGGGTTGCTCTCTTATTGTTGATCGTTTGATCACTGAGCTGATCCTTGACCCCTGTTGTCATGGAACACAGACACTCTCTTGTTATTTCTCCTCACTTTGATGGGAATAATTATGCTTATTGGAAAGTAAGGATGAAAGCATTCCTAAAATTGATTGATGAGAGAGTCTGGAACTCCGTTGAATACGGATGGGAGAAGCCCACTACTCCTGTTAGTGAGTAGGAAACTTCTCAAAAAAAAGCAGCCGCGTTCAATAGCAAGGCTATGAATGCTATCTTTAACGCTGTTTCTATGGAGGAATTTAAGAGAATCTCTAATGTTGAGGTTGCTCATATTGTTTGGAATATCCTCCAGACTATGCATGAAGGCACAAAAGCTGTCAAAATTAATAAATTGCAGCAATTTACTTCAAAATTTGAAAGCATTAGGATGTCTGATGATGAATCTTTTGATGAATTCTATGCTAAATTGAATAATATTGTTAATTCTGCTTTTAACTTGGGTGAAATCTATGATCAACATAAAATTCTTAAGAAGATTCTTAGATTTTTAACTGAAAACTTTAGACCCAAGGTGACTGCCATTACTGAGAGCAAGGATGTGGACTCCATTCCTGTTGATGAACTTGTAGGATCTCTTCAATCTTATAAGTTGGACCTACCCAAAACTAACAAATCCAAATCAATGGCTCTTAAGTCAGTTAATGATGTTGAGGTTGGTGGATTTGATGATAAGCTCTCTGCTACAGAGATTGCTTACCTTGCCAAGAATTTTAGAAACTTTCTCAGGATGGAAACTTCATTACTTTTACTGCTACTACTGTAGTCAATGAGAGCATATCTGCTGAAGAGAACCCTTCTGATGGGGAACTCTCTGAAGATGCAGATCTTCAAAAGGCCTACAATAAACTTTGCAAATTTACTGCAAAGGATGCTATGAATGTTGAACTTGGCCTAAAGAAAATTGAATCTCTTGAGCTTGATAAGAAGAATTTGCTTGTAAAACTGTTTGATGCTAATGAACTTTTGAACAATGTGAAAACTGAGAATATGCTATTGCTTGATAAAGTTAAATCTTTGGAACTTGATTTATCTGTTGCTAGATCTGCTAGTTCTAAACTTGATCAAATGCTGAGTGTTCAAAATTCTCCTTTTGACAAATCTGGATTAGGTTTTGTTGAAAGCATCTCTGTGTCTGCTCCCCATTCCACAAACTTTGTCCCTTCATCTTCTTCTGAACCTTTTGTGAGTGAGATTGTGAGTGAAACTGTCAAACCCCCTGTGAGTCAGGTTGTCAAACCCATAGAAGTTTCATCATCTAGGAAGATTAGGGTTGATCTGAAAGAGTCTAAACCTAAGAAGCCTACCTTGTCTAAGGACAAGTCACATGATAAACCTGCATGGGTTTGTCATTTTTGTGGAAAGTCTGGACACATTCGTCCAAACTGTTACAAGCTGCAAGCTGCAAAGAGAGCAAACAAACCAAAAGTACCTGTGCCTCAAGCACAAGATCCTATGGTACTCATTGGTGAATTGGTAAAGGCTTTAAACCTTTATTCCAATCCTAGAGTTGGTAATCATTTCCATGTGAATAAGAACTCCAATGCTCATGGTGCATCTAAAAGGTTTTGGATGCAAAAAATCGAACTAATTGAGTCTTTCTGACATGGTCTTTGTGCTTCATTGCTCTGCCCTTTGTGACCATTTTTTTTTTTTTTGTGTTCTTTTGTTTCTAGGATTTGTATTGCATAACATTCATGCATTTCATTCTAGTTTTTTTTTTTTTTTTTTTTTTTTTTTTTTTTTTTTTTATAATAAAAATAAAAAATAAAAAAATAAAAAGGAAAAAGGGAAGAAAAAGGAAGCAAATTGTGTTTTGCACTAGTTCTTGGTTTTTGAGAACAAGATCGGTCAATTTATTTTCACATAACATGTCTTTTGTGTCTTGTTTAGCCTTGATGGGCTTACTTATTGCACATTACTAGTTGAAGCTTTGTAGTGCATGTTGTGTGGGAAAGATGTTTATGGTTTTGATCACTTTGTCGTGATCTTGAAGTCACAAGTTTTTTGACTGTCGGACTTGAAATTTTAGAGAAAGACATAAATAACCATCTCATCACTGTTCACTAGCCAATCATGAACACCTTAGTGCATATCGTAAGATTTTGTGCTCGAGAAAGTGTAGCACATGCACAAAAAGAACATAAGGTGTAGCCTCAGTTTAATTGCGTAATACTTAAAATTGGTGTGTACTCTTAGGCTTGATGCCAAATCACATAATTAAAATTGGTGTGTACATTATCCTGGCTTTTTAATAAGTTTCTGAATAAATTAAAATTGGTATGTATATTATGAGGCAAAATTCAAGAAACTTACATGATTGCAAGCTTATGATCTAGGAGATGTGGGAGTTATATGATGTAACTCTTTAGGTGATAGTCTCTTTCAAATTCAATGTGATGAATTTTGTAGACTTTGTGATTGATTTCTATTTACATATCACCTCACATGTATCTCAAGTTTTTACTAGTTGTACACACTACATAAGTTACTCTTTGGTAAACATTGTACATGTTATTATGTGTGTTTATGGTCTGACCAACCAAGTTTGCAAATACTTTGAATTTTGTGCAAAATTGATTTGATGCTTGAAAATTTATGAAGAATGTAAAAAATTTTAAATTTGGGAATTTTGGGCTTCAATTCTTGTTTTTGAAAATCATATCATCACATACTCATGCATTTTATTACTCAATTTCAATGCTTTGAGTTGTTCCTAAATTTTTTTTTTCACAAACTGTGTTTTTTCCTCAAATTTAGTGAGCCTCTGCCAGTTTTGATTGATCCAATCTATTTTTCAATCAATCGAAATTCTTTTAAATTGTCTAAGGAAGCCTTTGTCTGTTTCAATTAATCGAAACTGTTTTGAAATTGTTTAAAAAAATTTTAACGAGCCTCTATCTGTTTCGATCAATCGAAACTATTTTTCGATCAATCGAAACTCGTGAATCAGGTTTTAAAAAATTCAGATTTGACTTTTTCAAAACACTTTTTCAAAACTTTTCAAAACTCTTCTCTCTCCCCGACTAGGCAAGGCTCCACTGAGATTTTTTTGTCGTTTTCCTCCAAATTTCTTGCAAGGATTCTCTCTCCCTAAGCCGGTATGTCTATTTTACCCTTCCTTTTGCATTATTTTCACATTTTCATGCATTAATCTCATGGTTTTTGGGTAATTTTTGAACTATGCACTATTTGGGATTTTTGATTAATCAAGCCTTGTTTTCTGAATTTGATCAATGGGTTTTGTTGCTACAATGATATATTCATGATCTATGTTGGTTAATTTGATTAATTTGGGGTTTTATGAAAAATAAAAAATTCTAGGGATTGTATTGAACCTGAATTGG
The DNA here is from genome assembly GCF_932294415.1 of Quercus robur. Taxonomy (NCBI): domain Eukaryota; kingdom Viridiplantae; phylum Streptophyta; class Magnoliopsida; order Fagales; family Fagaceae; genus Quercus; species Quercus robur. The sequence goes on from NC_065538.1 coordinate 45,761,473, forward strand.
GGCTTTTTGTTCAAATTGGTTCAATTGATAAAATTGGCTTGTTAAATTGATGTAATTGGTCATTATTTTCTGAAATCTATCTTGTATGATGATCAATTCGTCAATTTCTTACAAATTGATCAAGTGGTTTTTCAAAATTTTGGGGTTTTTGTTAGAAACTCTATGCTTAAGCCAAATTTGTGAACTTGAACTTAATTTGAACTTTGAAAGTTCAAAAACGTGTATAAACACCCTTGAACGTTTAGACCCCCAAATTACAACTTAACCAATTCAAGCAATATGTCAAACAACAAGTGTGCGGAAACTTAACATAAGCTATAATATGGAATTGGATAAAAATCTATCTAAGCCAAAACAAAATATAATCCACAGCAGATAATAAAAAGGTAAAGATAGAGAGGAAGGAAGATGCAAACACAAAGACAACACGCGATGTGTTATCGAAGAGGAAACCGAAGCCCTCGGCGTAAAACCTCTCCGCCGCCCTCCAAGCAGTAAACAATCCACTAGAAAATACAGTAGGGATACATGGACAGCAATAGACCCTCCAAGCCTAATCTACCCAGTGCACCTAAGCCTTCCAAGCTTCTTGCTCCAACGAGGTTGCGTCGAACCTTTTTTCTTTTCTAGCTTCCCGGATTCCGCTACTAGACCGTAGCATCAACCAATGAAGATTGGTTCCTTCCTAACTGCTTCCCAGAAATCCAAACAGCTCTCTCACAGTAATGATAATGGTGAGAATCAGGTTTGGTATAATGCCTCTCAAGGATTTGACAATGGAGAGGAAGAGAGTTGAGGAATTTGAAGAGACTCTAAGGTATAGATTGTGTGTGAATCAATCTTGTTTTTCTTTAGGGTTTCTCTCTCAAAATTCTCTCTGAAAGCTCTCTCACAATCGTAGGTAAAAGGGGTATTTATACTGGAGTGGGAGAGGAATGTGAAACGTCAGATTTTACAAAACAGGGGTGGCTCGCGGCTTGACTAAGTCGCGAGATCCAGTCGCGAGATAACCGTATGGCCAGTTGTTCTGTTTTGTCCTGTAGTGCTCCAGCTTGCATGACTGTTCACCTTCCAGCATGCTTGGCACGTGTGCTGCGTCTGGCGGCTTGCAGCCGCGAGTCACCCGCGAGTCTCAACTACGAGTCTCTGTTTTCTTGCACACTCTTGAGCAATCTTCACTCTCTCTCACTCACTACCCTTACATCAAACCCACCTAAATACAGGGTTACTAAATGCTGAATTACAAGCAAATTTGGCACGGAATAAAGCCAATTAGATGGTTGAATAAATTCAACCTTACAATTTCCCCCTTTGGCTATTCCGTGACAAAACCCTAAAACAGACTCTAGACTTAACATGTGAGTTGGGAACAGTTGAAGAAAACTCACTCACACCTAACTCTAGAAGCTGTGAAGCACTTGAATCATATGAACATAATACTCCTGAAACACAACAATACACCATGATCATTGTAAGCAGAAAATTATAAAATGCATATGAAACAGGCAATATGTGATCAAGCAAAGATGGAGTTAAGAAACAAACCATGGCTTGATCAACCAAGTGAACACCACAAGGTAGTGATCACAGTGCTCATTCACACTTGGAATGAACACAAGGACATACAAGTTAACAAGCACAAGGCAAGACACTTGTATGTTCAACACTCAACCAATGCATAGTACACAAGGTATATGCATCTAGGAACAATCCTACAAGGGCACAAGAGTGACAGTACATAAACCAAAATGCAGAACATTTAGATTAAAATACTGATTTCAACAAAGCATAAAGGCTGCAATAAGCAAGGTACATACCATAAAGCCTACAAACTATGCATAAAACATTAACCCTAAAAGCTTACAAAAGCACATGGGTACAAACAGAAAACATCCTGAATAGCATCATCAAAATATATTAAAGTTTAAACCAAGAGTATAGGTTAAGAGTTAGAAACAACTATACATTAAAAACACAGTGTATCAAACCCATATAATAAACATAAACCTAAACCTATAAGTTTAGAGGATAAGACTTAAAACATAAAACAAAAGTATGTGTGTACTCCCCCTATCACTATGCACACTTCCCTTTGAACTTTCTCCCCCTTACTGAATGCTCTCCCCCTTTTTGGCACGAATAGCTAAAGGCTCTCGTCCAACTTTCGTTGAATATCATCTAGCTGATTCTCCATAGTCTCAAGACGCATTTGGACATGGTTGTTTGTGGAGTAGAGAAGTGCCACAATCTCATCAATGCGTTTCTGAATATGCTCAAGTACACTCCCGACTCTATCAGTATGAGAAGCAGTCTGTGCTTGCGGAATACTAGCTGGTGAAGCTTCAGGAACAGCACGCGAAGTAGATGTAGTATGTGCAGGTGTCTCTGATTCAGGGACAGATGGAGTAACCGGAGAGATGTGAACACTCCTTGGTGATTTAGAAGAGTGACTTCTGCTAGCTTGAAGAGTGAACATGGAAATGGGACGCTGACGGGTCAACATTTTTCCATCTGCAGGAGGAATAATGCCTTCACGAAGAATGAGCTTCATGATGAGACTGCAAAATGGAATAATTCCTCGAGCTGCAGTTCTACACGCGGTTTTCCTCAAGGTGTAGTAGATGTGAGCACATATATCAATGGAGGCTCCTGTAATAAGATCATAAAGGAATATAGCTCTCCCAAGATTGATGAATGTAGTGTTGGACAGTGGGTAGAGATTGGTGAACATGATCAACTTCAGTGTGGTCAGCTCTGGTGCAAACTTTGCGGTGCTGATGGATGTTCCTGCACTGGATACTTCATGATCGGATCCTAGGATTTGTAGAATTTCTCCAACTTCTGGAGTTCGTTCATCGTAAGGAGTTAGATTCACATTCTGAGGTCTTGTAATGCCGAGAAGATCTGCGATGGAGTCTGGGGAAACACTAAACTCTGTTCCTCTGACCCAGAAAATGAGTTGAACTCCAAGATCAGTTGCATTGGAGAAGCATTCTTTGACCAGCTCATCCATTGGATCATCAAAGTTCCCGAACAAGTTTGCCCAATCTCGTTTCTCAAAGATTCGAGGGATAAAAGTGGTCCCTAAGGTGTTAAACTCTACCAACCGTTCCACTATAGTAGTTGACTTGTCAAAAACGTTTGAGTAGACGTGTGAGTTAAGCGGAAGTCTGAACCTATCCTCATTGGGGTCTTGAGATGCCTGAGATGATAGTCGAGTCCTTTTAGCAACTGGTGTTGCTGGTTCGTCAGCAACAATGTCTTTACCCCTGGAACAGTACCACACAAGATAAATGTCAACAAGATTCAGTGCAAAAAAAATTTCAATACATAAATACCAACTGAAGATAGTGCAGACCCAACCAGACTTCCAACAATACAAAGGAGCACAAAAAGACAGGTGCAGCAAAATGGTGATAGTGCACAAAGGCATAGATAGACAAAACAACTAACAAAACTGTCAATGAGACAGGTTATCATGACCATGATATGCAAACAGATACAGCATTCGAACATTTAGAGCAGATATCATAAAACACTCCACAAGAGATATGAACATGGGAAAATATTTCAACATGAAGTAACAAATCATCCAAACTAGAGCACATTGAGAGACACACATTATGTTATCATAAAAAACTCAGTAACCAATACCGAAATCCAACATCAATACTCAAGCAAGTGAAATGAGCAAGTCAAATAAACACCAAACCCATTTAGGAAAAGATTTTCAGACTTAACAACAGGCAAATATCAGAACAATGAAAAACACATTGTGACCACTCAACATGAAAACAGATGAGAACAATAGCAAACAAAACACGCCATACCCATTACACAAAGAGAGAAGTATTTCGAACACAATATCAATCCAAACGGTAACAGAAATATCCAGGAAAAGGGAAAATGAGATTGAGAAAGCAAAACCCATACCTTTTCTTGATGATTTGGATAAGAAATGAAGCACCAATGAGGTTTGAAAATGGATCCACGGAGTGTTTGGGAAGGAGATAGTTTAGAGAGAAAATGAACAGTCACAAATGTTCGAGGGAAAACTGAAAAAGATTTAAAAACTGCTCCTATTTCTGCCAAACACGCGTTTTTCGTGACTTGATTAAGTCGCCACACAGTCGCCAGTTCAAGCCGCCAAAACACTCAAGGAAAAAAATTTGAAAAATTTTTCGAAGTGTTTTTCGCGACTGGAAGGTCTATCGGCGAGTGAGTCGCGAGCTGAGTCTCGAAAATCTCTGAGTAACCCTCGCGACTGGACCTTCCACTCGCGAACAAGTCGCCAAAAATGACCCGCAAAGACGCGACTGAGGCTCGCGACTTGACATACTCGCGACTGAGCCGCCAAAACAGGGCAAAACTGTATTTTTGAAAATTTCAGATTTTTCAAACAAAATACTTTCCAAAAACACCTCAAACACTCAAAAATATTTTTGTGCTTGAATTAACAAAGATTGAGCATGTGGAAACACATTTCATCAAGTACAATCATACAAATGAATATGGCATTTATTAAACATAAACTTGTGTGTTGTGTGTGGATATCAACAATGAGATAGTCCTTAGTCTAATGTGAAGTTTCAATGATCAATTCAACCAAGACATACACAATTAGCACTAGATCATGTGACCCATCTCAATTATAGAAATATGTATATATGAGCTCCCACAAAACTTGATAACATAACTTGGAGCTTTACATTTGACTCCACTTTTAATCATAACATTTGATCTTTTTGATCTTTTAAGGCAATCACCTCTCATTGTGAGAGTGATATTTGACATTTCACTTTAATGAACAAGCCTTTGGCTTTTTGAATAAACATTTTCTTTAATATAAAGTCGCTTACCCTTTTTCCTAGTCGAATACTAGAATGTGCAACAGGCTTTTGCAGCTCAATATCTCTTTTCATTTGGAGATTTACATTTGGTGAGCTCTTTTTAGCAAAAACAAAAATAAAGAGTGGAAAGATATATAGACACAAGTCTATGCATGTCTCAAGATCAACACAACCATTCACTAATCATTCATGACAAGTTTGAAGATCTATTTACAACAATCACATAGATTTCAAGATTTCTCCCACAGAGATATGAGTGCATGAAAACAAGCAATGCTAAAAAATGCACAAGGCCATTAGTACAAAGGTACAAGGCAAAACAAGTTTTGAGACAAAAACTCAACAAAGTCAATCAAGCTTTTTGATTTTCTAATTTTTATGAGATTTTTGGATTTTTGACACAAGAAGCAAAAAGATTGATAAGACAAAATTAAAAATATGCACAAGTAGACAAGCAAACAACCAACAGCAAAAAAAACAGCAAGCAAAACAAACAAACATTGTCACAAAGCATAGGAAGTATTGATGCATGGACATGTTGTAATGCTTATGCATGAGTACCCTTTTTCACCCACACGTCACTTGCGTTTGGGGTGATTTCCTTATAGGATTGGGTACGGGAGTTAGGGCTTTCAAACCTTCGTGAGAAGCTTTCCAAGCAGTTGGTGAATGCACCAATCATCTTCATCACGTTCATCATTCCGGGGTTACCATTCTGATCTCTAGATTGATCACCTGCCCAAATTCTTCTATCATTTCTAGGTCCTCCTGACCTTTGAGGAGTTGCATTATTCTTTGCTCTCAGCTTTTGGCAATTTGGTCGAGTATGCCCTTGAAGTCCGCAATAATGACACACATAAGTTGCTCTAGGACCTCTTTGTGGTCGTGGGCGTGACTTGGCACGAGATTCAGACCTGCCCACAGATTGATTACGGGGATTCAACATCCGTTGGTTCACCATATTCTTCTTCTCCTCCACCTTAAGCTTCTCATCAGTAAGGTCATCTACAACTGGATCTTTGGCCTTTACAAACTTCACTTCTTTAGTGACATTTCCAAATGAACTACTACCTCCGGTATATCCCAATCCGGATTTGTCTGAAAAGCTCTTTTGAGATGAGATAACATCATCTAGCTTTTTGGTGGTGACCCTCTCTATTTTAGCATTTGCTTGAACAACCTCATTCTCAAGAAATCTCACTTTTGTGTAAGTTCGGACAACTCACCATTCAGTGTTTCTATCTCACATTTGGCCTTCCTATATCGGATTAGGAGACTTTTGTAGTCCTCCTCAGCCTTCTTCATTTTTCTCACAGCAGCATTGGCCACCCTTGTGTACTCACCCGACTTCTCCAAGAGTGAGTTGTAATTCTCTTGAAGATTTGCTGTGCTTTCATCTTCTTCAGCATCTGATTCTTCAACAATTCCTAGTGATTCATCATCACTATGTTCTCCAAGGTCTCGTACAAGTAGATTCAACTCATCTAAAGACTCAACATGAGCAATAGTCATAAAAGCCGAATAGTTCCCCTCTCCATCACAGCTCTCTTCAGATTCTGAGTCAGACGAATCCGAGTCACTCAAAGTCGTGGCATACACTTTACCTTTCGATTTCAAATAATTCGGACATTCTTTCTTAAAGTGTCCATGCCCGTTACATTCGAAACAAGTGACACCTTGTGTGGGTTGGGATTCTTTTCCATCTTTCTTTTTGAATTCCCTTTTCTCCCTCCCAGAACTTTGGAATTTTCTTTTATCATCAAATTTGCCATTATTTTTGAATTTCAAGAACTTTCTGAAATTTTTGACAAGGTATGCAACATCTTTGTCAACCACATCTTCTCCCGATGAGTCTTGATCTTCCACCTTCTCATTAATGGTCTTAAGAGCAAGAGATTTACTCTTCCGTTGATTGGGCAGCGACATCTCATAAGTCTGCAGAGAACCAACCAGCTCCTGTACTTTGATGTCATCAAGGTCCTTGCTCTCTTCAATTGCTGTCACTTTAGCACGAAAACTTTCCGGCAATAATCGAAGGATCTTCTTTACAATTTTTGAATCCTCCGTTTTCTCCACCAAGTTGAACTTACTGACAACCACCTCATTTAGCTTCCCATAGAAAGAGTCAAAAGACTCATCCTCACTCATTTTGAGCTCCTCAAACCGAGTAGTTAACATTTGCAACTTGGTGTCTTTCACCTTCTTCGTGCCTTCATAGGTGGTTTCCAAAATCTCCCATGCTTCTTTGGCAATGGTAATGTGAGAAATCCTGTGAAATTCATCTAGAGACACACCACAGAAAATAGCATTTAGTGCTTTACTGTTAGCATTAGATGCAGCAAGTGCTGCCTTATCCCAAGTGGATTTGGCTGCCTCAGGTTTGGTCCAACCAATCTCAACAGCATCCCAAACAGATTCATCAATAGAACACAGAAAAGCTCTCATGCGAACCTTCCAAAAAGCATAATTACTACCATCAAAATATGGAGGTGCATTTAGGGATTGAGACCTATCCATCTCAAAAGGGAGTCAAGGATCACACAATGGTAATGAAACCAATATCAGTGTGCCCGCTCTGATACCAATTGAAAGTTCAAAAACGTGTATAAACACCCTTGAACGTTTAGACCCCCAAATTACAACTTAACCAATTCAAGCAATATGTCAAACAACAAGTGTGTGAAAACTTAACATAAGCTATAATATGGAATTGGATAAAAACTATTTAAGCCAAAACAAAATATAATCCACAGCAGATAATAAAAAGGCAAAGATAGAGAGGAAGGAAGATGCAAACACAAAGACAACACGCGATGTGTTATCGAAGAGGAAACCGAAGCCCTCGGCGTAAAACCTCTCCGCCGCCCTCCAAGCGGTAAACAATCCACTAGAAAATACAGTTGGGATACATGGACAGCAATAGACCCTCCAAGCCTAATCTACCCAGTGCACCTAAGCCCTCCAAGCTTCTTGCTCCAACGAGGTTGCGCCGAACCTTTTTTCTTTTCTAGCTTCCCGGATTCCACTACTAGACCGTAGCATCAACCAATGAAGATTGGTTCCCTCCTAACTGCTTCCCAGAAATCCAAACAGCTCTCTCACAGTAATGATAATGGTGAGAATCAGGTTTGGTATAATGCCTCTCAAGGATTTGACAATGGAGAGGAAGAGAGTTGAGGAATTTGAAGAGACTCTAAGGTATAGATTGTGTGTGAATCAATCTTGTTTTTCTTTAGGGTTTCTCTCTGAAAGCTCTCTCACAATCGTGGGTAAAAAGGGTATTTATACTGGAGTGGGAGAGGAATGTGAAACGTCAGGTTTTACAAAACAGGGTTGGCTCGCGGCTTGACCTCGCGGCAGGACTAAGTCGCGAGATCCAATCGCGAGATAACCGTATGGCCAGTTGTCTTGTTTTGTCTTGTAGTGCTCCAGCTTGCATGACTGTTCACCTTCCAGCTTGCTTGGCACGTGTGCTGCATCTGGCGGCTTACAGCCGCGAGTCACCCGCGAGTCTCAGCCGCGAGTCTCTGTTTTCTTGCACACTCTTGAGCAATCTTCACTCTCTCTCACTCACTACCCTTACATCAAACCCACCTAAATACAGGGTTACTAAATGCTGAATTACAAGCAAATTTGGCACGGAATAAAGCCAATTAGATGGTTGAATAAATTCAACCTTACAAACTTAATTGCACTGCATTAGGTCATGAATCACTACATTTAATTTGTTCATGCATCATATAGATTTTTGCTCTATATTTTTTTTGTGCTAACTTGCAGTCTGCCCTTGGTTTTTTGTTTTTCTTTTTTTTGCTTTGTGTCTTGGTCCTTATCCTATCACTATGCCTAGGAAAATTAGAGCCCATAGGACCCCCTCCACTTCCTCTGAGTCACCCTCTAGGAGTGAGGTGTTTAGGAATGACAAAAGCAGAGAGGCCTTTGAGAAACTGAACAGTAAGCGTAAGATTTGGGCTGAGCGTTCTGTGATTTTAGATGAGATTGATCCAGCCATTAGGGCTAACTTTGAGTCTAGAGGTTGGTTGTCCCTCTTAGAGATAGATCATCCACCCTCGACCGCCCTGATTAGAGAGTTCTTCTCGAATCTCTCTTGCCACATCTATGATTCCAACACTCTTGTTAGGAGTTGGATACGAGGTGTTGAGTTCACCATTGCTCCTCGGGTAGTGGTTGAAGCTCTTGGGGTTCCGGTTGTTCGGGAGCTTGACTATCCCTATGATGAGTCTCCACCCTTAGATGTTGTCATGTCATACATCACTAGATCTTTTATCTAGTGGGGTTCTGATCCTCGGATCACGTCTGCTAAGCTTACTGAGACTGCCTATCTTTTCTTTAGGATAGCGTGTCATTCTTTGTGGCCTATTTCTCATCTCCACACTATCCCACTAGAGCGATGTGTGTTTTTGTGTGCTTTTGTTTCTGGTGCATCTATCAGTTTCCCTCATCTGTTCCTTCGTTCTTTAAACAAGGTTCAAAGGAGTTTTGCCATAGGGCATGCACTTATCCATCCTATTTTCATTCATAGGATTTTGTTGTTTCTTGGTCTAGATGGTTTTCCTTCTGGTGAGCCTGTTCATGTTGTTGCTCCCATAGGTGCCACCTTTCTTAGGCAGAGGGTTGCTCACTTAAGAGTTGCTCCTTCTCGTCATAAAGGTGCGTCATCTGGTGCTGTTCCCCCTCCTCCCTCTTCTATAGGTGCTGATGCTGCTGAGGCGTCTGGTGTTGCTGCTACTGATGCTGATGTTCCTCCACCGACTACTTTGGATGATTCGGACATTCGACGTACATTGTGATGGAGATCAAGGCATCGCTTCGAAGGATCTCGCTCAAGTACCAATTGGGCCGGTTACAAGAGCACGAGCAAAGAAGTTCAAGGATGTACTCAACGGACTCATCCAAGAGTTATGGGCTTAAGAAAATTCGTGGAGGCCCATTGAGCATGATCCACGTGGGCAACAAAAAATCATCACCTTGATTCAAGTTCTAGAAGGATCCGGTCAAGGCTAAGAATTGGCATGAAATATTTTGGGTCTATGTAAAAAACGTTATTCTAGGTTTAGGTGATTTATTTCCATGTTTTTAGGTGCATTTAATGTTTTTTAGGTCAAACTTTATTCCTAATATGGTTAGGTACCAATTAGGAGTTATTTTAGAATATATTTTCTTGTCTGTCAAGTTTTAAGGAGCCTTTAAATAGTCATCTAAGTCTGTAAACGTTTTTCAGATTATTATTGATAAAACTTGTGAGGTTTATTCTCTTTGGTTTTTTGAAGAACTACTCGAACTTATCGGGAATTCCCGTGGCGTTCATCTCGACTTATCAAACGGAGTTTCCACCACCGTTTGTGACGTCTTCCTTATACCGATGTTCTTGTTTGTCATAAACAACAGGTCGAGGTCTCCCATTTAAATCTGTCCATAGAACGATCTTGGGTTCCCTTTCGTTGTTGGGTCTCGTTATTCTTGACGGGGTTCACATCATTTGGTATCAGAGCAAGGTTTCTAGTTTAGGTTTGCCTATCTTTTAACATATTTATCTCTTCTTAGCCGAATTTCCTTTACCCTATCTGTTCAATCTTTGTTTGTCTTGTTGATGTCTAAACTATTGGTCTGGTCTCACATCTCTTAGTTATTTTGAAATCTTATTTCATTATTCTCAAAAGCTAGTTGCTGATCATAAAAAAAAAAATAATAAATAAATAAAAAGAGAGAGAGAGAGAGAGAGAGACTCGAAGAAGAAGACAGAAAGGAGTCCGAACAAAAAAAAAAAAAAATTTACTATTCTGTGCTTCCAAAATTCCAAAACTTCCATATTCCTTCTAATTCTAATCTGAAAATTTCCATATTCCTTGCGTTCAAATCTGAAATTCCTTGATTAGTTCTTGGTGAATTGTTGCTAGAAATTTTGAGTTGTTTATTTAGTTTCAAAAGAACTGAAAGAGAATTATCGAGTGGAAAAAGGCAAGAGTGGTGAGAACATCAGAGGGTAAAAGCCATATTATTTTGAGTGAAACACGAGTGGAGAGTGATCCACATTCTTGAGTGTAAACACGTAAGGGAGTGATTTGTGAGGTTCCTTTTTTTTTTTTTTTTTTTTTTTTTTTTTTTTTTTTTTTTTTTTTTTTTTTTCCCTTCTAACCTTTGTTTTGCAGCAATCATGTCTCACGATAGTGGTAAGAGCATTGCCGAAGATGATGCAAAATTGGCTGATCCGAAAGCGTTTTTGGAGGCCATGATGAGTGAGATGAGATGAGGCGTGTGATGAAGATGGAGATGACGCAAGTTCATGAATGGATGGATCAAATGGAGAATAGATGTGAGGAGCAACCATAAAACGGTCATAATTTGTGTAGAAGGGAAAGAGTTCCACTGAGGGAGGAGAATGAAGAGCGTTATGGGTCTGGTTTTAATGAAGATTCCGTCCTTTCAAGGTAGGTCTGATCCTGAGGCATATCTTGAGTGGGAGAAGAAGATGGAGTTCGTGTTTAATTGCCACAATTACTCCGAGACAAAGAAGGTAAAATTAGCCGTGATTGAATTTTTTGAATATGCTATTACTTGGTGGGATCAGCTTGTGATAAACAGGAGGCGGAATAGAGAACACCCAATAGACACATGGGAGGAGATGAAAGTAGTGATGAGAAAGCGATTCGTTCCAAGTTACTACTACCGAGAGTTGTACAAAAAGCTACAAGGTCTTAGACAAGGGAGTCGAAGTGTAGAGGACTACTACAAGGAGATGGAGATCGCTATGATCCGCGCTAATGTAGAGGAGAATCGGGAGGCTACAATGGCTAGATTTTTGCTTGGCTTAAACCGGGAGATTCATGATAAGGTAAAGATGCAGCATTATGTGGAATTGGAAGATATGGTGCATATGGCTATCAAAGTGGAACAACAACTCAAGAAAGGGAATGGGACACGTGCAGGCCATAACTTTAGTTCTACATCTTGGAAATCGAGTCATGCTATGCCGCTAGACAAGTCACAAACGCCCAAACTTGAGCCCAAGTCCACGACCACCAGCCACGTTCCTCAAGGTAAAACCGAAGCCTCTATCTCTAGGAATCATGATATTAAATGTTTTAGATGTCAAGGTAGGGGCCACATAGCAAGTTAATGTCCAAACAAGCAAGTCATGGTGTTGCAAGCCAATGGTGAAATTATGACCGATGATGAAGATTCCGACACTGACGACATGCCGCCATTAGAGGATGTTTCTGAGGAGGAGTATTTAGCCTCTAGCGCATTGACATTGGTGGCGAGGAGAGCATTGAGCTTGCAAGCAAAAGGAGTTGATGAAATACAGTGGGAAAACATCTTTCACACTAGGTGCTACGTTAAAGACAAGGTATGTAGTGTGATTATTGGTGGTGGTAGTTGTACTAATGTTGCAAGCACAATTATGGTGGAGAAATTGGAATTGCCCATGGTAAAGCACCCTAGACCGTACAAGTTGCAATGGCTAAATGATAGTGGTGAGATCAGGGTGAACAAGCAAGTGTTAGTTGCATTTCGAATCGGTAAATGCGAAGATGAAGTGTTGTGTGATGTAGTACTGATGCAAGCGGGACACTTATTGCTACGGTGTCCATGGCAGTTCGATAGGCAAGTGAAGCATGGTGGCTTTACGAACAAGTACTCTTTTGTACTTAATCAACGATCAATCACTCTTGTACCATTGACATCGCAGCAAGTATACGAGGATCAAGTAAGATTACAAAAGGAGAGTGATCAAAAGAAAGAGAGTGAGCAAAAGAAAAAGAGTGAAAATCAGAGAGAGGCCGAGAAAAATGAGGGAGAAAAAGAAAATCAAAGTTCAGCCCTTGAAAGAAAATTAGAGAGAAAACAAAAGAATTTCTATGCAAAAGTGAGCGAGATCAAGCGAGCAATGTTTTCAAATAAGCCGATGATTGTACTTTTGTAGAAAGAGGCACTTTTAAACACTAACGAACTTGACCTTGCTTTGCCTAGTTCTATTGTTTCTCTTTTGCAGGAGTATGAGGATGTCTTCCCCAAGGAAACACCACATGGGTTACCTCCAAGCCAAGGGATTGAACATCAAATTGATTTTGTTCCTGGTGCAACCATTTCAAACCGACCAGCTTATAGGAGCAATCCTGAGGAGACAAAGGAGCTTCAACGGCAGGTAATTGAATTGTTGGAGAAAGGGAACGTGAGGGAGAGCATGAGCCCATGTGCAGTTCCGGTCTTACTTGTACCTAAGAAGGATGGGACGTGGAGAACGTGCGTTGATTGCCGAGCCATCACCAACATAACGGTAAAGTATCGTCATCCTATCCCACGCTTAGATGATATGTTAGATGAGCTGCATGGTTCTTGCATATTTTCTAAGATTGATTTAAAAAGTGGTTATCATCAAATTAGGATAAAAGAAAGAGATGAATGGAAAACTGCCTTTAAAACAAAATATGGTTTGTATTGTAAGGTTGAATTTATTCAACCATCTAATTGGCTTTATTCCGTGCCAAATTTGCTTGTAATTCAGCATTTAGTAACCCTGTATTTAGGTGGGTTTGATGTAAGGGTAATGAGTGAGATAGAGTGAAGATTGCTCAAGAGTGTGCAAGAAAATAGAGACTCGCGGTTGGGCCTCGCGGGTGACTCGCGGCTGTAAGCCGCCAGACGCAGCACACGTGCCAAGCATGCTGGAAGGTGAACAGTCATGCAAGCTGGAGCACTACAGGACAAAACAGGACAACTGGCCATACGGTTATCTCGCGACTGGATCTCGCGACTTAGTCAAGCTGCGAGGTCAAGCCGCGAGCCACCCCTGTTTTGTAAAACCTGACGTTTCACATTCCTCTCCCACTCCAGTATAAATAGCCCTTTTACCCACGATTGTGAGAGAGCTTCCAGAGAGAATTTTGAGAGAGAAACCCTAAAGAAAAACAAGATTAATTCACCCACAATATATACATTAGAGTCTCTTCAAATTCCTCAACTCTCTTCCTCTCCATTGTCAAATCCTTGAGAGGCATTATACCAAACCTGATTCTCACCATTATTATTACTGTGAGAGAGCTGTTTGGATTTCTGGGAAGCAGTTAGGAAGGAACCAATCTTCATTGGTTGATGCTACGGTTTAGTAGCGGAATCCGGGAAGCTAGAAAAGAAAAAGGTTCGGCGCAACCTCGTTGGAGCAAGAAGCTTGGAGGGCTTAGGTGCACTGGGTAGATTAGGCTTGGAGGGTCTATTGCTGTCCATGTATCCCAACTGTATTTTCTAGTGAATTGTTTACCGCTTGGAGGGCGGCGGAGAGGTTTTACGCCGAGGGCTTCGGTTTCCTCTTCAATAACACATCGCGTGTTGTCTTTGTGTTTGCATCTTCCTTCCTCTCTATCTTTGCCTTTTTATTATCTGTTGTGGATTGTATTTTGTTTTGGCTTAGATAGTTTTTAACCAATTCCATATTATAGCTTATGTTAAGTTTCCGCACACTTGTTGTTTGACATATTGCTTGAATTGGTTAAGTTGTAATTTGGGGGTCTAAACGTTCAAGGGTGTTTATACACGTTTTTGAACTTTCAATTGGTATCAGAGCGGGTACACTGCTATTGGTTTCATTACCATTGTGTGATCCTTGACTCCCTTTTGAGATGGATCGGTCTCAATCCCTAAATGCACCTCCATATTTTGATGGTAGTAACTATACTTTTTGGAAAGTTCGCATGAGAGCTTTTCTGTGTTCTATTGATGAATCTGTTTGGGATGCTGTTGAGATTGGTTGGACCAGACCTGAGGCAGCCAAATCCACTTGGGATAAGGCAGCACTTGCTGCATCTAATGCTAACAGTAAAGCACTCAATGCTATTTTCTGTGGTGTGTCTCCAGATGAATTTCACAGGATTTCTCATATTACCGTTGCCAAAGAAGCCTGGGAGATTTTGGAAACCACCTATGAAGGCACGAAGAAAGTGAAAGACACCAAGTTGCAAATGCTGACCACTCGGTTTGAGGAGCTCAAAATGAGTGAGGATGAGTCTTTTGACTCTTTCTTTGGGAAGCTAAATGAGGTGGTTGTCAGTAAGTTCAACTTGGGGGAGAAAACGGAGGATTCAAAAATTGTAAGGAAGATCCTTCGATCATTGCCGGAAAGTTTTCGTGCTAAAGTGACAGCGATTGAAGAGAGCAAGGACCTTGATGACATCAAAGTACAGGAGATGGTTGGTTCTCTGCAGACTTATGAGATGTCGCTGCCCAATCAACGGAAGAGTAAATCTCTTACTCTTAAGACCATTAATGAGAAGGTGGAAGATCAAGACTCATCGTGAGAAGATGTAGTTGACAAAGATGTTGCATACCTTGTCAAAAATTTCAGAAAGTTCTTGAAATTCAAAAATAATGGCAAATTTGATGATAAAAGAAAATTCCAAAGTTCTGGAAGGGAGAAAAGGGAACTCAAAAAGAAAGATGGAAAAGAATCCCAACCTACACAAGGTGTAACTTGCTTCGAATGTAACGGGCATGGACACTTTAAGAAGGAATGTTCGAATTATTTGAAATCGAAAGGCAAAGTGTATGCCACGAAATTGAGTGACTCGGATTCATCTGACTCAGAATCAGAAGAAAGCTGTGATGGAGAGGGGAACTATTCGGCTTTTATGACTATTGCTCATGTTGAGTCTTCAGATGAGTTGAATTTGCTTGTACGAGACCTTGGAGAACACAGTGATGATGAATCACTAGGAATTGTTGAAGAATCAGATGCTGAAGAAGATGAAAGCACAGAAAATCTTCAAGAGAATTATAACTCACTCTTGGAGAAGTCGGGTGAGTATACAAGGGTGGCCAAGGCTGCTGTGAGAAAAATGAAGAAGGCTGAGGAGGACTACAAAAGTCTCCTAATCTGATATAGGGAGGCCAAATGTGAGATAGAATCACTGAATGGTGAGCTGTCCAAAGCTTACACAAAAGTGAGATTTCTTGAGAATGAGGTTGTGCAAGCAAATGCTAAAATAGAGAGGGTCACCACCAAGAAGCTAGATGATGTTATCTCATCTCAAAAGAGCTTTTCAGACAAATCCGGATTGGGATATACCGGAGGAAGTAGTTCATCTGAAAATGTCACTAAAGCAGTGAAGTTTGTAAAGGCCAAAGATCCAGTTGTAGTTGACCTTACTGATGAGAAGCTCAAGATGGAGGAGAAGAAGAATGTAGTGAACCAACGGATGTTGAATCCCCGTAATCAATCTGTGGGCAGGTCTGAATCTCGTGCCAAGTCACGCCCACGACCACAAAGAGGTCCTAGAGCAACTTATGTGTGTCATTATTGCGGACTTCAAGGGCATACACGACCAAATTGCCAAAAGCTGAGAGCAAAGAATAGTGCAACTCCTCAAAGGTCAGGAGGACCTAGAAATGATAGAAGAAATTGGGCAGGTGATCAATCTAGAGATCAGAATGGTGATCCCGGAATGATGAACGTGATGAAGATGATTGGTGCATTCACCAACTGCTTGGAAAGCTTCTCACGAAGGTTTGAAAGCCCTAACTCCCGTACCCAATCCTATAAGGAAATCACCCCAAAGGCAAGTGACGTGTGGGTGAAAAAAGGGTACTCATGCATAAGCATTACAACATGTCCATGCATTAATACTTCCTATGCTTTATGACGATGTTTGTTTGTTTGCTTGCTGTTTTTGCTGTTGGTTGTTTGCTTGTCTACTTGTGCATATTTTTAATTTTGTTTTATCAATCTTTTTGTTTCTTGTGTCAAAAATCCAAAAATCACATAAAAATTAGAAAATCAAAAAGCTTGATTGACTTTGTTGAGTTTTTATCTCAAAACTTGTTTTGCCTTGTACCTTTGTGCTAATGGCTTTGTGCATTTTCAAGCATTGCTTGTTTCTTTGCACTCATATCTCTGTGGACGAAATCTTGAAATCTATGTGATTGTTGTAAATAGATCTTCAAACTTGTCATGAATGATTAGTGAATGGTTTTGTTGATCTTGAGACATGCATAGACTTGTGTCTATATATCTTCCCACTCTTTATTTTTGTTTTTGCTAAAAAGAGCTCTCCAAATGTAAATCTCAAAATGAAAAGAGATATTGAGCTGCAAAAGCCTGTCGCACATTCTAGTATTCGACTAGTAAAAAGGGTAAGCGACCTTATATTAAAGTGAATGGTTATTCAAAAAGCCATAGGCTTGTTCATTAAAGTGAAATGTCAAATATCACTCTCACAATGAGAGGTGATTGCCTCAAAAAGATCAAAAAGATCAAATGTTATGATTAAAAGTGGAGTCAAATGTAAAGCTCCAAGTTATGTTATCAAGTTTTGTGGGAGGTCATATATACATATTTCTATAATTGAGATGGGTCACATGATCTAGTGCTAATTGTGTATGTCTTGGTTGAATTGATCATTGAAGTTTCACATTAGACTAAGGACTATCTCATTGTTGATATCCACACACAACACACAAGTATATGTTCAATAAATGCCATATTCATTTGTGTGATTGTACTTGATGAAATGTGTTTTCACATGCTCAATCCTTGTTAATTCAAGCACAAAAAGATTTTTGAGTGTTTTAGGTGTTTTTGGAAAGTATTTTGTTTGAAAAATCTGAATATTTCAAAAATCCAGTGTAAAACCTGACGTTTCACATTCCTCTCCCACTTCAGTATAAATACCCCTTTTACCCACGATTGTGAGAGAGCTTCCAGAGAGAATTTTGAGAGAGAAACCCTAAAGAAAAACAAGATTAATTCACCCACAATCTATACATTAGAGTCTCTTCAAATTCCTCAACTCTCTTCCTCTCCATTGTCAAATCCTTGAGAGACATTATACCAAACCTGATTCTCACCATTATCATTACTGTGAGAGAGCTGTTTGGATTTCTGGGAAGCAGTTAGGAAGGAACCAATCTTCATTGGTTGATGCTACGGTCTAGTAGCGGAATCCGGGAAGCTAGAAAAGAAAAAGGTTCGGCGCAACCTCGTTGGAGCAAGAAGCTTGGAGGGCTTAGGTGCACTGGGTAGATTAGGCTTGGAGGGTCTATTGCTGTCCATGTATCCCAACTGTATTTTCTAGTGGATTGTTTACCGCTTGGAGGGCGGCGGAGAGGTTTTACGCCGAGGGCTTCGGTTTCCTCTTCGATAACATATCGCGTGTTGTCTTTGTGTTTGCATCTTCCTTCCTCTCTATCTTTGCCTTTTTATTATCTGCTGTAGATTGTGTTTTGTTTTGGCTTAGATAGTTTTTAACCAATTCCATATTATAGCTTATGTTAAGTTTCCGCACACTTGTTGTTTGACATATTGCTTGAATTGGTTAAGTTGTAATTTGGGGGTCTAAACGTTCAAGGGTGTTTATACACGTTTTTAAACTTTCATGTATGAATGGTTAGTTATGCCTTTTGGTTTGACTAATGCTCCGAGCACCTTTATGAGACTTATGAACCATGTTTTGTGTGCATTTATAGGCAGATTTGTTGTTGTCTATTTTGATGATATACTTATTTATAGCAAAAACATAGACAATCATGTAGTACATTTGAAATCCGTTTTAGATGTGCTAAGGAAAGAAAGGTTGTTTGCTAATTTAAAGAAGTGCACTTTTTTCACCGATAAGCTTGTATTTTTAGGATTTTTTGTTAGTACAGAAGGTATACAGGTTGATGAAGAGAAGGTACGTGCAATCCAAGATTGGCCGAGCCCCACAAGTGTAGGTAATGTTCGTAGTTTTCATGGACTTACTAATTTCTACCGACGGTTCATAAAGGACTTCAATAGCTTAGCCGCACCGCTTACTGAAGTGATTAAGAAGAACGTTGGATTTCGGTGGGGAGAAGAACAAGAGAAGGCATTTCAATTAATCAAAGAGAAGCTGACTAACGCACTTATGTTGTCTTTACCCAACTTTTCTAAAACGTTTGAAATTGAATGTGATGCTTCAGGTATTGGTATAGGCGCCGTTCTTATGCAAGAAGGACGACCAATTGCTTACTTCAGTGAGAAACTCAGCGGGGCAGCCTTAAACTACCCAACTTATGACAAGGATTTGTATGCATTGGTTTGGGCTTTAGAGACGTGGCAGCACTACCTATGGCCTAAGGAGTTCGTGATTCACATCGATCATGAGTCCTTGAAACACTTGAAGGGCCAACACAAGCTAAACAAAAGGCATGCGCGATAGGTGGAGTTCATAGAGACGTTTCCATACGTCATTCGGTACAAGTAAGGTAAGGAGAATGTAGTCACTGATGCATTTTCTCGCAGGTATGCCTTACTCTCCACACTTGATGTAAAATTGCTTGGTTTTGAACACATTAAAGAATTATATGCTGAAGACCACGAATTTTGTGAGGAATATCGAGCTTGTGAGAAAATCACCTCTGGTAAGTTCTTTAAGCTTGATGGATTCCTATTTCGAGAAAATAAGCTATGCGTGCCTAATTATTCTATGAGGGAGTTATTAGTGCAGGAATCACATGGTGGGGGATTAATGGGACATTTTGGAGTTGCAAAGACTTTAGCTATTTTGCAGGAACACTTCTATTGCCCTCACATGAAACGAGATGTCGAACGGATTTGTGGTAGATGTGTCACATGTAGACAAGCTAAATCCAAAGTACAGCCCAACGGTTTGTATACTCCTTTACCAATTCCTAGTGAGCCTTGGATTGATATTTCAATGGATTTTGTGTTAGGATTGCCTAGGACTAAACGTGGAAGAGATTCAATTTTTGTGGTCATGGATAGATATTCTAAAATGGCACATTTTATTCCATGTCACAAAACGGATGATGCTTCACATGTTGCTGATTTGTTCTTTAGAGAGATTGTGAGATTACATGGCATGCCTAGGACAATTGTTTCGGATAGAGATGCTAAGTTCTTGAGCTATTTTTGGAAGACTTTGTGGTGTAAGCTAGGTACTAAGCTATTGTTTACCACTACTTGTCATCCACAAACTGATGGTCAAACTGAAATAGTAAATAGGACTTTGTCTATTCTATTGAGGGCAATCATTAGAAAGAACATCAAAACATGGGAAGAATGTTTACCACACGTTGAGTTTGCATATAATAGAGCTGTTCATTTTGCTACCAAATTTTCACCATTTGAAATTGTGTATGGGTTTAATCCTTTAACTCCATTGGATTTATCTCCTTCACCTTTGACGGAGCACGTTAATTTAGATGGCAAAAAGAAAGCTAACTTTGTGAAGCAGATTCATGAGAAAGCAAGACTCAACATTGAGCGAAGAACGGAGCAATATGCCACACAAGCCAACAAAGGATGTCGCAAACTGGTTTTTGAACCCGGAGATTGGGTTTGGCTGCATATGAGAAAATAAAGATTCCCGACGAAAAGATGTTCTAAATTGCTCCCAAAAGGAGATGGTCCCTTCCAAGTCTTCGAGCGTATCAATGACAACGCTTACAAGCTAGATTTACCTGGTAAGTACGATGTAAGTGCCACTTTTAATGTTACCGATTTGAGTCCTTTTAATGTAGGTGATGATTTGAGGGCAAATCCTTTTCAAGAGGAGGGGAATGATGGAGATCAAGGCACCGCTTCGAAGGATCTCATTCAAGTACCAATTGGGCCGGTTACAAGAGCACGAGCAAAGAAGTTCAAGGATGTACTCAACGGACTCATCCAAGAGTTATGGGCTCAAGCAAATTCGTGGAGGCCCATTGAGCATGATCCACGTGGGCAACAAAAAATCATCACCTTGATTCAAGTTCTAGAAGGATCCGGTCATGGCTAAGAATTGGCATGAAATATTTTGGGTCTATGTAAAATAGGTTATTCTAGGTTTAGGTGATTTATTTCCTTGTTTTTAGGTGCATTTAATGCTTTTTAGGTCAAACTTTATTCCTAATATGGTTAGGTATCAATTAGGAGTTATTTTAGAATATATTTTCTTGTCTGTCAAGTTTTAAGGAGCCTTTAAATAGTCATCTAAGTCTGTAAACGTTTTTCAGATTATTATTGATAAAACTTGTGAGGTTTATTCTCTTTGGTTCATTGAAGAACTACTCGAACTTATTGGGAATTCCTGTGGCGTTTATCTCGACTTATCAAACGGAGTTTCCACCACCGTTTGTAGCGTCTTCCTTATACCGAGGTTCTTGTTTGTCATAAACAACGGGTCGAGGTCTCCCATTTGAATCTGTCCATAGAACGATCTTGGGTTCCCTTTCGTTGTTGGGTCTCATTATTCTTGATGGGGTTCACATCACGTTGGATCATGTCTTGACCGTTCAGGCGGCTCGTGGACAGATTTTGGTGGACGTGCTCGATGAGATCAGTGCTTTGCACGTAGCGTTGGCACATTTTAGACGATCTTCACCGCCACCTCCCTTTTGATGATGGATTTTGATTTCCCTTTGGCATTCCGTCAGAAAAAGGGAGAGTACATATTTGATTTGATTTGAGCTCTTGTAGAGTTTTGTCTTCAGGGGGAGAGTATTTTTATTGGTTGGAGCTTGTGGACTTTGGATTGTATCTAGGTGCTTCACATTGTATTTTATCTTTTTAGCTCTTGCCATATTTTTGTTGGGATATTCATGTTAGGGGGAGTTACTTTTATTGCTTTATATGTTTCTTGTTTTCAACTGTTTATTGATTTATATTTATGAGTAATTCATTGATATATGTCTTTATTGTGTGTTGTTTGAAATCAAGAATTTAATTTGTTTACTTGTATTTTCCACACATGCGGTTATGCATTTTGTTTAGTGTTTCAGGAAATATACAAGTTAATTCAATTGAGTTGTTGTCTACATTTACAACTGATGAATAGTAGTTAGGATTGAGTTTGTTTTATGAGCATTTGTTTTGTAAATGGCTTTTCTTTGTAAACTTTGAGCTTCTAGTTGTGTTTTGTCACGGATTGCCAAAGGGGGAGTTTGTTAGGTTCTAAAGACTTAGGTTTTTATGTATTTAGAACTCTAATGTGTATTGTTGGCAAACCATGATCAAAACAATTTATTTAGTAGTGTTTAGACTTGCTCAAAGTTGTATCTTTTATGTAAAGTTGGAATCGAGCTGATGCAAAAGTTACTGTGCATTTCGGCCTGGCTTGATTGATCGGATCTCGGGCAGAATGCATTTTTCTGTAGATTTTCATCTCAGCCCTAGTTTGTTTAAAACGTTTAGGGTTTTCTAATTTGTCCTAAGTATAAAAGGCAAACCCTAACCACATTTTAGTGTTGCTCATATTGCTGTTTGTGTAAATCTCTTGTGAGATCTAGATGAGCTTTCCTTTACACAAACTTAGGGTTTTCAAGGAGGAGATATTATCTACACCTTGATGATCAACTCAGTTGCTGCCATTGAAACTTAAAGAAACACAAGCGAGTGTGCTTGTATCTGGTGGTGAATCCAAGAAAGAAGGAGTTCGCGGATTCGGAGCTTGCACGTGGTCGTGCCAGTAAGTTCTACTGGTGGGTAGCAATAAGAAGTCGAGCGTGGGGGCTTGTAAGTCTTATTGTATGAACTTCGATTCTTTCAAGATAGTGGATTTAAGTTTACCTTGAGGATAGCTAGGTTAAATCCTCCCAAAGTTTTTACCGGTTTGGTTTCTTGGGTGATCATATCTTTGTGTTATTTATCTTTCCGCTGCATGATATGATTGTTTTGGTTGTGATAACCTAGTTTTGTTAAATTGGACTAAGTAACAACTTGGCTATTATCTAGGTTAATCCAATTGTGTTTTAAGGGGTCTAAAAACTATCAAGGTGGATAATGTGGATGGTTCAAGGAATCAAATTAGAACATGGAATTAGTACCAAGACCAAACTTTGTCAAGTTTTACAGTCTTTAAATAGGCCTAAGTCTTTAAACATTTTAAAAAAATTACTTAGATTAAGAAAAATTCAGACTTTTGTCTATTGTTTTCTCTAATGGATTCTAGACTCCTTTCTCCTTATAGAGTCAAGGAATACTTGTGGATTCGAGGAACCCTCGTGAATTGGAGGTTATCTTTTAGTTCTGCTTCTTGTTTCCTTTGCATCCCACATTTGTTTTCTTTATTATCTTGGGTTTGCTTCTTCTTTACCTACTACCCTTTACATAATTGCATTGTTCGTTTATGTTTATTCATGCAATTGTTGAGTTCCATGCTTAGCTAATTAGGTTAGTCATGTAAATTTTTTTTTATTGTGATTAGCCTAAATTGATTAAGCCCTAAATTGTACCTAGGAATGTTGGTGCAGGAGATTTATTCTTGCTCAATTAAATTCCCTAGTGGCTAGCTAGGACGCTGGTGCATATGTTAATGGATTTACCAATGCGGGTATTTTTTAAAAAAAAATAAATTAATAGGACCAATGCGGGTAAAATTAAAATTTTTTTTTTTTTAATAGGGACCAATGCGGGCTTGACTATTGATGTGGTCGTTTTCATAAACAATATTATTGAGATGAAACGAGTTTCGATCATTATGACATTTTTTTAATACTCTTTACTAGATTCGTGTTGCTATGGTTTAGTGCTTTGAGTTCTTCTAATCACTTCAAACTTAGCAGCTTTTTTTAAGCAGAAATAGAGGTTGATTTAGGAGCCTTTTCATGCCTGATACTTTGGGAATGCATCCGTGTGTATTTTAATGACAATTTATTTGCATTCAGAGGAATGGTTTTTATAATAATTCCGGCAATTTGTATAATATATCATATATTGTTTGGCTAAATGAGAACTTAAGAAAGCTATTACTTTTCTTACATGTTTCATTAACAGTGAATAGGAATAGAAATAGACAAATGGTAGAAGTGGCAAAAAATATTAGATAGAGAACCCCAAAGCTCTGGAAGCCCAAGCTTTCAGGTTTGGTGGAAGTTGTGTTGGTTGAGCATCGACGGAGTCAACCATTGAAGAAGATTAATCATGTTTAATCCTTACAATTATGAAAAACAATTTAAGGAAAATTTAAGAACATTTGACATCCTTATAGTTTGGAGACATTGACCCAATAGTATCCATCACAAATGTGATACGATCTTAAGTAATTGAACAATATGATTTGAAGAAGATTAGTCATATTTAATTCTTACAATTGCGAAAAAAAACAATTCAAGGAAAAATTAAAGAACACAGCAAAGTTAACAATGACAATAAACTAAAATTTGTATAGTGAATTAAGCATCCCACGTAAAGTACCTCTAGACCAAGAATTTTCACTTCTTTTCACGAAGACTTTTGTTCCTTCAATTATGACTAGATTATCGATATGATTGACCTGCCGAGTGCCAACCCATGAACTAAAATGACAGAAGCTAGCAAAAAAAATAATAATAATAAAGATGATAATATAATCACCCCTAGACCAAGAATTTTTACTTCTTTTCACGAAGACTTTTGTTCAATGTTGCATAGACACGGACACGGACACGGGGATACAACAATTTTTTTAAAATAAGGACACGACACGTCGGGGACATGGCGGTTAAATAATTAATTATATTTTATATTTAGGCATATTTTTTAATATTTTTAGACATAAAATACGTTTATGTCTAGAATTTAAATTATGTAAGAAATACAAATAAGTAAACTAACACCGAAAGTAGTATAATAATACACAATATTTAAAACTATAGCAGGACACACAAAAACAAAAATCACTAAATTTATAATAAATATTATAATTTATAAGGCAAAACAAAAGACTGAGTAAAGAAATACATTAACTAGGATTAAAAAAAAAAAAAAAAAAAAAAAAAAAAAAAAAAAAAAAAAAAAAAACGCGTTATTACTTATAACTTATATAAATAAGTGAGTAACAGACCCATTACCATTTAGTTACCAAAATCCAAAAAAAAAAGAAAAAGAAAACAGATGAAGGAGGTTGGACCTGTTGTCCACGCCGAGAGAGAGAGAGAGATCACTGGAAGGGACAAGGCACGGCGTCACTCGACGCCTATGGAGCTCGCCGATCGGCCTGATCTTGCTCCAGCGAGGGACAGAGAGAGGAGGTCGGACCTGTTGTCCATGCCGAGAGAGAGAGATCGCCGGAAGGGATAGGGCACGGCGTCACTCAACGCCTATAGAGCTCACCGATTGGCCCGATCTAGCTCCGACGAGGGAGAGAGGGCAGCGGCAGAGGTCAGAGGGAGGGTGGGTTGAGAACTTGAGAGGTGGGTTTCTCCAAATGACTTCTCAGACTCAAAATCTGTGATTTTCCTTTTTTTTTTTCTTCACTGCTGGCGTGTCGGACGCCTCGGAGCAGCCTCGGAGCCTTGTCAACGCCACGTCGGCGCGTGTTGGAGAAACGAAAAAAAAAAAAAAAAAAAAAGAGAGGACACTCGCCGGACACCGGAATCCGGTGAGTCGTACCCGTTTCGGTGTCCGACATGTGTCTGACACCGACACGATGCCAAAAATGGCGTGTCCGTGCAACCTAGCTTTTGTTCCTTCAATTGTGACTAGACTATATCAATATGATTGACCACCTCTATCGGGGGTACAAATTTTTTTCCCATAGGATAAGAGTAATTAATATCATAAGGAGGCTTTCTCTTTCGAAGATCATAAAGGTACATCGTTGAGGAATCTGCAAAGAAAAGTTATTCATTCTTGTCACATCCAACCAAGCTTCATTCATCACCCATATATCAAATCCAGGTTCATATTGTTGTCTTGAACTAACAACAATGATACAAAGTAATTCATTCCTTACAAAAGGAAAGTTCTTCATTCTTGTCACATCCAACCAAGCTTCATTCATCACCCATATATCAAATCCAGGTTCATATTGTTGTCTTGAACTAACAACAATGATACAAAGTAATTCATTCCTTACAAAAGGGTACCAATCTTTGTCTTTAAGGATCAATTCCAGACGGCAACTTTATGTACCCACACACTTCATCTCTAATATTAAACGATATGATAATGTCACGAATCACCTTATTTTTCCCAATTGCACCCTTCCAATGTAACACACCATTTAAGTCCCCCTTGGAAAAAGAATTATCCACAATGGTTCCATGCACAAGTCTATCCTTTCTTCTCCAAGAATTTGTACTCAATGAGTGCACATCAACTCCAGAATAAAATGAGTCTCTCATCTTCTTAGAATCAGAAATTCTTACCAATCTGTAGTCATTGGTTTTTGGATCGTGACCAAATCCGAGACCAATATGTACAACTATTTTATCTTCACCAAGTTCGTTTACTGGATAATCAGGTTTTGGGAGTTCTTTGAATTCACCAGTGACAGGATTAAACAAAAAATTCATGTCCCCGATTTTAGAACCATTTAGACACAAGACACCATTACATGAACCTACAATTCTACAATTCTAAAAGGTGCCTTAGCATGTTCCTCCATACATGGAATATTTATGCTAAATATTTCATGAAATGTTTGATCCGAGAACAAGGATATGTAGCACTTACCATGAAAAGTGTCATCACGACATGTGGCAGCCACATAGCCATTGTTGCTATGATTAGATCGGTTAACATGCTTGGTGATGAAGATGGGATCTTTGATAATATCATACCACGATTTGCAAACTGACTTGAATTGCAGGAGTGTCTTAACAGGTAATCTTGAAAATATGTCCATTAATACATCTTCAGAAAGATCATTCAACATTGCTTTTGACATCTCTCTATTTAATTTTTTAGGAATTTAATATGAGGAAAAATAAATTGACAGAAGAATATTGCAGGGTTTTATATAAATAGGCCTACGTGTTGGGGGTTTGTTAGTTTTTGCATTGCAATACTAAAAAGTTATGATCCAGTATAGTCAAAATTTTGACTTGGTCTGCGGAAAAATTTTGGCCTATTCTAATGGCAAGAACATTTCCCAGCTCAACTAGTGGCAGTTGAGGCCTTCTAAAAAACTATAAGTTTTTCAACAAGAAATTTTGGCATTTTTTATTTGTGGTTTCTTTTGTTAATCTCCCTTTTGTCATTTCCTCATATCAAATTTATGTTTTTTCTTTGTTAACTATTTAACTCCATTTATCATGAAAAATGGATTATACTTTCTCTGCATATTTGTAAGTATACATAGTGACATACATGTGGTACTCATAGGTTAAGAATTTGGAATTTTAATCTATGGGAAAGTAGGTCAAATGTTATGGTTTTAGTCAATGGTTTACAGGATATTAAGGAAATACAATGTCTAAAATTTATTTTTACGTGGTAAAATAATTTGTTAAGTTTAATATAAAACACAACTAAAAATAACCTATACAATTTTCCGAGTCAAAACTGCCCAAAATTTCTACCGATCAGCCAATTGTAGAGGTTAGTGAGTTGGCAACAATTTGGAATTTTTCCAACCCACCAATAGCTGTTTGGTTCAAAAAGTTTCCCTCAACCCATCCAATCTAACCTGATCATAGTCCTAAAGACTAGGTTGCTGGTTTATAGGTTAATAACATTTGCATTTAGCCCAATCACATGCATGTATATCTAAACTAAAGTTGAAAATCCACTTTTTTGATTTTAGCCAATCTATTTTTTAGGTTGGCCACCACTTGCACTAGCGTACCCTAGTTCTAAAGAATTTTATCCTCTTCATTTTGTATGAACTAGTATTAATTAGAGTTGGAAAGAAATTAGTAAACATTTTTAACTCCCAATCATGAGCATATTGCACAAAATGTAAAAATCTAGAGGATTTCTCAACTCTAAGCAGTCAGACATCATGAGCATATTGCAGAAAAGGTGAAAATCTCAACTCTAAGCAGTCAGACACCTGTGTGTTTACAGCTAAGCTAAAACATCAGGGGGACTGAAGAAGCTAAAAACCTATCAGAACACCACATGTGTATCCTCCCCTTAACTTACACTTGTAAACCAGAACTGCATCCTGCTCATAGTTTTTTGATACAATTTAACTTTGATAGCATTGCCTTTTCCCAAAATAAGAGTCCATCCACCGTTGTATTCTCTCTCTTTCTTCTCTTTTACATTTTCCCTATTACCATATTATTATCTTGGTGGATATGAATGTTTATTGATATCCTTACATACATATATACAGTGTTGAGCACCGTTAAAGAATGTCCTAGTTGTTAATAAAAGTTGCTTGCTATAAATTTAACAATAAAATATTGGCTAAAATGCAAAACGCACCCAATAAGTTTCACAACTTTTCATTTCAATCCTCTAAGTTTGCTTTTTGTCATTTTAATCCTCTAAATTTCAAATTTCCTCAATTCAGTCATCCGTAAATTCACCATCCATATATACTATTAGTTTTGGCCAAAATTTAAAATTTAATATTTGTTATATTATTTATTTATTAATTTAAAACAATATTTTCTTTAAAAAAATAAAAATAAATAAATAAACCAGAAATTAAAATAACCCCAATTTCCCCCAACCCTTCTCATTTGAAGAAAACGAAATCCCCAGCCTAATCTGATATGTGAGAGATTGAGAGGGAGAAAGAGAGAAATATTTATAGCTTAGCAGCCTAAGATAATGGGGGTTTTTAAAATAAAAATTTTAAAAGAGCAAGAAAGAAGAAAAAAAAGTCAAAGAAATGAGAACAAAAAAGGACCTAGAAACCTGTAGCAGTTGTGAGGAACAACAACGCTTGGAGACACCAACCAATCCACAAGAACACAAACTTCTCCAAACTAGACACATTCCGATCCCAAGACTTCCCAGATACAACAACACAAAGCCTCACTTTTCATCCAAATTTTTGGTGAATACATATAATACAATTAAACAACATCAATACCAATAGTTAAGATAAAATAAAGAAGACCCAAAAAAGAAAAGAAAAAAACTATTCTTTGAGAAAAAAACTGTTCTTTGAGGAAAATATAAAAAGAAAGATGATAATTCAAAAAGTTATGATTTTTTTTAATCACTTTAAAGCTCTCTTCTTCTTTTTCTTTTCCTAATCATATATTCTCCCATCTATTGCTTCTTCTTCTTCTTAACTGGCGTTGTCGAGTAGACCTTCTGGTGTGGAGCTAAGCCACCAAGAAACCTTGGAGCAGAGCCATTAAAAACACCTCCTTCTCGCTCTCAATCTCTCTTTCTCTATTTCACCCTCCTTTAGTCTCTCAATTTTGAGTTAGGCTAGGGATTTTTTTTGTTCCCGTGGGGTAAATGGGTTATTTTAATTTCTTGTTTCTTTTAATTAATATTTTTTTAAATCAAGAATTAAATAATTAAATATTAAATTATAGCCAAATCGACGCTGTTTTGGGTAAGTTAACGGCAAATATGGATGTGAGTTAACAGAGGACTTAATTGAGGAGATTTGAAACTTAAAGGCCTAAAATGACAGAATACAAACTTAAAAGACTGAAATGAAAAGTGGTGAAACTTAGAGGGTGAGTTTTATATTTTGGCCTAAAATATTATTGCTTCAGACAAGAACATTCTTTTATCATTTCGATGCATGACATGTGTCCAATTGGACGACCAGATGGTATTTTGGGAAAATGGAGCGAGCGCAGGAACCCAAGAGTCATTCTTGTTGTTTCCCGCTCCCTTCTTTCATATATAAAGGGGAACCCAAACCAATTTCTAGGTTCCCATTTCTTCTGCGTCTTAACTCTTTCTCTCACATTTCTCCATTTCTTCAAGAGAGCCCATTCAATCCTAAAAGGTTTGAGCTTCTTGGGGTGACCCACTCCTTTCCTTGTCCATCCTAGTAAGTTTTCCTAATCTTTCTCCCCTTCTCCATTTTGGTTTCATCATTTCATTCTCCTTGGGTAGGCAAAAATGAGTAGATTTAAGTCTATGGTAGATACTCCCAAGAGATTAGATGTTTTTAGGGCCACTTACAGCATTCCAAATGACATTGGGGTTAGGTATATCCCAGATGCTGACATTGAGGTGTATTTACTTATTTTCGCAATTTTATTCTAGTAGCTCATTTTGCTTATAGGTTCATTTTTGTTTGTGTTGCTTTTAGAGGACTTCCCGTTTCGGCCCAACATGCAACTAATAAACTATACTATGGACACAATGAAGGAATCGCCACCTAGTTTTTACAACAGTTTAAACTTTTGGTTCTAGAATATCTGTACTTGGCCCCCCTCCTTCAAGAAATTGACAAATTGACCTTTGAAACTCCCAAAAAAAAAATATTATTATCAGACTATTTGTTTTATCGTCTCTCATCTCATAGATCTCTTTCTCTTCACTCTACGATGTGTTGTGGTGTGTGAGAAAACCGGTAGCTCTTTAACTCCACTCAAGCTATGGTTCTTGCTTTCTATATAGATAAATAAATAAATAATAATAATAATGATAGAATTTATTGATTTGCAATGTTTGTACAACCTCTCAAACCAAGAAAGTACAACGCGGAGAACCCAAGTCATATGTTATCTATTCTCACCTCTTTTTTTCTATCTCACAATAAATGTTTGTCACAATAAATTATAATTAATAGCCGTTGCACGTGTCTTTGATATAAACCCAAAATGAAATGCTGATTATCAAAAAACAAATATTGATTTTTCTTTCTACTTATTTTCAAATATTTTTTAGTGAATAAAAGATCAGTGTTCTTTTTTTTAGACCCTTTCTTCTTTATGCTTTCAAAATACCAATTGATGGAAGAACCATTTAAAATTTCTTTTGGAAAGTAATGAAAATAATTCATTAAAAAATTAAAAGGATTGGTTTATTTGTTTGTGTGGTTTTCCTCTCAATGATATTATCATCTAGCCTACAGAAAGAAAATAAAAAATAAATCGTTTTATTTTTGTGTCTCAATATCTCATATATTTGTATTGGTATTTTAATTTATTAGGTCTCTTTTCAGGATTGTATGTGTGGAGACACACTTAACCCAATAGGCCAAAAAAAATTGTTTTATTTTTGTGTCTCAATATCTCACATATTTGTATTGGTATTTTAATTTATTAGGTCTTTTTTCAAGATTGTATGTGTGGGGACAAACTTAACCCAATGCATGAATACAATTTAAAAAATTCACAATTAACACACGCACACACACACTGTAACACTCCGGTTGTTAAGTGTAATTTGGAGGAAGCTTCAGGGGCAAATTGGTAATTTACTAACAAGATATTTTGGGGCAAATTGGTAGCCTTTCAATTTAAGTCAGCCCCCTTTTCTTCCTCATCTTCACGTTGATATCTCTCTCCCTCTTGACCGGCTGCCCCTTCTCTCTATTTCTCTATTTTCCTATCTCACTCAGCCACCGAAGCCCACACACATAAACACTCTAGCTCCCTCTATTTCTCTCACTCCCTCACCGGTAAACCAGCCATCCACCACCACTTTTGGCAGATTTCACCGGAGAACCCCATTAGCAACCCCATACGCTCCATTCTCTCAAAGCTTTAAAGGTAAAACTCTTAATTGTTTGGTAGCTTTTCAAGTTTTTCTAAGACTTCTTTCTAATCTAAGCTACATGAGTGGTATACATGTGATTGAGTACATGGGTTTTTGATTTGGTGGATTTAGTTGTTAATTGGTTTGGCTTTTACAAATGATGATCATTTGGGGTTTCTTCGTGGTTAAAAACTTGGGTTTCCTTGAGCAAATCGTGTGGGTTGATTTTGTGGGAGTTTGGGTTGATTTTTGGAAATGTGTTCTTTGCATTTTAGATGACTTTGGCAAATGTGGGTGTGAGTGGAGTGATAACTACAAATTTATGCAAGTTAAGTGTGAGCATGTGCTTTTGCATACCAAGTGTTTGATAAGTTGTTTATATGAGATTTTTGGGTTTGATTCCTTGTTTTTAATATGCTTTAAATCTGGTGGTTTTAATGTGAGTAAATTCTCAAATAATTTGGGCTAGTCTTACAACTATAGCAATTTTCTAAGCTGTCATGACAGATTTGAGTCAGCTGCAATGCATGATTTTTAATAAATTACAGAAAAATCATTTCGGGCTGAATGTTCTGTGGTAAATTGTATACATATAGGGGAATGTTCCCTTAAAGTTTTGAATTAATTGGATAATTCTTCATTGACCAAACAATTTTTACAAATGGCTGCCCTGTTATGTACTGAATCTGAAAGCAAGACTAAAACGCTGAGAAATTGTGGAATTAATCTCAAACCTCAGTTGATCTTATCTTGGCTTAAATATATTATTTAGTACTCAAAGAGATTCATGAGTATGTTATATTATCTTATGATGCACTTTTTTTGCGGTAGTGAATTTAAAATGTTTTGGTTGTGTCAGCACTATGAGTTCCTTGGATGCTTGTTTGGTTCTTGCTTGGGAAGGGTACTTGTCTTAGGACAGGCAAGCTAGACTTTAGGGCCTTTGGTTTGATTTTAGGGTATTGTTACGATTTATGGAGATAAGTGTGATGGTACTTTGTGAAAGACCTTGTTATTGATAGGTTTGATCATTGTGTTTCTAAGTTCTGATATTCTTGGTGATGGACCTAGTGACTGGATTAGTTGATTTTGTGGTGCCCAGTTGAGGTAAAATTGGTTGGCCTTCCAAGGTAAGTAGCTTTTTAATGGGATTTTGAAAAATAGACATGTTGTATAAATGTTGTTTTTGGATTAGATACGCTTTTGGAAACTACCTATGGAAACTATATTTTTCCTAAAAACTATTGTGTCGTAACCTTAATATATATATATTTATATATACACGAAAATGCATCATATTTGGTATCGCATTTGGGGAATGCATGAATTGTTGACATGGAAAATATGAGCATCTTTTATTTAATCTTTGATAAGGAAATCATAGATTTTATGGTATATTATAAAATTTAAAGATGCTTATCTTGTCTTGTATTATTTGGGAAATTGATAGAAAATAGACAAGAATGAAGTTGAAAACCTTACAAACTTTGTAGAAGTTAGATTATTTAAGGTTTTTCTGAAACTACCTGGTTATAAACTATGTTTTTGAAAGGGAATGTATACTTGTGAGCTTTATATGGTTTTGACACCGTGCCATGTGTGATTTCCCAGTGATCACCCGATTTGGTTTCCATAGTCTTTATGACAATGGAATTAAATCCAGGTCAGTGCCCTTTCACTTTGGATGACGTGTTCTTCCCTGCTGCTCATAGGGGGAAGAGGTTCCTTGATTGTGTGTGGGTAAGGCTGTTGCCCATGGGGCCAAGAGACCACATGCACACTACAAGAAAATGTATTTTTAGTGACGAAAAAATTCGTCACTAAAAGTCCTGTTTTTCGTCACTAAGAACCTTTAGTGACGAAATTGGACTTTTAGTGACGAAATTCGTTTCGTCGCTGTAGCCTTGTCGCTAAAAGTCCTGGCGACGAAATTTTTCGTCACTAAAAGTCTGATTTGTTTAAAAAAAAAAAAACTTTTAGCAACGAAAACGTTTCATCGCTAAGTGTTTTCCTCGCTAAAAACTGTATTTAGTGACGAAATATTTTCGTCACTAAAACTATTTCAGTTTATTAAATCATATTTAGTGACGAAATATTTCGTCACTAAAACTATTTTTAAGAAAATTCAGACACATATAGTGACGAAAATTTTCGTCACTAAAACTATTTTTAAGAAAATTCAGACACATATAGTGACGAAAATTTTCGTCACTAAAACCATTTCTTACAAAATTCTGCTGCATTTAGTGACGAAATATTTCGTCACTAAAACAATTTTTTGTTGCCATATTTGTGACGAAAAGATTCGTCACAAAAACTTATTTTCTATTTTTATTATTTATATTTCGTCACTAAAACAATTTTTTGTTGCCATATTTGTGACGAAAAAATTCGTCACTAAAACTTATTTTCTATTTTTATTATTTTCATAGCGTTGATATTAACCTGTAACCTGTCATTATATTATTAAAACCTCACATTTGATTAACATATTTATTTCAACAACACATTTATAAAAAATCGATCCATACATTCTACAAGTTAAAATTAAAGTAAGTATCCAATTCAAACTCCTTCCATACAATAAGTGTTTGTAACACATACAATAATTGTTTGCAACACATACAATAACTTAAGATGTTTTATAACAATACAAAAAATGTGGCATAATATAATTAGAACTAACGGAAGATGTCCTCATATGTCTTCAAATAATGCCTAAAGGAAATCCCCTAAATCCACCAATAAGAAATCTGCACAAATATAAATCTTCAGTTAAATATAAATCTTTGGTCAAATATAATTCTACATAGTGCCAACAGAAAATTTACTTCTATATCTTCAGTATCATAAACTAAAGATTAAATAACCTATCACGTGACAAATATTAGTTTCAAATGATACATAAA
This sequence comes from Quercus robur, assembly GCF_932294415.1. NCBI lineage: Eukaryota > Viridiplantae > Streptophyta > Magnoliopsida > Fagales > Fagaceae > Quercus > Quercus robur. The sequence continues at coordinate 45,795,540 of NC_065538.1, forward strand.
AAATGAAGTGTTTTAATTTAAAGATAAAGTACTAACCAATAAGTGATTTAGCTTGAAGATGAACCACCTCCATAGGTAAAAGCATCATCATAACCCTTGCTCCTCAAAAAATTAAGAATATTGTTTTGGACCTCATCTTGCTTAGCTCGCGCCTCTTGCTCCTTAGCTCGCTCCTCTTCGTCCCTGGCTCTTGCCTCTTTGAGCTCAATTATCTCACTTTCTAACCGATGAATATACTCCACCGAGGAATTAGATGAGGCAGTGGTTACTAGAGAAGAGGAAGGTCTCATGCTAAGTCCTTTTACAATACCGGATTTCTTCTTAAAAACCAAATTTGAGATCTCCTCTTGTGTAAGGGGAATTGCATTAGGATCTTGACAATGATCCTCTTGCACTTTGAGAATAGTTTCCTACCATTTGAAAGAGAAAAAAACAAGCAATCACAACATTAATAATACATATGCTATAACTTTACAAACATGATAAAGATGGAATAATAGGGATGGAATGATACACATACATATGTCGCTTCATCCTCAGGCTGTATCCACCTATTTGTATTTGGATTGAAATGAACATCTTTGTAGATTTTTGCCAATTCAGGAACTTGACCGTCATTATTATTTGTCTAATTAAGTAACATTCGAGTATTAGTTATTTATAGTTAATTAATCACAACATGTAATACACTTAAGGTTTAAGAAAATGAAAAAACACACCTCCTCATCAACCCTAACAGCAAGTGCCTTTGTCCCGCATCTATGTTTGCCTGAAGTTTTGCTCCTATTTTCAGAGTTAATTCTTGATTTTTCCTAATAAAGAACATTCAAGATATTTATTAGATCATGACTAAAACAATATACATTTACTTCATCTAAGTATTAATCTAATCATTTGACAACATAATATAGTAAATATTAGATAATAATAATATACGCATAAATAATTTACCAGCCAATCCTTATTGGTCCATCTCCCTTCAATGAGTCCAGTCCACTGTGCAAGTGTGGCATTCTTTGGCGGGTGGGTTTTTGCATAGTCAACACCATGAGATTGTACGAGCTTTTTATAAGTCTGATACAACTTGTTAGAGCCGCTACTCAATAATCTTCCACATTTTGTATTTATTGCTTTCGTTACTAAGTTGGAATCTCCTTCTAGCTCAAACTGATCCTGTAAATTAAAGTATATATGTATTATAAAATTATTATTATATGAATTTAATATGCTTAGTGACAACAAAGGCGAGTTAGACGTTATCAATATAAATTTACCTCGATACTTTGAAGCACCACATCTTTAGTAGCAGCATCAACACTTTTCCAATTTTTTACGTTGTAACTTGACAAATTACTTCTCTAGTAGGATTATGCAATGTGCTTTTGTGTTCGCTATTAAAAATAAGATGATTTATTTTCAGTTAAGCATTATAGATAGTATTCAAAACTTGATTAAACAATATATGCATATGAAATCACATACTTTAAATAAGGCTCTAGCTCAGGACTATTGTACAACAAGTACCAATGAGCAGTATCAAGCAATGCACGAGAGAAGTCGCCATCATTTCGCCTACCACCTGTAGGTCGGGCAGTCTGTGAAAAAACTATCAATCCTTCACTAGATTCACCAAAATCTTCATTTCTTTCTCTTCGATTATGAACAGTTTCGATCCCATCAATATACAAAGACCAGTTGTTAATACATTCTTTAAGAATGTAAGCCTCTGCAATCGAACCTTCTGGTCGAGCTTGGTTGGAAACGTATCTTTTCAATTTTCCAAGATACTTACGAGGAAAAAATACGCACAGAATGTGATTTTATACCACGTGGGAAATATGCAATTGATGAATGCATTAAAGGATCTAATTACCTTTCAATTGGATACATCCACCGATATTGTACCGGGCCTCCTAGAATTGCTTCTCGAGGCAAGTGAACAGCAAGGTGGACCATAACATCAAAGAATGCTGGAGGCAAGAACCTCTCAAGCTTGCATAGTATAAGAACTATACGTTCTTCTAGTTTCTCCAATTCACTCCACTTTAGGGTCCTTGAGCATAAGTCTTGGAAGAAGTTGCCTAACTCAAACAATACAATACTAATGTCTTTATCTGCAAACCCTCGCAACCTAATTGGAAGAATTCGTTGTAGTAGCACATGACAGTCGTGGCTTTTCAAACCAGATAATCTACCATTTTTTGCATTCACTGACCTTGATATGTTGGCTGCATAGCCATCCGGATACTTGACTGATTTCAAAAAGTCATAAAAACCATCTCTTTCATTGGGGCTTAATGAAAAGAAAGCCCGAGGCTTGTCATATGATCCATCAGGACGTTGTTTCAAATGCAACGTGTGCCTGAAGTTCATATTTTGCAAGTCTATCCGTGCCTTATCAGTGTCCTTATTTTTCCCCTCAATGACCAACAAAGTACCATAAGTACTCTCACTAATGTTCTTCTCCACATGCATGACATCAATGTTGTGCTTAAGCTTCTTATTTTTCCAGTATGGAAGCTTGTACAAAATACTTACCTTTGACCAATTTGGCTCCCCAATGAGTTGTCTCTTCTTGTTACTTGGATGCTTTCCTAAAATTATAATTGGCATTCTATCTAGTTGCTCTTGTATCTTTCCCACTTGTAACTCTAAAGATCTCTTCCGTTTCTCCGGTAAACCATTATGCAACCGACTATGTCTCCAACGATGTTCCATAGGTAAATAAGCTCGATGATTAATGAATCCAATTTTACTTTCCAAAACTTCTGAATATGGTTGATCGTTGCAAGTGTAACAAGAATGATAACCCTTTGTCCTCCACCCGGATACGTTACCAAATCCAGGATAGTCATGTATTGTCCACAACAAAGTTGCACGCATCTGAAAATGCTCTTTACTATAAGCATCATAAGTTTCTACACCTTCTTCCCACAACTCCTTCAACTCATCAACCAATGGTTTCAAGTAAATATCAATATCATTCCCCGGTTGATGGGGATCGGGAATAAGCAAGGACAACATAAAATATGGCTCCTTCATAACCAACCAATGCGGTAAATTATAGGGGATAAGTATGACAGGCCACATACTATAATTATTGTTCATATTCCCAAAAGGATTAAATCCATCTGTAGCCAACCCTAACCTTACATTGCGAGATTCGAGGGCAAAATCAGGATGTTGCAAATCAAATTCCTTCCACTCCTCACTATCAGCCGGATGCCTCATTATCCCATCGTCCACACGTTTGTCTATATACCATCTCATGTCCTTAGCTCTTTGGCTTGACATGTACAATCTCCTCAATCTCGGTGTCAACGGAAAGTAACGCAATACTTTATGAGGAATCTTCTTACCTTGGGTACGTGTATCTTTGTACCTAGGCACCTCACACACCGGACATTTATCAAGATTTTCATTTTCCTTCCAAAATAATGCACAATCATTTTTGCATGCATCTATATGCTCGTATGACATGCCCAAGTCACGTAATATCTTCTTTGCTTCATAAGTTGACCTTGGAACCAAGTTACCTTTCGGTAAAACCTTTGTCAGCAATTCTAGCATCATATCAAGTCCCTTATTACTCAAGTTAGTCATTACTTTTACATTCAACATCTCAATAACAAACTTCAAGATACTATAATCAGTGTAACCCGGATACAACTCACGTTTTGCATCTTCCTCAAGTTTGTCAAAATGACGCACCTCCTCATCTTCGGTTGCATTTCTTGGTTCCCCTCTAATTCGGTCATCTACCAAGGCATCGATACCATCCATATGATCACCATCCGACATTTCATTATCATGAATGTTCTCGTTCAATACATGAGGTTTTCCATGATTATACCAATTAATATAAGATTGCATAATTCCATGATGAAGCAAATGGATACGCACAATTTGAGGAGATTGTCAATAGCAATTCACACAGTGAATACGCAGACACGGAATATTACCACTCAAGTCCACAACCGCTCTTGCAAAATTAATAAATGCATTCACCCTTCAATATATGGATGACTTAATCTGCCATCGGGTGTCTTACCCATTGTCATCCAACTTTTATCCATGTTTGACTACAATTATAAAATGAATCCTACTTTAGTAAAATAAGGACAACTCATGCATAATGTATTCTAACATCTAAGTCTATAAGCCACTGAAATAAAGTTCTATCACATTCATGAATGCACAAGTCCATATTAATACTTAAACAAATATACGTTGCACACACAAATATACACTTCCAATATGAATTTAAACCATCTTATAACACCATGCAAGCCACCCGCTTGCTCCAATACAACAACCCACCACAAAACCAATCACAAACATCACAAGTATAGAGTGCTTACAAGTATTGAAATCGAATAAAGTAATATTCATCATATCTAATTAACAAGTTCCATTCACATTTTCAAGAAACTAAAAACACTCCCAATATGAATTTAAACAACCTTATAGCACCATGCAAGCCACCCGCTTGCTCCAATACAACAACCCACCACAAAACCAATCACAAACATCACAAGTATAGAGTGCTTACAAGTATTGAAATCGAATAAAGTAATATTCATCATATCTAATTAACAAGTTCCATTCACATTTTCAAGAAACTAAAAACACTCCCAATATGTATTTAAACCACCTTATAACACCATGCAAGCCACCCGCTTGCTCCAACACAACATACCACCACAAATCCAATTTCCAACATCACAAGTATAAAGTTTTATAAGGTTTTCAACTAAAATTTACTTACTTTGCTCAAGCTAAGCTTACAACTTTCAGAAAAAATCCAAAGTTATTGCAAACAATGTGAATTTAGCCTGCAAAAGAAAAGTTAAACTTATAAGTACTTCAGTCTTTATAATGAATAGCTCTTACGAAATCATCAATCACCTCACTTGAACCATTTAGAAGAAGAAAATTTAAAAAACCAGTGTTACCTTTTGAACCACCAAATCATTAAAAGAATGACATGATATTATACTAGAGAACAAAATCACCTCACTTGATATGTACAGTAATTTTAAGTCCCAAATTTAACGTTTGTTTCATTTTTAATTTCCATTAGCTTATATGAAACAATCAAGCTCACTTATTAATCATCTAACTACACTACATATACCACATTCACTATAGAAGAGCCAAGTAAATAGTTAATAATAGTAGCCCAGCCTGTTCTCCCACCAATTAGCTCACAACCATATGGTGCCAAAGTAAATTCTCATCAACGGATTCATCATAATAATATACTCAAAAATATTAAGTTATTAGAAATGCATCAAAATAAACTAGAACTATTATCAAGAAATTTCAAACCCATCTAAAATCCTACCAAACAACCAACCCCTCTAATGGTCATATCCCTCTCAAGCATTTCATCAAACAGCTATGTAGCATTCTCAAAAAGCATTGCATTTTACATACAAAGAGCAATGAATTGGAAAAACAACCAACAATGGGCATTTTACCACAACCAAGCCTACCCAATCCACCACAACTAGCTATCAAGCCAAGAGAAAAAAAACATCGCACAAGGAGAATTGAAAAAACAGAGAGCAGCCAAAAAAAAAAAAAAAAGGAAAGAGAAATGTATACCAGCGGTGAACAGCCAGTGAGACGACGGCGAAACTCCGGCATCGGCGATGGCTTCAACGGCAACGGCGACGGCTTCAACGTCGTCGTAATAGATCTCGACGGCGACGGCTTCAACGTCGTCGTAATAGATCTCGACGGCGACGGCTTTAACGTCGTCGTAATAGATCTCGACGGTGACGGCTTCAACGTCGTCGTAATAGATCTCGACGGCGACGGCTTCAACGTCGTCGTAATAGTTCTCGACGGCGACGGCTTCAACGTCGTCGAAGATGGCGTCGACGGAGACCTGGGTTTTGGTGAAGTTCAGGCCGGAGACGGAGATGGCGTCGACAGAGACCTGGGTTTCTCTCTTTTTTTTTTTTTGAGCGTGGGTTTCTCTCTTTTTTTTTTAGCGTGAGTTTCTCAGTTTTTTGTTTTGCTGAGGGTGGGAGCTTTGTTTGGGAGTATTTATAGTGGTATTTTAGCGACGAAATTATTTCGTCGCTAAAGACCACTTTTTGTGACGAAACATAAATTCGTCACTAGAAGTGGGCAATAGCGACGAAATAATTTCGTCGCTAAAGACCACTTTATAGCGACGAAATGCTTTCGTCGCTGTTTCCTACTTCTAGTGACGAATTTTTTTTCGTCACTAAAGAAACCATTTTTTTGTTAAGATTTTTAGCGACGAAATTTGAATTTCGTCGCTGTAGCATATTTTTAGTGACGAATTTCTGTTTCGTCACAAAAGGACCCAGAATTTGTTAAACTTTTAGCGACGAATTTTATTTTCGTCACTAAAGAAACCATTTTTTGTTAACATTTTTAGCGATGAAATTTAACTTTCGTCGCTGTAGTATACTTTTAGTGACGAATTTAGATTTCGTCACTAAAAATATATAAGTGCAAAACTATTATTATTTTTAGTGACGAATATGTTTCGTCACTAATTCTTCCTTATAGCGACGAAAGAATTTTCGTCACTAATACTATCCTACAGTGACGAAATATTTCGTCACTAAAAATTTCAACTTTTAGTGATGAAATATTTCGTCGCTATAGATTAATTACACTCCCGCCAAAATTTCCCTCCGCAGGCGCCCATTTTTTAGATCTCAATAGTGACGAAATTTATTTTTCGTCGCTAAATGTTATAATTTTTTTAACTATTAGTGACGAAATTCATATTTCGTCACTAAAGCTGTATTTTTAGCGACGAAAAATATTTCCTCACTAATTTTCGTCACTAAAAATACATTTTGTTGTAGTGGCAAGAAAGGTCCTATTTGACGCGCTCTCTCTGCTACCCATGGGGGGAGAGAAAAACCTTGAGGGTATGGGTGAGGCTGCTGTCCATGGGGCCAAGAGAAAAACCAGAGAGGACAATATCATGCCAGTTGTGAATGGGTGGATCCCCTGACCGGTCTATGTGGTAGTATGGTAGATTTGTGATGAAATTACCGTATGTTAGATTTTATGGCTTTGGAAATTATATTGTTAGTGCTCACAGATTATAATATATAGTTTCTTGGTATTATTTTGAGAAACTTTGTGTTTCGTCATTTAATCATTCTTGTTACATTATTACAAAAAATGATCTTGCAGTATTCAGTTAGCAATTTCCCAAACTAAAACATGTTTTGCAAACTGTTTATAATCATGAAACTTGCATTTCCTCCACCCCCATTAATTATGCTATTTACTGGGCTTTAGCTCATCCCACTCTCCAACAGTTTTGCAGATAAATTAGCTATACATCGGGCACGAAGATTAGTTATTGGTGGTGACTGGAGTACTATGCTAAGTGGGAGATTTGTGCCATAAATTGTTGGTGCTCAGTTTACTAAATTATTCGAGGCCATAGCTATTTTCTATTGGAGGTTGGATACTTGAGGTTTGTTAGCTTTAGGCATTGTAGGCCTAACTCCAATATTGATGTTGTGTATTCTAGAAGGGATTGTGGTTTTGTGTTATCCATTTGGAGTTTTGAAATATATTCATGTATTATTTGGAGGCACATGATTTGAGTTATTGTTTGTAAATGTGTTATAGAGCTCTGACTTGTAATATGAAGATTTTAGTATGGTTATTTATCCTTAGCATGTGTTGAGGAAAAACTTAAAAAATAAAAAAAAAAATAAAAAATCTCCCACGTACTCGCTCTTAATGGTTCTTCTCTCACGCTTTGGACCCTTCTGGGTTTGGGGCGTGACACACACACATAGAGAGAGAGAGATAGATATATATATATATATATATATATAATATGTATGTTTATACCTAATTAGTAACGGACCACACATATTCATAGTATTACATAAATGACTTGCAAATTAAATTATTTTTAGTTACACAAAAAATAAAAAAGCTCATAAAAGTAAAATAATTCAAAATTTCTTATTTTAATTTTATATATAGAGTTAGATATATTATTAGGTTTTTTATGATTTATTTATATTGGACTTCTTATTCTCTATACTAAATTAACTAATTTGGCACAAAATTTAATAACTTTATGAGTTGAAATATGATGGGGAATGTTAATGAGACTGTTATGTTTGAAGAAGAGTGTGAAATTACAAAGAGCCATGTGTTGAACATAAGAAGAATGGAGAGTATAGGGAGATGTTGGTGTAGCAATTTATTCTTCCACCATTAAATATCCCAAGGTGGTGGGCACGGCGGTGCATATATTGATAGATTTCTTGGGACACGATTGTTGAGATGAAATTTGCGTATACTTTTTACTAGATTCATGTTGCAATGATTTAGTTCTTTGAATTCTTTTAATCAATTCAAATTTAGCTGCTCTAATCAGCAATTGAAATTGATTTAGGAGACTTTATATGCGTCTTAGTTTGGGAATGCATCTGTTTGTGTTAATGACAAATTTTTTGCATTCAGCGGAATTGTTTTATAATTCTGACAATTTGTAAAAAATATATCATATATCAGAATATGAGAAAAGCTACTACTTGCAAGACAGTTATGCACACAAAATCTTAATATCTAAGATAGTTTTTTCAAATCTGTGTTTCTTTTTCATGATCAGGAGTTTAATTGCATTTCAATTCGTACAGGCAAGGAGGACTCAAGCTCAAGGTGCTCTGGAGTGTCAAAAGTGCTACTGAATTCCCATCTCGAAGAGCAGTCATTTACATCCGTTGTGTCTTGAGTTGTATCTGATGTGTTTGCCATAGTTGCGGCTCTTCCTGGATTTCTAATATAAAAGTCTCTAACCAGTTTAATTGCCTCCTTCCAAGCAATCTCTTCATCAGGAGTTGCATTTCTTTCGGTAGCATCTTGATGTTGCTGACGACTTATGGTTAAGCGAATTAGGGATAGAAATAGACAAATGGTAGAAGTGGCAAAAGATATTAGATAGAGAACCCCAAAGCTCTGCAGGCCCAAGCTTTCTGGTTCACTGGAAGTTATGTTAGTTGAGCACTCATGTGAGGGAGTCAACCATTCATCCTCAAGTAACTTAGTCTCTCCATTCTCTGATAGCTTTAAAATTGCTTCAGAAAAATCCCTTGCAATTGGTGAGCCTTTTGGGAAGACCTGGATAGGAAGCAGGATAAGATATCTATTAGTCTCTTTAGTAGTAGAAACAGGTTAATTTCTAAGAACATTCCTAAAAACAGGAAAAAGTAGAAAGGGTTTAGTTTTAAACCTTAAGGGCTATATTATTGGCTATATTGGAAACTCAAATAATCGTATATGTATGAGTATGAACTATGAAACACACACACCACATATAAAAAGTTATTAGGGGTGTAAATTTAAGGGTATATATCTATACTTGTGTCTGTGCTTTGTAGAAAACTTAAGGTACATTTGTTTTAAGATGGCCAAAGCAGAAGTATATTTAAATACATGAGGTTTGGCATAATGTTTGAGTTAGTACTCACAAAGCCCAATCCTCCAAATCTGTTGGTGCGTATGGTAGCAATGTAACCCTTGCAATACTTATTAAGGAAAACTTTCTCGTAGGGGAGTTCAAGAAAGGCAGCAGCTATGTTGTTGCTTTTGAATTCACTAGTGTATTGGTCTTCACTACTGACGTTCACAATATTTTCTGGCTTGAACTGAAGCACATTCTCCAAATAATTCCTTACAAATGAGTCACCATCGCAACCAATTTTCAAGTTGTTCATCTTTAACCACTCGATATCTGTAACATTTGGTCGTAGTTTCTGCACTGTGAGCATAGAAGACAAACTAGCAGTATAGCTTGAGGTTAGGATCAATACGACAAACAGCCACACTACAATCACCAAACGTGTAAAGTTGTTATTGATTTTTTCCCCTGCAACACAAAACAATGTGATATGAGTTCATTCTGCTAGTAAGCATAATTTCATTTAGAAGCACTCTAATTAAATTTGACCATATCTCCGTGGTGATTAACAAGTTCAATCTATTAATGATAAATAAAGCACAGTCAAGAGAATGTTATATGTTAGTTTTTAGACTCCTTAAATCACAATTGGATTAACCTAGTTAATTAGCCAAGTTGTTACTTAGTCCAAATTCCAAGTCTAGGTTATCACAATCATATCATGCATAGCAGCGGAAAATAAATAAGACAATGATATGATCACCCAGGAAAACCAAACCGGTAAAAAACCTGGAGAGGATTTAACCTAGCTATCCTCAAGGTAAAAAACAAATCCACTAGAAAGAATCGAAATTCATACAATAAGACTTACAAGCCCCCACGATCGACTTCTTATTGCTACCAACCAGTAGAATTTACTAACACGACCACGTGCAAGCTCCGAATCCACGGACTCCTTCTTTCTTTGGCCTTTGCAAAACACAAACACCCTCGTTTGTGACTTTGAGATCCCACTCAAAGGTTTAGCAACACAAACTCTCATGTTTGTGACTCCAAGATCACCCTTGAAGGTTTAGATCATCAACACCTTTGATGACAAGAGAAGGCAGTAACTTCTACAATACCGGATCTTGAGATTCTTCAAGGAATAGCACCGATAGAAGACATAAGAGAGCTTTTTAGGAATAAAACCCTAAATACAAAAGAGGCACACTCTTTTCTCTCTGAAAAGCCACATAAAAACGTGCTCATGGTTTCCTTTATATACTGGAAGAAGTAGATTAGAAACCCTAATCCTAAATGGGCTTGAACTACTGTTTGGGCTTAATTAAAATTCTGCAGATACGACTTTCGATCGATCGAGCCTGTCTTTCAATCGATCGAACTAGACAGATTATGAAATCTTCTTCCTGCAGCTTGTATGTTCTTGAATCTTGACTTGAATCACCTTGAGCATTGTCTAATAATACCTATAGACTCTAAGATCTATATCTAGACAAGTTTGTGTTCACGATTTGCCAATTGTTCTAAACATTTAGAACCTAACAAACTCCCCCTTTGGCAATTCGTGACAAAACTTTCATACAAAATGAAATGCTCAAATACAAGAACAACCCAATACAATAAAATGCTCAATTACATCACAAATCCCAATCTAAGACTCCTAACCTAGAAGTTGAAAGAAGAGGTAGAAGATCTTGATCAAAATGCACCTGTCTTTCCTGAAACACTCAACAAACACATCACCGCATGTGTGGAAAGAAAGACATATAAACAATAATATGAAACAGAATATAAAAAAATAAACTAACTTTCCCCCTAAGTTAGATACAACAAAAAGTTTTTTATATTCTTCTCCTAAACAAAACAAACAGTTCATCTATGTCTCCCCCTTTTTGTCACGTATTGACAAAGTCTACCTAATCAGAAGGTAGACAGAAAACATACGCAACAGAGTAAGAGAAAATAGAGACAACTCCCCCTATGAAGAGAAACAACTCCCCCTAAGAACCACAAAGGTTAAAAAAAATTTCTCCCCCTATAAAAATAGGAAAAAACAAAACAAGTTTTGGGAAAAACAGTTTTGAGGAAAAATAAAGGGGTTGGGGATAAAGAAAAAGACACAAACCAAGTTTAAAAAAAAAAACTAAGTTGAGGATACACATGAAGAAAAATATTCTCTCTTTTAATAAAAAACAAACATGGCACTATGTGACCCATAAACAGTTGCATGAGTAGAGAAAATATTTGCACATTGATTATCCATCATAACTCTTAAGAAAATAATTTTCTACAATTCACACATAAAAAAGGCATATACTAGAAAGTACATAGCTCAAAAATTAATCAATCAATTTTTTGATCAAGTTGAGTACCCAATGTAGTAAAGTGTATGCATGTTATGTGTGAAAACAATGAGAGATATGACTGCAAAACTGCAAGATGGATACAGAAAACAATGCAATGCATGTGAATCCTAAACATAAATGATGCATGGAAAAATCAAATTTTTGAAAAAAACAGAGCAATTTAATGCAGAAACTTCTCAAAGCACAATATTTCATGAATGAAATGCATGAGTATGAGATTAAAAGTTTTTCAAAAACACTTGAATTCAACCCAAATCTTCCAAAAACAAGTTTTTCAACCAATTGTCCTCAAAAACTCAAACATTAAGCACATTTTGCATCAAAATCAAGGAACTTTAATCTTGGATGGCCAAAACAAGATCACACACAATATAATGTACCAAATTTAACAAAGAGTAACTTGTGTAATGTGTGCAACTAGGAAAAGCTTGAAATACATATAAGGTGATATGTAAATAGAAACCAATCACAAAGTCTACAAAATTCATCACATAGAATTTGAAAAAGACTATCACCTAAAGAGTTACATCATATAACTCCCACATCTCCTAGATCATAAGCTTGCAATCATGTAAGTTTCTTGAATTTATGCCTCATAATATACACACCAATTTTAAGTCATGTGAGTTTGGCATCAAGCCTAATAGTACATACCAATTTTAAGTATTAAGCAATTAAACTGAGACTACACCTTATGTTCTTTTTGTGCATGTGCTACACTTTTTCGAGTACAAAATCTTACGATATGCACTAAGGTGTTCATGATTGGTTAGTGAACAGTGATGAGATGGTTATTTATGCCTTTCTCTAAAGGTTCAAGTCCGACAGTCAAAGACATGTGACTTCAAGATCAAAACAAAGTGATCAAAACCATAAACATCTTTCTCACACAACATGCACTACAAAGCTTCAACTAGTAAAGTGCAATAAGTAAGCTCATCAAAGCTAAACAAGGTACATAAACAAGGTACATAAACAAGGTACATAAACTTGTTATGTAAAGATAATATGGCCAATCCTTAATTATAAATCCAAGATGTGAAAAACACAAAAATCTTTTTGGTTTTTAAAAAATTTATGACCAAAAACAAAAAGCATACATTATGCTAAATGAACAATACAAAAGTAATGCATGACAGTGCTTAACTAAGCTATAGAGGGTACACAAACAAGAAATATCAATTTCTTAATTAACCCATGAGTACATGTACAAACTAGTACATACTCACACAAAATCAGAAATAGCTTAGCACTTATATAACACATTCTATTTAAGTTTCTCCATAATGTCAAGCATATTCTAAATCAAGAGATAGATCATAATTCATGTAATCCTCAAGAAAAATAAAACTAGACACAAAATAAAATATTTTTGTCTTTTTGAAAATTTTTCAATGTTTTTGGATTTTCTTTTTAAAAAAAAAAAAAAAACTAAAAAACAAAACAACAAAAGCAAAACATGTCCACAAACAATTGAAAGAATTAAATCAGGGACAAGTCAGCAACACTCACCTTAGAGACTTTTTTCTCACCCATATAGCACGAGTCTTCGGCTTTGTAGGTGAAGATCCATGAGAAGCAAAGTGTATTTGAGGAATTACACCAATCTTCTAAGAAAGACTGAAATCCTGCAAATTCCTTTCACAAGCCAATAAGCTTAAATTTTTCAAAATAATATGAAACAATTTATATGGACTTATGGCAGGAGAAATATCATCACATATCCTAGATTGAAACACTGAATACTTAAATTTCAATTTATGACAATTAGGACAAATGTGACCGGAGACACCACAAAAGTGACAAACAGGAACAAATTTAGGAACATCAGTATTCCTAACAACAAGTCTAGTCTCAGATTTTGGTTTTTGCCTCAACAAAGAGCAATTTGGTCTAATATGACCAATAACACCACAAAGGTGACAGGTAGGCACAAAAATAGATTTATTGTACTCTCTAACAGTAGGTTTAGACTTAGGTTTAAAAACTTCAGCGTCTACATCAGAACTTTTACATTTGTCTAACTTAGCAAAATAAGCCTTTTCTTTATTATTCCTCTTGAAAGGAGGGATATAAACTTTCTCAGTTTTAGGCTTAAGAGAAACAGAAACACTTTTGTTATCAACAACAGGCTCGGTACTAGTCAAATTTTCAATTTTAGCTTTAGATTCAACTAACTCTTGTTCCAAGCTTTTCATCTTCTCATCTTGAGTGGAAATTTGATTTCTTAAAAATTCATTCTTTTTATTAGATTCATATAATCTAACAACCAATTCCTCTTTTCAAGATTAGCCAATTTTAACTCTTCCTTGAATTTCTTAGCAATTTTCATAGATTTCAATAATTCCTTACGAAGAGTTTCACAGGCATCAATAAAATCAACAGAAGTATGAGCAGAAACATGATCAGAAAGACACTTCAAATTATCCATGACAACAGGGGTCAAGGATCAGCTCTTAGATCAAAAGATCTAAAACAAAAGAGCAACCCGCTCTGATATCACTTGTTAGTTTTTAGACCCCTTAAACCACAATTGGAATAACCTAATTAATTAGCCAAGTTGTTACCTAGTCCAAATTCCAAGTCTAGGTTATCACAATCAAACAATCATATCATGCATAGCAGCGAAAAATAAATAAGACAATGATATGATCACCCAGGAAAACCAAACCGGTAAAAAACCTGGGGAGGATTTAATCTAGCTATCCTCAAGGTAAAAAGCAAATCCACTAGAAAGAATCGAAGTTCATACAATAAGACTTACAAGCCCCAACGCTCGACTTCTTATTGCTACCAACCAGTAGAACTTACTGACACGACCACGTGCAAGCTCCAAATCCACGGATTCCTTCTTTCTTTGGCCTTTGCAAAACACAAACACCCCCGTTTGTGACTTTGAGATCCCACTCAAAGGTTTAGCAACACAAACTCTCCTGTTTGTGACTCCAAGACCACCCTTGAAGGTTTAGATCATCAACACCTTTGATGACAAGAGAAGGCAGCAACTTCTACAATACCGGATCTTGAGATTCTTCAAGGAATAGCACCGGTAGAAGACATAAGAGAGCTTTTTAGGAATAAAACCCTAAATACAAAAGAGGCACACTCTTTTCTCTCTGAAAAGCCACATAAAAACGTGCTTAGGGTTTCCTTTATATACTGGGAGAAGTAGATTAGAAACCCTAATCCTAAATGGGCTTGAACTGTTGTTTAGGCTTAATTAAAATTCTGCAAATATGACTTTCAATCAATCGACCTGTCTTTCGATCGATCGAACCAGACAGATTATGAAATCTTCTTCCTGTAGCTTGTATGTTCTTGAATCTTGACTTGAATCACCTTGAGCATTGTCTAATAATACCTATAGACTCTAAGATCTATATCTAGACAAGTTTGTGTTCACGATTTGCCAATTGTTCTAAACATTTAGAACCTAACATTATACATTCAGCCAATTTAAATGAACTTTTCAATACAAATTTTTCAATGGTGGATTGACTACTGCACATAGTTAGGCTTTTACAAACGTAATTGCATGTCAGGGCTCTATAGATCAAATTGATGCTTATTATGTGCAAAGAACAAAGAGGAGAAGGTAAACCAAAGTGCAGTGCTAAGCTGATTCTTCCATGGGCCACTAAATTCTGGATTAGATTGGCACTCCAGGAACCAAACAATGAGCATTGTGTATATCATGATGGCAGCAGTCACCAACCACGTGTCCCTGGTGAAAGGCTTCGTAAACATCAATGGTGACCCCTTAGGTTTTGTTGGAACTATCATGGCCAAACCTGACTCAGCATATGGAAGGGTAAAATCCACGTATTGCAACTGGTCGGCTAGTATGGTCATGTCACCAACAACAGCATCATAAGTCTTTTGTGGTATTTGGACCAACATGACAAGGATAAAATCTTAATCAGAAACTTATAATTGTAACCAAATAAAAGATATATATATATATATATATATATAAGTCTATAATACTAGTCAGTTTAGCAGTTTAGTTAATAGTCAATTTTAGTTTAAGATTTCTTGCTCTTCCAAGGGTTGTCTCTCTTATAGAATGACCAAGTTAATTTCTATAAGTAATCAGAATGGTATTGCAAAATAAATGCTTTTGAATCACAAGTGGCAATGAGAAGTTTCAGGATTCGTGGAAACCAACAACAGAACTTCCTCAAAAAAAAAAAAAATCCAAATGAATTTCATCTACTTGCTACAGTTTATGAAACTAATTTGATCTATAGAATCTCTTAGAGTATGATTGATTAGGGGATAGAAAAGTGGGAAGATAGAAAATCGGAATAGATGGAAAAGTGGAGGGACATAAGAGATTTCAGTTTTCTCTCATAATGTTTGAATGGGAATGAAAAAGTAGAGAGATGAAAGATTCTTTTGTTTGATTGAGAAAAAAAAAAAAAAAAAAAAAGAGGATAGAAAATATAATTGTATAATTTAACTCTTAAGCTAATATTAGATAAGAAAAAGTAATAATAATAATAATAATAATAATAATAATAATAATAATTTGTATGTTTGTAGTGTATGAACCAGATGTTTATTAACTCTAAATTATCAACGAATGAAAGGAGAGAAGAAGTCTAACCTTATTAAAAACATGATAGACCAGATCATTGTAGGTGCCATTATAGGCCTCAAATTCGTAAGGCAAATCATACCCCAAGAGGTCTAACGCCTTGTAAAACATTCGTGAAAGTTCAAATAGTGTAAAAACACATTTGAACGTTTAGACCCTCAATTTACAAATTACCAATTCAAGCTTTATATTAAACAATTAATGTGCGAAACATGAAATAAAAGCTTAATACAGAATTGGTAAACACTCTAACCCAATTAAAATCACATCCACAGCAGAAAATAAAAGACAAAGATTAAGGGAAGGAAGATGCAAACACAAGAACAACACACGATGTGTTATTGAAGAGAAAACCGAAGCCCTCGGCGTAAAACCTCTCCGCCGCCCTCCAAGCGGTAAGTAATCCACTAGAAAATGTAGTTGGGATACATGAACTGCAATAGACCCTCCAAGCCAAATCTACCCAATGTACCTATGCCCTCCAAGCTTCTTGCTCCAACGAGGTTGCGCCGAACCTATTTCTTTTCTAGCTTCCCGGATTCCGCTACTTCACCATAGCATCAACCAATGTAGATTGGTTCTTTCCTAACTGCTTCTCAGAACACCAAACAGTCCTCTCACAGTAATGGATATGGTGAGAAAAGGTTTTGGTAAAAGACCTCTCAAGGGTTTAACAATGGAGAGGAAGAGAGTTGAGGAATTTGACGAGTCTCTTATGTAAAGATTGTGGATGAATCAATCTTGTTTTACTCTAGGGTTTCTCTCTCAGAATTCTCTCTAGAAGCTCTCTTTCTTTTGTGGGTATAAGGGGTATTTATACTGGGGTGAAAATAGAACGTGAAGAGTCAGGTTTTTCAAAACAGGGGTGGCTCGCGGCTTGACTGAGTCGCGAGATCCAGCCACGCGATAACAAAACGGCCAGTTGTCCTATTTTGTCCTGTAGTGCTCCAGCTAGCATGACGCTTCAACTTCTGGCATGCTTGGCACGTGTACTACTTCTGGAGGCTTGCAGCCGCGAGTCACCCGCGAGATCCAGCCGCGAGACTCTGTTTTCTTGCACACTCTTGAGCATTCAACACTCTATCTCACTCACTACCCTTACAACAAACCCACCTAAATATAGGGTTACTAATTGCTGAAATATAAGCAAATTTGGCACGGAATAAAGCCAAAAAAGATGGTTGATTAAATTCAACCTTACAATCTCCCCCTTTGGCTATTTCGTGACAAAACCCTAAAACAGACTCTAGACTTAACATGTGAGTTGGGAACAGTTGAGCAAAACTCACTCACACTTAATTCTAGACACTGTGAGGCACTTGAATCATATGAACATGAAACTCCTGAAACACAACAATACACCATGATCATTGTATGCAGAAAACATGAAATGCATATGAAACAGGTATAAAGTGATCAAGTAAAGATGAAGTTAAGAAACAAATCATGGCTGGATCAAACAAGTAATCACTACAAGGTAGTGATCATAATGCTCATTCACACTTAGAATAAACACTTGAACATACAAGCTAACAAGAACAATGCAAGTTACTTGTATGCCCAACATTCAACCAATGCATAATACACTAAGTATATGCATCTAGAAACAATCCTACAAGGGCACAAGAGTGACAGTACTTAATAAGAAAATGCATGACATTTAGATAGAAGTACTGACTTAACAAAAACATAGAGGCTGCATAAAGCATGATACAAACCATAAAGCCTACAAGTAACCCTAAAAGTTTACAAAAGCAACATGGGTACAAACAAAGATGTACTAAAGAAAATGCACAATATAAACTGAAAGTGCTTAAAGTTTCTCCCCTTCAAAATGATGACAAGTTGTGATGCACTTGGAACATATATACTTGTAACCTGAAATACTTGCATAAAACACATTAGACCCTCAAGGTAAAGCAAGGAATAAAAGGACAAGTATAATGTAACAAGTAAAAAGCAATCAAGTAAACATGATGTGAAACATGTGAGCAAATTGATCATACACCAAAAAGTCATATAGAAATGACTACAATGATCACATAGCAAAGCAATTGATCATCCGAACATGCATTCAATGGAGCACAATAGCATAAGGAAGTATGCATGACCAATACAAGAAAACAAACATAAACAGAAACAAGCAAAACAAAGTTTTCTTATTAACTCAATGTCTTCTCCCCCTTGGTATATGCATCTCCCCTATGGAATATCTCTCCCCCTACAAATGTGCATGAGAAATAGAATTTCTCCCCCTAAGGATGTGCACAAGAGTCATATAGAAATGACAAAACACTCTGGTATACTCTCTAGAGTATACTCTCCCCCTTTTTGTCAGGAATAGACAAAGGGTCAAGGAGAAAAGAGGGTAAGAGATGAAGGTATGAACAATGATAATGATGCATGAGGGATGCGAGATGAATGAGAAAATGAAGCTCAAACCTAAGACAAAGTAAAATGCTACAAAGCATAAGGTAAATATGACATGCTAGGATGAAGAAATAAGGTAAAGACCAATGCATGACAAGGGTAGTAAAGGTGTGTGCAAGAGGTGGCTATGTGCAATGCAAGACCAATGCATGAAAAATGTACAAGTGGGGCAAGGTGTGTTAAATATACAACCAATGAGCCAAACATATTCCAAATGAGGAAACATGAGAAACCTCAAAGTTTGGTACTCATCGGAGTCCAAACAAGTGAGAAAATGTCTAAGAGACATTTTATCAAACACCTAGTATGCACACTATGAACAATAATGTGAAACAATGCATGAACATCATGAAATCCACCCTTAATACGTGTTCTTTCTGCCACAAGGGGCCAACAACCAATGCAAATCAACAAAAGAAACCAATCCCATGAAGAAATTTGACAAAAAATTAAGTTTTCCCAACCCCTATGATAAAAATCCCAACCAAGAGCACAAAACTCTCCAAAACATAATCTAAGGATTCAAATCAATGAAAAGAGTTTAAAATTACCTTATAGATGTTAATGGAATGAAAAACCATTCAAATTGGATGGGTTTTGATGTAAAAATATTGAAAGAAGGGTTTTAGAGAGGATGTGAGAGGTTTAAAACAAGTTTTCCACAAAAAAGCTCTTTAAAAAGCTGATTCTAGGTGTTTCGCGACTGATGTAAGTCGCCAGTTTCACCCACCAAAACACTTCATGCCAAAAGTTTTGGAAAAAATTGCTAAGTGTTTTTCGCGACTGGAAGTCTCACTTGCGAGGGAGTCGCGAGATGAGCCGCGAAAATCTCTGTGTACCCCTCGCGACTGGACTTTCCACTCGTGAACAAGTCACCAAAATTGACCCTCGAGAACGCAACTGTGACATGTGAGTCGCCAAAACAGGGCAACACTGTTTTTGAAATTTTCAGTTTTTGTAAAAACAAAATATTTTCCAAAAACAAGTAAAACACTCAAAAATCTTTTTGTATTTGAATCAACAAAGATTGAGTATGTGAAAACACATTTTATCAAGTATAATCATACAAATGAATATGGCATTCATTGAACATAAACTTGTGTGTTGTGTGTGGATATCAACAATGAGATAGTTCTTAGTCTAATGTGAAGCTTCAATGATCAATTCAACCAAGGCATACACAATTAGCACTAGATCATGTGACCCATCTCAATTATAAAAGTTTGCATATATGACCTCCCACAAGACTTGATTACATAACTAAGAGCTTTACATTTGGTTCCACTTTCAATCATAACATTTGATCTTTTAGATCCTTATGAAACAATCACCTCTCATTGTAAGAATGATATTTGATATTTCACCTTGATGAGATAGCCTTTGGCTTTTTGAACAATCGTACACTTTATTTTTGGTTGCTTTCCCTTTTTCCTAGTTGAATACTAGTATGTGCGACAGGCTTTTGCAACTCAATATCTCTTTACATTTGGAGATTTATATTTGGTGAGCTCTTTTTAGCAAAAATAAATAAATAAATAGTGGGAAGATATATAGGTATAAGTCTATGCATGTCTCAAGATCAATATAATCATTCACTAATCATTCATGACAAGTGTGAAGATCTATTTACAACAGTCACATAGATTTCAAGATTTCTTCCACAGTGATAAGAGTGCAAAGGAATAAGCTATGCACATAAATGCACAAAACCATTAGCACAAAGGTACAAGGCAAAACAAGTTTTGAGACAAGACTCAACAATGTCAATCAAACTTTTTGATTTTCTACTTTTTATGTGGTTTTTGGATTTTTGACACATAAGAAGGAAAAGATTGATCAAAAACAAAACAATGCATACAAATAGATGCAAAATGCACAAAATGCATGAAGATATGACATTTAATGTATAAAGGGTCCAACAAAGATTGAAAGAATTAAATCAAGGACTAGAAAAACAAAACAATGCATACAAATAGATGCAAGATGCACAAAATGCATGAAGATATGGCATTTAATGTATGAAGGGTCCAACAAAGATTGAAAGAATTAAATCAAGGACCAAAAGAGCAAAAGCTCAACCATAGGAACCTTTCCTCATCCAAACGGAACGATTGTTTGGAATGAGTGTCTCAAGAGAAGTGAGACGAGGGTTGGAAGAATGAAAACCGGAGATGCACATAGTCAAGGAGTTAAGAGTATTAAACATTTTCTTTAACAACATGCTATTTTCACTCAAAACCAGTTTACTCTTTTTCGCACAACTTCCAAAAAACTCAAGTTTTTCATTTCTTTTGATTCTTTTAAAAGCATGAAACTTAGAGCATTGAGGTCTTAGATGACCAAAGGCACCATAATGGTGACACACAATGTGTTTAGGTCCACTAGGCCTTTTGGGAAGGGATCTAGCAATATGGTTTTGTTCCCTCTTCAACTTATGACATTGAGGTCTTATATAACCAATCACACCACAATGGTGGCAAGTTGGAACAAACTTAGATCCATCCAAAGTCTTAGGTTGAGACCTAAACAGAGGCTTTGACTTAACAGCCTTTCTCTCCACCTTTTGATTTCTTTTGTGTGGAGGAACGTACACCGATTTGTCCTTAGAGGTAGAACACACAATAGGCACAAGATCGGGTACCACAACATGATTGCAACAAATATTATCATCCCTTTTATCAATGGGTTCAACAATCAAACACTTGGCATGCATCTTAAGAGATTCATTTTCACATTTTAACTCATCAACAAGTTTGTTAGAAAAAACAAGTTTAGCATCCAAGTCCATATTCAAACATTCGAACTCTTTTAGCTTTTCCAGAGAATCTTCAGCAAGTTTTTTATATTTCTCAACCAATTTGTTGGATTTATTGAGCTTAGCAATCAAATCATCATTTTCACAAAATAACTTGCTCAAATTCTTTTGAAACTTCTTAGCATTTTTCTTCAAGAGTTTGTCATTTGGAATATCAACAACATCAAATGATTCATGCAACATAGCATCACTATCATAAGGATCCACACTCATAGAGGCATTTTCACAAACACGTGACATGCTACATTTATCATCAACTAAATCATACAAAGAGGCATACAAAGCACAATCCATGGAAAATAAACACAAGGGGTCAAGGATCACACTTAAGTATTTAAACCACAACAAGTGTATCCGCTCTGATACCAATTGAAAGTTCAAATAGTGTAAAAACACCCTTGAACGTTTAAACCCCTAATTTACAAATTACCAATTCAAGCTTTATATCAAACAATTAATGTGCGGAACATGAAATAAAAGCTTAATACAGAATTGGTAAACACTTTAAGCTAATTAAAATCACATCCATAGTAGAAAATAAAAGGCAAAGATTAAGGGAAGGAAGATGCAAACACAAGGACAACACACGATGTGTTATTGAAGAGGAAACCGAAGCCCTCGGCGTAAAACCTCTCCGCCGCCCTCCAAGCGGTAAGTAATCTACTAGAAAATGTAGTTGGGATACATGAACAGTAATAGACCCTCCAAGCCTAATCTATCCAATGTACCTAAGCCCTCCAAGCTTCCTGCTCCAACGAGGTTGCGCCGAACCTATTTCTTTTCTAGCTTCCCGGATTCCGCTACTTTATCATAGCATCAACCAATGTAGATTGGTTCCTTCCTAACTACTTCACAGAACACCAAACAGCCCTCTCACAGTAATGGATATGGTGAGAAAAGGTTTTGGTAAAAGACCTCTCAAGGGTTTGACAATGGAGAGGAAGAGAGTTGAGGAATTTGAAGAGTCACTTATGTATAGATTGTGGATGAATCAATCTTGTTTTACTCTAGGGTTTCTCTCTGAAAATTCTCTCTAGAATCTCTCTTTCTTTTGTGGGTATAAGAGGTATTTATACTGGGGTAAGAATGGAATGTGAAGAGTCAGGTTTTTCAAAACAGGGGTGGCTCGCGGCTTGACTGAGTCGCAAGATCTAGCTGTGTGATAACAGAACGGCCAGTTGTCCTATTTTGTCCTGTAGTGCTCCAGCTAGCACGACGCTTCAACTTCTGGCATGCTTGGCACGTGTGCTGCTTCTGGCGGCTTGCAGCAGCGAGTCACCCGCGAGATCCAGCCGCGAGACTCTGTTTTCTTGCACACTCTTGAGCATTCAACACTCTATCTCACTCACTACCCTCACAACAAACCCACCTAAATACAGGGTTATTAATTGCTGAAATACAAGCAAATTTGGCACGGAATAAACCCAACAAGATGGTTGATTAAATTCAACCTAACAATTCGAATGCAGAAACCATCATAATAATTCTCAAATGTTGTTCTGCCTGGAACTCCAATTTTCAATCGTTTTGCAGTAGTTGGCATTTTCCAACCTTTTGGAGTTTCTTTTAGGTTCCCTGGCCAAATTACCGGACCAACCAAAGTATTTGTGTTATCATTAAAATCTCCACTTCCATTTTTTTCTTCAATTTTTTCTTTAAAAGGGCTCATAGAGAACCCTAAGTCTGGTATCCAGTAGTCTATTTCTTTGTATTTCTTCCCAACCACGTTTACAATCCTCAAAACAGGAGTTTCTGAGAGCTGGTTTTCTTCAAAATGTATTATGCCACTTAAACCAGCAAAATTGGTTGACAGCATATTGTGTAACAACATATTTGGAATACTAGTGTTACTAGTCAATCTTTCTATTGCTTGTATAACAATTCTAATGCTATCGTATGCTCTCAATGCAAAAATCCCAGGTTCGGAATTATCTTCCTCGGGATATTTAGTTCTGAAAATTCTCCGGAATTGTGCATGAAAATCTCGGTACTTTGAACTGCCTTCAGAATAATAGGTTTTGATTCCTAAAGCACCTTCCATAGAGGAAATAACAGAGTTGTTAACAGAGTCCAACAAACTTGTAATTCTATCTGGAATGATCCAAGCTGATTCTCCTCCTACAAGTCCCATCTTCTTAGCTTGTCTGAACAAGTGAATCACCATTGTTAATGATGAATCAAGAATAATAAAAACCCGAGATTGTGTTTTCAGAAGCTTAACTAGCTCTTCATGAACAAACTCTTCTGGATCAGACAAAGAAGAAAATGGCAGAAGGATCAAACGGTACTCAATCTCTGAACCAACATTTTGAAGAGCCTCAGATAAGAGTGATAACTTCCCAGAATCACCACCACATACTTCATCTTCATAAATTGCTACGACCCTTTGCCAATTGTATGCATGAAAAATATCTGCAATGCATTTTATTTGTTCGGGACCATTTGCAGACATTTGTATCAAGAAAGGCCAGCGAAGTGGTATTAGTGGTGGAGTGATGGCTGGAGCAGCAAAGGAAATAACCGGAACATTAGCTTGACCTCCAAGATCGGCTACTAGAGCTGCTTCATGCCATTTGTGCATGCCAATAATAACTTTCACCTTTTTGTCTTTAATCATCTCTTCCGCTGCAACCAAAAAATAAATATTTTATCAACTACATTCTTAAAAATCTATCTTGTAAACTGTGATATGGAATGGAGTGGGCTTGTGTTTTAAAGCTTGTCCCACAATAAAATTTTACTGTTAAATTAAAGGGTTAAGGGAGAGAGCGAGACAAGAGTAATATTGTTCGGCCTACATCAACTAAGGAAGTCTTTAGTTATATTTTTATTATACTCAAATGTTTACAATGAATTCCCAAAGCAGGGTCTTTCTAGGGAGTTATGGTACGTTAGGTTGGGAAAGGTTGGGAAGATGGAAAAGTAGAAAATGAAAAGGGGTGGAAAAATAGGAGGATAGAAAAAATTTTAATTTTCCTCATTTGTGTTTGGTTGAAAGGGTGGAAAAGTGAAGAGATGGAAATTTTTTTTGATTGATTGAGAAGAAAAAAGGAAGGATAGAAAATGTAGACTGTATAAATTTTTTCTTATGCCCTCACATAAAACATTATAAATTTTTATATTATATTACTCATTAACGTATTTTTTTTTACTTATTCAAATTATTATTAAAATCCCACTTAGCAATGGCGTTGGTGCCTATTTTTGGGTGGGTCTAGTACTGAACCTTTATAAGGAAAAAAAAAAAAAAAAAAAAAAAAAAAAACAACATTGATTCTGGTAATTTTTTTTATTCAAATTAATTCTGGTAAGTTGGTAGTTGTTAAGACAAAAGGAGAAAAAAGAAAAAGAAAAAGAATGATGTGAAAGAGTCATGCGTTGCTTTTACTATGAGAGTGAACTAAAGGGCCAAAAAGTCTTTTTGAAGTGTGAACAAAAAGCACAAATTTTTTTCTTTGCTTCCTCCTCGATTTGGGGAGATTTATTTTTGGTGGGCCCAGGTGAAAAACACCCGAGCCCCACCAATTTTCTCTCCTTCCTCCCCTTCTAACCATACACTTCCCAACTATTTTTCTCTCATATTTTCTTCCTGAATTTTCTATCCTCTCCAAAATCACCCCAACCAAACATATCCTTAAAGTTAGCCCTAGTGCCCTACAATATATTTGATTTCATGGGCCACTACATACCAAGCCCATAAATTCATATCTTTAACATTCTTCCTCAAACTCAAAGGTTGAAGTTTGATGATACCAAATTATAAGCTTGTGAAATTGAAATCTATAATAAAAAAATAATAATAATAATAGGAAAGACCCAATTGGAACAAGTCAACCTTGGTAAACATTTCAAAATCTACAAAAAAGTTAAAGGTTAAAGGCCAAGACACCAAGTGAACATAGTCAAAAGTTATGGATCAATGTAGTAGGTTGGATTCAATTCGGATTCATAGCCCAATAAAGACTCTGTTTGAGTTTCAAACTGGGCCAAGTGAGCCCGAAAGAATGGATGTTGTTGACATGGCAAGTGATGTGTCAATTCTAATGTAATGGGGCACTAGTGCGGTAGAGGCTATTGACGCCGCATACATGCTAACAATGGTACTAATGTGGTTAACTTATGGCCTGTTTGAAAGTTTAGAGAGGGAGGAGAGTAGAGGGGAATGGTTCCCCTCCACCTTGTTTGAATGTTTTTAAAATTAGTAAGAGGGAAGGGAGTAATTAGCCCTTCCCCTTGTTTGGATGTTTTAAAAATTAGGATGGAGAGAAGAGGAAATGATTAAAATAGACAAATTTACCCCTATTTGAAAATGGACTTGCAATATTGGTCTATTATTAATTTAGAAATGGTAAATTGGGAAATTTATCTAGTCAATAATTTATCTACTCTACTCTCCCTCCAAATCTTTCCAATTTAGGGGAATTAAAAATGAGGGGTTAGAGGTGGTTGAAACCCCTCCAAACTCCTTCCCCTCCTTCCTTAAAACCTTCCAAACAAGGTAATTGAATTACTCTCCCTCTCTCTACTCTACTCCCCATCCTTTTTTAAACTTCCAAACAGGCCATTAAGGCGGATAATAATGACTTAGAATATGAAACTTGGCAAGATGATGTCCCGAATGACATCACAAATTGGAACCGATATGTGTCATCACTGGCATGTGACAAGCATTGAGATGCATGCAATGAGATCTTGCTTTAGTGCGTGGAAAATTTTGGTGGTGCATCGGAGTACATGAAGAGCATGGATTGATGCACCGATCCTTTGGTGCCTTCCTTCTGGTTGTTTTTTGCACTGTTGTGTTGATTGGCTTGAGGTCTTTCTTATAGTGGTAGTTGTAAGGTGATTTTAAGATGGGGAGTCGCGACTTGCAAGAATTCCAAATATAAGATTTTATATTTTAATAATTAGTAGGAATATATATACATAAAAGACTTTTTTTTCTTTTTTTTTGGGGGGGGGGGGGGGGGAAGAGTGAATGTAATGGAAATGAATGAAAAGAATAATTTTAGAATATTCTTCTCTTCTCTTGTTTGAGAGTTTTAATGGAGGGAATGGAAAGCTCATTCCCTTGTTTGTAAGTTTAAGTGGGAGGGAATGAAATGGGTAGGAGGGAACACTCATTTCTCTCTATTCTCTTAAAACCTTAAATTTTCATTCCCCCGAAATTGGGAGGAATGAGAGGGAATGAAATTAGATTTAATGATTTTTTTACTAAAACTCCCAAAATAACCCTATATATTCAACCATTTATTTTAAAATAGGGTTCTAATAGTAATATTGTTATAAAATGATTCCATTCCATTCCTTCCATGTTACTCCCAAACAAGATTACTTACATTCCATTCATTTCCATTTCTTTATTTTAAAATATCCAATCAAGGCTACTTAATTCCATTCATTTCCTTTACTTAAATACATTTTATTCCATTCCATTTCCTTATAAACTCCCAAACGAAACCTAAGTATTTTAACACACATATAGGGAGAGAGGAGAAATTGTTTTAAAGAAACTTACATAAAAGACTTGATCATCAATTTTTTTTTATTTAGCTTCTTTTAAAGAAATTTTTTTGGTTCCACCACTGCTTAAAGAAAGTACTTAGTATCAGCATTATTATTCTGCTCATAATCGATTTCATCAGTAGTAATTGTTATTGATATATTAATGTTAACAAAATGTGCAAGTGATAGTGAGTCAGTGACAACATACCAGCAGAAGAGACTCTGAAGGGGTCCTCCATATAGAGAGACAGTTTGTGAGTCTTTGAACTGGCGTTGTAGTTTTGAGCTGCAATTTCCATTCCTATTCTCTCTTCTTTTCCAATACGGGTATTAACATCAATGATCAAACCTACTCGAGTAACATTAATGTTGTTAGCTTCAGCTCCATGGAAGACAATGAGAAGAAAAAAGATAAGTACAGGAAACAGAAACAAAGGTCTTGGTGTCATGAGTGGGAAAGGTATTTGGGAATTTTGTTTCATGGTGTGGGATATAATGCCTGGAGCTTCATTTACTGGCTTGTGACTTGATATTCCATTGTATATATATAGCAGACAACATTTGTTTCAATACTATGGGATATTCTAATTAATACCTTAAATTGTCAAGTAAAAAACGCGTTTTTTCTAGATGAATAATACAAGTGTTGAATCTTCAATCTTGTGTTTGTGTATCTTTGACTTCGTCTTCTACGAAGTCAATTTTAATTTCTAACCAGTGATAGAGAGGAGATAGGCTCTGATTATTCCAGGAAAGAAAGGGATATCTTTGAAAGTCGGTAAGAGTAGAGTTCCCTTGAATTATTATCAATGCCTAGGTGGTGAAGGAAAAATGTACTCTTGCTGAGATGATGAATACTTCAAACTCTCTAGAATGAAAAATCGGATTGTAGTTATCAAACAATTAATGTACAAGCTTTTACCGGAGCAAAAATCTATTCACGTTGATTTGTATGTGTACAGACAAAAATTATCAAGGAAAACCATATGGTTGCACACATATGACTGACGTGTGCAACCATATGGCGCTTAATTTTTCATTTTAAATCAATAGATAAGATATCATCGATATTTTTTTTTCTAACTTGGGTTGTTTTATATCATTATAAATCAATAGATAAAGAGGGGATGAATCTGTTAAAAACGCGAAGTGGTATTAATTAAACTACAATGTTCTTGATATATCATTATAATTTATATATGCATATGACATGAACGCATATACATAAACATTTTTTTTTTTTTTTAATTAGGGGTGGCTCCACATTTAGCCTTAACCTAGAAAAAATTATTATTATATATAAATGAAAGTTCAAATATGTGTATAAACACCCTTGAACGTTTAGACCCCCAAATTACAACTTAACCAATTCAAGCATTATGTCAAACAACTAGTGTGCGGAAAATTAACATAAGCTATAATATGGAATTGGAAAAACTATCTAAACCAAATTAAAATCACAACCCACAACAGATAAAAAGGCAAAGATAAAAGGGAAGGAAGATGCAAACACAAAAACAACACGCGATGTGTTATCGAAGAGGAAACCGAAACCCCCGGTGTAAAACCTCTCTGCTGCCCTCCAAGCGGTAAACAATCCACTAGAAAATGTAGTTGAGATACATGGACAGCAATAGACCCTCCAAGCCTAATCTACCCAGTGCACCTAAGCCCTCCAAGCTTCTTGCTCCAACGAGGTTGCGCCGAACCTTTTTCTTTTCTAACTTCCCGGATTTCGCTACTAGACCATAGCATCAACCAATGTAGATTAGTTCCTTCCTAACTGCTTTCCAGAAATCCAAACAGCCCTCTCACAGTGATGAATATGGTGAGAACAAGGTTTGGTAAAATGCCTCTCAAGGATTTGACAATGGAGAGGAAGAGAGTTGAGGAATTTGAAGAGACTCTAATGTATAGATTGTGGGTGAATCAATCTTATTTTTCTTTAGGGTTTCTCTCTCAAAATTCTCTCTGGAAGCTCTCATACATTTGTGGGTATAAGGGGTATTAATACTGGAGTGAGAGAGGAATGTGAAACGTCAGGTTTTACAAAATAAGGGTGGCTCGCGGCTTGGCCTCGCGACTTGACTAAGTCGCGAGACCCAGTCGCGAGATAACCGTATGCCCAGTTGTCCTGTTTTGTCCTGTAGTGCTCCAGCTAGCATGACTGTTCATCTTCTGGCGACTTGAAGCCGCGAGCTACCCGCAAGAGAAAGCCGCGAGTCTCTGTTTTCTTGCACACTCTTGAGCAATCAACACTCTATCTCACTCACTACCCTTACATCAAACCCACCTAAATACAAGGTTACTAAATGTTGAAATACAAGCAAATTTGGCATGGAATAAAGCCAAGAAAATGGTTGATTAAATTCAACCTTACAATAAAATTTAAAAATTTTATGATTTTTTTACCCTTAAAAAAAATTTGTGACCACCCTAAAATTTTCACAAATTTTTATAGGCCCAACATAATTAAACTTTGAACAAAATTTGGTAACAAACTTGGTTATAGACTGATATTACAACTCTACTCAATATTTTTTTATTGGATATGAATTTTTACAAATCTACTATTGGATTACATTTTCTTCATATATCCTCCATAATTTCAAAATTTCAAGAAAAAAAAAAATCAATAGCTATGTCATGATCAATCAAATAATTAAATTTTGAGTTTTTGTAGTCTAAAATTATACATAAAAAATAAATTTATAGACCAAATAGTAAATAACATTTGATTGACATGAAATTTGATATATGTTTTAAGAATATAAAGAACATAAAATTTGACATGTATTTTAAGAACATAAAGAACATGAAATTATAAAGTTAGATTTTCAAAATATTTCGTCATGTTAATTTGTTAGTGAGAGCTATAACCTTAAGCTACAACTAAGTTTGTAACCAAACTTTGAATATAAAAATTGGTCCACTTAACAATATATTAGGCTCGTACAAACAAGAAGAAAAAGTCCAAAAAAAATTTATTTAACTAATATTTTGAAATAGATGTAGCTGGATTAATAATGAGACTATCATGCAATATTTTTAAAATTAAAAAATAAATAAATAAATAAAAATCTTAGAAGGAAATTGCAAGACTTTATGTATTTGCATTATTATTTTTTTTTTGGTATGGTCAATATATGAAGTTCTTTTTTCATTAGATTTTGTATAATTTAATTTTCTTAATGATCACTTTGGAAAAAAAATCCTAGAGCAGCCACTTTTTTTCTTCTTTTTTTTTTTTTTACCCCAAATAAACCAGAGCAATATAATTAGTTATTGGTTCGATCGTGACCAACAAAAAGTAATAGAATTAAACATGAAATTTGATGAAAACTTATATTAGCCTTTGGCCTGTTTTTTTTTTTGAGAAACAGTCTTTGGCCTGATTAGCGTCTCTTCTACCTACGTGTCAACCCCTCTTTGTACGAAAACAAATAAATCGGAAGAAGCGAGGCGTATGTAACAGGATACATATTTTTATTAAATTGACAAGGAATGTTGGTCAAAATTATATATCATATATGAATAATTTGACTATCCTTTAATTAAAACGGCAACGCAATGAACTTTGTGAGGCTATGAACTGAAATAAGGAGATTACGTGGTCGAACTGTCACCCTTTGTATCAATGTACGTAATATAATAAATTTTTTTTGATAATCCAATGTAATATAATAAATGTTTGACAAACATTACTGCGTACAAGAATATAAGCTAAGCTAAGCTAGAACAGAGTTATGTGCCTATTTTCCACGCACACCTCCTGTGTACACTTTGATACAAGTTACAAAGGGTGACATGAGACCCTACTCTCATGCCATGTGGAATTTACATGTCTGTAAATCTTACATGCAATAAAAGAGTAGCTTTATAAAAGCGTTTCATTAACGGTTAATTAAATATAAAAGAATCTGGGTAAGGTGCAGTCAGCTGAGATGGCTGAAGCATTGGCGGCTCGAAGGGCTATGATTTTTGCACGGAAGCTGAGTTTATTTAACATTATTGTTGAAGGTGACTGTCTTCATGTAATTCAGGCCTTGAAGTGTTAAGGCCCCTGTCCTCTGTTGTTTGGCCATATCATTGATGAGACTAAAAGGCTTGGATGAGTGTTAAGAAGTTGTATGTTCCAACATGTTAGGCGGGATGGGAGTAGATTAGCTCATAGTTTAGCTAAAAAAACAGTTTTAGCTGTAGATCTTGAGGTTTGGGTAGAAGATTTACCCGAGGATATGGATGTTGTTTTCCAGTCAGATCTTCCCTAAGTTTGGTTTTTTGTTTTGCTTTGTAGTTTGTTTTTTTCTTTAATAAAATTTCACTTACCTTCTTCTCAAAAAAATATAAAAGAATGAAATAATATATGTACCCATAAAAAAAAAAAAAAAAAAAAAAAAAAAAAAAAAAAAAATCAAGTTATACATGAGAGCTGTTTGCAAAAATTATATTCAAGAGATGCACGACAAGTCAAATCAAGGCCTTTTGGAATTGTAATTTGAGCCAAATATATAAATATTTTGTCCAACACAAATGGAAGGTATATATACATGAAAAAAAAAATTATTGTATGAAACGGTCTCATGAGATATTCTCATATATGCATAGACCATGTAAAATTTTCTTGATCCCATCAACCACTTGAACTTAGCAGTATGTTTAGTTGGATTGAAAGGTGGATTGAAGGAAAGCAAATGAAGGAAAATGGAATGGAAAATTTGAGTTTTTCACTATTTGGTTCACAGTGAAAAAAAGATGAGAAAATTGGAGATGCATAATCTCTCTAAATTTGGGAGAAAATGAGAAAGAAAAAGGGGTGTGGATGGTGGATGACTCATCGACCATTTTTTTTATATACTAATACTATTGATTAACCTGCTTGTTTCCACACTCCACGGTTTTACTTCTTTACATCTTTTTTTTTCCCCTAGTAAACATGGAAAATGTAACTAACACAGTATAGTTTTTTCTCCCTATTCATTGATAAACTAATAATGTTAGGGTTGTAAAGTATAATAGTTGTTTTGTCCTACAAAAAACTAAAAATATGTTTGGTACACTGTAATAGATTCTATGATAGAATGGTTATCCACAAGGAATAGTCATTGATCGTTTGGTTGGATTTTAATTACATGGAGTTGTTATCATTAGGAATAGCTATTCCTTAAATTGAGGAATATATATTCCTCCCTATAATGGATATAATAGTCATTCTCTAATATATGTAATAAATTTTGAAATTATTATATTTTCAAAATATAATTTATCTCTGTGCACAATAATTAGAAAATTACTATGTTTTTAAAAAAAATAGATTTGTAGTTTTATTTCTATTTCACAACCAAACCTATTAATAGGAATAGTTATTCTATTACTTTACCTTATATATATTTCCAATGATAAAGATTATCATTCCTAATGCAATTATCATTCAATGTGTCAAACATACCCTAAATGTTGTTTTAGTCTTTTTTAGCTTAATAATTAAAAAATATATATTATTAGTTGTTTTTGGCATAATTATTAAAAGTATTAAAAATTAATTTTTATATAACAGGGGCATAATAGTAAATTCATGCAAATTACAATTTTCATCCTCTCATGTTTTCTTTTCAACCAAACAACGAAAAATTATATTTAGGATAAACACCCCCCCCCCCCCCCCAACCCTTCTCTCCCTAAACTATAAAATTGAGCAATATCCCCCCATAACTATTGAGAATGAGTAAATACATTGTTGGAATATTACACAACAAAATTACTAAAATACCCTCGAGAAGTGCAAATGACTCAATTGTTAATAGGGGCAAAGTGCAAATAACCGAATATTGAAGAAAAAATTAATTCAAAAGATGTCTATTTATTGAAGAAAAATTACTTAATTTATTAAACAAAGTATTTGATTAAAATGTTTTATGTATGCCTTGATTTTAAAAAATGTTATATGACATTTTTATTTTGAATTAACTTCAAAGTATCAATGTATGTATTTTCCATCTTAGATTTCATTTTTAGCTATCAAAGGATTAGTTGATAGTAAATGAACTTAAAAAGTATATAGCATTGTAATTTTTTTTTTTTTTTATATTTTTTTTGGTTAAAAAAAATATATTAAATCCAACACATTGATTAGGAGATATTACTATAATACATCAAGTTAAGATTTTTTTTCTTGACTAAATTAGGAAAGTTAAAATTTATTTTTAATAAAAAAAATTTGAATTTGAAATTGTGAAATTTAGAATTTGAAATATTAATAAAATATGACACATTTAGTTGTAACCCCCCCCCCCCCCCTTCACTTAATTATTATGTCATTTGCTTCCCCTTTAACTATTGGGTCATTTGCATTTTTATGCTCAAGGGTATTTTAGTAATCTCATTGTGGAATATTCCAGGAATAACTTGATTGACCCTAGAGGTACTATAGCATTCAACTAACTATACTATGACTACTATGTGTTGGAAAATCCTCACAGGGTTTTATCATTATGGTTCCGAAAGAACCTTATGTGGACTCACCTTAAACACATGATTGTAGATTTTTTTTTTCCTAAGAGATTACATTCATAGTCAAATGGACTAAAGGTAGAAGGTTTAGGACTCGCCACCTAGTTTAACTCTAAGAACCAATTTTAACCCTTAAAAAAGATTTACACACCAAATACTAGATTTGGGGACTTAACACAAAAAGAAACTGAATAATACTTTTGAATTTTATTAATTTGAAGAGAAAAAATTATACAACACTATTTGGACTGAGGTGCAGCACACACTCTCTTTAAGGAAATTCAAGCCCTTAGTTGGCTAAACTTTGTAACCGGTGTAGACCTTCTCTGGCTTGTCTCTCTCATGATACAACAGCCCAACAAATGTCGTATAGCTAGAAAACCTTTGCACAAAGTGTTCAAACCCAAAACTCCACCAGAAAGAACGAATGTTACAAGTTCAATTGCTGGATATTAATTTGATGGGTTAGACCTCCTCCCTTCACCTTTCCCTTGCGCATGTATCTAGCCCAATATTTGAGTCAATTTATATCAGCCCATTAATCACCACAATTAAAAAGAATAAAATAGTCTCTCTCATTTTCAATGTGGGATTAAATATTTTCACTAACTCTTCATCTTCCATATTAACTCCCATATTTTTACATTTATGTTGTAATATAAATCAATTTTAATTAATTAATATTAAAATGTTCCAACACTAGGCTTATTGACATGTGGTTCATAAAACTAAATTTATTAGAGACAAGACTACTCAAGTCAACAACAAATTTCTTAGCATATGACTAGACTTCTTGACATGTGGTGCGTAAGATGTTGGGCTTTCTTAAGCTTCACATCAACTGAAAATAAAGAGTAGTAAGTTTCAGATGACTTGTTCCAACTTGAAAATGACCTATAGCAATCTCAGATAACTTAGTTCCAACTTGAAAATGACTTGGCTAATTTACCTTTCTCTAGAATAAAAATAAAAAAGAAGGAGGAGGAAAGAAAGACTTTACTAAAGATGAATTTTGTCAATTAAAATCCCCAAGCCCGAGTTTCTATTGTACAATAGAAAGAAAAGGAATAACACAGTTTTGAAGGTGAAACGAATTTTATACACTTGTTTAAGGAATTATTTTAAAATATTTCATTCACTCTCTTGTTTAAGAGTTTTAATGAAATGAATGGTAAGATCATTCTTTTATTTGAAAATTTAATAAGTGAGAGGAAATGAAACTGGTAAGAGAAAAAACGTATTTTTTTTCCCCTTAAAATCTCACATTTTTATTATTCTCCCAAAAGGGAGAGGTTAAAAATTTTTAAGGTTGGACCAAGGTTTAATTAAGGTCGAACCGTGATGACGTCAAAATTAATTTAATATTAATAAAATACAAATGAAGGTATTAAAATGGTAAACATTAATAAAATTTTACTAAAAATATGTTAAAAATAAAATCATTTTCAACATAAATTTATAGAGGGTCTTGTAAATAGGTACCCTTAGGGTATTTATTATTTTTAATACAATTTTTTTAAGAAATATAAAAATCTACCAAAAAAGTTATTTTTTTTTTTCCATAAAAGTTTCTAAAACTAGTAACTGCTCATCTTACCTAAAAAATCCAAGAGCTACTTAGAAAATCATGATATGAACAATTTAATACTAGTATTATGCGAATCTCTGCAAAGGAAAATATTTACAATTGAACAAAAACCACAATGGGCGGTATTCCTAGGACAAAGTTTAGCTATAAAACCAATTATAGCCTAAATCTACAAATTGCTCTAATAAATTGACAAGTGTAAAAAATGGCATGTGCGTTGCACATGATTACTTAAGTAAACCAAACCCAACTAACCCTAGTTAACTACACCACCTATTAAAAAAAATAAAAATAAAAACTAAAAACCTAAACTAACAAAGCGTATAATCTCTCTCTCTTTCTCTTTCATCAAAGAAACCTAGCTCCTACCAGTCTCAAATTCTCCTGTCTCCACCGTTGGCCAGCCAACCCAAACCCTCTATCTCCACCGGCGGCAAACCTTAAATCCTGTAATCTCTCCACCGCCATCCTACCATCTCAAATCCTCCTCTGTCTTCATCGCCGGCAAAACCCAATGAATACCAAACAAACCAAAAACCATTGACCACACCTTTTGCACATATAATTGGTCTCTTTTGAAGATTGTCTGTAGTAAGGATCCTATGGTATCAACAACTTCCCATTCTTTGTCTAATACTTATTGGAATGATAAATGTTGGACAAAGAATTCAATGTTATATTTTGTCTTAACTTTCACCTTTTTGTCAATTAAAGAAAGACTTTGCTAAAGATGGCTATTGTCAACTAAATCACCGAACGCAAGTTTCTGTTGTACAATAGAAAGAAAAGAAATAACATAGTTTTTATGTGCCTCTATAGGTGAAGACTGAAGATACTAGATCCAAAATGGAATGGAATAGAATAAAATGAACTATTTTGTAATATTTTTTCATTCCCTTATTTAAGAGTTTTAATGAAGGGAATGAAAATGTTATTCTCTTGTTTGAAAGCTTAATAAGTAAGAGAAAATGGAATGGGTAAGAGAAAACATTCATTCCTCTCTATTTCGTCCAAATCTCAAATTTTCATTTTCTCCAAAATTGAGAGGAATTGGAATGAAATGAATTAAGTTTAATAAAATTTTCACTAAAACTCTCAATATACCCCTATATATTTAGTCTTTAAAAAAATGAGTTTAATAATAATATTATCATAAAATGATTTCATTAATTTCCCTCTATGTTACTCCAAAAACAAAAATGTCACTTACCTTCAATTCCTTTATTTTAAAATATCCAAACAAAATTATTTCATTTCATTTTATTCCATTACTTTCAACTTCTTTATAATTTACTCATTCCATTTCATTTTTAAATGGTGATGAAGATTAGGAAGCATTTATGCTGGCGTTTTGAACATGGGACTCTATTTTCAGGGAAAGAATTACTCCATTTAAGAGCATTCTCATCAAACAATGTATATGCTATAAATGCTATTTTGTAGCATCTCATTCTAAGGGGCTGAGGGGGGCCATGTCCCCCCCCCCCCCCCCCAAATGTTTTTGAAAAATTTAAATAGTATATAGGATGAACAAAAAAAATCCCCAATTCACTAATATCATAATTCAATAATTCATAACCAAAAAAATCTCATAGAAAAAAAAATTTCCTTATAGGGGTTACAACATTTTATATGACTTTTTTAATTGATTTATAAACTATGGGAAAGTGAATTACAATATTTATATTTTTTTTCAAAAGATAAAATGCCAAAATTCTTTTAGAAGCCAATATTGATGACGTAGCATTGCCAACTCTTAAATATCTTATAGAAACTTAAATTGAAGGTGCTTTAATGATTTACCCCTTGATGTTTTAAAGCAAGACCAAAACGTACGAGAACTTGGAAGATACCAATCTACTATTAACAACCATTAAGCTTTTATCCATGATCACAGAATGTTTTAATTTTGAGGTTATCACATACATCTTGTTGCTGTATGTGATAATAAGGGGCTGTTTGGTTTTTTGGAAACTATCACTCCTCACTCCTCACTTAATTTTCGTCACTCATTACTTAAAATACCCCAATTTCCCAAACCCCACCCGTTTGGCACATAACTCAGTTCTATTTCACAAAAAAAAAAAAAAAAAAAAAAAAAAAAAAAAAAAAACCTTAAAAGTCAAAAGTTGCGGTTGTGGCTTTGTGTGTATTTATAAAAATGCATCGTAACTCTGTTTCCATAACTTGAAAATACCTAAATATGTTTTCAGTTTCCATAACTCATCACTCAAAAATCAGATAATTAAGTGATGGAAACAAAAACTGGAAACATAGCCAAACAAGCTCTCTCTCCATGGGTCCCACCATTTTTGAGTTATGGGGGATGGAAACAAAAACTGGAAACATAGCCAAACAATCTTTCTCTCCGTGGGTCCCACCATTTTCGAGTTATGGGTGATGGAAACATAAAAATCAAATAGCCCCTAATCTCTTCATATCCCTGATGTACAATGTCCTATTGAGAAACTGACCTTTAACAGCCATCAACCAAAACCACCAATTGTTGGTAACTAAAAGCCATGAAGTCCTACAAAACAGCTTAGATGTGAACAATTCCTTCATCCATTAATTACAACAGAAATTTATGCTGCGACTCACTATATAATTAATCTCACAGCCATCAACCAAAACCTCTAATTGTTGGTAATTAATAGTCATGATTCATGAAGTCCTACAAAACAGCTTTGATATGACTAATTTCTTCATCCATGAATTACAACAGAAATTTATGCTGCAACTCACAATATAATTTATCATCTAATGCAAACGAAAAACCAGTGTACCTTTCACCAAAAAAAAACAAAAAAAAAACCCAGCATAGAACACTAATGATACGACAATTTGGTAGCTCACTCCTTCACCACTTACAACCTCACCAATCCGGTATGCTTTATAAGCTCCATTTCCACTCTCAAGTATTCTATAAGATGCTTCCTTGCTCACAACTAGAACCATCCCAATGCCCATGTTAAAAGTCCGCCTCATCTCAACATCCTCGATTTTTCCCGCCTAATTAAAAAGTAAGAAAAAAAATATTATTTATTTTTTCAAGAAAAATATATAGGTGGTTGAAGAAAACCAGACAAAGAAAAAAAAAAAACTATATGGAAGACAGAAGTACTCTGCCAACAATCACTTCATCTTTTCTCAATATTTCCAACACAGAATACATTTTACCTCTTGAATCCACTTAAACACACTTGGTATTATGGATGACAGCACCAAGCCCTTTTGGAAACATTCGAGGTATATTGTCTGTGAAAACACCACCTGTGATGTGGGCAATCCCCTTTATCCCACCCTTGCTTATTAAGTCAAGTACCTAATTTTGAAGGAAAGGGGAAACCACATTGGTCAAACTAAGCAACAAGACAATATTGAACTGTATAATGTAAAATAGAGGGCAATAAGTAAACTACTTAACATAGATAACAGTTGGGGCCATCAAAGCTTCGCCTAATGTAACATCTGGAGAATCTAGCCTTTTGCCCCCTATTTGGCAAAAAATTTGGTAATATGCCCCTGTTTGTAAACTATATAGGTGCATGCCCCTGTTTCGGAACTCGATTACCTTAAAATCGAGTTATGCCCGAACAAACTTAAAAATTAAAATATAAAAAAAAAAAAAAAATGCATAGAACTCGATTTGATGGAGATCGAGTTCCAAAACGCCACTATAAGGCTTTAAAACGCCACTATAAGGCTAAAAAAAGGCCACTATGGGGCTCTCTCAACCTGCCATGGGACAATAACACTTAGAAAAAAAATTTGCAGGAAAACGCCGCTATAGGGCTTTAAAACGTCACTATAGGGCTAAAAAAAAGGTCACTATAGGGCTCCCTCAACCTGCCATGGGACAATCACACTTAGAAAAAAAAATTGCAGAAAAATGCCGCTATAGGGCTTAAAAATGCACTATAGGACTTTAAAACGCCACTATAGGACTCCTTGAACCTTGTATGGGGCTATTACACTAAAAAAAATTTTGCACGGAACTCGATTTCTAGGAACTCGAGTTCCATGCATATATATATATATATATATATATATTTTTTTTTAAAGTTTGGTCGGGCATAACTTGATTTTCTACAAATCGAGTATTTAATTGAAACTCGATTTTAAGGTAATTGAGTATCGAAATAGGGGCACGCCCTTATATAGTTTGGAAGCAGGGGCATATTGCTAGTTTTTTTTTTTAAAAAAAGGGGTAAAATGCCAGATTCTCCTATAATATCTTCACCAGGAAGTTTGTGCTCCAGAGAAAGGCCACTTCGAGTTAGAACCCAGTGAAAATATAGCAGTACATATCAGCAAGGAATTTGGCAGACTAAAGCATCATACATTGAAATACCTTAGCAAATACTATTTCAAATATTTAACAAAGTCTTTTCAATAGATGTTATCATGTAAGGTTGAATTTATTCAATCATTTTGTTGGCTTTATTCTGTGCCAAATTTACTTGTAATTCAACATTTAGAAACCCTGTATTTAGGTGGGGATCATGTAAGGGTATTGTGTGAGAGAGTGTGAAGAAAAACTCAAGAGTGTGCACTCAAGAAGAGCCTCGCAACTAGATCTCGTGACTGGCTCATGACTGGCGAGTCGCCAGAATGGCACACGTGTGAAGCATGTAGGGGGAGCTGAAGAGTCACGCCAGCTGTTGCACTATAGGACAAAACTTCCAATCTAGCCAGGCCGTTAGCTTGCGACTTGTTCTAGTCGCGAGCTCGAGTCTCTAGAATGCCCTGTTTGGTTATAACTGACTCTTCGTATTCCTCATACACCCTACTATAAATACCCTTATACCCACGAAATGTAGAGAGCTTCTAGAGATAATTTTGAGAGAGAAACCCTAGAGAAAAACAAGATTGACTCATCCACAATCTTTATCCTTTAATTCTCCAAATTCCTCTACTTTCACCCTCTCCATTGATATATCCTTGAGAGGCACATTAGCTAAATCCTTATCTCACCTTACCCATATCTGTGAGAAGGCTTTTTGGTGCTTGAGAAGCAGTTCAAAAGGGACCAATTCATTTTGGTTGATGCAATGGGCAATTACGAGATCTGGTAAGCTAGAGAAGACAAGGTTCAGCGTAACCCTGTTGGAGCAAGAAGCTTGGAGGGCTTAGGTGCACTAGATAGATTAGGCTTGGAAGGTTTTCTGCTATTCATGTATCCCAACTTTATTCTCTAGTGGATTATTGACCGCTTGGAGGGTGGCAGAGAGGTTTTTCGTCAAGGACTTCGGTTTCCTCTTCGATAACACATCGCTGTGTTGTCTTTGTATTTGCATCGCTCTTCCCTTAATCTTTGCCTTTTAATTACTACTGTGGTTATGATTAATTTAGGTTTAGATTGTTTTACCAATTCTGTTTTAGCTTATTTTCATATTCTGCACATACATTGTTTGATTATAAGCTTGTATTGGTAATTTGTGAATTGGGGGTCTAAACGTTTATAGGTGTTTTACACACTATTTGAACATTCATATCATAATAATGACATAGTAAAGACTTTTAGAAAACATCACTAATTGTGTTACTAGAGAGAAACCATTTGAATGAACACCGCTGGATGTTAGGCCAATAAGGACATCTCTAGTTGCAATGTCTCTCGCATCAATAACTAAATCTTTTTTTAAAATGCCAATAGCAAAACCACTGAGATCATATTATCTGCATAAAAATCTGGCATCTCTGTAGTTTGAAAGGTATTAAAAACCCATGAAATGCACATTAGAGTTAAAAGAATATGCATAATCGTTCTAATTTTAATTCAAATAGGAGGGGGGATGGAGAAAAAAGGGGGAAAAAGACCACTATAGTTTTAAATGTAATTGAAATTCACTAAAACCATGTAAGAAGCTAATTCTCTCCAGTCAGGACACATTCCAGTCAAATTGAACAAGCAGCATAAATGTTGAAACACATGATTTTCATAATCAACTAACTGTATAAGTGTGCCAAGGCCACATCATCATATTCTAAGAGGGATGGTATAACAAGATGAGTACACTCAAATTTGTTGTCTTATTAAGAAAAATACCTCTCATTCCCCCTCCCCCTCCCCCTCCCCCCCCCCCCCCCCTTCTTTTCTCTCCATAACGAAGTACTTCAGCCCTATACCTCTTGTACTACAATCATGAAGTAACCCACAAAGCCGAATAAAAT
Organism: Quercus robur; assembly: GCF_932294415.1. Lineage (NCBI taxonomy): Eukaryota > Viridiplantae > Streptophyta > Magnoliopsida > Fagales > Fagaceae > Quercus > Quercus robur. The sequence continues at coordinate 45,836,964 of NC_065538.1, forward strand.
TCTATTAGCTCTTTCACATACAGTACAATCTGACAACATTAGATACTTGCAATATTTGAATTGATTACTTCCAAGTACTATCTCATTTGAGACCCATTAATGTGAAAAGGAGACAAACAGGATGTTAGATTAATATACTAATTATGAGAGCAGTTAGATGCACGATTTGCCCTCCCATTATAATTCATAGCTTGTAGAAATTTGTCACAGTCAAAACAAAAAATACTTAAGACTGCCTTATCCTTAGACCTATTGCCAACGCAGGGTCCTTTGGACCTACCCTTGGAGAGTAAACCACATGATATATTAAATGGAGAGCACTCATTGACACAAGCAAAATTTCAAGATACTAAAAAGGTAATAAAAATAAAATAAGTCACGTACCTCTCCTCCTAAAAGAGCACAATCAGATTGTTGGCAACCATCTACAATGCTTTTATAACCTAGATTAGAAAACAGAAAGATCAAATCAGCTTAAGCTTTTGTACATTTACAATTTTTGTGACCCATGCAACCTAGTCCAATTATGCACATTTGTTTGGACTTACCCCTGGGGAGTAAACCACATGATATATTAAATGGAAAGCACTCATTGACACAAGCAAAATTTCAAGATACTAAAAAGGTAATAAAAATAAAATAAGTCACGTACCTCTCCTCCTAAAAGAGCACAATCAGATTGTTAGCAACCATCTATAATGCCTTTTATAACCTAGATTAGAAAACAGAAAGATCAAATCAGCTTGAGCTTTTGTACATTTACAATTTTTGTGACTTATGTAACATAGTCCAATTGTGCACATTTGTTTGTACCTTTTCAGCAAGGTCAACATCTAGGTGGCTAGTAGAAAAGTAATCAAGAAAAAAAAGTGGTCTTGCTCCAGAAGTAATAATGTCATTGACACTCATTGCAACCTTCTTAGAGACATATTTTATGTGACTAGCTAATCTTTTTATTAAGGACATATTTTATGTAATTGGCTAATCCTTTGACAAAACGCACTTTACTTGTAATTGGGTAGATCTAGGATGTGTTTAATACTTCAAGAAACATGTTGTTCAAGTCAAGTATTAAAGCCATGAAGATTGGACCAAGAAACAAGTGAAGAAGGGTTGTTCATTAAAACTGGACAGATTCTCAACAGCTCTCGACAGATAATATCTATTGAGGTTTAATGAGTCTCAACAGCTCTCGACAGATACTATCTATCGAGGTCTCGACAACTGCTTGACAGATGTATCTATCGAGAATTACGAAATTCAGATTTCCAGATTTGATCTTCGGCCCATGCTAACATATATGTGTAGGGTTTCTTTTCTCACAACCCTAGACATATATAAGACTTATTTTAAAGGCCGTCACATAAGAGAATACAAGGAGAACACATGCAAAAAGTGACCAAGTGCTTCTTGATCTTCATTGTTGATGAAGTGAAAAACTTTGCAACCAACATTTTCTTCAAGTTGGTGAGTTCGTCACGTACTGGGAGCCGCGTATCATTGGTTAGTCACGTATTGGGATCCGTGCAAAAGGGTGGCGTTTATATATTGAAGAGTTCAGAGGTTCTGAAGCAGTAGAAGGTTTCTGCTATAAGTTCATCTACAGGGATTGTAGAGTCTAGGACTCTAGGGACAAAGGTTTTGTACTAGATTTGAAACTTCTCTTTACTATAGTGAATTGCTTTTCGGGAAGGTTTCTTCCCAGGTTTTTTACTGCAAAACTAGTTTGTTTCATTGGTTTTCCTAGGTCATCATATTTTGTTTTATTTATTTTTCTGCTGCATTTATTTGTGACATATATTGATGTTAGTTTGTTTTAACAAGGTTTATTCATAATAAATCTAATTAACAACTTGGGTTTAAAACTTGTTAATTCTATCAACCGGGGTCTAAATTTCCCAACACCTTTGACAAAATGCACTTTACTTGTAATTTGGTAGGTCTAGGGTGGGTTTAGGACTTCAAGAAACATGTTGTTCAAGTTAAGTGTTAAAACCATGAAGATTGGACTAAGAAAAAAGTGAAAAAAAGATGTTCATTAAATCTCGACAGCAATCTCGACAGAAAGACTTCTATCGAGATTTAATGTTGAAGCTCGACATAAGCTGTTTCTGTCGAGACTTACGAAATCAGAACTTCCAGATCTGATTTTAGGCCTATGCTGAAATATTTGTATAGGGTTTCTTTTCTCACAACCCTAGACATATATAAGGATTATTTTAAAGGTCGTAGTGCACGTAGAAAGTGCCCTAGTTCATTATTCTCTCTGAAGAAGCTACTGCGTCTTTACGCCAAGGGTTTTGTGACCAAGGAGTTTCCTGATCTTCATTGTTGATGAACTGAAAAACTTTATAGCCAACAACCACTTCAAGTTGCTGGAGTTAGTCACATATTGGGATTGTGCATCATTGGTTAGTCACGTACTGGGATTTGTGCATTGAATGAAAAGATTACCGCTACAATACAAGTCCAATTAGGTATTGGGGTAAGGGTTCAACTGTAAGTTGGTATTTCGGAATAGGCCAAAGGGTTTGGTAAGATTTTTTATACTTGTAACTGTTTGTAATTGATAATAGTGGATTCTTGGGAGTGGTGACCTTAAAATCACCCGGTAGGGTTTTGCCTCATTGGTTTTCCCCATTCGTAAACAAATCACCTGTGTCAAATTCATTTTCTGCTGCATTTAATATAATTGGTGATTTGTTTGTTCTACCACACTATTGCATGTAATTGAACTTAATTAATTAACTTGGGTAATTAATTAATTAATTGCAAGGGATCAATTCATTTTAACCCAACAAACCTGAAGCAAGAAAAAGTGCACTAGAAAAATACTAACAAAATAATTTAACAGAATTTGATATCAAATATTACCAGATCATTCCTAATGGTTTCATGAATTCCAGATTCAAATGCAAGTTTAAGTTTAGTTCCCACACCATCTGTACTAGCAACAAGGTATGAATCGCGCTTGTCCATGGACACAAGATTAGCAAACTTTAAAAACTCAAAACAACCAGTCCCAACATGGAACAACAAGATTTTCTTATAAAAGAACACCAAATGAAGACAAAAATCAGCAACTATCCTCAAGTTTTCTTGGCTTGGATCTAGCAGGAACAAGAATGAGAGTTTATTTGGCTAAAATTGCCAAATGAATTACCTATTTGACTTGTAAGTTATCTATCTAAAAGACACAAAAAAAAATACGTTCATTTGATAATTTATTAAACCCAAAAACTAAAAAACACAAATGCAAGCGGATAAAATTACGAGATAGAAAGAGGATGAATATTAGGAATCCTAGCCATGCTGCTTGAGACTACGAAGGACCTGGGGTCAAAACAAGACTGCCCACCGGTAAACATCAGTACTCAATAATTAACTTAAGAAACCAAACACAAGTCATAAAATTGAGCTGTCAATTACACCATAATTCATTCACATACACAAACACGCAAAATAGCTTTAATCCAAATTACATACTTCAAGTTTGGGTGAATCAATTTCTTCCCTTAAGTTTATTTTTTTCACATTTTAATCTTGAAACTTTCGCATTCCTGTAAACTTAGTTCGCCCATCCATTAACATCTATGAAACTGCCACTCTTCAAATACATTATGTGTTTAGGTGAAATATAAGTCCTTGAACTTTAACATTCCTGTCAATTTACTTAACTCGCCGCGATATGACACTGTTTTACTGGACTTGATGTCTATTTTACAGTCTGCGGTGGACAGAAGGACCAACTTATGACTAAAAATATAATTTAGAAACGACATTGACAATTCACTCAATATTTAATGGGTTGTTGTAATCTGGATTTTGGCCAAAAAAACAAAAGTAAAATTACCGTACCACTCTCACCTATAATCTAATATAAACACATAAAAATTAAGAAAAATTGAAGATTAAGCGTATTATTTACAAAAAAATTAAAAAAAAATAAAAAAATAAAAAATAAAAAATCATAAGCCTATGTTTCTATCCTTATTGGCAACTAGCGTACCAGAAGTCGGTTCATAATACAAAACAAACTATTGGGTGCATAAAGCACGTGGTTTAGCTCACAAATTGAAAGCCCACATATGGGCTTGTATTATTATTCCGTGGCTAGCATGTAGTATTATAGTGGTAATTCTACCGTACCTCCCTCAAAAAAAGGGGTATGGTATCCACTAGTAGGTAACTTACTATATCAGGTTACCTTTTTCTCACATTTGACGGTTATATCCTTATATTGGGCAGTTCCAACATCACATGTGACAATTCTTTTGTCACATTCGATGGTTCCCTTACTTTTTTCTCACATTTGATAGTTCTATCCTCACATTGTGCAGTTCCAACATCACATGTGACAGTTCTTTTATCACATTCAATGGTTCCTTTACTTTTTTCTCATATTTAACAATTACATCTTCATATTGTGCAGTTCCAATATCACATGTTATAGTTCTTTTGCTACATTCAGTGGTTCTTTATTTTTCTCACATTTGACGATTCCATTCTCACATTGCGTAATTCCAACATTACATGTTACCGTTCTTTTGCCACATTCGATGGTTCTTTATTTTTTTCTCACATTTGACGATTTCATCCTCGCATTATGCAATTCCAACATCACATGTGACAGTTCTTTTGACACATTCGGTGGTACCCTTATTTTTTTTATCACATTTGACAGTTCCATCCTCACATCGTGCAGTTCCAACATCGCATGTGACAGTTCTTTTGTCACATTTTGTGGTTCCCTTATCCTTTTCTCATATTTGACGGTTTCATCCTTATATTGTACAATTCCAACATCATAGTTGACAATACTTTTGTCACATTTGGTGGTTTTTTTTTTTTTTTTCCTCACATTTGACGGTTCCATTGTCACATTTGGCAATACCAACATCACATTTGACAATACTTTTGTCACATTTAGTGGTTCCTTTATTTTTTCTCACATTTAATGATTCCATTGTCACATTAGGCAATACCAACATCGCATCTGATTGTCCTTTTGTCACATTTAGTGGTACTCTATTTTTTTTTCTCACATTTGACAGTTCCATTATTACATTGGATAGCACCAACATCACTTCTGACAGTACTTTTATCACATTCGGTAGTACCTTATTTTTTTTATTTTTTTTTTATATTTTACATTTGACGGTTCCATTGTCACATGGGCAATACCAATATCACATCTGACCATACTTTTACATTTGGGTCCACTACTAAAGTCACTTTTTTACTTACTAATTAACGCTTATCCCAATAGCAATTTTTTTTTAAAATTTTGTAGCTCTTATATATGAAACTGTGATAGCCTTGAGAAATGGTGGCCTTGGTCAAACTTTGATTATTTTTAAAAAATTTATCAAAATAATTGTCCTTCATAATTTATCATTTCGCAATGATGATAAGTTTTAGCCCCTGGGGTCACAAGAGATAGCAAGGTTGAAATGCCACTGCTCTGAATAGTGTCACATAAAGCACCACAACAAATTTAATTTTCCAATTCTTCACAAATGTAACTGTCAACTACATTGCATGTATGCACACAACACATACGTTTGCGATCATGAATGATAAAAATTCAATCTCCCTTTTGCAAAAAAGAAAATTCACTAAATTGCAGCATTTTCCAGAAAATTCAGTCATCAATTTATACAAATGACTATCATTTAAGTGACCGAAAATAATCATGTACTAGAATTTTTCTAGCATTTTCTATAATTTTGGAACATTGTTCATTTTCTTTTGAAAGCGCTAGATTTGATGCCAACTTGTATCGCAAACATTCCGACCAATTCTTCTACAAAAAGTAAACACTATTGATAAAGAAGCAATTTAAGCATATTATGTGTAAATTGTAAAATTTACTTCCAATAAATATATTCTTGAAATATGAAAACAGTTAAAACTTAAAAAATTTAAAGATTCACACAATAGTTATCCATACGTGCAAATACTAATTTAGTACGTACACATTATTTTGTATAGGATTTGAGGTGGGTGATTTCAATGGAAATTTGTTAATACCATCAGTATAGTTGCCTTTCTCCGAATAACTCAATAACTCAATAAATGAAAGATTGATCTCATGTTTAAATTGACATTAAACATAAGAAGTACCACATACAGGTCCAACTCAAAGATTCACGCCTTTTGACAGCAAGTTTTTTTCCAACTAATTTGTTAATTTATTTTTTTGATAAGTAATTTTATTTAAAAGTTCATCTAATTTATTATGTAGTTTCTTTTATAGGTAAGTTCTACACACGCCTCTAAAGAGCACCAAGTCAAGCACATCCGTGCTACACCATATTTCCAAAGGTCAAAGGTTTAGCATATTGTAACTAAAAGGCTACTATAATGGTTTATAAAAAAAATTTGTGATCCACAGTGGCGTTTCGCCAGAAAAGTTAACAATAAGCTTTTGCTCTCCAAATTTGTGCTTAACCATTGTCCTTCCTAAAGATCAAATATTTACAATATTTTAATAGTTGTTAGTCAGAACTATAACAGCCTAAATCTAAGAGTTAGCCATAGAGTACCAGGGCCATTAAGTTCAAAGCAATTTTTAATACTTTGCATAATGAAAGTACCATTGAGAACTTCAGGAAATGAAGAAAGGCATCAAATTTTGGATATACAATCATATTAATCAAGTCAATCAGGTTTAAGACAAAATTTTCATGTATCAAGCATTTTCATGTTAATAAATAATAAAAAAAGGAAAGTAACAAAAACAAATGAAGACACAATTTGATGTATCTTATTTATACCTTTAAACTTGTGAACCAGATCAATACCGTCAACAACCCAAATTCGTGAATCTGCAGATGTGATGAGAACTTCTGATGAACTACCTAGTGCAAATTGTTTAGATAAATTGATCAGCAACTGAAAAGTATCAATCAAACTTGTCTCTCAAAGTAAGCATACAACCCATCTTTACTAGTGAAAATTAGCTAAACAAGGAGAGTATAAAATAGAAAGAAATCGGCAGGGTAATTGTAGTTGAATTTATAATAATCTCATAAAAAGTACAAGATGGTAGAGCCACCAAATTACCTGGAAACCAGAGATTTTCTTGTGATGAGATTTCTTCTTCTTGTTCTATAGTTTGATTTGGCTTTTTTGTTGCAACTTATTCTCTGAAAGTATGAACAAATAAAAAAGTTATTAATAGTTAGTGCATAAAAAACTTGACTAAACCAATCATGCACGCAGAGAGAGCTTTCTAAACTAGTACCAGATGTATTGTATAAACGGCAACTCCCCTTGTGTGAACCAACTAGTGTACCCTTCTAAAACCAACAAACTTCTTGAGCCAATTGAAGAATTGTATTTTATATAACTTGAACTTTTGTCTTTGATATCAACAGAATTCATGATACCAATTTAGTGTAGAAGTCACCTGACTGTATTGGCAAACAGAGCAACTATTATTGCCATTTAATGAGAGGTAAATCTCATGGACATATACCTCAAGAGTTCTTTTGCATTTTGCATAACTGTCCTCATATTCTGAAGTCCTAGATGAAAATTACAGTGCAAACATTGTTGTACCCATCAATATCATATTTATTGCAAAAATGAAAACTATTTAAGCTCTCTGCTTTTATGAATTACTACATCAAATTTTATTTTTTTTCTGAATTACTATGCCTGTTAGGACAGCCTGTTTCTATTTTTTTTTTATGGAAGAAAGATGTTGTAAGTCTCTAGAATTATTACTACTTTCATACCAAGGTTCCATAAGTTCTTATTTTGACTGTTTATTATCATTTTCGAAGATTTACATATGGAAACTATGATGATGATGATGATGATGATGATATTCATCATAATAGTTTCCACATGTAGACCTTTGGACCAATCAAGGCTATTTCTCTAAAAAACACTAAGAACACGAGCAAATCATTTACGTAGAATACTAGACATGGTTTTCTTTCTTTTCTGGAAGAATTAAGACATTATCCTCTGGCTCAAATGCAAAGCTTGGCCAAGCATGGCAAAGCATAGCTATTGCCATGACAAGAAGCTAACCGAATCCAAACACATCAAAAACATTACAATGGCCTATTAAATAACTAAGGAAGGGCAACATTATGCCCAGAGGAAAAAAAAAATATAAAATAAATAAACAAAAGCCCTTTTTGGCATTTTTACAAACATGTATATGCATAAGCACTCTTATAAAAATAAATAAATAAATAAAAACCCAAACTTTAAATGCAAAAAATTCCTCCATCTTGAATCCTATTTACTAACTCAATCACAATTCAACATTATCTTCTTATATCATAAAATCCAAGAAAATCAAAAGAAGAAAGAGAGGAAAAGAACCTTGTGGCATGTACATGTCAAATATCAATTATATGGCATAAATTTCTATTACTAATTGAATTGAAAAAACCAAAGAATTTTTTTTCCCAAATAGATACATGACCTACAAAGAATTAAAGAACCCATATTTTGCAAATCTAGAGGTAGGGATTCCTGAGGATGGTTAGAGTTGGAAATTTCATCTGCTGGATATGGATTTGTTTTCTTGAAGAAAGATTTTTTTGCCATGAAAATCACTGCTTGATCTCAAGTCCTATGATTTCTCCCACTCAACAGGGTAAGAAACGATAGGATCGTATTGTAGAGACAAATTACTTGCAATAACCTATCTCTATCTTCAAGCTACTTCTACTTTGCAGATCGGAAAACTTCGTAAAATTTTGTAGTTTTTTCTACCATACCTAGAATGATAGAAAAATAGGAATATAATGTGACCATGAATATAAGGAGATGGAGTGAACACAAGAGCAAAGTCTGAGAAAGGAAGAAGAAAGAATCAGTGAACCAGAGGAAGAAGAAGAGAACGCAAAAGAAAAGTTGAGATAGGAACCATTTGAAATTTTTTTGGTTTATATAGATTGACCTAGTTTACCAGTAACCGGTTTCCATTAAAATTAAATGAATAGTCAGGATTGAAACAATAATAAATTAATGGTTAGGATTAGGGAGGGTACCGTAACTCCTAAAACAAATAGGGGGTACCGTAGAATGACCCGTATTATAGACTCCAAATTCAAGTGAATTAGAATTTGTGTGCTACTAGGAGTGTAAGTCGGTTAGGTAATATATAAAGATAATATATATTAAGTTTTTTAGGGTGCTGCATATTGAAGAATAGAGAAAAATGATTGCCGCACAAAGAGCAAAGGTGAAAGTAGCAACAAGGATTGCTGCATGGGAAAAAAAAAAGAGAGAGCAAAGTGTTGCCACCTGTAAAATTGTAATTTACAACTATGTTTTATGTTGGATTTATTCAACGACAAAAAGTGTTGTATTTGCATTATTTTGTTCCTTGTATTTTGTGGGATTTTATTTTATTGGGTTTAGTATTAAGTTGGTGAAGAATCGAGCATGTATTGGATAAACAAGTGGATTTCACGAGTGTCTCACTAGAAGCTAACCCGTGAAAAAGCCACGTGAGAAGCACATGCTGGAAGCTGAAGAGTCGTGCCAAGTTGTTAGTTTCGCGAGTGTCTCTCAAGAAAAGCTAACCCGCGAGATACTCGCAAAACTTTATGCCTGGAGAACTTTTAAGTGTGACTTTCGTACCCTTAACCCATACTATATATATTCTCATTACCTACAAATGTAAGAGAGACCATTCAGAGAGAAAAGCCCTTAATAGGTTTTCTACAACACAACACACCCATCTTTTAGAGAGAGAGTTACTCATCCTTAGTGAGAAATCATTGTAGTCTCTTCTCGTTCCCTCTCCCATTTTCATACCTTAAGAGGAGATTAGTACCCAAACACAACCCACACCTTTTTGAAGTGTAGAGAATGTTTTGGACCTTAGGAAGCTTTGGGGATTTGCCAAAAGAAGCCGGTGAGGCTTGGCGGATGTAATTGGGCGTATTGTGGGATCCGAAAAGCTAGAGAAGACATGACTCCGAGAAGTTTGTTGGTAGTAGGAGCTTGGAGGGCTCAAGTACATTGGGTAGACTAGGCTTAGACGATCTTTCGTTATTCATGTACTCCAACTTTATTTTCTAGTGGATCGATTACCGCTTGGAGGGCGGTGAAGAGGTTTTTCACCGAGTTCTTTGGTTTCCTCTTTGATAACACGTCTCGGTGTTATCTTGTGGTTGCATCTCTCTTCCCTTACTCTTGTGTTTTCATTTTATTATTGATATTTGATGAATATGGCTTAGAGTAGTTTTATCATTTGTTCGCTTGCATTTACTATAATTTTGCACTTAGTTTAAGCTAGAGTAAAAGTAATCGAGCCGTAACTTTTAATTGGGGGTCTAAACAAGCTCTTGTGTATTCACACATATTCGAACTTTCACCACCTTTGAGAAAGATAATTAGTATGTGTGAGAGCAAAGAAAACAAGAGAGATTTTTTCTATAGCCGTGAGACATACACAAAAATTATTGTGATTGATTTGATAATAGTGAAATTATTCGAAATTTGTCCCGTAATTTTTCCCTTCAAGAAAAAAGGGTTTTCCACGTAAATATTTGTGTTCTTGTGTGTGATTGTTATTTTGGATTGCAGTTATTATTGCTAACACAAACCTCCTCTTTCCAACAACCTATTCACAATACAAATAACCTCATTGTAACACATACATTCAATTCAAGTTAACCCCAGATTCAACCCCCCCCCCCCCCCCCCAAAAAAAAAAAAAACTTTACTAAATAGAGTATTTTACAAAAAAAAAAATAATAAAAAAAAAAAAGAAAAGAACATGTTAATTTTAAGCAAAATAAAATCATACATACCAAGAGGGAAAAGAACACCGAAGCTGCCAATACCACGTGTGACAATTGTGCACAATATTTGTCATATAGACATTTTTTCGTTACTGAGTTAATCGTAAGGACCAAATTAAGTATAAGTTGAAAATAATAAAAACCAAATTTTTTTTTATAAGAAATAAGGAAATTTTATTAAGAAGAGGAAAGATACAAAGCATGTTGAAACACAAAGTATTCAATACACAATGGGGTTTCCTCTAACCAAGTAACAAAAGTATCAATCCCTTTGGCGTGATGTCCCAAAGTGTGTGCTGTTATGTTTCCATGTCACCTAACATGCAATAATGATGTCCTCAACAGTAGCTAGTGCTGTGGATGTATCAGTGAGAGCACCTGAGATAGTTGATGAATCGGTCTCGAAAATAACATCTTGTAGTCCAATATCTCTGGCAAAGTAAACTGCTTCTTCCATGGCTTTGGCTTTAGCTTCAAGTGGTCCCAGTGGTAGTGGTATGCGCTTGCTCAAAGTTGCCATCATCGAACCTTCATGGTCACGCACCACGACACCAATTCCCACGGCCTTGGTGTTTGAAAAGACAACCACATCCACGTTGATTTTATACCATGGGTAATCTGGCGGGGTCCACCATTTGTCTGCATGTTCCTTATGATGAGGCTTTTGGAGGTGGACAAGCTAGTAGTCCTCAAGTATGACTTAGGCCTAATGGATTATCTCTCTGCTGGATTGGCATGGGGCTCCATGCCTTGTTTTATTTCTATTGTACCACATGCACCAAGCAATTGTGGCAATGAGCTCAAGCAGTTCTTTCCCCATGTGCTGTATAAAAATGAGGTGCCAGATAAGGTCTACAAACTCCTTGTAGCGTATGCCTCTAATATCTAGTGGTAGTCCAGATGCTTCCCAAATCTCGCGAGCTGCTATGCAGTCCCAGAAGAGGTGTCCACTGGTCTCTTCACTCGAGCCGCAGGCTTCACATGAGGCTTCATCCAGGACCCCACGATGGCAGAGGTTTGTTTTAGTGGGTAATATGTTGCGGCTAGCTCTCCAGGTAAATGTTTTTATTTTGTTTGGAATGCTAAGACCCCAGATAGTGCTCCAGAAGTGAGCGTGGTCAGGCTCATTTGATGCCATACATGAGTTTGCATGGGGAGATAGGGATAAGGCCACTTTGTACGCACTGTTGACTGTGAACAAACCACTTGGAGTGTAGGCCTAGATTAGATGATCTTTGGCTCGAGTTCAACTTCTTGGAATGCCTAGAATGGCATCGGCATCATCTGTTAGAAAGATTTGCCATATCATGTCTTCTTTCCACTCGCCAGTTTCTTCATTTAGGAGGGTGCAAACCCGTGAATCAGCGGGTATTGTACTTGGTGGAGAGATGACTCAAAAGGTGGTTTGTTTCGGGAGCCACTTATCAAGCCAAATCTGAATAGAAGAGCCATCACCTACTTGCCATTTGTTATCGGCCTTAACTACATCTTGGGTAGCCATGATGCTTCACCATGCAAAGGAAGGTTTTGAGCCCAACGTACTCCGCATGTAGAAAATCATAGTGTGGAAAGTAGCGAGCTTTGAGGACACAGTATGCTAGAGAGTTCGTATTAGTTTGTAGTCTCCAGCCTTGCTTGGCGAGAAGTGCCAAGTTGAAAGCTTTTAGATATCAAAAACCCAATTCACCCTCCTTCTTTTAGATCTCAAGACCTAATTGACTACTAAGAAAATATATGGACCACATTGACCATAACCTCAAAACGTAAGGACCAAAATGGTGTTTTTGCTTTTATTAATACTAGCCTCATCACATATGTTTCGCACTTATGACGAGGCTCTTTTTTTTTTTTTTTTTTGGATTTTTTGTCATTATTTTCCATTCATAACTAAATTTTTAATAACAACTTTCATATAGTTCATGATGATGTACGAAAATTAGTAGGTTGAATGCTCTGGGCTTCAACGACGGTCAGACGACCTAAAGAGGAAGAAAGACGCTATTGAAGGTGACCGGGGTGAACCAGTCAAGAACCCTTTGATGGTTAAGTCGGTTTTTTCTCTAGAACACTAGTGTAGTGAGTGGATGAATAGTAATACGTACCTTGGTTGGATGAGGCTTGGTCCCTTTTCTAGAAAGTTTGAAGTGGGTCTACTTGTTGGGTGCCATTAATATCGTGGGAGATGTGTGGACTTAGTGGGGAGAGTGGAGCAAATTTCGGGGAATTCACCCCACGTTTCGAGATGAGGGCTAGTGGTCTAACCATTTGAGACTGTAGAAAACACTTAGAAATTTACTAAGTGTTTATTGGTCTTCCATACCTTCTCATGGTATGGATGACCTGGTTCTCCTTAGACGACAAGTTTCTCTTTGGATGACTGGTGATATGCTTGGATGTCTATATTTTATGTATGTGGTGCATATTTCTCCTTTCTCCTTTCTGAAGGTTGTTTTGGATGTTACTAGTCTTAGACGACCTTATGAATGAAGACTAATAGTTGTTGATCGCCATTAGTTGCCCCCTTGTTCATAGGTCGTCCGTGCTCTCGTCGTACTTGCCTTGTGTTGCTTTTTCTGGATTTTTCTAAATTTTTATTACACGTGGCACTTTCTGATTCATTGATGGGTCAAACATGTGGCATCCAAAGATTTGATGAAATCAATCAGCGTAGATGTTGCTGTGTGGCTTGATTTGAGTGGCCAGGAGGTCGCATCGCTTCGTTCTTGGGGAAAGTGGCCACATGGTGCCTTCTGGTTGGTCTGCATCACTTTAGCGACCCTGCTGGTCGCCTATAAATAGCTCAAGACCTCTCTTACCCTCTCACTTTCTCAAATTTTCTCTTCTGACATTCTTATCTCGATTCGTCCTTCACGCCTCGTCTAGAAGTCCTCTTCCGTCCTTAGTCTTCTTCATCTAGCATCAGGTATTATCTCCTTTCTCGTCTGAAGTTTTCTTCTTTAGAGCTTTCTTATAAATGCTTGAGATTTTAGTTTTTTCATCTAGTGATAGGGATGATAGGGAAATAGACAAGTACCATGACGATAGTAGTAGTAGTGCATGCACAACCTCTAACTTGTGAACATTAGGGCAATTTTAAAAGAAAAGATCAAAACTCTGTTAGTTAGATAGGCCAGATACAATTTCTATTAGCTGTATGCCTTGATAGCAGTGAAAGCATAGAAATTTCATGCAAGGAATTTTGATAATTTTTGAAATTTTGTTTTAAATGTGAGGAGCGTTAGTTTTTTAATGGTAGAGTAGTAGAAATACTGATTTGGCGGATGTGTGAACTTCAAGGAGCAAATTGGCTAAAATAAAAGTCTAGGGGGTATGACGCGCGGCTACTACTCTAAAGTTGAGAGGGGTATTAGGGCTATTTTTTTTATCTATAGAAAAGGGGTTCACTTACTATTTTTTCATTCAATGGTTTATATGATATAGAGGAATACAACATCTAAAATTTATCTTTTTATGGTAAAATAATTTTTAAAATTTAGTACACATTACATCAATAAGGCAAACTTATATAATCTACTGAGTTAAAACTACCAAATTTTCAACCAACCTACCAATGGTAGAGGTTGGTAGGTTGGTAATGGTTTGGAATTTTTTCAGCCCATCAATGGCGATTTGATTATTTATTTTTTTATTTTTTTTTTTAAATTCCCTCAATCCATCCAATCTAACCTGTGCACAATCATAAGGACTAGGTTGTTGGTTTATAGGCTAAGAGCATTTATATTAGCGCAATCACATGTTTAGCTAAATTAGGGTTAAAATTTTACTTTTTGTATTTTAGCCTATCTATTTTTTAGGTGGGTCTCCACCTGCCTCTATATCATTCCCTTATTATTATTATTATTATTATTATTATTATTATTATTTAATAGTTGTGGAGGAAAGATTTGAATCGTGAACATCTCAAAAAAAAAAAAAAAAATTTGTTGTTAAACTACAATGCAAGTGGCCTTATTTCCAGTTCAATATACTATTTTTATTCTACCCAACCACTTAAAAAATGCTATTTTAAACCACTGAATTCACCCAACAAACTCAATATTCGCCATAACAAAGCTTTCATAAATGATGGGAAACTTATTGGTGATAGGTTTTGTCACTTGGATTAAAATAGAATTTTTAAATGGCTGGTATAATAAAAATAGTGTGTGATGGTGAGACACAGTTCTTGCAACTAGACTTAGTTCGCCTAATCAAAACTTGTCAATCAATTAAAAAACTATAATGACAATTAACTTTCAATCAAAGGAATGATTTTATTGAAAGTGCACTAGCCTAGTTACTAGGTGCTAATTAAGAACCACAAATTTTAATTACGACTTGATTAATTTTAAGTTAAACACAATTAGTGCGGAATGAACGTAATTAACCAATTAATCAACTGAATCTATATGCCAAAACATGGATAATCATATTTGAACAAAGCAATTAAGCTAAGGGTAATAAATAAAGGGTTGCGAACCAAAGATAACACCGGATGTGTTAACGAAGTGGAATACTTGAGAACCTAATAAAAAACCTCTATGCAGCCTGAGAAGTCAAATCGATCCGTTATGTGAATAAGTTGGAGTACAAGGATGACCCTCCAAACTTAATCTACCCACTGTACTCAAGCTCTCTAAGCTTTTGCTACCAATAGACTACACCAAGTTGTTTCTTCTCAAGATTTTTGGATCCTGCGACAACAATCAGTTGCACCATCAAGATTTGACAAAGACCCAATGCTTCTCTCAATGCTCTAAAACACACTCAACACTCATTTATTGTGTGGGATGTGTTGGTTTAGCTCTTCTCATGGTATGGAAATTAGAGAGGGAACAGAGAATAGAAAATCTAAGAGATTTGTGTAGTAGATTGTGGGCTCACAATCACCAGCTCTCCAATGGTGTTTCTAGGGTTTTCTCTCAAAAACTCTACTTATAATTTTGTGGGTATATATACTGTGGTGAATGGGAGAAAGTGTGCACTCAAAAAAATAACCAACGGAGTGTGTAACGCCCTAATCAGTTAAAAAAAAAAAAAAAAAAAAGGGAAAAGTGTAAGGTCAAAATTTTTTTGAGACACGCGTGCCTCCCAACTACCCCACCCATTCCCACCACACATTTCATTCTCCCCTCTTTGGCCGGCTCACTCACTTCCCTTCTTTTCTTTTTTTCATTTTCTATCATACACTCCTCTCTACTCTTATATCCCCTCTCACCGGTACTTCCACACTCACCCACTGGACTCCACTCCAAACCACCATCTCACCGTCATTTTCCGGCATGATCACCGGAAAATTCTTGAGAACCCATAAGCACTTTCACATCCTTTTTTTGAGGTAAAAATTTCTAATCTTTTTGGTGGATTTTACACTTTTGCTTGAGGTTATTTTTATGTAAGCTTTAATAATGATACCCATGTGATTTATGAGCATTGGAAGTGATATTTATGTGTTTGTATGTATGGGTTTTGTAATGGTGGAATTATTTGATGAGTGGGTATATGGTTTGTGCTAATGATGACTACCTAAGGTTTATTTATGATGGAAAATTTAGGGGTTTTGAGTTATAACATGTGATGGTTGGTAAATCTAATTTTTCATTGCCATTGGGTTTATTTGGAGTTAGTTGAAGTTCTAAATTTCTTGTCTTGGAGGATATTTTGATTTTAGCTTTCATAGGTCTCTTAATGATGTAGTGTAAATTTTATGAAAGCTAGTCATAATGTTGGAGATGATATTAAATGGGTTAACTTTATAAATTGGAGTTTATGCCTTGTGAATTAATTATTGAGAAACTTTGGAAGTGGGATATATTATTATTGATGAGGTTAAATACTAGGCTTGCCTAATTAAGTGCTCATTTGGCAATTCCTAAATTTTAGCTAGATACAATTTCAAGCTCTATGCTTATTGTGATAGGTTTACTTGATATTGTTTAGGTTCTAGCTAATTGCCTTGGAGCTTGGAGAATTAGGCTTTTGCGGTTGCGAGGTAAGTAGCTTTTTAATGAGATTTTTGAAAAATAACCATGTTGCATAAATGTTGTTTTTGGGTTAGACACGCTTTTGGAAACTACCTAGATATGGACTATGTGTTTCAAAGTACATTTAACCTGTGAGTTTTATGTGGTTTTAACACCATGCTATGTGTGATTTCCTAGTGATCACCCGATTTAGTTTTAGTAGTCTTTGTGACAACGGAATCAAATCTAGGTCAGTGCCCTTTCACTTTGGATGATGCGTTCTTCCCTACTGCCCATGGGGGGAAAAGGTTTCTTAATTATGTGTGGGTGAGGCTGCTGTCGATGGGGGCAAGAGACCATATGCAAGAGAGGTCCTATTTGACGCACTCTCTCTGTTGCCCATGGGGGGAGAGAAAAACCTTAAGGGTATGGGTGAGGCTGCTATCCATGGGGCCAAGAGTCTGCATACCAGAGAGGACAATATCATGCCAGTTGTGAATGGGTGGATTCCCTAACCTGTCTATGTGGTAGTGTGGTATATTTGTGATAATTTACTTATGTTAGATATTACTTTGGAAATTATATTGTTGGTGCTCACAGATTATAGTATATAGTTTCAAGGTATTTACTTTGAGAAACTTTGTGTTTCATTATTAAATCATTCTTGTCATATTATTATTATTGAAGATGAAACTTGCATTTTTAGGCTTGACTCATTTTTGGTGGCTAACAGTAGTTAGACTAACTACTGATGGAGGCTGAACTTTTGTAATTGAGATATTAGATGATGTACATCTTAGAATAGGCTTGACTCATTCTTTTGTATATTATAGTGGTTGTGACGTTATTCCCACTGATGGGATAAGCTGATGATATGTAATTATTTATTCAGACCTCTATTCTCTTGTGGCCAATGGTCCTTGTAATTATTACTTAGAGCTCTGACTTACTTTGAGAGTATATTCAATGGAATTATTATGATAATTCTTGATATTGGTACTTGATATGATTTTTGTGGATTGAATTGTCAAAAAGGAAAAATCTACAGGTACTTTGAGACGTCTTTCTCATGCTTTGGACCCTTTGGGGTTTGGGGCATGACAGATTGTCTCGCAACTCACTCGCTGGTTGGCCTACCCATGAGAAAGCTAGATGTAACCAACTTTTGAATCTTCAGTATGTGCCCTTCACATGATCGCTCATGGGTGCTGCAATCCAGAGTTACTCACAAGGCAATCCTAAAATTCAAAGATTTGAGCAAAACTTCACCAACTTTAGACTAAACTCATGCACATAAATCCCACAAAAATAAAATGAAATAGATGAAAGAATTACAAAGCAAATTGACACCAATATAAAGCTAACAAAACCACATGGAAAATCACAACTTAACAATTTTATAATTTTGACAATCTGTAGAATATAATTTATATTTGGTTGAATGAGAACTTGAGATGATATGTTGATGAGTTTTGATTAACTGTGATAGGGAAATCCAACCTAGCTTTAATCTTAGGGCACATTTGGTATATTGAATATAGATTACATTAGAAATAGTAATCTTTATTACTAGGAATAGAAGACATTGTAATGGAATAACTATTACTATCCATAAGTTTGGTAATTACATATGGAAAGCTTGTAAAAGATGATGTATAATGAAAATTTATATTTTTGAAAATATATTAATTCAGAAACCTATTATATGCACTAAGGAATAACTATTACATCCATTTAAAGATATAACTAAATGACAGAATTGCTATTACACATGAATAACTATTTTATTACAGAAGCTATTACATCATACCAAGCATACCCTTAATAATTACTATGATACGTACATGAGCATGGAATTAGTACTATACTGGTGAAGGAATATGTAAGACAATTATGCATAGGAAATCTTAATATCTAAGACTGCATTCAAATATTTTTGCTTCTTTTTAGCAATCAAGAGTTTGTTGATAGAATGCATGGATATTCCATTTTTGCACACGTACTGTTTTTGCTCACATGCATACTTGTATCTAATACATACCGTACTAGTATATACTGGATACTTCTAAGTATATCCGTATCCATGTCATATCCATACCCATATCTGTACTATGCATCTTTTGTTTGTGGCATTTCAACTTCTACTGGGACTAATGATGCTCTGAACTCTGGAGTGTCAAAAGTTGTACTTAATAACCGCCTGAAAGAGTATTCATTTGCACCTGATGTGTCTGCCAGAGTTGGAGCTCTTCTTGGATTTTTGATACAGAGGTATCTTACAAGTCTAACTGCCTTCTTCCAAGTACTCTCTTCACCTGGAGTTATGTTTCCTTCGAAAGCATTGTGATGTAGCTGACGACTTATAAATAAGCGAACTAGGAATAATAATAGACAAATGGTAGAAGTGACAAAAGATATTAGATAGAGAACCCCAAAGCTTTGGAGGCTCAAGCTTTCAGGTTCGCTGGAAGTTATGTTGGCTGAGCACTCATTTTGGGGAGTAAACCATTTTTTCTTTAGTGACAAGATAGTTCCAGCCTCCGACAACTTAAGAATTGCTTCAGAAAAATCCCTTGTAATTGGCAAGCCTCTCTGGAAGACCTGGGTGGGAAGAAAGATAAAGATTTGTGAAATAAGTGCTCTAACATTCCTTCTTTAGAATCTAAACAACAATATATACATGTGTAGAAAAGGAAAGGGGGTGCATGCGCACATGAACTCGTGTTTGTATTGGTAGATTCGTTTAATCAGTATCAGACATGAGACGTATATTTGTGCGTCCAATTATGTATCTCTCTTGCATCATTCTAAGCATAAGAATTAACTTGAACAGAAATCATAAAAACTAAACCAAGGATTAAATCAGTTAATACTCACAAAGCCCAATCCTCCAAATCCGTGAGTAAGTAGTCTGGTTCTAGTGTAATCCTTGCAATTCTTCTTAAAGAAAATTTCCTCATATGGGGATTCAAGAAAGACAGCAAATATATTCTCTTGTTCGAAAAGCATGGTGTTCTTTACGATCTTGATATTCTGTTCCTTGAACTCAAACGCGTTCACCAGGTATTTCCTTACTGACAAATTGGTACAGCCAACTGGTAAGTTGTTCTTCTTTAACAACTCCATATAATTTGGTTCCAGCTTTTGCACAGTGAGCATTGAAGATAGACTAGCGGTATAGCTCGAGGTTAGGATCAATACGACAAAAAGCCACACTCCCATCACCAAACGTGTCAAGTTGTTATGGATATTCTCCCCTGCAACATGAAACCATGTGCTAGCTATGAGTACTTTCTATAAGAACTTGGCAACGGTATTGAATGAATGAATGCCGTGCTTGGCTCCTTTCATTGTATTGTATTTATAAGTGCAGATTACATGTGTCTATCCAATTTGCTTCTATCTAAATTTATTTAAGTCATCAAATAACAGAACATATCCTAACAGAATTTCAAAATACATAAAAACTTCTTCAACATAGCATTATCACTTGCAGTCTTTATCTTGTTACTGTAGGGATGTAGATAAGAGTTCTGATTCAATACTACGCGTTTCTCTAAAAAAAAAAAAAAAAAAAAACTCAGGTAAAGTAATGTTTTCCCTTCAAAACATTGGAAACATTGAGTAGCACTCGGATTATCTTAGCTTCTAGATGGAATGGAAAATATGTTTCCAATGGTTGATTGACTGCTGCAGATAGCTAGGTTATAATAGCATTTCATGAGCTCTATTCTTAAGATTGATACTTACTATGTGAAAAAAACAGAGTGGAGAATGTGAACCAGAGTGCAGTGCTAATCTGATTCCTCCATGGGCCACTGAATTCTGGATTGGATTGGTGCTCCAACAGCCAAACTATGAGCACTGTGTATATTAAAATGGCACTAGTCACCAACCACATGTCCCAGGTGAAAGGCTTTGTAAACATAAATGCTGACCCTACAGGTTTAACCGGAGCTATCATTACCACACCTGACTCGATGAATGGAGCAGTGAAATCGACGTATTGCAGCCGTTTGGCTGTTATAGTAAAGTCACCAATGGCAGCATCATAAGTCTTTTGTTGTATTCATTTGGACAGGACAAGCATAAGATCTTAATCAGAAATAAATTAATGTAACAAAATAAAAGAGGTGTAAGAAGAAGAAGAAAAAAAAAGGACAGTTCAAGTCAAATATTCACGGCCTTTCAGCCCAGTTTCTAGTCATGCATTCCCTGCTCTTGCAAGAGGCCTCTCTCTGTCTCTCAGAGATAAGGACCTAGCTAATTTCAAATAAGCTCTCAAAAAAGCCTTTCCCTCAAATTACAAGTTAAAAATGATATATTTTTGAATTACATGTGAGTAACATTTAGTAGTTTCAGGATTTGTACAAACCAACTTAGTCCAACTAATGCTTTACTTGTTACAGTTTTGGAGGCCAAATTGATATATTGTCCATCTTCTATGTAAGATTAACAAAAATGGGCAATTCAAAGGTTGAAGTAAATTTTCGATCAATTTTTAAAATATTTTGTTACATAGAAGAATATTAAACGAAAAAGCACATGGGGAATGCAGTTTTTAAGTAATGGTATTTTTTTTTTCCCCAGAATATGGTAAAATTCTGTAGATAAAACGTGCAAATATAAAATTCAGCAGGATAATTTTAGGTGTTTGTAGTGTATGCAGAAGCTTTTTATCAAGCGTTTCTCAAGGAATAAAAGGCAGAGAAGTTGTTACCTTATTGTGGACAAAGTGAACCAGATCATTGTAGGTGCAATTACAGGCCTCCAATTTATAAGGCAAAGGATATCCCAAAAAATCTCGTGCCTTAAGGAAAATTTGAATGCAGAAACCAGAATAATTGTTCTCATTCAGTTTCGCCCCGTAATCAACCTTCACAAAATCCCCAAATGTTGAACTACCTAGAACACCAATTTTCAATGGCTTTGCATCAGTAGGCATTTCCCAACCTTTCGGACTTTCTTGTAAGTTCCTCTGCAAAATTACGGGAGCAACCAAAGTATTTGGTTTTCCTATAGAAGGGATCATGGAGAACCCTAAGTCTGGTGTCCAGAACTCTATTTCTTTGTATCTCTTTCCAAGAACGTGTACAATGCTCAAAATTGAAGTGTCTGAGAGCTGGCCTGCTTTAAAATGTATTTTGCCACTTAAACCAGTGAAATTGCTTAATAACATACTATCTAACAACATCTTTGGACTACTTCTGTTACTTGTCATTCTTTCGATCGCTTGTATAACAATTCTAATACTATCATATGCTCGCAGAGCATAAAAACCGGGGTCAGAGTTGTCTTCCTCTGGATATTCAGTTCTGAAAATTTTCCGAAACTGAGCATGAAAATCATGGTACTCTGAGGTAACTTCAGAATAATGGGTTTTAATTCCAATTGCGCCTTCCATAGAGGAAATAACCGAGTTGTTTACAGAGTCCAACAAACTTGTAATACTATTTGGAATTATCCAAGTTGAATCACTCCTTACAAGCCCCATATCCTTAGCTTCCCTGAACAAATGAATCGCCATTTCTAATGATGACTCAAGAACAATAAAATTTCTTAATTGTGTTTTCATTAACTTAACAAGCTCTTCATGAACAACCCATCCTGGATCAGACATAGAAGAAAATGGTGGAAGGACCAAACGGTACTCAATCTCCACACCCACATGTTGGAGAGCCTCAGTTAAAAGTGCCAACTTTCCGGAATCACCACCAAATGCTTCATCTTCATAAATCACTACAACCCTTTTCCAATTGTATGCATGAACAATATTTGCAATGCATTTTGTTTGTTCGGAACCATTTTTAGCCATTTGTATCAAGAACGGCCAGCGAAGTTGCATTAGAGGTGGATTGATGGCTGGTGCCGCAAACGAAATAACTGGTACAAGAGCTTGACTTCCAATATCAGCTACTAGAGCTGCTTCTTGCCACGTGTGTGTGCCAATAATCACTTTAACCTTTTTCTCTATAATCATCTCTTCAGCTACAACCAAAATATATAAATTCAATCAACATAGATGT
Source organism: Quercus robur (assembly GCF_932294415.1). NCBI lineage: Eukaryota > Viridiplantae > Streptophyta > Magnoliopsida > Fagales > Fagaceae > Quercus > Quercus robur. Next base: position 45,859,737 of record NC_065538.1, read on the forward strand.
TACTGATATTCTTATGTTAACAAAATGAATAAGTGATAGAGACAACTTACCAGCAGAAATGACTCTGAGGGAGTCCTGGATATAGAGAGAGATTTTTTGAGTCTTTGAACTGGTGTTGTAGTTTTGAGCTGCAATTTCCATTGCGATTCTCTCTTCTTTTCCAATACGAGTATCAGCATCAATGATTAAACCTACTCGTGTAACATTAATGTTGTTGGCTTCAGCTCCATGGTAGACAATGAGAAGAAAAAAGATTAGTACAGGAAACAGAAACCAAGATCTTGGAACCGCGCTAACTGTCATGACTCGGAGCAGCATTTGGCAATTGTATCGGAAATTGGAATATATTGGGACGATATATAATATATGGTGGAAAAGCATTACAAAAAGTCAAAAGGAGCTTGGATCGGAAGATTTTAATATATAGACCATTAAAACGCTTTATTTCTAGATGTCTCGGTGTGGAATCTTGCTTCTCTGATTTTGCTTTCTATAAAGTTTATTTTAGCAACCTTACAGGGAGATGTAGACCTCGAAAACTGGTCAAGGAAATCGGGTATGGGTTTGATTTCGTGGAGTTTGGGTTAGAAATGAGTTTTCCTAAACCGGTTATAAAACTTATGATATGAGTCATTTGACTAACATCTGTTTTTCTCATGGCAACAGTGAAAAAAAAAAAAAAAAAAAATAGAAATGGAAGTTGGTAATACTGTGAAAGAGCAAAGAAAGAAAAATACTTAAAAATAAAAGTTAATAAATACATAAAATTTAAAGTTTATGTAGTCCAAGGTCCACTAAATTGGAGTCTTCAAGTTTCGACCACGTGAAGAAAGATGTGTGGCTGTGAGAAGAAGCAAAGGAATTTAGAGGAAAAAAAACCTTCAGGAAAAAAGGCCAACCCAACCTGACCTGTCAATTTAGAGGGTTAAGTTTGTATTATTATTTTTTTAATGGGTCCAAAAATCTTTGCCTATGCCTGCATTTTCCTTTCAAGTTCGGACAAATTTTCACCCAATTTTTTCAGGTCTAGACAGATGAATAAAAAGGATGACATTTTCAGAATTAAAATTTCAAAGGACATGCTCTGATTCTTCTGGGGACTTTGAGAGAGACATCTTTGAAAGTCAATAATCAGTGGGAATGGGGAATGGGGAATGAAAAATGTAGAATTTCCTGCAATTCTATCACTGTCTTGGTGGTTAAGGAAAAGTTTACTAATTTTTTTTTTGAGAACAAAATTCTGCATATTAGTGACGGGATATTGCAATAGCATACCATTTTATAATTTTAACATTTAAAGGGTACATATAAGATACTTTTTTCATTGACTATATGGGGGAGAGTTAAAATGTTTTCAATAAAAAATGAAGGAGTCCGTGATATATAGAGAGACAGTTTGTGAGTCTTTGAATTGGAGTTGCAGTTTTCAACTAAAATTACCATTGCTATGATCTCTTCTTTTCCAATACGAGTATAAACATCAACGATTAAACCTACACATGTAACATTGTTGTTGTTAGCTTCAGCTCCACAGGAGACAATATTGGGAAGAATAAATATTAGACCAGAAAGAGCAACCAAAAGTTTTGAGTTGGGAAGGCATTGGGAAATCTAAGATTTGTGAGGCTTTAGTGGTACTGCAGACAACATTATAATGTATGCAACATCTCATAGAGATTCTATGAAGCCTGTCTTTGCAATCCAATAACAAAGAGATGATTAAGAAGGATTGGACATCTTTCATAACTGGAGTTTGGTGGGAATGTGATGCAGAACAGACAGCACATGCCTTCCTGGAGTAGCAGAGGCGTAGGAAGTCACAACACAAGAACAAAGGGAGGTGCTAGTAGAAACCATCGGGGTGACAATGTCAGAATTGCATAAACTTTGGCAGGTTAAAGGGAAAAGGTGTTCTGAACCAAATTCACGTTACCATGATTGTCGCCAAAATTTAGACGGATTCCTTCATTAAGGCCCGAAAACAGTGTTTTTACTATTTATAGTAATATTTGTTTTTCCTTAATAACTTTTAGTTTAAAAGTCAGAATAAGGTCCCGTCTATTTTGGGATGACCCTTAATGTTAGTAGTTTATGATTCTGCATTTAACTCAATTTTGCCATTTTTGGTAAAATTCAGTATTTTTGTTACCTAATCGTGTAATTAGTGCGAATTAGGGTTTTAGATGTTTTTCTCAATATTTATATGTTTTGTAGCCATCAAAGGCAAATTAGACTATTATCAATAAACACAGACGTTTTGTCAAATTTTCTTATGGTAGATTCCAATTATATTCTCCTTGTGGATTCAGGGAAACCCCTCGTGGATTCGAGGTTTTCTACTAGAAACTAACAATTTAGTTTCTATTCCATCAAGAGAGCATCGTGTGTGCTTCTCTTCAAGCTTCCGTGACATTAGTTGGTATCAGAGGCTTGACTTACCCTGGTCTGATGGCTAACCGGCGAGATAGTGACCGCCACAACAATGATGGTGATGACGGCGTCAATGACCCAATCCTCACTAGGGTTGAGTTCCTTGATTTTTGTGATGAAAATCAACAGTTTCATGATTCAACCCAACAGATTCTGGACTAGATTCAAGAAGAGCTTGCCACCTTGCTTAACTGAAACCATTATCGTGATGATGAAGAACGATGTGATAACTGAGTACGTGGCCTTCCCTATCATGGTCCAAATCGAAATAGGCAGCAAGACTACAACGAAGAGAATAGTGAGGACGAGGAGTATGCAGAGAGAGTCTTTGGGAATTAGCGTGGTCCTGCGAGGGATAATGGTCAAGATTATCAAGAGCAGAGGGACACTCGGATGAAAGTAGAGTTACCATCCTTTAATGGTAATGCCTCCATTGAAGAGTATCTGGATTGGGTCAGTGAGGTGGAAAAGGTTTTCTATTATATGGGTATTGCAGATGACAAACAGGTGTGTTTGGTGACCTACAAATTGAAGGGAGGAGCATCTTCCTGGTGGGATTGTGTTCAATTAAACCGTACCCGTGAACGAAAGCTTAAAATACGATCATGGAGGAGAATGAAAAGATTAATGGCCGATCGGTTCTTACCACCAGATTACCAGCAAGAGTTGTTTAGATAGTACTAGGATTGTAGGCAGGGTACTCAGACAGTTAACAAGTACATGGAGGAGTTTGACAGGCTAGCGAATTGCAATGATTTGGAGGAAATTGAAGATCAATGGATATCCAGATTTGTACATGGGTTGCGAGTTTCCATTCGAGGTTAGGCATCCTTACAAACCCTATATACTTTAAATGAGGCTGTAACCCTATCCAAGAAAATAGAATATCAACATCTCAAGGCAGGTTAGAAGTTTTCCAACTGTAGTTTGGAGTCCTCCAGTTCCATTGTCAACAAAAGTAAACAACCCATGTTTATGCCACGATCACAACCCATGGTTAGGGAGAATGGTGGTGTCAACAAATCCACAGTGGTAATAGCAAGTTTCGCAGCCCAGTCGATAGCGAATGCCAACCCTTATGCTAGGCCAATTGGGAATAAGCGCTACAGGTACGGAGAACCAAGACATTGATTTAGTACTTGCCCTAAGCAAGCTACAGTGAATCTGGTAGTGGCAGAAGAGGGTGAGGCAGAAGGTGAACAGGAGGATGAAGAGATGTATAATGATGCTGATCCATATGCCTATGATCCCAATGAGGTCCAAGAGGACGAGGAAGGCATGCCATTAGGGAGGTCTTTGGTGATTCAGAGGTTGTGCTAACACCGAGGGTGGAATACAGTGATTAGCAGAATGAGATCTGCCGAGCATGATGCACCATCAGTAAGAAGGTCTGTGATTTGATCATTGATAGTAGCAGTGTAGAGAACATTGCGTCAAAAAGTTTGGTTATCAAGCTGGGATTGAAAATAGAAAAGCATCCCTTTTTGTACAAGATAGGTTGGATCAAGAAAGGTACGGAAACTCTTGTTACTCAACAATGTCATGTTACTTTTTCTATGGGTAAATGTTATGTAGATGAAGTAGTTTGTGATGTTGTTGAAATGGATGTATGTCATTTAGACCTTGGCAATATAATGTAGATGCTACTCATAGGTGTAAGGATAATGTGTATGTGTTTTTTAAGAATGGCAGAAAAATTGTCCTTGGTCCTATTAAAAAAGGCAGTGTACCCAAAGCTTCTAAAGTAGAGGGGAAGCCATCACTTCTCATAGTAACCAATGAGGATTAGTTTGACAGGGAGTGTAAGGAGTTGAAATAGGTATATGCTGTAGTGGTGATAGATGGCAAGCCAAAGAAGGTTACTGAGATACCTGAGGCAATTCAACCATTGATCAAGGAGTTTGAAAAGTTTTTTCCAGAAGAGCTGCCTACGAGTTTACCACCAATGTACAACATCCAGCATTGCATTGATTTAGCTACTAGGGCTAGTCTACCAAATCTACCACATTACAAAATGAATCCTCAAGAGGGTTAGATTTTATAGGGGCAGGTGGATGAGCTTTTAAGCAAGGGGAAGATTAGGGAGAGTATGAGTCCATGTACAGTACCAGCATTGTTAACATTGAAGAAGGATGGGAGTTGGTGTATGTGTGTGGATAGTCGAGCCATCAACAGGATCACAGTCAGGTATCGATTTCCTATTCCATGACTAGATGACATGTTTGATATGCTGAGTGGGTCCAACTGTTACACCAAGTTGGATCTGAAGAGTGGATATCACTAGATTCGTATCTGACCTGGAGATGAGTGGGAGATAGCTCAGGAGGGGTTGTATGAGTGGATGGTGATGCCTTTTGGATTGTCCAATGCTCCCAACACTTTCATGAGGCTTATGAATCAAGTATTGAAACCATTTATTGGAAAGTTTGTGGTAGTTTATTTTAACGATATCTTGATTTACAATGAGTTGTATATCAACTTGAAGAAATGCAACTTTTTAATTGATAAGTTACTATTCTTAGGAGATGTGGTTAGTGTGAATAGGATTCATATTGTTGAGGACAAGGTCTGTGCAGTCAAAGAATGGTCAACCCTAAAAACAGTGAGTGATGTGCAAAGCTTCCATGGGCTAGCAACCTTCTATCGGAGGTTTGTTTAAGATTTTAGTAGCATAGTAGCCCCTATTACTGAGTGTCTAAAGAAGGGGAGGTTCTTATGGGGAAAGGAGGCAGAACAGAGTTTTGCCTTGATCAAGGAGAAGTTGAGCACAACCTCGGTTTTAGCATTACCTAACTTTGATAAGGTATTTCAGGTGGAGTGTGATGCATCTGTGGTCGGTGTAGGCGTTGTTCTTTCACAAGACAACAAACCAGTAGCATTCTTCAGTGAGAAAGTTTGTGAAGCTCAAAGTAAATGGTCAACCTATGAGCTGGTGTTCTTTGTTGTAGTACGAACTCTTGAGCATTGGGAGCACTACCTAATTCAGAGGGAGTTTGTATTATATACAGATCATCAGGCATTGAAGCATATCAACAGTCAGGTTAGCATTAACAGTATACATGCTCGGTGGGTAGCTTATATACAGCGCTTCCATTTCACATTGAAGCACAAGCCTAGTGTCACTAATAAGGTGGCTGATATGCTCAGTAGGCGAGCATCTTTGTTGACCACCCTACATATTGAAGTTGTAGGGTTTGATTGCCTCAAGGAGCTGTACAAAAATGATGAGGATTTTGGTGATATTTGGGGTAAGTGTTAACAAACTCATATTGCTGTCAATAGTATGTACATTCAGAATGGTTTCCTTTTTCAGGGTAATCAATTATGCATCCCTAAAAGTTCATTGAGAGAGCAGATCATTAGGGAGTGGCATGATGGAGGTTTTGGTGGACATATGGGCAGAGATAAGACTATAGCATTGATGGAGGAGAGGTATTATTGGCCACAACTCAAGAAGGATGTTGGCAATCATGTGAGGAAGTGTCCAATCTACCAAACTGCTAAGGGTCAATCTCAGAATACTAGTTTATACATGCCTTTGCTAGTTCCACAAGCACCATGGGAGTCTATGGACTTTATACTAGGTCTTCCTCGAATCCAGTGAGGTATGAATTCTGTTTTTGTTGTGGTTGACAGGTACCAAAAAATGTCTCATTTCATAGCATATAAGAAGACTTCAGATATTACTTAACTAGCCAATTTGTTCTTTAAAGAAGTTGTGCATTTGCATGGAGTGCCAAAGTCCATCACCTCTGATTGAGAGAGCAAGTTCATTAGTCACTTCTGGCGGACTTTGTGGAAGCGTCTTGACATTTTATTGAATTACAGTAGCATCAGTCATCCTCAGACTGATGGCCAGACAGAAGTGGTTAATCACATTCTGGGGAATCTGATTAGTGTATCTCAGGCGAGAAGCCTGAGTAGTGGGATCTTACATTGTCCTAGGCAAAGTTTGCTTACAACAGCTCAGTTAGCAGAGGCATTGGTAAGTCTCCATTTGCCGTCGTCTACTGTGTGCCCCCAAAACACACTTTGGACTTGGTACCTTTACCTAAGCTTCCAGGAGTGAGTCAAGCAGCAGAGAATATGGTTGACCATATTCAGGCATGCAAGAGGAGGTGAGGCAGAAACTTGAAGCTACAAATGCCAAGTACAAGGAAGCTGCTGATAAGAAGAGGCGTGAGAAGATCTTCAATGTTGGGGATTTAGTGCTGGTCTATCTTAGAAAGGAGAGATTTCCTGTTAGTACCTACAACAAATTGAAGAACAAGAAGTATGGTCTATTTCAGATTACTTAGAAGATCAGCAACAATGCTTATGTGGTTGCTCTTCCTCTAGACATAAGCATTTCTTCTGCCTTTAATGTTGCTGACTTATATGATTATCATCCTCCTGATGAACCAGTTAGTGGGAACTCGAGGTTGAGTTCATTTCAAATGGGGGAGACTGATTTAGAACAGACAGTACATGCCTTCTTGCAATAGCAGGGGCATAGGAAGTCACAACACAAGATCAAAGAGGGGTGCTAGTAGAAGCCATCAGGGTGACAATGTTAGAATTGCATGAAATTTGGCAGGTTGAAGGGAAACTGTGTTTTGATCCAGATTCATGACAACTGCCATGAATGTCGCCAAAATTTAGGTGAATTCATTCATTAAGGCCCCGAAAACAGTGCTTTTACCATTTATAGTAATATTTGTTTTTCCTTAATAACCTTTAGTTTAAAAATCAGAACAAGGTTCTATTTGTTTTGGGACGACCCTTAAGGTCAGTAGTTTATGATTCTGCATTTAACTCAATTTTGCCATTTTTGGTAAAATTCGGTATTTTTCTCACCTAATCGCGTAATTAGTGCGAATTAGGGTTTTAGACGTTTTTCTTAGTATTTATATGTTTTGTAGCCGTCAGAGACAAATCAGACTATTATCAATAAACACAGACATTTTGTCAAATTTTCTTTTGGTGGATTCCAGTTTTATTTTCCTTGTGGATTTAGGGAAACCCCTTATGGATTCAAGGTTTACTACCAGAAACTAATAGTTTAGTTTTTGTTCCATCAAAAGAGCATCGTGTGTGCTTCTCTTCAAGCTTCTGCGACATCAAAATGGAAAGGGAAAATGTTTTTTTTCCTTCCCATCAAGAAAACTATTTTATTATTTAATAGAGAAGATCATGATCTTCACTTGGTGTGCAGAATATCTGCTTGACCCGCCACTAGGGGATCATGATCTTCAGTAGCATTAGGTAATATTCCTTATTTTGCAATTTGTCTATATGCATTTACATTCACATACATACAGACATTTAATATATATACATATGTGGAAAAGTGATAAGTAGTAAGCTAGATATATATATAGCTCTTTAGTTTAAATCTTCATTTAAATCAAATACATAAATTCCATGCCAGGAAAATTAATTAGAATTAATTTTTCCTTAAAGTTAATTAACAAACACTTATCATTTCATAGGAGCTTCCAAAGAATTATCATGATTCACATGCATGCTCCACTGTGAACTTCAAGTCGTTTTCTTAGAAAATGTATTGGGTCTTCTTTGCACTTTTGTGTAGATTCTGGATGAAGCATATGCAATTCTTTCATACAATCTAATTATACTAGGTTTATGATTAGTCTGGAAAAGTCGTTAGTAGCTGCACCATTTGATAAGGAAGAAAAAAATAAAGATGGTACTAATGCCGTTAATGTTTTTTGTTCATATAGTTTGTTTTAAACCTCACTGGTATCATTCTCATTTCAAACTGAGTCTCATGTCTATAATTTAGACAGAGCTTAGGCTCATGAGTCACAACTACTTTAATTTAATGTGCCAAATTTTGAAGATTTTATCAGCGTATATTCCTTACGTTTGCTTCATACTATGTATTGGAAGGTACGTCTTATTTATTACTACCATGTTCAGATTTTAACTTCACAGTTAGCAATACAGTACCAGCATTTTCACAACCACAACAAATTTTAACATACATATATTGAAAAGAGAAAGCGATACTCATAGGTGACTTGATCTATCACCTTTGGAGTACCTAAGCAACTAGATAGGAAGCTTGCATGGCAAGGCCACAAAGACCTTCTGGAGCTCCACTATCTCTCTGAATCCTCATATAGCCATTCTCACCCCAATTGGTGCCCCATGAATTCTTAATTAACCAGTACTTGGTACCATACTTACTCGTTCCATACCCAATTACGAGAACACCATGATTTAAATCGGTCCCACGTTGTCCTGTGAAAACTCCGCTGGAATAGAACTGAAAGTCATAACAAGTGTTGAGGGAAATAGAAACTGGTTGGCTGGCCACTGCTTGAAGTAATGCCAACTCATCATTGGAAGGTAAGTCTTCAAATGCACTTACCGAAGCTGCATTAATAGATATCTTTGCTTGGTCACAAGTTCCATCCATAGCCTCATATGGGTAACTTTCTTCACTGGCTAGTCCTTGGTTCTGTATTATATATGAAAAGGCATAATCCACAGCACCACCATTGCAGCCTCTATTTCCTTCCACGGCACAGTCCACTAGTTTTGATTTGGTAGATTGCCTCAACTGCTGCCACTGCTGAAAAGGCCCAACAACATCCTGAATAGGAATCAACCATAACAGATGTTAGGACATATGTGTTTCACATGTTAAGAACATATGTCATGACTTTTTGTAATTGACTTATCCTTTGACAAAACGCACTTTACTTGTATTTGGGTAGATTTAGGATGTGTTTAAATACTTCAAGAAACTATGTTTCAAGATCAAGTGTTGAAACCTTCAAGTTCGTCCAAGAAAACAAGTTGATAGTGCAAATTCATTAAAGCTCGACAGCTGTATCTATCGAGCTTAAGAAAGTTGTTCAACGTTTGGTGTGCTCGATAGCTGCTCAACAGCTGCTCGACACCTCCTATCTATCGAGGTTTAAGATTTTCATAATTCAAATCTGACTTTTTTGGGATCCGTGAATATGTATTTGGGCCTTCTTTTTTCCTAACCTTAGACATATAAAAGGATTGTTTTAAGGGCCGTTAAATAGTTCACAAGTTGCACAAATTTTGAGCAAACTCTGTTCAAGCAAATTGTGACCGGAGATGAAGTTCTTGCCCTAGTTCATCTCTTTCTCTTGAAGAAGTTGCTGTGTATGTGCACCATAGGGTTTTGTAACCAAGCATCTTCTTGATCTTCATCGTATGGATGAACTGAAGAACTTTGCAACCAACAACCTTCTTAGTTGGTGATTGAAGTCGCGTACTGGGATTCGCGCAATTGGTTAGTCACATACTTGGGAGTCGTGCATCTGAAAGGGGAACTGTCACTACAGAACAAGTCCAATTGGGTATTGGGGTAAGGGTTCAACTGTAGGTTGGTAAGGTATTTAGGATTCCTTTACTTGTAACCGCTTGTTGTAATAATAGTGGA